>NC_091026.1:17567500-18990833 GCF_041296385.1 Aphelocoma coerulescens
TCAGGACTCCAAATTTGACACCCACAAAAATTCCTTAGTTCTCGGAGACAATTTCATTTTAAATAGCTTATTTCCGTAAGGAGAGCATGAAGCAATTTCACTCAACCTGACAAATAAGTAAGGCCAAGGATGCAGCATTTAAAATTCAGAGATAACTAAACAGAAGAAGAATTATATTTAGACATGATAGGAGTTGGAAACAGGTTCCCTTCCACTCTTACGCTGAAGCTAAACAGCCATGATATGATCAAACAAGTTTTCACTTTTCCCTTGTAAATAAAATCAAAGGGCAACAGCCCTTTTTCTCTGACGTCTGTAGTTAATAAAGAAAGAATAAACATTACCTACTCTTACATGAGAAGGGAGGAGGAAAGAACATTTCTTAATCTCTTTCCAAAGAGGATTAATCTACAGCATATTTCCACCCCAAACACTAATGAAACAAAACACTTTTCCTGCAGTTTTCTGGAGCGGGTGTTCTATCAAAGCCTCTCATGTGAGTGAAGCTCACCTGAGAGCATTACCCAGCCTTCGGGTGCAGTGCCACGCCACGGAGCATCAGCTGCATGGGGGCAAGGAGAGCTTCTACCCTGCAGGAGAAACACAAAAGCTCCTAACATTTCTTAGGGTCCACATATCTGAGGGGTACCAAGTGACTCACAATGACCAGTTAAAATTAGGCTTACAACAGCTCCAAAACTAGACGAGCTGTTACTGCTGGAGCTTGTAGGGCACAGGGAGGCCAGAGCCCCCCTCCATGGCAGAGTTTAACACAGGGATGGGTGTAACGGGACCAAGTGTGCAGTGAAGCATTTACTGGTTCCAAACAACCCAGCTAGCGTGACTGGAAAAGACAAGGAGCTGGGATAAGGCACCCATGTCCCTTGCTGTGCCTCTGAGCCACTCGCCCACCCGCGGCAAGGGAACAGGATGAGGAAGCTATTTTCATCTCAAGTATCTGGAGCTTACAAACACCCGCTGAAAATGCAGTGCCTTATCAAAACAGGTGAGAGCCAATGCCAGCTGACATTCCCATTCCTCCAAAGAACTCAGCCACAAGATTGTTTTTTTAATTATTATTTTTGAGCAGAGTATTTACATGTCTGACTCTAAATAGGCTTTGGCATTTCTGCAAGGGGACCAAATGCATGACCTCACGGTCTTGAAGAGTGATGGGATCAGCCCAGCTGCCCTCGCCTTTTTTCTGGAGAGGCCTCTTTAGCAAGGCAGGCAGACCCCCGGAAATGGGCTCAGCAGGGACAGGCCCTTACAAATACAGTGTACTTTCTCCAAGGAACCAGGAAGGAAGAAAACGGCTATGGCAAAAGGGCCGAGGAACAAGAGAAGTGCCCGGGCAAGACCTGGCGAGGGGAAGCGAGGGTGAGCCCAGCCTGCAGAAGGGTTTACGTTCCCTTTGAAGAGAAATATTCAGGCTGTCAGGTAAAACCGAGAATCTAACCCGTGGGAGGACAGAAGATGCTACCTTGAAGAATCTGACTATTACAGGATTAACAGCTACAATCCCTCCCTCTGAGGACACCAAATGCCAAAATCTGGCCTGAGGGTTTTAGGTGGTGAGGTTTGTCCAGGCGTGTCGGCAGGAACTCTACAACATACAGAGGAGAATACTGTCCAAACCTGTATTATCTAAACATAGGTGCCTTTAAAATACTAAATATTTCTTTTAGGGGATAAGAAAAAACACAGAGGAATACAAAGCCAAAATACACACATTTCTTTTGGGAGTAAAACGTGCCCCTCAAAACACTTGAATTCTTCTGTACAATGTATTTATACCATGTTTAAGAAACATTTGTCAAGCATATAAAAACCCCCAGAAGTTCACTGTCACACAGCTTAATTCCCTATATTCTGCCTACATGCACATATAGGGCCAGTTTGTTAGGGGGTGGAGGTGTGTAGCAAAGCACAATCTAGCGAGACATGACACCATAACGGTGAACAATAAAAGCAAGCGCAGCATATGTGCTGGACATTTGGTGAAAATAACCCAGCCACAGCTCCGACTTTGGTACATTTTCCTGTGTGGAAGTTGGTAATTCAGTTTCTGCTCTAATTCAGCTCAGCCAACAATTAAGTTCCTCACAACTCTCCCCTGATAATTATTTGGGAATTCTGAGATTCTAGGAAATGTAGCTTTGCTTTTCAACACTCTTTTTATAGAGCCCAGTAAGCTGAAATCTGGGGGTTTTCTTCTTTTCTTCTCTTCATGTTATGGTTTTTTCTTCACCTAGCAGCTAGGATTCTCCCTGGCTATAAGATCCAAAATGGTAGCAATAATTGTATTTCCTATTTTATTACTTGTAATTGCTCCTTTGATCAGAATCCTGTGCCATTTAACCACATTTATATGATCATCCTGCACATAGGTTCTAAATACAGAACGAATTATTTTCCAAGGGAAAACTATAGGAGCTGGGTTTCCCTTTACTGCACACACATGGAATCCCATACATTTGGCACCAATTTAGGTTATTATCATTTCATTCTTCCTTTTTATATTTGTTTCATAGTAAAAGCAATATAAAGCTCCCCATTCACTGGGAGCTTTATATTTCATTCCTCAGTATTGCCTTCCCTCATCAAGCCTGTAGCACACCCACCCTGATTCAATCTTGCCTTTGCCAAAGGAGATACCAACAAACATGTGAAGTATCCCACAGCTGAAGAGCTGCACTGTGGGTCCCGAAGGTTTGCTGATCATACACTGCAAGCCTTACCCCAGCATGAAGCCTAGGAAACTCTTCATGCACAGTTGTTCCTCCCAAAGTCCAAGAGTTTGCAGAGACACAGGCGAGTCTCCCCAGCTGGCAGGCTGCCTCCAGGTCAGGCTCTCTCACACAAGACCAGACTGGCTTTCCCATCTCGGACAGCTCTGGCCGTGCTACCAGGCACACAGCTGTTGGAGCCCTCCTTGCTTTTGGCTACCCCTTGCACACTGTTACCCTGCAGCAGAGAAGCACAGGGCCAGAAGATACTGCTCTCCCCCCATGTAGGACAGAGGACCATTGCCTGGGGCTATACGGCTGTTAATAATGGTAAAACCCTGATAAACTTCAGAGAACTCAAACGGAGCTGCTTTTATTTAGGCCACGCACCTGAAAGCAGAATTTTTTCTTTCATCTTCCTCAAAGTGATGGTCCTGGGAAACTACCTAAATAGCCCAGCTCAAGAATTTGCAGTTATCTGGGAAAAAAGAACATGATCTTTTGAAAGACCATCCTTAGAGTAAGTGTTTAATTTGGATGAAAAGCCAACATGAAGTCAAATTCAACACAGCCAGAGCAGAAGACTTGTACCTGAAGCAGGCACATGTCACAGGGAAGAGCTGGTGACACACCAGGGTGTTCCTATCTACATTGCTGCTCCCTATAGCCCCCACGTGGTACAGGGATAACAGGAGCAAGGGAAGGGGCTGAACCGTGTGCTTTATCCCAAATCCTTTCTCTAACAGATTTGCTTGAGAGACTTCACTGTCCTGCTTGAAGCGTGTTCGTTCTATGTGTTTCCATCACATTGCTTTGTCCATTCAGCCAGCTCAGACAGATATTCACATCCTCCAGTCACAGGAAAAACTGCTGCTGGAAGAGGGCTCACATTCTCCAGTCACAGGAAAAACTGCTGCTGGAAGAGGGTACATGCAGCCAGAAGAACTAAGGGCTTACAGATTAAAGAAACCCTAACAGCTACTTGGCTTTCACCAGCTTGTGTACACTCAGGACCAGCAGCAACAGGCAGATTCACTTGGACTTCCAAAACACCCCCCTTTTCAGGATGCTCTCCAGGTGAGCCAGTCGCCTGCCGTTGGGAACAGCTGTAGGAGGCTCCCTCGTGCAGGAAAAGCAAGGTGCTTCCCAAGCTCCTCATCACAGATACCTATGCACCATCTACAGCCGCGATAAGATGTGTTTACAAATAAGAACAAAACTGACAAGTGTGGGAACAGGGAATCTTCACACTTTGAAACTTGAAGTCTCGTTGGTTCAGTCAAACATGGAAAAGGCAGAAGCTCTGGCACTTGGGGTAATTTCAGTGACAGAACTGTTCTCCTTAGCTACTGGTAAACACAACCACAGATTCCTAGAGCTTTTTCTCCAGATACTAATAGCAGATTTGATGTTGAAAAACATTACAGAGATAGAGATCAGAGGTCTATTTTTGTTTCTATGTCTTGATGCCCATGACTTTGATGGGGTAAGTATATTAACATATGATAAATTACTCTTTAATCTGTTGTAGTTATAATTCTAGAGACAGGTTCAGTGGCTTTGCTCTCAACCACAAATATTTCTGTAAAGAAACACTTGTTTTGCTGGAAAAGGGTAAGAACAAAGCAGTTTGTAAACAAAGCTGGAAAAAGAGAAATCCATCTCCCACAAAGCTCAAAACTCCTTGAAATAACTTTCTGCAGAGAGCTACCATTACCCAGGGTGAAAAACTTCTTTAAACCCAGCAATCCTGAATTACACAGAAATGCTCAAACAGGGCTGCACAGTACATCATCAGAACTGGTATAGCTTTTAATTTCCCACCTGATTGGGTTGAAAAGGTTCATATGTTGGAAAGTGTGGCAGGAGAAACTTACTGAAAATTGCAATCCAGGATCAGATTAAAGAGGGAGGATGATAAAGGGAAAAGCTTCATAAATTAATTTCTTTATCCAGAATAAACTCAAAAGGTCCTGTGAGGGGAGGAAGGATATGTGTTTCATTAGGACAAAGAGAGTAGGAAAAACTTATGCCTGAAACCTCTTTTGTCAAGACAACTCTTACAGCATGATTTCTTTAAGGGCAAGGTATTGAAATCATTTTGGAAGAAGTATTTTTACCTCCCAAGAAGATTAACACTGAAGTTCTGCAAAGCACACTGCAGCATCATTACATCCATAAAACACTAACAAGCACCAAAAGAGAGTCTCTCAGCCCAACTCAGTCCATCCTACTGGCACTGTCTGCTTGGGACAGAAATCCCTCCATGACCCGAGAGAGATGCTCAGCATACTCATTCCTACAGCAGCCAAAGACATGACACATCCTTTGCAGCCAATCACATTCTAAAAGCAACACATACATTAACTTTAGGGGGAAGACAAAGGGTTGAGCCAAAAGGGTACTGCTAAAATAGACAAAAGCACAAACTCTTTTTCATGAGCTTTAAAGGCCAAATTTTTTCAACATTATTCTAGAAAATTTCTGACTTTACAGTTTCTGGGGAGAGTCTGCATCACCCTGTGCTGTGAGAAACCCCTTCTCTACCTGTGCCCTGAGTGCAGTCAGCTTGTACCCAATTTCATCAGCAACCTCAGCAGCTCTGGGCTCTGAGCACAAAGGGAGTAGCTGCTGGATTTTGTCTCCTGGGTGCACTCCTGTATGAACCCCATGTCTACAATGACAGCCTCAGAAAAGGCACTGGGGAGGCCCTTCCTTTTTGGGACATATTTTGCTTCAGAGCAGACCCCAGGATTTGACACTGCACATTGATGTAGTCCACCCTGGAGAAGTAGCTAGCAGATGTCACCTTCTTAGCTTTGGTGTTATGGGTGAAAAGCAAAGGCTCTGTGAAAGCCAAGACCCACACTCTGCTCCCTGTTCGTACACATCTCCTTGGATGGTCTTCCTCACACCAGCCATGAGAAGAAGATGTGTACAAGGAGAACTGAAATCCTACATGTCAGTGCATTTGGTGGCCAGACAGGTGGGCTTGTTGGGAGTGATTCCTGAGGTTTTGAACCAGAAACAGGGGGTACAGGTTCAACAGGGCAGTCAGACTGCCACCAGGCAGCGCTTCATCACAGCACGGCCCCAGCCAGTGCTTGTGCATGGCCAGGCTACCGTGGAAGAGCTGCTGGAAAACAAGATGGCATATGAGAAATGCAGAACTGAAACCAAGTGTAGGTGACAGCCATAAAAGCTGCAGTCCCATTAAATGCTGGACAGGCGTTGAGTGCGGACCCTCCCATCTGTTTGCTGCACACCCTGAAGGGGTGGAGGCCAGGGTGACGTGCATGCCTTGGAAATCAGCAACTTTTACACTGTTCACCCAGGAAGTTATTAACTTGCATGTTTGTGGGCAACTGCACAAGCTATTTTTGGTCATGGGACCCTGTGTAAGGAAAGGATTGTGAGGTTTTAATAATGATCTTTAGTTAACTTGGTTACCCACACAACAATGGCTGTCTGAGAGGCCAACTGCTGCGAAAAATTTGAGACAGGCTTTACTTCCAGAGGTATTAAACTATGAAAATATCTAACCATAATAGTAAGCAGCTATAAAAAGAGCCCTGTTTATTTCACATGATTTCTTTGTATGCCACAGTGTTATGAGAATACTTCAGCTCAATGACAACATGGTAAATTGGAAAAGATTAACTATTGAAGTCAGCACTTACGCAGTTCATTTTTGTTTGGTGTTGGTGATTTTTCTTCTTTCAAAACCCAAGTTTTCACTAATATCAGCAGGCGCAACAACATTTTTTAAAATTTGAATTTGCAATTAACCTGATATTAAGGTCAACTAATGTAAGGGCCATGAAAGGAGAAACTGGCAAATAAATAGAAAAAAAACAAACTCACACAGACTTCAGTTCTGCATTGCTATATGTCACACAGGTAGATCTGGAGCCCACAAACCCAGTATGAGAAATAATCTGGTATCTCACATCTCTATTATATTGCCAATTGTATACAGTAACTTTTCTCCAACAGTGGAGCATCACAGAATATCCTACAGAGAAGGTCAAATGTTGTACTATAGAGCTCTGATAGTGTCTTAGTTCATTCCTGAGAAATACCATGAGGCCTTACTGAAACCCTTTCACTATTAGGGTACACCAAGAGAAAGGGGGAAAAAATAAAGATTGCATTTGTTTCTGGGAAGACCCACATGTCTCCACGGAGAGGACACTTCCACCCTTGTTAATCCCAGCTTCTTAAAGCAACACTCAGTAAGATAATGAATCCTTTAAATGTTACATCTTGTGTCTTGCATTATTGTGGTGCAGCAACTCTCCACATCAAACAGTCATCAGCACTATTACAAAGTGGGCTTATAAGAGACTGGCTGAAAAGGCGCTGTGTGAAAAGAAGTGGAAAATTAAAGCTGAAGCAGTCGAAGAAAGGGCTTAATTTACTGGCATGTACAGTATGCAAATGAGATTACTCTCAGCTTAACTGCATCATTTATGTCCATAATAACGGCATCATCATTACAGGGCTCAAATTAAATTACACCATAATTAGCATATCAAAGTGATTGGTTAAAGTTTAAAACAAATACCCAATTTTGTTAATGAACAGCTGTAATTGTCATGTACACTTCAATGAAAACTCCCTAAACAAATATATGTTTTAGAACAGAGAAAGATTTTGAAGCAGACAGGTCTGTGGCAGAGGTAAATTGCCTAAAAAAGAATGACACAGACTATTCTATTAATGTTAATATATGCTCATCGTTTTCAGGTAATAAAACATTCTATCAAAACAAGCCTTCGCTTCGTATTTTTTGCCTCTCAACTCCACCACCACACTGGCAAGTGTCAGTGGGGTGAGGTGCTGGCCATGCCCAGCCGGCCCCATGCACAGGACACACACCACATGGTCCCCACCCACACACCGAGGGAGGAAGAGGAGGAGGAGGAGGAGGAAGAAGATGAGGACGTCTCGCTAACTCTACCCTGTAGACCAGGGCTGGAGTAAGCTGATGACATGATAACACATCAGGCAGCCTACAATTCAATTTACTCTAATCTAATCACATCTACGCAGCAGTTCCAGAGGTGGAACTGCACCAGAGAAGTTTTTGCTGTTCTCGTCTCATTAAAATAAATAGGGAGGTGGGACCGGAGGGTTTGTCACTGTCAGCCTGGCAGCCAGCAACACATTTCCAAAGATCCATCACTTCAAATGTACACAGCAAATACACAGTTAAAACACTCCTCAGGCAGAACGAGCTTTAACAGGGGAGCAGGTCTGCTCTGTGGCATTTTAACAGAGCAGGTGAGCTCTACTACGCTTGGGGACCAGGCCAAAGCAGCCCGGTGTCACCTCACACACGGTAAAATAATCCCTCTACGTCCCCAAAAATGTTTACACTGGTATATATTTGCTTGTGTATTACCTAATATTATAGGAAGCAACATAGGGAAGTATATTTTGTGCTAAAATTGGGAATGCACTTTCAAATATACTTAACAAGGAAATTGAATGTCTTATTAAATCCGTATTATCAAAACACTGTTCAAAAATTTAAAGAAAGTAGCTTTTCATTTTATTCATCGAGGAATCCATTAAAGCCTAAGCTCTGAAGTAGTATGTAAATTATGTGCCTTTCAAGGTAGAGCTAGGGCAAATTCACTCCATCAACTAATGATGAACCTCATTATGTGCAGGGAGTATTCATAATGAGGAAACAAGCCACCCGCCATTCCATGTTCTAACATAAATCCCTGTAAAATGTGAATATCTCCACATCTAATTAAAGGCTACTAATTCCTATCATCCCCTACAAGGCCCAAAAAGCAAAAACTAGAAATGTGTTTAAAAATACACCCTTTGATTTTACAAAACACATTTATTTGTGTTTACCATTAGTGAGTTGCAATGTCTTTTTTTAAAGAAAAATCAATCCTAGTTTTATAGGATAAAAGTTTGGGGGTACAAAAGTTTATTTACATTATCTGACTTGGTCTTGTATTTTAAAAAGAGCTTCTGATTAGCACAGGTCAGCCTGCACAGCTAAAGAGAAAAATAAATAAAAGGCAGAGAAAAGAAATCTCCAGTAATATGTGAGAAATAATATTTTAGCGGGGTGGGGGGGGGAGGAAAAAAAGAAAAAAAAGAGAAGAACAGCTTTGCTATCCAGGTTTGCTCTCAAACTGAGACTTCCTAAAAAAAAAATAAATCTAGAGATCCCCTAATAACTGGGGAAAGCAGGCAGCAGAGACAGGAAGAAGGAGAGCCAATTAAGCAACCAAGTACACAACAGGTATTTAAAAGATTTTTTGAATTATACTCAATTTAGAAAGAAGCTGCTTCCCTCCCAAAAATCCCCTAAGAATTAGGGATTGAAGAGACAACGCTGCTTAATGCAGGCTGGAAGAAAAGTGCTCTTCCACAGACTTACCTAGATTTGATATTTATACCTACAAGCACAGTGTCCGCTCCTACGATCAAAACCACATTTCTTATTAAGTTACATAATACCCATCCTATGCATCGCCGTGAATTCATCTGCTCCTGCACTGAATCATGGATTTGCTCTCTGTACTTCCCGGCACAGAAGTGGACAGGTTTGCCGACTCCCCTGAACGGAAGACGCATCACTGTTTCTTTTTTACTGCTCTGTATTAATATTTTCCTACGTGTTCAAAACAAACCGAGAAGCACAGCAAAACCTGAGAGCGTTTCATTTTGGAGGAGACGAAAAGCATCCACTGAAGCTGAGCAACGTATAGGCTTAAAAAAGAATTAAAAAAAGAAAAATTATGGCATAAAGGGCTGGTTTAAGCAATGTGATAACTCCTTGCAGGGCAGGGAAGCACTTGAACAGTTGCAGAAAAGGCTGTGGTACCTTCAGATTATGTCAACCGAAAAGTTGAAATCCTCATGTAAAAATACCCCGCACGTTTCATCCCTAGAAAAGCTTATTTAGAATTCATAGAAATTCATAGCCGCTAAGAGGAATATGTGCTCATAAAATCACAAACGCAAAAAAAAAAAAAAAAAAAAAAAAAAAAAAAGGGGAGAAAAAACCCAATATTTAAAGGAATAAAATAGAGCACACAGATTAAAGTATTTCAGCAACGCAAATTTTCTAGAAATAGCTGGGCATTTTTTAGGGGGAGGGAAGGGGGGGGGGGGAATCCGGCTTCTTTAAGTTGCATAAAAATAAAACTACGCCGCGCCGCTCCCCTGCCCACCCCGCGCTGTGCCGGTGGGGTGGCGGTGCTGGGCTTTCCCCCCCCCACCACCCCTCTTTTTTTTTTTTTTCTTTTCCCCTCTCCCTTCTCCTTTTAGGTCAACCAGTCATGCACTGGGAAGACAACCCTCCAAAAATAACTTGTCCCTCCCCCGGAGCGCGGAGTTGAACAACCTACCTTTGTTCTGGCGCTGCAGATAAGAAGCGGCTCCGCGCCGGGAGCCGCCGCCGCGGCCGCGGCGCGGGGCGGCCCGGGGGGCTCGGCCGGCGGCACCACCTGGCAGCGCTGCGCGGCCGCGGAGCGCTCCCGCCGCGCCCCGTCCGGCCCCGGCCGCGGGGGGATCCGCGGGAGCCGCCCCCCAGCCCCGCCGGGCACGGCGCAGGTTACACACGGCGGGGCCCGGGTGCCGGGAAGGAAGAGTTCGGCAGGATTTATTTGACACTTATTTTCCGGGCAGCCCTTTTGTGGAGTTGCGCCGTTTGTTTCTTATTGTCTGAGCAGCAGTTGGAAGCGTCTCCCCGAGGGGGCCCCTCAGCCCGGCTCGGCCGCTTTGACAGGGAGGTAACCATATTAGGATGTGTATGGCAAAGTAAACAATAACAGAGTTGCAATGAAATGGAATTTTTTTTTTTTTCTCCCCCCCCCCCCCCCCGCTAATGGTGTTGGTGTCAGTCCTGTTTTTAGCCTTTTCCCACCAGTTTTGTTTTCTGGCTTAAACAGCCCATCTCTTAAAAATTAAAAAAAAAAAATCTATATCTTAAAAAAAATAAAAATAATGAGGAGGCAAAGGGGGGTGAGGGGGAGAGGCAAGTGGTACCATCGTCCCAATTGCTCACCGCGAGGCTGCTGGAAATGCTTTGGGTCGCAGTGGGGAAAGAGGGGGGGGAGCACTTTTAATATCCAAATAAAGACATGTCAGTTTAATAATTGGGGCAAAAAAATACAGTAACGCTTGCATGCATTGCCAAGACCCACAGCAGAACAAGGGGGTTAGTGGGGACGGGAAGGACAGACACTAAAACTGCAATTTTGAAAGCAGGGGTCAAGTAGATTAGAAAAGTCCAGTCGTGTTTTGCACAATCGCAGCAAACTGGTGGGATGAGCTAAGTTGTGCAAACCCCTGCAAGTCTGCTGGCTTTAAAGCTTTGAAATTGCTGCTTTTACAGGATAAAGCACTTTAAGCAAATTGTAAAATGCAGGTGTCAAGTTAGTCGGTTTAATCAGAAACAGAACTCAGAGCAGCTGCCATGCAAAGAGTCCCCTACCAGCACAGTCGAGAGAAAAGTTCTGAAGCAAGAAAACAACTGTAAGTCAAACAATATTATTTTAGTGCCTGAATTCCACGTCCTAAGCAAACCACCAAGAACAACAAGTGTAGCATCTCCTTGCACCGAGGGATGAGGCAGCTGCTGGCGAGTGCTGCATGCTGAGGCTCAGCACTACAGCCAGCCTGCAAGGGGATCACAGCTAGAAGATAAAACAAGTTTACACGTCTGGGTGACGGCAGACGGGGGCAGCTCTCTGGTGCAACAGTCCAACACGAGCTGTTGAGCTGTTCGCACCACCAGTGAGCATCCTCGGTCGAGCAACAGCCGGCAACATGGAGCGCGCCTCTGGGAAGGGCTGACAGTGGATGCTCTGCCCGTACCAGGCACCACTGTGATAAGATACAGCACGAGGAGAGGTTGAAGGTAGATAGGCAAACAAAGTTGCTATGAGATCACATACTTAATTTAGAACAAAGGCAATGTTTCTCTGACAAATATGATGCACACTTACCCTGCCAAGTTCGCTTGTATTCGGTTAATCCGCAGCAATCAGAACATCAGTGTTGACATCTAATGGTACCTACAAGCATCTCTCTGCCTTTCCACATGGTGTAACCCTGCTCCGTTAACATGCTTTAAATTTTTCAACCATCTTGTTTAACCTAAACATCTATGAAATTACACAGAGCGTTACTCATCCGTGCTGCTTGTGCGACCCCCCCCAACAAAAATAAAAAGTTAACATGCTGATACCAAAATCAATAAATCACACGACCAAGTAGCAGTTCAAAAGTTCAAAGACATGATGGCCAGTTCACTACGTCGCAGCACTCAACCAATAATAACTTGACTCCATCACTCCTCATAGTATAGACAATTTCATGGCATCATTTTCATTAGCCTGTCTCACTGAAAATTGCTAGCTATTTATGTATACGCTAAAATAAATTAGCCATTTCATCGAGCACTGTGATTCTTATAAAATACATTAACACAATACTCAATTTTCCAGTTGGAGTAAATAAATAAATCAATAAATTCAATACAGAGTAATTTTTATTTTTTTCTATTGTGGAGCTTCAGCTCTCAGCATAAGTGTTTTTATTGGGTTTATTTGTTTCAATAAAAATTGAAATGGGCCAGTGATCTTAGCAGTAAGATCTGGGGAAAAAAAACAACCCAGCTCTACCTAATATTAAGAGAGTATGCTGTGCAGTTCAGCCAACTGATAATACATAATTTTTGGTCAAAAATCATTTTCATTACAGTTATTAAACCGTCACTTAATTTTGAAGGGTTCTTCTCTCACCTCATGCATTCTCCAGCCCAGCAAGACGCCCCTGGACTCCCTTGGATAGGGTTCTGATCCTGCCCAGCCCATCCTCCTGGGCTGGGGACAACCCCATACCACCTTGGAGCTTCCATGGAGAAAACTGGCATGGAAAAGTTACCAGCACTCATGTTCAGTATTTTTAAGCACTCACAGAGTATAAGATTAAGCATCACCTTGGATATCAAGGGTAAGGCACAACAGGAGGATGAGGAAACGTGGGAGAAGAGTTCATGGACACCCCAAGAACTTGATCCTTGAAGGGGGCTGTTGTGTCTGGCCCTTTAGGGCTGTGTTGCCCTGTAAGCCATGGCCAGTAGATCGCAGGCTGTTGGGTGATGACATCCCTACAGCGCAACTCAGGGCATCCTTTGGGGACCTCATTTGTCACTTACAATGTCTCATGCTCTAGAGCGATGCAATCAAGGAGTGCTTACCCCTGCCTTGGGTCAAATGCTCATCACATCAGGAGCTGGGCAGCGGGATGATTCAGAATTTGGCCCTGCAAAATGCTCACACATAGACAAGAACCTGGACTGTCTTGGTCCTCCTGCTACTGTAACCTCAGGGCAAAGGAGGAGACCCACCAAGCCCCCCAGCAGTCTCCTCATCCTGTAACACAGCACTTCTCTGCAAGTCTGACACTTCCAGTACAAACCACAGGCTCCACCTGCTCAGCAGTGAGGACAAGAACCTATATGGAACCAAAACCAAAAAAAATATACCCCTTGTGACATGAATCAAGTCTTAGAAGTGAAAAAACCAAATGCATTAACTAACCCCGTTTAAGCCCATAATGGTTCAACAGAATTCCTTTAGAAATGCTGGATATGAATAGCACACTTTGCAAACTGCTTGGTGCCAACAGGAGGGTACTTTTTGTTCATATTCACTCTTTAACCTAATCAAAAGAAAAGTAAATATCAGGTCCCAATTTTAATGACTGACTATAAATAAAAGCTTTTATGCAAAATGAATGGTTTACAAAGATAACGATTTTAAGGATGAGGTCACTAGTGACCTACTGAACTACATGGCACATGTCAGACAGACGTCTGTTTCTTAAATTACAGTAATAAATTAGTAGCCACAGAATCTGTTCTGTTAAGAAAACGTGAAGCTTTCCTATTCAGATAAAAGTTTAACAAATGTTTCAGTTTAGGTTAATGAGTTAAGTTGCTATTGATGGGGGGACCAACACAGGCCCAGCTTCATCTCTCTCCTCTTCCTCCAACCCCTGTGCAGTATTACTTCACCCCAACAGGATCCAAGACTCGGACACACATGGAACACTTTCCTCTAACTTTACAGTGATTAAACTATTAGTATTTTAAAGTATGATACTTGCATACTTGCACAGGTGTGACCACTAACACTACCCAACGTACCACGTCCCATCCCAGTTACCTTATTTTCGGTGAATTTGACAAATTTTAGCCATTGGCACTGAACTCTGCTTTTGCTGAGTGTTCTGCCACAGTCCAAATTCTGGTTAAAAAAAAATGAATCCAAAACTACTGAGGGAACTCAAGAAAATAAGGAACATCACTGATCTACCACGGTGAGCAACCCAGAGCACCACTTCTCTGAGAAGTCACCAAGCTCCCACGTGCTGGAGCACAGACATGAAAACAGGCAGGTAAAAGACTTCAGTGGGAGGCAGGTGGATGGCACCATTCCCCACCTACAGCCTCGTCCTCTTCCTCTCTGCCCCCCAGCTGGCAGGCAGGGGTACAGGAAGCCACCTGATTTGAATAGAGAGGAGACATGGCCAGCTCAGGAAGCAGGAAAACGCGCAGACAGGGACAAGCCAGAGAAATGAACCATGACTGCCTGAGCATGTCACCTATCTCATACTGAGGGTTGCTTACATTTTACAGGGAACTACAGAGTTTAGTTCTGTTTGGAGCATTTTTGGAGACCTGTAGCTTGGCCAATCCAAGATCAAGATGTGCAGATATCCAAAGCAAAATGCTGGACTTCAGTGTGACCTTCCTCCCTACTTCCACATTTTAGCCTAAAACATGGAAAATCCTAAGGCTGCCTGGCTAACTGGCATTTTGTGTTCTCACTCAGCCAAGCAACATCTATTTCACTAATCCTTTTCTGAGAAACAGCTGCCAAGGCCTCCGTGGAAAGTTCTGGATATAGAAAACTTCAGCCCAACTGGATTGGCTTTTAGTCATATTGTGAATGCAGGGCTTTTCAGTGGGAGGTGTGGGTCTCTACTCTAGAAATGTTTTGCTTTTTAATAAGAACAACATCAGCCACTTCTTTGTGCCAGAAAAGAAAGTAGAAATTACTTTTTTTTCTAATGCTATTTTGCTGGTTTCCCATGAAACATCAACTTTGTTTTCTCACCTATCATCCCATGCACAGCACTAGCAAAAAAGCTTTATGCAAAAAAATCCCCAATATGCAACACAACTCTGTAATGAGCCCCATACTGGAGGGGGTAATTCACTGCCAGGGCTTTTCAAACCTGACTAATGGGTCCATGGCCTTCAACAAACAAAGGCACATTGCGTTTTTCTCCTTTCAAACCCCAAAAATTTACTCTCCTGCCTGTTGCCTCAGAGGGAAGGGAAAAGGGAAAAGGGAAAAGGGAAAAGGGAAAAGGGAAAAGGGAAAAGGGAAAAGGGAAAAGGGAAAAGGGAAAAGGGAAAAGGGAAAAGGGAGGGGAAAAGGGGAAGGGAGGGGAAAAGGGGAAGGGAGGGGAAAAGGGGAAAAGGGGAAGGGGAAAAGGGGAAGGGGAAAAGGGGAAGGGGAAAAGGGGAAGGGGAAAAGGGGAAGGGGAAAAGGGGAAGGGGAAAAGGGGAAGGGGAAAAGGGGAAGGGAAAAGGGGAAGGGAAGGAGACAGGAAAAGGAAAAGGAAAAGGAAAAGGAAAAGGAAAAGGAAAAGGCCCTAGTGCTGCCAGGCCATGTGGAGACTCTCTGCTCCAATGCTCACAAAGATTTCTCACTGGGTAGAGCTCGGAGGAGCCTGAGCTTATGATAAGCAACGGCATACTTAACAGTTACATGTTACCGTTCATGATAATGCAATATTTCATTTGGGTGATTTAGAAGTCCCTCTTGACCAACTTACAGTGAGACACCAAACGCTTCATCAATCACAACCATTTTTATTCACAATCCAGTGCAAAAACTACAGGGAGAGTTGAATTTCCAGCAACTCATTGGGGAGGGGATTGCTACTAGCTCTGAAAATCCTCCTATCTCACCAATTTTTATGTTAGATTCAAATATATTTTCTTTCTAAGCAGCATTCCATTTTCCTGCCTCTCTCTGCTGCGTTTCTTATCGTGGCAGGGTGAAAGAGTATCCAATTTAATATCTGTTTTGCAGGACAGGAGATTTTTTCATATCTTATGCACTAAGGAAAGCTGCAGGGGATGGCTTAGCAGGCTGAGCATCACGTTTTAAATACCTAGACTCCCTGGAACCACAGATCCCATCAGGTCGACTGAGCCCTTCATGTTTCTGGGTAGATAAATTAAGTGTCATGCTGTTTACTTTGTCGGGATCTGTTAGATGAGGCCTCTGCAGTAAAGGTCCTGTCTGTTCTGCATGGAGCTGAAGGTTAGTCTCACAGTTAAGACACAGCACCAGGTGCCACCTTGATCTCACTCACTAACTCTAACGGCAATTCTGCCATTTCTGTTGAGAGAGACAATCCAGGGATCTGCTCCCAAAACTTGCTGTAATGTTACTGGATGACTGAAAATTATTCAACAGCTTATCGGCCTCGGTTTTGGTGACTGTTAAATGGGAAAAAAATACATCTACACCTCCCAGATGTTTAATTCATAAGTTATACAAAACTGTCAGATCTATGGATGGCAGAAGAGAGATATTCATCATTTTTACAGCCTGATTTCTGTGGTTGGAGGTAACCCTATGTTTCTGCAAAGTCATACCCTCTTCCCACTCCTCTGCACCACACGGAAGCAGTGGCTGAGCCCATCGACATTAATGGCTCACAACAGAAGCCTTACAGAAATAAATCACTGGAGAGTAGTACAAAATAATCAGGAAAGACAAAATGTTAATAATGAGAAAAATCATGAAAGTCACAGTTCTGATGGCCAGTTGTATAGAAACACACATCCATCCTCACAAACACAAAAACCTCCTTAAACCCAGACACCTAAGAGAGGTCCCTCTATCTCCAAAAGGTCTGATTCATGGAGAACAGACTCAGTGTTGAAGAAAACAGGATGCTTTGAGAAGGGCAGCTGTAAATATGCACTTGGAACCTGTTCCTGGCCTTACTCTTAGCTTTGCAGCTGCCATTATTTTACTGGATTTAGCTACACAGAAGATTCTGGGAAAGGTGGGTGAAGGGAAATAAAATGTAACAATAGAAAAAAAAATAAGTTCTTCAAAATTATTTCCCTTTTAAGTAGAAATTAAGCAGAAAAAATATTTCCTTTTTACATTGGTTAGGAAAAGGACTGTCTTTTGATTTGTTTCCACAACAGCTGACAGTACACATTCCCTGCTTAGGGTACCAGAAATAATCATTATCACTCCTAAAATGTGTGTTACGATGACGTACCAGAGGTTAAATGTGGCTGTTGGCTGTACTGGCTGCAATTCCTTCTCAGGTGGCTTAGCACAACTCCCACATTTTTCTTCCCAAACTACCCAAGAACCTGCTGGAGCTCCAGCCTACAGACATTACTGGGATTAAGTAAAAGAGATAGGAAAGACTCTTTCAGCTCTATTTACACATAGCTACATTCAAACTGGTTTTTAGTGGAATTTGGCTACCAGAGGACATGGTATCAAACTGATTTTTGAAAACACATATTGAATCTCAGACATCCAATGCACAAAGATACTATTTGTATTGGAGAGGGTAAAACTCCATCAAGGAAAGGAACCAGACAACACTGGGTCAAGGCCTGTTTTTACCGCTGTGTTTGGTACATCTGTTTTTAGAGGCAGGGCAAAGATCTCTAGAAATGGTGGTCAAGATATTCCCTGTCAAACTAAACTAAACTAAACCAAAGCAAACCAAACCACATCCAACCCAACCAGCAGAAACTGCTACAAAGAACAAGGACTTTGACCCAAATCCATCTTTTGATCCTGGAATCTGTGTCCGTAAGTTTTCACCGCCTTGATTAAGGATGTGCAGGTCTGCCCTACATACTCCAGCTCTGGCAGGAGACAGAGCTAAAGAAGGAAAAATAAGGCAGGTCAGGAGATAGCTGTGTAGTAAAACTAAACCAATTCAACATCTTTTCCTCCAAAACTGCTTTGAAATAATTATTACAGCACCTCATTAGCTTGAACTTTAAGTTGGACAAGAACATAAACTCCTGACCACAGTCCTGTGCCTAACAAAGCCCTTGCTAGGTGGCTGGCTGGCAGGTGTGGCTCCAGACTCACAGAGCATCATAAAATCCTTAAGAAAAAGGGGTAGGAACAAGAAGATGGAGGTGCACCGCTCTCCCACACACTCGTCTCTTGGCCCCAGGACACAGAGTCAGCCTTTGGAGTGCAGCCCTTCCATCTTCCTCATCCCACTCTAACGAGATTCCCTCCATATTCCCATCCACCCTCTTTGTGCTCTTTGCTGAGCAGCACACAACCGGCCCAAAGAGGGGCCGGCTGCCCGAGGCACTGGCAGCTCTTTTATCAAATAGGCAAATCCTTCATGTCCAGCATGTCCCCGAATGCACTGAACCGCGTCCGGAGAGCCTGGCTACAGGTCCCAGCTCAGGGAGTGAAGCAGAAAAGATAATCATCGGCCTTGACTCCAAGCTCCTGTTTCAGTGCTTCAAGTCACTAGTGGTCAGCAAGGAGACTTTGGATGTGCTGGTGTGCTCGAATGGAAAAAGCTGGAATGAAAAGGAGAGTCAGGGCTGTGCCTCCTGCTATCCTGAGGGTGAGCCAGGGTGCTATCCCTGGCAGTGGGCTCCCAACAGGGCTCTTTGATGGCTGGTCACACCCGCTACTGCAAATCAACAAGCAAACCAAAGTGAAAAATGGAAAGGACAAGGTGAATTGTAGATGAAAGTGAAATATCCCTCTATCAGCTCTGAGGGGTAAAGGATGAAACAGGATGAAACTGGTTTTGGTTAAAGCTGTAAAAGAATCACAGGGAGAGAGCACTTACAGAGAAATGTATTTTCATGTAAACTTTTATGCACCCATCCCTTGTAGCTGGACATCAGGGAAGATGTTAATAAACATCATGGGGGGAGAAAAACCCAGTAAAAAAAGAAAATCAGACTACAAACCCATCTTTTCCAAGATGTTCAAAATAGCTTTGCAGCTATATACTGCGGGGAGCCGGGCACACTCAGATACAAGTTTGCATCTTAAACGTAAGCGCACATACATACAAACAAGGTTTTGCAGATATTTGTTAGCTGTACTACAAGATTTTCCAGGGCTGGTGCTGCAGCTTATGTTACCGTGCTTTTATATAGCTGCAGATCAGCCCCCTAAGAAGCAGCCTTGGAGAGAAGCTGAAATAGTGACAGTTTGTGTTGCTGGGGATATTTCTGAGACACAGTTGCTGTTTACTGTGTTTCTATTTCCAATCAAGCTGCAAAGTCCACCCGTAAAACATGAGGAGGCATTTCTTTGGGTGTGGGACAGTGCAACACGCACACATGGAAGAGCAGCTCTTCAGCTGCTCCACCAAAATACTCTTAAGCCCTATCAGCAGCAGAGCATTTGGCCCATGAAAAAGAAAACTATAGCCAAAGTCACCGGTTACAAAGCTTCTCTCAGTATATATTTATGCACAAAGCTCAAATAATTTAATACCACGCCTCACTAATCATGTGAATGCACAATTCTTGCAGGGGCAAATGGTTCTTTTATCTCGTGCACCTCTTGCTCTTGGCTGGAAAAGGTGCCTCAGAATCTTACTGGCACTTTTAAAGGTGGCACCTACCTATCTCTGGCATATATAATCCAATGTGATTCACTGTAGGCTCCCCAGGACAGATTAACCTACCCTACAAGGAGTCAAAAACTAGTCCTAATGATGGCAAATCACAGCACATAGCCAACTGGACAACTTCCTTCCACTTCAGAGGGAAATTAAGGGATACACTCTGGAGTATGTTCTCCCTGTTACACTCTTGTTACCCTGTTAATGCTAATGATTGTACATAGTGTAAGAAAAATGCTACCAACACCTAAAACAAAGGAAGATTGGTCAAGAATATGCAAAAGCATATGCAAAGGGATCTAAAGAGCATTTCAACATAATACAGTTTTCTTCCTTATTCCCTTCTTTCCTTAAAAGCAAGAGGCGTGCAGGGTTGCAAAAACATGTAATTTGCCAGCAAATGCACAAACTACAGCTCATGAAAAATAGTGAAATGGAGACCCAAAATTTGAGGCCAGTACAAGATCATAATATGAACTGGAGATCAGAAAACTGGCTCCTAAAGTAAGAAAAAAAAGAACACCAATTCCATTTTTTTCTAAGAAAACTATTTCCTACCAACTTTGAAAACAAGAATGCCTACAGTGATCTGGGCTCTCTGTGATAGTTTTGGCTTGGCTCCCTTGCCCCTCCTCAGCTGCATGGCCAAATGTGGGCCTGACCATGAGGTTCAGAGAGTTGTGTTCTTCTTAACCTTCCACTTCATGCTTCCAAGTTTAGACTGCAGTAAAACCACCTTTCAGAAATTTCCCTTATTCTTCATTACTTCTAAGGTGAGAGTTTACATTTCGGTCCTATCTGTGATGCCAGACTACTGCAGAAGCGCAACACAGAGATAATATACTGGGGTTTAGCCTTTTTCCACTTCTCCTTGGATTTTTTATTTGTTTTTTAGAATGATTACAAGAGCAACTCAATGGCTCTGAAAGTGCCTTAAGCTCTTTGCCCGAATTTTGATGCCTAGACACAAAGTGAAATACAGAGATCTCTTGGATGCAAGATTTGCAACAGCAACTTGCAACCGTCTGTTGTGGTGGGGCAGCATCATGACTAATTATTACCTTCATTGAACACCAAGTGACAAGACCATGCTGTCACCATGTCCCACCAAAGCTCATGAGTATGAAGAGAGATGGGGTGAGAACTGAAAGCATCCTGACTGCTCCTGAAAAACTGTTCTCCTTCCAGCCAGCTGCTCTTCCAAGCCACAGGACACTTTCCAGCGTGGTTATGAGCTCCACCTCAGTCTGGGCTGGTCAAGACGAATCTTGCCTTTGAGCAAGCAAGAAAAATTCACAAGGGAGAAAATCAGATTTGGAAACTAAACGTTTTGTAATCTCCTGCCATGCAATTTGGCTTGCAGGCAAACTTCCAACCCTTTCAATAGCAAAAAATCAGACAAATACACTGTCTTCTACCATCTTCTGGTGTATTAAGGCCAGAGTGTGATGCGATACCACACACATTTAAAAAGCTGTACAAGCAGAAGGGAGTGATGCACCCATGCACAGTGGTAGAGGAGACAGCAAACATACTGCATGGAATCAAACAGAGCCAAAACAACCACTTCTGCTATGCTAATTTATCTTCTTGTATTCCTTTGCCAAACTGGACACGGCTTCCCTGGAACAAGGAGCACCTGGGTGATTGATCTGTGGTACTGCTGCTGAGGTGACTCTCTGCATCAGGAGAGCCTGGAGCCTCCAGCCTTTGGCCAAAGAAGGGCACAAGACAAGTTAAAAAGAAACACCATCAAAGCCAACCAGCAGTGCTGAGCATACGACTGGCTCTGGGTATGACCGGGTTATTGCACTGCCCTTATCAGCACACACGAGTTCAAGGTCAGCCTTGATGCACTGACTGAAAACTGACACTGCCTGTGTCCTGCAGTCAGCACGGCTTCAAACCAAGGCTCCCAATTATTAGCAGTTATTTTGTTTATTATTGCAGGGCCTCAGGACAAACAAAAAAGGAGCCCCATTGTGCTCAGCGTCATACAGAAATGCTTAATTAGCCTCTTCATAGGCTGTTCCCTTCAGCTTCTTTTAAACAAGATATTTTCAAATATAAATAAATTCAAATTTCAGAATTCCAGAAATCAGTTCCCTGAAATTTGCGTCTGTAAACAATTAATGCAAATTTGCCTTCCCCAATTTCAGCTATACACCAATCACTTCATTCTTTTGCTTACTTTAAGAAAAAATTATATTCTAAAGTACTGGTCCTTGGGATGTAAACAGATTTTTGTCTTTCATTTAAAGGCTGGATTTAAGCTCAGGTTTTCTCTGAACTATGTGAAAGTTGCAAAATCATTGGTTTTCTGTTGTTTCCTCCAACTACAGTATTTATATATCAACAACATAAATGACAAATGTACGGGAATATTCACAAATTGGAAAAACCAATTAAGAACTGAGTTTTTACTCAATAAAAAGTGGTCTGTGAAATGTGAAGCCATACTGCAATCTCCTAAGTTCAGCAGAATAATGAAACCAGCTCATAGCTAGGTAAGAGAAGTACCAACACTGTCATAGAAGTAAATGCAGGAAAACACGAACAAAGTTTGTGAAGGAAAAGTAAAACAGCAGACTTTCCACTTTCTCTGGAGGTATCTGGTCGTGTACTTTCTTAGAGATGCCAAAGTAGCTGTACCCCTGGTCCAGTCTCCCATACCAGCACTTGACAGTGATCATAACACTTGTTAAATTCAAAAGGTGAGAGAAGAAAGGGAGGCAAGAGGAAGGCAGCCCATCCTTCCAAAAGCCATTCATGCACAGTATCCAATCGCCCCAACTTGTCAGCAGATAGATCCTGAGGATCAGGCATTGCTTGAAAGCATCTTATGACCATTTTCAAATGCAAATACTTTCTGCTGAGTCCCCACCTCGCTCAGATTTGTACCAGTAATTTAGAGGTCACCAGCTATTACATCTTATTATCTAATCCTTCAGACTCTGCTTGCTTTCTTTTTACTCTTACTGTTCACTGATGTCTCCACTCACCTTTGAAGATGCCAGTTTAATTTAGCTGGGTTTTCCAACCACACTTTGGATTACATTTCCCACAAGTTTATTCCAGCAGTTTCTTGGCAATAAACGATATTTGGATACCCTACAGAAACCCCACATCAAATATTGATTGCTGTTATTTCCATTACCAGAGGCTAAACCAGTTAGGTCCTAAGGGCAAATTAAAGAGCTTGCTTCCAAGTTCTGGTCCTTCAGAGGAAGGATGTAACTATTCTCCATAACAAGGAAGATGCTGACACAAAAGCAAATAATTGCCCTAAAAATGGTTCATTCTCTGGCATGATTAAATAAAGAAAATATAGTAAACTACTTTGCATGCAGAGGATAAAATCAATATAGTTTCCATTCAGGCAATAAAAATTATAGCACATTGCTTTAGATACATAGATACTCTTCATTTAAGGTAGAGTTTCCACAATTCCCCGCTGAATACCCAGCTCTGCAGTGTGCACCTCTCTATAGCACTCAGCAATCTCTGCTTGACATTAGTGCGAAACAATATTCATTAAGAGCATAACACTAAAGTGCAACATGTAAGTAAATCAAACTCTCAATGCTCTATTTTACAAATTTCATGGGCCACTGGGGATAATTAAAAGGGTAATTATACAAAGTTGGTGCAGTTTTGAGACTCAAATGACATTTTCTGCTTTAAAGCACTCGATAATCTGCTATTTTTTTACTAGGACAGTCTTTTTGTACTTTGATGGTCAAACAGCATAAACAAACAAGAACTGTTTTTAAGGTATTTCAAGTCTTTTTTCTCTCCCTCTCTCCCCACACTGTTTTTCTTGATCAATACCACTCACTAGTTATTCCTAAAAGCACCATATTATCAAGGAAAGGGAGACCTTCGGAAAAAAGAAAAAAATCCCTGATCACTATAAAATGCCACTGAGTCTCAAGTCTGGCTTAAAATGTAGCTCTGAACAAAAATGGCATTGCTTTGGGTGTTTACAGCGCTGGAGCACTGTTTGGTTTGTCACTGTGTTTAACCACTGCTCTAAAGCCAGCAAAGTACATTACTGGTAGTAACAGCTCATGAAAAATACAGCGAAGAAACTGCTAGTGGCAGAAGCATTTAACTTTCTTGTTAGCAGCCTCCCCCATGTGGCACTTTAGCACCAGCAAGTTGTTTATTATGTTCTGTGCCAGGCAAAACTGATTAAATGGGGCTCTTAAGAATCAAAGCGTTATAAATTCATGGAAATACAGCAAGCAATAAATTCCATGGAATTAAAAGCTTACTAGTGCTATTAGCATTTCAGGGTGTTTGCATTGTTAATAGTGATGTGCAAAAATGATGTTCCTATAAGACAAGGCAAACCAACAGAACATATGCTTTAGCTGCTACATTTTTATACCATGTCATCATTAATGGCTTTTTTTTTTTTTCCAAAAAACCTAAAAAGCTCATTAATGTTTTAAGGAAAAAACTGAACCAAAGGTCTGTAGACCAAGGATTTACATCCCTAGTTAAAGAAAAGTATTATGTAGGGAAGGTAGCACTGTTGTGACTCTGTGGAAGAGCAGGAGATGGATTTCCTGGAGCAGAGCTGGGGAGGAGGGAGAAGGGGTGAGGCAGGGTGACTTTGGTGACACTACAGGGACACTGTACAACACAACTTGCTAACAATTTAATAAGTAAACTCGATGCATAGTAATTCATAATACCAAAAAGAAAGGGCGATGTGGTCTGACCTGGTGGTCAGTAAATCTGTCAACAGCTCTCCAAACAGACATCTTTACTCCAGGTCGCTCTATCATCATTCCATGGGAATGACTCTGCTGGCAGGTGACTAACTTCTCCATCATTACTGCAGAGCTCCATGTGAAACACGAGCCCAAGCTTGGATGAGGCCTTCCCTTATGCCCATCTGTTTGCAGGTAGCTGATAACTTTGTAAATGGAATTCCTTTCAAGCAGAAACTTGGTAAAAAAACTGCTCTAGGTGTGTGGCTAAGCAGGAAAGGAATGGGACACCTTTCAAAAATGAAAAAAAATAGGCCTTGCAGGGTTTGTTGCTGGGTTTTGGGGGGAGATTTTGCTTTGAGTTTGGTGGTTTTTTTTGAAAGGAACAATTTGTACCTTTCTGAGCTGCCTGAGCACACAGCAGCCAGATAACATAACCTGCAATGTCCCTCTGGAGGGCAAGGGGCAAATCTGGCTCTTGTTGCAGACAGGAAAATCAAATCACTGCCTTGTTGCCACAGTTAAGGTCTGCCATAGGATAAAGAGCACATTCTGGATGGTACATCATGCACAGCTGGCAGCGTGCAAAGTCAAAAAAAAATCCCAAGAAAGCTTTGTCCAGAACAAACAGTCCCCATGCCATAGAGTGAGTCAGCTGCAAGGGTAGGAAACGAACCCCAAATCCTGTCTCACGGGCTCAAGCTCTGTGCAAAGGACACATTAACAGCGAAAACCCTCTCCCAAGATTGAGGGGGTTGACATTTTGTTTGCCCCAATCAAAACAAAACAAAGCAGTAGGTTTTTAACTGCTCAGAGGCACATTGTCTTTTTGATGTATGCATGTCCTAGCAGTCACACATCTGCATCGGGAGAGAAATAGCCCAGTTTTTTTGGCAGTTATTTAGTCCTTTTCATCTGAAAGTTGAAAATGCACCACCGGTGAACCTTTGCAGCTCTGGGTTCTGCATATAAAAAGCAGCTGCTGAATACATGCAGGGAGCAAGGGCTTTTTCTTAATGTTTGAACAGTTCCAAGTTCAAACCCATTAAAGTCCAGGTCACACCGGGATCATGTCACTGTTAATGCATCCAGTTACACGCTGAGGGAAACCCAATACAAAACTATGACAAACTCCAGTTCTCCTGCAGAGATACTCTAAGGTCTTGCCCAGATGATGCCACAGATCACTCTTCATGGGCGGTGACCAGACAGGATGTCAGTGTCAGAGGACGAGTCTCTTTACAGTTGTTTTTAAAGAGGTCTCCTCAAATGTCCACAAAGCTTGTTGGGACCTTTTCCCTTCCCTCCTCCTGGGGGAAGAACTTACTGTCCCACTGATATTTTCTCTTACACATCACAGGTGCCTGCACAACCTCCTCCCACACGGCATCAGCAGCCCACCCACTGCTGTGCTTCATGGTGAACACCTCTAACTCCATGCTCCTTCTTTTGGGAGCCAATCCTCTCTGCAGGTGGGCACGGTCCCACTTGCTCTTGGGGGACTTCACACCTGGCCAACTATGTGCTGCCCTGCAATGGCAGCAGCAGGGGCGCAGGAGATTTGGGACAGCTACAGCCCCAGCCACCTGTGGAGATACTCTACAGGACCTACCCCCTGCAGATACGTGGTATCTCATCCTACAGCTGGTACAGCCCTACTCTCTTACTAAGAGGGCAACTGGTAGCTTCTGGCAGAGCTTCTGGTTCCTCAAGTGACAGAGTACAAGTGACACTGGGATGCAGGGGGATACAGCACAGCACAGCCCTGCCCACCCGGGAATCACTGCAGGACTTCCATATCAGCTTCAAACACAGCCAGGTCTAGTAAACCAAACTATTTACCCAGCTCCTCTGAGCTTTCCACCCTAACTGTGCTGGCAAAGGAGGAAAAGGACTTTACTGGGCTTTTTCACCTTATCAAGTATCTAGAAAATCCGGCAGCTGACCTGGATGTGTTTCAAGGCGAGTTAACCATGGCAGCTTACGGAGCGGCACTGCTCCAGTTGGCCTGCAGATCATGAACACAGGACACAAATTTTGGGGAGATTCAGCACGCACACACTATACACATGGGATTTACACCATGCACATGTTCGATTTGCACGGTTCTTCATGCAGTTTTCTGAAACTTATTGCAGCGTTAAGAAATGGGAAAGAATCGTGAATAGTCTCAGAGATTCAAGATGTGTAATTTTTTAAAAACTAGTAACTTTATTAATAAAATTCAAGTTACCTTAAAAAAAAATTGCCTTGTGCACTTGAATCTCATTGAGGAGAAACAAAAAAGCCAGTCTGCATTTTTGAACTATATTCTCTCAGATATTGGCCATTCCAAAGAAGAACAGGCCAGACTCTCCTTTTAATTACATTAATAAAAATCCAGGTAATTCTTTCAGTTTTAACTAATATTTTGTCTAATTAGTATTTTTTTTTCTCCCAAAACATGTATTATCTGCTGTGAAATCAAAGGCAGAAATGAATTGGTTTAAAGATAGCAGAGAGTAAATAACAAGTTTGGAACTTTGCAGCCTTACCCTGGTAATTTGTTTCATATAATTGACTCAGCAGACATGCTTACAATTTCTTACAACTTTTACAAGACCTCCTGTGGGCTTATTTTAACATTCTCCAAAACTAAGCTCAAAGCCTTGGACTCTCTAAGCAAGTAACACCAAAAGCAATCACCTTTCCCTTCTTAAAACAAAAGGAAACAAACAATAAACCCACATTTTTCTTGCTGGATATTGGATCTTAAAGAGGAACAAAGATGCAAATGAATTTGCACTTTTTCAGAGATAATTTTTCTGTTCCTTTTCAATAACACTGTTTTTCATAATGTTCAGTTTGCATTCAATAACTCTTTAGAAGCAAAATTTTCCCAATAAAATTCCCTTTCCCAATTACTGGAATAAAATTTAAATGGAGGATGACAGCAATAAAACAAACACAAACCAACTAAAAAGGGGTTAAAAAGTCCCCCACCCCCCAAAACCGGAAATGGTCTCATTGCCCATATTATTGATTTATGCTGTTGTTGGCTTTTAAATGTAGCACTTTCTATTTCTAAGATCTTTAAAGACAATTACTAATGTCACAACTCTGTGGCCCTGTTCCATTGGTGGAAGTGCCCCAGGAGCAGGAAATGCTGTGCCCTTCCACAGACATTTCCTTCCAATGCTGGGATCCAATAACCCTTAATAAGTCAGAGGATTAGATGAAACACTTGTATTACAACTAATAAAGATAAACACAGGGGCTAGCAAAACTAACAAAAAGGGTATGATGGGAGAAGGAAATAGACCTATTACTCAAAAGATGCCAATTTATGGGGTTTTTTTTGGGGGGGTGGAGGGGGTAACAATTCTACCCTTTAAAAAAAAAAAAGAGAGATTATCATATTTCAACAAAAATCTGTTCTGAAATATAAACTATGGATATTAATGGTTTGCAATGGAAATGACATCAGAGTCTTAGTTACAAATGTCCAAATGTTTGTGCTACCCTACTAAAAAAATAAACAGTGAGCTCAGAGTCAGAAATGACCCATTTTGAGCAATTAAGCAATATTACGCAAAACACACTGAAAAGTATAGGGCCAGCAGAGGTGGGAGAGCCACAAATTAAAATTCACAGACTGCACCAGGAGAAACACTGAACAATTAAACATCTCAGAGGTGTCTGAAGTTCCTGCCATTATCTGAGTGAAAAATGCATTCATATGTTGCAATGAGAAATATGGGCAGGCAATCAGGAGCAAAAAATAACTTTATTTCTTATTTTCTTTTTAGCACCCTCGCTCTAAGATAAGTTACAAGATGAAGAGGGTGGCCTCCCATAATGCCCACTGACATCACTGGTCTTGTAACACTTGTAAAACATGGCTGCCATCGCAGTACAACAATAACTTAAATATCATGGAAGATATACTTCTGGTGTGGGAGAAGGCAACGGGCAGTGACCTTACAGATGACCAAATAAAATATGCAATAAGAATCTATTTCTGGAGTCATTTTCTCACATCTCTAGATTTTATAACACGGGAGCGTGCACCGCCTGCAATGTGAGTTTTCCAAAGGCAGGTTCCAAGTCTACAATTGGCTCTTGCCTTTGTGCTGAGAGACAGGCATGGCCATGAGACCCCAGCAGACAGCACTGGTGTGTTTGGAAGCCCACCAAGCCTATTCAGCAAGTGAAAAACATCACTGGATCCACTGGCCCAGCAGCATAACTTGCACAAAGTGTTACTACAGCTCTGAATTCAGAGTTCGCTGCCTGCTCCCAAAGGAAACCTTGAAACTGGGTATTTCCATCACATTCTGTGTTTGAGACCAAACACGAGTTCAGGCTATCTGTAGGTCATACCTTGGTTCTGGAGTAACAGACCAATTCTGTTCCTGCCTATGCCATTCCCAATTCTTTCCTCAGCCAAGCTGTGATAAAATGCAGCACATTCTGACACATTATCCAGCTTGGTTTTGAAGAACCAGGCCAGAAATTACATGGCCTGCATCACATGGTGTATTATGAGCTGTTTCCTTGGTGTACCTGTACTGGCAAACATCAGTGCACCCTTTTTTGGCTGCTCAATCTGCAGTCACAGCTTTTACATGTCGGGCCATTTTCAATACATGCATTTGTTTCAATGTCTGCAGCTGTTTGATCTGGGGGTAGAGATGAGGCTAATCTAGAGGTGTGCAGGAACCTCTCAGCCTCGTGCTCCATGTTCTTCAGGGATTCAGAACGGGTGAGGGTACTTTGAATGCAATTTAGGTCATACAACTCAGCACTTGCATTTCACTGAGGATCATATTGAACATCCACATAAACTAATAGGAGAAACACTGTGAAATTATGCAAAATACTGGCCAAATCTTGCTCACTTTAACAGTCTTCATGAAGACCAGAAAGATTTGGTCCAAAAGCATCAGATAAGAGGATCAAAACCTCCTACTGACTATCTTAAAACAGAGAAACATATTTTACTATCAACCCACTTGAAGATTTATAAGATTATTAAGGAATATTAAGAAGAAAAAGAAGAAAAGCTAAATGGGCCAAAAGAAAACAAAAGAAATGTGTTCTCTCGAGACTGCTAATGCTGGCAGACAATAGCACAGAAAGAACTCCTCTGACAGATCTTTGAAGTCTTCAATACAGCAAGCTAGTGGGCCATGTTAATGAGATTTGCTCAGATACTTCTTAAATTATCCCAAAATGTCTTAATCTATTTTCTACATCTTCTTGACCCAATTGCTTCAGAAAATTCACGGCTTCACACACCTCTGGACTGAACTTTTCATTCAAATAGGTAAGGTCTTCAAACACTTTGTGTTTCCAATGACCCACCCAAAAACTTTTTAGGGTTTACCCCAAAACATGCAGGTAATGTTGTCATTTCTGTTACTAATGATTACAGAAGCACTTTACACCACACTGTACCTTTGAACCTTAAGAAAAGGTCTGACCTTAAGACCTTCTAGTAACTCAGTTCTTAACAATTAGGATATTACAACTTCTCTCAACAATCCAAAAGTAAATAAACCCAGTCTTAGATGAGGCCTGACAGACACTGATCACTCCACCAGCAAGGCAGCAGTAGAAATCAGTGGGATCTGTCTCCCCAGTCCCTATTTCCTGCTGAGGGTGACACAAGAACTCATGCAAAATGCTTCCAGTACAGCTCTATGTAATTTGGGGCCACTGAAGAGCAAACACTGGAGCAAATGTCCAAGAACCAGATTGCTCTGTTCCAGACTTCCTTGTGAGTGCACTCCAGTCCATATTCAGGACCCATTTTCAGAAGTAGCTGCCCACCATATGTTCTAGGGACAGGAGCTGTTTCTGCTCTCTAATATGCTGTAAGACCTTTAGGTCAAAAGCAGGAAGAGTCAAGGTGCCAAATTCACTAAGAAAAATATCATCCTACCAACTTCCCACTGCCTGATGTGCAAACACTCCTGCGACCCAAGCCAGTACAAAAAAACAGGACTAAGGACATCACCAACACATCTTCTGGAAGTCACCAGCAAGGAAGAGTGCTGGGGAGAAACTGCACATGCTGCTGAGCCTTTCATAAGCAGAAATGTGTCTGAAAAAGTTTGTTTCAGGGTTTTGACTTTTGCCTGCAATGGCCAGCAAAGACGTGGGACGGTGACTTGATAACCCGGTTTGAGAAGCATTTCTCTTCCTGATGGAACAAAGTTGGAAAAGAGTAATTTTTTTTTTTTTTGGTCCACTTTGTTTTTCATATAGACCAACTACACAGTCCATTTTTTGTACTGGGTTTAGGAGAAAAAGTCCTTCTAACCTTTCTCCTGGCTTGAAGGGAAGGGAGGAGAAAATACACCTATATAAGAAAGTTAAAGCTCAAACCCACAGATTTATCTGTTGATCATCTCATTCAGCTCTGAGTTACAGCAGGCAGCTTCTGGTTTATTATCAATATTTAATCAGCATTTAACTCTGACAAGCATTAAGATTTGAAATTTTAAACTAAGTGCAACTTTGCTAAATCCTTTGTGTTGATTTTTTTTGCCATTAAAGGTTTTCTAAAGGATTCTATCTTTGCTATCTTAAAAGTCTAAATGTGCCTTTTGTTATCAATAATGTACAATTTTAGTAGCATGTTTTGTAGTTTTTAATTTTTCAGCATGCAAGCTATCCCTGATTTACAATGCTCACTGAATGCTGTTTGATTATTGAAAATGCTTTTACTACATTTAAACAAATGACTGCTCCTGGAAAACTAACTAATTATTGTCCGTAATTCTGTAGAAATACATTTCCCCTCCCTTCTCCCCAAATCAAACATTTCAAACTCTTACTTTGAGGAAAACCTGGCATATAATTAGGCATTATGCCTAACAGTGCTAAATAAAGGAGAATGTAAACATCTTAATTCTGGAGGTTTAACCATCAAAGCCCCTTGTTGTATCTGTTCTGTTACTTGTGTTTCTGTTCGGAGCTCCTTGGAGCTCACAGGAAAAAAAGAAAGCAAACAAAGCATGTAGAATAAAAATCTATTTTGCCAGCTCTGAGCTGCCTCCCACCCCGCATGCCCGAGGCCAGGCTCACACGCAGGGCTGGGACGCCTGGGGCCACGCGGCCGCTCCTCAAGGAGTAGAGTCCTGCTCTGCAACTGCTCTGAGCGGCTTAACCGCTAACTCAGGAGATGGGATTTCACCTGAAATTAAGCTATCAAGCAATTGAGCTCAAACTCAATCAACCAAACCCTTAACCTTCCCTGTTTCAGTGGCACTGCTCTAATTAGGACTCTATCACTATTTCCATTACTATCTCCTATTCTCATGGTTTATTATCTCAGCAGTTTCAATTCTCGCCCAGTTTAAATTTGACATCCAGTTTCTTGGACCACATATCATTCATTATGGCTTTATTTTATGAAATATGTTGCAAGATTACAGACCGATCCTGCAATAAATAGGTTTTCGTTGAAAACTGCACCCCTCACTGTGGTACAAGCAGGACAGAGCCAAACCTTCTCTGAGAAACAAGTCCCGACGTTAAAGGACACTTTGAACAGCTTGTTTTCTATTAAGTTTTAAATTTTGTTGAGCAGTTTGAAAACATATCCTTGAGCACAGATCCACCTGCACACACCACAGCTGCCCCATGGCTCTCCAGTCCTTACTGTCTTCCCCTTGAGCCTAGATCAGCTTCTAGGAAGCACAGTTTGGCTGAACTCTGCTTACCAGCTCTACTCAGGGGGGAGAATCAATAACCTATGATGCACAGGAGGTCAGACTGAAAAATCTAATGGTCTTTTCCAGTGACATATTCTGTGAATCACCCAAACTGCTTTCTGCTGAAGGATGAGTGACAGAGGGGATGTGTGCCTGAGTGGTGCACTGATGGTAGTAGTACAAAACAGATCTGCTTTTGGAGACATGGCCTACAAGCTTCAGGTGAGTCTAAAAGCAGTGTTCTGCATTTAACACCACCAAAATTCCTTGTTTCCCTGGGTCACATAGGACACAGCCACACATGAACTAAGAACAAGAGTCCCATTAATGCTGAGGCCCTCTGATGTACCTGGGATTTCAAAGTCTTCCCTTCTTCACAAAAACTCAAAGGAGGAACAACACTGCAGAGCAAGGAACCACTATCTCCTTAGACTGCAGGATCTGCTTCTTCTCCAATAGCTGAAATACATCTAATACTTCATGGGCTCCACCATAAATGAAAAACAAACCAGTAAGATTCAAGTCTCGGAGAGAGGCATATATCATATAGCTGACATACACCACTGGCATGGCCAAGGATTGCAATATTCACTTGAACTTTATGAATTTCATCCTAACTAAATAGATATTTTTGGCAACAAAGAACTGAAAAAGAAAAAAATCCCACTTCGTCCTCAGATCTATTTTAATTTAAAACAGAAGAGAACAGGGACATTTTTTCCCCCTTCAAGTACATTTTAATAAAATTAAAAATAAAAATAGCTCTAATTCACTCCAATGCATTTAGTCATTCTGTAAAATTCTAAGTTTAAAATGAAATCACCATTTTATATTCAAACAAGGTCAAGAGAACAGCACTAACGAGCACTGACATCACAGCGAACAGCAGCCACTGCTCAGCGCTTACATCAGTGTTGCTTGTTGCTATGGTGCTTAACCGACTATTAATTTCTGAAAGAAGGTGATTATAAAGCAGCCATATGAACCTCAGTCAGATGACACCCTTCAGTACCAAACACTGATCTGCGTTACTCTTCTCTTCTGCAAGTTAATTTTGTGAATCACCACTTTTGTGATGTTAATATTCCTTCCCAACTTGAAACTTTGGACCAGAAGAGAGGCAAGGAGTTAATTTAGAAGCAAGGGACTTTCACGCTGCTTTAAATAAAAATCATTTTGCAGAGAGTGATATTTCTTTCCTTTTTGCTGTGCTCCAAAAGACTAAAAAGCATGTGTTTTAACTTTTGCAGTGATAATAAGCAATCAAATTAACAGCTAAATTTTGCTCTCCTGCTCTGCTCGACGTGCTGCTGTAAATCCAGGAGTGTCTCAGCCGAGGATGAAGCAGCACTGAAGCTGACTTGACCACTCCCCAGGGATTTGCCTCAGTAAGGGACCTTGCCATGGCCTGGGCTGCTGCTTCTCCCAGCCCAGCACCCACGGACCATGGAGCTGCCTCAAAGACCAGCTGGAGCAGGGTCTTCCCATTCCCACAGAGGCTTTGCCCAGTTACCAAACAGCCTTCTCAGAACATGGCTGAAAGCCAAAATGTGCATCTTTTTGGCCTTGCTCCTCAAATGCAACTGGACACCTAAGCCATTAGGTTCCCAGGCAAAATATGGGTTTTAAGGCACAGCATTTACTTGAAAAGCTCCAAGCCCAATGCTGCAAACTTTATCCATGTTGCCAGAAAAGCCTTTACTAGTACAGCTAAGGTACGGTCCTGGGGTTTGCAGGATCAGATCCTTTGTTCAGATGTACTTCAAAAATTGTGTGAAAAACAGTATATTTGTATTTACCTTCTTCAGTTGCTCCTGTAAAGCAATCTTCAGTTACAGCCACCCAAAAAGGTCACTCTTCTTACCCTGCAGAGAAAGGAGGTAACACACGTGACTCTGGGTCAGTGTCAGCAGCAGCACCCAAAGCATTTTCATTGGCACCACATTTAAAAGTACAAACATAAATAAAGCAACAAATGAATCTAATCATGTTTAATGGTGAATGACTTTCAGAGAGAGTTAATAAAAACAATCAAGTCACAGGACTGCTGCTTATTAGTACCAGCTAGTGTGAGGTTCTTCAGTTCAGCACAAACAACTTGGTCTTTGGGAGGAGAAAAAGAGAAGCAAAAAACCCCATGGAGATGAGACATCTTTGTTCTCTAACATAAACTTTCTTAATCTTGATGTCTATCAATCTATTTTCAGTTTGAATAATAAATGAGTTCAGTTCTTTGTTTCAGAAATCTGACTATTGTCTGCATGGGTTCTCCTTACTTAAGGCATTTTAAGACCATTTGTACTTGCTGCTATTTTATCTTCTGGATCCTTTCTTTTTTCTCATCCTTTTCCATAGAGACACAGTCCTAGATGAGATTTTAGAACTAGCTGCATCTTCCTAATTCAAGAAGTTGTTTACTGTCTTGGGATATCTTCTCATTAAGCATTACCAAGAGCACGCCAAGCATGCCAAGGTGGTGAGAGCAGTGGGTATTAAAAGGAGGAATAATTAAAGTGTATCTTTATAAAAAGTAGGAGGGAGAAAACAGCACGTGTAGGGTTTTTTTACCCTGTATATTACTGCATCTTGTGTACTCTCTCTTATGCAAAAGAGTATGTAATCTTTTAAGAAACATGACAATCTGCCACTTTCTGTTCATGTAATTGGGATCAACATATGGTACAAGAGAAAAGAAAAACATTTGTTTATTAATTTAGATCAAGTTACTAACTCAAACCACTAACAGCATTCAGAATTAATTCCACATCAATTGACCAAATACCTTAACAGAGTAAAATTATAACATAATTTCACTAAAATGTTGATCTTCTGCCGCAGGGGTACAGAGTAATATGTAATATAGACAGAAAGAAATATGCGATAATTTGGTGACACAGATGACTTCATACGAAACGGAAAGTCAGTGACATGTGGATGTGTAAGACAGAGCTACGTGAAACTCCATTTCATAAAATTCACACAGTGATGTGGAGTTTTGGGGGTGTTTGTGAAACTCACCAAATGGTAAGTTGTGCTATTTACATCACTAGGTGAAGCTTTTTACTGAAGCAGTAAAATACCAACCTCTGGGAAAAATCAGAATCTTCACTAAGTTCTTTCAAAAGAATAAGAACTCATTTGCCATTTATTTTGGAAGGAAAAATGTTTTCACAATGAGAATGTGGCATTACTTCTTTACCATTGAAACCTGATTATTGTTAGCTGGGAGAAAAAAAAGGTTACCTTGAGATGAAATGAATATTGGTTTTATCTGTTGATCACTGGCACTTTATTTCATTTTTATTTTTTATGTTTTCAGTGAGAAGCTCTTCACAGTTCTTGTAATGCAGCACCAGAACATCACGGGCCAAAATTTGTACGTTTGCTGTATAGGAAGCCCTCTGTGCCTTGCTGAGGTACACATATAAGACATTCCTGATTCTGCACTGTAAAGGACATAACACTACTCCATCATAATAGGTCAGGGCTCACCTTCCTGAGAGTATGTAAAACAATACATCTTTTATGTAAAATACATGACCTCTGACATGTGATGTGCTCTTAGATTAGCAACAATAAAGGCTTTTATCCTGCTTTGCTGCAGGGGTTATCTTGGGTTTGACACTTTAAACCTCTTTTCATATTTATCTGTTTTATAAATTTTCTGGGTATTTGGCAGTCAGATCCTTATTTTGGCAGTATTTTGGCAAGCAGACTTCATTTCTACCCTGAGTCTTCACGATAGCAAATGAACCATCTTAAAATGTACTTTTTAAGGAAGCTGCTGAAAATTACACGTTTGCATAAAATGTGCATTCAGTATCTCTTTGGGCAGTGCTGGAAAAGGCAGGTATCATTTTCTAAACACATTTGTCATGCGTGACCCAAACACACTCCAAGGAAACCTGGCCCAACAACCAGCTGCTGGGAGACCAATAGGATCTACAGAGGGCTGAGGAGGACTCAGCTCTCCTCACAAATTACTCCCTGATTGAAATCCAGACTGCTTTAATTTCTGGTTATCAAACGCCTACTATATGTTACCTGGCTTTCAAAAATATGGATAATCTACCATTAAAGTTAAAATGAGCAGCAGAAACAGCTGTTCCCACCTGTGAAAATTCCTCATTAATAGTCTAAAAGTTGAGTATCTCAAAATGTAGAAACACAAATACAGCCTTTCCTCCTGAAAATGTTTATACGGGTGAGCGAATTGATGTAGGCAACATACATTCCTTCCATCATGCTGTCTTTAAGATAAACACAAAGTACCATCAACACTGTAAGTGTGTGTGTGGAGCAAACAAAGAAAAAATCCCATCCTACCAAAGCAAGACATTTCGCTACACTCATATTTTCCCCCCAAGGAGATGATTAAAATAGAAAACCAAACCACAAACAAAAATCCACTTTGCAAGCAAGCAGCAGTGGTCCTCTGCCTCACGAGCAGAGAGAAGGTCTCCAAGTACCCTCAAAGCCACCTCCAAGGTTCAACTGATCCCGCACATGAGGAACAGTCCGTGCAAAACTCTGTGCCCTGCACAAATTTTACCTGATATTCCTGAAAATGTCAGGTTTGTTCACCACGTGCCTCAGTTTACCCACCAGTGAGATAGGTAATTGTAACATATATTGGATATAAAGATACTTTTTAAAACAGTGGTTTTGGTGGGATTTTGGAAAGACAACAATAATCTTAACAAGATCATGGCCTGAACCAGTGCCATAAGCTCTTCCAACAGAAAGCTCCAGTACTGTGCTGGATCAGCTCCTACCTATTTACCAGGTACCAAGGGACCAGCCAAAGATCAGAGGCTTTGCCATTACACCTGCTGTTGGGCTGGACCTTGTCACTTTTCTGATCCCACATTTATTTGATTTAGTGATCCCCTCCTTCGGGGCAGTGAGGTCATTCCAGGGAGGCTGCAGGATGGAGCCCCAACTCTAAGAGATCACAGCGAAGCCAAATTTAACCAATAATACAGAGAATACTCAGAAACAGAGACCAGCAGAATGAAAGTCTACTTAAAACTCTTAACATTTTTACTAATATCTAAATGAGAACAGCCTTGGGTATAGCCAAAAATAGATTAACAAGGACCTTGATCCCACACAAACTGGCTCTGAGTAATTTTACACAGGAAAGTAGAACACCAGTTGAGCTGCTCCTCTGCTCAGAATTATACATGTACATTTTTTTTGTCAGTGTCCCAGCCCTACAATTTATTATAGGAAACCTAAAGCAGGAAAGGAATCTCCCCTTCACTACCTAGAAAGCACACTTTTATTAAAAAAAAAAAGAAAAAAAAAGAAAAAAAAAAGATAAAACAGACACATGTGCCTGATAGCACAAGAAAAAAATTGGTTTTGAAATTAGATTTTGATTTTTCTTATATAAGACCAGCTGAAATGTATTTAATGTGTCTGATTAAAATATTTACTAAAAAGCTTCCTGAAAGTTTTAAAATACCAAAATCTGATCACCAAAATAAGCACTTCTGTGCAGTAATTTCTTCTAAATACAGTGAACTGTAACCACCTAATACAGCTGTTCTTTCCCCTCAAAACTCCCTGAGTCACATTCAACTGCACACAGGCTGAAATATGAAATATGTCCCACTATTCTCATAATCATTATTTTCTTGTCCTATGCAGGAAAAGACACAGTCTGTGATTTTATCAACTGTACATTTCTAAGAGAAAAAAATAAATGTTTTTTATTTGGTATTTCGCTAATTCTGAAAATACAGGATGCACACTGATTGTGGAGAACATCTGATACCAGGCAGACTCGTGGGCCAGTCCTGCACTCAGGTTACTTTCCTCACCCAGTGCACTCAGCTGGGTTACTTGCACTAACACACAAATCAAGTGTAGAACGGCTTTGAGGACGGTCAGTAGTAGTCTCTTCAGTTTTGTTGTACCTATTTTATTTTTAAAGAGCTATCTAGATACCTGAAAAAAAATATATTAGACTAAATACTTCAAATAATCTGAGAGAGAAATTTTTTTTTCTGACCACCATCAAGGTGGCCACCTTTTATTGTGCAGCATATATTAAATCTCAGGAGGCATGGCACAGGAGATTTTCTATACCAGGAGTCATTACCACCTCTCCAGAAAGTGAAATGCAGGTGAACAGTAAAACTGTGAGAGACTAAGTGCACTTCTTCCACTTCGCTTTGAAGAGGGGGAAGTGGATTTGGTACAGGCCAAAACACAGGGATCTCAACTCGCTACCTTGCTGCTTCTCAGTGGAAGGAGGGAGCAAATCATACTGTATTTTCATTTTCAGTCATTAGCAGGCTGTTCAGAATCTCTGGCTGGTGCTTATTATTTATTCCAAACAGAAATAAAATAAAATAAAAATAAATAGCAGCACGAGGACAAAGCTATGCACAGCACATTTGCTCTTTTAAAATAACATTACCTTTCAAGTCCACCGTAACCTTGGAAAAGAATAACTCGGTGTAAGCCAAATCTACAAAACTAATCACGATCCATTCCTCCCCCGCTTTTTAACAGCTCTTACAGGGAACACAAGGGTGCAGTTCGCAGGCAAGTTGGGAACAGCTCGCTTCCAACACGGGATCTGCACCGCGATCGCTCAGTCCTGCATCTCTGACTGATGGATTGCTTGTTTGCCTCTCATGTGTGACAGCGCTGGCCCTCACCGAATCCATCCCAGGTGAAGGGAACGCACTCCCAGGAGCCACCCAGCCTGTCAGGTGAGGAGAGGCCATCCCCGAGCCAGATCCCATCTCCCTCAGCCAGATCCCACCTCCCCGAGCCAGGGGCCACCATCTCCCGGAGCCAGAGCCAGCCATCAAACGCCGCCGCCTGGCTCGTATCGCCAGATCTTCCCCGTTTCTTAAAATAACTCCCCGCGCCTCAGTGCCAGCCTTAACCATTTTATGCCTGTGCTACAGCTCTCCTCCTGAAACTTGACCTCTCCCGGCGGCAGCAGCGCAGGGATGCCCGCTCCGAGCGGCGGCCGCGGGACCGCCGTGGCTGCGGGCACCGGGGCCGGTCCCGCAGCGCCGGCCCCGCCGCTGCCCGGCCGGGACCCACCCCGGGGCCTCGGGCAAGGCTGGCGCTTCCCCAGAACGCCACTTTCCACACACGCACACAGAGCAAGGGGACACATTTCCGCCCCTGTGCCGTGACCTGCTCGGGGGCACTTCCCAGCCACAGCCCCCCCCCGCCACCCCTGTCCCGTCCCTTACCTGGCAGGCGAGTGACACTCCTGGTCGTGGTCATGTGAAAATATTTTCGAGGTATCCTTTAACAGCTTTTAAATATTGAAGCCTAAAAACAATATTTGCTGTTTTACCTTTTGAAGCTTTAACAAAAGCTTTGTTTTAGCATTTACCTCGGTGTGCAATAAGAGTTAATAATCAAATCCGTCCCAACCCCCACAAATGTTAAACAAAAAGATAAAAGAAATGCAAATAGCTATTGTCATGGAAAGTTAAAGTACCTGTCTGTATTTTTAAGTGAAAACTATTATCTCTATCAATCAAAATTTAAGAATACAATAGCACTAATCACACGAGGTGCTTTGACTGAGGTACTTTTCCTCATAAAAAGTTGTTTTTTTTTTTAACTGGTGCATAAAAGTAATACACTTACAATTAGACACGGTATTTGTAATTTTGTTATTAAAAAACCTCAGCAGTCTTATTGTTAATAAATGCCTCTGAGTCTGTAGGCTGATTCGTACCCAAGAAGACCAAAGTCCCTACATATTTTAATAAGGTTGATGAAATTTTATTCAGATTCTCACACTTTCCAACATGTGGTGGAACAGCACACTCTTCTGTTTGAGAGGAGTTACTCAAACGAAGGAAATAGTTAATTGGGAACCAAAACTACTACTCCTGGCCTCGCCGCACATTTTCCACATTTCTCCAAGCGCTGTCTGTGCTTCAACCCTCAGCCTCCAAGATGTGTCCTTTGTCGTCTTTTCTTTAATTTCTGATGCCAATTCCCTCCCGTCGGACCCCGACGCTCTCCCAACCCAGCACACATTACGTATACACTGTGTACATTGTGCAGGCACACCACACGGATTCTCTCCAAAGTCATTTTTAAAACTAATTTGTCCAGACGGAATCAGAAACCGAGCTGCGCAGTTAATAAGCGCAGGAGCGAGCGACAGTAATTACGCCTGTACTAAAAGAAAGAGCCCGAGATTAAAATACCTATAAGTAAATAGTTAAGGCAGGATGCCATTATGCAAACTCCACTCTCGGGGAGGGATGTCTCCCACACTGAGGAGCAATAGGACTGTCATTTTTTCCCCCTGCAATATCAGGTTTCCTACTCCACAGCTCTGGTACTCTGCATCATGGCTAACATCTCTAGTGTGCTATTAATATCAATGAAGAGACGATTCAATTTCCACATAAGAAAAACCTCCCTATTACAGCGCAGACATTCGAGTGAGGACCCTTGCAAAGGAAACAATAAAGACCAGAGGGTTGCTTTTTTTTTTCCTCCCCCCCTCCTCCTCCTCCTTTTTTTTTTTTTTTTTTTTTTTTTTTTTTTGCTGCTTCTTTTGCAGTTCTGCGTTGCTCACTGTTTGAAAGCTTTTAGCTAACAATGGAAGCATTATCTTCAGGACAGTTACAAAACAGGATTTGTTAGTACAAAGAATAATAACACCGAACTCATCCCCCCCCCACCCCACCACTTCCCCGCCCCGCAAATACCTGCCTATTGCAATATGGCATTTAGTACTTGATTCAGAAGTATATTCCAGAAACACCTGTATTCTTGATCTAATTCCCTGCAACAAACTCCCTCAGCGGACTAGTTTTGCTCAAGGAGCTTTGGACAACTACAAATAAACAAATATTTTGTGCATTTATAAAATGGAACAGAAACAAAAGTATCTTATTCTACCGAGTGCAAACTTACCCATTAATGAGGAAGAAAAAGGCTTAGAGCTGTACAGTAATTCCCAACCAAGTGCAAAAAGTTGAGAGTTTGAAAACACTAAAGCACTTTTGACTATCCAGCCTTTCTGTGCTTCAACACTGGCTGCAGTGTAAGGAAGGACTGAAGGTATGTGGTCTAAACACAACAAAAGCCACTGCCTTACTCTAGATTAAATATGCAGGAAGAGGCCCCTTTGCATAAACACAAACACTCAGCAAATGAGTAACTGGCTCAAATCAGACGCCTGCTGTGCATTCTACCTGTCCTGATCTCTGACAAGCTACACAGCTTGTTTAAGGGGATAGGAGCTGCAAAATCAAATCATAGCGCTAAATGCTCTGCTCCTCTGATAGTAAATAACAACAGCACCAACAACTCCACGCCAAACACTCATTTCTAATCTAAGCATTGCTCTGGCACAGAGCTGACTCGTGTGCTGTGCCCACTTTGGCTCAGCCACCCATCTCACCAGAGCAGAAGAAACACAACCAAACACCACCTGTAAAATTAATTTTCACTAACTGTACTGAAATCCAGTACATTCCCAGCCCGGCCTTTTCTTCACAAGGATTTAAAATTAATACAGACTTTTGGTTGAGTTGACAGACTAAACCTGCATTTGCTTTTACTGTCCCTGTTTTGTTTACTATATAAAAGACATTCCAGACATAGACCTATTTTGGCTGTCATGAATCACTACAAAATACACACCTATTTACTGGTTTACTTGGGGAAAAGGAAGAAATTTCTGAAGTGTTCCTTAAAAACATTATTTTCAAAATATTGCTCTCATAAAATGACGCCGCCGAACTATATTTACTTCAAAAAACAACTAAATTAGAGACTGTGATAACCACCAAACACATCTAAACATTTATTATTATAATTGAATATACATAATTATATACTGTGATTTACTCTTCCTTCTAGAGAAATACATTATTTTTCAGTCTCATTTATCCTTCCAGTCCAGAAATAGAACGAAGCAGCATGATTTTAAAGCAATTGGAATTCACCAGTGTCCCTTCCTAACTTAAGGAGTCAAATCACATTGACCTTTTATTGTAAGTCCTAGCTACATGTTGGTTTTGGTAATTTAATTATTTTTTAATAACTTGCAGTATTAAATGATTGCCATTGAAACACAAATAAGATTATACTCCTCTGCCTTACTCTCTGGTGCTCCAGACTACAGCGTAACACGGATGACACGACTGCGTCCGGCCCCGAAATTTCATTCTGAAAGAGCACTTACACACAGGCAGACACAGGAAAATTCAGCCTTTAAGAGATGCAACACACGTTTACTGGATTCTCAAGCATGTGTCATAGATTATTTCAAAGGATACTGGATATAACTCACAGTTTTAATGGGGATTGAGCGTGTTCAGTTCCACTGAGCACTTGTACGGTATGGAGGGAGTTTTTACTTTTCCTTGGATAAACTCACCAGGTTAAAGCACAAAAACACTGGTAACGTGAGCTAGTCAAGCCTAACAGGATAAAAATCCTCCAAGAAAGAATCCTGTGAGAAATTTTAGAGCCTCTGTGTTGTTCACCATTTTTGCATTGAAATGACCTTCCAAATAAGGTGTCAGATAATACCGTTCACATAGATGATACCGATCTAACCTTGATGCAAATAAACCATAGAACAAAATTTAATCAGTGTATCACTGTGTAAAAGCCTTTGTCCATCCCAATGGAGCTTCTAATGACTGTTTTGGCAGTTCTGGCTGGTAGTTATGCCTCCCTGCTCATATATATCTCATACTGGTTGAGCAAGCTAATGGAACTGCTGTTAGTGGAATCCAATATTAATACCCTGCATCATGCAAAACTGGATGCAACTGAATATATTACACAATTACAGGTAGTATCTAATTCCATAGGTATTAGATACCGGTCTCTAAATTAATATTTTAATAGAGAAAGGGATATAAATACTACATTTCAGGTAAGATATCTATGAACTCTGGATGTGCTGGTCTTCCTGCTGTAAGCCTGCTCTACACTTACACAGCACAGACACAGGACCCTGACAAAAACTGGCAGGCAAGCTTTAGATGCTGAGTGACACATACTGATGCACAGAGTCAAAGATGTCATCTTCATACAAGCTCCACTAGTTATGAGCTTGAGAGAAAAATGAAACAACAAAAAAATCCAAAATAAACCAAAAAAAAAAAAAAAAAGTAGGGGGGGAGAGTGGAGCAAGACCTCCAGAAAATAAACAGGGTGTACAGTTTCAAAGGCTACAGACACAGACATTTCATTGTTCAAGCCAATTATCAGTGGAAAATAATAACAACAGATGGATTCAGAGTCACTGACTTTTCATATGCACTTCATCTCTGCACAACAGATGATGAAATGCGAGAGCTATCTCGGAAAGGCAAAACATCTTTCAGTAAAAGAACTCTATACTCCAGATGGGGACCTTCTAAGGCAGCTGATTATCTTCTTATAATGTTGTAAGATAGACTTACTAAAACATTTCCAGAACTGATCAGATCAGATGAGCACAATGGCAGCATTATGAGGAGTAAGTTGCTCCGGTCTCAGACTTGTGACTGGACTACTCAGAGATTTTGATGGGGTAAGAGCTGCCTATCCCCATTTCCACATCAAGTACTGGTTCTAAAAAATGGCCCCAAAGCTTCTGCTCCCAGTCTGGGCAAAACATGGGGCTTAGCTTAGAGGGGCTGCAGACATGGGGCCACAGAATCAGTGTCAGCATGAATTGGTCCCCAGTAAAAGTCCCACTACCACGAGCAAGGTGAGCCCCCTCACCTTCTGCAAACACACATTTCACACAGGGATACCGGCAGAGGACAAAACATGTTTACAAGCAGGACAAGTTTCCACTATAATTGCCAGATGTAGAGGGAACTCATCACCCAGGAGCCTACAGCAATGTAAGCTGGGAGTAAGCTCATCCAAGTCAATGGAGTTACACACCCACAAAAACTGGTGCGAGGCACAAGAAAGACATAAATTCTTTCTTACAAAGCCTTTACAAAAACCCATCTTTTTATGGGAAATAAAAAATTGCTTTCAAAGGGAAATAACAAACACATGTAAATTTTGGTGGTTCCGGTGATAAGCAGTTCCAACAAATGTCACAAACACCTACCTAGCACAACCTTCTCCCACTCAACCTGAATACCACAAAGTATGTGTTTTTGATCACATGAATCAGGTACGCCACAATCTCAAAACTTAAAATAAAAAATGAGTAGTGGAAAAGTTAGCTCATTAATCTTTAAGACAACATTTCTTTAATGGAAGAATACTACATAAGTAGCACATTAAACTGAACTGGTTGCCATTTCCACAGTTTCTTCTTCAAAACACCGCAAGGAAAATCTAAAAAACGGCACGCTCTGTAAATCAATACCGCACACCAAGGGGGAGCGATACACAACACACACACTCTGAACTTGCACCTACTGCTAATTTATTTCACAAGTTACAAAATATTTCTGAAGTAGGGGGCTGTTGGCTTCACAAACGTGAAGGGAAGAGATGAGTTTGTGGGCACAGCGTTTCCCCTCTTTGTGAACTACTTTGTCAAAAGTAAATTCACAGGGGAACATACGAGCAAAGAGTAAATTTTGCCCAGGGCAAAATTCTGCAACTGCTTTAAGAAGCAAACAAGAACACAAAAGATGTGTAATACAACCATCTGGCTCTACTCATGCTATATCAATAATCCCCAAAATTTATCCCCACCCCCTTAATCAACCCACACTGATGCCACAAAACCAAATGGCATCACTTATGCTTCCTGCCCATCACATTTTGAAATGATATTTAATATGCATACAGTACATATTTGCATGTTAATCAATTTCTTTAAGAAAAAAATATTTTTGCTTCTTTAGCTATTAGTTCTGCTTTTTTCTACTTATTCACACCGGGATCTCTAAAACCACCAAGAAAGTCCTTGTGGTAACGATACTCTCATATCAACACAGCATCTCAGGTATCAGGATAATGTACCGGTCAAAATTTCAATCTCTTCTTCTCTCTAGTTTTGTGTCACAGTGTGAAAATAGCAGAGGGTGAATAATAACGTGCCAGCAAAATTAGCTGTTCAAGAAACACGGGTAAGCCGATCCGTTTTGAACTCGAGGTTGGATGCATTTCTAAGCATTACCCTATTTGGGATGCAGGGAAGGAGTGACAGAGGGAAAGCGGGGTATCCTATGTGTCTTTTATTTTGAAGATTTGCACGAATTTTTCAGGCCTCCCCCATCCAGGAGCCAGCCTGCTCATGGAGGAGGAAAATGGGAAACTCCTGGCCACAGACGGAGGACAAGCCTCCGCTGTGCTTTGCCTGAGCACCGCTCTCCCTTCCCACCCCAAGCCTGCGGTGGAAGACCACCTCAGGACAAAAAGCCATCCATGCAAAGTGTCCAAAAGGGTGGCTCCACGATTGCTTGGGGGAGGGATTGTTTTCTTGAGGGAAAATCACCCTCATAACCATCGTGATTCATACCACGAGCGCACAACATGAAATCGGTACCAAAAACAACACTACAAAGACAGTCTCTCTCTGGTGCTTCACCGACCGATGGCCATGGCCCCGGGGGCTGACTCAGAGCTCTTCTTCTTAATCGACTTTTCTGCAACAACATACCCTGGCCCAAGCCCTGCCTCTCCCTGTGGCTGGCTGGCACACTCCCCGTGCCTGGTGCTGCCCGGGGTACACGGCACGATGGGGACGGTGCCCCACAGCCCTGCTGTAACACGAACAGATGGCTGTTACACAGAGCAGGAGAAATACAAGCCCTGAGCACTCATGGCATAGGTGGAAATGTTTTGCAGTTATTTTCTTTGGAAATAAGCATACGCATAGCGGTTATGTCTGCTCCCTCATCCAGACTACCAACCTGAGATCACAAACACTTTGTTAATTTTTTTTTTTTAAATCCACTTTTGGATTGCTTCTGCTGTTTCTATGGCTTGACTTGTACAGCCTCTTTGTAAGAATTGAAAACAGTCTCCCACAAACACACGAATGGGCAAATGGTTTAGAGAGCTAATCCACACCTGGGCTACGTAAAAGGGGCTCATATTTTCCAAACAGAAACACAACCCCTTTTATATATGAACCAGATTTGGATCCAAATGCTAAACCCTGCACCACATCCTACGTGGGGCTCTGCAATGGTCGCAGGGAGTGGTGGTGGGTGGTGGCTGCGCCGATGGCAGCCCCGGACGAGGAGCCGCCATGCCCTTGGACTTGGATGCAAAGGGCAGACCCGTCCTTGGTTACACCACGGAGAACGCAGGGTAATCCCCATCCTGCACACGCCTCTTACAGAAGAATCTGGCCCTGTCTTGTTACTCTTGTTAGAAAAATGAAGGCTGTGACAAAAAATAGCTGAGAACTACATCTTGCCGATGCCAAAATACAATAATAACATGTTCAAAGATTTAATTTAGAAGACTACAAAGTCTAGCTCATACATCATAACACCTTGAAATAACACTTTAAGGTCAAATCCTGTGCATTTTTGGAAACCACCAAAACATAATGAAGTTTTACTTAAACACAGCATTTACATTTATAACGCATTTCAGATTCTTCAAGTAAGCTAGACCACATGCTAGGAAAATGTACTTCCCACAACATACAAATTAAGTCATGTACAGCCTTCCCTCCACAGGCTGAACAGCCACCGGCACAAAGGGAAGTCCTGTGTATGGATCAAAGGCAGCATGTGGACCTCAGAACATTATTTTTTATATTTTGTTTTTAATTGGCAAAACATCAAATCCCACTAGCAGTTTATTTTTGTTGCCTTCCTTGCCCCTTTCCTACCTCTCCCACTTATTTCACAACGGAACATTTTTAAACCACCAGAAGTCTTTGTGGCAAAGATGATGTCATACTGACACAAGATCAGGTGTGAGGTATGGTATGAATAAATACTTATCCGCAAACACATTTAATTTTCAATGGTTGGGCATCAAGAGACAAAGAAGTTCTTATGCAGACATATTAGCTGAGGATTTCATTTCGAATGGTCTGCATTTAAAAGCGCAGAACAACATAGTGCAAGTCTAGAAGAAAAAGGGAAAAAAGAAAAAATTCCTACAAAAAAACAAAACCCCTTGAACCTTCCTTCTTGGTTTTGGGAAAGCAATGCATAGCTCTGCTCTTCATAGTAATAAATATATGGTGCTTGATTACTTTGTCTTTTAAGTCACCGATACCATACAGGACAATTGTCCTTTATGCACTGGCAATAAAACTCTCCCTATGAAAATAAATATGTATTTTAGAGTAATCAAGCAGGAACTAATTTTGTACTTTTTCACAAGTAGCCATTTACTTTGGCACCAAATGCTAATGTGTAGAAGAGAACGCAGTATATGCTCTAACCCAAGAAAAATTAGACTTGAAAATTAATACACAGTGGAAGACAAATTTAAAGCAGCTTTCTTGTGTTCTGACATAAGAATATAAAAATGACACGAGCAACTAAAGATTAGTTTACATACTTTTCAATCACAGCTGCCGCTCAGTAACCACAATACCTTTAAAATGACATTCCACCAAAACAGATACAGTTTGGCTGCAACAGCAGCAAGACACAGTTAACGTGAAATTAAAAGGGCATTTTTTATTTACACACATCGTGCAGCACTGAGCCCCAGCACAATTACAATGGCAAGATTTTTAGCATGATTAATTTGGAAATAATCTAGTGATAAATAGAGTGCAATGCAAGTGATTCTGCCGAGCAAATTTTTATCGCCAGTCTTAGATGTCAAAACACAGTTTCAGGGACAGAGAGAGAACGAGTCACATCTTCTTGGTTAATATTTAATTGGGTGCTAAAGATTCCTCCTAAGGACCTCTGAACCATCACTGACAGCCCCACAAGATGTCCCTGTCTGTGAAACAGATACCAACCCTTTCTGTATAAACTAACATTAAATTTAATCAAACCATTCAATTAATAAATCACTTCAGTGGACATTGCAGCCCAAGCCCTGTTTAATTACATAATTTTAAAAATATTTGCACACTGCAACCACTAAGATTGGCTCCGAGGTTTCATAATACACACTTAACACTTGAGTTGGAGAACAAATTTATTTAATAAATGCAGAGCTAAGTACAATAATGCCACTCCACTCAAACTGCAAAAATCACTTAGCATCTCCTGTGAGAAAAAGCAAATAAACTTTTTCCTTATTTAAACGCACGTCCCCACGATCACCAGCTCTGGCAGAAGCCACCTCCTTTCTGCCCTTGTCCCTGCAGTCAGTGGGATGCCCAAGCCCAGGAAGGGGTAGCAGAACTGGTGTCCCCCACCATGGCACAGAGCATCCCCTCTGCTCCACCTTCACACGGACTCCCTGGCCTCCCTCTCTCCTTGCCCTCTGCCTCCATTCTTTCCTCCTTGCTTTTCACTCTATTTCATCCTGTGTTGCTCTTCTGCCCCTTGTTCTCTGCTGTTTATTGGTGTTCCAGTTCCCTCTCCCCATTCCTATCTCAAGCTCCTGCCCTGAGTTTCCTACACCTGCTCTCTTTCTCACTGCCATCTGAGATAGCTGAGGTGAAAAAAGCTAGTTGGGAAAAAACCCACAACAAGCAGGACAGAGGAAAGAGGCTGGGGAGGAAAACAGGGAAAGAAAACAGTTTAGTAAGGTCAAACAGAACTACACAATTTCCAGCAACAGCAAGAGATGCTCCAGAGCACTGGGATGAAAAATAAAAGCCATGGACCAAGTGTATTACGTGAAGCAGGATTCAGGTTCTGGGATGGGTGTAATGCCTGTATTTGCAGAAAAACCCTAGGTATCCAAAGAAACCTGTGTTACTGCCATATATAACTAGGTGTGACAACTTGGGAGGGGTTGAATACATATGGACCAAGCGGTGGCCTTAAATGAAGGGGAAAAAAAGCAAAGCTAAGGGTTTGTCACAGCTTGGAGGCACAGCTGTGTGCACTCGTACAGACTTTGCATTCATTCATATAGAGCACAGCTTTCAGGTCCTGTGGTTCCAGCATGATTTTTGGACGAAAGTTGAGACTCAAAAATAAATAAGTCTATATTTGGCCTGCCCTGGATTCGAGACACTCTCAATAGTACTTTGCATAGAAACAATCTGAATTAATACAGGCTAAGTTTTCGAGATTATAATATTCTTTACCAAGCCAATGGATGCACCTCTAAAATTCACTGCCCTGACAAATAGTAGAGCTCTTGAAAGTCTGCTTGTATTAGTTTTATGGATCTATTCTACTGCTTAAATCAGGTCTCATTAAAATTACCATCCACACAAGTTCTCCCACTGGGAAATCTACATGCCAGAGCTACTCCAGTTCCGCAGGCAGCGCTCGGAGGGGGTTGCATATTGCAAAATAGCTGCGGACATGGCGGGGGGAGGACAGGCAGAAGAACAAGAGGACTTCAGGACAGCAAACAAGTGACTCCTTACCCTCCTCTGATTTTAAACACTGCAACTTTTGCTCAGGTGGTACAATTGCATCCATGAAAAGAAATGCTACTGCCAGAAATTAAACCCGGGCGGGGTGGTGTAAAAAGTGCCCCTTGGAAAGCCAGATCAGGCCTCAAACATCCCTTTTAGTGTTGGAATGGCAGGCTAAATATGCAAACACTGCACCTGACAACTTACACTAAAGCATATGATCTGCACACTGCCCTTCCAGTTTAATTTTTAATAGTAACAGTACTTAAATCTCAGCATTAATGTATTAATGCTCAAATGAATACAATTAAAGGCATCTCTGTTTTCTTCAGTGCTAACGACCTGGAAGATCTTTCTCCCCTTCATATTTGCGGGGATTATTACAAATACATTCTGTAGCCGTTGTTTTGGCAAAGAAGCAAAAACCTTTGCCTTTTAAATATAAAGTAACAGGAATAATGAATAATATATCTTCTGATTTTTGTTCTGCCATGACATATATATAATGATATATAAAATGTTCATTTATTATTATCACACATCCTAGGGAGCAGACATGCAAAATTACTTTTTTTTTTTGTCTTATAAGGGTCATTTATCATACGGAACATCCTCCAAATAGGTAGTCCTAAAATCTCAATTTACAAAGACATTTTTTAAAGCTGAATTCTTCAAACAGGGCTACTCTCCTGATGGCTAAAATAAAAACTTTATGATACTAAAATAGCTGGATTTAAGGAGGTAGAAATGCTCTGCATTTTGTTTTAGAAGATCCTGCCCCAGCAAATTAATGCCTGCCTATTATTTTTACCTAAATCCTACCACATTTATTAGTAACAAAAGCACTGCATGACCCTCTTTAGGCCAAATTCAGAAAAGAAAAGCATTTACTAAAAGAGCATTAATTTTTATCATAGCATCTGTGATCTTTGGGTGGGGAAAGGAAACACCATAAAGAACGAAGTCTGTATATACACACTATCAGTCAGATTTTAACACTTAAGCAGAATAATGCAAAGCTTTATTTCTTTTTGATGTCAGCAGGCTTTTCCTTTTTTTTTCTTTGCATTCCATTTTTCAATATGTAAAATGACAAAATGCAAAAAAACAACAAAAACACGAAAATGTGCTTGTTAGGGCTGGCCTAGTTTTTTGAAACATGCACAAAAAGAAAACCCACTCATACGATCTTATTTTAATATGTAATAGAAGAATCTGGCAAACATTAGCCAGAATAAGTCTAGCCAGCGAATGCAGACTAACATACGAGTCTGCTGCTGCAAGGCAAAAGGAAAATTGGATCTTGTTCTTCCAACACAGAAGAGCAGCATCTTCTACCTGAAGAGTACTAGTGCAGGAGCCCAAGATAACATCAGCTCCCCACTGCTCACACCAACACCTCACCTCCTTCTTGGCTGGCAATTTCCAAACAAACCCCTCTCAGCTGTCCCATCTCCAGTCTCTCCTCAAATCAAGAGTGAATGAGTGTCTTCCCCTCAGAGCAGTGGCTGTGCTCACTCCAGCACTGGCTGTTGTCATCTTGGGAAGCAATACCCAGCAAAATCCCAGGCAGTGACAGAATGCTCTTTTTGCAAAATTTCTTTGTGCCCAAAAATCTGCTCCAAGCCATGCAGCTTTGAAGCGGTACCTAGAGAAAGAGCCAGACATAAAACTACCTCCAGGGGAAAAGAAAAGAAAAGAAATAAAGAGATAATCAAGAAAGAAAAAGGGAATGGGAGAGCCGGAGTCAGCACAGCTAAAGACTCTGATGAGGAGGGAGGTGGAGGTGGAGGACAACTACAAAGCACTTAATTATAAACCTAAAAATGTTCGAAAACCAATGTCACGCTAACAATTTGCGTATTTTGGGATTACCTATGGATGAGGAAGGTTCAGCTTAATCAGCTATCTGTGCAAACGGATCCCCAACGTGCCAGAGCTGAACTCAATGGACAATCCCGTTAGAGTGGAAAGAGCACATGAAATGCCCTTGAGAAACGTGGCTAATGCCACAAACACTGAGGAAACAACCGTTAATAAATTCTTCCATTTTCAGGCTTAGAAGGCAAAGGGCAAATGTTGAAAGAAGCAGAAGATGGGAAGGGCATGGCTAGGCTTTATAAGAAGTCCATTTCATGTGTGACATATTCCTGAGCCAGGTCTCATTCCTCAGATTAAAAGCAATATTTTTAACCCACTTAAAAAAGCCTCCCAAGAGGGAAACAACTACATCTCTCCTTTAGGTCACCTAAATTTAAGATCTCTCTCCATCTTCCAGGATAGCAGACAACAGAAGAAAAGTCTATAAATACAGAGAATAGAGAATCTTCATAAAAAGAAAAATAGTGCAAGAAGTATCTATTTAAAAAATGTGCGAATTCAGGTATCAGAGGCACTCTGTAAAATGCAAGTTAGGACTTTCCCTTTTTGATCAACGCCATCCCACAGGACAGAAGCTACTCTCATGTCCAACCACATCATGTTGGAGATTCACTTGCTCTCTCTTTAGCTTGTATTTACCCAGGAAACACACTCTGGACCACTGTGTATGGAGAATGTCACTAGCAGAAGTAAATTGGGGGTGGAGGATTCCCCAAAAACCAGGTTACACACAGACACACGTGAGTTTGATGACTGCTGGAAGACCAGATCTCAACCTGCCACCTGTTAGGCACAGCCCACACCGTTCACTGCTAGGATGCAGGGTGAGGAGAAGGTCCATGTGGCAGGACAAGACCTGAGGAGCTCTGCACTGCTGCCATTACCAGCTGTACACAGCCACGCAGACTTCAAAGACCCACCAATGATACTGCAGGGCCCAATCCTATCAGCATCTTATCCATCCTTATCACTTAAAACACATTTGTCACTACTGGCAGAGGACTCTGGAGCATCTCCCCTGTCCCCCAAGGACCAGGCCTGGCTTCAGGGACCACCCCACACCGACTCCTCTCCTACCTGGGTCTGATCCAGGCGCTCACACAGCGCACTTACACATTTTCTTCTCTCTCTCCCCGAAGCTTTGGCAACTGAAATCTATTATGATATCAAAAGGTAGCTGACAACATAAAATGCATCCCGCTGAGTTGATGCCGCACGCTGCTAAATTTACAACAACATAAGTATCATAAAAATTATAAGAACTGCAAATTAACCACTGATTTTTTAGTTCAGTGACATAAATAACAGTAAAGATCTGGAAAACTTCCAAACATCTTTACAACTGTTTAATTTGTCAAAATCTATCAAGTGTATTTCAACCACAAACCTGTCCTCTACAGTGCATGAGTTTTCACATACTTATGCTGGCATCAAAGGCAGCAAAAATAAAGCTTCTGTAATTACTGTATTCTGATGCACCTTTCCAGTCATGCTTTTATTTCTGCTTTTCTTCTTCTGTACTTCTCTGTTGACACTGACAGTTAGCAGTGTTTTAAAAACGTTCACACTAAAAAAGACAAAAAATCACTACTGCTTTCCACTCCTCCCAGGTTCGCCCGGGATACTCAAGGCAGCACATCGCTTTGTTTGCCCATTGGAGTGGTTTTCCACTCACGTGCTGCGCGTTCCTCGCAACACTTGCGTCAGCAAACCCTTTTATTTACTCCTTTATTTGTGCACCAAGCTCTGCAAATGCAAAGCCACCTTTCCGGCAGCTGCAAGAGAGCAGGCAAAGATCAACAAAAATAATAAATTTTATAGGCTCTATTTCTTTTCCTACGGGAGAAGCTCATTTTTATGTAGCTATTTATTTTGTACGGCTAAATAGCAATTATTGTATTTTCTGAGACACAGATTTACTAAAAAGAGTGCATTTCTTTCACAGCCCATTGCAAGATTAACCAAAGCCCAAAGTGTTGAATTGCTGATGCACAAAGTTAGGTCTTTCTGAAAAATAATACACTATGTATTTCTATTATTTAAATACTTGGGGGCTGTGAAGCTTCTAAGCCCCCAATGCTCCGCCTGCCAAGAGAGAGCTTTGACCATGGCACCAACCAGCAGTGGAGAGGTTGCCAGTGCTGGCACCAGCACAACAACACAGAAGGAACTGGCCAACATCTTTTCATGTGGTATTTGTTGCCCTACACGTGGGTTCGCACCAAGAAAATTCATATACCACTCCAGCTGCTGCGAGGTAGTTCCTGTATAAAAAATAATAAATCAAGTAGGTGCTGAGAACTGACAAGACTTTTCTGTCACATTTTTGCTTTTACAAAGGCTTCCCAAGGTCGGGGCTTGGAGAAGGGCTTTTCCCTTGGAGCTGGCTCCGTTTTCCTCAGGAGCCATTTTGTATCTTTCCTGTACGTAAAATATGAAATATTACAGGAACTAATTAAACCTTCTTAAATGGGAGAAACTAATAAATCCCTCCCTCTAATGATACTGAAGTGCACTTGTGAATGACTGCACAGAGCAAACACACTCGCTGCATCTCCACAGGCATGAAAGGCCACTTCAGAGGCTGGCAGGGTGTGGCAGGGAAGAACTGGTTACCCAAACAGTCCCATGTGCTCCCAACTAACCTCAAAGGTTCATCTGCTCTCTAGAGCTGACAACCCCATCATCCCAACCAGCCAAGGGTTGGGGATTCCATCACTTGTGGACCATAAGGGTGACGTAGCTCTGAGTCCTGGGCTGAGGGGCATAGCACATTTTTTAGAGGGCAATATCTGCTGGGGTCTGTTATTCCACACAAGACAAAATCTCCACACAATGGCCATCCATATGGAAGCAGGAAAGGCAGGTTAAGGACTGGGTTTGACACAATAGGTTAAACTCAGCCTCCATTCCCAGTAAATTATACAGTAAATCTCTTTATTCTGTAAGGGCAAAATAGAATTGCTTACAGTTTGTCTTACAAATGGGATTTATGCTTCAAATACAGAAAACCAACACAGAACATAGCGCAGCTCTAAAAATTAAGCATCCAGATATAAAAGGAAATTTTAAATTAATTTTCCCACTGTGTTGTTTGCAAGAGCAATACACTTAAATGGCCACAACTCATTCAGTGACACCCAGAGGTACCATACGAGCGCTATGGAGCAATGCAAGTAATTCAAAGTTCTTTGATTAAATCTCACATAATTGCACGTAACTGGAAAAAAATCACAGCAAGTTGGCTTCACATATTGTATTGCATAAATCAGAAGTGATTCCCACAAAATCTCTCCTTTCCAGACTATTTTATCTAAGCAACATATAGCTGTTACAACAATTTTTGAGTGATTTTGATTCCCATTGTGGTATAATGAGTAATGAAGAAAGCACGTTTTTTTATTCTGGTTTGCACTGATGTGTTTCTTCTTTGACTAAACCCTCGGTGACTCAGTTCTACCGCTTCACAACAAGGAGTTCTCATGTTTCCCTCTACACAGGAAAAAAGAAAATAAGTCCTCAGCTATCCTGTTCTCAGCTCAAACCAAAGCAGAGGCCTTGGGAGCTCCTATAATTTGTGCTGCCCACTGCAGTAAGACCCTAGGCCAAGGGGCTGAGCTAACCCACACCCAGCCAACAGAAAATATCGTCTGAAGACAGAAGTGCCCCAAAACCGAGTTCTCTGCAGAGAAAAGGAGACCTTCAACATGAGCCTGAGGAACGTTTCTCACTCCATGAAGGGGAAGATGGGCTTGGCCAGAGTGACTTCCCTCAAAACTCAGAAGCCTGGCACAACAGCTTTCTGCAATCATCTTTCTCTGGCATTCCCAGAAAGGGTGACCACAAAAACTGCTTCTTGCAGTGCAGAGAGAACGGGCCTTTTTCTGTGCTCAGCACCAGCTTTCCAGCCTTAAGTTTCTCTTTCCAGTTACATGCAATGCCAACACTTCGTGCTACATGGGGCCTCATATTTTCAGACCTGGAGACTTAATTACAATCTACTTTAATTAGCATATGACACTAAAGTATAAATATTAATAACATTAGCAAAAAAAAAAGCCCTGATTGAGATGGCAAGCTGACGACCAAATCAATAAATCAACAGTAATCTCTTTCCTTAATCACAGCTGCTACTCCACCCTTTTTATTGATCTTTTTCCTTTTTTTTTTCCTTTATTTCACTATAAATCTCCTGATTCTTGATTGAATTTGTTCAAAACAATTGCACACCTAGCTAGGATAAGCAACAATTTGGTTTTAAAACCCTTCTCATGGTAGCAGCTGCACAGTGAGTTGTCTGATGTCAAGACCAGCCTTTCATTGTGCAGCTTCTCCTTCTTCTGAAGCTCATCCTTGAGTCCACAATCCAGGGGATTGGTGGTCAGTCACGGGTTGGTCTGTCTAGGAAAGAGGTAACCATGCTAGACCTGATCTCCCCCTCAGCCACAATGATGTTTTCACGCACATATTTAAAGGAACTTTCATTTAACTGTCCTGTAATCTGAAAGCCAGTCAGAAATCCAAACCATGTATTTTCTTTAGACACATCTGTTGATCAAATAGTTTACTCCAATGTTCTCTACAGCATCATTATGGTACTTGCACATGTTCACCCCAAGTATAAATCTTCAGCATGTCCTACCTGACGCTGCAGCAGCTTTCCTGGAAACAGCTTTATTGTGTTCTAGTAAACTTCACTCATGTTATTTATTCTCCTTTAAAAAAGAAGCAACACTTCACTGTACTCATTCCTAGCAAAGACAAGTTTCTGCCTATCAAAAGACAAGTTTACTGCAAGGACTCTTGTAATAATACTGATAATGGGTAGAAATTACACATTTTTATAAGGGAGAAGACAAAGCACTTCATGTTTTATAATAGTTGAGCTGATATCATAGTTTCACCAAACTGTGCTTTCAGACAAAATTATAGCCTTCCCTCACAAGTGACCTAACCTGTAACTATTTAAGGTAGATATAATGGGGCAAACTGTCAACTACAAATCAAGAGATGCACTGGCTTCAATGGAGATTTTGCAATTGGCTTCCAAAGACTTGTAAAGCGATGCTCTAGCCCCATATTTTCAGTAAAGGAGTAAATACTACTGAAAGAAAATTAACCAGGCTGGAAAAATCACCAAATAAAACTTTAAAAACTGGCAAAAATGGGAAAAAAAAAAAAAAAAAAGAGAAAAAAAGGAAAAAACAAAAGCCTTCAGGTTGCAAGCTGCAAAGGAGCTAGCATTTTAATAAAGACAATAATCACAAATATTACTGAACAAAGGAAAAGGAAACCGAAACATGCCAAGAAAGATAATCAAGAAAAGTGCTTATAGGATGCCAGTCCAACTGATTAAAGATCTTCAGAAAGCAGGATATCCCACCTAGAGCCGTTAAGTCTTATCTGGATCCTTACACACCCACACCCCTGTCAACAGCAGATCTGAGGATGGAGAAGAGGAGCCCATCCTTCTTCCTTATTACTTCTGCCCCTCCTTTTGTCTGTGCCCACTGTAGCTGCTTCTCACAGCCTGTCAGATGTTCGTTACACAACCTTTGCTTAGGTTAAAGCAAGACGGAAGCTGCACCCAGTAATTTTTTCCCCCATGGAAAAGGAAGCGAGGGAAGAGATGCCAGGCCGGGTGTGTTTTCGGAAGTGGCAGGTCCCTAAAGTGGGTGAGGTGTACAAATGATCCGACACGACTCGGGAACGCCGTGCAGCAGGTAACGGCAAACAAACAGCAGTAGCCAGTTAATGATGATCTGCAATAACGTCAGGGAGACTTGTTCCCATGTAAGTAACCTGCCACGCCGGGGATACAAATTGTCTGGGATTTGATAGCACCTACTGCAGAGAGCAGCGTTATCAATGTGCTCGTGTGCTCAGATAAATGGAGCACTATTTCCCTGCGCTGGCGCTGTCACTTTCTCTGGTCTGTCAGCCCCTTTCTTAAACCAATTGCTATTTTTATTACGCTCCTTAAAATATGAAGCAGGAGACTCCTTTTCCTGAAATACACTGGGCTAGATAGATGACGCCTTTTAAATAATATTCTTTTCTTGCTGGCCCTGATCCTTGCAGTGTTGTTGCTTACTTTGGAGGGGGAAACAAAATAAAAGTGGCAAGCCATATCTCTCCATTCCAAAGGGAGTGGTTTCCCAAGAAAAGCATAGTTTTGTTCCCTTGCTATTTCCTTTCAGCACTGCAGACAAGCAGGCAGCAGACCCGCTACTAAAACTGACCCCAGCAGTTACGAACCAACGCTCAATATACACAGAAAATAGTTTGAGGGCAGCAGGTGGCATTTGGGGGGATGTTAATGGGATTTGTCACCTCTAAATTCTGGATTTAGTAAGAGAAAAGGAAAATTATCAGTAAACTTTAGACTTTTCAAAGTCTAAAATTAGGTGAGATGCTACTGAAAAGGAAAATAACTTCCAGCTTTATTTTAAGAACTGGAATTATGCTTCCTGCTTCCATTGCTGCAGTTCTTCTGGAAAGGAAGTTGCCCACGAGTAATGGATAAAATACAGAAAACCTTGTGGATTCAAAAATGCTCTCCTCACCCTTCTGTAAAAATAAAATCCAGAGGCTGGTGAAGCACACTGGTTCCACTGTAGTAGATACAATGCCAAAGAGAAGGGGGAAAGCAATCCCTGATACAATAGGTCATTGTACTCCCAGATCTACCACATATGTTACTCCAAGTGCTCTCAACCTTAAACTTGGAAAGTCTAAGACACTGGAGCCATGATATATAAAGTAAGACCCAAGTTTCAAATATTTGATTTAGCAAAGTAAATATGGTTGTTTTTATTGGGTGCAACAAGCATTTTTCACCGAGTGAAGAATTATGGTAAACATCTGCTAATCATACTCACAAAAGAGGTCATTGTGTTTAAATCCAAGGTCATATTAATAGCTATATTTAATTAATAAAACCCAACAGTAATATTACACAAGTTTCCAACAACGTCTGCTTCCTGACACTCAAGGCCCTATTCATTAATGGACCACTTACACTGGTTTTTCTTGATATTGCTGCTAAACTCTTACAAAGCTTTTAGGCCATACAACAGAGGCCTGACTTAGAAGTAAACTGCATCATGTTATACTATATGTCTCTGGGGTATTATACCATGTGGATGTAGTTTGTGAACACATGAGCTAACAAAAATACTGGAATATGTGATATTCCATGAAGGTGGTCTTGCACTTCCAGGTTCCTATGTCTTCTCCCATGCAATGGAATAGGTAAGGGCACCACATCTGCTTCTGAACAAGGAGATAATGTTCTTTGTCGAGTTATTCATTGCCCTAGGTGGAAGTCAGAGCTGCACCTGCATTTCATGAGACCTTTTCTGGTTCAAAACAATGAAAGAACAGAAATCCTAGCTTTTCAAGAAAAGTTGGATTTCTTTCCTACTCCCAGCCAGCCCCCGGTTAAATCTGGAAGGAACGGTTTCTCAACGTGTTTACAAGTTGCCCAGCCCTGGTGAATTATTGCCCAAAGTGAACCGAGTGTTTTCACAGTTCTAGCCCATTTTGCCTGTTAAGAAACAAGCTGTTGAAATGTTGTTGAGCTCAAACAGAAAAATGAAGCTGGTTTTCGCTTACTCAGGTGTTAAACAGCACAGCTTTTTTCAAATCTCAGGAGGTGTCCTGGATGAAACTGATACAAATGAGAAATTACTCAGACCTTAGAACTTCTAATGTTTGATTGTTTAAATTTAAGGAAACTGAGATCTATTGAAAAGTAGGTTTTCTTGCACACCCAGAATTTCTCATCTAACTGCAGTCACTGATGTTTATAGATTTTTTTCTGTGAAAGATAAATCTAGCTTGTTGCATGAAAAATCCTCGAATGCACTGATGTTTATTCACTGAATTTCCATATCCTTTACACTTGAAGTTATTTTCTCTTTTCCACAATGTATGTGAAAACCATGACATTTTCTATCTTCTACACAAGTTCCCCACACCATACTGCACCATCTCCATGTTATTATATATATTGCAGTAATGCCATTTCCAATTCATTACAAAACACTTTCATGTACCAGATGTCCCAGCTTTGGTAGGACCGAGTTATTTTCTGCCCAACAAGTCCTGAAGGCAAAAATAGTTGTTCCTGTATCTTTGTACACAGCCAGGCCATTTCATCTGCTTGTGTCAAACTTCTACCCCAATAGACATAGGTGCTTTGTCTTACCCTATTTTTAGACAAATTGCAACTGAAGACAACTGTGGAAGTCTGTGTTATGTACATGGCCACACCACTGGCTATTGAATCCTGGTATAAAGAAAGTTGGAAACGGGAAGTTCTGGTAACTCAGTTCTCACACGGCACTCCTATTTTTTATGGCTCCATGTCAAGCCAGGTGGATTCTCTTAACATCTCCTGTCCTTAAATCTACAGCCTAAATGTTTTCCAGAAGCCTGGATTTGTTCATGCCTAATATAACCCTGGCATAGGAGCAACAAAAGCAGCAAAAAATCACCCTACCCACAGCTTAGTTCATATCATGGCCTGCAGTCCCCAAAACCTCTTTTCTAAAGCAGAGGAAGAGAGTCAGAAGCTGTTCAGCAAGCTCTGTGTAATGATCCTCAGTGCCTTCTCATTATCCTGAGGACACATGGAGACCTTCGGACAAACAAAAATGAATCAGAAGTATTTTGGGAGAGGTCCTTGACATGGAAAGCTGAGAAGGAGGGTGGCTGTAGAAGGGCAGAGCAGGGGGAGGAGAGTGTAAAGGTGAGAGTGAGACATTATCTGTTACCCTTCTGTGCAAACATACATGGGGCCAGCAGCTCTGGACACAGCCAGGAACTACAGGCCCTCTGGATCAATGCCCCCATGTTCAGTCCCACCCCAAGAATAAACTTCTACCAAGTCCAGAATTTAAGGAAGGACCACACCAGGCTTCACTAAATTTAAAGTCAGACACCTCACAGAGGAGCTTCTTGGTGGAACAGAAAGATAAACCAGCAGGTGAGTGTAAACATAAACTCATGGCTTTGGAGAGTACCTTTCAAGAGCATCAATAAACAGTGGGTAATAAATCTTAGTCTAAGTAATTCATTAGCCATTTTGGCATCACACATGAAGTGCATCCCTTTGATCTGATGCATCTCAGTGCACTCTGCTATCATCTGCAACTGGCTGTGCTTTGTTGAGATGAAGGGCTTTTTAATCCAAATCAGAAAGTGATGCTTCTGCACTGATGCTCTAATTTAGGAGTTATAATTAACAGACTTACTGCTAATCAGATCTCATCATGCCTTCCCTAAGGCCCCAAATGGAGAAAACAACAGAAGAAAGGGCCAAAGGTGCCTCAAGACAGCATCTGAGTTTGTGTCTCTGATTTTGTGTTCAAACTCATGCATTCATATGTGTGAAATTGGTGGGAAACACAATCTTATGGTTGAAGTAAAGCAGAGAAACAGGAGGCCTGAGGTCTGCTTCTACCCTTCCATCTCTTTGGGCAAATTACGCAGAACTTGATTTTTAAAGCTGGGAATAGTCAAGAGCCTGCAGAAAAGTCCTGCTATCCCATGCAGCTGACATTAAATTGCACTTGCCTCCTGCACAGATTGCCTCTAACCTCTGTTCAGAACACTGTTCCCGCTGCAGAGCTGCAGAAAGTGAGTTCTGTTCCCAGCACCACTGCACAGCCCAGTGTAGTTCTCTGCAGAGTCAAGGTATTTAGGTCAAAACATGGGACTACCTAACCCTGTTTCTTCACATTCACACAATGCACAAAGGCAGACATGGTGCCCACAAACAAGTAGGACAGTTTGCTCTGGGCTACATTTGCACCATAAGAAAAGAAAAGCAAAGCTAGAAACCATTTTTACCAAAGGTCAAGACAGCCTTGAGCTCACACTTCAGCTCCTCCCCAGCAGCCACACAGCCTTTGCCAAGCTCCAGTCCCTGGGTCAGCAGCTGCTGGGGCAGCCACTGTCTGAGGGACGGCACATCCAGCCCAAGGCAGCTGAGCCCACACAATTAACATTTCAACATTTGTGCAATTGCTGCATCACATCACAAAACCTCAGCATTCATCATTCTGTCATACCAGTTAACCCAAAGTAAGTTAGCCTGAAACATTTTGTGCAGGCTGCCTCCCTGCTGGCTGTCTGGGTCCCTTATGCCCGCTGAAGGATCATTCAGTTGAGACATTCAGTTCAGCACAGGATTTGCTTCTTCATAATCTCTGTACTTGTTTCATGGAGCCCATCAAAGGTCACACTGACTCTTTGGCTTGGGAAACCCACTCCCTGTGTTAATGTAGGTACAGTCACACTCAGGGTGCTGTCAAAGCAGAGGAACTCACAAATCATGGGCAGCACGCTCCTGCCCATGGTTACAGAAAGATTACCCAAGGCTCCTCCAGCCGTTGGCTCATGCCTGACGCCCATTTTCTTCATGCCTGTGGTCAGACCAAAGCCAGTGGTGAAGGCAGCACACAAGCTCACCAGCAGCTGAAGGTTTGCCACCAGCTTTCTGGAAAAAGCGTAACCGTCAGCACTGGGAGCTGGGCAGGGGCTGCTCCGGTACCTCGGATCCAGCCCAATCCCTGGGGATACCACTAAGCACTGCCCTTGTGCCCACCTGCAGCCTTGCTGCTGCCCCATCCAAACACAGCTGGAGCACGGGGAGAAAAGGGTTCAGCCCAGAATGCGCCCTTCCCTCACCCTTGAAACAGCCCCAACCCTGATCTGGATGAGCCGTGCCACCCCAGCAGAGACAGAGTCTCTACACAGGGCTCCCCACCCCAGCACCAGCACAGGAGCCATCAAACCTGAAACACCACTGAGCTTCCCTTAACCCTGCCCATGGATGTTCACATAGAAATACTATTTTCAAACAAGTGGATGAATCATTCCCCATTCCTGGAAGTGTTCAAGCTCACGTTGGGTGGGGCTTAGAGAAACCTGATCACCTGGAAGGTGTCCCTGCCCATGGGAGGGGGTTGGAACAAGCTGAGCTTCCGACTTAAACCATTCTGTGACTTGATAATTCTAACTGACCACTACATAACTAGCAGGCTTTGCAGTCCCAACATGTACTGCAACCTTAACTTCCCAAAAACAGAGTTAGAACTTGTCTAAGAAAACTAAAAGGACAGCACAGGAAAATGCCCAGTGCTCACACTGTAACATCTCCGAACAGGGATTCTCACCAGAGACCTTTCCAGGTTTAAGGAGTTTATTCTTTGTGCCGGTTTGTATTTCCTATGTAAATTCATGCAGCTGCCTTGAAAGGAACTGCAGGTTTCTGCTAAGCAAAACTTTCTTTGTGAACCAGGAGAAAAATGCATAAACTCTCTCCTTAAGAATTAAATGTATGTATTTTTATTGCAGCATGAACAGCTTTTTTTGTAAAGGGAACAAGAACCCATAGAGCCAGGGAAGTGTTTATAAATATAACACTTATCCTTGTACAATATATATGTTTTGCTTTAATAAAACCAGAACCTGATCATTCAGTATCAAAAACCCAGCACAAAATTCGTATATTTTTCCCAAGACAGAAATTCTAACTCATTTTCCATGCTGTACCCTCAAGCACTTGTTCAATGCAAACAGGACATTGTTTTCTTGGTTTTTCTTTTTAAACAGCACGAAAGAAAAAATAGTAGAGGGTGTCACTGCAAACACATCAACATGTACCATAAAAACGAAAACAACCGTGATTAACTCAGTTTAACTAAAGCTTCCAAGCTCCTTATCAGTACCTGGGACGTATCTGGAAGGGAGCTTTCCCACCCCAAAAGGAAGTGCCAGGGGTGTTCCCCATTCCCAAGGGTAGGCAAGGTTGGGTGGTTTGTCCTGTTGTGATTTAAATACGATGTGATCCTTATTCAGTGCTATAAAGTCTGCTCCGAGCATGCCAGTACATGTCAGCTTTGCCTTCACTCTGTAAGACAACAGCCGCCTCCATGCAGAGTTCAAAAATATTTGATGATTTAAGCCAGCTTGCTCCACTTAGGTTAGAACACAAAGCAGACTGCAGTGTTCAATATCAGAATCAGCATTTCCCCCCCCACACTTGTGAATACATGTATTTAGATCAAATAGGCTTTTGGCATCATTTCCACATGCCAACATCCAAGCCTACTGGTACTAGAAATCCTCTCTTCAGTATCATCATCCGAGGATAAAGACATGAGACTTCCCATTTTCCAAGGACTGCCAGTCTCCTTAAACATAAATCTGCTATTGTGCAAAAGGCACAATCTCTTAGGATTTCTATCGCAAAAGAACAAGGAAAATAGCTCAATAACCGAGAAAATGGAGCAGTTTCACAGATTGGCGTGTTAAAGCAATATAAAGCAATTATGTGGTTGGGTGAAGGTAAGGAAGGGAGCAAAGACACAAGAAGTTAAGTGGGGCTGGAACTGAAGAAAAAGTCTGATTTGGGACTGCAGCAGCTTCCTCAGAAATTGCAGACTAAAGAGGGCTGCTTGGGACAGTTCAACAGCCATGATGTGATGGAGGCAACCCCACCGTGCTCCAGATCAACCCAGTTATTGCAGATCCACAGAAGCATCCAGCAGTGTTTCTCACCAGGTACCAACTGCGCTGAGGGGGGGAAAGGAAAGCACTCAGTATTTTGAGAAGTTGATTTGATTTTGGCAATGGCTAAAGATGTGAAAAAACCTCCCATGTTTTTCTCAACAATTAGGCAATTCACAGTATATTTAATTTACAATTCTTTTTTTCACAACCAGAAGTGTAATTTTGTCTTGCTAAGCAGGCACCAAGCAGCACTATCCCACAGGTATAATTTAATTATTTCCCTAAATGCCATGTGTAGGACAGCAGCATACACAGCATGTGTGAGGTGGTGGGTGGTCTTATTTCCAATGAAGTAATATTTAAACCACAATAAGGTGACTAGTCAAACACAGAGTCTCACCTTTAACTCTGCTTCTAGAACCTCACAGGTTTTAGCTTTTCAAGGTGATGTGAACCAGAGCCCCCCGCCGGTGGCAGATCTGGGGCAGCCCTGCTGATTTAGAGCTGCTGGTGGGCATCTGGTGCAATGCTTTGGGGATATATCACATTTATTAACTGCTCAGCTATGAGCTACCAGCTCACGGCAGGCACTTTATATGTAAGAAAGTGATGAGAAACATTAAGGCAGGATTGAACTGGGGATGCAGTTCCCAGCTGGTTTATCATATTAGGAAACGACAAGGATATTTGCTAAGAGGGGTTGGGAAACCATCCAGGGGAAATGCATTGCCCAGGGCCTGACTTCACAGAAAAAGGCAAAGTAACAGGGAAATATCAGTCTTAAAAAAAACCCCAAGCTGTTGCCACCCTGCCTGTGGGGCTCTGCTACAGCACTGCTGCTTCTGGAGGCTGGGGCATCACTGGGGAATGGGCCAGGCTGGAGGGAGAGGGCTCTGTGCCAGGAGCAGGTCTGCAGGCATGTGGCAACAAGGAATTCAGAGGAACAAGCTTTAGGGCAGTTCTGATGTGTGAAATCACTCTTGCCTCTTCCTTCAGTTGCATGTAAAGGACTGCAATGAGCACACTGGAGGGAGAAGATGAAGACCCAGGAAAGAGGCACTGAAACTTCAGAAAAAATAATGTCACAGGATTATCCCTGATAAAGCCCACTGATCTACACGAGTATTACTCGGAGAAGGACATGCCCAAGTGCACTGGATATATAAAAGCAACAACAACAACAACTTTTCTTTCCCAGGATCAACTAAAGAGCACAATTTTCTCTCCTGTTTTCACTATGACTGTACACAAGCAAACCCTCCTGCAGAAATTACTTGTGTTTTAAATGTTATTGCTAATCTGCAGTACAGCATGTTTCCCTAGCAGAGTCATTAAAATGTGCATGGGTCAGGATGCTGAGACTGCACTCATGGTTCTTTATAGTTACAATATTAGTAAAGTATTTACTAAATTGACTACCACCTACTTTAAGTTAAACTTGCTGACAGATAAACTGAGCATAACCTCTGGCATTTTCAGACATTTTCTTATGAATAGATATATTTTGCACGTTTTTGCATGCTAGGCCCTTTCCAAAATGCTGATTTGATCTCTGACATCAAGGCTTACTCACCCCCTCGAAGGTACAAAAGAAAGGTAACAGTACTTGCATGTGGGGGAATGAGACTTTAATATATAGAAAGTACAAAACTTACTCTTTTCAGTTTATTTTAGATTCAAAAGCTGTAAAAGAGCACTAAAAATTCAGTACTATTTCTGCATTGGTTAAAAAACGCAGCTGAGGAGAGATTTAAAAAGGGGGAGATATAAAAAGAATATTATTTGCATAGTCATAAATCATTATAAAACAATTATTCTGCAGCAAAAAAGCACTCGTTTCACAAGGGCAATCCAGCTTCAAGAGAGTGCACTATCTGTTAGCATCCTATTCTCAAAACAGACATCTCTGGACAGATTTGTTACAGTTTTGTAGATGCTAATGTGTAAACAGATTGTAAAATTATTTTTGGGCCTGTAATAGGATTTAATGTGTTTAAGAGGTAGTCTTATACCTCTTTAACAAAGAGGCTTACAATATGGTAAGAATGTATCACAAAAAATATAATGCTTTTAAACAGATAAATCCTCTTGGCAAAGGCTGTAATCTTTCAAACTTAATTGGTGAACTCATTAACGAACAACTGCCACTACAAGAAGAAAGACTATTGTCAGCGACTTATCGGGCAATGAGATAACAAACTTAATTATATTGTTTTCAGTGGATTTACATTTGCTTCCTTTAGGACACTAGATTTTCTAAACATTATTTCCTTGGCTGTATACAATTTTTTTATTCCCTAAGAGAAAAGCAAACCTATCTACAACAAATAGGCAAAGGAAAAAAAAAAAAAAAAAACTAAAACCAGAATACATCACAGCTTTGAAGTAAATACAACACAGTCCTAAAAATTCTGTCTTTATTATCTACTTGTAAAAAGTTATAAGCCTGTAAAGTAGTTAATTTATGAGCCATGTTAATCATTTGTTCCCATTTGATCTGAGGTTTAGCAAACACGGTTTCCTGGGATGTAGGAGGATAATTTGCAGGTCCAGCTTGGCTCCGGAGGGGGCACTAACTAATTTGACACCATAACATGACATTGATGGCAGACACACACTAATGACTGCACTGCTCGATGCTCCTGTCAGTCTGTCGCTACACTGAAAGGAGAGTTTCTTCTTACTGCCAAAAAAAAGTGCAGAGTGGTCCTACTAATTATTCAGACATGCACTATAATGAGAATCTTAGTGCTCCCTCCCAACATACGAACCTCTCACTAAAGCTCCCATTTGTCTGATACGGTGGCTGATTAGAATTTGTTTCTTGAATAGTAAAACCATGGCTTAAAGTAAAGTGGAAAGGATAAACAGCCTTTTATTCTGCATAAAACTCAGAAAGTGGCCATTTTGGTTTCAAGCTGGCTTTTTTTGTCATTTATTTACACCAGAAGAATAGAAAATTGGATTAATTTTTTATAGTATTTCTCCAATAACATATAGATCTTCATGGAGTTTTACTGTCTGGATCACTCAGGACACAATTTTTCTGGACAAAGGGAGGCTCTGAAGGCATTTTCTTTCTCCTAGGATAAAGAAATTTTCTAGAACAGAAACTTGTACTAGACAAATCACAGGTTAAGAAGAAAAGTGTCTCTTTTTCCAAGATTATGTTGTTAGAATTAATTCCTCACTATGAACTCTGAAATTTCATAAGGACTTTATATATCTCTGAATGATCTGGATATAAAAACATAAAGAGAAAGAAAAGCTGAACAGTGCTTTCCAGAATCAACCTTTATTCCTTGCATTATGTCCTGATCTAGCACAGCTATGGAGCGTACTTTGACTATACATATATACACCATATTTCCAGTTCTATACTTTTCTAATGCCTCTGCAGCAATGCAGAATTGCAATCCTGGAAGAGGCCAAAGGATCGACCGGCACATGTCGTATGTTAAACACAGACTGAAGATGCGTTACTACCCTGTAAAAGAGCCTGAATTTCTAAGGATAACACTTAGCTCTTTCTGAAAAGCAAACCCTTCTAAGATCGTTTCAGGTGGGCCACCCAAAGCCTAGCACATGCTACTGTCTCATTTAGAAAAACGTTATAAACTCAAAAGTGTTACACACAAAGGTGAGGGAGACGCACTCCACCACCACCACCCCAGGACAGTTTGAAAGCCATTACCAGCTAATGGCTCTCCAGGAATTAAATCAGTGGTCTCCCTTCACATGTCCTATCTACTCTGGAAAAGCCACAACTCTATTAGGAACATATTGAGCAATCTGTGGTCGAGGGGCATCCCTGGCACAGAGATGAGCAGCTCAGGGCTGAACCCCAGCCAGGGCTCTGCAACCCTCACCTGTGCCCTCCTGGCTGCTCACTGCTGACTTGCACCGAGATCCATATTTAGGAGGGGTTTTATTTGCATGGAGTCTGATACCTACAGTTCTCACATTATGGTTCATCACCCCTTTCTGACAGGATAGGAATAGCAAAGGAGTTACTGCGCAGCATCAGAGCTCAGAGCCAAGTGCCCGACAGTCCCATGTGCTAAGCACCAGCATCCCTTTGCTGAGCACCACAGATCCACCAGCATCACGTGCCACCTTTAGAAACCGTGACACAGCAAAGCACTGGGTGCTTCACTGGTGGCCTCAAATACTCCAAAAATTAACGTTCAAATAACTTCTGCCAACAGCAGTGCCACGAATCTATTGGAGCGGCACAACTTCCGAGATGAAAGCAAAAGTACGTGTTTGGAGAGCCAAGCCAATGCAACGTAAATACTGGGTACATGCTGTTACATGTCATTTTGCAGCGCAACATGTGAAGGGCACATGAATCATTAGTGAGAGAACAACCCTGGCACCTACCCCAGAAATACCTCAGTCAGCACTCAGCAGGAAAGAAAAGATCAGAAAAAGAGAACCCAGAATCCTAAACGGAGGCTCAGCTCCTGCAGAAAGATACACTTAACAGTGTTCATCTCTTTGGAAAATAGAGGTACTGTATCCAAGATACAGCACCGCTAACATTTTCCACATGGCTTGGGATGGATTGGTGAGTGGCCTTCTCCTAAACAACAGCATCTCTATGTGTCAGCTGTAGGAAAAATGAGGACATGATGCATTTTGCTCTCTGTTCTCATAAACACCCAATATTAATTCAGACCAAGGAGAAGAAAGTCATCAAGTTTATTTCAAACCAGATTATGCCACGTTCAGCCACATTGTGTGGACACACCACAGTAGCCTCCACGCCCAGCATGCCAGAGTGTGAAGAACAATCCTTTTATATCCACAGCATGACTTGGCCAACTTTAAAACGCAACAACTAAAAACTCCAATGTCCTTCTGTCAGTTTAACTGCTAATTTGCAATGGATTTGGTTACACTTCCCGTTTAAGGCAAATTCTCCCTGAGCACTGGCTAAGAAATCTTGGGCAAGAGGAAGTAATAACCACCAAAGAATTAAAAAAAAAAAAAATAGAAAAAAAATCTCACCCACAACTTCAGAGATGGAGGCAGGAGCTCTCTTACTGCCCCCCTAGCTCTGCACTGGAGGGTGGGGCAGCCCTGCAATCTCAGGGTGTCCCATTGCAGACAGCTGGGGTTCACCCAAGGCTAGAGAGAAGCTGTGGTGAGGGTAGCAGGCCAACCCAGGCAGCCAGGCACAACAGCGAGGCAGTTCCTTCCTTTCCCTGCCATCTTTACCTCTGAGAATGACTCAGAGGTAGGTGAGGCACAAAGGATGCCGTTCCCCACGAGAGCACGGACAGGGGAGAGGGCTCACCCTCTGTCAGGATGGGGAGCAGTTCTCGATATAGATTCAGATCACAAACTTCCTGATCCTTATGATCTACCAAGGTTTCCACAAGAGATGGCTGGATCACTACAGTTTTGCTCCCTGGGCCATGGGCACAGGCGAGTTTGCCCCATCAACCTTCCTTAAAGATCCTCCACAGGTCCCAAAGAAGACAAAGGGAGGAGGATATAAAGTTCTACAAGTTTTCTGCAAAGCAGACTGCTAATTCAGACTTATGAAACACATAGGAACAGACTTAGAACTTACTCGGGTCTTTAAAAGTGGTGAAGTTGTGTGGCTTGCAATGTCAGGACTATAGTTAATCAGGATACAAATACATTTGTGGTTTGGCAGGAATACTCTCACTCAGTTCCCACTAGTCCTTCATGTATCTCTACTCATGCACAACTGCACTTTGAAGCAGTCTTCCCCTCACCTCACTCTGCTGCTGCAGCAAGACAAGGACCTGCATCACTCAGTTCCTGATCCCTGTGGCTACCACTCTGGCACATGCTCTCTGCACATTAAAGCACTAAACTAGTTTCACAATCTATTGCAGAGCTTTATCAGAAATGCCATTTAGGTAGCTATCAGATGTGAAAGAATAACCAAAAGTTATTCTTTTTCTTCCTCTGTGTACTGCGGTTAGTCACGTAGAAGAACTGCTCCTTCCAGCATGGCCTGTGCTGGGCACAAATCTGCTCATGGATTCACTCAAAAGACCAGCTTCAAGGTAGGAATAAACCACCAGGTAAACTAAAATCAGGAATGGCTTCACTGCACTGATCCAAACAACCAGCAATGATTCCCAACCCTCTGCTCATCTTTGCAGGCCCTGACGGCAGGGTCACAACCTGAGGAAGGACACAAGGTACAAGTGCAAGGTGGCAGTAGGTGAAAGAGAGGGAAGGCTTGCTTTATCTGAACAAGCAAGCCAGAGAGAAGGGAACTGGAGATCACCAGTCCTGTGAAATCCAGCAGAGATATCATGGAGAAGAAGAACTAAAGCATGTGAAGTGTTAAGAGGAGGGGATACCGGCAAAAGCAGCGGCCCAGAGGGCTGGCTTGCAGCAACAGAGCTCCAAGAGCAGCATGAGGTGTTACCAAGTGAATCCTCTGGCCGTGCATGCCCAGAGACATCTGACACGGACAGAGCAACCTGGCAACCCCGGGCAGACATGGCCGAGGCCTGGGCGGCTGCAGGGAAACACCGATGCCGAGCACTAACGCAGCGTTTGGTGCTCGAGGCACCGACTCTGGCGTGCCCCAGGCCCGAGAGAGCCCAGCTGCGCTACTTCTGCTACTTCTGCCCGTCGCAGAAGCGACTTCGGGACCAGGAAAAGAGCTGCTGGCTGAGCTCGCTGGCTTCTCGGCAGAGGGAACACGGCAGGAGCCGACGGGATCGGCTCACGTTAGCTCGGAGACAAAGGAAGAGAGAGGCTGTTCGGGTCTGGCTTCTAACAGGTTTAATGCGATGGGATGATGATAAGGTCGGAGTGATGGGATGGGATGGGATCTCGGAGCCTTGTCCTCAGTTTTATAGGGAATTTGAAAACCCCGGTGAAAGGGGAAAACAACCAATGAGTTACACGCCAGGGGGAGGATACAATTTAACAAGAACCACTGGGGGAAACCGAGAGGCGGGAGTTATAACAGAGAACCAGTGAATAACCCAGTAACCGGGAATTTTCCCGAACCGGGGAAGGTGGCTTGTACCCGGGCACCGCCCAGGGGGTGCGGCTTAGGCTTCTGAGCCGCCCCCTGAGTCTGACCCTTCGGGGAACTCGATCCAGGGGAGGGGCTGGGGTTGATTGGCATCACGCTGCCCCAGCCCTGCAGTGGGCTGGGTCACCCCAACAGAGCACAAGACAGAGGGATGGCGATGGGGTGGGCAGGGGCAACCCCAGACACGTGTGCTGGGCCCACAGAGCTGCCGGGAAGCGCCATGGCAGGGACGGCCCAGGGCGATGTCAGCCGCGCGCAACGGGTTCGGGTGTTGCTAAGGACCGAAGCAATGGGTTCCGTGGTCACCAAGGGATGGAGCGAGGCGCCTCCATGGGATGTTCGTGATGTCACCTGCCCTGACTGCTCATACCTGCAAACGGACTCCAGCCGAGCAGGACGCAAGGTACGGAGCGCCAGGCCTTGGAGCTGGCAGCGAGCTGAGAGTTGGTCACAGCACTCAGTTATTCACTCCAGAGCCACTGAAGGACATTCCCTGGCCATGCCAGGTTCAGGCAGCCGGGGCTTGAGGAAGGCGCGCTCACAGCAGCAGAGGTGAGCTGGTCAGAGACACATCACCCTGGGGAGCTGGGAGGGTTTCCTTCCTGAGAGACCTGGGTATCTCTTCCTCCCCTCCCTGGGCCCATCAGTGACTGTTGTGTCTCTTGCCCTTCCCCAGCATGGAAGGCACTGCTGCAGAAGCAGCAAGGGGGAGTGGCTCGTCATCCCAAGTTCCCCACAGCCCACCGCAGTACAGGGGCAGCACGGACACAGAGGTGGAAGACTGCTGTCCCGTCTGTCTGGGCAGCTGCAGGGAGCCCAGCTTTGTGATGCCGTGCCTGCACTGCTTCTGCTATGCCTGCATCCTGCAGTGGGCCGACAACAAAACCCAGTGCCCCTTGTGCAAAAGCAAGATCACCTCCATCCTGCACTCAGTGCGGGCAGATGATTTTGAGGAGCATGTCATCGTTCCACCCATGACACCACCAGTTATCCTCCCGGCAAGCAGAGCTCACAGAGAGCCAGATGCTCCCAACCCCCCTCGCCCTGGAGCACATCAGCAGTGGGGGACAGCGGGAGATGTCCAGGATTTTGTGAGAGGCTTCCAGCTCCCGAACTGGATGAGCTGTTTCTCCGACAACTCAGCAATCCAAGAGACCCTGCACTCATGGTTCTGTCAGAGCTTGGAGATGCTGTTTGAAACAGCGACACCCAGGGCCCAGCATGCCCGTGTCCCCGAGCAGCAGCATCGCAGGGAGGACCGTTACCTGCCACGCCAGCGGGACACCCATGGTGCCACAGGGCAGGAGGAGGACAGCTCCTCATCTCTTACCCCTGGTCCAGCAAGATCCAGTGTGGATGAGATGCCTAGCACCTCATCTAGTGCCACTGGTGGGGGTCCAAGTACACACCCCTCTGCTTCCACTACCATCCATGTTGAACAACAAGGGTCCCAAGAGGAACCGGAAAGGCTGTGCCCAGGCTCTCCTAAGTCCATCAGGGGCAGTGATTCTTCACCTGAGGGACCACGGCGACCACGAAAAAGGAGGGCCAGCAGCCTCAAAGGCTCTCCAGCTCGCAGGAGGCCACGTCACTGAGAGTGGAGGGTGCCTCCATAAATCAGTTTCAGTTCCTGCCAAGGAGCCATTATTGGAATCACAGAATATGCTGATGTATGACAGTCATTGAGCCCAGCTCCTGGCCTTTTGGAGAAAACCCCAAGAATCCCACCACATACCTGACAGCATTGTTTAAATGCTTCTTGGACTCAGACAGGCTCAATGCTATGACCTGTTCCAGTGATCAAACACCCACAGGGTGAAAAGCATTTTTCCTGATAGCCAACGTAAACCTCCCCGACAGCTTCATGCCATTTCCTCGAGTCCTGCTGCTGGTCACAAGAATGATCAGTACCTGCCCCTTTGCTTCTCCTCATAGGATATTGAAGATCACAATGTAGTCTTGCCTCAGTCTCCTCAAGGCTGAATAGTAGTTATATATAGTTACGTATATATACGGATAGATAGATTGATAGATAGTTATAGATTGATAGATAGTTATAGATTGATAGATAGTTATAGATTGATAGTTATAGATTGATAGATAGTTATAGATTGATAGATAGTTATAGATTGATAGATAGTTATAGTTACATAGTAGCATATTCACACATTTTCAAAATAAATGAATTTTTCTTCCAAAAACTGCTAATTGGAGTCTTTTCTAGGTGCATGTAATGCTTATGAAAGTACAAACAGCAGCATTTGCCACCTCTTTTCATCCTTCTTTTACCACAGGACAAAAGACACCAAGCATATTTAAACAAACACAAAATATCAATATACAAGAGGGTCTCCCCCCCTCCCAGAGAAAAGCCCTTTGCTCTTTATTTTTCCCAGAGCTATGTAGTGCACCAAGCACCCTCTGCCATAGCCCTCGAGGATACTAAGTAGATCCCAAAAAAGGCAAAGTAAGGAAGATCTAAAGCAATAGTACTTATCTGCAAAGCAACCTGCTAACTGAGCTTTATGGGTTGGTCTCTACTCAGAATTACACTTCAAAGCAGCCTTTCCCCCACATCTCTTTTCTGCTATGGTAAGACAAGACAATGACCTGCATCACTCAGCTCCTGGTCCCTGTGGATACCACTCTGGCACGTGTTCTCTGCACATTAAAGCACTAACTAGTTTCACAGATTTGTTGCAGAGTTTCACCAGAAATGCCATTTAGGTAGCTATCAGATAGGAAAAAATAACCAAAAGTTATTCTTTTTCTTCCTCTGTGTACTACTGTTGGTCACACAAGAAAAGTGCTCCTTCCTGCACAGCCTAGACTGGGCACAAATCTGTTCATGATTCACTTAAAAGACCAGCTTCAGGGTAGGAATAAAACACCAGATAAAATAAAATCAGAGGTTTCATTTAAAATCAGAGAAGGGACATGCATGGTGCTAGAGGACACAGAGCAGCCACTGCCACACCCCAAAGCCAAGGCTTGTGGAGGTTAGTGAGGCTCCTGCCTTCACATACATCAGTGGGTTATTTCAGAAGAGAAAGAGACAGGTTTGTGGTGATGTTGCCCTTGGGCTTCTGGGATTTTGTTTGTTTGTTTTTTTAAATAATTCAGCAAGTTATGCCTCCATGTAACATATGAAGGTGATTTGATGTGGTAATTACCTATTACATTTGACAAGGTAATTAATGTAGCAGAATACCACTGTACAATGTGTAAATTAAGTTTGCTATCATTTAAACATGTGTCTGCTTAGCAAAGCTGTTCTGATCATAAAAAGAAAAAAGGGGTGAAAACCTCTCAGCAGTGCACATTTTGTTATCTGAAAAGTGTAGAGACTAACCTTCATCTTCAACTATGTTGCTGCTCTAATAGCAGGACCAGAGAACTCTAAAAAATAATAAAACTGGCAGCATCTTCCAGGAGCAGTAGAGAACTATGTAGATATCTTTAACACCTCAGCTAGAAATGCCTGAGACTTTGATGTCAACATTTGCTTACAGCTCAATAATAAAATATCCTTGAAAACTGTTTTCTTTTCAAAAATTCCCCTCTAACATGTCAGGTATATCAACCTGCAATGAACAGTTGCATTGCTCTTGGAAAATGAAAACCAACAGCATCACTGAGATGCTCAGAAATTTTCAATCATTTTCAATGCTCTGATGACTTTGTCTCTACATGAAGCCAACTGAGCATGCAATGATGTATAGGAGAAGTCAAAGACACATTTACAAAGCTAAAGACAACCTAACAGGAACAAAATAAATATCGTAAATATTATTAGCATTAAATAGCAAAAAATACTCCTAAGTACGGAATATATTCAGATCACATACTTGGGTCTACTGAAAATAAAAATACATTCTTGACTGAAATGCCCAAAACCAAACAAAAAACCTTCAGTGGTTACACCCAAACCTCCCCTGAGTTATCAAGCAGCAGGATTAGCACCTGCTTCCAGCTTGGATTTCTAATACTGTTGTTTTCACATTAGAATGTCTTAAATAGTTTATAGTTTGAAATAAACCTGAAGACAATGTACATCTGTTTGCACAGACAGACTAACAAAGAATGAGAAAACAACACAAGCACCCACATATCAAACACAAGTGATTTAGAAGCAAAGGTACCCAATCTGTGATGCCATATTTAAGAGTTTCCTATCCTTATTTTAGGGACAGTATCCTTAGTAACCTTTTAAGAAGAAAAAATATACTCTTTTCCTAAATTATCTTCATTGCCAAAGAAACCCTTGCAAACACAGCAAGGACCTGCTGGCTGAAGGTATTTTTAAGTAGCTCTGCCTCTGCACTAGAGGTATTTCCACGGCAGTAATCACTACATACATCAGGAAAACTCTTATATCCCCCCGAAACAAAAATGAAGACTTTCATGATGACTACCAAGGAGTATTCAAGCTAATCAAATCTCCTCCCACCCTTAATTCACAATAATTTAGAAAAGTACTTTCAGAGGAAGAAGGTCCCTGAAGAAACTCTTAGGAGAACATTAACAAGATGCAACCCACCTCATCTCGTTCCTCTGCTACAGGGAACGAGGCTGACATTGGGACATACGCACTCCTGAGAAACGGGGTTAAAAATAATCCGTAAGGATGCTTTTCCAGCAGTTTCCTTACCCGTTTCACAAGAGAATACTTGTTTAGGACATACTTGAATGGCTCGTGACCCAGCTCCTGGGTGCAGCTTTGTGACACAGACAGACCTCCCTGCCCAGCAAAACAATGGATGTCACCATGGGTTTCATTAATGTGACCAAGCCACCTCCAAGGTGCCCCCCCCCCACCCTCATGCACCTTCCCCAGCCTCCCCACATCCAGGATGCCAGTGAGATGCCTGCCAGGAGAAACATGATCCTGGCTCTTTTCACACCCAAGCAAGAAGTAGCAGATGGAGAAAAACCTCTCCTTTCTACAGGTTCTTCTATTACTAATAGTTTTGATTTTATTATGTGGAGGTGAGAAACAAAACCAGACATTTGACTGCACTGAGGAAAAAAAAAGAGTAAGAAAAGAAAAAGAGTGCCTTCTGTGGGAGACACATTTGAATGATTCAACAGGCTACAAAGTCTTGAACAGAGCAGCTGCCAACCTCTTACTTGGAGAGGGAAAGCCATCCAGGTGCAGCAGCACTGGACTAAGGGCTGAGATTGGATGAGTTAAAAGACCTTTCCCAGCTGGTAATTCTCTTGTGAGAGAAAGAAACACCCAATAACTGCAGAACACCTGTAAAATCACTATGCTGGGGAACCTGAGCTCCCCACAACTGCCCAATACAAATACACTGGTCACCTGGAGTAAACTGAAGTCCAGGCTGCTGGAGATAATGTCAGTATCTCTGGTCCAGATGCATTTGCACTGGTGGTGCAAGAGCCTCGAGAACATCATGAGTTTGTTGGATGGTGGGTGCAAAATGGCTTGAAGGTTAAACTTGGAAAAGAGTCTGTCTTAGCAATATTTAGAAAAACTTAATTAAACCACGTTCACTTAAAAGAGTAAGGAAGAAAACAATACTTTAGAGTGGCTGCAATTTTATCTAAAAGTTCATATGCACTCACATAAATCTATAAATGAACACTATTTTATCATTATTGAAATACCGAACTCTTAATTCTCTCTCACAAACACTGTTTTGTATACACAAGGAAGCAGTGCTACCATTTGCACTCTCTCCTCTTCTTACATATTTTTACCCATTGCTTTAGACAAAAAAAAAAAAATCCACCCTGAAAATGCCACCACACTTGAATCTATCACCAACACTTTAAGGGTCATGTAGGACAATCCCGGAAAGCCACTGAGAAGTTCACAGAGCTCCACAACACTTCATATTTTACAGAAAGAACCTCTCATATAATGAACAGAGATGAAAACAAAAGTAATTCCTTACATTTTTTTCGTAAGGGTAAAAACACTTCACACACATAATTAAGTTACACATGGAGAGATGTTTTTCCTCCATACTTTAATTATTCATCAGGTATAGCATTGTTTTACTGTATGAAATGTTTGATATACAGAAAAGCTTATTCTTTCAGAAGTATAATTTCAGCCTCTGTTCAATTATATTCTTCCTAGCAGTAGCTAAAGAGAACCTTGCAAATGCTGTTTTCAGGCAGTGAGAAAATTCAGTCTTGCACCTCTCCCCTTTGCCACCCTCCTGAGCCTTAACGGTGTTGTTTTCTTGCAATTAATTATTTAGGTGGTTCCAGTAACAATATATTATTACTGCTGTACAGTCACAGACATGAGCTGAGCAGTGATACAATTCATTGCTGTTTGTTTCATCTAGGACTTGTACTGTGGGAGAAAAGAAATTTTCCTTAAACTTTAACTTAAAACTTGCTTAAACTTAGCGATTCAGCATTTCATTGTTATTTTTTTAGGACGTAACTAGCAATAAAGGATTGCTATAAATATGTTCTCCCTATATTTGTGCACTGTGTAAATATACTTTAATGGTAGTAATTGAAATTTGAATAGGATGCCAACACCTCAGGCAGACTGACGCGACATTTAATTTATACAATTAAACATGAGGGTGGGGAAGCACTAAACAAACAATGTTTGTTACTTGTATGTTTCACATGAGACCTGTTTTCTCAGTTTATCTGTCCTGGATTGGGTTTGGCAGGGTAACATCTCATAGAGTTGAGAATTAGTCCCTGGCAGGGTCTGGCACCAGGGGAATGGAGAGATGCTTGCCATGAGCAGGCACCCACCCACCCAGGCATGGGGACCTGGATGCCCAGACGGAGCTCAGGAGGGCAAATCATCCCTTCATGGATTCACAGCACGAACCCAATAGCAAAAAGCCATTTTAGACTGTGCAAGTTTGACCACCAGCTCACCAAGTGCAAGGTGGTGCTTCAATTCCCTCCATCCAATGGGCCCCAGGTCAGACCCTATACAAGTCATGTTCCTGATGACTCAAAAAGTACATTCCTGCCCACATAAATCATGGAATTAAATGTGGAAGAAGCCAGGTATGTAACAAGTCCCCTATACATAAAATATAACTGAATTGGGGAAGCAATCACAGTATTTTATAAGTACTTTTTTCTACTGCAACACACACCAGCAAAGTACAAAGTCAGCCCCAACTTTTCTGGCAGAGAGGACAGAGAGGGAGACATTACAGCCCTACGTGTTAAAGCTGAGCAGATTCAGATCCTCTCATCCCACCAGGAACATCCCCTCTTTAAATAAACTATTCCTGGTAATCTGTTTAGTCAATGCTTTGTGTTTCTGTCTGCACGCTGATTCATCAGAGCACACCAAAGGATCTCTGCCATATGATAAATGCAGAAAACAGTGACTAGTGCCCAACTAGAGTGCCTGTCATTACTGAACTCACAACTATTGCATAAAGGAAATGTGACCAAAAAAAAAGGCAAGAAAGAAGGAAAAAGTCTTTTTTCTACATTGTCATGGGTGGAATTCCACCCTTCATATATGAGTGCGGAGAACTCAGTGGAAATAAGACAGAGGGCATGTGCGAACACACACGTGCACACCAGTGCAAATGCACATATTAGCAATATGGGATTGTTTTAATGCATATCAAATCACTCAGTGAGGGGGTTTTTCTCTTTCTGAATCTGCACTCTATGGCCCATCAGCATTACATCGGCTTTTAATATAACCAGGATTACAAATCAGGTATCTCCCTGGGTAGTACTGTGACTCTGGAAAAAGCAGGTGCTATTTCCAAGCACGCATATGGACAACCATTACAATATGAAATATGCACATGGTGATGGGCAAGGTGGAACGGGAGGGGAATGCAATAATCTGAGACAAAACAGGGGCAGAGCCCACAGAACCCAGTTCATACCAACAAGACGAGTTGAACCAACTCTGGGCTTGCCTTGTAAGGCACCATTGAGCAAACCAGCCTTTAGACATGAAGAGTGAAAACAGACAGGTTTTATCAATGCAAAAGCAAAACTTGCATGACCTTTCCAGGTAGGAGCATTTTGATGCAGGGCTCTTGCAGGACAAGATACGATCTACAGGTTTGAAGAGACACTGTGGCCGCACACACTGACTGTGCTGTGCTCCCGTGTGACTGATTCTGGTCTGTAAGGTCTTTCACAGATGTTAAAATTCAGCCATCTCGCAAACCTGATCCCACCAAATCACAATGCTCCACAGAAAGCACTCACAAAGCCAGAAGGGTCTCCTGCACCTCAAAAGGAGCACCCCTTTTGAGGGTTACACATCGCCCATCACTCTCTATCCTGGACTGGAGAACCACACCCTCACAGTAAACAAAAACCCAGCAGTTTCCATCCATTTGAAGGACCCTTGCTCCTTCTCCAGAGTACGCTTCCACTTTGTTATCGAGACAGTTAATAACATAGCTGACCTCATGGAATTGGCACCATCAGTGAAATTCATCGGCAGGCAATAAACACAAATAAATTAAACAGAATGAAAATGAAATGTATCAACTTCAGCCATTATTTTACCACAAAGCACCTTTAATCCACCGTTTTAATTCTACCTTCAGTTGTGCCTTAAATATATATATCCACAGCACACTATTTTTTCTTAGGATTATTTTTGTCTTTGCCTCTTTCCCAAAAAATGAAGTCTCATCTTGTTTAATCTTTATCATATAAATACATTCAGTTTTATTACCAATAACTACACTCTAATCCTGTTTGGATAATTTATCAATGTTTCCAGGCTTCAAAAACATAAAAAGGTATAATCTCATTTTTCACTATTAGCATCATATTTAAAAGACATTTTATATTTGATTTTAAAAGCCGATTGACCTGCTTACTTAAAAGAAGCTTGAGATTCTTTTCCTTTTACTTTCTTTGCCATAAACTAAAGTAACCGCATCCTTAGGCTAGTGTGGCGTTATTAATTTAAAATACATATAAACCCCCAAAAAGGATAATGAAAGACAGTGCTTTACCTACAAACACGTGCTGCAGGACTGAGCCTATGTTCCAGGAACTTTCTTCAGCTACAACAGAGTCAAAAACTCCCCATGAACACGGAACAACCAAACTTGAGAAATAGCGTTAAGTTTATTAAACTGGAAGGTAACTGTTGACACATACTTGCTTTCAAGGGGTCCTTGGCAAGAAAGTGGCAGCAGTTACAACAAATTAACAGCGTACAATAAAAGCGCCATAAACATGCAGCATACATAATAAATCCAATCAAGTCTACAAGTCGCACAGATAAAAATGACAAATAGCCACTGTCTGGGAAAATAAAAAAATATACATTTCTCAAACACTGTTGTTCATCATTACAACATGTTTTTGCCCCTAAATCTAAAATACAAATTAAGTGATTTTAATATGAACAGCATTGTACATAATATATTTACTTTCCAGCCTCTCCTCTCCTTCCCCCTCCCTTCTTTTCCATCTTGCGAAACCAGGGAAACTCCTTCAGCAAAGCCGCCTTTGGGCTGATTTGCTTTTTAAAGATCTGTACTGTGTTCCCAGTGTTTATACAGATGTGAGCTGAGTGATGCTCAGCAAAACACAACGAGCATCCCTTAACTGTCAGAACACAAATACCACCGCACTTACAGCGGCTGTTGCTCCATAATTTATTGGCTGGCTGCATTAATTTCCTGCATTTAATCTGTTTCTAATTCTAGCTGCTGAGTTTGGGATCTGAAATTTGTAGCCAAAACGAGGCATTTCAAAGTTTGAGCAGTGTGCACCAAATTTCGGCTTGGAAGAAGAGGCCATCCCAAAAGGGAGCAAACCGAGGTGAATCCAGGTCCATTCAGCATCTGGATATCTTTATTGCCAAATTTAAGAGCCCTTCTTGCTAGCGAGTAGCAACTTGGCAAGGTGCAGCTTGGAAGCCTCTGCCTGCTCTACCTGCATCAATATTCCAAAAGAAGCTGCCACAGTGGGAAGACCCTCATAGGAGAGGGAAGATTAACAAGCTCTCATGCAAGAATAATTAAAAAACTAAATATATAAAGTGCTTCAACTGCACAAACTCCTCCTTGTTAATCAAAGGGGGGAAACAAAAGACTTCCTTAAAATATCACCTATATGGTAAGTGTAGTAACAGAAGTGAATTATAACAATTACAAGTCATTAAAGAGAGTAATTAAAAGTAACTGTTTAGATAACAATGACTTTCTTGAAATCCTCATAACAGAGGTTCAACCTTTTAATCACTTTTCTGCAATAACTTGCATAACTTCAGAATAACTGCAGATTTTTAATTTTTATATACTGAAAGAGCATAAAAGTGAAACCCATAAATTATATGCTAACTCCAGCTGTTAAATGTTGGCATTTTGTCTTTACAAAAAAAAAAAAAAAGTTCAAAATCTGTTTCCTTAAACCAAGGAAATGTGGAAAAAGGCCATCCTGCCAGTGGAAACATTCAACAGCAGAAAGCTCACACTGCGGTTTCTTGCCGAGGCAGCAAACTTCTCTAAAAGGGAAGTTACTGCCAACTCAAATACTGTTTGCTTTCACACCCAAGAACAAACTGTGTGCATGGTGAAGGCTTCCTGAGGGCTCAATGCAGCTGGAGCATGCTGAATAAAGGTAACTAATGTCAAAGCTACTGTAAACTTGTTCTCATTTTTCTATCAGCAAGTTCTCATCAATGAAAACAAGGCTATTATTCCCCCATCCTGCCTTTAAAACAAAACAAAACAAAACAAAAAAAACACCACCCCAAAAAACAAAACCAAGAGAGAAATGAACTTTTACTTTTATTTACCCACATTTTATTCCTCCAGTTTATGGTTTAGGGCATTTTCTTGCTGCTGTTTCTAAGCGAACAAACTTGTTTGCAAAACTTTCCCCTGCCCTTTCGGAGGACAGGACAAGCTCAACTTCATGAGCACAATAAAGATGAATTTCCAGGGCTGAACACAATATGCAACAAGGTTCCTCTCCCTGAGCAGGAAATGCAGAGGGAGGGTTTCAGTGCAACTTGACAAATTAGAGCCAGAAAGCCGTGCCAAAACAAACATCATTGCTGGGAGGGCTGTGCTCGAGCACAGATGACAGTTGGACGGGTGTCCTGCCCCGGCCAGCGATGGTCACGCTACCGTTACGCGAGGCGGGCGCGCAGTTCCTCACCCCAGTGCTCGTGGAGCTGGGCAACAACTCCTTTCTTGGGGCAAGTGTGGGTACTGCCTCCCATCTGCTCGAGCTGCTGCACACCGTGTTAGAAGGGCTATCATTTTCAAAAACATGCCTAGGAGAGATTTTTCCCTCCTCGAGAGTATGCCTGAAAGTTCAAAGCCCAAACTACTGCATTTAAAGAAAAGGGATTTTTTCCCCTTGCTCATCAAAGGAACCTGAGAAAGTGCGGCTATTGTGACAGCGTAAGATAATAGCAGTTTCATCGACGGTTCCACTTTGAAATCTATAGTTATATTATTTTGAAATACAATGAAGGAAGGAATTAAGATTCTTGTAACATCTAAGAAAAAACTAAACATTATCAAATCCTGCCTTTCCTCTTCTAGCCAGCTGGCATACCCAGAATCAAACACAGTTAATCATTTAAAGGAAGAATCCTTTTCAAAGTAGAAAATCACACCGTTTATTCCAGAACTCCTACTCAATACTATTTTTTTCTGTGTACTAGTGCCTAACACAACACACTGAAATGGCATAAGGCATAAATGCATCTTTATGAAAGAAACCATGAGATTGAGCAAGCGGCCGAGTCTACTCAGGAGTCAACTCTCTTCTTTCAGCTGAGTTCAAGATGGGGCTGAGGTGGAGTTACCACCACCCTGACCGTACCCACCTCAATGCACCCACACAGCTGTGCAAAGTTCCCAGTCAGCTGCCTTCTGATCATTTTGCCACAAAGAAAAAGGGTAAGAAACCAAAGTTATGACACACAACATTAAGCATTAACCCCACCCTGCACACAGAAAGAAAAAGCTAATCCTTCCTTTTGAAGGCAGAAGATAAAAATTGGTCAGCCCTCTCCTCTGATAACAGAGCTGCAAAATAAAGATGCTTCTCGCCAGGCCCCTGTGATGATTGATGCTGCAGCCTCTCCCTCCTCCATCACTCCCTACCTTGTCTGGTCACTGGTGGAAAACCAGGCAGCCACGGACACGCAGGCGGATCTTGCACCTTCTCAGGCCGCAATCCTCCCGTGCCAGGCTGCTGCCAATGTCCTTGCAACCGCCGGAAAACAGGCCACAAGGTTCAAGTTAACTGCAGAGCGTTACTACACTGAACATCTGGTCATGAATGAACGGATTGCCCACTAACTCTCAGCGTTGGGCAGCTGATGAAAAATTCAACATTTTCCTTGTTGGCACAGTTGTTTTGGAGAATTCTCTAGAGCTTCCTGAATTATATTAAGAAAATTTCACTGCAGCAATCTATATCTGTGAGAACAGCTGGTGTTGAAAGGGATCTGCTGCACTCGGTGTGCTGGGGGACCTCCTGTTGGATCATGCTACTCTTACAACATTTGTCCTTGAAAACTTATCTCCGCTGCGAGGTCCTACAGACAGGACTGTTAAACTTAAAAACAAGGGGGGAAAAAAAAAAAAAAGTTAAATTAGGAAAGGGCATCTGGGTGAGAGAAACAAGCTCTCCAGGTCAGCCAAAGACACTCAGCATCTCCCCTTGCTCACAAGGCTTGGCTGAGCCAGGACAGGCTCTATTCTCTAAAACACAATGTTATGATTTCTCATACACTTTCTTCCCTCTCCCAGAATTGTTTTAGTTCAGTAACAGAAATCTCCATTCTGATAAACTCTGGGTCAAACAGCTGAAATGCCTCAATAAATTGTACAACACAGATTTCCCTCCAGTGAAGTCCCTCGCTGAACTGCCGTGCGCCAGTCGCACAGATAAAAACCAGCTCCACACCATGCACTGAACTTGTCTAAAACTCAAACTCGAGAAATCAACCAAAAAAAAATCAAAGGGGGGAAAAATAAATTCAAGCTAGAGAGAAGAAAAAAAAAAAAAAAAAAAAAGAGAAAAGAGTGTTCATTTCAGGACAACAAAATTTGACTTTTAAATCTTAAAATATTTTAAAGAAATTAACTTCTTGATAGTGTGATAGTATAATAATAAAACATGTATATCTTTTTTCTTAAGGAAGTGGTAAACTTAAGTCATGCTAAATTTAGGCTATTATCTATGCAGCATAAATTTCACTTCTGTGTATAAATGCTAACTTGCATATTTCTCCATGGTAACTAAACTATGATTAAAACAACAGTGAAACCAGCCTTTAAAGCCACCTGTTTAACTAGGAACAACCTAATTTACAAAAATACTTAAACTTAGAAATTTCATGGGAATCTAGATCACGTTTTTCCCCAGTAGAAAGCTCACTTTTCCATGATCACATAATTGTAATATACTTGGCTTTCGTTGGTAATAATTTTTTCTTTTTTTTTTTTTAAACTAGTGTAATTTTTTCTTGCATTGTTCAGCCTAACACAAGTGGTATTTAAGATTATAAAGAATAAGTCTCTAATAACCCTTTCCGAAAAGGAAGTTATTTTGCTCCTTTGAAGGGATTAATTCACCTAGAAAGTATCTCCATGTTTTACAAAAGGAACAAATGAACGAAATGAGAAAATCCCAAACTGAAATTCCCATTAGATATGGTAAGACACCTCCAAAACTCATTTTTCTGTTGCGATATCCTTGTAATTTACTAATGAAGAAATGGACTGTTTTTATGGGTCAAATTAAAGAAATAATTATAATACAACCCAGAATAGTAAAAGTGTAGGTACAAGCAATATTTTCTTATTTAATTATAAAGCATAAAAATAGATTTGAATATGAATCATTTTTTAACCATAGAATTAAATTTAGTATTTAAATACTGAAAACCCCTTGAAGTAGAAATATAATCATAATAGGTTTGGTTTGGTGTGAAATACATGACTCATATATTCATGACACATATCTAAAAATGCCTCATATTAAAACTTTATTATAATAAAAAATTGATCACCATTTTTGTCTACTGGTTTTCACATGATGTAATACCTAAGGCCAAATCTCTGGCTCTTAAGTAATGATGAGTGAAGTAGTTTCACAGTACCACCTCATAAAATGTTCAGAGTCCATTGCATTTATACTTGCCCATCCAATGTCCTATACAAAGGTATGACGGATGCTAATTAGGTAACAATGGTATTAACATAATGGCTACAAAAATCGACATTAAAACCTTTCCCTGCTATTAACGGCCCTGAAAGGATGAGAGAATACAGTTCCCAAGTCATAACCAACACAGTGAGAGGAGACAACCCACAGTGCCTGATCAGACATGGAAATAAAGCCTAGGGTGTGCAGCAATTTATGAGCAGGCTGGGCTTTCCACCTGGAGATCATGTCATGGAGCTCAACTGGACAAATACTGCAAAAGTTAAAACAAGCACAGATGGGACTTTCTAGTTGCAGCAAACGAGCTGTAGAAATGAGAGTCTAAAAGCCACATGTCGTTTGGACTGACAGTGATCCTCACCCCAGCTCAAGCACTCTCAGGTTTATTATTCTCTCACCCGCTTTACACCTGTTAATTTACCTACAGACTTTTCAAGAAAAAACATTTGTTCTAAAGGATCAATACTCTCTTTTTTACAGAGAAAGTATTTCAGAACTAAGTGTAAAGTTCACCAGATTCTCATTTGTTGCAGATGCTGTCCAAGATCACAAGAACTGAAGCACATTCAACCAAGAAAGGCAAAATTGTTTTGTTCTTGCCCCAAGTTTTTTTGTTTTCTAGATCTGTCAGAATTTTGTGAAACGAACAGTTTTGTTGCCGTTATGTAACCAGGGTCTCCTCTTCATTTTGTTGCTGAGGTATCACCATAAAATAACCAAAAAACACACTTGAAACTAAGCAAAACCAGAAGTACTAAGCAAGTGATTTGGAGTTGAAAGGCAGGAGCCACAAATAACACAACGTTAAAAACCAATCAAATTTGCAATTCTGTCTGCAAACCCATACACTTTTCAGAGTCAGATCACTGAACATCAACAGTCACCAGTCCTTCAGAAGGGAAATCATTTCCACAGAGCAAGAGAAACATCAGTAAGATGAGGTACACAAGCGGAGATGGGCCAGGAGAACCAGGGCAGGTGATGAACATCCTCCAATCCCTCCTATCAATGGGAAGCTGCAGAAGCAACCAGAGAGACCAAGACACCCATAAACTTCTCAGTGCCCCCCTATGCACAAGCCAAATATTTGGGGAAGGTGGGTCAAGTGATAGATGAACAGGGCTGGTTACAAGTAATTGTGCTGGTTCTACTCATCTAAAACCCACTGGGGCCCTACACTAACACTGGATATTTTAGTGCTCTAATCTGTTGGTACAGATATCTTCCACGCTCAGAAATCAATCACTTGGAAAGCTGATGTGGCTCTGTTACACTAATTAAACTTTGTTTTGCACCAGAGTCCTGCATTTGCAGTGTGTGTACAGTATGTAAATTATACAAATTACAAGAAAAGTTGATTAGCGTAATTCAAATCTCAGCACAGTTACTAAAATTAACAGTGAATACAAATTATACAGAATCACTTCAGTGCTGCTGAGAAGCTCCTCACACAAAGCATGTTACAAAATTCACAGAAGTGGACACCAAAACAAGCAAAAACAAGCTGTGAGAATATTACAGACAACCATTCCCAGGGAAATTTTGCCCAAAAAACTAACTCTCACCCACCCTTATTAATTCTACATGGCTATTACTCAGGGCTAAACATTTCTGTGGTGTCTGCTTTGCTCTGTTTGCAGCTGTGACAGCCCCACTTGCAGCATTTTCTTACCATCTCACATCAAGAAAGGTAAATGTTCTGTAACAGTGGTAGCAGCCACTTTTTTTTTTTTTTTTTTAAAAAAGACTACTGAAGTTGTTGAGATTTGGGGTTTGTCCTGCAGATCTGGGATATCCTACCTGAACACATCCACCCACTGCAGAGATAACACACAACACTATACAAGAGGAAGCATTTCTGTTCCATTAGAAACGTTCTGCTGCAGAGACCAAAATGTCCTGCCTCCCTTTGTCCTCCCTTGGAACCTCTTCCTATATTGCTCATCCTGTGACCCCCTGCCCCTTTGAATCCTAGGCCTGAGGAGCCTCCAGGTGACTGTGCTTCTGCAACACCCGAGACACCCATGGGAACACAAAAAGCCACCAAAGATCTTACACAACACTGTTTTGACCTCCATGTCTTTAAATCAGTTGTTGACTGCCCATGAACCTGAGCACAACCAAAGTCAAGGGGGCAGAAGTCACACAGGTAATGAAGAAATTCTAGTTGTAGTCTCTTCTCCATACTAACCAGTCTGCCTGCCATTGCTCAACAGTGCAAAGCAATCCAGAACTGGTATTTCAACTTGATTTCTATCACTAAAATGCCACTCATTAAGTTTTGACAATGAATCTGTGATGCTTGTAGCAGTAAGATTTATTTCTATAGGAGAGAACAGCAAGAAGGGCTTAAAAGAAGACAGAAGTGAAAAAGAAAAAAAAAAAAAGGAAAGGCATTTCATTTGAAAGGCTACAACATTCTAATTGTGTTGGGAACAGGGAAACATAACCCAAACACAAAGGACAGCAGAAAACAAAAATGCATTTGAAAAATGCTTCTATAAAGTCATTAGATTGAATGTGTCCAAACCGGACTTTTGGTTATCCCAGACTCTGAGACAATAGTATTTTTCCTAGCCTGCTAGCAATGATAAAGGTCTGGATTAAACAGGAAGACAGGAAATTCAAAGTTAGCTTAAACTCTATTCATAAAAGGGGATGGGTTTACCAGTTCAGATAAAGTAATGATTTAAAAAAGTATTAAGAAAAATCTTAAGTCAAAATCTGATGAGAGACTCATTAAAAGGCTGCAATATATTTTATTCTATTTTAATATTCTTTCCAAACTTCCTGTGCTTCAGTGGAAACCAGTATCACAGTAAGCTGCAAAACCAGGAAAGTGCCTAACCTAGAGCAGCAGCAGACTCTTCAAATAAAACCAGTTTCATGACATTTCAGCAGAATTCCCAGACCACAAGGCTTGTCTATAAGAATTTCTGATGCTTATCAGAAGCTGTTTCTCTGAACATTTCTCTTGCTCCCTCCCCACCACCTATCAGCCACCTGCCACGTCAAGCAAGACACAAGACATGTCTAAGCAAGACACAAGAAGACAAAGTGGAAGTGTTAAGACCCCTAAAATAAATAAGGGCAAAAGAGGTATTGAAGCTATCATTACATCTCCCCAACTGAATATCTTGACTTTTGTGAGTTTAGATCAGAGTAACAGCTGAGAGCGACAAAAAACCCAGAAAGATGTGGATGGGGCTCCAAGTAACCTGGTCTAGTGGAATGTTTCCCTGCCCATAGCAGGGGTTTGGAAGTGGATGATCTTTAAGGTCCCTTCCAACCCAAACCATTCCATTATTCTATGCTGTCTTCAGAATTCACCCATCACTACTGATTGCTTCACAAATATTGTCAATAGCTATCAATAATTAACAGTATTATATTCAACAGACAAACAGATGCACATTACAATTTCAGCTGAAGCTACACCAAAACCACCCATGCCTCAAAACACATCAGCAGCTGGCACAGACAATTGACCATAGGCAGCACATGGCCCAGCACAACAGTGTGAGCAGCTGGAAAACATTCTGGCAAGCATGAGGTCCTGAGGAGGACGTGTGGTGGTGGGAAGTCTGCACTGAGAGGTGGTGGGGGAAAGCAGCCAGAGCCACACAACTGCACAACAAGACACAAACATGAAAAACACCAAGAGACGGCGCTGCGTAAGGACGGGGAAAAGCATTGAAACAGCATTCCCATGGGATAGGGGTTGGCCACAGCTCCTCGGCAAACACAGCCAAGCTGCTCAGTGCAAAAGTTCAGAGCTACAGAACAAATTATTTCCTCCTTAATTGCCCTTTCTTAGGCTTTGGCCCTCACTTCCCCACAGCCAGCACACAATGTTAGGGCCACGCTCAGCATCTGCTCTGTGCAGTCTCCTCTGCCTCTGGAGCGTCCACCTGTTCTGGAAGGATGTGTGAAGACCAGCCTCTGCAGGGGGACACAGACAACCCACTCCCCAGCTTGTCTTCAATGGACTTATGCTGATTTACACTGATTTTCTGCCTGCATCAAAACAATTAATATGCCAGCACACTTGCTTTTGCTGTTGTCAATCGTCTCTGTAAACCCTCTTCTTTCAAAGACCTCAGATCCTTTGACTTAACATGATCTTGAGCTGTTTTCATGGAATTCAAGGTTTTCAAGTCATCCACTCCATTTCAGAGTAATTATTTCCTTTAAACATCCACTTTAATAGCATGAGCAATTTTGAACTTTTTATTCTGCTTAAATTCAAACACAAATTTGTACACAACAATAAAACACGCCGCTAATTTGTCATGCTCCTCTGAGCAACTGTGTCACTCACACCAAGAACCACTGACTGTGGTGTTCGGAGCTTTCGTTCCTATTTCACATCACTCAATTGAGCCTTCTGTAGAAAAGCTTTTAACAACCACATCTGGTCTTTAATAAATCACTGCACTTTGTCTTCCTGCCAAAACTCCTCCTTTATCTAACTTACATCTTCATGATGAGATAGGAAATCACACATTATGGTGGTGACAAACAATTGTAATTATGTCATTAGTAGCCATTTAGTCTACAAAGGTTCTCAAAAAGGAAATATAATGTACAATAAGAAATATAGGATAATACATTGATCACAGTTCTAATCCGCTTTTTACTTCCCAAGTGTAAAAAGCTGGCATAATTCATGGGCACAGCAGGCAGTAATAGTATACCACTTTATGAACTATGCAGCTATTTTATTCCCCTATCTACTTAAAAATAAAAAAGCTTTTAATAGCTTGATTTAGACATAAAAGTTATTTATGATGCTTCACTGATTATAATATTTATTTATTTAACTTTCCATGAAAGTGATTCTTTCTGAAATGTAAGCACATATTATGGTATTGAAGATCTCAGAGAAGAACCATTACACTAGCAAAGAAAAAGCAAGGAAGAAACTTTGGTATTGGAAAGAATTCAGAAAACTCATCTCTGTACCCTGTATGGCTTGGAAACCAGCACGCCACAAATAGAAACAGCTCTTCTACCATTTAGGAATTTTCTAAAAGCAATTAAAATATAAACAAGGGAAGTTTAAGAGTTCACTCAGAACAAAGGTGTCATTTAAACCAGCTCATATGCTGGAATATTCACATGTAAAGAGCAACTGGAGTCTGACTGCAGTGACAGACTCCAAGGGTGCCTTTACCATTTCAGTTCAAATCCAGAGTACTTCTGGGACAAAGGGCATTAGGCTTCACTTAGTGCATTTTAATTAACATCATAGAGCAGGCTCAGCAAACATCAACTGGATTCCTTTCCAGTGAAACCCCACCAGCTCCAGGAGCACCCCTTTGAGCCTATGCTCAGTGCCGAACTCTCAACCTCACAGGACTGGATCAGATCTGGGACAGTGTAAAACCTCTGGAAAGCTCCTGGGATGGATGTCAGGTCTATGGCACCAGCTGCTTCCCTCCACAGAGCCACTGCTTTTGCCCTGCATTGGTGAACAATGCAGACACAGCTTCAGAAAGCTGCAAACCACCCAAAAGATTCGATTCTATTGCCAATTGTCTTACATTTCTGTAACAATCCAATAAGGATATTTATTTATGTTTCCAAAGTAATCACTCCTCATTTTTGAAGACATGCTTTAAGATTATTACCCGCTCCATCACTAAGAGAGTTTGTCCCCCACAGAACCTAACACAGGTTTGGGTATTTTGCAGAAAGACCTGGATTCTAACACTTGACGTATTTTGGCCACCAGCTCTCTGCATCCCTGTGGTGTAAAATAAACATGAGGCTCCTTAAGCACCCGTAACACACAAAACCATCACATCAGAAAGCATTAGTGTTTTACCCAAAAGACTGGCTCAATTTCCCTTCCACATTTGTGAAAACCAGTTGCACAAGGGACCTGAAAGAACAGCAGGGAACCAACACACAGTACCATCACATCAGCTCCTCTACACCAGCCTGAGCTACTGTGCCCCAAATTACTGCAGGTGCTGTTCTGGAAAGTTTATCTCTCAAATCTCTGAACCTTCTTCTGCCTGGTGTATTCCCCACCCCCTCATCCCGCCAAAGGAAAACCATCTCTCTATCCAAACACCCACTCCTGCTTTCATGCTTGGTTTGTTACAGTCTCCACTGTTTCCTGTTAACCATGACTACAAACCTTCCCCTACTTTCAGCCTGGTGAACACCACTCACCTCTTTATCTGGCCAAGGTACCTCCAAGCAAGGCAAAAATTCATGCTAGAAGGACCAAGTAGGTCAAAGCTTGTTGATAGCATAACCTGGAGGAAGGAAAGCCTCCACCAAAACCACCCCTCATACAGTGAGGCATTAGGCAGCAGGGATGCTATGAATGACTGCAGATGCATCCCACATTTAAATGCCTGTTCCGAGACAGGGTGGGAGAGCTACAGCCAGGCCTGACAACAGTCAAATCAAAAGTCTACCCGAGTTCAATTCCCGTACTTCCAAAAAACCCTGAGTCAGTGCTTTAGGTGATGTATCACCCATTTTTTTTTTGTTCACACCAAATGCTGTGCAGTGCAAACACAACGAGTACTGGAATTTTGCACAGTCCCAGGAAGAAAAAGGATGCTTTGAACCAAAGGAAGAGGAGTAGGGGACATCGCACGGTGCTTACCTAGACAACAATAATTACTCTTACTTGGAGAGAAACTTCAAATCATGCAAGTTGTATGTTTCAAGTTGTATGTTTCCAACCAAGGGCCCGCAGAACTGAGCAGCACTGGCCAGGCACTGTGGGGAAACTTCAGACAAGGGCTGTTGTGAGGAGCCTTTGTGTGAACAATGGAGACAAGCCTTCGAGTGAAAATTATACACTAACTCCTGGGAAACTCTTCCACACCAAAAACCACAGAATAAGCCCTTGCCCTTGGGCTTGCTACCTCGCAGTGGCATGGAACTCAACACCAGTCAACTGGGTCACAAGGCTAAAAGCATTTCTACCTTCCCCAGCCAAGAAAACCACTTCCCGGTGGTACCTTTCATCTCAGCCTCGCTGCAGCACTCCCCACCCTCCTCCTGCAAACAAACAACATTAACCCTTGCCTCCTAGAGATCCCACTGTCCCGACGCTCAGCAGTGAGGAATCGCGAGTCTGAGATAAAAGGATTGAGGCAAGATGAGAGAAAAGGGAAAGAGAAATAAAAAAAGAGTAATAGAGAAATTCACTAGTCTGACATCAGCAGAGCTCATTGCTGTCTACCTAGGAGCAGCACTTAGCTGCAGGGAAGCATCTTATACTTCTGCAACTCACAGTACTAATGGTAGAGCATGAAGGTAGGACACATCTTCCATAGGTCTGCAAGAACAATAGGGAAAGACACTCAGGAATTACTCTTTGAAAGCCTTTCACCTAAACCATGAAGGAAAAAAAAGGCGGGGGGGGGGGAATGCTTCAATGCCATTTTGTCCTTTATCTGTTCCTTAAATGCCTTCCTTTTTTGCAAACCTAAATAAAATTTAGAGAGTACAAGAGCAGGTGAGAATCAGACTGCCTGTTCTGCTCTGAACCACCTACAAGCACCTGGTCTGGAAAAATAGAAAGTGAGCAATCAGTCACTACTGGACAAAACAGGAAGATTTCAAGACAACCAGCTTCAGGTTACTACTGAAGCAGTTAGAATCGTGACTCCACAGGTACACACAGGCTGGATTTTTATCCTTGACTAGGTCGCAGGGACCTTTTGCTTACATTTAGGCAGTTTCAAAAAGTGAAGAGACAGACTTTCATTCGACCTGGCACAACAGCCTGGCTGACCTGGAGTGCAAAGCTGTAGATGATTTCTGAAAATGCCACAGCCATTGATTAAAAACACACACTGCAACTAAGGAAACTCTGATGAAAACTATCAACAGCCCTCAAAAATTAAGAAATAATTTCTACATTTCCCAGTGCTAATAGTTTAACACTATTCCTCTGAGGAACCATCTTCCCCTTGCTTTTACCTTAGGATCCCAAATACAGACTAGACCTAGAGGGGCCGTACTGGGAGAGGGTGTCGAGTGAAGAGCACGGTCAGCTCCCTGGTGTTGCTTGGATTGAACCTCAAGCTTCAAATATTTCATTTTATCTTACACACTCTTGCAGGAAGAGATGAAGAACCACACTGACCCAGTCTGCTCCTCCAAGACCCTGGAGCTTCTCAAACATAACTAAATAAAGAAGTGAAGATTTTCATGGCCCTACAGAAACTCTGGGTATCTTATAAGAGAAACCTCTACAGAAGCAAACTCCAGAAGGGCCCGTCCAAGCTCCAGACTTGAACCTCTGGGAACCATCTCTTGTTTTCTGCAGAAGCAACCAGGAGAAACACTGACACCCCTAACACTTGCCAGGCTTCACTGAAGAATTCAAATGAACGTCTCTTTCTCACAGAAAAATCTGTTCTCTGTTTAGCTAGTCCCACCTCGCAACTGAAACTGCCAGTGAACCAGACTGATGGGTCAGATAAACTACATTATGCCCAGGACAGCACCCTCCATGCTTCTTTGAATATCTTATCACCACTGGTTTCCAATTTACTTGCTGATATAGGTGACTGCTCTGACATTTTTCAACCTTGCATGTACTGCTTTACCTTCAAAAGGGAACTGAAACCCAAGGACTTTCAAGGCAGCACTTATTTCTTACTTGTTTTGCAACACACCTTTTTCAAGACTCCTGGACCATCCAACTTTCCACCCCTTGCCTTGAGAACCAGTTTCTGACACATGGATCAACTCTCCAGGTAGAAAAGATTTCTCTTACCAACCTTGTTTTACAGTTCTCCATAAACACAGTTTTCTGCGTATCAGGAGAACAGAGTTTGTGTTGAAAGGAACCCTTCGCAGGAAGGAAACTGCAATTTTAATTGTGTAACTGTAATCAAGAAATAAAGACAAGACTACCTCAAGGTTTGCCTGTCTAATCCAATATAATAAATCAAGGACATTCCCTCCTCCAATTAATGCATTTAACAAAAACCTAAATGAACCAGCAGTTAAGTGACCATGGGGATGGTCTATACTAAGCAGATAAATCATCCACTATAATGTACACACCTACTTAAAAACCTTCTCTGACACATCCTTTGTCTTGAAAGCTGGTGACAGATTCTCACCCTGACAGCAACACCAAAATACAGCCACCCCAGTTTTTTTCAGGGAATTCAGTATGCAGAAAAGGCTAATGCTGTTCCCAAGGAGATCATGGTGATGTTTAACCAGAGGTGGTCACCACAGCAGCTCATAAATGATCAGGGCAGGCAGGTGCCATGCAGATCCGAAGACACCTGTGATTGGAAAATCACATATAAGTAGAAAGGCAGAAGAAAACCCAAGGACCCATCTGCATCAGCCCGTTTTCTCCACACAACAAACAACACTCCATCTCTCAAGGGCCATCCAACTGGTCACACTTACTCAATGAAAATGGGAAGGAAAAGGGGGCCCAAGAAAGCAGCACACCTGCAAAAAGCTCAGGATTTCCTTTGTGCATTTGTGGGGAGGGCAGGGGGCACATCACTACCTCCTCTGGGATTTATAGCAGATTGCTTGCAAGGCTGGCTGTGCCACAGCTGGAAACCTCCCAGTCCTCAAGGAGTGGCACCTCTCCCATGGGATGCAGCCAGGGAGGAGGGAGCCAACACCACTCATACTGCTCATGTGAGCCATCACTGACCTATCCATCTTCAGCAACCACCCCACAACAGACCCTCATCCCTGGTGAGGACTCAGCAACCCATGTCCCCACCAAATTCATCAGCACTTTAAACTTAATATAATAGTCATTGATGCAGCAAAATAACAGCATTGTGAAGTTATGCCTTGTGCTACTTAATGCTTTCTCTGAAGATCAGCATTAGGGCCAGCAACTCTGAGAAAGAATTGGCCAGGTTTTTCAAAATAAAAAGCCATTAATAACCAAAAAGAAGCATAATTGTTGACTTTCAATATTCAGGCAAAATCCACAGTAAATAACAATAATTTGCTTGAAATATTGTTCCATACAGCGTGTTCACAGAAATCCAGCATACAATTTTCAAGAAACTGCAGTCAAATTAATTGTATACTTTCAGCTTCTATGCTCCACTCACACAAGAAAAGAATAACATTTTGCCACACGTTGAGTAACCCATACACGTTTGAAAGGAATCTAATCAATAGCATTCATTTAATTTGAGATTAGATTAAATATGGACAAAGGGATCAGAGAAGCTTGTAACACCTGGAGTATTTATCCCAATTTTGAATCCACTTGTGCCAGCTGGTTGTCAACAAGGCAGGGAAGTGGGGGGAAAAAAAAGCAACCAGTGACCACATTCACAGCCATACCAACAAGAGGTAAAGACACCTCCTCTACGTAAGAACTTCAGAAACTGAAAAGCATTCATCTTTCCCCAGCCCGTCATTACAGAGATTACTGCAAAATTTAACACATGTAGATAAGACCAAGAGAGGATTTTTTCCCTTGTTTTACTCCTACAAATGAAATAATAACAGATTATCTTACTTGCTAAGCTTTTTAAAAGCAGGTACATTCTGTGAGCCAAATTTCACAGCATTAACCATACAGCACCTTTATTTGTGTTGCCACACACAGCATCAGTCCACGACATTCGGTATAGACAATTTTTTTTTTCCCTTTCCTGGCCACAGCTTTGATACAGTGACTCATTACTGCTGTCAGATCATAAACACTGGGGAAACAGCTCCAGAAATAAAAAAACATAATAAAGGAAAAGCTCTACGCGAGCACTCCCCATTGGCTTTAGTGCAACCTTCATGATGGTTAAAGGATTTCGGTTTTCCACAGGGGAAAGTCACCTGCAAGGATTACCTAAATCACTCCACCCTCTTTGCTAAATGCTGTCCCTACTGTCTGTGTGTGTCCCATCCCTCATGTTACCCTATGATTTAAATTCTGTCCTCAGTTTAGTTCACACTCAAGCACTCAAAAACATTTGGTTTCTGTATTTCTGTTATGAGGAATGATTTACACGCTCTTCTTTTTCACATCCTTAGTATCCACACCTTCACTGGAGGAGTGATATACAAAAGATGCACTATGACTGTATAAGGGGTAAGAAAAGAAAAAAATTATCTCTTTCCCCCTGAATTCCCTGGACCTTGTAGCTCCCCAGAGAAGATGATGAGCTCTTCTCTAGTGGAACAGCAGTGACTGAGAACGTACTGGTCTCTGGTGGCAGGCTCTGGCATGGGGTTTGTGCAAAACTCATTTCATCCGTCTAAACACCACTTTACTGGTACAGGGGCTTCAGCCTGCCACGTAAGGGGTAGAAACCACGTAAGGGGTAGAAATCAACTCTTCTTTACCTTTTGGTAAATTTTCTTTTTGCAGGTTTGAGCTGACATGCCTGGTGAGGTGCCGGGATGGAGGAGCAGTGGTGTGCACCCTCCCAGGACCAGTGATCCATCCCATGCACTGCTGCCAGACCCACAGCAAGGAACAACCCACCTGAGCCCTGGGACAGCAAGGACAGATAAAAGACAGATGAAGGAACAGCAGCACAGACAAGAGAACAGGGGAGTGGTTAAACCCCAGAAATGCTGGAAACATGGATTTTATGGCTAAGCCAAAACAAAGCCCTCACTTATGCTAGGCCAGGTTTAAAAGAAAGACCATGCCTACGTACTTGGGTTACAATCTCACCTTCACCCCTCTACAGAGACAGCCTAGCAAAGCTATCTGTTCTGCAGCTATTCTGAAGAATGTCTTGTAGATGACTGTCTCTTCATCAGCTTCTCATGTTGAGCAACCAAAGGAGATACTGCGATTCTTATCACATTTCACATAAGACTTCACATAGTCTTAGAGAAGATAAACAGACAAGCTGCATGTTCTGTAACATTTGCTTTAGAGGTTTCAGTGGTGAAATGTTTGAAGCTGTTTCAAAACTAGACTGATGCATTGTCTGAACATTTTCCCAAAATAACCAAGATGCTCAAAGATCACTGCTTTTACTGTAGATACAAGGCCACGGACCTCTATCATGGGGCTCAGAATCTGGAATTTTGTCACCACAACCCTTCTCTTCAAGCCACCAAAGACTTTAAATGTTAAAACATACTTGTTCCTTCATGGGGTGTGTTATTCAGAATTCAGCCTCTCAGCTTTCCAATATACAAAATCCACAGTCAATTTCAAAGCTTCAAAAGGCATTTCCAGTCCAGCTGCAGGGTTGGCTGATGTATAATACTTTAAAAACTGCTACAGTAAATAAGCATATTTGAAAAACACATGGAGCTCATGTTACCAGCCTCATTTATGTTACCAAACCACCTAAAGCCATGACATACCAATATTGCAACGTGTCTCTGTCAAGTGATTACACAGATCAGAAGGTCAAATGATTTCCCAACTTCACTACTATCCAGTTTGTGCATACAAACAAGCTCAGCCGAAACCATGCTCCGACAAACAAAGTGAAACAAGCCATTTACAGGAGAAAAATAATACAGTCAAGTTGTTCACTTCATCACTGATCTGTGCTTAACATCGCTGTTCCGCTGCAGGGTTATTTTCAGACATGTGACAAATAACAATCAAGACTATTTTTCCTTGTATAGATTCTTCCACAAAAAACCATTGTCAGTTCTTCATCCAAAAATGCTTTATGTTCTGACATCAACACTAAGGAAAGGTTCTTGAAAACCTTTAATAAACTTGTAAACTAATTTTTTTGGGGAACCTGGAGCACTTGGTTCCCAGTCCACTCTATTTTTACCACCACTCTTCTCTTGGGTGTTCAGTACCCCCCAGAGAGCCCTGCTGTCACCACTTCACTTTAAAGTTTTTTATGCAGGATTTTTCCATTTGCAAACATTTAGTAATGCAGAAAGACACAGACTGAGTGTCACGGACTGGATCTCCAGGTGTCCTGATGCTCATGGCACCTTCTGGGTGCCCACCCCTCAGGCAGCTGCTGCTATCTCCCCCACAATTCAGGATCTCCTGTAGCTACTGAGCTCATTGTTAAGATCACTGAAAACAGCATCATCCCATGCTCCATATGCTGTGTCAGTCCAGGCAGAACTTGACTGAGCTATGAGGGTACCTCCTGCTAGAAGGGGATGGCACTGTCCCACACTGTTCCCTGGAGCCAGCTCCTGCCTGTATTTCTATCTCTGTTCATATCTGATGCATTAATAAATACCAAGTTTCATTTTTTCATATTTGAAACTTCCTTCTATTATTCTTTAGGCTTTTGGAGAGGTTGGGGGGAATATTGGGGACTGTCCACAAGTGAAAGTAATACCTTGTAGTTTCATTATTTACTCATCTGACAACCGCATGGAGTCAGCGAGGCTTTGGCTTCTAACACAACCCCTAAAAAACCACACTACACAGGCATTTTTTATTTTGTTTTTTTTTTGAATGCAGATCACATTTAGTTAAAACTCTTTAAATCAAAGTGGTTGTGAACTACGTATGTTTAATTTTCACTCTTCTCAGCTCTGCAAATAAGAATATTCATGTCAGCACTGCTCTCCGCGGGTGATAGAGGTATACTCCAGGCTTCCAAAATCCCTTCCTTCTTCCCCTCCTGTTCTCTTTTTTTCCCTTGACCACAACAAAAAGTTTCTGGCCCGAAGGACTGTACAGGGCTCCACACTAATAAATACACCAGCAGGAGTGTTTGCAAAGACTCTCCAAATCATACAAAGGCGGTGAAGGAGAAATACAACTCAGTGCACTGTTCCCACACCCTACTTCTAGGCAATTTAAAATATATTTTATTTATTTAAAGCACACCTACTAAAAAAAAAAAAAACGTCAATTCTCATGACCTTTCCTCTATTTTCACTCATTTTCTACTCAGGTGAGCACCTGCAGATCATGGACATCAGCAGGAATTCTGCCTCACGAATGAGCAAAAAAAGGAATTAAAATAAACACAAAGGGTTTGATTCTGTATATATGAATCACCATGATTAAAACCAAGCTTGTTTAAAGCAAAAACTTCCTCCACAAGCACTTATTTTGCCACACTGAACATATGTAATAAGCTTCTTAGATTTGTTTGTCCCCATTAAGTGTGAAATTTAATATTTCCATACAGTAACAAGTGTACATAACTAAATATATAAGATATCCAGTACAGCCAGCTTAAGCATTACAAATCACTTGTGCACTTCCCTTCACTGTTACTGTTCCAGCCACGGCATTTTAGTGAAAATTTAATTTCCTTTTTCTCTTAGGAAAAAAAAAAAAGGGAGGCATGTGTTAAAAACATTATTTTTAAACTCCTCAATTAGACTTTGAGTCTCCACTGTAGGCGGGTGACCAGCACAAAGGATGTTGGGGTGAGAGGGTAACACCCGGCTCCTGCTGCAGCTCCCGTTTGGCTCAGGGCAAGGAGCCCCCCTTGGCTTCCCAGCCCAGCAGCACATCTGTTCCCACTGCAAGCACTGCAGCTCACCACTGAACACCACTGACTTTTTTTATTATTTTGCAGGAACCCTTGAATTAACAGAATGCAAATGTTGCACAGGCTCTGAAGCTGGCTAATTTGAAAACAATATTTCTCATTTCCCCAATTTTCTTCTTTCGCTCATTTGGTTGGGTTTTTTTTTTCAAACAAAAATGTTCACTGGGAAAATATCTTAAATTTCTTTTCTGCTTTTTATTATGAAAATCTTGCTCTTTCAAAACTAGAGTAGTTAAGCGTCTCTAAATAGTTCCAAAATACATTTTTTAGGCTCTCATTGAAATAATTTAATAAATTATGCAAGTACCATCTTAGGCACAAGGTTCATAGAGAACCATAAGCATGATCCAAACACATTAAGTCAAAAGAAAACTTTTTCTAGGAAGTTTAGCGGTTTCTGGGTCAGGTATTTTGCATGTCAAGCATCAAAGCTGACAAATTTCCGACCCTTTTACTAGGAAATTATCATGGAGAGAAGTTGCTTTCTATATTAAACAACTGAAATAGCTGAATATTTTTGCCCAAGATAACTAGAAAAAACATAAGGTATTTTGCAGCAGACCAAGTTTGGAAAATACCAATCCAAGCCATGAATACCCAGCACAAACCTAACCATGCAAATAAACCAGTTAGAACCCGCAGCAATCGCTGTGGCCATGCTGAACAAAAAAGCAACCTCTTCCAGCTCCTCACCTTTGAAGGGTAAACAAAATTTCTGAAACCACTTCAGGCCTATGATTTCTAAGGCGACAGCAGTTTCACTCACCTTAAATCCAAATTTAAAGACATTTTGTGTTGTTACAGGCACCCTAAGGATGATTTTGCATGGCAGCGAGATGAAAGCATATGCACATATTCTCTTAAGCACAAATGGAACACGAAACATGGCAGAGTAAAGGTTAAGTAGCATTTGACTGATTTTTACCTCATGGGAACTATAATTTACACGCCGCATTCATCCAAGGTAAGAGGGTTCAAATGGCACAAATTAAAAGCCTGCAGTTTCCTACTTCTGTTTTTAATATATATTGATACACAGCCAGTTTTTAAAGTGATAAAAGGTTTCTATCAAAATATTAAACAGCAAGAAGATGCACTATTTCTACACTGTCAGCATTGCTGTGTTTTACTGCATCCTTCCTCACTTCTTACAGCTACTGTCGATGATTATAAAATAGTAACAGTCCAGATGCAGTCCAAAAGGACAAATTAATCTTCCAGACACCCAGCTCTTACAATCAAATCCTGGACAGAAATTTCCAGGAACAGAAATAATTAAATAATGTGGGTTTAGAAAAAAAAAAAACAAAAAAAAAACCAAACAAAAAAACCAAAACAAAAACAAAAACCAACAAAAAAAGGCAACAAACGAAAAAGACAGCACGGAGCACCAACAGCTATCTGAGGAGATGCCAGCGTGGAGAGATGCCAACATCTGTGGCTGCCCCAGGGGCAGGTCCAACACCACCCTCAGAGCCTGGCCCAGAACCAATGACTTTCTGGTGCTCTTGGTGATGCTGCCCTTAAAGGATTGCCCTGGCAATCCACTGGAGTGACACAGCTCCCAGTGCTCGTGTCCTGCAATAGGGATGCTGCAGCAACTGCACGGAGATGGGCCCTAAGGTCACCTCTGGTGCTAAGGATGGCACGGAACACCAAAGGCCCCCTTGCATCAAGACACACACTACCCACAGTGCTGGGCCTGAGGGGACAGGGGAAAAAGAAGGAAAACAGGAGATCTGAAAACTGGGGAACTGCATGGGGTCTTCTCACTGGGTGTTGCACACTTCAGTTCACCTCAGCAAGCAATGCCCTCTCCCTGCACATCCACAACCTTTCCCTGCTCCCCCCCTTGGCCAGCTCCACCCCTGAGCAGCAAAGCACCAGCTCTCCAGACACCATGGGCTGCTCCCAGCCACAATCCTGCTGTACAGACAACCACAGTTTCCAGAAATGTCATAGGTTTTTGGGAGCCCACAGTTAATTAAAACAACTCCAGAGAACTCTGTCTCCATCAAAGATCTTTCTGGAGGCAGGACTAGGATGCTCCTGAAAACATTCCCCAGCAGCTCTTAAGCACGCAGCAAGCATTTACTTGGAAAACCCCACAAGCCTTTTATATATCTTATTTTTTCAAGTAGTCATCAATGGACTCAGGGCATCACAAAACCAGCTACAGATACTACTGCCAAAAAGCATGAATGATTTTTATCAGCAAGGCAGAGAGACACTCAGCAGAGCTTTGGCAAAACGCCTGCTTCCCATGGCTACTACCCTCAGGACTCTGCAACCCCTCTCCAAACATGCACATCAATGTGCCTGGAGCGCCTTTGGGATTCCAAGCACTGTGCTACTGCAGATCCTGACTCCAGCCACCTTTCCTTGACAACCGGAGCGGAGACCTGCAAAAATTGGGAAATACAGCTTTTTCTGGGTCAGTAAGTCAGTGTTTTTCCCGTGTCTGATTGGCTGGGGCAATTCCACTTCAGCGTTAGTGTTGACAGAAAATATGTGCTGAGAATTTTAGAGTTCAGGATGTTCTTTAGTCATTTTGGTGATTTGATGTGGCACAGGAAATATTAGTGCATATTCTGTATTTTCAGTCACACTCAATTCACCATTCTTATTAAAAAAAAATAGACAACAGAGTCAGATCACTGAGACTGAAATTATGAGCAATCTGACAAAAGTCAGAGATGGGGGAGGAAGGTGATAAAGACTCAGCCAAATGTTAAGCTACTAGTTCAGTCTGATATTTTAATTTCTATTCAGCTTTTATTAAACCTGCCTCCAAATTAGGCGGTTGATGAAGAACAAGCCTTGCAGTGATGCTGCCTGTGCTCACTGGCTCCTCACCCCACGCTGTGGGTCCTGACTAATCTCAGCACTACTGGTCTTAGAGATTTTCGATACCTTGCCCGTGAATTTAATATAAAACTAGATAAAGATAAGCTACCTTTCACCAGATAGGACGAATCAAGATTTCACTGCTCCTTTCAACAGGACTGTGAGTTTTGGACTTGATCAAAGTGTACTTACGACTAATTATGTACTGAGATCACGGTATCAGCTGCACTGGGCAGTGTTCCCCTCCCTTCCTAATCAACACATCTCTGGCATTCTCATCCCAATACAGAATAAAGCTGCTCTTCCTCTGGCAAAAGCCCCAAAGTACAGCTGTTGCCGCTAGTATACAATTTACACTCCTCTGAACCACCAGAAGGGAATGGAGCAAATCCCAGATGCAGGATCTCCCCCAGATGATTTCTGCAATACAAATTACTGAAGATGGGCTTCGCTTTTCTTTCTGTTGAACTGGCAGAGTGCTCCACATCCTTAATATTAATTAAGTGCCTATTTTTGTTACAACATGAAAGACTCCAAATAAAGAAGTTCATCAGAGTCAACAGAAAATATCATAAATGAAAGAAGAGGTGCACTAAACTTTAATAGACTCACAGGGCAGTTTAGGTTGGAAGGGACCTTAAAGCCCATCCAGTTCCACCTCCTGCCATGAGCAGGGACACCTTCTGCTAGACCAGGTTACTCCAAGCCCTGTCCAACCCAGTATTGCACACTGCCAGGGATAGGGCAGCCACAGCTTGTCTGGGCAACCAGAGCCTCACCACCCTCACAGTGTTCAATTTCTTCCTAACATCAAACCTAAACCTCTCCTTGTTTAGCTTAAAACCACTGGCCCTTGTTCTAGCCTATCTGCCTGTGTAAATAGTTGTTCTCCCTCTTTTCTATAAGCACCCTTTAAGTACTGAAACGAGGTCTTATCAGACCCTTCTCTTCTTCAAACTACTTTCTTTTAAAATCTACTAAAATCCAGTACAGGACAGAACTGCACTGCAGGTTTCTCTCACAAAATTGAGTTTGAAGAGCACTGAATTTAAAAAGCAAGATTTCTAATCATGGCCATAAATAAGTGCAGTGGCAACCCCAAGATCACGGTTTATTTCACAAACCACTGGTATCTGCTGGTAGCCTGTGCAGCACCAGCTCCAGCTGGTGCTTCTGGGTGTGCTGCCACCCTCCTGTCCCCAGCACATCCCCATCCCCCGATTTTTTTCCTTTAATCCTGAAACTGTGAAACCCAGAAGCCAAACTTAAGAGTCCTCCTGCAGGAGGACTCTGCTTCCTCCTGCGCTGCCCTCCTACCCCTGGGTTTTGTGGGCTCTGCCCCGAGGACAAAGCACTGCTCTTTGCAGGATGCCCAGCTCTAGCTGGCTAACAGCAATAATAGAGAACAATTGGAACAGAAACCCTGGGCACCCACGTATCAAGTCAAGACAGTGCATTTTAATTTCTTCCCCTCAGTTTTTGCATTGCTGTAGGTTAGCCTAATTGATTCATGTTCTCACCAAATTAAAGACACAGCACGCAGACAGCATGCCAGTGAAAAAATATGGCAACAGCAAAAGTTTACAAATTTAATTTGCAATTGTTTTAGCAAAACAGCTCAGTCCACTCCTTCAGTTTTGGAAAGTAATCAGCTCGTGCTAGAGGAAGTTACCAGCTCCCAGGCGGGAGCACTATAACGCAGACATATTTCATCAGAGATTAAGACCAGTTTTTCAGTTAAGAAGTGGATTTTGCAAGTGAGGCAACACTGTAAGTTACAATTCTGTGGGCTCAGGATCCAGGGGAGTGGAATACTTGGAGAGTAATTTCAGGGAAGGATCTTGTGCCAAACTTCCTTTTAAAAGCAATGCTGGTGTAAATCCCAGTGAAGGCTCAAATTGTTGCTTCAGTGCTAAAAGGGATGCCCAAAGCAGCTCTTTTTCCCAGGCTGCCACCAGAAGTCAAAACCAAAGTTTCCACTGCCTCCAGCGAAAGGGTTAAGCCAAGATTTCAGTCCCCTGGTTCAAACCGCCCAGCGAGCACTCCCTGCCCAAATTACAGCAGCGCATACATCCAACAGATGCCGTTCAGACAGGGGCTTTCCTTGCCCTGAGGTACAGTTCAGTTTGTCCATTCTACTGTGCAATTACAGAATCAATAAAACATCCCTTTGAAACTCCCTGGACTAGTGCCGACACGCAGACAGTAGTCAAGCTGACATTTTTTGCTGTTTCCGTTATTACCACCGTCAAGCCTTCTGAGAAGCAACACATCAAAACCCAGGCGCCACAAAGCTAAGGAGGAAAAGCAAATGTAGAGCTGAGGTTTTGTTCCTCGTATCGGCATCGCATCGCTCCCCAGGCAATCACACAGTGCCGGGCATACCTGCAAACAAAACCTGCTCAAAGCCATCAAAACAGGCAATGGGAAACTCAGCGCTTCCGAAAGGCACGTGTGCCCCACCCTCCTCCTCTTCTAGCACATGAACATCCCTTTTTTGCCATTTTTTCTAGGGAGAGGAGGGAATTGCTGGTGGTAGATTACCTGGCCTAAATGGGGCAGCTCTGATTTGGGGACGAACTTATTGGAGAAGCAAATACCAAGCGTCCTCTTGCTTGTATGTGCTCATGAACACGGCACAAGATGTGGACTGTATGTGGAAGTTGGGAGGTGGGGTTGAAATCTCACCATCCATCTGTTTCTGAGCAGTGCCTGAAACACTGAAATAGAAATGGGAAGCTGCAGAGTGCCAGGAGTGGAACCTGGGAAGAAAAAAATGCAGGAACAGGACAACAAAGAAGAAGATATTGAATTAGCATGGTCAGAATGATTCAAAGGACAATTGGATAACCAAGGACAGGCCCAGCAGAGCTGTATTCACTGTCTGTGAAAATGCAACCTTTTCTCCTATAAGAATTAGCAAAATCTGCCCAAATAGAAGGGAAATGTAAAGCTGAAGGTCTTAGAAGTACTTCTTAAAATTACCATCTTCAGATGTTTATTTTCATGCTCACTACATAAATCACAAATTATTTCATCATTTATTTTGAGCTTTCAAGTCTGGTGTGTATGATCAGTATCCCACATATCTACATTTCTAGGGAAAAAAAAATATCTAGAATTCCTCCAAAGTACTACTTCTCTACTTGACAAACTATAAAACCTGTTACTGAGGCCAGAGCATTCCCTCAGTTTTCCTCCTCAACAGGCAGGACATGGGAAACTGAGCGACAGATTCTCCCAAACAGACTTGCCACGACAACCACAGATGAGGAAAGCCTGCCCCAGGGATAAGGAGCCTTTCCAATTTCACAGCAGATTCCTGAATCTCCCTTAAACACAGGTATTACAAACCATACAAACTTCACGTCCAGAAATAACCCATTTGTAAGAGTTTGTCAGTTGAAAAAGGGCAGCACAGGCTGTTATAGTGTTATAGTGATGCTCAGCACCAAGCCTCGGCAATGTATGACTCTTAGAAAACTTCAGCATTTGCAAAGTTTCTAAGAACTGCTTTAACCCTTATTTGCATCAATCCTTGCTCCCAACAAAGGTTATGTGTAGATTTAACTGTTTGCAAAGAGTAATAAAATCACCCATGACACAGTTTTTCTGATGGCTCTATGCACACTGATGCCTCAGGCCTCCAGACAGAAGGAATATGCTTGCAAGGCAGTGGTGGGGGTAAGGAGCTCTGCACCCATTTCCCAGACCTGAAAAAGGCAGGTCAAATAACCTCCCAGTGCCCTACAAAGCAGCTGAATAAAAACCACAATCCAACTCTCCCAAGTTCAAAGGTTAATTTATAAGATTATATTTCCTCCCAGAGGATGCTCACGTGTCTTCTATACTGACATAGGCCAAATAATAACTCATTTGGAGAGCAGCTTATTTCGAAGAGGTTTCACATTTAGTGATGAGCACAAGGAGGAGAGAGGGAGGATGTCTCACATTCAGACTCTGTCTCAGGATATATCATATCTTTTTGCCAAACCAGTTCTCTTTGTGGTATAAGATCACGGGTGTGTTAACTGTAAAAACTCCTTTTAAAGCGACCGAAGCTGAAGATAATAAGGTTGTGTCATCTGTACAAATACTCTGTACAGGAATGAGCGTGCTGATGCACCAGAGGAAGAGCTGGCTGAACACAAAACAGTCAGAGCAACAGAAACCGAGAAGATCCTCAAGCCTGGCTTGTTAGGAGTGACCTAAAATGGCCCATTTTGACTCACTCCTCTCTACCTCCTCCATCAGAGGACTCAAAGGGAAACTGCAGTTCAACCTTCATGGCTGTAGCACGACTGCAACAAAACTATTTTTTGTCATGAAAGAAAAAACAAGTTGCGGGTGTCTGAATGCTGATAGATCACTTTTGCTTTAAGAGAACATCATGTCAATCAAAACTAAATTCCTTATGCTCATCACAGGAGCCTGCAACCAAGCAATACAAAAATCTCATTCGAGTTCAACCAGTAATGTGTTCAAAGGCTTCCCAATCTGCTCTGTCTCTGGCATCAGCAGCAGACAGAGAAGAGGCAGAAGAGATTGCAAAAAAAAAAAAAAAAGGAAAAAAAAAAGGAAAATAATAATAATAAAAAAAATCGCTTGCTGTGCAAAGTAGAAAGGCCTCTAAACCAAAATAAAAATAAGCGTTAAAATGTGTGTGTTGGACTAAAAGGATATACAGCAGGTTGAAATGTGCTATATCTTCCTCACTGGTGAGGAAAGACCTCTATAACTCACCACGAGCTTTGATCACTCTTGAGCTATCAGTTATTTCTTTGCTGCTTGAGTAAATATAAGTCATTCACAGCTGAAACATAATTTCTCTCTCTTTCCCCTGCCACTATATGTTGTGTGCGAATATGTCTTGTATATAGGCACACTAACACAGCGTGCTGTTCAAATACACATCAGAGTTCACCAGATGGTGGGGATTGCCAGACACTCGTCGTTGCCATGAGCTCGGAGCCATGGTGTAACTCATGAATGATGTGTCTAAGCTGTAAGTGGGTTTTGCATAGTTACATTCCCCTCACCGACACAAAACCCGACAAAAAACTCTGTTTTCTGATTATGTCCAACCTGCAACAGTTTAGAACTGTGAGAAGGCATAAGGGAGTGTTTGGTATCACGTTGTTTTTTTTTTCCCCTCCTCCCAGAGACACAGCTCTGAAGGAGCTATTTTCATCTGGGGGTTATGATTCACACCCGTACACGCAAAATTATACAGTTTAATAAAGCTGTGGCCACAGTCGGTGCCCATGTTTGGGCACAATCTAAAAAACCCAACCTCATAAAAACAAAGGTGTTTTACCAAAAATAAACAAGGTTTTAAGAGGCAATCATCTTAATTATGCACAGAAAAATATATGAGATTGGAGTTTAAGTTTTGTGTACGGGCCTCAGCACGTACTTGGGCATTAAGATATTTGGGCAATAAATTATGTGAGCATAGTCTGGTAAGGATGCGAATGTTGGGTGAATTGGCAATTTCCTAGTCTTTAATTAATGATGGTGTTGAGAAGGAATGTGGCCTTCCTTCTAAATTAACAATGCTTTTTAATCAGCAAGTGAATCTGCCTGTTTGAAGCAGAAGGTAGCTCTAGGCTTGCAGAGAAAGGAACAGAGGCTCCAGAAAAAAAAAGCTGGAAACCTGGCAATGCACTCAGGGTCCTACCAGACCCTCTTTACTGCCTCCAGCAGAGCTTGTACCTTATCCAAGGTCTCAAACAGCCAGTGGTGAAACAAACACCAAGGGAAAAGGAGAAAGCTAAGAGCTAGGACAAGTTTCCATCTGATTTGAAAGGGTGGGAGATGGACAACTTGTGTCTGCTGAACAAAGCCAAGGAGAAACTCCAACCCAACACTAGGCAGGTGCCAGGGCATCTATAACTCCAGGGTGAAGGGACTCTATCCTTTAGACATTTCCACCTACAATACAACCATTGCATGCAGAGAGGTCATAGATCTCCATCCAACATGAGGACACAGCATTAAACTATCTGGTAACCCAGTAAAGCATTGTGAAAAACAGTCCTTTTACTATTGCTTTCCTAACTTACTCCTACAAAATACATTCTGCCCATCTAGTTACTGAATATAATTCACCTTTCTCATTTTTAGCCCCTCACAGACTGAAGTCTGTTGAACAAAATCAGTTTCTGTGCCATCAATGCTCAGGAGAGACAATTAATTTTAAAGATCAGGAACGCATTCTTACCCATGTATTAACTTTTAGAATGGCCTAATGGTTTAAAACATTAAGGGAAAAAAAAGTAAGAAAAAAGACTGTTACAAGCAACATTTGTTATTCTAAGGTTTTAGTAAGGATTGGATGCCTCCAAGGGTTGGGACTTCAGCTCCACTTAAACACACAAGTTCACTATCCAAAATTTCTTTGAACTAATAAAATCCCTGGAGGTTATCAGATTGGGCTGAATACGGACGACAGTTTTCAACTCCTCCCCTTTTATCTGCAAATACCATGAGAGGAGCTTTCTAGCACCCGAAGTCAAATAGTTTCCTGTCTTGGCTGGGAACCACTTCGGCAAACACTCGAGGCCATGAAAAGCAGTTGGATGCAGGCTGTGGGCAGGAGAAGGCTCTGTCAGTCACTGCCGGCTCACCCCGGCCCCGTTTCAAGGAGCGTGTTTCGGCACGACATGGCTGGGTTATGTACAAACCCTGCACATTTCTGACTCCAGACAACTTTCTGAGGCCACAGGGAACACTGTCTCCCTTCCTCCCAAGGCAGCATCTTCCCCTGTTGGCCCCATGGGGCAGATATGCCCATAGCACTGCATCCCCTTAAACTCAAGGTGCTGGGTCAACCCTCATGGAGGCAAACATTTCCCCTCCTGTCTTTGCCAAACTATCTTCCCCAGAAGTATCAGTGAGCACTGAAGAGCCTTAGCCCTCTGGATATTCAGTTCTCCTTGTCCAACAACAGACATCTCACTCCCAGCCACAGCCTATTCAGATGGAGGAAGAAAACAGGGAATCAAAAACTCCTCTGTCTGGCACAAATGTTCCTGCTGGGAGCTGAGTACACACTGAATAGCCTGTTCATGGTGTCTGTGCTAAAAGTAAGGACCTGGCTGTATTTCTTTGTTGATGTTGATACAACTTAAGAAGCTGAAACAGTTGAAACTGGGAAATCTTGGGAATAGAAGTCCCGCACAGGGGGCAGAGGCATCCCGCACACCCCGCGCCATCCTTACTGTTATTTCCCACTCAAGGAGCAGAGCAGCACTTTATTCTTTCAAATGGACAGAATATATGGTGGTGGGGAAGCACAAGTGTACAAAGCAATAATGAAAAAACTACGTTGTGCTCCTGACTGGAGAGACTGGCAGTCTGAAAGGTACACACGTGCAACAGTAAAATAAAAATGCACATAAGTTCTGTATGGATGGGAAATCCAAGTTTAATTCAGGCTAGTTACAACTAGTAGCCTCAACCCCTCCAAAAAAATCAGATTCAATTCAAATGCCTTTTTGCTCTTTTTTCTTTTTTTTTTGGAGGTGAATATTCCTGATTCTTTAAGCTACTTTTTAAACAACTCTTCCCTGGCTACTGAATGCTCCAAGGCCCTGTATCTCATGGCTTCACAGCCTGCTGAGAACAGGCAGCTCTTTCTTGCTAAGAAATTACTTACAATTTTTACACAATACCAAACCACAGCCATCCTATCACCTTTAAAAAGAGATGATGTTTTCTTCTTTCTGGAGCATCTTAGCCTTTTTTGTTCAGCTAGACTAGCTATGAGCAGGATCTTCCACAGTGACATTTTCAGAGATACTTAAGATGTTTTTGATTGCCCAAATTCAAACAGCTCTTAAAAAAAAAATTCTCTTTGGCAATTTTGCAAATCTCATCCTAAACCTTAACATATTTCTGCAACATGAGGCCCTCGTTAGCCTCCGAAACCGATGGTTTCCGAAAGCTGTGGATGCGTGGGAGTCCTTGATGCCCCGTGTCAAGTCAGCCATCACCCGCAGCAAGAACCATTTCACAGGACTGCCAGGCTGCATCTCGCACCAAGAACGGCACCACTCGTCTGCAGGTTCTACTCCACGGGGTAACTAAGGGGAGTCCAACCCCAAAAGGAGGCACAGATCACACCCCTGAGGGACAAAAGCTGGGGAGAGGCTGAGAAAAGCCAGCACGGAGCCGGGGGAAGGAGGCAGGGTCGGCAGCACGTGGAGGGCTGCTGGCTCCAGCTCAGCTCCCTGGCACAATGGACCTTTGGGGAGCTAGATTCCCAGCTACGAGCCCTAACAACTTCATTACTTAATTAAATGGTACTCACAGAGCAATCCATGTGGGAGCACGGGCAGGCAGCAGCCCCGCTCCTCTCCAGCACACTCCACAATGCAGCACATGTCCTGGCCATAAAGTTATCCAGGCAGTTGCTTCCTTGCCTGAATGCCGACTACAACCATGGCCTCTGGATGCAAATTACTGGCTTTTATAGGTTCCTAAAAACATTTCACTGTGTCTGCTGAACAATGTGGGAGTTGTAGAAAGGGCCCAATGATGGCAATGGTGTAATTAAAAGCTGTGAGTGGAAAAAAAGCCATCAGATTCCTTCTTCCAGACAGAAAAACTGGTAAAAATGTACTTCTTGGAAATAGTTTAAAAGAAAATGTCAAAGTAAATAAATAAAAAAAAAAAAGAAAACCAACATATTCACTCCTCCCTGTAATCCCTCAAGTTTCCAATAGCTTCCCCGCTCAGTGCCCGTGAAGGAAACCGTATATGCTAGAGCACGTCCCTAAGCCCTGTGCTCTATCTCGGAAAGAAACGAGATAGTAACTTCTGTTAGTACCAGACAGGGCTGCAGATTAGATAGGGAGAGTTTCTCTATCTCTGCCTGCCTGTCAGGAGCTGCACAAAACCCATCGGTGCTGGGGCTGATATGGGAGCAAGAGGTGCAAGGGCTGTAAAACTGTCCGGCAGCTTCGGGATGGGCACGCAACCCACACCAACATCCCTGGGGAGCAGCCAGTGAGCCAGGCCCCTTCCCCTGTGCTGGGATGGCAGGATGACTTCAGATAAACCCTGCCCTTGGAGTCCTCGGACCGGCATGGTGCTTGTTATTTACTGATGAGGAATTCGCCTCCCAAAATGGGGACATTCTGTTATTTCATCTGCTGCAGGGTTACAGTCTTGATCTACTGTGAGAGTGGTGAGGGCCTGGCACAGGCTGCCCAGAGAAGCTGTGGATGGCCATCCCTGGAAGGGTTCAAGTCCAAGCTGGATGGGGCTTCCTGGTCTAGTGGAAGGTGATCCAGCAGGGGGGTTTAAAAGTAGATTGTCTTTAAGGTCCCTTCCAACCCAAACCATTCAGCGAGACCATGATTAAAGCAGAAAAAGAATGAGGGGAACCCTTCATCCAAATGCTAAACTATTCCAAACCTTCTACACGCTGAATTCTACATTAACATTTATTTGCTATATTAAAATGTACAGAGGGGGATGACTTCTGCTATTTCCTCCCTCTCCAATAATATAAATTTACAGCCACATCAGCTGGCAGCGCTGCTGACATCAAAGTGGGTGGCCTGCATTAGCCATCACTGGCAGCACAGGGGCCCACCCAGCCCACTCCCAGTTTAAAAGTGTAGGGCCAACACTGGGTGTTGAACGCATCTGGGCAGGAGTTAGTCCCATGCAGCCTCTGTGCCTAATACAGGAACTTCCTCTGATGGCACATTACCACACGCTCCAAGTACAGGCATGCTGTTTCTCCAAGCATTAGCTGCAGCCTCAAACAATCAAGGTTTTTTTTATTTTTTTTTACCCCCCCCCCTTTTTTTTTTTGGAGAAATGATCAAACCAGGGGTGGGGACAGAACATCCTGCGTGAAACCGCATCCTGAACAAGCATCACCACGATTCACTGTAAATAAATACTCTCTCCTTGCAGCACTTCCGTCAACTGTCACTGCCTTGGCTCCAATCACCTTTCAAGTCCAAACAGGAAAGCAGAGAAAAGCGAGTGAGATGGCAGATATGAGGTTTAATTTGCTTTTCACTGCAGTTTTCATTGGTGGTGCGCTTCCAATTCGTCGGCATTGCCAGCTGCCTGGAATCACTCCTGGACCCAGTTTTTTCCTGTTAACCTTCATAATTGTATTATTATGGGCAAGCCCACAAACCGTGCTACAAAAAGCTGTAAAAAGTGCAGCTTCCACCCTTTATTAGATAAGCAGCCAGATCCAAACCCAGCTGCTGCAGACAGAGAGGCAACGCAGATTTACTGAAGATGTTTCTTCACCTATGTTTTACATAATGCAAGATGTGCCTGCTAAAAAAAAATAAAGCTGACAGGGGGGTGCAAAGGGATTACAGGAGGAAATAAGTTTGACCTCAATTTTCTTGAGAACTTACAAAAACATATATATAAATTTGGGAAGATCACAGATGTGAGGGGATAGCAGTGCCAGGCAGGAGAGCAAAGGCAGGAGCTACCTCACTCCATGCACGTGAGCTGGGTGAGGGGTGGGACCGCTGCACACCCCACGGGGTTTTGGAGGAGCTCATGATGAGGAGGAAGAAGAAGAAGAAGAGGAGCAGCCTCTCATGCGCACCCCCTCGTGGGCACAGCAACGGGCACCAAGGCTGGAGGGATGGGGAGACTGCACAGATGTGCTTGTCCAGGGGATGAAAACTGGAGCAAAACCCTCCTGAACCTCCATCAGACCAAAGCAGAACACAGCCCCCTCATCTTCAGGAGGGGACCAAAGCCTTTTTGGCAGCCACATCCCTCCTGGGTGTGCCAGGATGGACGGGATCCCCTCCCCACTGCACACGTACACAAGGAACAATTTAATTAATAAAAGTAAAACTGAAGTACTACATGTAGAAGCAAAGCATTATTAAAAGCCATAATGTCTCAAAGGTTCCTATGAAGTCATGTTCTTACAATTCACTCCGAAGAATTTAAAGACAAAATTACATGCTTGGTAATACTCCAGGGAGCACGCTTTTCTATGTGGCCCATTGTTTGTGTATGATGCATGGCTTTGAGAAAGTGGCATTGTTAAAGGGATCATAAATCACAAAGGGGAAGTTTGATTTTTTTTTTTTTTTTTTTTTTTAATTTTTTTAGAGAAATCTTATTCCAGATAGGGCTTTCCTCTGCCATGGAGTTTTCAGCTTATTTCAGCAAATGAACTGACATCAGACCAACATAGGCTGTGGGGGTCTCAAGCTGCTCAAATGAACATCACCTGCTTCCCTACAGCCTCTCCAGAGAAATAAGCATTCCATAGTCAGTATCACAGGATTTGTATACCTGATTCCAAGGGAACGTTTATTTTTCTAAAGATAACTCTTCAATATAAAATCTTGAATATTAAAGAGCAGTACTAAAACTTCTGCACTGCCTTTTGCAAAGATTTCTTGGTGTGGTTCGCCACCTTAGACTTCTTCAAATGATCTCTGGCTTTAGTGTGGTTATTTATTTTCAGGTATATTAGTTCTGAATTTGGGGACCAGTGGGCTCAGTGTACTTCAAAAGCAAACACCAAAATCACTTACTACCCACAGGCACCCACCCCATCCTTCTCCGTGCACATGAATTAGCCAGTAACCTCCTCCCAGAGCAACCACACTGAAGCTACTGCTCTGATAAGGCTGATGTACTACACCTCTCACTGCAGTTGGAAACACAGAGCAGTCTCCACAACACTGCCCAGCTTCAGTTCAAACTACACCAACCAACCAGAAAACAGATGAAAACAAAAAAAAATTCAAGGGTGTCACCAAAAGCCCATCCCAATATTTAGCAGTAACTCCCTGCTAAGAACAAACCACACAAAGCAATTTGCAAGGGAAGAACCCACACATGCGAGAATGAATCAACAGGGATCAGCCAAGCCAGAAAGCCAGGAGTGTCTTCAAAGTCCAGCCAGGCACCAGGAGGGTGTTTTTCAGACACACACAAGCATTTACTAAAGCACCTGCTTCTTTAAGTGGGTACCCCACAGCACAATGCAATCAGGCATCTTCCTCCCCAGGGACCAGATCCCAAAACACAGAACACGTGGCTTCAGCCTCTGACTAGGGGAAACTGCACTCTCACACCATCTTTTATGACCCACTCCATTTGTCTGTAATTTGTGTTCTGTGTATGTATTTCACATGTCTGTTCACACACAGAGGAAAACCTCAAACAGCATTCCTTCCTAACGTGAAGAAATATTAAACTTTTCAAAGCAAATCTGAAATACTGGCTGTTAGCTTTATGGATACACCAGTAGTTCCAGCAGTGCAAGATTTCCAGCTACAAATCATCTCTATAAATCACATTTCCCTGGGACTCAGTCCTACACCTCTGCATCCTACTCTCCATATAGCTCCTGTTCTACACACAACAAGCCCTCCTATCCCATTTTTAACTATCTTCCTGGATGTGTTTCCTGTTGCAGCATACAAGTATTTGGGTTTTTTTCAAACTTAGTCACCAGACAGTACCAGGTTAATCTAAGTGGCCTTGACTCCTGGCTGGCATAAATCAGCACAGCTACAGCAAGTGCAGAAGAATTAAGGAACTGTGTCAGTTTATGCCAGCTAAAAATCTGACCCCATTCATCTGATTTGCCTCAAGATAGTCACTACAGTCAGAATGTAAGAATAAATTAGCATGGATTAAACCTAGGAAAACCTGCTAAGGAAACTTGACTGTGTTCAAATACACACAACTGGAGTTCACTCATAATTGTGCAGCTTAAGTCATGTGACCTAAATGCCATTAACTAATAGGATCAGTCTACTACTAGTGGTCCCTAAATATAAGGGGGGGAAAAAAAACCCCCAAGCTTTCTATTTAAGGACCAACTGCTCACAAATTTACGATGGTTGACTCAAGAAACACATGGCACCTTCCTCTGCCAAAACATCTGCCTCCTTCAGGAGAGCTGACTTCATCCAGCACTGGTGGAAGGTCTCCGTCTGCATTATTCTTACAGCACTGAGTACTCGGCTGCCAGCACTACATGAAGGAACTATTTATGCTCCATAAAAGGCTTGGACATAGTCTGCAACACAGGCAGAAATGAGAGGGCTAAATCAAGCTAATTATTTTGAGACCTTCCAACTAGAAACATTAATACAATAAAATCCACGTGCTTCTCTTAACTCGTGCACCTTGCGAGGGATTTCTACTCTGTGTGTTCAAAAAGGCCATCATATGGAAACAATTACAGCACACAAGCTTAAACTGACTTCTACCAATGCAAGGACCCTTGACCCATCTTTATGGGCATTTTAAATAATTTATGTGCAACTTGAATGCAATCTGCTCTACTTGACATCTCTGACCCAGAGCATATCGAGGTTTATGTTGGGTTTCTTTAACACTGAGACCCTGTCAAGGGAAGATGTGATCTATGCTGTTATAACAGGAGCTCCTCTCCACCAGCCACTGAAGCAGGGCTCTACCAATCCCCACTGCTGCCCCTCTGTCAAAATGTTCTGGCCAAAAAAATGCTTATTTTGCTTTTCCCTAGGGTTTCCTGTAGGCAAGCTCTCTCTTTTCCTACCTCTCCTGCCAGATGCCAGAAAGGAACCAGAAAGAGCTGGTGGAAAGGGGAGAGCTTCACCATGGTCCGAACCAGAGCATGGCCACAGTACCCATAGAAGAAAGAGGTCAATGCAAGCAACAGAGCCCTGCTCCTCCTTGAAGGGAACACGGGTTTTGAGGAAAGGATAAAGGAAGCCTTAATACTTGCTCTTCACCTGGGAGAACTGATTAGCCTCAAATATTTTCTGGGAGCTCATGCAAATCAGAGCCTGGGCCATATCCTCTGCAAGGGACACAGGAAAAGCCAAGCCCCTGGGGAGAGCTGAGCACAGCTGGGCAGAGCAAGTAAATCCCTGCAGGAGCAGGCAGGGAGGGCAGAAAGCAGTGGGGATGCTGCCTGCAGGGAGGGGGGGGACACAATGCACAGGGAAAGGGGCCTAAGCTCCTCTGTTTCCATAACTGATGGGCTCAGGCCACCCCAGAAGGGGACTCAGCCCCACCTTTCCTGCCACAAGCCCTCAAACTCGGATCCTCTCAGAAAGGAGCTAAGGGCTGCAAGGGGGATCACAGGAATCCTGCCCGTGTGATTTTAGCATTTGAGGCCAAATGAATGAGGAGGCACTTTGAAACGCTGAATGGTCTGGTTGGAAGAGACCTTAAACACTATCAGGTCCAACCATCCTGTCACAGGCAGCTCACCTTCCACTTTGGACTCCCTGCCTTTATCTTCAGAGGATTCTTGTTGGTAACCACAAACTAATCCACCCCAAGCATGAGCCTGATTTAAATCTAAGTGATTTGAATCACTGATTCTAATCAGGGTTTATATCAAAAAGCAGGAAACATGGTTTAAATCATCATTTTCAAACTTGTTTTGCATTTGTATTTTTATATTTATTAAAGAAACAAATTCTAATTGGTTAGCAACTTAATAAAATACGACCTTTTCATTAACTTAATTTTTCTGTCTGCTAAAGATGGTAGTTATTTTCACATTCATTTGCATCCCTAAGTTTTGGGCTATGACTTTATCAGAAATTATGACAATTTTTATTAGTTGGTAATTTTAGGATTTGTATCAATCTTTATTGGGTTGAAAAATAAAACTGCAAGAAAATGAAAATAACACTTTTTATTTATTAAATTAAGTTTGTTTAAATATGCTGGATACATAATGAGTTTATACATTTATGCATATAAAACACTTACTGAACATGATCTGTTGTAAGAAAATGGACTATATTACAACCACAGCAGTATTAGATCTCAACCTTCCACACCTTTATTTTATTCCTAGTTTGGAAAAGGAGAACAAGGTCTCCTTTTCTCAGTTTTTACTGAATCATCAAAGGAATTACTGAAACTAATCATTCTGCCCTATCTCAATGAACACTGAAACCAAACTTCATCCACAGAAGGTCATCTAAAGCTTATCAATATTCACATGCTCTAGCACAACTGAAAGAGCTAACTTCAGTTAGGTCTTCAGGCTATTTTTTTTTAAACGTAATCAGGAAAGTTTATTTTGTATTTAATCATTTAAGCACAATAAATTTGTTTCAAATTTTGATATTGTCATCTAAAAATAGTATTTGAAAACACTTAAATTAAACATCACAGAATTTAAATAAAAGTAATATTTTAAAACTGTCTAAAGCTAATTCATTTTGTCCTCCCTATTTAAGCTGCAGTTCTAAACAACTTTAAAATGTCTAAATATTAAGCAAGTCATAATTAGTACAGTCAATAAAATAAAACATCCCCCACCAAAACAGAAAACAAAAAAACAAAGCCCACTTTCCTTTAACTTGAGATATTGAAATTCAGGAGGAATTAAAAAAAAAAAAAAAAAAAAAAAAAAAAAAAAAAAAAAAAGCTGGTTTATTATCTTGGGTTCAAAGTTCTTGGTTCTCTGCTACCTGGTGATGCCCCCCCAAAACCAACTCCTTACATTACAGTCTGCTGCTAAATCCTGTTTAAAAAAAAAAAAAAAAAGGCAGCTAGAGGGGGGAAGTGAGGGGGAGGAAGAAAAGAAAAGTCGCTCTATTGAATACAGCATCTCTACCACACATAATTCAAGGACTATAGCCAGTATGAGTTGGGGGCTAGGGGAGAAGAGAGCTTTTTTTATCCTTTTCCTTCAAAGAAACTCATCAGAAATAAACTGCTATTCAATTAGGTAAATCCTCATCACATTTACTTTCAGCAAACCTAAATAATAATACAAAATAACCCAAAATGCCATGAAGGAACGACATATATAACATGTGGTAAATAGAAGTTTAACAAATCCCTGGAGAGTTACCACCAGCACTGAATGTGGCATTTCTCTCCTAAAGAATTTACAAATCCAAGCTCACAATAGAAGATTTCAAAAATAATAATTAAAATCTGCACAGTAACAACTATTTGGGTGTTTCTTTTGGACTTAAAATAAAAACAATTACATATAAATACTACCTAAACATACATGCCACCTCAATCAGGAGAGCCTGAAATGGAAGAACACGCAGCTTACAGGCAACTAGCTCTGAAAATATAAGTGTATGCTGTTCTTTAAATACACCTTTAAAAACAATTTCATAAGTTTAGATTTTATGGCAATTTGAGAGCCCATTTTGACAGTCTTGCATGCACCACACACCACCTCCCTATAAAAAACACATATAGAAAGGTATTCGTGTTCTTGGTTAAGGCAAGATTAACACAACAACAAAAAAAAAAAAAAAGGCAATTTAAAACAGAAAAAAGGTCTCGTAATAAAAAGACCATTTTACTGTTTCTGTTATAATTCTAAGTGACTGGATGTAGCATAAAGCTATGATTATTTTCCTGTGGTCATAATATATGTGACTTAGAGTATGTTCAGGGAAAAGTTAACTGAGACAGAGGGCTGTAAACAGACCCAGAATTTGGGCACAGAAATGCACCCCCTTGTGCTAACCCACATCCAGCCCCATGGGCAACTTTATTTACTGTTCAGAGTTCCCTGCAAAGGAGTGAAGCTGTCTCTAATGCCATACAAATTTGGCTATCAGCTGTCCTATGCAAATTTGACTCTAATTACATATGCATTGCTGAGCTATGAAATAAGTCAGTGTGTTGTGGTATGTGAATACACATCCCGCTCTTGTTTTTGAGCATAATAGTTTTCAGTGTCTGCAGAGTGTTCATATCCTGTAGACTTGTCTTTTTTTTTTTTTCCCTTTTCCTTTCTATCCTGTGGACGTCTCCTCCCCCACACTTTTTTTAAATGAGACACCTTCTTTTCTAATAAAAAATTAAATTAAGACAGAATTCATTTTTTAAACCAGTTCTTAAAACAATATGAATTCCAGCCAGAGAGAGATGAAGTAAAAATCAAAGACTGTTATTTTATATTGTGTAATGAATTAGCTTTAAAAAAGGTTGAACAATAAACAAACAGCTACCCAAAAACATTTTTGTGAGCTAATTATGTACTAAGCAAGAAGTAATTTTATCCTTATACCCACATTTTATGTTTTGGGCACTTCTATTTCATGTCCCTTGACACCTTCTCCAATAATCCATCTACTTTATATTGGAAAGCCTCACATGAATAAAACTTTATGGCACTACAGGCATTTAGCCTTCCACTGACATTCCTGGCCTGTTCAATTCTGCAATTCAATCAAAATCAAATCTCAAAATCCTCTTGTCAGCCAGCGCTGCTTTCATATGCCCGAGCCCTGTGTAAGGATAACTGCATCCAATCTTTCCCCCAAGCAGTGCTTATATTGTTTTATTACAGTTCAATGAGTGGAGTTCAAAATTACATGCAGCTGCCTACTACTGTGGTCTGTCTGTGCTACGCATGGACACAAGTATTGCCCACCAGGCTTGAAATCATTCACTTACTGGTCTGGCAAGAGAGACTGTGAGCACTTCACTGTGTGGAGGAACATCCTGCCTGCTAGATCTAAAGAGGGTGATGTTAGCAGATCAGTCCCTTTATAAAGGAATTGCAAAAGCCCTATGAAATGCAACTCAAACGTGCTCGATGTTAAGCATGTGGCTACTGCACATAAAAGGAAAGATAAACCTCAACATGCACTACTCATTCACGGAAAGCTTGTGAGGGAAGATAAAGGACTGGGGAATAAAAGGCATCTCACTGAGTTTTTGTGTGTTTTAAATGACGAATCTTCATTTAGGCAATTTTTATCTTTTCCTCCCGCCCGTCCCCCATCTTCACAGTGAAGCAAAAGGACGAAACAAAGCTAATTAAATACAATTTAGTCAGATGAACAGTGCAGCGACTCCAGATCCGATAGCTAAAAAACTCCTGCAGCACCAGCTCCTGTACAGCCTGGCTGGAGGGAGACAGAGCATCAAAACTGGGCAGGATTTCCACCCCACACTCGCTAAGGGCTGGAGGTAAAGAGTGTCAAGAGACTGGCCCCTGTGCTATGACCAGGGATGGGAAGCAGCAACAGCCATGAGCTGCTGGAAAGGGGTTCATCCACAGGCTGCCCAGCCAGGTACCAGCACAATTCCCCCACTGCCAGCAGCAGCATCCTCTCGGCACACACAGAATTCCACTGACACTCCTACAGGTTAACTTTTGGCCCATCACATTACTGTTTAGTGATCATTTTCACTCTGCTTTCCATCAGCATTTCACAGTATTACAACAGTGACCAAAATGAAAAGAGAAAAAAAAGAAAAAAAAGGCTTTTATCAAAGGCTCTTCATCAAATATTGTACCGTGACTAAATTCTGTAAGAGTAGCAAGTGAGAAAACAGAGGCAACACATCGTTAGACATCCTGCCGAGAAAAAGCTCTCTCCAAGATGAACCCCATTACCTTCCAGCACACAGGTCTGAGAACCAAGCTAACCACACAACAAACCACTGACCTATGACAGCAGCACTAAACTGTTCATCCACAAATCAAGGCTTCATTTCTTTTTCAAAAAAAATAGAGAGAGGAGGAAAAAAAGCCCGCTCAGCTGCTGTGCAACTGCTCACATGTTGGTTATGCAGAAGCAAACCCAGTTATGAGGCTGGCCAGCTTTTGGGCTTTTCATTGCCTTCATTCAGGAGTAGTGTGGATGACTGTGTGCATCATACGTGTGCCTGTTAATCTGTTTCTACATCTATTTGTACAAAGCCTGGACAGGGAAATCTGGAAATGTGACAGCAGTGACCAATCCTGGAGCCACCAACTGTGACACTCCAGGACAGAGGCACAGCCCCCAGCTCAGGCGCTGGGATACAGCCCACACAATACAGCTTCAAGATCCCACCCTGACAAGGCTTTGTGGCCAGTCAGTCACATCTCCTTCATGTCTAGTTATGGTACAATGACAGATTTGGGAACACTTGTACCAAATCTCAGAGCGCCAGGATCACAGCCATTGCAGTCATCTCCTTCCTATCCAAAAACATCAAAGGCATCTTTCTGCACAAGGCTAAAGCTTCTGCTTCTTCTCTAGAGGTGGACTGGGTTATGGAGCAGCAAAGCCCTGGGGGAGTTCCTGCACAGCTCCCCACAACAGCCTTGTCCCCACATACTCAGGGCCAACACAGAAAACCCTCAGAGGAAATACAACTTCCCTTTGTTAAAGCTACTGAGGGCAATGAGTGTGAGAGAAGGAGTAATAAACCCTCCATCAGCCTGCAGACCAGGCTTTGCAGCTCCACACATGGCTGAAGCTTTCAGTTTTGGGGTATTCTGTAGCTGAGTCACAGCTCCCCTGGGTGCTGCACATGTACTGTGACAGCATACACATGCACATCTCCACCACTCCCAGGACAGGGGGATACCTGGGCCCTCCCAAGGACCAAACTCAGCCAGCAAAGCACTATCAAAACATCAGCAGAGGAACCCTGCTCAGAAACAGTGGATATGGTCCCTGTCAATATGCAATGACATATCAACATTACAGAATCCAAAACTGGAGGCAAACCACTTGGGCGTGCGCTGGGGCTAAGGAGGGGAAAAACCGTCTCGCTCCACATGCACACTTGTAGGAAGTGACAAAGCATCACGTCTGCCTGCCACCCGAAACATATTTAGCAGCCTATAGATAGCAACCCAACGAGACGGATCCAGCGCGAGCCCCGGCGCAGGCGCCCCGGGTGACTCTGCACCTGTGGCTTTGCCTGAATCCAAGGGGATGAGAGAGGCAAGCCAAGAACTGCAGCTCCCAACCACCTCCTTTATCACCACCATCACCGTATTTACTGTAACACATGTGACTTAGTGAAGCCCCAGATTAATTAAATGAACTCCTCCATTAATCAATCAATCAATCCAGCACAGAGCAGTTGAAATATTGAATTACTTAAGAGCAGCATCTTTATATAGGACTTTTAAAGGTCTGCTCTGGAGGACCTTATCCCTCGTAATTAAATTCAGCCTCACATGCAGAGGAGCATAAGAAACCCAGAGGAGCCCTGAGGCTGCGAGCGCAGGAGCGTGGGCACGTTCCTGGGTGGGAGGGAAACACAGCTCCTGCCTTGGGAAACTGCCCCATTCCAGGGGGTCAGTGAGCTTCTCCCAAAACAAACATTCCTCTGAAACTCCCTTGGAAACGCCCTCCCAGACACTGGGGGCTCCTGCTTGTTCAATCAGGATCACTAATCAATTCAGTAAGAAAACCAAGACCAGGATTGCCCAATCCTAACTAACAGCTCACTTCCAGCTGGCAGAGCTGGAACAGGGGGAAGGAGGAGAGCAAGGCCATGTGCTGGTACTCTGGGAATACCTGAATGCATACATAATAGTTGCAAAACCTGTAAAGTCAGTAAAGGTTATCTAATTTTATATATGGTGAAATTTAGGCAGAGAGAGTTGAAACACGTTGTTCCGAGATGTGCAGAGCACCGGTGAGAATGTCAGTAATAAGAACACCAATCTCCCGTCATCCTGAAAGCCAGGCACACAAACTGCTAATACGATCAATTTTGTCATCTGTGGGTCCACTTGAACCACTATATTTGGACATCAAAATAGGAGGGATGAATTCTACATTTCTTTCCATCTTCACTTCAGTCGGGATGAGACTGGTGTAGCTATGGTTATAAGTGGGGGAAAGGACAACGGGGGGGGAAAAAAAAAAAATCCTAGTCCATGTATATAATCATTCCAATTACTAAAAAAACCCCATCATCGGAAACTTCTCTCATAGCATGCGAATTGCTGTTTCCCTTAGGCAACAAAAATTAAGTTTCACAAGGCTCCCCCTCAAAAAACAGACCTATAACATCTAGGCAAAAATAACTAATCCTGGTATGTCTTCCCCACCCCCAGCAAATATAAATATTTTAGCTATTTTAGCTGCAAGAGTCTGATTTAAGTGGTTATAACTTCTTTTGTGCTTGCTCTTCTGCCTCCAGCCCTTCCACCACCACGCTGCCCTGAGCAGGGATCTCGGTGCAGCACATGGACTGCCCTGACTGCTGCTCCCAAACACAAAGAAAACGGAGTAACAGCCTCGAGATCTTGGGATAAGATACAGCACCCAGAAGCAAATAAAAACGCAGCAATATGAACACATAGTTCAGCGCTCAACAGTCACTATTTTTTTTGGCAAAGACAATACCAAGAAAACAGAAAAGGCTTATTACAAGCCCTAAATGTAGGATGGCACAGCATGTTAACATATTGCTGTACATCCTTTATAGAATTGCCTCCAAAGCTATATTAAAATAACGTTAAGGTTGCAAAAACTAAGCAACAAAGTTGGCAACATCAACATTCAATCCTGATTTACACCTTTGGAAGGAGTATTACAATCAAGTCTTCACTTACACAATCTTTTTTTTTTCTGTGGGACTCCCATCTAATGCACAGTTATTAAGCATTGCTTTTTTCCTTATAAAGCCTCCACTCCCAGTGGCACACACTACTTATTTAGCACACACTATCCAAAAGCAGAATGAATACAGAATTACCAAACTTCTCTTGACCATGTCTCCAGTTCTCCCATTAGAGAACCAGGATGTTAAGAAAAACCTTCTCACCTCCACTTGCAAAGATGTTTGATGGCATCACAACCACCTCGAGGCTGGGAAACCAAGACAAAGCAAAAGGGAAGCTCCCGGTGGCTGCTGTTTGAGTTACCCAGTAACTCAGGGCACCAATCAAAGCCCACCCTGCCTCATGGTCTTTATGGATTCTAACAGCCCCATGTGCTGCAGACAGCCCCAACTGGCCTCAGCTGTGGTTGCCAAGCCCAGATCACTTCTGTAAATTGGCCCCAGGTGCCTCTTGGTGGGCATGCAGAAATGAGGAACAGGGAACCATGTGGCAAGTTTGGAGCAATTGGGTTTGCATGACGTACCAAAGACTAAACAAGGCTCTTGGAAAGAAAAAAAAATAAAACAAAATAAACCCCCAAAACTGCATGAACATGTCAAGAATTTCACAATGTTGAACAGCCCAGAGGCTTTGTTAAGGCCTGTACCACCTTAGCTCTGTCATTTCCCAAATCTCATGTGCCAGACTATGCCACCTTGAAGGTTGTTTTCACCTACACCTGTTTTTAATGCATATAATTTCTGTGGAATTTTTTACTCTGTCTTTAAGAAGTGAGACTTCAAAGAGAAGCAAGAAGCAGAAACAACCAGGGAGTGGAGTGAGGAGACAAATGACAAAACCATGGCCAGCAAGAGAGGCACACCAGCAGCCACCACCACCAGAGCTAGCAGCACAACCAGACACTGCCGGTGGCAGGGCAGGCATCAACCCCACATTCTGAGGATCACTCCAACAGCTACAAGTCTGAGATCCCCCCATGGTGGGACCACAAGGAGCACTCTAATATCCTCAAACAACTTGAATTGCCTTGACAACTCCAGTGACTCCAAGGCAGTGTGAGAAACCAGGAGCTCCCACTGCTTCTCAGGGTACCCACTTCCCCCTGACACCTTGAGGCCATGGAACCCTACATGGCACCACACAAGGAGGATGCTGAGGCACTGTGGGACTCGTCCTCCCCCACGGCACCTGGGCAGGACCCTCCGGGCTCAGCAAAGTGCTATGTGGCTGCCCTGGGTTCCCCTCGCCAGTGACAGCTCCTGCACAGAGACACTGCAGCTCTGTTAAAAATACACACACACACATACACATGCACCCGTACATTAAAAAAGAACAATTCTTTATATGGCAATGAGCTGTGCTGTCATTCCTGTCCATTATGCGCCCGTTTGGGTTTGCTTGGGCAGCTGAAAAGACTTGGTGAGGTTAGTGGGTGCTCTAGAAGACTTGCCACAATCCCAGCAGCTTGATTTCTGGCCCTGTATACGTTCGAGGAAGTCACAGGTGTTGCTCAGAAGTGGCATATCTCAGTTTTGTTCAATACTTACATGGTATTATATGCTGGGGAAGGGGCTGCACTAATACACAGAAACTGCCAAGTATCACATTTTTCCCCTGATCTATGGCGTTCTCCATCCTCCCCAGTAATTTGCACTTTCTTCTCTTTCAAAGACTCCCATAAAAGCCATTTACAGTCAATACAGTCTTATTAGCACCCGGTGTATGTTCTCATCTCAAAGTACGTGTTTACTTTGACTTCCCCCTGACGGAAAGAACAGGCGAGTGTTGCCATTTTGTATCACAGACTCTGAGAGTCCAGGGCTCTTTTGAACACAGGTTAATAAAACAAAAATGAAATTTAAATAAATCAGCAAAAAATCAACTGAGTAAAGCTTGCACTTCAGTTGCTCTGACTAAAGAGAACAGCGAAAGCCAAAAGGAAGGAGTTAACCTCTGTGGGAACAGCATCAAACAGTCGCTGCTGCTTCAGTTATCTCTGCACCGGGACTCGCCGCAGCAAACTGCATCCCTTGGTAAGGCAAGAGCATCACCTACACACTCACAGTCCTCCAAGGGTCACAGCTAAAGCACTGCCTTTTAAATGTGGGGAACAACCAACATCAGGTACACAAGAAAATCTGGTGGATTGAACAGGAAACTACTGAGAACTATTTCTGAAATGTAAATGAGACTCTGCTACTTTCATTTCATTCTTGCCGTAGCACTGTGCTGAGATGAAGTTTCCATCTGTGATTTTCAGGACAGGATATCAGCCATTTCAGATGGCATCCGTCGGAAGCCAGAGAGACACGTTACTCACAATTTTTTGTTTTATAAAAATATTTAAACTCAATTTGGTCTTCCCTCGGACAGAGCTTATGGGAGATTAATTCAGTGCTTTGGGGAACAACCTCGCAGCGAATACGCAGCTTTACCCCCACCATCCCTTTCTAAATTTACTATTTTTTAAGATCAACTTGTATAAAGTTACAATTTGAAATGGACTATATATTTTAAAAGACAGTTTTCATAAGGCCATGCTAAATACTGATTTTTTTATTCCCACTTTGACTTCAACAAGTTAAACAGTTTGTGGTATCAACCCTCGAGGTTTTCAACACAAGAAAAAATTTTCCCATCTCTCACTGAAATTCAAGGACTCTTGGACTACCTGTGAAACTTAGTGTCCATATGCAAGAGACAGCACATCCAGCAAAATTATTTCAAACACTTGTTGTTTCTTTTTCCACAACATTTTCACCATCAGTCGCACAAATTTATCAGCAAAAAATGCTGAAGTCAATGATGATGCAATTAAGGCTTTGATTACACGATGACAGAAAATCGATTTTAAAGCAGATTATATCAACAGTTGGGCAAACGGAGAGGCAGACATTATGGAAATCAGACCTTTTAATATCTTTAAGATTCCATAACCCCAGAGAGCATCTTTAATTCACCCTCTTTTATTCCAGATGGTCTCATAAAAAAACCCCTAAGTTATCACATTCTGGTAGCCCATGCTAACACGCTTCCTATGACATGATGCTAATACGTGTTAAAAACCAACATTAAAAAAAAAAAAAAAAAGAGTCCAAATTGCAACTATTTCCCCACTAAGGTGGCATTTGCAACCACATACATTTTTTAAAGACCCCCAGGATACAACACATCACTTACTTCCAGCGGGCAGGCATGGCAGTGCCTGGTGAAGGCACGCTGAGTTACACATAAGTATTTAAGAGCAGGATTTGGCTTCAGACTCCGCATGAAGGCAGGAATAGGGAACTATTGTGCTGCCTGTTTTCTCACAGCAGATCCCAACTAGCTTTGGCTATGGATCCAGCACCGCCAGCCAATTTCAAGGATAAAAAAAAAGAGCCTCCGACCCTTTCCTTTCTCTCCCTTTTTGTAATCTCCTGCAGGCACAGCAGCTCCAGCAAGCAGCTCCCCTACCAGCCCAATATTTACACTAAACCACTAAAGGACTTTCTATTATAATGCTATCTCATTGATACAAGATTACTCCTGAACCACATCAAACCCCGTAACACTGTGAAAGGCACAAACGCCGTCTCAAGAAAGAGGCGCAGAGTGGATTATTTTAGTCTCGTTATTTCAACGGCACTTTTTAGATTTATGTAAAAAGTAATGCAATGCTACAGTAAGTGTTTCTCCCCTGGGGGCAACTGAGTGTCTATATGGATTAAATGTACACGCGTAAACACTTGCGATAGCTAATTATATTCCTGAAAGTACCCGATTCTTGCCATCTCTTAATCCCACAAAATAAAAACACTTCAAAAAAATTTTTTCAGATAATCATCAATTTTATCTACTGTCTTTGAAACTCTACAGAGATTTTTCACCTGAGAATCAAAAAGTGTTAAAACTCCTGGCTCTTTTAACTCTCTTTTACAAAAGCTGCATGGATGTAAAAACCCCAACAGAACACAGCACTTGCCGTCTCCTCTGGTTGCACAGAACATGAAAGAGTAACCAGACATTTTTATTCAAATGAAATTATACTAATTTTTTTTTAATCTTTTTTTTTTTTTTTCTCCTTCAGCATGCAAAAAACCCCACCCTATAGTGAACACAAGCTTAAAGCAATCTTTTCCAATGGACCATTTTACTTATTCTACAATTTCTTACCCAAATTACACAGGTATAATTATTTTGACACTGTAATGAAAAGAAAATGGGATTTGGGCACTGTGGGTTTATCTAATAACACTATTTCTTGCCAGACTTCACAGCACTGACAATCACAAAGAGCCCTGTCCATTCCAATAGGAAATATTTGATTTTACTGTAGGAACATTATTTATTTTCACCAAGTTGCTATTATCAGAAAGGATATGATAGCTGAATAATAAAAATGAAATCAAGAAATTCTGGTGTTTCAAGGCTTTATTTTTTTCTGCTCTCACTTTTGACATTTTCTTCCCCTGGAGAGACAAGATAAAGTGCTGTCATAAATGGGTGACTTTTCTTGTCAAATGACAGATTTGATTCTCCATGGCAACCACAAATCAAGGTGCTAGTCTGAATTAAAGCTTCTCTTAAAAGGCGTCTTTATGTTTATAAAATGAATTTAAATTAAATGGGTATTAGGTACAGTTTTTTACCTCCATTTATTTATTGACTGAGGAGCTCTGTACTGCGTGGAGCATATTTGCATTTTAAGGAAAGACAACATATTGTACTGGCAGATGCACAAACAAAGCAAGTTACAAGGTCATGCTACATATACTAGTTTACAGTACTATGAATGGTATACAGATGGACAGCAAGCAGTTAAGAGGTACTTAAATACTGGAAAAAGCACAAAAATTACCTAGAGAGTAACAGATGAAGGAAATCTCTCCTCATTTCATAACACTGCTTTCTTCCACACACAGTTAATAGAGAGTCATGTAATTGTCACAAACAGAATGCCAAAAGGGAAAAAAAAAATGTAAAAAATCAGATGCTTCCTCCTGTGCCCTTATGCAATCTTACTATAGAGCATGATACGCTCTTACAAATGGTTGTTACCATGACTTTCAAATACCCGAATTTATCCCAGATTTCTAACTTCAACTGCTCTAAAAATTCACTTTCTTGAGGTCACAACACATCTGAATTTCTTTATTCAGAAGATGAGTCAGTGGAGCCTCCTAGTTCCACAATTAACCTCCCTTATTACCTCTTTTTTTAAAAAAACCTGAAATCCAGGGAACCTAAATTGCACTGTAATACTCTCCTCATTCCATTTCCCCAAAGAAATGGGAAAATCTTTGCACAGACATTAGACTTAAATTTTTAACATACAAGTAAAGTCAAATACGTATTTTTACACGCAAGGAAGTAAATACTTTCAAAAATGTACAGAGCATTATTAAAAAAAAAAATCAAAATACTGCAGGTTTGTCAGCCAATTCTCTCAGTTACCGGAGTCAAGTGGCTCCATATTCACTGCCCTTGTAAGCTCTGCCAAATTTGATTTTAAGCTTCCTGAAGTTAAAGAAGGTTTATACAGTATTAACACGAGATCTTCTCACACATTTCTCAAGTTATTACACAGCCTTTTATCCAAAATCACAATTTTAAGCAGCGCAGGAAGGCTTCAGTTCAGCTTCACAGGCAGAGATGGACAGAGGATGTCTTCATCTCGCCGCCGGGCTTTCTGCTCCGCTTCACCGCAGATTCTTCCGGAGAAGGTGCAATAAAAGGGAGCCAGAAACTTAGAAAATCTCTTTACACCCCAGGTCTGTGCAGGATTTGGCACCCAGCAGCTTGGGGATAGCCCCCACCTTGCTGCTGTGGAGCAGCTCAGATGCAGCTTTTAGGGTGCTGAGCATGGACCCATTCCCCGAATTATCGGCACTTGTGTGTAACCCAGAAATGTCCCAATCTGGTATTGACAGCTTTTCAACCCAAGTATCCCACCTTAGGAATTAGGGGGGAATAAGAGTCAGGCCTCTCTGAACCGATGTGTAAACATTGGCTACATAAAAATCAAAGGACACTTTGCTAATGTACTACTGTATAAGTAACAGCCTCATTAAAATATGACTAATCTGTTGCAGAAATGTGCATTTTATGGGGTAAGCAATTGAATATCTTACATTTTTATAGTGAGAAAAGAAAAAGAAAACGAGTCTACCTATTTCACTCATACTGTAACCTGATCACAATGTTTATACATGCCCATCACAGCGCTATATAAATTAAGTCCCAAGAAAGGGTTTGAGAAAATAAAATATGGTTAACTTCAAACAACACCTCCAGCTCAACTCCTGAAAATCCTTGGCACTTCTTGCTACGCACTGCTGGACATTCTTGAGGTTAAGAGCCCGTCTCCCCAAGGTCTGAATACTGAACTTTTAGGGAAAACTCCCCAGATTACCACCATGCACAGGGATAACTGCACATGGAACATGGTCTCCAGGCTGTTACACAAGCTGGATGCTGTGTGGTAGGTACTGGGAGTAGTGTCTGCTAATTAAGGGGATGGAGAGTGACATCCACACCTCATACTTAGGTCTTCTCTCCCTCATCAGCAGTATTAAGGCAAAGCAAACCTGGTTAAGGTTGCTGGTCTGCTGTGTCTGCAGAAAACTGGGGGGTTTTCTGGGCCCTTAGAGCCAGCTGATAGCATGGGTTTGCTGAATGAGCTCTGAGCACCAAAAGAAAAACTTGCTAAAATTGTTGTTCAAATTGTATTTCAGAAAGGGGCAGCCATGGAGCCTCGTGCCACGGTGTTGTTTGGGACATGCTGCAGCCAAACCAGCAGCAGTTCTCCACTTCAGCTACAAGTGCTCCAAAAGTAAATATGGCACAGACAGAAAAACCTTGGAAGTGCACAAATTTGGGGCTCTTAACCTTTTTGCGAGGTCGTGGTAGTGCTGGGGCTGCACCAAACCACTGGAAAACTGTGGTGTTTTCCAGTGTGGTGTAACTCGAGATACAAACATGGATTTGTTACAGCAGCAATGCAGAAGACAGCTTAAGTGCAGTAGAAAAAGATATTTTATTTTCTTCTCTTCAAGGTCTCAGCCACGTGGTTAGTGGAAATACAGGGCTTTGATTAGCCAACACCTAAAATTTAAAGTGGGGTAAGCTGATGATGTTAAGGTGCCTTTGTGCACTCTGTGGGCATTTCTGAGGTGGCTTTTGGCAGTTACATGAAATCCTCTCCTTAATTGTTGTGAAGCAGCACAGCTCACCTTTTGTATTGTTTCTAATGCATGGCATTTCATTTTATTGAGCATGAGCTCAGAGCTGGCGATAGTCATAAATTTTACTACTTTAATAGTATATGTTATCTGACATTTCCTAACACTGAGCTTTGGGGTTTGAGACTGACCAGTCTTGACAGAGATGGATACTTAGCATAAGAGTTATAAAGGGAACAGCAGAGGCTTCAGTGGTATTTTAAGCAGGGAAACTATGCAACATACTTTAAAAAAGTGAAAAGACAACCAGGAAAATCTCTGGTTGGTAATCATAGTCAGGAAATGCCAGCAAATGTTTTGAGATGCAAGCTGAAAATGGGAAAGATGTTTAAAGCCAGCTTTGCTACCTTTAGCAGTGAACTATAAAGCTAATCACATATATTTTTGGGGTCCTTAACGTGGACCAGATGGAATTACACTGCACATAAATAAAAAACATTCTCTGGCTTGTGGGCTGGTTTGAATTTTATTTCATTGGATAAATGTGGAAGACAAAGTCACCAAGTAGGTTTTAGTCTGAGTAAACCGTGAAGCAATTAACAGAGTTCCAAGATGCATTTTCATCCATCAGAATCCCTACTGCCTTCTAGTTTTTACATGGAAGTTATTTCAAATCAACTTGAAACCTCACCACGTCCACACCAACTAGGTTAGAGCACGTTCAGGTGCAGCACCTGCTCCTGAATTCCTGGGTCCATCTGGGGGGGCTCCAGCTACATCCTACTGAATCCTAAAAAAAAAAAAAATCATTCTTCTCATCAGTTACTTTGTTTGAAATAATACTAATTAATTTGGGGAAATTTCATAACAAGCTGTGGAAATACTTGATGCAAACCTGCAAGGTAAATAAACTGAGGAGAATAATCTCGAATCCCTTTTTAAGTTATAAAATTATTTACTTGTTCTGATCTGAGCAAACATAAAAGAATACCTCTCCCAGGCTCCAGGCATTGTTACCATCAATTAACTAACAATTCCATAAACAATAAAAGTATTACAAAAACAGCAGCACATCCACACCTACACATTAGCACCAGTCAGCAAAAACCCCAACAAAAAACTACAAACAACACTTCCTACTCCTTAATTCCCAAAGGAAACTCCACCCCAGCTGCTGCAATCAAAAATACAGACTTAACAAAGTGCCTGCAAGGTTAAGTGGCAATTTTAGGTGTTACTGGTAACAGATGTAAAACAATTTCAGACACAAGGGTGAGTGTAAGCTGAGAACTCCTCCAATACAGACTTTTCCCTAAATGACAACTTCTTGCAGAGAATGTGCTCTCAGCTTCAGGATGCTGAAAGATGAATGGGTCTAGATGAAAAAAAAAGAAAATAAAAAAGTCCAACTAGACCATGCATCACCGGCTGACCCCAGAAGCAGCAGAGCTTCCTTGCCGCAGCACAGACGCTTTTGGGAGAGGGCCGTACGACCACTGCTCCATCACACACTGGAAGTGGAGGGACAGCAGGAAAAAGGGATTCCAGCCTGCTTCCTCCCTGTCTCTTCTCCCTCCTGCAAGTCCACACTTGCCTCTTCCCACTGGTTTCTCAACTGTGTTCTCAAATTTCTGTGGGTCAACACAGCACTGCCTTGGCACTCATGCAATGCCTGTGAAATCCAGGGAGTCATGCAAATGCACCTGAATATGCAGTATCTTCTTTTCTGATTCATTATGAATAGGCAGGAGCCATTTTAACCAGGGTGGTGAACATCTCCATTCTTCACTTTGGAAAGTATTCTTTTAAAAAAATCATCCTGACTTCTTGTTGCTCCTCAGCTCTCCCACTGATGGTCCAAAGATTCCTAAGCATCTGCAGACCATCACTGCATGCAGTCATTGCTACTGCCCTGAAGTAAGGCAAGCATTGAAAGGGGACAGTGACAGCAACCTGCAGAAATGCAGGCTGAGATAAATTATGCAAATATATCATGCATCTGGAAAATGGTGTTTTAAAGTACAGCTTCACTGTTCGGCTGACAGCAACCCAGGCCCCTACCTGGTAGCTCTCCTCCTGAGTATCTTTCCTCTGTGAAGTTAATACTCTTTGCCCCCAAAACACATTATGGAAAAATTCAACTGTTCCCTGGGAATTAATATACATTGTTACACTCAGAGAATCAAGTCATTCTTTAGAACTGTGAAATACAAAGATCTTCATCCTGTTTAAGTCCAAGTTTCAATACAAACTGAGCTTTGAACCCTCCAGGATTTCTTTCCAAGAGCAAGAGATCCAGGGGAGGATCTCCTTCAACATACATGCAGTAACAAAGTAAAAAGTACTGACTATGACAGAGGAGGGTGATTTATGAAACACAAGTGTGGGAAATAATTATTTACCTCCATAACAAGCAGTTTCTTCTTGGGTTTTTCACTATAAATGTAACTTTCTCCCAACAGCAACTTTTTAAAAGATGTTTGTCAACTTCTGTCATTCACAGATGCACAACAAAGAAAAATGTATATCTCTCTAATGAGATGCACAGCCAAGGACGGTTGTCAGCATCATAGCACCGCTGTTGTGACATGTATTTCATTTTATTCAATACATAACGGGGGAGCTGTTAAACCCAGCAGTCCAAGCAACGTCCAAATAAGCATTAATAATGCGGTGAATAACTGATCATCACTAGATGGTTTTCAGCAAGATAAAGGGTTTTCCCTCCCCCTTTTAAAAATATCCTTGGAGTTGGAAAACAAAGAGGCAGAAGTTAAGACTGTTGCCTGCTACCTCCCACAATGGGCACACATCTGCAAGTGCCAACCTGCTCATGGCTGAGCCCGTCCTCGTGCGCCACGGATTTCAGCACTGCACCAGGAGATTGCAGCGACACAGCAGGTGGAGCGGGGGGCTAAGGGAGAAGCAATTAACGTGGATTGTGGTTCCCATTTTTCAAGGTAGATGGCAAACTCAGTTTCTCAGACACGTACAAATTCATGTACAAAACCCACTGCATAATACAAGGACATCTGTGTTTACCAAAGTAATCATTATTGTTTAATGCGTATTTTTTAGGCCATTTAACAAATAACTTTAGCTCTGATGAACATGGTGATTTTCATGATAATCTTAAAAGGAAAAAAAAAAGTTCACAAGAAATGTGGAGCTGCTAACATGTGCTAAGTATTAGGACAAGAACCACAGATTAAGGGCACTGCTTTGACCTCACGTATTCTCACCCCCTGCACGCTCAGCCAGCACGGTCCAACAGGGAATTGTGGTTTGCTGCCTTGCATCAGAACCTGAAGTCATCCTTGTGCTGTCTCCTGCCCCAAACTTTGTGGACACACACAGCGAGGGGGGGGGGGGGGGGAGCACCCCATCAGACACCACAAGCAACCACAGGACTAAAACTCCATTGTTTTGGGACCAACCCCACAGTCAGGGCTGCATCCACCCACAGCCCCCCAGAGCTCAGCACAATGGACAGACAGGTCTTCAAACCACCCCACCACCCTCAGAGCCACGGGGAGATTCCCATTCCCATCCCTCTCCCTATCCCTGCTTTACAACTGAACACCATCATCCCTGCCCCATGCAACTCCCCGGTCACAGGACGAGCCCAGAGGGAACAACATTCCCGACCCTCCGGGGCTCCAAGGGGAGCTGGAGGCAGTCAGGGCTGACAGGCAGGGCTGGGGGAGCTCAGGGGAGGAGTGAGCCGAGTCGAGACCCCGCTACATGTTCAGTGATTATAAGATTAGTGTGTTTTTATTTAAAGTATTACCCGTTAACATCCCGTATTACAAAAGTAGCACAACAGTATCGACAGACTGTCAATATTAATAGGAGTGTCTAATGTTTTATCAATACTAATTTAATTTCTGTTATCTGCAGGCTGCAGAGCCTTTCTGAAGAAACAGAGGAACAAGAATGAGAAAGCCAAAGCAGTGACATAACAGGAAAATGAGCCATTCCTTCAGCTTCTCGATCATTCAGTGGCACCCTGCTGTTAACACAGTTATCCTTGCTGCTTCTTTTGAGTAAAAACACCAAGAACAAAACCCACTGAGGTGTTTTCTTCCAATAGCACCAGAACCTCGACAAATCTGTTTTTCTTTTTGGCCAGAAACCATCTTTGCAGAACAGCATTTTTCCTAACTATGTACACCCAAAATCTTTAAAACAAATGTGTCAGGCAACAGCAATTACAGGTTGGATGAATAACTCACCCTTACAACACAGAGTTGATTCACAAAGAAGAATTTCTAGACCAGAGAATGACCCAGTCTCGTACAGACCTCGAAGGGCTACATGGAAGATGCAGCTTTTTCATTTTACAGGCAAAATATGTATTTTTAGGATAAAAATTCTTGAAGACTTGTATTTTACTGAGGTTCAAATAAGTGTCCCTAAGATACACAGGGCAAGGAGATGTGTTGGCAGGTCTGCCCGAGGTGGTAGGTGCTGTGAGGGGTAAGAATACCTGTTCCTTCCAGGGAGATGCTCGGCAAGACCCAGATCACAGCCCCACCCCTGCACTTCCCATCACTACTAACGCACTTTAAAAGAGAGAGGAAGACAGGTCCACAATGACAAAATGTCAAACTGAACAAAGTAATTGAGCTAATCATGTAAACATTCATTATTACTAATATTAAAATATCCTGTTTTGCATTTTCTTTTTGTGACAGAATGAGCAGCATCTAAGGACTCAGAACTATCATCTAAGAACTGAGTAAAAGAGGAAACTGTCTAAAATGAAGACACACTATCAAAGAAGAATTTTTCTCTTGCTTTAGCACATGAATGATGCCAACTGTACTCGCTACAAAGCATTAAGTGGGAATGCAGGGGAAAATATTCTTCTCCTTAAACATATTTCAAATAGGTGATTTATGGTTTTCAAACTGTGAAGGAGAAAAGTGGAAAAGAAGGTATTGGGGTAGGAAATTGCCTTACCTCGTGATACTCCATGATGTGTGACCAGTTCCCACAAATGGGTGAATCCTCCTTCCCTCATTAAGGAGGCTGCAGATTTCGCCCCCCCCCGACCACCTGTAGCTCCCCCACCACCAGCCATATCCTGAGGATTTTACATCACTGTGACAAATTTCAAAGGGTTATGATACCCAAAACTCCCGTGAGAATACATCCAGAGGGTGCTGAGCATGGGACAGCGACTCCAAAATGCCAGAGATGGACTGGGTGGGTGACAGACCTCCCCACCACGGTCCCTGGTGCTGGGCCACAACACCATACACGGTGGCATCATCAAATCCCACATGAGAACAAGGTGAAGCAATGTTTAACATGGAGATGGGGGAAAAAAAGTCAACTCAGATTGCAATCAAAATGCTTCTCCCCCCCTAGCCTGTCTGTGCCCTCCCAACAAGTTCTCCATGCCAGATTTACTGAAATTTCCACACAAAATTCTGCCTTCAAACAGATCTTTGCTGCTACCCACGTCCCCTGCAGTCCCATAGATTAACATCAGCCAGTGGTTGTGAGGAAGCCACGTCTGCCAGACTGCTTCCCAGAACCACAGAAAAAAAGGAGGAAGGCAGAAAACAAGAGAAAACAGTCTGTGGCCTCTGAAAACCAGGGGACTGAGCTTCTCAACAAATCACTTCCAGGCAGCTGGGGATGGAGTCAGAAAAGTATCTTTGAAAGAAAAAAGAACCAGTGAGGAAGGAACAACAAGCAATGCAAGCGGGAAAACCGTGCCATAGGGAAACTAATCCAAGAGGAGTCACAGCTAAGAATCAAAATGAGGAGTTATTGGACAAGGATTAGTGTAAGAGAGGTAGTCTCCTACTAGGAAATGTGATTTGAACGCCTCATGCACAGCCCAGCCAAGGACTTCAGAGGAGGCAACAGGAAGAAACCACAAGGCACAGTGATGTAGGTTAGCCTGCGACTAAGAAAGCAAATTGAAGGTGAGCTTCTGGGTCTAAGCACCCACCAGGGCAGCTTGAGGAATCTGCAGAAGAGAACAAACCTCTCCAGCCTGCCCATGGAGGTTTCCCTTTGCGTTTCAAGGCTCCAAACCTGGCTGTTTTGGAGTTACACACACAGTAACAAAAACGTCAGTGGAGCTATTGGTTCCCATCTCCAGCTCACAAAAGGGGTCTGGCATACAGGAATCCTCCTTGCCAACTATGTCTCTTACCTCACTCAGCTCTTTCTGCTCACTGCTGCCCTTGTCTACAATCAGCATTTCTGCAGCACTTCTCCCTCCTCCACCTCTTCCCAAAGCTCCAACCCCCTCTTCTCCCTGCACAGGAGGCAGCTCCGATGGGAGCAGCAGCAGCCACAGCTCATAACTCGCCTAACGAGTGCCAGCCAGAAGTGATTTGTAGGCATCAAGTAGATTATTGTTTTTTGAGAGAGTGGAAAAGAAAAAGAGGGGCACAAGCTTAAGGTGTTGTTGATGAATGAAGATGAAAAGAAGGTTTTAGGGTGAGAAGTGTTTGTCTAGTGTGACCCAAACCATTCAAACCTCATTTGATAGATGATGGACATTTATTCCCTGCTATGTGTCACTTCAAAGTCTGAGGTTTATATTAAACAAGAAGTCTTCTCCTTCTAAGTTGCTCTTTAGTTTTTCCCTGGAGTTTATCACACAGCACAATACTTGGAAATGTAATTGCATTTAGTTTTTATAATAAAGTCATATGGTCACTAGTAGTACATATTAGAAAATGCATTTTATTGTTTTTCATTATGTAATTGTGTGCTTCATTGCTTTTCATCTGTTTTCCCTTGCCGTGGGAGGTGGCATGGCCCAGGAACACCATATTTCTGGGGATGATGTTCTCTGGGCAGAATGAAACCAATACACCCGTGCTCCCCAGTGCCACTGCCCTTCCCTCCTCTCCACTCCCCACAGGCACCAGGAACCAGGCTCCCAATAAAGTTGACAGTTCCTGCTCTGAGGTAAGGCAAATCCAGCTTTTTCCACCCACAAGGCCCTACTTGGAGAAGCCATGAGCAGCAAATATGTAAAAGTCAGCAAGGACACGAGGCCCAGCCGCAGCTTTAATCACAGAGAAGACATTTTTGAAGTCCTGCATTCAAGTCACCCGTGATACTTTCTCCCACACCCAGACAAGGATGTCGTTCCTCTGGATCTGGGTTTGCAACCTTATGGGAGTTGATGTTTGGAAAGAAATCGTCTGTATCATGAAATAACTTTTCCCCAAACAGCTAATGGCACTAATGGTTTTGAACATGGGGTTCCTCCTACTAAAAGGCATGATCATTCCATTGTAAATGTTTACATTCCTATGCATTAAAAACAAACATATTATGCTAATAAATTATGGAAAAACTGTACTTGATGGGATATGTTCCTGTTTAGTATTCACACAAAGCACTGCAGAATTTAAGCACAGGGTAAATTTACTCATTTACTACATCTATTCCTTTAAATGTGCCCCAAAAGTTGTTTTCTCAGCACTTGCTCACTAAAATTGCTTTCAATATTGGTTTTTGAGGATTTCATTTTACTTAGATTCTCTATTAAGAAGAAAACACCATGGATTTACTGAAACCATATTTCTCCACCAGAGTGTTGATTCACACAGGAGAAAAAAGTATTTCATGCTAGTCCTGGCCCTGAGCAAGGACATCACCTCTTCTCTGTGTCCTACCCAGAAAAAAAAAAGCCACTGCCTTTGATTTGAGATTCTCTGGTCTATTAATGCCCTTCCTCTCCCCACCAGCAGCATATTTCCACTGCAGCCCTGCTAAGCCCTTGAAGACCCCACGATTTTGCATCCAAGCTCTAAGTCAGAAGTTTGAGTTATGCTCCATCAAGTTGCTCCATCTCACCACACTTTTAGAGCTTAAAAAAATTATAAATTTCTATTGAATTTCTCTCTACACAGCTGCATCTCTAATGAACCCCCATAAAAGTTAAAACTTATATTCAGTAATCATATGCAATTGAAACATCATAAAATGAGAAGTCAAGGAACTGTATGTGGGCTGCAATGACTTGTCTTATTGTATTCATTCCCTTAATAAATATACCTTAAAAATAACCTCACAGTCACACATTTGCAATATAATATAAAAATAACACTGGATTCAAATTATTAAACAGGTAATTTAATAGAACAAGAATTGAAATGTAGGACAGTGTGCAACTTTATGCTATAGGAATAAGATGATTTTAGCCAACACAACTATTTTTCTTTTTTGCATTATCTCTGCATTTATAATACTACAACATCCACATAACCTTGACACTGTAGTCACCTTAGTAACAAACAAGTGTAACATTCACTTATAATTGAAATCCCAATAGGGTGTTTGATTCAAGTGAAACAAAAATTGGAGGCCCCTACTTTGCTGCTTTTTTCTTAGTCACATAGACATGGGCTAAAAGGATTTAAAAATAGATATATTTGTACACTATTACATCTACAAAGCAGAACCATTTAATTTTAATTTAACGCTAAATGGAAACAAATATAACACCTTTAAAAGACACGATGCTAAAAAGAGAAGCAAATTATTTAAGTTCTGGACCAGCACAGCTTGGAGAATTCACACCAGGTAAAGGCCAATATTTAAACCAGTCTTACAGCCCAGAGAAAGAGCTGTGCTGGGGACATTGAACCAGCAGAACTGGGCGGGTAGAGGACACCCTTCACTGTGACACCACGGCCCAGAACTGATGGGGATGAGTATCCCTACCACGTCTAGCTTCTGCTTTGCATAGCTGGTTTCATTTAAATTGGGCTGTTTTGCATGAAAGATAAGGGACAAAGGTCCTAGCAGTGCCCAGAAGGGCACATTAAAGTGCTTGGTCACTCCTTAGCAATGGCCAAGACCAGACACTTCTGAGAAAGGTACAAGAAACACCTGAACTGAGTTTCCACCTCTGGAAACAGGGCTTTCTGCCTAACCCTTTGTTAGCTTTGTCCTAAAACAAGAGAATTTATACTCTTCCTAACTTGTATGATTAAATAAAACTGCTCCTACTCAAGGTAGCTGCAGATGTTTGCAACTACCTATAAACTTAAATTCTCTTTCACACCTAGTCCTTTGTAGCCAGGATTTACAGTTTTACTGAATGATTATCTGGTTCTGCTTGAGGAAAAAAACCCAGCCTCAACCATCTGAAGCCATCTTTCCCTTCGCTCACGTTGGCCTGCTCTTTTCTCAGCTCCAAAGACAGGAACTTTCTGCTCCTGCAGGAGCTCCAGCCCATCACCTCCGGAGCACCAGCACAGCCCAGCCACACATCCCCCTTGTCAAGGGCTGCCATCTGCCAGGGCTCCGTCCTGCCCGTCACGCTTTTATTAAGTCCCTGATGAGCGCGATTCAATTAACGTCGCCTGAAAAGCCACTCCACCGCAAATGAGAGGTGACAAGGAGCTGAGACAGGAGCAGGGAGACACGGTGAGGAGCAGCCAGGCCAGGAGACACGGCAGAACTGTTACTGCACGTGGCAAAGTGGGGCTGAGCTGCCTGTGTCCGAGGGTGATGGGGAAGGGTACGAGAGAGAGAGAGAGAATCTGAAGAAGTGAGACTTTTAGAAAGCACTTCCCACCCTGCTGGAAAGGCAAATTGGAGGCAAAATTTTCATTTTTATTGGGTTATTCTTTCATCGAGTGCTTTGCCTACACATCACCCCAAGTACGCCTGACAGAACATCACCTTGCTGGGGGCAGGGGGATGCCCACGGGCCCCACCAGGACATCCATGCCCAAAACAGCTGCAGGAGTGGGCTCCTTCTGCTGGTGGAAACAAGGACTCGGCTAAATGCGGCGAGCTACAAGTTTCTGCAACAACATGCAAGTCTCCAACATGTGGCCCGTAACGTAGCTGTTGCCATGGTAAAAAATTCATGTTTAGTGAAAAGTGTTAAATCTTGTATCATAAGTTAAATCAGCTGCCAAGACACATTTTCACAAGTAGGGGAATTTTTGTCTTTTCAGAATGGAATGTTTTTCAGTTGACATTGATTTTTCCCTAAAATAAGTCCCCCAGAAAGGAAGCCAATCACACGTGAGGCAGTCCAAGAGCTGAATTACTCTACTCCTTCTCTGAATCATCAACAAGTGTTGTGTGCTAGTGCATGTGTGTGTACAAATGCACTGTAGCTTCATCAATTCCATCCTCTTATACAAACCGGCAGTTACACAATTTATTCAGAGTATTAAACTAAAGATCCCAGCAGAAACAGCACCAATATTTCATATTTTGGGTGATGAGACCAACAAGTAACTTTTCTAACCAGGAACCATCTCAAAAATTACATTCAACTTGCCCCAGACTTTTCACAAATACAAGACTGAGCATGACTATACAGCTGTTTATGTAGGTCAAGGACAGAAATAGTAAGAGTACATTTATTTGTTTTTATATTTCTTGTTCAGTATTTCAAAAGAGAACAACCGGTTTTAATACAACTTCAGAAAGAGAGACAAGTTAGAATTACTGCAGAATTAGCAAAAAACCCAACAACAACAAAAACCCAAACAAACAAGAAGTCCCAAAAAAAACAACACCGAAAAAAAACCCCAACCACATAAAACTCGTTCGTTTCATTCATTTAAAAATTGTTGCAAGGAAATCTGGCTGTTACCAGTTCAAGACCCATGTGTGTCCTTCCTCTCCTGAACTATTCAAATTTGGCTCATTCTAGTATCTTATGGGTAATCTTCCGTATTAACAGCAAAATGCATTTCCAGTGGCAGGTTTTCCCACTGACACACCCAGGGAAGACTCAGCCCCAGAACAGCTCCTGCAGAGGGATCGCTGCCTGGCTGGACAGTGGAGAGCTCTTGGACAACACTGAGTTTTCCCTTCCTGCATCTCTCTTCAACAACCACGAGCTGGATTTCACCTTCATTGTGTCTTCTGTGGTGAGAACTTTGCCCAACCGATTCCTTTCTTTTTTACCTGCTTCCAAGTAGCAACAGCCAGCAGCCAGTCACATCCTTGTTTCTAAGTTAAGAAACACTTCTGATTCCTCCTCCTCTCTCTAATTATTGCTCCACGATCAATTTGCCGTATGCCATGCCAAATTCGCACCTTAGCTCCTCACCTATAGTCAGTAAAACTCAAACTCTCCTCCCATCTTCTCCACAAAAGACATTTTCTAACAAGCAAGCTCCTGCTTATGCTCTCTTGCCTCTCTCTCTCTCTCTCTCTCTCTCTCTCTCTCTCTCCTGAAACCAGCTCTTCAGAAAGGCTGGAGCATATTTAGCCCTCCCAGCTCTCTGCTTGTCTCTTTCTTTTATTTTACATGGTTCAGTGTTCACATTCTGCTCTCATTCTGCCTTCTCTCCTTGTTTCTCTGCCCCAGTGCTACAAAAAGACATTTTCTGCGACACCTTAAAGAAAAAAGGTCCCTGAATTAACACAACTTGCACCATGTGGTATTTTTGGACGGGCCATTTACTAATGTTGCAAACACAATTAGGAAGTCAGGGAAAGAGCTTACAGGAGCAGATGAAGGCTGCAGAGATAAAATGGAAAGCTTTTACCTGCCAAGCTCTCAGGTTAGGGTTCTAGGTTGCCCTCAGATCTAATAAAGATATAAAAGAGCCATATCAAGGAGAGGCACAGTTGCATTGCTGTAAATATCAAGCGTGGCTTTTTCCATCCTCCTGAAGACATGGATTTTTGCTTCCACAATTTGCAGGCTGGTAGCCATAGGTGGTTTAAATTCTTGGTATTAAAAAAAGCTCAGAGCACTACTGACAATTAAAAACAGCTTTTACACATGCACAATAATGCTTCTCATGCTTTCAAAAAAATAATATGCATATCCATATTACCATCATAGTAAGTGCCACAGAGTGACATGATATGATTGAGTATAATGGTTCCTTTGGAGCCATTATGGTCGATCAGTAAATAATACACTTTTGAAATTGTCTAACTACATATTTACACTTGTCAACTCTCATACACTTCAGTGACAGAATTTAAAAGAAACACTGTAAAAAACTGTAAGAACATTAAACCACAAAAACATTATTCTGAAGTAGTATTAAGGTTTGACTTAAACCCACAAAAACATGGAAATTTCAGGTTAAGGCCAAATCTCAAAAAATGACACTGTCTTTAGCTCCCAAGCCATGCCCAAGCACCTGCAGTGAACGAGGTACGAGGCAGGAAGGCTCATATGGGGTGGTGGTGCTCCATGTGAGAACTGAGCCACTGTGGAGGGCTCTGGCCACCAAATTCACGGGTGAGAACCAGCCCGCCAGCAGCAATTCAGCTGCTCAGCAGAACAGCGTTTCATGATTTTTCATATAAACAAAGCCTGGGCCTTTCTCTGTTTATTCAGATGAAATTCCCAATTAAGCTGAGAAAAATTAGTCTTCATTTGTTTCAGAAGAGGCCCCATTGAGACACTTGGGAGTTTTCCCTAGCTGAAACACATGCAGAAAAACTTCAGGCTTCGACCCTAAAAAGGCATTGTCAAAAAAATATGTTAAACAAACATGACAGTGGATCATTAATATCCCAAAGATTCACTCCATGTGGGGATAAAACAAGACTGGGAAGGAAGATGTTTTTTCAACAGTAAAATAATGGGCTTGGCGATGTCTTTTTTAATTGATAATTTTGTGTCTCTTGTTCAGCTGTAGCCACTTTTGCTCCGAGCAGTGGTGGCAGCAACTTTATTGGTTCCAGTAGAGCTCTGCTGAAAACAATAAGCATCAAGCTCCCCAATGCCATCTGTCTTTCTGTGAGGGTCACATCCTGCTGCCCTGGAATCAAGGGGATATTGAATGCTTGGGAGATGTCGAGAGCAGCCTCAGGCCCATGGCACCTCCTTTGCAACAGAAGGACCCCAAACACTTCAGATGCTCTGCACTGAAATCCTGAACCAGACTTTAAAAAGCAATGATGGATATTTTCCTAGAGCAAAGATCTTCCTTTCATATATATCTATATCTGTATCTATCTCCTTGCTCAGACTTATCTATTACCTGGCTTGTGAGAACAAAATCCATAAAGGCTTGGCAGGGCAGGCTCTTGAAGTTGTTTGAAGACACAACCACCACACCCCTGTCAAGAGGGAATTACAGCTCGGTTTTATAGTCAACTCTCCCCTCGACTGGCTGATGACAGAGCAGCCTCCCTGTACGCTCAGCATCTGGGATTTTACAGCCGCTGTATATAAATGGGATTTTCATGACAAACAACTCTATATTCGGTTTCCTTGTATATCTGAACGTGAGAACGATCTCTTAAGGCTCTGCTGGGAAGAAGTATTAATGAAGACAAAGCATTTCAGGCTGTTCTCCCCTGGAGCACTGTCACGATGACAGTATAAAGACTTTGTCCTACACAAGTAACTTTAAATACTACCCAAGCAGCAATCCAGGACCCCCCTGTGTGCCTGACCCTCGCAGCCCCCTCCTCAGCATCCCACCACCCAAGCCCACCTGACGAGGACAGAATCTGCTATCAGCTCATAGAGCCTCCTCTGGTCTCTCATTTCATAAGGCCTCCCTGGAGATATTTGCTTTTGTCTAAATATTATAAACCAGGGTAAGATGAAGACTTAATAAACCCTGTTGCCTTTTCACTTTGCAGCGTCTGTCTCCTCTCACCCAACCTCACGGCTCATGCAAATGTCAGAGCAAGAACAGTTTTTACATCTCCCCGGGTCGCCCCACAGTGATATCAGCAAAGGTAAACAAACTACTGAAGTCTGGGTATTTTTATTTCAGATGGCATGTAAATCAGTGGATGAAAGCTGGGAATAAACTGGCAATATGAGGGCAGCTTATTTAAGTTTCCTCCCCCAGCTCAGTGTTCCCTCTGTGTAATACAGCTGACATAGCCCTACACTATGGAAAAAAAAAGGAAAAACCCGAAGAGATATAAATATTTCCTCCAAAGTCAAAGACAGTCTTCCTTCAAGGTGTTTGGCCAACTCTTACAGAAAGAGAGAAGCATTTCCCTACCAAAGGCAGAAACCTTCACCTGTAGGAAATCAGGAGGAGACCGGACATCACCCCAAGTGCTCAGGCTGGGCACAGGGTTCATATGTGGGACACCCCAATGTGGAGCCCAGACACCATGAGTGTTTGGGGTGGGAACAAGCTCCACATGGGAGCAGCAGGACCTGGGATACAGAAGATACTTGCTTCCTGCTGTACCACATACACCTCTTCTCAATCAACAGCCAGAGCAAGAGCTTCCTCCTGGGACTTAAATTGGAAAATGACTGGTCCTGGGCAGAGAGGAAAGCCCCTGGAAAGATGGGTTTTTAAGAGCAGGAACTCCAGCTGCCACCTAATTGTCTGACCAGTGGGTGCCCCAAACCCACGAGCTCCTCACACCATTATCTCCTGGCAGAAAGATGCTACGTGCTCCCACTCTTCCCTCTCTGCCTCCTTGTTTAAAGCTTTCTGGCTGCTGGTGAGGAAATGATTCTGCCTTGCTCTGACTTCCTCTCCATCACCTTTCTGTCTGTGAGGACTGGTGAGAAAATGTTTCCACTACTCTTACACTCCTACATCATCCATTTCTGAGGCCCTTATAGGAAAAGAAAAAAGGCTGTCTCCCATCTCCTGCTGGTGATAGTTTTATCAGATAACAGCATAAAGCAGGAATGATCCTGTAAAGCTGTTACCAATACCCAGAGGTATCTGAATTACAGCAGGGAGACACATCATGCCTGCTGCATTCACCCACCAATGGGCAAAGCCTGAGCAGTGTCCAAGGGACCTGTCTACTAAAGAGAATTTCACTATTTTAGCCTGCCATGAGCAGTTGTTTGCCTTCTCTGATTTTCTGCATGCACACGGTATTTTTTTATATTTTATTTTAAGTTAAAACCTGCTGAAATTTGATAGCTCCAGACAAAACAGTGCCAAGGAAAAGGAGCCTCTGGTCCCTGAGAGGGACTTCTTTCCATGCTGGCTTGACACATAAAATCTGCTTCTTCAGTTATCTCTTCCCTCTTACCTAGATGTGATGGTGTGAAAACATAGTAAAAGCTCTCAGAAGAAAGTTCAAGGAAGCTGACAAGGTATTTTTCAGATCTCATAAATGCTTTAATACCAAGATAGCCACTTGCACAGCCCAGCTCTGCCCCTGTGCCACGCCAGTGACTACGTTCCCAAATGCCTTCCCAAAGCATCAGCACCTCCATCTCCAACAGGCTAATGAGAAATAAAAACACAGCTGCTGCCACACAAAATTCCAGCTACAAACCTCACTCTTCACTGTTAGCACTCTGCATGCAAAGAGGTACAGGTGCTTTACAAGAGTTTGTGGTACACACCTGCAAACTCACAACTTCACACACCCCATGACATCTCTGCTGTGCCACTCCTGGTTCAAAATATCCCTTAAAGCATCTCAAGTATCAACGAGGCGATTTTAATCATGCATTCACAACCTCTCTCGAGCCAGGGTGAAGCCTTGCAGAAAAAAGCTCTGCTCAGGACTTAAAGTTCACCACCTTCACACAGCAAAATCTTTTCCTGTTATGTGATTTATTGGAATAATAGGTATTATTTGTATGATAAAACAGATTACTTCAAAAACCGTCCCACAAAATCATTATAGACATAGAAAAGTCAGGGCTTGTCTAGTACCACAACAAAAATTCTCTATTTGTTTTTTCTAAATATAAAGCAGTGAAAAATACCACAAATTTGGTTAGGATAGAATTCTACACTAAAGCCTTCAGTTTAGGTGTGAGAAGATTTTTTTACTGAGAAGGCGTGAAATTCCCCCTTCTCCTGGTGATGAGAAATGCCCCCTGATGCCCCAGCTCCTCCAGGACATAGCCAAAGTCGAAATAATTTTCAAAACTAATATGTACACTGAGTAACATGGTTAACATCATCCAATGAATTTAGATCCACCTACACGGTATAAATATATCTAGATAAACTGTCACCTTCAGCAGAATTCATTAAAATAATGTTGTATCTTCCTTGTTAAATGTAATTTTTTTAATTGAAATTTAATCTTACTGCATTATTTGGTAGATTTTTAATTGACATTTGTAGTAATTAATTGGTAAGCATTACAGCTTTGTCTGAAGAATTTAAAACTAAATTTGACATCGAGATTGGCCAGCCACTGCTGTGAGGTGCCTGCTGGGAGCATTTCATCATCCTCCCAGCCCCTCCTGCTGATCAGAGGTGGGAGATGATGGTCTCTTTCTTACAGTCATGAATTACATTACTAATGTATTCCATTACCACCACGCAAATGTCATGTTAATTCCTGATCATCATCAAGTCATACAATGGTTTCCACGCTGGCACCCAGCCAATTAGCGGTGTGGAAAAATATTCCGCCAATTATATAACTTGAATTAGGTTAAGGACTCAAGAGAAAGCAAAATAAATGCTTTGAAAATACTTCTGAGATAAAATGTAAGTTGACACTGTCTTCATGTGCTATAGCCGATGTTATACAATCTGATAGGCAGCTGCCAACATTCATAACTGTTTATTAAATCTAGCCTCTCTTTATGGTGGCAGCTAAGATCTGTATTTTTACCAATATTAGGTTCATTGTGTTATGAAAAAAGACCAAAATACTTAGGAGCATTCACACCAGCTTATAAAACTTACATTATGTACTTTATTAAATTGTTAAAATTACTTCTTCTCTCCTCCCCCTGCCACAGAGAAAGTTCCACGGACAGAAAAGTTTCAGAAAAACAAAGTCTTTCTGTAGCCACTGATGCCATGAGGAACAAGGGAGATCCTGCAAGGACACAAGTGACATCTCCAGGCTGCTGCCACCTCTCCCTCCAAGCAGCTCTGCCAGGGGATGCCAGGTTGGGCTCCTGGAGCTCCCCCCACCCCACTGACACACAGCTGGGTTAGCACAACCCACTGGGGAACCCCCTTCTGCTCCACAGACAGACCCCTCTGGCTCTTGCTCCCTGGTTATCAAAGGAGGCATCACGGGGCAAATCCAGCCCTTTTTGTAACCAGGACTGAGGGAGGAGGGGGCACTGTTACAAGGAAAGGTCCCCACAAATCCGGGTGGGAAGGGCAGGGACACAGCAGGTCCCTAACGTGCCGTCTGCTCGGTGTTCAGCGCCCAGCCCTGCCGGCAGCACCACCAGGCTTTTAGTACCACCCCCTTATTTTTATTTGTTCCGTTCTTAACTCAATTTATCCTACAAGCATGGTTATCTCCAATTTAAAAATGTACACAGCACCAGCTCCTCAACTTTAAAAATTTATAACTATGAGCAATTTGTTAAAACCTTTTACTCTATCCTTCTGTCTCATTTTCCAAGGTGCTGCAATGGGGCAATTCACTGTTCTGGCTGTTTACCCCAGATGACCTTTGCCTGCCATAAAATGGTATACAACTAAATGCTACGCTTTAAATTAAACCCTTGCCTCTTCGAAAGGCCCTACACATTCAGTCAACACAATCAGCAGAAACCACATTTGGTTACTCAATAAGCTGGAAACTTTTAAGACACGTACGGTGGTGAATGAATTCCTGACATCACCAGGGACACTCGAGTGGGCAACAAGAGAGACCGCTGAGAAGTGGCTCTTGCTGCAGCCAGAGAAAGGATCACTCCTTTAAGCTGAACTCTCAAGGAAAACGAGAACAAAAACTGAATTAGCTCGACACGTACCCTCTGCAGTCAGCACATTGCTAGGCAACTTACCATCTCTTGATAGAATTATGGTGGAGGGCTGGTTGTACATCAGGGTTAAGATGAACACAAGCACCAGTTTGGGCCAACTGCTCCTTTCCAGTGGGAATGCTCAATGCTTGGTCATTTCATATTATTATTCTGCAATATTTCCTAAGCACCTAGAGAGTCTAATGCATTCAGAAGGTATTTTAAAGCTATTATGTGACATGAAAATTTTAAGATAACTGGAAGTAAGTGAATTTTAGGAGGAACAGCACGAGTCATTTTCTTTGTTCAAGCCAGCATTTGGAGAGAGTTAACAATCCTTCTTCTCACTGCTTTTATTTTTTAATAGTGAAGGTATCCAGAGGGCACGTTACTCAAACACTTTGTCTTTACTCCAGATGCTGGTTGGCCACAGCTCCACACCTCCATAATTCAACCTGGTATTTCAAGAGGATGCTTTGAAGCATTCTGGTCCTTCTGTTTGCCACACTGAGACCAGACACAAAGTGCCATGGGGCTGCCACAGTAGCCAGCAATGCCACACCTCGCCCATGCCAGACTTGGAAGGGCCTCGATCTTTAACAATACCTGGATATTGAGATTCTGACCCCAGGCATTATTTACATTTACTAAAGAGGCATTAAGCAAATGCACAGAGGGCTTTAAATCGAGGCATGTACCTTGCACATAACCCCACGTTTCCCATGCATACTTCATAGGCACAAAGAAATAATTAATTACCTAACCACCGTGATTAAAACAAATTGATTCATATGCAACAGAGCAGTGAGAAATTTTTGCATGACTGGAGAAGTCTGGAATTGGTCCCCATTTGGGGATCTCGGTCGTATCAGTGAGGCTGGTAATTCAGACATGAAGGAAATTGTAAGAATCTCTCTCCTCTATGCACACTTTGAGCTGCCATATGGGTTTATTCAACTGTTTACTATACCAGTCGGTAAAAACTGAACAGCTATTATAATCTTTGCTAAATGACATGGTAATTATGCTACCTCTGGAAAAAAAAAAAAAAAGAAAAAAAGGAAATTTAAAAAAAAATAAAATCAAATAAAATCACAATTCACTGATGTGCGAATTTCTTGGGTTTTATAATCTTTGAATTGAAATGCACTTTCCAGCATGCAGAGGGATATTAGATATATAATAGAAACCTGAATTTATTGTAAAAAACAATTTGCGCTCCCAATTCATACACAATTTAATAATGCAGATTTCCTGTGTTTGAAAGATTTCTTACACAGACTTTCCAGTTTTGCTGCAGAATGAGATGATTCTTGTTTTCCCAAACTAATATTGCCCCTCCTCTCACCCCAGTGATTAAGAGAGGCAATCAGGAGCAGGCAGGTAAGAGGAGTGGGCATGGAAAGCTCCCCATGCCAGGTTCCTGGGGGATGGGGACAGCTGGAAAAGGCACAACCATCCCTTGCAAGGGACCAGGGGCTTCTCAGTGGGTAACCCCACCAGGAAAGGCAAATGGCCCTTAACAGAGGAGGAGTCTCACTCTACCAGCCTCTCGAGCTTGATCAAAACAGGCTGTTCAAGGCTTTGTCCCCGTGTCCCCCAGGCTGGGCAGCAGCGCCAAGGTGACGCGCACGCCGCAGGACAGCTCTCCTGTGCACCAGTGACACCATTTTGTCACTGGGATGCAAGTGCAGCAAACGCTGGAGCTCATTATCTGTTGGCAATGGCTCCTTTGAGAGTCCATCATGTGACACATGATGGTGAGGAGACCTCTCCATATTCATATTTAATCATGACACAAATTGCCCACACAAGCTCTGTTTAGATCCTGTCTACCTGCAAGGCTTCAGTTTTGGGCAGGAGCTTTGCCTGCGTGACTGAACTCCAGTTTCACCACCGAAGATCTCAAAGTTCATAGGATTTGAGGGGATGAAGGAAAAAAAGGAAAGGAGTATTTTTTCTGTATTGATAATATTTGGTATTTCTGCTATTTCATTACAATGAAGGTTGCTTTGGGTTTTTTTCAGAATAGTGGTGACTTGCTTTTAAACACAGACAATACAACCCCCCCCCCCCCACCATACTGAAAAGGGGAGAAAAGAATGAGGGAAAGAGAATTTCTAAGAAAGAGTAAGTGAGAGTTATTGCAAACTCAGGCTTGACAACTCACCAGTTTTACTTGTAGGCATCACACATATCCATTCATGACTCAGGGCAAATACAGGAAAGGATTGGAACCCTTCTCATGGCAAATGTGTCTGGAAGCCGGAGTCACTCAGAAAAAATGTTCTCAGGAGACTGAAAGACAAAAACATGTTTTAAAACTTCACTCAGTTTGGATCATATCAAAGCCTATCATTTTCCCTTGAAAGCAAAAGGTAGTTATAAATGCTGGAGCTGGGGGGAGCATTACAGAAGCATGTCTATGTATCAAACTATCACACAGCAGACTCTATTTGGCTTTAAATAAAACCAAAACTTACAATATTAAGAAAGGTTTTTAGAGACAAATGCTTATTTCACATTTGCAACGTGCTCCTCCGACAGGAGAGCTTATGTTCCTTCTAAATACCAAAATGTGTCACCATCCAAATCCACATTCTGCCTGAAAACACTGTATTGAGCACAAAATCCAGATACTTTAACCTACTTTGCATTATCAAAATATAACACTCTCTGAATTTCTGAACTATTTACTCTCTGTCTTAACTCACTGCATAAAACCTTAATAAAATGTAGAATCTCTTGTTACAACTAATCTTTCCTCTGACATAAGGAAAAACATATAAAAACTATTTGATGTTCAGGGTAGAAAGGCAAAATTTGCAAACATCAGTTAAGAAATACCAATTAGTATGTTTTTTTCCCCAGCTATCAGTAACACAGATTGATCTTAAGCTTAGCTCAGAGGAAAATGCTCCCTGTACAAATGAAACATCCATTTTACTAAGAAGGGTATTTTAAAATAAGATGTATAATATCTTCACTGATAAGATATCTGCACTGAGTAGCAACTCATACTCAGAAATACAACCAGAGGTGTTCCTAGGGCTGTTCTGCATCACACCCATGAAGCCAAATGGGATTTAAACAGCAGCTCTGGTGCCTGCCCAGACTGGGGAAGGGCACAATGGATGCACCAACACCTGGAAGTGCCTCTGCTCCCTGGACCTCTGCACAACAGGGAGCTGCAGCATAAACCCCAGGGAACAAAACAAACTTTGCAATGGAAAAAAAATCTTGAAAAACTAGAAGTACGAAAGCAAAAATCACCTGTGGTGGTGCTTCTGAGCCCTTCATTCCCCAATCCTCACCCTTAACAGCATCCCCAAGGCAGTGGCTGTTCCCAGCCTTCCCACATCCACCAGCGCCCTGACAGGGGCAAGTACTGCCATCCCCGAATTAATCTCATGGAGTTAATTATTTTGGCACTCCACTGCAGCCTTCCTGAGGAACATCTGGAAGCTTCTGTCTTAGCAACAACTGCATGAAATTTTGTAAGACAAAATCCAGGTACTTCTCTGGCCCTGGGGCTTTCTCCTGTTCTTTGCTGAATGCACAACGGCTCAAAGATCACAAGAGTTCAGAAATCTAAATATAGGGATTATGTGACCCTATTACAAAACTGTGCTACACAATAAAAATAGATTCAAAAGGGGCTTTTAAACAGCATTTATGCTAAAACTGACTTCTTTCTCAGACACTCTGAAATACCTGCAAACCAAAAATGACCTGCATCCTGCATCGGTTGTATTTTATTCATGAGGGGCAGAGCACTTGAGAGAAGCAATGGAGCAGTGTCAGAAACACACATCCGAGCCTTGCTTTATTGCTGTGCTTGATGACAGATATGCAGATGGGTTTGTAGCTGAGCAGAAAGCTGCATCTGCATATGTTGGGACAAGATTTCTCCAGCTGACCTGCTGCACCACAGTATTCAACTGCTAATCTTTATCCATGATGCATCTGTAGAGCAGGGAAGTATCATTAGCCCTCTTTAGAAGATGAGGATCGAGGCTCATTTGAGCTAATGATTGCCCAAAAAAAGTTAATGTTTGAGACTTTTGAAGCAAAATTATTGTCTAAATAATACATATGGTCTGCTAAGGATGAGGACGAGAGTGTACAAAGCACTGTCCTCACCTGCAGATCACTCCTCACATTCTTCCTCAACATAAGGAATATCTTGGCACCATTGTGCCAACAAGCAGATTTGGAAGCTGAGAGAGCTTCTACCCAAGGAATAAAAAGGAGTACTGGGAGGAGGTAAAGATATTACATCCAGCTTGGCCTGAACTCTGACAGTGCACCTGGAAAAATGGATGCTTCCTATGCCATCAAAAACTGACGTCACCATAATACTCCACAAAACATCTCTTCAGCCAGAGTTCCCAAGGGAAAAAAGCCTACATGATCACCATGTACTTTCTGCACCCAGCCCCACCTGCATCTTTTGAATCCCTTGGATTAATGGGAGCAGAGAGCTCCCAAAGACATGAGTTCTCACAGCATTAACTCTGGGGCTTGCCCCACTGGTGACCTCCAAACCCACTGGATCAGCTGTGTCCCAGCGCCAGCTGGCTCTGGGCACAGCAGCAGCTCCAGGCTGAGCCCAGCACAGCAGCTGCCTGCCAGGAGGGAGCCCAGCACAGCCCAGGGGCACAGAGGCAGCTCAGGCACCTCCATGGACCTCAGTGCTGGAGAACCTGGAGAAACAACCCGTACTGCTGAGGGGAAGGGTGGAGGAGGAAGAGGAACAGATTATAGATCGGTTCTGATAAACTCAAGCCTTTAATGATCTACCCACACACTCGAGTTCGATCTGGCATTGACAAATTGAAGCTTTTAATGATGTGCCCACACATTTGAGTTGGCCACTCCTCTTCTACAACTTTCATAAAAATAGCATGCTGGGTTAAAGACACAGAAACTCTACCACTGCTGCAACAAGAGCAAAACCCTTGATCAATGTTTGGCAAACCTTCTTCCCCTGAAGATTTTTTGACAGGGCCTCCAATGCACCCCTCTAACACAGACCTTCTGCACTGCCCTGATCCCATACGGATTCTTCGAAGGCTACAGCTCAATAAGGGGCAATGAGATGCAGCAGCTTTAGCACAACTGAAGTACAAAGTCAATCAAACCTTGAAACAGGAATCTGGGCTTCATTAATTCCAGCAATCACAACGTTTTTATTATCACTGTATTAATCAGAATAGGAAACCTATTAATCTGCCCCCAACAAAAATTAATCTTTGTAATATTGAACAGATTTGAAAGACAAGTTTTAATATTTCACTATTTAAATCTCAAAGGCAGAGGCACACAGCTCAGACGATCTGGCCGACCACTATGGACTTCATCTCATCAGCATGAGGTCTCTCACCTTTCCCTCTCTGTGCATCTCCACCCCGGGGTCCACCTGCTCCTGGGGCTTTTGAAGGAACCCAGAGCATCATTTCCTACATCAAACTGCAAAACTGGCTGCAGTCCCTGATGCACTGAAGAGTTGTCAAGAGTTTACGTTTTAAAGGAACAGCACCACATCCAGCAGTGCCTGTGTGGCACAGGCTGGAAGTGCCACCCACACCAAGGGCTGCCTGGGTACAAGGGGGCTCTGCAATGGGCAGGACACACCTGACAGGCAGCAGATGCATCCCTGTGTGCACAGGGGAATGAGAAGAGGTGCAGTGGGAGAAAAAGCAAGTGGCTGCAAAACAAAATGTATCTGAAATTCCCATGCTCCACCGGAGCGAGTCAGGGACTGCTACACAGATCTGGCCAGGTTACCTGCAGCAACCCCCAAAGCTGCAAAACATCCCACTGCTACCACAGGGGGCATGAGAACAGTTTAAAAGAGAAAACAGGTGGCAGAGAAGTCCTTACAAAAAGATGGCAAGGAGCGGGACAAATCAGAAAGGGGCTGAGGAAATAAAGACGAATGACAAATGTGACTGAAAAAGGAGAACCATCCAAAGCATCTCCAGATACCCATGCCGTGCCTGGGGAGGGTGACATGGATGAGCACATGGCTGCAGTTCCTTTTGCTGCTCTTCCATCATCATCCTGCTGTGGCAATCCCTGATGGACACATTATTTTGCTACCTGGCCAAATTTTCATTAAAGCAGCTTTCACCAGCACATGAATACATACACACATGCATCAACACACACATCGGGACTGCACCTGGCACAATCCAGGCCTGATCAAAGGCAGAACTTCAATCATCTCACGCACGACTCATGTCAGGCTGTTTACTGACTGCACTGGAACTACAGAACCCTGTTTTAACTAATGATTTCTCAAAGCCATGTTGCTCAAAAGAAAACAGGTTCAACTTGTACATCAGTGCCTAAGAGACTGCTCCAAAACAGACAACTGTACGAAAAGTTGTGCCCATGTATACATATATACAAAACTGTTTTTAAGTGACTGTTTTAAATTAGAATAAATCTGTGTTCCACCAATTAAGCTTTGAATGCACGGCTGATATCGCTCGCTATTTTAAACAAGTGGCATAATAAACGCAAAAATTCAAATATTTTAGAGAAAATACTTGGAGAGTTGAGACATTAATTTTGCCATATACAATCTGTTTCACAGGGATTTAAAAAGCTTTATTGCCACCCTGGGTACATTGGAATAAAGATGAAACACCATCCTTTCCTATTTACATATTAAAAAATACGTGCCTTCTTGGTACAGATTACCCGGCTTGCTGATACATGACTCTGTTAAAAACAATACAGCCTGTCTAGAAAATGCAAAGCTCCAAACTAGATATGTCCTTGCACTCTAACAGGTTCTAAATGGAAATAAAATGTACTGCTGGCTTGTTTATCCTCCCCTCTGGTGAGTGTCCTGGGGGAGTAAGGCCGGAGCAGCTCCCCAGGGCTCTGCCTAACCATGGAGCTGTTTACCAGCCACCAGAACCAGCAGCAAAATAAAGAGAGTAAGACCAGGAAGGAAAACCTTGGGATCTCAGGATGTCTACATGCAGGTGGGGAAAAAAAGAAAAAAGGAAACAAAGAAACAAAAAAACTAACCACCAACCAAACAAAATATACCCCCTCCAAAAAACTCCTAGCATCCTTATTCTTATTTCTACCCAATATATTTTGATTGCAGCTTAAGATGCTCAGCTAAAATGTTTCAATACAGATCATTTTTTCTCCAAAATAAACAACCTTTTTCCCTTTTCCCCCTTTCTTCCTCTTTTTTTCCCCTTTAAATAAACTGCATTAGAAACACATGTCCAAAGCATCCCTAAAAAGACCACAAAGTCTGCTTGCAAGGGGAACCTCACTGCACCAAGTGGTAACATTTGTTCTCCCCTTTCAGCTGGGATCCACCTCAACTTTTTGATGTTGGTCGGAGCTTTTATTTGCAAATAGAGCAGAGCTGCCTGGGATGGAGGGCTCCTCCAGAGCATGCCATGTGGCCTGCACAGATGTTCCTTTTATTCCCGTGTCCCACAAGGCTCCGTGGCTCGCTGGTGTTAAACAGATTACGCAAGTAGAACACTTGATTTTGCATGTCCCCCTTTTTTTCCAACAGTTGTCTAATTTACTCAACTCATTCTGCCCCCTCCTTGTCCCTCACAATCACTATAGAGAACACAGAAAAATGCAGCTGAAGCAAGGAAGTTTCTCCGGCAGGAGCAGAATATACAGGAATGCTCAGCATCCGCAAACAAGGCAGAAATGCAGAAGAACAAAACCTATCAGGACAGTAAAGTAACCAGCTCATTAGTCAGGTTGTGCTAAAGAAACTTCATTATATCCCAGCAGCACCAGTCGCTACAAGTATCATAATCTCTCACCCTTATTTATATGTCCAAATGAGAAGTGAACTTTTTCCAAAAAAAAAAAAATCTACCAATTATGGGTGCTAAGCATTCGAAAATCCTTGAAAATCTGGCCTTCAACTCGGTCACAAAGAAGGGGCTTAATTTCCCGGCTGTCAGGCATCCCAATCAACAACTGAGGTCAATGGGATCTACACAGCACCTTATTAAAAAAAATAACCAAACCAACAGAGCCTAAGAGGCCCAGTAAGGAACCTCAGCTACAGGGAGAGGACCTTGCTGCTGAACACAGCAGCAATACACAGCTTTGTGCACCAGCCACTTTGCTCTCATGCTTAATTTGATTAATCATTTTGGTATTATCCCCAATTAGAAAAGTGTCTAACAGGGAAAAAAAAAAAGAAAAAAAAAGGTTTTAAGCCTAAGGAATGGCAGCTACTGAACATGCAACGACTTGGGACTTCTGGCATTTACCAAGGATACAGAATTGAAACTAAAAATTGCGGACAAATACAAAGGCATTGGTGTTTCATCCAGACTGCGGATTATGAATTTTTTTTTTTTTTTCAATAAACTGAAACCGAATTCCAGATGTTGGAAGTTGGGAAGGAAAAACTGCTTTAGCTGTAAAAACACAGAAAGGTGAGACAAAAAATTCTGCTGAAATATAATGAATCTTAGGGATGAAAGCAAAGCCTGTGCACCGCCTCACCAGGAGAGGGCTGGGACAGGGATTTTTACACTCTGTGTGCCAAGCCAGGTGGTGGCACAGGGGTTTGCCCAGAGCTTTCTTTTAATCATGGACAGAGTAGAGCAGGAATCCCCAGGAACTCCTGGAGCAGAAAGGGGAACAAAGCTCCCCTGCATTTCTGCTCTGTGGCAGTTGTGAATGAAGCCCACGGGACCTCCCAGCAGCCAGACCCAGCTCCTTGCAGCCCACGAGTGGTACCTGGCAACCCCACCTGTGCAGCAACACCAGGGCAGGGGGCACTTGTGGATGCTATGGAACCAAACTCGTACATCCCAAAAAGTCACACAAACCCACCTTTTCTTCCACCAGAGTCCAAATCACCCCTGACACAGCAGAGCCACATCTGAGGCTCTGCAGTCCCTTCAGCATCCAAACACAATCCAAGTTTGGACCTGCACAACTGGTTCTTGGTTTATTTTATGGGCTTGATCACTACTGACACTTAGGGATTTTGAAAACAGAACTCAAGGCAATAATTTGAGATCACTGGTTTTGCCTCTTTGTTTCCATCACAGCATCCACAATGCAACAGATTAACACAGAACATCCAGAGTATCCCACAGCATCTCACCAACGCCTTCCCAGAAGTGACTGAGTCTCACCCTAAAATTCAGGAACAGCAGCAAACGTTTGGATTCTGATAAGAAGGGGAATATTCATCAGCATACTTCACCAGTGATGCAGTCACAACTTGCAAACTTAGTCACAGAAATATGACTGAACTTGTCTGCTACCACACAACAAAGTACCGTCTAGTGGTTAAAATCGGAGGACATGATTCAGGAATGCAAGCCTTTTCAAAGAAGAACTAAAACACATGATTAAGTGCTGTTGAAGTCAATAGGCTGATTCAGAGACCAACTTTGGAGCCATGGATAATACTCCCCACATTGCCATATGGCTCTCAGTCAAACTTCCTAGAAGCATTTGCTAATACCGGGTTCCACCACAGCTTTTGGGAGGCCTGCTTTTCTTTTGCCCTTTTTGTTTTTCCCCCTTTCTTTTTTTAAACCTATGTCTGGGATAATTTTCACCCACTCTGAAGATCCTCCAGGCTCTCACTGACTGAGAGAGAATGTGCAGCCGTGATTACTGCAGGGTGGCGCAGATTCATGCAATAACTAATAGTCTCAAATGCAAAGTTATCTATATATATAAATGAATGTAAGAACATATTACATAAATACATGCTATATAAAATAATAAATGCAAATCTGTTATAATCCAAAGGCACTTTTTGTGGTGTTTAGTGAAAGGCACGCAAGCCTGTTACAGTGATGAAATCCAGCACAAGCATCTTGGCCAGCCGAGGGATCTTTGCAAACAATCCCAATCCCACCTCAGAACTCCCGAACCCGCTTCCTTTACAACTTGCAAATATTTCACTTCTCCTGCCAGCTCCCCGCTCACTGCTACACTAAAATGTTCTGTGGCAGGTTTGCTATTCTGCTAATCTATATTGTGCACAGACAGCAGCCCCTTGTCACAGCCTTCTGCAGGGTGGGGACACCAGCACGGCCACCACATCCGACCCCTCAGGCAGCACTGCCGCCCCACGCCAAGCAAACCCCATCCAGAGGGTCACCCCATTTCCTGGGAATGCCATCCAACAGCACCTCCTGCTCCTCAGCCTTCCCCAATCCTGCCAACACAAACACACAGCAAACCAGACCTTTTAGCAGGATAAATGGCTACCCAGCAGTGCTCAAGCTAACATTTACAGCAACTCGGTTACAGTTTGTATTTGTATTTATGGGATGGGAAATGAAGGGGGAGACCACTGGCAGAGCCACCCACTGACTTTAATGCCCTCCTCCGAGCACACAACTGAAATAAGCCACTAATTTTGCACATTTCCTAGTCCTTGAAAAGGCTGAAAACTTACTCTTTACATTTAGTCACAGAAATGAAGAAAGAAAACAAAAGCCCAAGGAATTCTTGCTGGCTTTTTGAAACACTTCACAGATAAGGCGCAACACCATTTTTAAGCAGTTTGAAAACACCCTGTTACTGCCTACAATTAAATAAATGTAATCACAGCCTAAGCTGGCCCTCCCGGCCATCTGTCTTTAAGGCAATGGGGAAAGAAGAGGCGCTAAACGTGTAGTACTTTTTCTGGCTTTTAAAGTGTTTCTCCTTATTCAATATCTAAATTAAATCAAATGGAGTATACTAAGTAAGCCCATAAGACACAGCGCATGATGCAAGAGTCTTAAAATCCTTATCTACTGAGCACTCCAGCTTAAAGGCTGATGTTTTATGTTCCCCTGCAGCGCACGGGGATCCTGCTGGCTTGGCCAGACTACGAAAATAAGCTTTGAATGACCAAATGCAACTGCAACTTGAAAAGTAGGAACCAAACCAGACACAACAAACCACAGAGCAGCCGCCCCAGCCCGGCCTGGGCTCACCCAGCGCTGCCATTCCCGCCCGGCACGCTCCCGGCAGCGGCCGCCTTCACCTTCCCAGGACTGCTGATAAGATGCTCAGGAGCCCAGGCCCGCGAGTGGGGCTGTTAATCACGAGGTTTTTAGCCTGGGATGCTCAGGGTGAGGAAGGCGGGAAGCTGGAGCGTGCTGGCGGAGGCACAGATGCACGGAGTTGTGCAAATCTGCTGAATTCCAAAGTTATGAATTCCCCAAGTTTCAGCGATTCTGAAAACGCCCATGAGCCAAAATCCACAGTCCTGTCTGGATGCTCTCCCCGCAGGTCCTGGGGCAGGGGAACCCACCCCACCATGCACCCACAGGTGCCGTGGACAGTGCATTTTGGGTCATTTTCTGCCCGTGAGCATCCTGCAGACAGCTCACAGGACAGTCATTCCCTGATGTGTTTCATCTTTATTCCCAGTGTGCCCAGGGTGGCCATGATGCTTTTTAAATCCCTGTGAAGATTGTATGAGGCAAAATTTATGTTTAAATTATTGTCTCAACTCTCCAAGTATTGTCTCTAAAATATTTGAGTTTTTATGTTTATTATGCTGCTTGTTTAAAATAGCGAGTGATATCAGCTCTGCATTCAAAGCTTAATTCACTCTAATACAGAACAGGCACTTAAAAACAGTTTTGTATACATGGGCACAACTTTTCCTCATTGATCCTGGGAAAGAAATGAGTGTTCCTCCAGGCTCATGCATCTGAATCTACCTCCCATGGCAGAAGCAGGGAGCACCAAGTACTGCAGGGCCTGTAAATACCAACTTACAGTAACATGCAAATAAAACCAGAGTTCAAGTCAAACTCCACCATCTATCCTCCAAGTTTGTATATGTTTCTCTCCTGAATGTATGTAATCAAAGCATAACTACACGTGAAACGTCATTTTACATGTCCTATTAAAGGGACATTTACCGCAAGTAAGAGTTAAGCAGCTCAAATATTAAAATGGGAATAAAACTATTGCTGATATCAATGGCATAAATTAATACTACTAGTTAATTAAGTCCAGCTGTACTCTCAGACTTTTATTCTAAGACTGAGGCTTTTTCACAAAATTTGTGTTACTAAATAATATAATTTATTTAAGTCCTTAGCTCTACCAGATCAATCACTTTAGGTTTTACTGTTAACTCATCTGCCCTACATTTGGCACACCTGCCCACAGAAACAAACCACACATTGTACCTTATTTCCTCCATAGAAAAGCTCTGTAATTTCCACCACATCTACCAAGTATATTTGGAGGTCAAATTTCAGCTCTCTTCCTTTGGGCTTTTTTTTCCCCCTTGTTGCATTTCAACTTGTAAGCACCAGAAAACTGTTTCAAAAATGAAAAAAAAAAAAACTGAAACAACAAAACCAACACTTTCTGAGCAGAAAAAAAAGCAAAAATCACATTTCCTCTGGACCAGACATCACAGCTTGAAAAGGAAGAAAGGGAGAGAAAAAGAGAGCAAGCCAGTTCATGCTGCAGAGCAGTCGCTGGGCTGGAGCTGTGACGACAGCACTGGGACATCCTCAAATCCACCCAGCATTCCAATAATGCAAAGCAAAGCACTGCTGCCAGCGCAGTCGATCCAGGGGCATCCCATCCCTATGGACAGAATGCATCTATTTGTGACGAATAGATAAGCTGAATTTGAAACTGTGGTGGTTGTTTTTTAAATCTTCTAAAATCAACAGGAACTCAGTGCACGGCTCTCCAGCAGCACTTGGAAAAATTGAGTTCACAGCGCCGAGGGCACGGGGGGAAGCCTGGCCTTAGCCAACATCCTTTGGCACAAAGAGATTGCCTGACATCAGCAGAAAGGATCAAACCATGCTCTGAGAAGTTCCTTAGAGACGAAGTACAAAAAACCTGAGTAATATTAAAATAATAGTAAATGATTCACACTAATAAGGGCTAAGGAGGACAGAGAGGGAGGGGAAAGAAAAGAAAAAAGAAAAAGAGACACCAGCCTACAGCACTGGCCAAAAAAAAAAGTAATTTCAGAGCCCAAAACAATGGAATTTTTGAAAAATTAAAATAATTTCATAAAACAACACCATTACAAGCCCACCCAAAGCAGCAAGAAGCCATTTTTACCATTTTAATCAAATACAAAGCTGATATGCTAACTTAAAGGATCAAGACAAAATAAGATATGTGGGACGGCAATCTGAATGCCAAGTTTTACCCATGTGAATTCAGTTATAAATGCTCGGAAAATGTGATTCCCTAACTTAGAAATAGCAGCTGTAGCATTCAAAGGTACTCCAGTAATTACTGGAATGCTTGCTGAAAAACTAGACAGAAGCTAACATCTTACTTACATTAAATACACATTTGCCACAAATTAAAAGAGCCACAGAAAAGAAAAAAAAAAAAGAAAAGAAAAAAAGAAAAAAAAAAAAAAAACCAAAACCAGAAAACAATCAGGCAAGCAGATGTTCAAAAAAAGAAGGGGGAAAAAAATGACAAGAGAGGGCTAGATGCTCATTTCTGGTGGTTGGCACAGTGCAATGCAGGTACCCCACACCACCAGCCTCCCCGGGTCACCAGAGCTCAACAGCCAAAGGGAGTCAGATTGTCACCTCTACATCTGTAAGTGGTAATTTCACCCCAGATACTGCAATAACACACTGCCTTAAAATCTCAGAAATGCTGCCTAGTCATCTGAGACAGGAGTAAAACAAGCAGCAACGCCAAGTGGAGTTGTCTACTACTGCCTGAGGGACTCCTGGGTTTAGCAGCCGGGCTGGCATAAGGATTGTATTATCGAGGAGTGCCCTGCACTGCTTTATTAAGTGCCAGTGAAGTGTCTATTGCATTCAGTGCCTGGGAAATACGGTGAGAAACGCCAACCACAACCACCAAACTACAAATTAAGCTACTTGACCAATCCGTGCTCATTATCAGCTGCTGATCTCTGGAAATAAACCCTTCTGGAAGGAAGGGGCCGGTGACGTTAGCAGAGACGGGGGAGAGAACCTCTCTGCAGCGAACAGAAAGCCCCAGGACACGCTGGTAGGAGCAGCGAGTCCACACCCAGGCTTTGGAAGGAGGTACCCGAAGAGAAGTTATCTGCAAAATGTGCATCACACTCTCCTGGCTCTCTTCACACCTCCCCCTTCGCATCCCCACTCCCATGCACCTTCGCGTCTATTCCCACACTTCTCTCGCTACCCACATCCTGAACATATTTATGTTGTAAACATCCATTTGGAAGCACTCGGTGAGCCTGTGGCACATAGAAGGATGCTGCTCTGAGCTTCAGGAGGCAGCCGGCTCACCATGACCCCTCTCTCCCTTTCCCAGCTGCACAGGAGGGGAAAGAATTACTTGGCCTTTACACTTATCTTTTATCCACTCAGGATCCAGATTACTGGCTAATAAAACTTCACGGCAAAGCTATTAAAAATTAAAGGGATATCTCCCTTCCTGAATAATGATTTGTCACAAGCCAGACCTAAATCAGGATTGATAAGGTTCATGGTGCCTTCCTTCTTTTTTTTTTTAAATTTGGCAGAATTTCCGGATTTTTTTTTTTTAGCCCTTCTCACTCCTTACTGACACAAAATTTCTCCTTCAGTGCTCCAGACCTTACTTCTTCATCAAGATGAAGTAAGAGGCGAAAGGCAGCTGAGCCAGCAGAAATGTTCCCGCTGTCCTTCAGGAAACACAGCAAAGAGTCCAAGTAGTTGGTATGATTCAGAACTAGTGGTAGAAAAAGGACAAACCAGATTACAGCAACAGAGGACTCCATCCAAAACCTGCATCCAAAGAGACTCCTGCTAACATATGGTGGAAATGTGACTTTTTGCAAATATCCTCCGCAGAAGCCAATTCCTCTCCTCCACCCAAGCCACATCCAATCGCTCTACTAGAGCGAGCTGTTACTTACACATATTAGTCAGGATAGGCATCAGCCATGATACCAATTTTAATCCATCTAGCTAATGAGGAATCTGCCATCTAGTTAACGTGCTCAGACCCTCCAGAGAAATTAAAATGCACCTGTTTAGGCTCCTCTTTCACTGAGCACTACCCATCCCAGAGCACCGTGGCTGCTTTTCCCAGTCATCGTGTCCTACACTCCCTCTGCAGCACCAGCACTGCTCGGCTCCACCAATACAAAGGAGAAGCACCTGAAGCAGAATTGCACTGAAAAGACAGAACTTGGAAAGACTGCGTTAGCAACTTCAATCCAAATATAAAATGCATTTAAAGGTCATAATTTGCATAACTACATCTCATGTTTTTTGTTGTGTGGGGTTGTTTTTTTTCTTTTCTAAATTGCTCTATCCTGGAAGGTGCCGAGTGCTGCTGCTTCGCTTCTCATTTAAAGTTCTGACAAGTTCTTAGGGCTGCTCAGTGCTTGGCAGGAGCGGCTCTGCGAGGCGTCCTAAGACCACGTTAACAGGGACATAGCATTAATAAAAAACCTTTTCAAAATACAGACTAATGGGAGGAAGCAAATGGCACTGTTATCACGTGGGGACATGGCTGGGCTGACACAGGAGTTTCACTTTCTTGTGATGCAGTCTTGACAGGGGATTCAGAAAAGCAACAAGATGCAACCAGTCATAACAGGAAAAGCTCAAAGCACCACAAAATGCCCCAAAAACTGTCATAAGGTTTTTTAATCCTTTTGTTCACTTGGATCAACAGCTGCTCCAGTCTGCATCCAACGAGGATGCTACACTGATCCCCTAAAACTTCATCTCCAAACCCAGACCCCTTCCCATGAGAAGCATCATATTTTCCTTGAAAAAGATTGTAACTGGAAGAGTAGCAGGTAGGAGGAATGCCCTCTTCAACCAAAATGAAAATCAGAGATGCTGGAACATTCAGCTCTTGCTTCCTGCACGAAATTAATTACAACAGCCAATCTGTGCTGCTGCTTAGTCTGCAGGGGAAAAGATGAAATAGCTAAATTGATATCACGGCAAAGGAAGGGCTAATCACAGCAATGTCTGAAGCTGAAGTGGAATTCTGCCTTTGCCTGAGCTACAGAAGGGAACTCTAGAGATGGCTGAAAACTGTGGCTACAAGCCTGCAGCTCCCCCAGCTTGTATAAACGTGCTTGCAGAGATCAATGTGCTCAGCAATGGGTTCAGAGGCTGAGCACAGCTCTATCACCATTAGCACCTGACTGACGATTGACACAAACCACACACCACCTACAAAGGCACTGCACAGACCCAAGCGTGTGGGAAACACAGGCGTCCCCAAAACCCTCTGCAACATCTCAGATGTTTTCCCACATTTAAAAAAAACAAAACAAAACAAAAAAATGAAACAAGAGCAAGCTTGCAGTATCTGTGTTAAATGGGATCTCTCATTTCCACAGCATCTGCTCACATTCCTTTTGAAAGTTAAGAAATATTCTGTTTATTCTGGATTGGGCACAACATCTTTCTCCCAAAAGCAAGTTCCTCCCAATACGGGACCCTGAGTCCAACCATTAACCCAGCTTTGCCATGTCTATAACTAAACCATGTCCCTAAGCACGACATCCACTCATTTTCTGGACACTGCCAGGGATGGTGACTCCACCACCTCTCCAGGCAGACTGTTCAGTGCCTGACCATCCCTTCAGGGAAGAAAGTTTTCATATCTGAACTACGCTTCTCCAACACCACCTGATGCCATCTGCTCTTGTCCTGATACACTCTTTTCATAACCATCAACCCTAAGACAATGCACCTGGTAAGAACTGCTGCCTTTCCAGCACTGTCCCCCGCAGCCCCACCACCCTTTTGGCTCCAAGGGAAGGAGGCTGAAGCTCCCCATTCCTGGTCCCACTTACCAGGGATCTTTGCAGGCCCCAGGACAAGAGAGGCTCCATCCAGTGAAGCAACCTTAAGTGAGAATCGGAGCAGGGACAGTCCAAACTCTCCAGAGCACTCTGGCAAGAGCAGATCCACACACAGCCTCAGGCGTAGGGAGGAAAACCCACAGGTTCCCATCGCTGCAAGGCGTGCTTTGCTGCACGCTCTTGTTTGTTTGTTTTGAAATATTCTGGCAGTGGAAACAGAGTCACTGTTTTGTTTTTCTCCCCCACATATGCTATATAATTTTGTCTCTAGCACTCGCTACTTGCTTACTCAGTTGCCTATAGTCTGCCTCTCTCAGAGGAACGCTAGCTGTGTTTGTCCCCAAACTGTATCCTGATCCAACTGCTTTGTGTCATCCCACCAGCCCTGCTCAGGGAGCAACGATCAAAATATTTTCACGAGGATGCAATGCAGAGAGGTGGGCATGTAAGTTATTTCAGAGCAAAGCTGACCCACAAGGCTGAAGGGTGTGCAGAAGTGTTTTGGCTACTGAACACAGGAAACAAGACATGAGAAGAGGGAGTAGTGCTGCAAACAATACCAAGGCTTTGTTTGTGCCAGATACACTGCTAAGAAAATACCACATTTCAGCTACACAGCATGGCCAGTCCCCCTGCAAATGACTGCACAATATGCCCATGCTTCCAGCAACATTTAAATAGGGCCAATAAATTAATACAGGACATCCCAACTGGCCACGGGTCGCAGTCATCAACAAGTAGGTCAAACTAATTCTGGAAGGCTGTGAGAGGCACATAAAACAGTCTGTGGCAGCAGTCCGAGGCAGGGATGAAGCAATCCCCACTTCAACTCACCCAGAAGCACTAACACAAGCCCAGGTGCCAAAGGGATGCAGGACGAAGCCATTGCCAGTCCACGCAACTCGCCTGCCATCTCCGCAAGTTACAATTAACTTCCCAGACAAAACGCAAATACATTAAAAAAATACCCAAGCCAATTAAGACACAAGTGTTTAAAGACATGAGTAGTAATTACAAATGCATTATTCATACCTAATTTACAAGATGAACTTCTTTCAGTAAAATATTAAACTGTTTACATGCATTCAGGAAGACAATTTCCCAACCCTGCGCGTCCTGCTCTGGAACAGTGACTATTGCTATGCAACAACTCCACAGACTTACAGTGTACACTATGGAGTAATCAGAAAATGTTTGACCTCAGATATCTACTTGACCCCACAGAAATGCAGACTCGCTCACTATAAAATCCTAAACAATGGGCAGACAAGGTCAGAGGGTCAAAGCAAGTATTAACAGGTCATTGTGCAACCCACTTGGGAGCAATTACTTCTGGTCACGGCTAAGTGGACACTTGATTGAATACCACTAAGACAGCTCACATCCCACAGATAACAATCCTCACAGCGATTAAGAATTAAAGCCCCCATGATTCAGCCTTTATTACTCAAATGAACCTAACTATTCCATAAAAAACTCTTGGTATATGCATGATGCAAGGTCTAAATTGAAATGCCACCTCATTAAACAATAATATCTAATTTTATCTAAATGAATTTTCATGAAAGTACGCCACACAGCTCAGGAATTTTTAAAATGAATTATCACAAGTGATACATAATTTCACCAAAACTGCTGCAGGAAAAAAAAAAATTAGCTTCAGGGATGAAAGGGAAACATCTCTGCTGAATGAAAATTGCACTTCTTTCTGCAAGCAGAAAGGGTAAAAGGGGGCTTCAGGGCTTCTGCCAGACAATAGAGGCAGATTTTAATCAAATCAACACCTTTCTGCTATGTCAGGTATGCTCACCCTACCCCAGCCAACAGTAGCACCCGAAATATGTGTGTCGAGTGTCACTGCACACACAGGCCACCTTCAGAAAAGGGGATGTCACCTGCACACAGCCCCTAAAATTGGGGTTTATTATCATAAACTGTTGAAAGAGCCACCCTTGACTGGCTGTTAACTGGCCTCTGTTACCTCAGCTGAAAACAGTTTGTACATCCCCTCCTGAGGGTGAAAACCCTGTTCTGACACCTACGAGCCATTTAAGAGCTCTTAATTATTTTACAAAAATGAGCAGCACAAACAGGATGACTGCTTTAAAAGGGTTTCCATCAGGAATCATGGAAAGAAAAAAAAGAAAAAAGGTAAGTGGATTTAATTTTTAGCCTATTTATTTGCGGATTCCACGAGCAGAGGTGGCAGGACCCACTGCCATATTGGTAAAAAGAAAAAAAAGCAACACCATCGACCCAAAGGTGCTCACGGCCTCATTTCTAAAGCTTCATGTGGGACTTTTTCCAAAGCCTGGCTCTCCCTCAGATCTCCCTCATGCAGTAAGTTCTTGGAATATACTCAGAATGCCCCTGTCTTCCTGTTACACCAAAAAACCCCAAAGACAAAAAAACACCCCAAAACAAAACACAAAAAATAGACACATTTTCCAAGCTAACGAGCCCAGCATAAACCTGTGGAGAGGAACAGGTTGCACAGATGCTGGTGGTTGACCAGAGCACATGGAAAGCTGGGTAAGACCATCAGGGAAGCGATGCTAACACAAATTTGGGCCCTGCTGGGGATGAGCTCCTTTACCCCTTCCCTGCTCCGCCCCAGCAGCAAAGCCAGCGTGCCTTGGGATATTTAGGAGCACTGCATATGCAGACACTTGGATGTGCAAAATTATGCATGCATGTTTGGAGGCCATTTTAGAGCCCGGCTCATGAGTCATACAGAAAGTAGATCAGGAGAAAAAGAAAAGTTTAAAGATGCATTTTTTTGTATTCCTGCTACTGCAGCATGGCTTTGCTTTTCTCCCCCCCTTTTCTTTAATATTGAAACTCTTTGGGTCTTTGTCCTGTAGCTGTTGGAAAATTCTGAGTTAAACCAGGAGTCTTTTACATTAGCGTTAATACTGTGATAGTCAGCTGATAACATATCAGATATGCAAAATCCAAGCCTGACAGGCTGGTGTTCACCACCGTTCATTATTGCACAGGAGCACATGAGGAATGAAAAGCTGCGTGGTTGCTTCTCCCTTGTCCTGCTGCCAGCGAGGTGTAATAATGCTATTATGAAAAGCAAACAGGGATGAACTCTGCTCAAACGGTGAAGCCTGAGCTGAGAAATCAATTCCTGCATCATTCGTGGCCCTACAACAGAGTAATGCTGTCACAAAGTTCATCAAGCCCTCAAGATCCTCACCCTGGCTTACCACACTGTGCATATTTCATTGGCACTGAATATTCATATTGTGGCAGTTTCTGGAGACCAACTAAGGCTGTCACTGCGGGGAGAAACAGCCCTGGAGTTCAGCCACCAGCTGGAGATTCCATCAGGAGGTCCATGCTTGGCTTTCCTATTTTTCATGGACTGTCTGCCCAGCTGCACATCCCCTGTACCTCTGCCTGCCCAGCTCTAGGATAAGGATCTCATATTCCCCTCCTACCACACAGGGGACAACACGTGACAGACCCCAGAGCCCCGCTCCACTGGCAGACAGTGCTGCTATAAAAGCACATTGCACATGAGAGTCCGAAAATAAGATGTATTCTCTGAGACAGGCCCCTTCACACCCAAAAGGGTTGTAATTGGGAAACAAAAGTGCTGCCAGCAGACTATTTGAGCTTTGTGGCACTGATGACTGGGATACAGGAAGGTGGTTAAAATGCAGCAAAACTGAGGAGATCTGGGAAAACTGGGAAAAACTTTGTCTCTGCAAGGCAGAACAAAGCCGTGAAGGGATGCAAAAGCAGTCTCAAGTCAGAGTGGTGCTTTGCAGCCACAAACCCGGTGGTCCTCATGATGGGGAAAGCTTTGGAAATAAAGATACACATTGAAAAAAAAAAATGAGGCAAGAAGATAGAAGAGAACTCACTGTGAGCAGCAGTTGAGTCAGAGAAGGGCAGGACTGTGAGACATTAAGCAGGGAATACCACCTCAGAGTCATGGGGGAATCACTCACCAGGGCTTCCTTGACCAAGCTGTGCAGTGTGTAGTCCCTTCCTATTTCCTAACGCTTTCCAAACCACTTAAGCATACCATACATAAAACACAAAGCTGAGAGTTATTACAGTCAGCCAGGCCAGAATCCATGGGGTGGTTCAATGACTCTCTGACGTGCTTCTGATGAGGAAGGTGAATGAATCGGAGAAGTCACACCTAAGCAAGCAAGGACAGCAGTGCATCAGACCACCAGACCATTGCACAGGGGATGGCACCTGGTATGAATCTGAGCACAAAAATGGTTTTCAGGGCTCTGGGGTTTTTTCCATTTACTATTGTTGCATTTGTATGTCCTGGAATTTCTTCTTGAATTACTAAGTGCTGGACTATTCCCTGATCTTTTTCTGTGTGCTGCACTGTAGGCTGCCTTCTGTCCACCCCATCCTCTCCCCTGTACCATCTCTTGGCCAGGAATTCAGCACCTAGTAAAAATGAAACAATCAGCAGAAAAACCCTGATTAAAGTTAGGAAACTCCCTCCCTACCTGGAGTTACTTCTGGGGCAGGGGAGAACACCACCCTGCCTGCATGCTTTAACTGCACTACCCAGTAAATATCCTGTACTGAAACCGGTCTGAACAGTCATGTGCATGCACCCTGTACTAAGGACTGCACCCAAGCTGGACTCTGTAAGCACAGCCCTGCTGTCAGATAAACTCACATGTGAGTTTTTCAGAGAAAAGCTGACACTTTTGTAGAAGAACCCACATGATTTTAACCTCCCGAGTAGCAGATCAACACCTGCAAACTAAGATATTCGTCTGCCAGCGCAGACTTGGAATTCAAGCAACTGGGCACATATGGGTGATGTCCAAATTCACCAGGGGCAAGCAATGACACATTGGCTTCCCTCTCCCTGTTTAGCAGCTGGAAAAATCATTGCAAAGGAGGCCATGCCCCAAACCTATGGCTGGAGGTGAAGGATCAGCACAGGATTGCTTCAAGGGAAGGAAATCAAGAAGGACATGGCTGGGGCAGATAAAATCCCCAGTCCTCCCTCTTGTCAAACAGGAGGTTTCTGCTTCAGGAACAGATGGGAAGAGAATCCACCCCATGGCTAAGCCAGAGGAGGTAGAGAAGCCTGAAATAAAGTCCCTTTGACTTCAGCTCTGTGTCTCTGACAGCCTGACTCAGTCATGGACCGAGCAGATAACAGGCGACCATTCATCAGCTCAGCCAACACACAAAGGCAAGAATTTCCCTTCTTAAAGAGATTTAATGATAGAGCTTTAGGAACTGGTTAAAGGAGAGAGACTGAGAGTGAACACACTAGGGATGAGACCCAGTGGGCTGCTATTAATATTTCCCTGAAGCAGACACTCCAGTTTGCAGCATTGGAAGGACACAACTCCAAGAGCTAGGCACATTCTTCAAGCAAAATATTGCCCAGCTGCAGAATTAGAGCTGAGTTCAGAGGAAAGTTTTTCCACCAATCTAGTCAAATGGACTATTGACTTTTTTTTTTTTAATCCCAACTAGAAAAAGCTGACCATGAATGCATGTCTTCCTTGGTATACTGAAAAAAAAATATACAACTAACCAGCTGGCTGGGGATGTCAGCCAATTCTCTGTCCAGGAATGATTTTTTTTTTTTCACATCTTCCTTTGAAAATTGAAGATTAAACCATACTCCATAAGGACAGCCAGTCAGAGAGGAAGCCTGCAAGTGCTACCACACTCATCACCCAGAGCTGCATCCTCTTGTGCCAGTGGATCCTTCCAAAACACACCCCACCTCTGCCATCCTGCCCGCAAAGGGCTGCAGATGCTGTGCCTTTTCTAGGGTGAAGCAGTTGGGAGCAGAGAAAAGCAGCTTTCAGCTCTGCAGCTTTTTCCTGTTCAGCTCCCTGCAACACTTGCCTTCCTTTTTGGTACAGAATACTTCAGTTGCCTGGAGCTATTCTAGTTTATACTGGGCATTCATAGCAGAAGCCCAACATCTCTTGCTATTTTTGCTCATGGCTACCTAGGCAAGCAGCTCCTGTGCTACAGAGAAGCACCTTCTTAAAGAAGCAACTATGAGATCAATGTTGTATGACTTCCAACAGCAAAACAGTTTACAATTAGCTGAAGGTCTGGTATTTGACAGTTTTTTATGGCTCTTTTACAACTGTTTGCAAATCTTTTCTTCCTTTAAATTATTCTGAAAAGTGTTAGGGGAAAGCCAAAAGTTATTTTGTGCAAGCATGTGTCTACTTGCATGAATCCAAAAGTCTTTTTAATTCAAAACCACCATTACAAATGCCTGTATTTACATGCTAGTTGTTTATGTAATGCTCTAAAGAAAATCTAAATGGAGCACAGAAGCCAATGCTAATGCAGAAGATGGTGGGAGTTAATGAACATGCTCCTGGGGCAGTCCAGGAGATGGCAAGACTTACTGCCTGTGCCATAAGGATTCAATAAGTCCTACATCTCTCAAAAAAAACTTCTGATACAACCTCCATATGTGCATAACCTGTGATTTTTGGGCTCCCCATCTGGATTTCTGTGATGTTCAGGACCTCTATTCACATATTAGTCTAGCATTTTAAAAAGTCAGATTTATGAGGACACCACCACCAAAATTCAATCTTTCTCTTGAGATCTGGAGCATTTCAATAAATGAAAGCAAATACAGAAATTAAACTCAGAAGTCTCTCTTCAAGCAGGCCTTTTCTGACTCCACACCTCTATTCCTTTCATTCATACATGTGAACCTTTTAGTACTCCTGAATCCAAGTCACAAATCTGGAACAGTCTGACTTCCACAGCGGGGCAGCAGCCCAGGTCTTGGCTCCCAACAGCACAGCACAGCCCCCCACCTTCACCTCAAAGTATCACCCACTCCAAGTGAAAGCACAAGAGAAAGCCTTCACAGATAAAAAGCAAGTTCTAGCCTGAGGCCTGTCAGCATGGCACATGTCTAAAGAGAAAAATGAATCTGCATGATAGAGACTTGAAATGCAGGTGCCTGGATGGCAACAAGGATTTCCAAAAGGAAGCTTATGTATGGTAAAAGAAAAGAAAAAAGGGATGCTCATTTGCAAGAGAAGGCAGGACAAAAACCAAAGCTACACCTGTAAGAAACAAGTTTCTTTGCCAGATGCAGTAGGAAGGTTGTACCTTCATTTGAGACTCCAGCCAAAAAGATTAAAGCCATTTCCACCCTCACCCAAATCACCAAGGAGACCAAACCTTCTTCAGCTTTTAACTGCACTGAAGTCAGAACCGAGGGAGGATGCAAGAGAACCCTCTCCCAAGCCCCAGATTGCTATCACTGTTCCACAGCGTCCTCCTTGCTGCTGATGCTCCCTCTGCTCCCTGCCCCTCTCGCCCATCCCAAGGGATGCAGCTGCTCCCAGCCAGCACACCACACACAGCTGTGGGGGTACCTTGGTGGACAAGACACCCTGATCGATGCCAACTTCTCCTCATAATCGTGCCCATGGTTTGGCAACACCGTGCCCACAATCCAGACTGACGGCATGCAAGATCCTACATCTTCCAGGGGAAGCTGAGCTCCAGCTCAGAAAGTGCCTCCAGCAATGGGGAATGCTACCAAGTTATGTACTCTTATGCAAGTTTGGGGTTTTTTAAACACCTGAAGAAAAAAAGGAGAGAAATCAATCCAATAATCCTTGTTGATTATACTCACAGTAATTATACTTGTGTTATGCCAACAGTATCTTCAGTCTTCAGATTGGAGATAGCTCGACTGCCTCACAGATGAAACAAAGCCATAGGTTTTAAGCCACTAGAAAAAGGACAGTAGGCGTGGAAGGTGTTTTGGGGATGCAGGACAAGCAGAGCAGCTGGATGTTGGTGCTGTCTGTAAAACCACTCTACTCCTACCTGGGGCAGAAAGCATAGTGCAAACTCTGCTCAAACTATGCCTTCCCTGAAAGCAGAGCAGTGAAGGTGCAAGGACACAGCAGACCAGGGGCCACAAGTCTAAGACAAGATGAAGATGACAACGTGCCAGAATGATCACATGAGGCTCTCATAGACCTGAGCAAAACAAGGTATTGTATGCAGGTTCACCACCTTTGCTGTGGGGACCTGCTGTGCCCCCAAGGCAGCCAGTCCCCCAGAGCCCAGGCAGGTGCCAGGCAGCTGGGACCTGTCCGTGCCTGGCATCACGTGTGCCACCAGTGGCGGGATGGACACAGCCCTGTGCCACCCAGCCCCTCTGCCTCTGCTTCTTTTAAGCTCCAGAAAAATAAGAAAATCCCCAAACCCCACTTACCTCTCTGTGCAGCCAGAGGTGTTGGGAGAGTTACTAAACTTATAAAATCTATTTTTTTTTCTCCTAGATGAAGGCTTTACATCCACATCAGTAAATAAATGCCCAAGGTCTAGAGGGTTTGATCCAAGTGCTACCAACTTTCAGTCATTACATGAAGAATGTCCAACTTCCTAAATAATTTAATATATATTTTACAATATAAGTACATCGTGTGGGATGAGAGAGAACAGTCACCACATCACAGTTTGCTCAGCTGGATCCTGCCCAGCTGTGGGATCACCAGTGAGCAACAGACAAATTTCAGTCCTGTTCTGACATTGGTTCCTCCTGTTGCTTTTGGCGTGTTGCTTAACACCCAGCATGTCCAAGTTTCATTGCTTTATATATACATACATAGATCTATGTATACATACATACAGTAGAAATCATATTTATTCAACCTCCCACAATGTTCAAGAAAGCACTGAATTATGCTAAAGCAGTTGAAAGCAAGGAGCTCTATCAGAGACAGAGATCAGGAGCCTCGAGAGAACGAGCAGTGATTTCACATCAGCCCGCAGAGCTCTGGAGTGAGCAGCCATCCCCAGCCTTTGAAAATCAGGACCCTTTTGAGAGAGCTTAAAGATGGGAGCAAAAATACTCAAGATCTTCGGAGGAAAAAAAAAAAAAATATATATATCAGAAGACACCACAGCCAACCCAAAGCATTTATGGGCAAACCACTGATTTGCAATTCCAAACCGCTTTTCTGCCTGAATCCTCCACTTACTATCTTATCTGATCTTCTCTGAGGGAATCCCCCAAACCATCTCGGCTTCAGAAAGGACCTCTCAAGCTGTACTCTGAGCACTTCTTAGCACTGAAGGTTTGCATGAAATGCTGACAAACTAACAGCACTTTTGTACACTGTCGCCTTTTTTTGTAGTTTTTTTTTTGTTCTGGCAAGATTATCCTTATCAGGCAACCAGGCTCTGCTCTCTTCACCAAGTAAAGGTTGCCCTACCCAACACAGACACACACTTTTACTGGCCACATGTTAGTGTTAGCATAAAATAAATTTTAAGGTGGACACGATCTGTATGAACACTGTAACAAAAAAATGCTGCTTTACTGATGTTCAAGAAATGTTTTAAAGTCTGCAACCGTGGGCAATTGTGCTTGGTGGCTCAAAACCAGGTGTGTTCAGCTACAATGGTATAAAATCACTGCTAAGAAACACCTCAGACCCACTGCATCATGCCAACAGAGAGGTCACGTTGAAGCACAGACTGAAGACATTGATCCTTTTTATTAGCAAAACGCCCCACATTAGATGACCTCAGCATTTCACAAGCATTGTATTTAAATCCTCCAGCAGTCTCTTAACATGGCAACCTTTTCCCATTCCCACTCTGTAGACAGAAGCACACAGATGTGGAGGACATGGTGTAGCACAGTTATGAAATAACAAAGTCTCAAATTTCTGACTGAAAATTTAAATTTGCAGGCTTCACATTAATGGCCTTTGCCCAAATATCTATTTGCTGAAATCAGTACAAAAGTAAGAAGGCTCCTTCCCTCTCCCCTTGTTATTCTGTCTTCTTGGATGGAAAAAAAAAAAAAAATTAGGAAAATACCTTCAATTTGGAATCAAAATCCTTTCAGCAAACAATTTTTGAGGAACACTGCATGGAAACACACCTGTTTTAAGTGGGGATGTCAAAAGCCCCCAAAAAAAGTGTCACAGAGTAATGATGCTTTTTTTGAACCATCAGTATCAGTCTGTTCCTGGCATTAATTTTGGAAACGGTATAGCTAATATGACAGCTATGATTTGGAGCCTTCAAAAGGCATAAGCTATTGGCGTTTTAAATACATTACACACAAACACGCACGCACCCCTACACCCACACTAACTCTGCAGATTTGTTCTGCTCCTGTCTGCTGGCTCTTCTGCGTGTACTCCACAACAGATTGTTTCCTTCCCTCATCCCAGTTTTTTCCTAAGGGGGCTTTACACCAGGCACCCAAATAAAAAGGGTTCAAAGAGACCTGCATTAACACACCACACAGCAGAAGGGATCCTCTGCGACTAAATGGACACAATCAAGCCTTTCAATTAAACTATTACCCAAAAAGGTGTGGGTGGCTTATTACCAAAGACAGCATTTATTTTAAAAAATGGAGAGTACCATTAGAAACACCTAATATAACTCTTATTAACTTATTTGAGCCTAGTTGTGAGCACATTGGTTTTGTAAGTGTCTGCTAACATGGCATTCTGTTTGCCTAATTAAGTTTTCAGCTGGGGAAGCTATAGCCCTCACATTAATATAGGGAACTGAAAAAAATCACATATAAACCAATGCTGAGCTTGATTTACCTTTATTGTGAAAGGATTTGCTACGGGCTCTTCAACAACTGCTAACTAATTTTCCATCAAAAAAGCACAACTGCTGCACAAATTCCCGTTCCAGCCCAATGGATGATGGACTCACCCCCAAGTTATAAACCCTCCATGCAATCCCCACGGCGCTTCCAGGCCCTCTGGTTTTCCTCATCACTTTTTCCCCTTGCTGGTCCACATTCTGAACCTTGAGCTTATTCCCCCAGCCGTGCTGCTAAGCAGTAACGCTCTAGCTGGGGAGCATCAAGCAGAGGAAAATTACCATTAGCCAAAAAAAAATTAATCTTAAGAGGCTTAAAAGAAATCTCAGAGAATCAACTCCGATCTCCATGACAAATAATTAGCAAAATAAAGATAAAATACTGAAGCATCTCAGCTTTCCGCTACATTCCAAAGCGGCTTATTTTCTCCCTAAATTTTACTCTTGCTGCATTTAAAATGCTCGCTTGCAACTTCCAAAAAAAGAAAAGGGAAAAAAAAAACCCAAAAGCAAATGAAGACAGAGTGTTTTGCACAAAAAGACAAGATTTCTGCCCGGCCAGTCCCTGTACCCAGCCCTGCTCCAGGCAGGGCCCCCAACCCACGCCCCACGGGACCTGCTCATGGGGCGAGCACTCCTGGAACAGGCCCATATTACAGCATTAATATAATTTACAAAATGGTTAAAAATCAGAATGTTTTTCCTTCGTGAAAAATAACACACTTAATGCTTTTCATCTGGCACATAAAATTTACAATACCTCCAGGAACGTTTTCTTTGGTTAAATCAACACTATTGGTACTTTTTTAGCCTAAAAGCATATTACAGCACCAGCTTTTTATGGGGTTTTTTGGTTGTTGTTTTCACCCATTGTAATAAACTTTTCAGAACCAGAAATGATCAACAATAAAAAGCATTCCCATGTCAAACAATTTTAACTACTGCTTTTAAAACAATAATAAAAAAGGCGGGGGGGGGGGGGGAGGGAAGGGAGGAGGATTGGCTTCAAACCTGACTCGTACAGTAACTATCTCGCTGCAATTAATATAAAGTAATCGTCTGCACGGCCAAACTCCAGCGCTCTCCCCAGAATTGTTTCCATGCCGCTTGCAGCAGGCAGCCGCAGCAGATGTTGGCTGTTAAAGGGCGCAGACGACACAGTTCATGACTCCTCGGAGGCGGCTGCGCCACATCTGCAGCCCATGAAGGCGAGCGCAGGAGTGTGGCAGACAGAGCGAGGAGCGGCGGCCGGGCCAAGCCAAGCCAAGCCAAGCCGAGCCGAGCCAGCCCTCTTCCGTGCCGGGGCTAAAAATAGAGGAGGTGTTTGTTTGCCCGGCCGCTCGGGCCCGGGCTGCCCCGGGCAGCGCCGCTGGAGCGGAGCATCCCGGCCGCGCCGGGTTCACGCCGAGCGGGGAGCGGCAGCCGCTGCCTCCGAGCGCCGCTCCGCACGCCCGCTCCTCATTAACTGGGCGGCGATCCAAGTTCATCTGGGCCCCAGAGAAAGGCAATGCTTGTGTTTAGACCGCACAATACTGACATAACATTAACAGATTTACATATGCAAAACTGTGAAGCAACAGGCATTCCCCCTCAATTGACCCACAGCTTGTAGTGGCTGCCGAGTTATTCCCTGCTTAGGCTCCGTAACCAAGTGGGCGTCATGCGACTACCATCTGGGTACCACTTATTTAAAGCTGGCAGTCTCTCTGTAATAGGCAAGCTGGCAATAAGCAGGAAGGGAATAAATTGCATCATTTAGTTAACATCCACTTGCTTTGCGGCTGTTAAAAACCCATGACTGAATAATAATTTGGTTATTTCTTTTGCCAGACAATGCTGTCAGCCAAAAGCGTACTACGCATGCTGCAAAACGTCAGCTTGCAAAATTTCCACTTTAAAAATAAATTAAAGAAATTTGCAGTATAATGCGAGTTAAGAAGTTTTTCTAATGCTAGCAACTCAAAAGCAATCGAGCTCTAAAAATAAACATGCACTACTGTAGTCACCAGATTCTGCTTTTCCCTAAAATCTTCTTTGTTTTTATCAGCCACCCACCCCAATCCATTAAATTCACCAAACATCACCAACCTGGCCCGTTACAAGCACAGGAACTGGGATCTGCTCGCAGGAATGCTCGTTAGATCCCAACACTTCTCCATTTCATGCTACCCACTGCCCTTCTCATCCTTTGCCTTAATTCGTAGATTTTATCATTTCCTTCTGTCTGACAACTGCTTTCACACAAATCGGTATCAAAGAAAGGGGCTGAAACCAGAGACCACTGAAATACAGCTAGAACGTAGCCTTTGTTAAAAAAACAAAAAAGGCTGAAACAAAGAGCTTTTGAAGCAGATTTCTCTTTGGGGCTCTTCAGTTTGCAGAAAATTAAGTTACCAATAGTAATCAATTTTTTTTTTGTCCCAATTTGCTCGAAATACGGTCTGTGCACACGTATCTCAACATCCATCTCTCCTCAGGACTAAAAGAAAAGCCCATGCTGAGTGCACTTTTATACTGCAGCGATAACAAGGCTTTGCATTATACAGTGGGAAAAGTCAGAAGAAACATTTCCATTGGGATTAATGGCGAGGACGAGCCCAGAGCAGAGTCCACAGGTAAGAGTGTTCTCAGCATCTCCGCCTCCCACAAAACCTGGCTTGCTCCTCCCTCATTACATTTTGAAGGGGCATCAGGGACCCTGAAGTGCAGAAACAAGACAACCAACAGTAAGTGGAAAGCTGAGTTCATTAGGAACTTGCTTCCAGTGTCAGTGATGGGGAGAGGACGGCGGAGCAGAGCCAGGCTGCCACACGCCTCTCACGTCTCTGCAGCGATGCCTCCAAGCACCCACAGCGGGTATGGCACAGAAACACCACACAGCTGGGCATGGAGACACCAAAGGCAGATGAGAAACAACTGTTCTCCCCTCCCCATCCCTGCCTTGTCTCCATGCAGGTCTGGGGCACTAGGGCAGAGCTCAACAGGTAGAGGTGCCAATGTCCACACCATGCCATGCTGCTGGAGGCAGGTACATCCAAGAGCATGTGTGGATTCAATACAGGTGACCCCTTTCACAATTCCAGCAGCCATACAGCACAGCCCAGGTGCAACAGGACCTTCAACATTCAATCTCAAATCCGGTTCCTGAGCTAATACACACAACAATTGTTCACTTTTAAAAAAAGAATCATTTGGAAAAGGAGCTTTTAACAGGCTTCCACAGCACTGTGCGGCTCTTGCTGCTCCACCTGGGATGCTCAGCCAGCCCGAGGCAGGCAGGGAAATACAGGACCCACAGCCACCCACAGCACTTCACAACATGGGAACACCACTCTGGAATACAACAGAGCTACAGAGGGTCATTGGAACAGCCTGCAGGCTTTACAAACAGGAATGAAAGTAAGATGGAAGAAAAGGATTTCAGTCAGCACCAACCTGACAAGACAGTGTCCAATCAAGGGTGAGAATAAAAAAGGGAACAGAAACTGAGGGCAGAGAGAAAAATCTGTCAGGGGAAGTGTGATGCCAGAAACTGTTCCAGGACCCCATGGCTGGATGCCAATTCAAAGCCTCCAAAAAAAAATAAGGCTACAGAGCCCCTAAAACCTTCCTGATTAAAAACCCTGTGCAGGCTGAGGTTTGTCAAGTCATACTTGTGATTGCTGTGCCCATTCCACCGCTTGCACCCAGATGTCTCAGCTTGGAATACTTCTCTGGAAAGAACACCCAAGGCATCCAGTAACTTTGGCAAGGGGAGACATGCATCCCCTAAAGCATTTGTGTATTTCAGAGAGCGTTTGAAAAGCTCTGCGGCACTGAGCCTTACCACTTTTAATTGCATAAACCATACCCAAGATCATCAACCCAGTAACGCTGTCACCCATGTGGTACATTACTGTATGGTCAATCTCCCTAATTATTCTTGAGTTATTTTTTCCAGTAGATCTACAAAATTATCAGCATAAATCTCAAAACATTTACCAGTCAACAAACTCAGCACAACAGACATAAGCTTGGCCCTGACAAATAAAAAGACTAAGGAAAATGTATTTATTTGTAGCAAATGTCCTTTCCTATAACCATCAAATAGATTACAACTGCATTTCTTTCCTCGCACTGCACCCTGGGATCCAGGAATTTAACTAGCACACACTACAGTGCTGGATTAATCATAAATAGAATATACTTTTAAGTGCATTAATTATGTAACAGATGCTTCCAGGATTCCAATTGAGGTAATTTTTAAAATCCCAGTGTACAGCTTTATGAATCTGGGCAGTTTCAAGGTTATTTTTAATTTGCACTCAATACTACACTTATTTAAAACCAAGAGGTAATCAACCACTGCCAAATTTTTTTTTTTTTTCAGTTCACACTGGAAGACATATCCTACACTGCTGCTCTCGGACACCCCAACTGTTGACAGAGGTCCCTCCCATTTCTTTGCCATGATGATGGGTCTGAATAACGAGCTGTGTGAATGCAAGAATTCTTCATTTGTCTTCTATTAATTTCTCCTCCTCAGACTAGTTTCTGCCATTCAGAAGTCTCAGTCTCCTCCTGCAGTTCCCACTCATGTAGCAGATGTGATTCAGTGCACGCAGCACACATGGAGGCCTTAACAGGGACAGTGGGGCACAGACAGGATGCTCAGGGTCTCCAAAAAGCCTTTCATTTATTGATGGGGCACCATGAACAGTTGGACTCAATGATCTTAGAGGTCTTCTCCAGCTTTAATAATCCTAGGTCTATGAAATAACTCTCATTGCTTTGAAAAATGGGAGTTAAATTGAGCTCACTGAGAAACAGAGTTCTGCCATACTAGAGAAAAATGGGGTTTACCTCACTTACCTTGATGGTAACAAAAATGGCATATCCAGCTCCTGGCTATGGCACTACAGTGACCCTGTCTGGGACACGGGTGGGACGATGGAGATCCCAGCAGCCTTTGGATGGCTGCACTGGAAGTACCCCGGGGCACAAGCACCACAGCTTTCATGTCTTGGATGAGAAGTTTGCTTTCCTTTCCATCTTTGCACATCCCATAACTCTTGGATCAAGTCACACATCTCCTCACAGAGCTTCATCTCTGCATCTGTCTGCAAGGTTTAATTTGTAATGACTTGGAGGGGCACTTTTCCAGTGCTGTGTGTGCAGCCTGGGAAGTGGGAGAGCCCATACCCTGGTGACACTGGCTTGGACTGTCCCTTCAACAAACCCGCCCTGTGGTCCAGGAGGAGAGGGAAAAACATAGGAGCACACACAGCAATTAAGGTTGCAATCAGATGTGGTGTTGACATGTAAGAACGAACAGTACATAACCCTAACACAAGGTGAGCGTTATTTAGGAGTTTATATAATTGCACATGCAGAATATGGAGCCTCAACACACTGTAAAGAGAGGGGGTGAGGACAGGAGGGGTTCAGGACCACAGCTCTGCTCACCTGCACATCAGTGGCCCCCGGGGATATCCGCACCTCAGGTTGGGCACAAACCAAGCAGGAAGAAAAGGTGGGTAACAAGCACTTTATTCTTACTAAATATTTTATTGTGGCTGCTACTCCTTTCCAAAAATAATGGTAATAATTAAAAATGATGGTTAACATTTTGATGCCTCACTTCACAGACTGCACATTCCAATTTCTCAACAAGGCAATGCAAAAACGGGTAGTGGACAGGCTGAAGTCAGCTGCACAAGGCAAATAACTTTGTGCAACACCAGGGAGGCCCTGGGGCAGGCAGCTGGGTGCTGGTCTGGGTCTCACTTCCCTGGGCACACCACAGCCAGTCTCCACCAGTGCCCAAGGACCCCAACAACAGTGCAAGCCCGTGGGTGCAGCCCTGGCCAGTGGGCACCCGGCCTCTCCTCACACCACCGGGGACTCTCCTCGCTCCAGCCTCCCCCAGAATTATCCTCTGGCTCTGAAGTATAGCAGATGGGGCATGGACAATGCTCACCTCACCTCATCACCAGACACTGGTCACACAGCAAGGCTTGGGGGCAGTCAGGGACACCCTGCAATGCTGCTCTGTGGTGCCAACCCCTCCCAAAACACTCTGCTGATCCACCCGCACCGGTGCACAGGGACAGCAAAGGAAGAGAAGCTCTCAGGGGCAAGAAGGTGCCTCCACGTGGGGAGGGAAACCAACCCTGAGCACACAGCCAGGTAGAGGGGTCAGGTCCCTGCCGAACTGCAGCACGCCTTCAGCCCCATAATCCCCATGGCATGGCAATGCCAACACCATGCCAGGTTATCACAAGGTGGTAAGACTCATGGGCTGTACCTGCTTGACATGGCTCGAGCAAGGCTCCCTCGGGGCTCATCTGCTTTCATTTCCTATTAATGTGCACCTGCACCCATATCAAAAGCAGTAAATGCATAAACTGTATTCAAAGCTTTACTCAAACCCCCACTAGAAGCCTGAGTTAATGCTGGTCCATGCCAACACCTGGACTCACCAGCAGCCCCGCCGGTGATGCTAGCTGTGGCTGTCCCTGCACCGGAGCTACCACAGCCACCCCACGCTCCCCAGACACCTCCACACCACAGGCACCCAGCACACCCAGGGTATGGGACAGACCCTTTTTGGGGTGAACCTGTTGCTAAGCTCTGGCCCCCTCTCTCCTTACCAGCTTCATTCTCTGACTCCACAGGCGGACGGCAGGCTGGGCACAGCTTTATCTGAGTTTTATGTGCAGCTGCCCTTGCTTATCAGACACATAAGTTATTATCTGAAGAACAAGAAGAACAGCAGCCAGTAACCTGGGTATCTCAGTGCCCTCTTCACAAATTCCCAGCCTCTTGACCAGCTCATCATCCACGGCTCACACGGAAGAAGGAAACCCAAAGAAGACAGGATGCCAGGACGTGCACAGTAACAACTTCAGTACCTGGCACTAAGGGATCAGCATCAAATTAACAATTAAAGGAAATCCCACACTTGGCAGCTTTAGCAGGGTGGCCCCACCAGCAGGCACTGCTGGGAGCATGCCCCAGGGCAGCTGGGCAAGGAAGGATCCTCTGCCCAGACGGAGAAGAGCACATCCAGACACAAAGCCTCTGGCAGAGGTCTCACATTACAGCAAACCAAATCAAGTGGCCACAGGTTTACCAAGGGGGTGGCCCTGACCCCTTCAGACCCTCCTCTGACCTCCAGAATCCAATGAGGATGTTCAACTAGCAGAAAACACTTTTTTCCTCCTCAGGCTAGTTTTCTGCTGGTCCAGCTTCCTGTGCAGTCTCACCCTCTGGTCAGCTGAAGCACAGGGGATGCAATGGGAAGCACCCAGGGACAAGCCGAGAGATCTGAATCTACTTAACTGCAAAGTGAACCAAGCCCTCACTCCATACAGCACCAAGCACACTGTCAAATAGAAAGTAGCTTTCATCTGAGAAGAAACAAAGGAGGCAAAGGAAACAACTCTCGTTTGATGCATGTCATGAAGCTGCGAGCGCACTTGAGTCACGGCACACGTGTGGACCACTGTGATGCACTGCAGAGTGATGTGTCCTCCTCCTCAATCTGCTGAGAGCATCCACCAGGCAGAGGTTGAAACATGCGGAGGTGATTCAACGCCGATGAATGGAAACACCAAGACGTGCTGTTCTTCAAACAGAGGCTGTACCTGACACTAGTTTTATTTACTCAGAGAAGTTTTCTGCCCTGCCAATTTACCCTTGTGTTACGCAGAATCCCCACCCTACCCTGGATGGCTCACTAAAATCTGACAATAGACTCTACTTCCAATACAGGCAGACTTTTTTTCCTTTTGGACCTATGAGAAACATCAATTGAAAACTTGAATATTACTTTTTACCTGACAAAGCATTATACTTTCTTCCACTCCTTCTTTGTGCTCATGGCATCAAGCAGGAAAAAATACCCTAAAAAAAACCCACAAAGAAATGGAAGGGGAAAAAATCTTCCTACCAGAAATATTTGTGCATAGCAAGAACAAAGTATTTCTATAAAGCTTTCAATAAAGGATAACTGCAGGCCAAATTTTACCCATAGATAGAGGCACATAACTCCAGCTAAAGTTACTCAGAGCTGCCCAAGTTTCTGCAGAGGCCAACTCACACAAACAGTGTTCATGTCCAGAAGGACTGTGAGCTAAGGAGCTGAGGCCACATTCCCAGCTCTTTTGAGAAAGGCAGACAAGATCTGCTTCAAATCAGTGAAGAACTTCAGAGATGAGTCAAACCTGCAGGATTTGCTGCAATACTCGCTGCAAAAGAGGATGTGAGAACTGGCAAGTACGCTGTGTTTACTCACTGTGCCATCTAAATCTGGAAACTCGAGCTGAGATTCAGCGTTCGAGCACGACTCCAAGGGGTGGTGGGAAGATCCTGGCCCTGTTACAAAGCCACTCGTTGGCCTAAACTGGTGGTATCTGCTCAAACAGGGCCACGGGCTGACCCAGACAGAGGTTCTGCAGCTGGCAAGAGAAGCCTCCCCAGGGCAGAGGCTGCACCACATCTGCCCCCAGCCCAGGGACAAGCCTCCGCAGGCACCGGCACACAGGAGGAACAGAGATGCTCTAAAAATCACGCACTGCTTTAGTTAATGACACAGATTTACTCTGGGTGTTAGCCTGTTTTGCTAAAAAAAGCCAACCAGATTTTTTTTCTTTTTTCCTGGTGCAAACTGTCCTTTATAGAGACTATTAATATCCCTCTTCCTTCAGTTTAAGCTCTACTTCTCTTCCTTGTTCTCCCACTGACTTAAAAGATAAGTGGCAAAACAAGATCTAATTTATCTCTATCTTTTGTCCTCATCCCTTCCCTCCTGTTACTGCCTGGACAGGCAGATTGTTCTGTAGGAAACCACTGCATGGAGCATAGAGTTTATATTTGCTGCAATATTTTTAAGCAGAAAATGAAAGATGATACCTAGTTTATACTAAACAGAACCCCGTTGGTTGTGGCCTCATGTAATTAGTTCCTCACAAACTAATAACTTAGATATTAGGCTGCTATAAGCAGCCACCTCAAAGAGCTGCAAAGATATTCCTCACTATCAGACACCAGTGAAGACAACAGCAGTGGATGGTGGCTGCCAGGAGGTTATGCTGAAACAAATGCATTTTTATTTTTCCCTTTAAATTACAAAAGATTATCATTTTACTCAGCAATGCCCCTTATTAAATTGAAACTCTCCACATCAGAATTAAATACATCCTATCTACTCAAAATGAAGTGTATTATTTATCAGTAATATTTAATGACAAAAACCTGATAACTTTCTCCGATTATACCACTGATTTCCTCCAGTCATGCATCATTGGCTCTGCTGGTCATTAGCATTATCACATTGCATAAACTCTGGCTTAGGCAGCAAGTTTGATAACAGAGCCAGACACCTATAGCTACTATTTTTCAGTTTGTTCAGATTTACTAGTTTACCTCTCTATGAGCATGCCTCTATCTAATGGCATCGATTATAATCCCTAAAAATCCTAGACAGTAAATTTCCATTTCCATGCAACACGCTTCTGCACACTCAGAATTCCTCAGTAAATATAAAGCACTTGCTGAAAAATCAGATTTCCCCTTCAGCTGGCTGAGGACCCTTTTCCTGAAAGACTATACTCCATCCAATCTGAAAAATAAATAGGAAATATTTAGCCTTCTCTGACTGTTTAATGCCAGGAATACGCTGGATAGGCTTAAGATATTTTAGTTTAATTCACAGGCAATGTTCCATTTTAACTTTTATGAAATAGTATTTTTGAATGCTGCAGATACTGCTTTTATGGAAGCGAAGAAAAAAAAAATCAGAACAAATGCACATGGTACAACATCAGCTAAAATATACCAAGATGGGTTTCTCCCATTCTCAGTTAAATCCTGTAAATAAAAGGTTTAGATTAGAAAGGTTTCCTGAGTAAGACCATCATTCCTCACACTACTGGCCTTCAGAAAACTCCAATGGGTTAAGCCAGAGAAAAACTTTAAAATACTTGTACAAACAGTAATTTTGCTGCATACTTCTGACATTCCTCTTTCAAAGCCTTTTAGGAATCAAGTAATTTAGCACTGAAAAATACATTTTCTCTTTTCCAAACCTACAGCTCGGGAGCTTTACAAACCTTAACATATATTATCTGAACACACATGACAGGCATATCATTTAAAACTAACAAAACCAATTTATTACAAGCTATTTCAGAGCCACCTTCTCCCAGTACTCATTTAATTCAATGGGAGCAGGATAGGGCCCCTGACAACTCTCTGATTAAAATTAATTACTAAAGCTGTTAAGACATTATTACTATTGCAAAACGTACTGAGAAAAATCTCTCTTCTAAATCTGCTAAGGCAGACACTAGCTGTAATGTTCTGCACAAACATCCAGAGAGATTCTTACATGTTACACACATGACTTTATTATCTAGCCAAACCAATTTTCTTTTAATTTTTTTTAACTCAGTCCATCCAAGGAAGCTCCCATGATTTCAGCAGGGGTATTTAGGGCCTAGGCCATGTAACTGAAGCTAAATCTGCCTGTCTTATGGAAATACAACTATTTATGAAATTCACCCGAGGGGGAGGAATAATTTACAGTACACTGATCAACAGAGTTTGCATGGTACTGTCTGAAGGAGCCCTGCTTGAGAAGGAGAGCTGTTATGAAAGCAGCAAGTATCAATACTAACACAATTGGTGCCACTGGGTTATGCTATTTGCCGGGCAGAATTCATCTCTTGCACAGAAAATTTCAGTTTGGGTGTAGTTTCAGTAGCACTAACTGTGGTATTAGAAGTTGGGACCATTATACAAAAACCAGCAGCGATTTGATGAGGTTAATGCCAAATTCTGTGATTTGCTGAGGCAAAAAATGGATCAAACCCTGGAAGAAGGGCAGTGAGCTCAGGAGCACGGGATGCAGAAGGGCTAACACAGGCCCCTGCTCCTCTCATCCAGGGGCTTCAACCTGATCCTTCAGAAATGAAACCGTGAAAAACATTGTCATTGTTCTCTGCCCACCTGCTCCTCTACCTGCACACACACTGTCCCCAAAACACACTTTTGACCTGACTGAGCACCAGCCAACGTCAAAACCCTGGCCAGACACATCCTACCCTGGGCTGCCAGCCCTTCCCAGCCAAATCCTGCTTCAGTGTGCTCCAAACCCAATGCTGTGAGCCACTCTGTGATGCCCCACAGCCAGCCCCCTGCACTGCACTGCTTTCAAGGGGGTTTCTGCCACAGTAGGAAAAGGAGGATTTACAAGACTGATTTTAGTGGAATTTTTCTTTCCAGCGCAAGTATAAAACGTGGGAACTGAGCTGGACGAGCTGCCTGACCAGCTAACAGAGATTCGTCATGAAGTTCAAGGAAGACAGAGTTCATGACTCACTGTGACTGAGCTCACTAATATAACATAAAAACTATTATTAAAAATAAAAATGCAGGCACCGAAAGAACACTTCAAGAAGATTTTAACTTCTTAATCCCAAACAGAATACCCTTGAAGTGAGGCTTGCAGCAGGCCCACCAGACAAAATCCATGCAAGAAAACCTTGTAATCAAAAATCTATTAGAACAGCACAGTTGCCAAAAATTCCCCCCTATTTCTGCTCCCTTGATATACCCAGAAGTTTCTTAGGAAGAGGTGTCTCACTCACGCTCATCTCCCAGCTCTCCAGCAGAAGAAAAACGTACACTTCACATTCACTGTGCAACACTAGGAAGATGCTTTTTAAAACTGACATGGGTTCCTAAAGAAATACCAGTTAATTACTTAATCCTCCTTAATGGAATGATCAACATCCTTTCAGCAAACAAGGCTGTGATGATTTAACATTTTAGTGCACTGGGAGAATTAACCCCACTCCTCTCCTGTCTGCTGCGACCACTCATTTCTTTAGAATCAGTTCCATTTTTCAATTCTGCAGAGCAGCCCCTGCACCCAGCCGAGAAAAACTCCAATAGACAAAAATCTGCCTCAGTGTAGTATTCTGCCAAGGCCTGACTTCCAGACTGACAGAAAGGCAGGTGGCCAGAGCACCCAGGAAATCAAGGTACAAGGCAGCACAGAGCAACAAGCCCCAGCATGAGCCTGGAACAACTTCATCAGCATCCCGGGAACACCACTTCAAAAGGAACCGGGGAGGGATGTTTGAATCCCAGCTCAGACAGCTCCTGAATCCCTGAGAACCACCGGCCGTCGTTCTGGCAAGAACAAAAGTCCTTTCAGGGCTCCACCGCTCGCTGCAACCAGACCCAGGCTCAGACAGAATTCTGCAGGCAAATGTTGTGCAGGAAAGGGAATTCAGCATCGATTTTTGTGATCAGATGTTTAGTGGCTGCTCTGAACACTCCAGCAATCCCCCCTCACCATTTTATCTTCCTTTATCACAAGCTTTTTAATAGAGACATGACATTCTGCTTACTGCTGGGCTCTCTCTATTTATCTCTCTCTTAACAACACTTTGGCATCATCAGCTCCGCTATCTAAATCAGCAATAGTGCATGTCCGGTCACATAAAACCGGAGAGGGCTTCCCGAGATGCCTTGGGAAGTCTGACTACTCCGGTTTACTGATGTGTTAATATGCCCCATCCACTAATTAATGAACAAACAGCTTAGCCAGGGAGCTGGGGGAGGGACACCAACACGGAGACTGCGGAGAGCCCAAGGAAAGACACTTGACCCTAATTGTTAGCAACAAGATGACAAGACTGATCGGGAAGTACAGCTAAAACTTGGATCCAACATGAAAGGAAATGTCTGGCGAAGAGGGGAAAGCTAACGATGCCATTGGAGGCTGCAGCCAACCTGCCGCACTGTGCCACCTTCTGTTGGGCTGTCAGCGCTCAGTGCCCAGCACCTGGCCTGGGCTCCCCAGCACCACGCTCCCATCGCATCCCTCTCTCCATGCCCAAATCCTCATCCTCCTCCTGTAACCCTGCAGCTTCAGGGTGTACACAGCCAAGAAAAACTAGGAGTTTGCTCCAAGCCATGATGGGGTGAGGAGAAAGCACAGCTCACGCTGCACCTTCCCAGCAAAACCACCTGCAGAATTCCAGCCAGTGGGTTTTAAGAAGGACCAAAGTTTCGCTGAAGTTTTACACAAACCCAGTTTTACCTGGGGCAAAACATTCCTCATCTTAATAACAGCCTGGACCACATAGCACAACAGAGATGCCTGCAGGTGCACCAGCAAGAGGGTGCGGCGCCCCAAGTGCACTTTGGGAAACACTTCCATACAGAGTTCAAACACTTGCAAAAAAAAGGCTGGAAGCTCTTTCTACCTGAAAAATCAATTCAGCTGAGAGTCACAGCAGTGCAGGAGATGCTGCAGCACCGTGCTCTGGGACACAGACCCAGGAGAAAGCTGACTTACAGACCGCCTGTCCAGCGCAGACTCACCGCAAACACTGCAGAGCCCTGGTTTTCTGTGTGCATCTGAATTAAACTAACTTAGTGAGGAAACAGGTTCTCCTAATAAAAACACACCAGTGACAAGCATTGTACAGACAGCGCCATTAGCAGTAAACAATACACTGGAGAATCATCCGAATAAAACATTCTGGGCATTTATTTGTGTTGCTTTCCGAGACCATTGCAACTGAACAGGAAACTGGAAGGGAAAAAAGCCCACAATTAGTTTCAGAATAGCACTCCCAGAAACACTGTAGCCTATCAGATCTATGTAAATATTTTACGATATGGGTTCCATTTCAGTAGATCTGTCAAGATATTTACAGGGCTTGACAGTATTTCTGCCTTTAATTAAATTTTCACACACATACTTTAATGTAATTTAAATAGATTATTAGTTGTCAGAATATAGTATAAATTTTGTTTACGATTTAGTTACTTTAAGTACTCACATTGAGGAAACTCATTTAACCCCCTGACTGAGGAGCATTAAGTGTTGAGATGAGACTTCTAAAGAGCTTCTACTGCCCTTTGCACTCTTGCAATAATCTTAAATTACTACAACTTAATTGCAATTTCAAGGCACTAAAATGGAGATGTTTTAAAAACAGCACCAGGAGGGTCAACGAGAAGAGAAAAATTATTTAGTCCTCCTCAGGTACCAGATGCTTCCTGGGGAGAAACTGATTTTGCCCATGCACTTCTCTTTGCCCATTTTCCATAGAATCCCGTCTTCGTTTGCAGAATGACACGGAACAAAAAGTCATCAGGATTATTCTGGATACTTGCCACATCCAAACAGCCATTAGACATAAGCCTGCTCACTTGCATGCATGGAAGAGACCCGTGCCAGGAGAACAGAAAGACAAAACCCTAGAGCGCATTTGCAGAGAAGGCTGCACGCGAACAGAGCCAGCAGCTTCTCTAACTTGGGAGCTCCAATGCTGGAGTAAGGAAAAAGAGCACGTGTTAAACCACTCCAGAAATCCCAACCAACAAATATCTGATCTCCTTAAAACACTACAACTGATTCCTCTACAGCACAAAATTTATCTTTTTAAAGTAAAAGACTACAAAGATCCCACAATTAAGTTTCTCCTCTAACGACAGCATGATTTATTCCACGCTATTTTTTTTTCCCCCTCTCTCTACACTGGCATCACCTTGTTACCTGCAGGAGCTGCAATTCCCAGCACAGCGAGCTGCGGGAATCGAACGGCGCAGTGAGCAGGCTGCGAGCAGCGCTTCTGTCAGCGCAAAACCAACCACTTCTAGCAACCACAAGATCTTCTTCGTTTCTTCTTGCAACGAGACATTTCACAAGGATCTGGCCAACAGAAAAACAATCAGACTCACGATTTAAACACCGCTGTGCCTCAGCACGGCCGGGCGCTGACGCACATCCTCGGTGGCACGACGTTAAGGGCTCCCAGCCTGGCCATACCTTTTGAAGCACTGGAATAAAGTTTGCTTGCCAGGACCTCTAAGAACAGTTGCAAAGACGCTGCTGATCTCTAGTGCACAACGTCTCTAAATTCCACCTAGCAAATGCTTTCTGGCTTCTCCTGCACATCACATCTCTGCTGAAGCGCTCACCGGGTGTGAAAACACGCTACTATACGTGGAGGGAGGGGGAGAAAAAGTTTCAGTGATATGAATTAGTGGCACAGACCAAAAGCCAAAGGCAGCAACATCAGCTGAAGCCCCAGTCGATGCCAGCACGCTCTGGATCAGGCCCAGGGCAGCCAACTGCACCCCGAGCTCACCCCTGGGGACCACGCCACACCCTAGGGCCATCCGTTCAGAGCAGGGTGCCACTGTGTCCCCACACTGCTGACCATCCCCTGGGCTTCCCCTCCAGCTGCCAGCCCCTTCCCACCTGCTTCTCCAGCAGAGGCTCGCAGGGAAAAGCTCCGGGAAGCAACCTGACAGCAAGGCTCATCTGAGGAATAATTAAAGTGTGCTATTTAATTCAGCTTAAATACAGACAACAAACAAAACCCTTGTACACCCCAGCCCTGCAGGGCCTGATCCCGCTCCCCCCGCAGTGGGAGCCCCCGGGAAAGCTCCCTCCCAGGTGCCCTGTCCATGCACACACGATGCTGGATGTGCTGCAAAGGGCAGAAGAGGCCTGAACAAATGCTGCGCCTCCAAGAGACACCCAGCTACCTGCAAAAACCTCACCGAGCCTTCTCCAGCCCTGGCTCAGCTGCGTGAAAATATTTCAGCTCAGCGCCTTGAAGTTGCAATTAAATTGTAGTAATTTAAGATTATCACAAGAGCAAAGGGCAGCAGCAGCTCTTCAGCAGACTCCTCTCACCACTTAATGCTCCTCAGTCTTGGGGTTAAATGAGCTTCTTTAGTATAAGTACCTTAAAGCAAGTGAATCGTAAACAAAATTTATACTATTTTCTGACAGCATATAATCTATTTAAATTTATTAAAGCTTCTCGGAGAAAATTTAAGATGACAGAAGTATCATTATGCCCCATAAATAACTGGACAGCCTTGCAGAAATAACTGTATTTTACATACATATCCTACATATGTGTGTGCATATGTTATTTCATTTGATATACAAATACATGCTCAAGAGAAATTTCACATAAGGAATTGTATTATCCAGTTCAATCACTCAATATAAATGACCACAAGAGGTACGAATACTAAACACTAAGATACATTCCATAAAATTGCCTTTTTACTACCAGCATTTTTCCTAATTTTTACAGTGCTATGAAACAGGAGTAATTCAGGAGCTACAAATGTTTACAGTATATCACATCAAGGATGATAATGCAAATTTTAGCCCTTAAAAAAGGTGATCCACTCCATGAGAAACACATATTGCAGCGTATTCTGCACACTAATGTCCGATGCATAATTCGCTGCTCAACTTCCCTGCTCCTTCTCCTACTGGGGCAAAACCCAGCAGTGTCACAGTTATTGGTGGAACTGATTTAAGCAGAAAATGTTTATAGATGTTAAAAAAAATTACACATTACACAAAATGGCTTAATAGCATACATGTGCATGTTTAATGCACATACTTTTTATTGTCTAATTAAAATATATACCATAAAAATCTACAGGCTTTAGAATAAGTTATGCAGGACAGTTATGAAACCTTAGAGAAAATATAAAGTACCTATTGTGTGATCTGCACAGCTAATTAAAAAAATGCATATAGAAGATTTAGGATTTCTTAATTCTTCAGCAGATGTGCACTTGGTCTGCCTCCTGATTAATATACATTAGGGTAACAGCCTCTTACTTGGATTTTTCTTTTTTTAATAGATATTTCCATTGCTTTAGAATACTCTAAAGAAATGAAAGCCACACATTTGTAAAGTTTGCAATCAAGTGTTTGAATACAAACATGAAACTGTCACACAACAAAACTAACCTCACTCTCCTGGTTCAGTTTGATTAGTACTTAAATCCTAACTGTTTATTGAAGAAAAATCAAGTGTCTATTAATAGTCTTTACTGGTATTTCCACAAAAAAACTACACAGTAACAGTCTCTCTGATACAGCCACGAAGGCACATTACACAGTCTTGTAAAAATCCCGGCGTATCAAAACCAAGGTCCATCCTGACCGCTTGGCAACATGTCTGAAGGAAAGATATAACAAGTTTTCCAAACTCTAGGAATGCAGTTATCCAACATACAGTGCTTAATCACTACCAAACACCTCTATTATACACCAACACAGAACTTACACACAGAGAAAAAGAAATCCACGTTTCCTTACAATTCAGCGATCCAGAAATAAAAGTTGAATTCCACAGAACTTTTACATTTTTCTGCATTACACAGCTGTAATGCCGCCTTTTCTGTATCTCTAGAGAGCGTAAATAAAATCAAATCCTAAGTCCCTCTCAAAGTATATAAATGCACTTCAAACCATCACCACTTTAAAAAAAAACCAAACACCAAACCCAAACCCCAGCCCGTGCACAAAAAACTAACTTTGCAATCAAAATCATAAGCGACAGAAAGCCTTGTTTGAAATAGTCGTTATTTTTCTCAGAGTTATCCTTTGGTTTCACAACAAAGATCAGCATTTGTAATGGTCCATTTCTGCATAAGTGAACATATAGCCTTGCTGCCTGATCGAATAGTCCAGAGCTTTCAGTGAGGCAGCTCCTGACAACAGCCCAGCAGCAGCTTTGTTTGATCTCTCCTGCCTTCCTTAATCTGGGTTGTCAAGGTTCACTTGTTGGAGGCTGTTTACTTTACTTTTTCCAGAAAAAAAAAAAAAAAGTGATTTTTTTTTTCCTGTCTCTCATACAATGACTAATCCAAAGACTAAGGGGGAAGAATGCTGCCAATGCAAGATGTTAAAGCTACAATACCTTTTTGCAATGAGATTTTAGCCGACACCTTTTGAATGGTAACTAGTGAAGAGCTTCCTCCCCCAGTGCCCTGGTCCATTCAATATGGATGGGAGATAGTTCAAATAAAATGTGCAGGGGAAAATCTTCAGAGGAGAGAAGCTGAAACGAGTAGCCCCGATTTCCCTATCTTCCCCCAAATCTAGCTCTAGCTGCAGAGATGCACGGTACCTCCTTGCCCACACTCACTTCTCTGGGAACTTGAGTTATTTCAGGCTCTCTGAAACTTACAAAAAGTAAGAGCTTCTCAGCAGTAACTGTAAAAATAATACTAAGCCGAGCAAAACGCCTGTTTTCCAAAATATTAAAGCAAGCCATGGATTAACAGCACAAGTAAAAAAGTTTCTTCGATGACATGCTTGCAACTTTGTCTAATTAAGCAGCTGTCACTAGTGACCTCAACATTTGATCAAATCAGGTAAAATCCAAGTTTAGAAAAACTGTATAGAAAGAAAACGCAGTTTAGAGAACTGTTTTAATATTTAGAACCATCCAGCACCCTAGAAATCAGCAGACTGTATGGTGTAGACGACACGCTACGAGCAGTATACATCCATTACTCACTCCGAGAACAGTTGCTAAAAATGAAACCTTAAACTTCTGAGCACAGAAGTTGGGCTCCAGCTTCTCTATAGAAGCGGCTCTGAGAGCGCTCGCAGACGGCAGATACCTCGGGTAGGGACGGGAAGGCTGCGCGCTGCCGCCGCTGCCAGCCTTGGGGGGAGCCGGGGGGGGAAGGACGGGAAAAAAAAGAAAAACAAAAAAAGTAATCTCGCTCGGCTTGGTTCGCTCAAAGCAAAAACACGCAATTAAAATCATTACAGCGAAGTGGCAGCAGAAGACTCGCTAAAAGCGCGGCGCTCCGCAGCCCGCCCGGCGATGCTCTCCGCGCCGGGGCCGCCCGGTCATTAATAGTTGCCGGGCGGTGGGGAGGGGGCTGCGCTGCGCCCCGCGGAGCCCTGCCCGCGCAGCTGCCGGCGCCCCGCTCCCTAGGTTGGGTTGTTTTTGGTTTTGGGTTTTTTTTTTTTTTTCAGGAAAGAATGAAAGCCAGAAACCGCGGGGCGGGGGTGGGGAGGAGGGAGGCGCGGACAAGCCGCTCGGCCGCCTGCAGCGCGCACCCCTCCGCTGCCCGGGGACGCGGCCGCCCGGCGCTGCGCGGGCCGGCAGGTGCGCGGGGCGGCCCTACTTACCGGGCACCGGCGGCGGCTCCGCGGCGCGCAGCGAGCCACGGCTCCGTCCCGAGGCTCCGCACCGCGGGGCTGCGCGGGAGGGAGACGTGCGTACACACACGCGCGTGAAGGATGCGCGGTCCGCACCCGCGCAGCGAGAAGTTGCGCCGGGCTGAGCTGGGAAGGCACGGGTGTTTATTCAAACACTTCGTTTCAAAAAAAAAAAAAAAAAGAAAAGGGGGGGGATGGGCGCAACGCGTCCCAGGGACCCGCGGTGGGGGCGGATGCGCGGCGTGGAGCTCCGCGCCTGCGGAAAGGGCTACGCGGGCGTAAAGCCTCAACAGGTGCCCGGGGAAGGGGGAACGAGCAGCCGGGCACGGAGCTGGGGGGGAGGGGGGGCGCGGCCCCACCGCAACTTCTTGCCCCGAGTGCCGAAGTTGGGGCGTACGCGCCCCTTGGGCGGCGGCGCGGAGGGACCCGGCGGAAAACACGCGGAAAGCGCGAGGGGGATGGGAGGGAGGCGGGACGCGTCGTATCCCACCACGGCAGGGGGTGCGCGCAGCGCGGGGCGGGGGGGAAGTTTCTAAAGTGGGCGGGGAGGGGGTGCGGGCGGCCCCACAGTCCGGGGAGAGGGCTCCGCATCCGCGCACCGCCGCCCCACATCCCCCCCCCACCCCCCGGTACCGCGGCGGCGGTCGGGGAGGGGCGGCCGGGCACGTGGGGCCGGCGGGGGGAAAAGTGCAACAGCCCCGGAGGAGCGGGGAAAGTGTCGGGGGGCGCCGGACTCACCCGCAGGACTCGGCCCTGCCGCTGCCCAGCACGGCGCGGCCGCGACGCGGGCGGGCGGCGGCGCGGAGCGGCGCGGGGCTGCCTCCGTCCCGTCCCTCCCTCCCGTCCCTCCGGCACGCCGAGCCCGGGCGGCGCGGCGGCGTGCTCCGCCGCTCGGTAAATAACAATAGAGCCCTCCGCCCGGCGCCGCGCCCGCGGGCCCCGCACGCCGCCCCGCCGCGCCCCCGCCCCGCGCCGCCCCGCGCCCCCTCCCCGCCCCGCGCAACCCCGCGCGGGCGGGCCGGGGGCGGCCCGCGACACCCCCGCGGAGGGAGATGTTGTTATTTTTTGCTGTTGTCAGTCTCTGACGTCACATCCACCTGCTGGGTAAACAAGGCTCGGCGCAAGGGAAAAATAATAATAATAAAAAAAAAATAATAGAAGCGGGGGATGAAGCGCGCAGGGGGTGAAGGGCGAGAGCCCCGCCGCCGCGGAGCTCCGCGGAGGACGGCCGGGGGGGGCGGGGGGGGGGCCGGGCCGGGGGAGGCGGGGCGGCCCCGCGGGGAAGCGAAAGTGGCGGTGGAGCACGGGGCGCAGCGCTGCGCATCACTGCGCACCCCTCCGCGCCCCGAAGGACAGCTCAGCGCGCGGGCCGGGGCCGCCCTGTCGGCGGGGGCGCAGCGCTGCGTACCCCTACCAACTTTTTCACAGCCGCGCGGGAGGTGGAGGGGTATCAGGCCAGCGGAGCTTGGGGGGCGCGGGGGGACCCCGGAGTGCCTTCCGCGGATACCCGCGGAGCCGCCTTACCTGCGCGGAGCGGCGAGACGGGCGCTGCCCGCCTTCCCCCCGCAGCGCTCGCTGTGGGCGCAAACACCGCTTAGACACACTGCGCGGGTGCGCAGCGGCGCGCACCGGCCGCTGAGCGGGACTGACCGGCCCAAGGGCCGGGCTGAGTGCGGAGCCGCTCCGCGGGGGTGGGTCCGCATCTCGGTGGGTGCGCGGAGCGGCAGCGCTCCCGGCCGCGCCGTCGGGGCTCCCGCGGAGAGGGGTGGCAGCGCCCGCGGGGAGAGGGCGAGAGGGGGCAGAGTCGGGACCACGCGGCTGCCACAGCCCTGCGGCTCCGGCACTCGAGCACCGCGAATTTTAACAGCACCGACGGCCTTAGCGCGGAGCTGGAGCCTCCGGCGGTGCGGGGGTTCCCCTGACGGCGGCCGGAGCAGGGAAGGGGAGTGGGCCCCGCCGGGCAGCCCCTTGCCCTGCCCTGCCCCGGACCGCGGCCCGCTGCCGGCAGCACCGCGCCGCCGGAGGGGAACGGGGGTCGGTCATCGGTCGTCCCGCAGGGATGGAGCGCGTCCTGCCCGGCGCTGCGGCGCCGCGAAGTTACCGAGCGAGCGACTTGTTCGGGGAAAAAACTCTTTCCTTGACCCGCCCGGCTTTCTTCCCTCCCTTTGTTTTTTGGGCGATCGCGTGCGGCTGCCCTCAGGACGGACCGGGGGCCGGGGCTGATGGTTACACACACTGCCAGGAGCGATACCGCGGGGCGAACCGCGCCCGCGGGAGCCCCGCGCCGGGCCCAACCTCTCCCCTAGTATCGGTCCCGGTCCCCAGTCCCCGTCCCCCGCCCGGCTCCGGCAGCAGCGCCGGGCCCGCGGCGCCACCTCCCGGCGGAACGGCGGGAGCCGCTCCGGCAGCAATTAACACCTGGAATTACCCTAATAGCGAGGTACTTATGCCTAATTCATTATGTTTTAAATAATTAAGAGCGGAAAATCGCTGCAAATAAATATTTGCGGAGGTGATGCTCGCGCCGCCGCCGGAGCGGTGCGCTCGGGCCGGCGGGGAGCGCTCGGGGCCGCCGCCGGGCGCTGTGGGGCCGGGAACGGACGACAGCCGGGAGCGGAGCGTTCAGCATCCCGCTCTTCCGCCCCAGATACCGCAGGAGACACCGGCGTTTGTGTGACCGGCGGGACCACCAGCTTTGAAAGCAAACATAATTTTCAGCGTGTCTTGTTATATTTTTTAGTTCATCTGTTTCTTCAGAAGGAAGAAAAAAGAGCTAAACCTGTAAAAAGAGCATTTTTTAAACACTCACCCCCGTACCGCTAAAAAAAAAAATACTTGTTTTACATTTTGTTCTCGAATAAACGCTTATTGGCTACTTCTTCCTCTCCTGTTTTTAACTTCACACATCCAAACCAGTATATCAACTCCGTAAAACATGATTAATTCCACAGACAATACCAGCGGTGGGACTGCTCCCTCCCCCTCCGCCGATGTAGCTGCTAATTGTACTTGAATTGTTTACTGCTGTATTGTTTTATAAGTGCCTGGAGAAAGATGCTTGATATTCCCATCACCAGCAGAACCATCCCAAGAGCAAATGCTTGGCAGATTTTGGCAGGGATGTACAAAGGCTACAACTACAGCTTGTTAGCTAAAAAAAAAAAAAAAAAAAATTATGAAGGTGATGACGCCTCTGTAATTATAGGTGTTACTTGTTATAAAGTCAGAATGTTTTCCAAGCTACTGTAATGCCACACCTCCAATGTCCCAGGAGCCAGGCCTTGGAGTCCTTTCCGCTTTAGTCACTGGTTTATGAGGCTTTGCAGAGCACATCACCAGGCTGCACAGCGGGTTCCTGGCCCACTTGGCACTCCTGCTTTGGTGCAAAGCCCATGTGGGTACTCAGCTGTTATTCTACCTTTTACATCAGACATGAAAAGATAGATACACACTAAGTACTGCCCCAAAAAGTTGGTGGACATAAAGAGAAATGTACATTGGATTTACAGCCTGGTTTTATGATTCTCTGACTTTGTTCCAAATAAGCCCAAGCAGAAGCGCAGCCCTGTGAGTACCCTCATATTGCAGCTTGAGGCAAAACCCTTTCTTGGCAAAATGGTGGTTGCCGCTTTCCACGTTTCCTTGTTTTGGGTGTAGTCAGGGCAAGTCAGATCAGTCTGGCAACAAATAACCTTCAAAAAGGTAGAAAATGCAGCTCTGCCCATCCCATGGTACATGTGCAAGGTAAAATAACTGGACCTTTCTTTTGCTCAGAGAACTTCAAGGGCAGGAGGAGCCAACTTGCCTATGAAGGAGAATTTTAAAAGGTATAAACATCAGCCTACAAGCTGAACCCAATGCTCTTGGCAACACTTGCACCAGCTTTAGTGGAAGCAGGATCTGTTGTCCAGTTGGGGAAGTCCCACAAAGAGATAATGTGACACAGCTAAAGTCTCAAGTTGGCTTGTCTGACAAAATGAAAACTGTAAGTTCTCCCAAATGAGAGCTATAACCAAACCCAGATTTTTTTTAAATTAAATAATTGTTGTTGTTGGGGGAGAGGGGCGCATTCCAGCATCTCAAATTCTGATGCCTCAGTTGCAAACACATTTGCATCCTTCATCTGCTTTTGCTATTATACTTCCCCAGTTTCCCTGGCCACAGTAGAAGCCATGTCCTGGCCTGTGCTGGGAGGACAAGCTAGAGCAGAACCGAGCTTCCATGTGCCAGGAGGTGCCTGGCAGGACAGGACTGCCCTGGAGCCACCCTGAGGGCTGGTGCTGGGCTGGCTGTGGCAGAACAGGCAGAAAGCAGCACAGCCAGCTTAGTGCTGCTTGTGAGGGAAAGAAATGGCTGTGCTGCCCTGCAGCATCACGATCCAGGCAGAGCAGGCTGGAGCCTGGCTCCACACACAGGGCAGCGGGAGTCAGGCACAGAATAAATGACATTTTGCTCTGTTGTCAGTCCAGAGGAGCTCCACTGCAGTCAGAGTTGGTTTGGATTTGCATGGGCAGTGCAGAGACATGAGTTTTGGATTCACCCCAGACTCCTCTGGGTTCCTCAGTGGATGGGAAAGGCTCCCCACATCCATACCCACACTAATCCTCTTTACTCCTGGAGATGTCCCTCCAGCCGCCACTGTACCAGAAGCCACCCAGAGATAACTTTTCTATAGCACGTTTCCATTTGTCCTGAGCTGCCAGCCAATACATATTTCCTTTTCCTGTGGGGGCAATGAATAGCCATTGTATTTCTGTTGGACTATTAATCTGCCTGAATTTGGTCGAGATTCTTAAATGAATATTCATGGAAATTAATGTCATTTAATTCCTATTGCTTCCTGAATATAATTACGCGCCGTACGTGAATTGGCAAACGCCACAAGACATCCAATCTTGTTGAAAGTCTATGACCGATTTAACACCACTAGCTGGACACTCGTGCAGTACTGAAGATGCACAAAGCACTGCCAAGATGCAGCCCGGCTTCAGGAGAGGAAACCAATAAAAGAGGGAAGATGTACACTGTGGGAAGCAAACTCCACCTTGATGGATAGAAAATATGATTAAAAAGGTATTTTAATCCAAGCTCTTCCCCAGGTATTTGTCTACATGTAGGGACTACATTAAACATTTATATTATTTTGAAAAAGCTTTATTTCTCCCACTTTCTCACCCACAGAAAAACGTCTTTCAGGGCCTCCTATCCTGGCCTCTTTTGAGAGACAGCATCTCTTGGAAGACCTTCAGCACATCATACAAATAAGAAGTGCCCAAGTGCAATCCTCCTTCTCCCAGCAGCCTGCCTGCCAAAGTTCACGCTGTTCCCCGAATAATAAAGCATAATCAGCTCTGTATTAAAGCAAAACCCGTCCCCAGCATCAGTGCTACCAAGCCCTGTCGTAACATAACAAGGACTCTTCCCAAAATATTTGGGCTTGCCCTGTCACAGTGAGAGGCGTTCAAGTTCAGCGCTCTGTCAACAATGCCAGGTGTCTCCTGAACCTCCGGCACCCGAGCCAAGAGAGAGAGCTCAGAAGCACAGGAATAATCATTATTCACATTACTAAAATGTAACGGAATGTTTAAACAGATAACGTAACACAATCCCTCACAGCAGAAAAAAAAAAAAATACTGTTTATTATTTATCCCTGTCAGATAGAAAATGAACTCAATCTCCTGGAAAGCAAAAGCAAGGCTCCTTTTTTTTTTCCTTCTTTCTGCAACTGACAGCCGCGAAAAAAATATTCTATTGTGGCAGCTGCGCCCCTTCAAAGGGGCTGATGTTCACTGTGGTTCTTGATAAACCAACTGGCAAATTTTGGGGGTGAAAAAGAAGTGACTTGAAGCCGAACACATCTAAGAAAAAAAAGCCTTGTGAAATCAAAAATCCAAGAACAATTTCGTGTTGAGTCAATCCGAAGATTTCATTTCAATTTTGATTTTTTTGGGGGAATAAGAAAAAAGACACACACCCCCTTGCTTGAAAATAAAATTAAAGGACATTTTGAACACAAAGTAGTTTCAAAATGAAAAATCAAAGTGTTTCATGTCAGAAGTGTCAAAACTAACAGCTTCAGCATTTGTCAGAGCTTTTTTGAGTTTTTATAAATGACAAGTTTGGCATGTGTGCACAGACCGTTTTGGTGCTGCTGAATCTGCATTTTTGCATGCAAAAAAAATTGGTCGGGTGAAATTTTCTGCGGAGAAGCCGTTTGCCTTTCCCTTTGTGTGGAGACCAGCAGCACTCTCCCTCACGGCTGCACTGTGCAGGAGCCTCACTGACACCTCCAGCTCCTCTTTGGCTTATTAATATTTTACCCTTCAGTTTTCAGGAGTCCACAGGCCTGGTCTTTTCCAGAACCAGCTCCCTGGTAAGCGGGAGGAGGTACAAAGGTTAGAAGAGACCGACTGTGCATCTCCAGTTTGATGTGCTGCTGTGTGACAGGCGGCCATGGACCTATCCTAAGGTGACATTAGGTAATTTATTAGCCTGGTTCGTTACTGCTAAGCTCCCTTTCATCAGCTCGCTGCCTTCCCAAAGTGAGGGTTTTCCAAAAATGTTTTATCCCAAAAAGTTGGGAGAGGTTACAGTCAGGTTTACACCTTATGTGGCAGGTGAGCAGGGGTGGAAAGTGGGGTATGTAGCACCTGAATTAAGACATTAGTTTAAAATCTTAAATTACATAAAAATCTTAAGTTACATAAATGCTATTGCTATAAAAACGTACCACCAAGCATTTACAATATTAGCAACTGAATATATTCTTACTAGGAAAGCAACAGCCACCCGGATTTTGCAGGTCTGCTTCCAGCCTAGCTGACTTTGCTGCAGGTTTGGGACAGTGCCTAGTCCCCTGGGAAGGCAGCAAATAAGATCTGCTGCAGATAGCAGACACCTACCTGCCTTTTGCTACCCAATTTCTGTAACACTTTCTACATCTCTCTGATGACAGCAACACTTCTTGCTGTATCTTGACAACTTCTAATTAACCCAATCGCAGCATCTCTGAAGCTTTCAGAGAAAACCAACATACTTCTCTAGAGCAGGAGACCAAATCCAAAACACCATCTCCTCCTCTGACCTCCAGTACTCCATAGAGGCTACAAACCCCAGGTCATGCATAGTCTGACTCTGCTGAAGACCAGACAAGCTCTTTCCCTGCCTTCCTGGAAGGCAGCATTGGAAGCCAGCAGAGATGGAAACAGATTTCTAACATCTTGTTGGCATTTCTGGGTCTGCCTAAACTCCTGCTGCAGGAGCACATGCAGAAATCTCCACGAGGATGTGCCACACTTTCAGCTTCCAGCGGGACAAGCAGTCTCATCTCAGGGAATTGGTCTCCTCACTCCCTGCCCTGCTCTCCCCACAAGTTCAGCATTGCCTACGAAGGAGATGCAGTAATTGCAGCTTTCCCTGTGAAGGGTTTTCTGTTGATGCTGTCTCCAAAGTGTTCTGTGCTGAAGTATTATTTCATTTTAACATTTTCCACTATTATGACTATTTTTTAATCCAAAAGTCCAACATCAACAAAGATTAAAGCTTTTAGGCCAGTTACATATCTATGAAAACAACCCTCTCCTCTGTCTTGGGAGATAAACACTACCAGATGCTCTAGTAAACACCAGAAAGGGGAGAGAGGGGGAAAAAAAGAAAACGGCCAGGAGAAAGAAAGGGCTGAAAGTAAGTTGGAAATAGCAGAACAGGAAACCAGAAAAGTAAATTCCTGCTGTTTCTGGCTCTGTGGCAGTGAAGAGGTTAAGCCCCAGTACACTGCCATCTCTAGACAGAACTGGTTGTTATTGCATTGATAAAACCCCGGGTTGTGTTTTCCGTGTCCATTTTGACCCGTATCTGACGTTAGCATTGCAAATGATGTCTGTTGCCATTCAACTACTCAGAGTGAGCGGACAGAAACAAGACAGAGAGCTTAGCAAAGATGATACTAATGGAAGGGGTGGGGAAAAGGCTGATTTACATGTAATTAATTATTATTTATGTAAAAACCATATCGTTGTGGTGGTTCTTGACATCATTTAAAGCCTCTTTTCAAAAGAGGAGTCTCCCCTGTTAGCGTATGAATCTTTTCTGTGCTGCCAGTATGAACTGTGGCAACTGATGGCAGCCACACTGGCCCATCACCACCACTTGCAGGTTCACATCAACTGCCCAAAGGAGAGAAGGACTAGAATCCTGCCTCCTTCTGAACAGGTGACTTTGCATTACCAGGGCCATGAGACGCTAGCAAATTGTTTGGTGGGAAATCATCTGACCCGAGGCCAACACCATGCAGAAGATGACAGAGTTATGCATTGCCATTGTGAAGAAGTTTCAGATTAAATAAATGTATTTTCTTCTGAACTTGTAAAATGATTAACTTATTTATTTGATTTCAGTATCTAATCAGAAAATAATTACCTAACCCAGCCCCAAGGTATCTTGGCAATGTTGTTCGAGACACACTCCAGCACAGACAAAAGCTCCCGCGGGAAGACATCAATCATCTTCCTGTACAAATGAAACTGGTCCACGAAAATGAAGGGCATGGCTCCACCCCAGCTCTTTCAAAATTCAGCTGTGTCAGCCAGAGCTCCTGTCCAGCTCCCAGACACATCCCTGCCCACTGGTTTGCACAGGAGCTAGGTCAAACCTCAAGTGCATGGATTACATATGGCAGCATGACCCAATTTATTCAGGCTCTGCTGGATGAAATCTATACAGTGGGAAGTTTATTGACAGTGTCTCACTGGTTCTCTCTAATTTGCCAAAGAGGCTGCTGGGCAGGAAACTCTGTTAACCTCAATCATGGTAGGGACAGATTAAAGGGAGCTGGACTCAAAAACAGGCAGGTCTCGAGCCACCTTCTTAATAAAGAAAAAAAAACCCCACAGCACTAATTGGAGCAATTGGATGGGGTGGGAACTTTGGCTGGAGCCTGGGGGCGGAGGCTGGACCCGACAGGATGGACAGTGCTCTTTGGAGGGAGGGATGTCACCGGCACTCATGGTCCCACTCACGCGTTGCACTCTCTGCACAGCCCCACGCGTCCCGGCACATCTCCCCACCCTCCCTCTCCCGACACCCACCTCCAGAGCACTTCTGCACACAGCACTGCCTCTGCCCATGCTGTCAGCTCACAGGGGACACGCAGTGACACTGGTGGCTGCTAAGACCTCAGCCCTGTGCTGCCCAGCTTCATGAGGACACACAGGGCAGTCCAGGCTTGCCTACCACAGGCAAGGTGTAGCAAACCAGAAGCACTGCAGGCAGAAACCTGCCTGCAAGGTTCCCACCTACCCTTCTGCTTTTAGACAACAGGACAACATGTCATGTTCTCCCATTGCCACCTCCTTGTCAACTGCTGTGAGCACCAAAGCATAGCTAATCCCACCCGAGAAAGGGTTGAAATCTCCCCTTAAACATATATTTTGATCCCAAGTGAATAATTTCCAAACAGCACAAAGCAGCATTTACTTCAACCCTTGCACATCCCAGCTGTGGTAGGATTTTCATCCTGGGTGAAATGGCTTGTCCAGCCTAGCCCTGCTTCTGAATGAGCTTGAATACCAGGCAGGGACCTGATATCCCAGTTGGAAGCAAGAAAAAAAAACTGCCCTAAAAGAGAACTATCCTCCCCATTGCATTATTTGTTTTGTCAAAAGCAGCAAAAGCTACTGTCATCAGCTTGAGGCCGAGCAAACTCAGTTCATGCAGAGTATGCTTGGCATGAGGAAATGTTTTTGTTTCCTGAAGCAGACTCTGAGAAGGTCAGCTTGTCTTGCCTGCCATTCCATTTCAGGCTTTAACTGTTTTTCATTTTGTTTTTGCAATATTTTTTTGCTTATTTCATCATAAAAACATTCTTTTTTTTGTTTGGCTTGCTTTATATTTAAGTGTGGTTGGGTTTTTTTTAAAGTCACCTTTACCAGAGGAACAAGTAGGCCAATATCTGTGTATTCCAACCTTCAAACTCGTAAAACGGAATGAGGTTAGTGCAGGGACTGTTTTTCCTAGTGAAATTAGCACAATCACAGGGCAGAAATGTTTTCCAAGCCACTGAAAACTCTTTATCTGGTCAGTCTAGATACCAGATGTTTTCCTACAAATTCTTAGCTCTTTTTGGTTCACAACTGCTCACTGCCATCCTTGCACATCAAACACCCGCAGAGTCAAGGCAGTTTTGAATCTCAGAAAAAATTCAGGCTTTCAGCAGGGTTATTTTTTTCGCTGTGGGTTTTTTTCAGAGAGAAGATACTGTTTTAATGGGAAACCTCACACCCAAGAACCTTCTGGCTGTTTGTTCCTAGCCAGGATAATTCTCTGGCCAACACATTACAGCTTCCACCCTGATGCTGTCAGAGGCACATTTCCTTCAACCCTCTGACTTGGTTAATCACATCAAGTAATTTGTTTATGAAGTTCAATTCTACAAAGCCCAACTTGGGAGCAGGTATTCATCCTCCCAGATACAAGCACTTCTGCTATAATTTCTTTTAAAGTCAGAGCTGATCTTTATCTACAAAAGGCCGGAGCAATAACTATTTGGTGTGTTTAGAAAACATGTCTCTTTCACCACACCTGCAGCCCGGCTGCCAACTTTCAGCCATGTGGACTCTCCACAGCTCTGGGAGACTCTGGTGCAGTAAACAAAGTAGTTTTCTGTGGATTCCCATGTTCCAGGTACCTCTCCCAAATGCTTCATGTACTTATGCCCTAAAGGTCTTCACGCGGGTCCTGTTTCCACAGCATTTCCAAGGGCTTGGTGGGAGTGGGAGGTGACAGTAGTTGGGTTTTCTTCCACTTCTCCACTCCTCTAGATCATCCTATTAACGACTTTACAAGAGATAAAGAAAAGCCTTCACTGTTGAACAAGAATAGAAACCATTTCAGGAGTTACTCCTAAGATTTTTTCCCCACCTGCGACGTAAAAGACAAATGAAATCCCATCTTTTTCAGGCTTCTGCTGTAAAATTGTTACAGCACCCAAAACTGCAGCAGTCTCCCACAGGCTGCTTCTACCTGATGCAAGGTAATGTCCCATAAGCCTCTCCCTTGGCATCACTGGTGTTCATGTGGGTCATAGCAATGCCAGTGCCACTGAACAAACAAACTTCAAAGTCAAAAAGGAATGCCAGAGCCAGGGAGACACGCCTGGGGGTGAGAGAACTGGGATATTAAACTCACAGCATCACTCCAGTGCCAACAACCTGGTACTTTTTGTTCCTCTCATTTCTGCAGTTTCTTGGAATGGTTTCCTAAGCCACCAGTTCATTTTGGAGATGAAAGGAACAGGCAAGGGTTAAATCAGAGCTGCCATCCCCCACCCCAGTCTATTCACTGCAGAAGGAAATCTGTCTCTCTCCCACCCCTCAGCATCCTGTCTCTGCTGCCTTGGAAAACACACAAATCCCTCACGGCTTCCTGAGGGGCAGAGACCTCAGCCTGCTCCCAGCCTTCCCCCACCCTGGTGCACCCTGCAGCATCCTGGTTTCCCCATGGCAGAGTGCCCTTCCCGGGGGGCTCCAGCCACAGCAGCTTCTTCCCTCACACCTGGCCTGGCCAGAGGAGCTGCTCTAGCAGCAACATCTCTGTCTCCTGGGTTTTATCCCAGCAGCTGCTTAAACTTGGCCTTGGGTACAGCAGGTATCCTGCAGCTACCACAGCTTTTCCTTCACCAGGGGCTGAATAATTCCTAAGTGGCTTCTTCTCCCTCTTGTCCCCCTTTACCAGGTATACTCCACTGGCTCATTTTCCATTTTTTCTCTATAGTTGATGGGGACAGCCAAAAGAAACTTCAAACTGCTCCCTCAAGGTCATCTTATCCTCATCCAGTGTGTTCCCCACTGGGTGCCCAAGCGTTTTCCCAAGGTCTTTTCCAACCTTGTTGATTCTGTAAATTAAATATTCTTTGTGGTTCTGTGTCTCTAAGGAGCCAAGCCATGCTCATAGCACTCTGAAGGTTGGGAACCCACAGGCAAGTTCCAGTGTTAAACCAAGCCTCACAAAGCCCCCCAGCGGTCACAAAGGGGTCACTGCTTTCCCTACACGGCCCTTGGCTGCTGCTGAGCACATCTGCTTCTGCTGAGTGGAAAGGCCGGCTCCAGAGCCGAAGTCCTCACCAACAGGCTCAGAAAATGGACCAGTTCGGTTTCCCCTTCAGATACAGCAGATGGGTGCCAGGAGGAGGAGGAGAAGCCAGCCCTGAGCACCTGAGGAGGCTTCAGCGTCACTTGGAGCACCCAATGGTATTGCACCCACTACAACCACACAGCACAACACAGCTGGGAGGTGCTCCAAACCCCCACAGCAGCATCACCTTGGAGCTGTGTCCATGCCAGTAAGTGCAGTTTGAAGCATGGAATGGCCCTGCTGTCTTCAGTCCATGAGCTGGAGCAGGTTGGTGTGAGCTCTAGGGCTTCTGAAGCACATGCTGGGTGTTACAGAGACATGCCCTGAGAGTGCTTCCGAAGGGCAGGTACTGCACACTCTGCATCCTCATGGGGAATCTGTGCAATCTAACTAGGGCACTGTGAATTCACACCCTGGCTCTCTGTGCTGGAACTTGTCCGTGGAGACAAGCCCCACATGGCTTCTTCTGACACTCCTGGTCATGGGGAAGCAGCACGGAGAACTACAGCATTGCCAAATCTAAACATTGAAAATCATGAGTCATAGTTTCCAAAAATTATCCCAGTGGTATTTAAAAAAAAAAAAATAATTAATTCCATTTTTCATCTCTCAGATGACACCCAGAAGTTTCTCCACAGTTCTCAGTGCTAAAAACTCAAGGGAAAACAAACACATGACAGAAAGCAGGAGTAGAGATTTTCATGCATTCTCATGATTCCAGAAGCTGGAGTTTTAAAGAAAAAGAAATAAACAACAAAAGGCTTATGATATAAAGATTATAATTTGGCTAGCAGCAGAAGTAAAACCTCATGGTTTATGTGACAAACCTCAACTGAAAAACTCAGCTCAAAAACTTGGAAAAAGAAGGTGAAACATTCCAGCATCATTTTGGCTGCCAAAATAACAGAAACAATTGTGCAAAATTTCAACGCAAGGAAAAAAAAAAATCAATGAGATTTGTTCCACTTTCATGAACTCAGAGACAAACAGATGTTGACAAAAAGATGTTGCAAATAGTTCTTGCTGTTGCTCAGCTGAGCCTGAGTTGCTGCAATGCAAGTGCATCTCTCATTCATTAAGTCATCGTTCTTGCTCACAGGGCAGTCAGTGCAGAGTCTCTGCACCCTCTGTGGTCCTTTGCAACTTTTACCAGCACAATGGGGTTAACTTCAGCCTCTTGTACCATGTTAACAGTCAGAATTAATTATTCTCATTTCTCCTGCAAGAACATCCCTGTGCTGCCCTAAGAGAAAGGGGCACAGACCCTGTTTCAGACATATGAAAAATTCCTGTTCCTTGGTAACATCTACACTTTTTAATATGATTCTGCAACTTGGACCACAAGTACCAAAGGGCCCAGCTGGCTCCTGTGTGCTACGCTCTGTCCTCCTTTAGCAGTGAAGCAACCCTTAATTGTATTTACTCTGGATTAGACCTGGAGGACCCAACCTAAATCATACCAAGATCCAAGAGGTGCTCTCCTGGAAAAAGCCTTCCGAAATGGATCCCATGTCCAAATTAAAGATGACGCCATCACTGGTTTCATTTCAAGGCAATCCAGATGTTCAGTAAAGTGATTAGGAAGTGGCGTGTATCAAATATAAGATACTCTGCATTGAATTAATGCATTTATTTGCTCTGAATGGTTTTCCAGTTCAGGGCAGCACTTTGCCTGTCACAAGTAAAGTGCTTTGACAGAACACATGGACATTTCTGCTGCTTAAACTGAGCCAGCAAACAGAATGGCCTGCAACTCCCAAGTCTCAGAAGAGTCCAAAGAAGTACTGTCTCTCTGATATATTTATTTCCTGGCCCACTAAATGCATGAGTTCAGGTCCCATTTGTCAGCATCCTTTATAGGAACAGCCATTTGAAAGGAAGAAAATAAACATAACAACATTATGGTGAGGTCATTGGGTTTTCAGCCTATTACTGGCTAGCAGGTGTGCAGAGTATCACTCAAATCTGCTAATGTGTCCCTTTGCTTTGAAGAATGAAAGCCAAGAACTTGTCTTGTCTCTCTGTGGTGCAGCACCTCTGCCCAGACAGACTTGGTTGCTCCAGCGTTGTCCCCAAGTCGGGTGTCCATGCTTGTGGCACAGGGCTCTGGTACATTACATGGCCTTGGCTGGGTAACTGGGACAAGGTCAGCAAAACCTGCCCAGGACTAGCAAGAGCTGCTAAAGCCTTGTCTCAAACTACTCTAGAGTGTAAGTGCCTCCTACCTCTCCCATAGGGACCTACTGGGGGTTTTCATTCCCTTCAAAGAGGAAGAGTGAGGATGAAGAACAGCTGAGAACATAACATGGGTGGATCCTCTGCTTTACTTCCATATTTACCAATTCAAGAGAATCAGTAGGCCCCTTCTTCCTCCTTATCTGAGAAGCATTCAGTGGATATGTTGACTATTACTGCATCTGCCACAGTTTTCTAGGGAGAATTACAAAAACAGAGTTATCAGGCAATCACAAAAACACTAAATGTGGAGGCATCACATCCTCTGCTAATGGAAAGCACTACGGACACTAACAGAAAACATCCACAGACACGGGCAGGATCTCCAAGGTCAGGGTCCCTTCTGACTTCAGGCCTATGTCTCTTTTTCTAACCTGAATTTCTCCTTACACCTTCTGCTTGTGAACAGGGGAGGACTCGCAGGCACATGGGGGGAAAAAAATCCAGATAAGAGAATGCAGCTGGGTTGTAATTTGTAGTTTCACAGTCCTTTGTGGATAAGCCTCAACACAATACATCCATTTGCCTGCAAATTCCGAATTGTGTTAAACCCACAGTAGTTCTAATGTAACAATATCTTCATGCTGAGAAACTTGAAGACTGCTGAGAAATACAGCACTTAAGCAGAACAAAAAGCAAATTCCCAGCAGCACCTTCCACCCCCATGTTTTTATTGAGTTTTAGTAGAAAAGAATTCAAAAATACACAGGGCCTTCAGACCAGACTAGGCATTGTCTGCATTAATTTGGGGTTTACATTACTTTCAGCTGATACTCAGATGAAAAATTAACCCAGCATTCCTCCATGGTTTTGGATTTCCTGAACGAGTTTTGAGCAGAGACATATCTCTGCTCCCTAGACCTGGTGTTCCCAATGATTTCCACTAACATGGGCACACGGGAAAAGGAGGAACAGCTCTGTTTACGTATGTTTGTTTGCAAGCCAGTGTCCCAGATGAAAAGGGAACATGCAGAATAATATCAGCTCTGATCCGAGAGCTCTGGAAGGGGTCATGGTAATGTGACTTTTCACCAGCTTTAGTGACAGAAGAATCTGGCCACCAAGACACCCGATCTTTTGCCATAATAAGACAAATACCAGAAACTGATTTAAGGGGCACCAAGATTTTTCATTAGTGCCTGAAGCAGGTGGAACTCGCATCTTCCTGCACATGAGGAGCTGTTGGGCTCCTCAGTGTTAGGTGTGTCCTTAAGTTTTTATCTCAAACTTATCCCTTAAGGCAAAAATAAAAGTTTTTTAGATTATAAAAGTGCTGGGCTTCCAGCTGCACTTATCCCATTATGAAAATTCAATTCTCCAAGTATGTAATTTCATAGTTGTCATTTCATTAGGTTATGTAGGATGCAAACCAGAGAACTGCATTTATAAAGATCCCTCAATGTAACATATTTACAGTTCCTAGCTTATTTCTGATAGAAGCTAAGTTTTTAGCAGCCACATGTAAATTCAAACACCTGAGACCTTCCCTCATACCAGCGATTACAAACTTGAGCTAGTTGTAAGAACCTCCAGGACCAGCCAACTCTTTCCATACGGGGGAATAATAAAGAAAAGCTCCATCTGGGAATGAACAGGAGGAAATCCATGTTTGTGGGAGGGTAACAGAGCACCAACACACCCCAGCAGAACAGAGCACACGTTGAACGCTCCATCCAGACACCTTCCAGCAGCAATCCCATCTGCTCCACCATCCTGGAAGGATCCTGCAACACCACTGCAGTGCTCCCACCTCCCAGGCAAAGGCTGGTGGCCTTCCCCAGTAACAACATTGCCAGCTGCTGGGAAATACCACAACAAAACTCACCAAGTCCCACTGTTAATGACTGTTCCCTACCAGGGCACACAGATCACTCCTGACTCCACCAAAACTGCTTCTCTCCCAGCTTTTCATGAGAGGCCCCTCCCAGCGGCCAGTAAACCCCCCAAGCAGACCCCAAGAAGAGGACCTACCTCCCCACAGCAACACATGAGCTTCCCTCTCTTCTGTGGCTTCATTCCAACCAGCCTTGATCCATGATTGGCAGAGAACAGAAACGCATTGGAGCCCTTCTCAAGGGCCATATTTCCCTTCTGTCTTCCAAACGACCTCCTTGGAGGGGAGCTTACCTTCCTTGTGGGCTCCTATAGCCTGAGGGAGCTGTGGGAAAACAGCTTGTGCAGATGGAGCAGGTCAGGCCCATTCCCCTCACTGTCTGCTCACAGGTGCAGGCATTTTCCTCTCCTGAGCAGGAGCTGCAGGTTGCAGAAACACAGTATGAAGAATCTCCCTGTTCTGCTCCCTTGGGTGGGATGGCTGGCAGGCATAAAAGGGACCTCAGCTCCAGGGTTTCTTGTCTGGATACCTTCCACTTAAAGGAGTTGGACCCTCTAACTTAAAGGAGTGACAGGAGTTTATATGAGACAGGGTGGCAAAATTAGGATTAAAGCAGATCAAACACTAGGTTTTCAAAAACTACAGTAAAAATAACATTAGTTGTAAGTGATTGGCAGGAATTAACATGGGCATCCTCACTGGAGCAAGGTCTACAAGGTGTAGCAGACAAATATGGGCATTTCTATTAGGCACTGCTCTATATACACCCTGCAAAGGCAAATCATTGGGTGGGAAATGAAAATCAAGAAGGAAAAATATATATGTTTCTGATTATTCTATCCCTAATGTTGTGCTCTGTCATTATAGCAGATTGCTTAATTGTGCTGCTGATTACTGTTCCTGAATTCTTCCTCCAGCTGTAGTTTTTGCAGTGCCGAGGAAACACTAATTAGCAGGAGGAATGTTGCCTTAAATTTTTTTACAATATATGTACATGTTAAAAAAGAGAATTCCTCAGCATTTACCTTTTTAGTCCAGGCTCTGTTATTTATTTAACCCTTCTCACTCCCCGTTGATCTGTCCATGCTGTACACATGCCTGGGCTGAGATGGGGAGGTTGCAGGGAGACAAGTCCCATTTCCAGCTGAAGGTAGCTGTAATCCCAGGCAGCAGCAGTTCAACTCAGTCTCCCTCACCCCTCAAAATTCACCTTGTCCAACAATCCAAATATGCATTCACTGTGGGCTAGGTTGGTCTTTGTGTGCATTGCTACTAGGAATTCTCTGTATACCTTGCAATATGTAAAATAAGCTGCTGGTATAGGAGCATCTGCACGATGCCGTAATTTTACCACACATTTAGACTCCACATCCTTAATGATCCATCACAGGGATGATTTGATGTTGTTTAACTCTTGTTTCACTGTGGCATGTGTTTGCCCTGCTTGTCCTGTCATATTTTCCTGCACTATATCCACCCAGTAAGGAGAAATGCTTCTTATTTTGTGTAAATTAATGCTGTGACATTGGAACTTCTTAAATTTTTTGTCCTTCAGTGTTAACTGCTTGTTCAGACAACCTTCCTCCTTCTCATCATCCCCTCTTCAGCAGATGCAATGGAAAGAGTGCAGTTGCTCACTAAAAGCATGTGTGGAGCCCTCACACAAGTTATTTTAAGAGGGGTCGGAGGGGATCCCAGTCTTACACTTCCATAAACCCACCAGTACAGGATTGTTGGGATTAACAGAAAAAACTGAGGGGGAGTAAGCAACACATTTGTAGCTGCTGTTTGTAGGCTTTACCTCTCTGTGAAGTGACTGATGCATTGACCCCATCTAGCACAGCATTTTTTCTGTTTCTCTTGCACATTTAACCATGGTCTGAGCCAGCACCTCAACTGTGACCCAGGGCCAGCCAGGTCTGTGTGATCAGTAGTTTAAGCCTCCAGCACAGGAGGTTTTTGCTGGGTGCTTGAGACTACAGCTATTCCGTCAGCTCAGTTTGGGTTTGACTCTCTGGGAGTTCACACAGCCCACACACCCCAGCACAGCCACCCTGCTTCCCAGGAAAGGAAACTTGGGTGGGATGAGAAACCTCTTCAGGCGCCCTCGCTGCATGGCTGACTCATGAGCGATGCCCTCGGGGCTGCCGCCTGTCACTGTGAAATTTCAGTGGCTTCAGTGACTTCCCCAGTCAGCCCTGCCCTCGACAAAAGAGATGGATGTTTCAGTTCATCAGCAGCCCCAAAAAGTCAAGACAAAGCAAACCAAAGGTAGGTTGGGCTGAGCTGTTTAACAGACCGAAACCCAAGGTGACAAACAGCTCAACTCAGCTTAGCAACTGTGGTGGGTGAGAAGTGCCCAAAATTCATTGAAATGGGGTTTGACCACCTGAAGACTGGGAAGGAAATTAATGAGAAATCTGGGTAAAGTCAAGGGCAGCTCATTAAGTCCCTTTTGTAAGGAAGAAGCCAACTTTGGGGCTTAGAGCAACCGCTAGAGGAACAGCAGCTACACACTGACATAGATCTGCCAGAGTTGCCTTCATGCTTTACGTACATTCACAAAATCCATTGGCTTCTTCCTGCATATGTATTCCCACCACTATATTGCTCCTGAAGCTCCAATGACTTGAACAAACAGTGCTGCCCACTAGGACAAGGACTTCAGGATGCATCACACCGACTGAAGCTGCCTGTGCTGCTGGGACGGGCTGTAGACAGAATCTCTGGCATCTCCTGGGCTTCCTCCACATCTTGAAAGAGCCAGACACCACATGAGTGGCCAACCCTGTGGTGCTGGAGGCACTGGGTTTGCTTTGAGCCTGCAGTGAAAGAGCTTTTGCATGCTTAGCAGGCGAGGTCAGCGTCTCTGGACATCTGGCAGCTTCCAACAGGCTGCCAGACATTGGGAAATCTGAGACAAACACAAAAAAGCCTCCAAATCTGCCTGTAAACAACTTTCAGGTGGGAAACCAGCACATACAGTAACTCTGCAGCCTGCTTTGCTTTAGCCATGACTGGAATGTAACCAGTTCTGGGGTTTGTGAAGTCAAAATTGGGACCTTCATCCCTGAACCCACTCCACAACCAGGTTCACTTAGGTATTTAGGTACAAGAATTCACTGAACAACTCAATCCCACTCATTTCACTGGACCTCTGTTCACAGGAAGCAGTCCCTACCCAAAAGAGCTTGCAGATGAGGGGCAGCAATGTCAAGTTAAAAAACAACAGTAGACATGTTTGCTGACTGCTAACCCAGTCTCTCCTCCAGGAGAAATGCCATTTTATCTCCCTGTTCCTGGTAAGTACAGAAAGAGGTTTCATGGTCACCATAAATATTAAGATTGAATAATGTTTATCTATATTAATCTGAAGTGCACAGCAGGGAATAAGGTAATTTTCCCATCCTTCTGATTATATGTAAAAATTTTATACAAGCTTTTTGTGGATTTGATTGCAGCAACTTGGGATGTTTCCCAATTTGTTCTTCTCCCAGGACAGTTTTTCTGTATCAGCTGCTAACGAGCCCTGGTAGAACCCATGGTATAAAATATTTGTTCCTTTAACATTTCAAACAATCTAGAGAGGAGGTCACACTCTGCTGGCTCATGGCCCATGTGCAGTGCCTTTTTTGTCTCAGAGGCCCTCTGTTAATGTCTGCTGCAGCCAAGCAGCAAGGAGTGGGATGGTCCCACAGCAGAGTGTTGGCTTACAGTGACAAACATGCAAACCAAAATCCATGCTTTCCTGCTCCAGAACTCTCCTGGTGACACCTTTCAGTTTGTTTAAGGCAAGGACATGTTGGCTAAGAATGTCCTCACCCACCCTCTAAATGGCAACGCACATAAATCACTTAACTTAAAGTCTGTATTTCTTTATTAAAGGAGGAGCTGCAAAGTGCTTGAAAATAATGTTGGCTGCTGAGAACTGTGGTGCCAAATCAATGAGAGACATGACAGTCAATTACCCCTCCACTTACTGATTGTCCCCAGCAATCAGCCTGGATCAATACCTTCAATCTCAATTGATAGCAGATATCAAATCTCAAATAGGACATGTCAGAGAGAGGGTGTGCCGTGGCCACTGTATTTAATCATTCATTTCACTTCCACCTGCTCCAATCAGCCAGGGGACGTGCTCTCCTAATGGCACCTATCCTTTTGGCAGGAGTGCCTGGCCGGTGTCAGCGAGGGGAGCAGCAGGACCACAGCTCACTGCCCAGGGCATCTTCAGTGCAGAGAAGAAGTCCTGTGACAGAGAATAAGGAAACAAAGTTCAGGCCAATGCAGCAAGACAAAGCAGGAAAATAAGGAGGCAAACTTGGGTACAGAAGCAAGGAAGGGGTTCCCCAAGGTGCTGCTGTGTCAGCAATACATAAGCAGGGCACCTGGAGATGGGCTGCAGTGCAGCCACCACAACCTTGTTGTTGTCCCAGGTGGTATCTCCATTCTTTGCCACCCCTTGTACCACAGTCACCATCCGAGCAGTGACATTCTCTCAGTATACTCTGGCAGAGCACTCAGCTTCACAGGAGGGCGGGTGGTGAGGAGAAGGAGGTTGCGCCTGTCTTTGTTACAGGAGACTTAGCAAAGCTTCCAAATATTTGAAGAAGAGCTGTGCCAGGAGCTCTTTCAGAGTTTCCTTCAAAGATGCCAGTTCGAACAGGCTTTTGTAATTGAGAAGGATAATTTGCATTTGTAATGGTTTAAACACAAACCCATACACACCGGTGTGGGTGAGGCAGCAGGGACAGGGCTGACTGGGATGGAAATGGTCTGGAGCAGGGAAGAGCTTCCCTGCACTCCTGCCCTCCCATTCAAAAGCCTAGTGGGCTTTGATTTTGGTGTGTCCCTCAGGCATCCCTGTGATCATGGACTGCACGACACCTCCCTGCCACTGGCATCTAAGGGAGCCTGGGCCGCTCACCGTTACAGACCTGTCCTTTTGGTGGCCCTTCAAAACCTGTCCTTTGCACAACAGTGTAAGCACCTTCATGGGATGACCACAGCAGCCAAAACTCCCCATGCCAACTTCTGGATCAGTGCTACCAGGTACGTGCACACAGCTCGACTGTGACGTCAGAGGTCTCTTGCCTGCACCAATTGCTCCCCACAGGTGAATCCCAACCCCATGATTTGTCACCATGGTACTGCCAGCTCCTGCAGTCTTCTCTGCAGGCAACTGGCTCCTTAAAACACCACGTCCTAGGGTCAGACAGCCAAGGTGCTTGGCTTTCCCTTAAAAATACTTGGGGAGGTAGTAAAAATAGGAGGGATACCTACTGCATCCTTGGAGTCATGGAGAAAAAGCTGGGAAACTTGAACTCAAGAGCTCAGGGTATAGCCAGCAAAAAACATGCTCTCTTAAAAATGGTTTACTGTTGGGGTTGGCTGTAAATGTCGTTTCAATGTCCACATGTGGCAGAGACAGGAAAGCAGCTGAAAGATAATGGAGATAAAGCATTATCCTTAGGATCACAGTATGGCCAGGAGCCAAGGCATTCCCCTTTTTTTAATACACAATCCTTGTCATAAGATTGAATATCCATTTGGGGGCAGAATTCCCCTACTTTAGTCTGCACACTCCCCTCTGAAAGCGTTGTAATACTTTACTTATTGGCATCTTATTTTGATGAATAGGCTGCAATTGGTGCAAAAATCTCCTGAATTGCTTTAGGAGACTCAGGCATGTGATCGTTGGCCCATTTGTACTAAGTACCATCACTCAAAGTCTGTATTATTCACAGGATGCTTAAGCCAGCATATTTTCCTAACAGGCACAGTCCTCTGAGGGTACAGCTAAGAGTGCTGGGGACTTCTTTGAAGTAGCATAAAGTATAATTATTCCCCAAAGTCCCATTTTAAAAACACCCTTAAAAAACTAAGTTTTGTGCCTTTGGAGAAATAAAGCCCAACCCCAAGTACAGCAGTGCCGGGAGGAGTGGCTGCCTGCTGGGCTCAGAGAGGCATGGGAAGGAGACATGTCCTGTCTCTGCTCCTTGTCTGAACTGAAATACAGATATTGAGGATAAAAATAGGGAAGAAAAAGGGACCTCGGAGAAATGTGGGTCAAGTATGAGAGGCTGCTTTTTTTTTTCTTTTATGTAGTGGGCAGGGATAACACAGATTGTGGTGCCTAGGAAAAGCAGATCTCAATCAGCAGTGGCAGCGGCAAAGTCTCTGAGCTCAGGTGGATTTCTGCAACCTCTTACAGGCCTGAAAGAGCTTCTCAGCTGACAAGCTGGCCCCGATAATAGGCTACCAAAGGTCTTTTCTTCCTGGTAGCCCAGGAAAATGCAGGTCCCCGGGGTGGTAGTTTAACACACGAGCAAGGAAAAATCCCACTGCTGGTCCCAGTTACCAATTCCTCCTTGTGCTGTGGGGCAGGAAACACCACTCCCAGCCCACTCACCTGGATGGGCTTCGCCCATTTCTTCAGCACTGCTTCTGACCTGGTCAGCACCATAGGGAAGCCATGGAGATGCAGCCCACTCTTACTTTCTGAGTGCAGAAATGCATTTGATGAGCTGTGTTCACTTTCCAAGACCCAGACCTGGACAAGCGCCTGTCTGAGCACCAAAAGAGCTCACTCCTAGGTGAGGAGAAGAGAGGGAAAGGCAGATATTCCAATTAGCACAAGAGAGGGGAGAAGACACTCACAGCATATAGAGCCTCCTTCCATGGTGTAGTATTTCTAATTACAATTAATTAGGAATCGTAGAATGCTCCATCCCATGCTTTGTGCCTGGCTTTGAGCAAAATGCTTGGCAAAACATTTTTTGAAGTGTGTTTCATTTATGGTGTCAGAGATGTCACCTGACACCACCAGTGTTACCTGGCCCTTTGTAAGGAGTATGCTGCTTTGCCCCACTGAGGACATAAATTGCTTTTCCTATGTCCTATCAGCAGTTCAGAGCCCTGGGAAGAGATCCCATCCCCAAGGAGAAACACCAGGGCAGCACAGCCAGCCCCTCTCCAGTTGCAAACCTGCCCAGCCATGACAGCTTCTCCCTGTTCCTACACCTTTTAAAAAACTTTTTATATGCTCAAAGAAAGGGAGAAACACACAAGTCCAGAAAAAAGTTGTGCCATGACTATTTTCAGCATGCAGTTGTGTCCAGAAATCCCCCAGAAATCAAAGACTTTCTGAATTTGCCAGCGACAGTTAAAATCTATTTCCTTACTGCTGTTCATAATTTAACCACTCTCCCCTCTTACTTGCACTGTTTATACATGAATTCCTACAGCATTATGTGCTTTGTATAAGCAGGAAAAGTCCAGTCCAGACACGGCTCCATGACAGCCCCTCCTGACTAATAGCAGAATTATCCTTACATAAGTCCTTTCTCTTCCCTGGCATTTTTTCTCCCTCCAGCAAGGTACTTCCCCGCACACCCCGGCGGGATGGAGCGGCTCAGTTCCATGCCTGATGTCGCAGTGCCATCTCATGGCAGCTCCAGTGCCAGCCTTTCACAGGAGATCCACTTGCTTTCAGCTCTTTGCAGGTGTTTTCTTGTTGAGCTGTTGAGGTTTTACATTTATAAACCCTCAAAAAAAAAAAAAAAAGGCAAAGATTAAATCACAGTTTTTGGAAATTACTTAAAAACTTTAGAAACTTAAGAGCCTTCCAAGGAAGCTCAAGGATGAAGAAAAATCAGCAGAGATAACTTATTTTCTAAGAAGCAGGAAGGATGGAGATGAGGGCAATGAAGATGCTCACATCACTTTTTTTTTGTAGTTAGCTTGACTCCAGAGGGAGAAACATTACCCTGATTGCTTCTGAAAACACAGAAAGGGGTCGCCCTGGTCTCCCCTGGTCAGGCATCCTGCTGGGAGAAACTCCAGGAAAGTCACCAGCTGACCCCACCAGACAGCCACAGCAAGAGTGTGGGGAATCTGAGACACAAAGCCAGAAGAGTGGTGCTGCTGCTGCAGGGTGTAAATGTAGAGTGACAAACAAGCTGGCTGGGAAATACTGAATGCAAACAAAACAAAAATGTCTCCCCAAAACTACTGCAAAGTGAATAAAAAGCCATCAAGCTTTCTGTGCAGACCATGCCTGTGTCACACAGTGCAGGTTCATTTCCCAGTTAACCTGGCAGGCCACCCTGTCCTTTCACACTCAAATATTATTTTGAAAGGTTCCTAAGAGCCAGCAGTGCTAATGCATTTGGGTCAGGATTTTCCTACTCCAAACCCCCTATTTTGTGACCAAAGACATGCAGGAAAAATCCCTTCTACCTTTGATGGGATTTACAATGTGATCCACCCCACGGCTGTGATGGCTCCAGCACGGAGGCAGGGCTGCCAGGATGGGTGCTTCCCTGGTGGGGGGCCACAGAATATGATTACCCAGGGAGGGCACATCATGGCACAGGATTACATGCATTATCCATCGCTTGCCGTGTTGTTTTCTCTTTGCACACTTGTATGGAAATATAACTACAAAACATTCCTCTGAGCTGTTCACTAATGTGCAAATATAGCTTTAAATGACTTCGCTAGGAAAGAATCCTCACTATTTTATACAAATTGTCTTGCATGTTTATTACACAGAATCAGGATCCAAAAAGGGGATCCATCCCATGCCTGTTCATAGCTCTGTTACACATTATGAGCTGAACATACTCCAGGCCCCCTCACATGATGAATGATACCTACTTTGCTCTTCACTTCCAGCCTGCTCCCATGTGCTTATTTATTTATGGAGCCTCAGTGCGCTGATGGATACTCTCCTAGTTCCTCCATGAGACAGAGCACATCACAGGCACTGGGCTTGCAATGGGCAGTTTGGAGAGGGAGGGTAAAACCTGAAACTGCTCCTGGCCTCACCACTGTGCAGGGACACCCCAGGACTGCTCCAGAAGTGCTGCACTTCCCACTGACACTGTTCCCAACAGCTGAGAGTTTCCCCACCACATTTAAAGCCCCTTTTCCTGCCCCTTGACTAGGAGCAGAGCACCAGGCTGGACTCAAGAGTCATGCAGGTGCATGGATGCCCACCCGCCCACTCCAGAAATGCTGTGCCTGGGAGGTACCCATGGGATGTCTCCCTGATGTATTTAGCTTGGCTGGCTCAACCAGCCCATTCCACTGTCTGCAGAGCCTCAGGGAGAGTGGAGGAAAACAATGTACTGCCCAGCCAAGCAAAACACGGGGAGGTCAAAAGCTACTGCACGGCATCTTGGAGATGACACACACCCAAAGCCGGTCCACTTATCTCCTGGCACGGGAGCATCCTGCAGAGCCCTGCACTAACACCACAGCTCCCAACCCCAGCTCCTGCCCCGGGCTCCTGCTCACACCACTTCCTTCCCAGGGATGAGATTTTGTAGCCTGGGTGGGAGGAAGCTGCTGGGGTGGGTAGTCCCGATGCAAAGCACAGCCCCCATTTCCCTGCCGTGTGGTACATACGGCTTCAGAAATAATCCAGTGTTCATTACCTTGTCAAATTAAGAAATTCAGAGCTGTCAAAGTGTAGCAAAGATTGGAGGTGGCTTTTACAGCAAACTGTGGAATCTCCCACTGTTTGTCTAATCTAATTTCCTCATCCTCATTGTCCTAAGAGAATCGTTACAAGACAGGGAGAAGCAGAGAGATGAAGACAGGAACAATTTCCAGCTGAAGGCACTTCCCCCTTCCGTGTGTGTGTGTAGAGGAGAGAGTTTATATAAGCTGTGTGGGATCAATAATTTTCCTCTCTCGGGTTTATGTTTCAAGACAACTCTTAGATTTCATCCCCTCTAGTTAATTTGCCATAGGAAGAATATAAAGATATTCTTTTGTCTGGTGGCAAACACTCCTGTCCTCCAGCACTGGCTTTTAAGAAGGCAGTGCCAGAGAGAGCAACATGTGGCACATCTCAAGCCCCTTCAGCTGAGATGAAGCCCTAGAGGAACCAGCTGCTGTGGCAGCAGAGGGTGAACAAGCTGTCCAACAACAGCAGCAAACCCAAATAAATTAATAGTCAACACCATCTCTGCTGGGGAATGAAAGGTTAAAACCATGCCAGCAACTGGTTGGGGACAGGCTTTTGAGGCAAAGCTGCCGTTCCTTGCCTGCTAATTGTTATGTTTTCCAAAGATTTCATCAACTAAGTTGTGTTCAACAAACTGCTATTTAATTACTAGAGTAAAATCCTGTTAATTAGCCAGCCCCAGAAGACAGCCCTTCATCCCTGTTAAGTGAAATTCCCAACTAATCCCTCTAGCAGCCATTGTGTTGCAGCCTGGAGAGCCCCAGAGAGCTGTTAGTGATGCCAACAAAGGTGGGGGGAGCATCAGAACTTGGCTCCCACCTGCTGCCAGCGGCTGTCTTCAGCCCTGGGAAGGTGCAGACCAGCACAAGTGTAACACTCAGAAGTAAAAAAACTATTCATTCCTCTTACCAATTCACGGCTCTCCCTCCCGGCTCCAGTTGCCCAGGTGGCTTCAACCACAGCCTGGCCAGCATCTCCTCTTCCCCTGTGCTCCCATCGCATCCCTGGGCTGCATCTCTTTCCTTCCTCTGTACAGTCCACGCTCGTGCCCACGCAAGAGGCCAGCAGTGCCCCCTCAGCCGGCTCCACACCACCCTCCACCTATCACCACAAAGTATCCAAGCTTTGCCCAGGAGGACACTGTGAGTACTTTTACAAAGTGCAACAAACAGTTCTAAACACAACCAGAATTCTCCTCTTAGCTCTCATCTCACCTGGCTTCCCAGGTGCATCAAGGATATGAAGTTTCCACTAAATTCACAAAACAGCCTGGATAAAAGAGACAAGCGCTCCAGCAACGGAAAAAGCTTCATCCTTTCTGGATAGTGCCCGAGGGCACCATTCCAGTGTGGGAGGGATCAGCCAGGGCTGGTTCCCACCCCAAGAGGGAATCAGGTTTCTTTCATTCAGCTAGTCTGGAGTTTCTCTGCACTCTGTCACTATGGAAGTTAAATGTTTTAATTTGACATTGAAATGCCAGCAGAAATTAATTTTGATAGGAAGTTGTAGGCACTTCTCTGATATCCATTTAAACAATTTGGAAGATTTTGAAGTACTAGGGGGCTCATTTAATCAAGTTCAATAAAGCAAATCTCCAGGTGAAAATAATGATTATTTAAAAGAGTTTAAAAATTAACTGTTCAACATCATTTGGTATAAATACATCCCTAAAGATGTAGGGATGAAAGGACAGTTCAAAAATTCTACTAAATCTTAAAATCAATGGTTGCAAAATTCCAATACACAATTTGTCATGTTCCTGTGAACTTGCACTACCCAGTTTGATCCAAGCTCAGTCTTGGATTGTGGCATAAGATACACTGAATTTTAGTTGAGAAGATATCCTTCAACCCTTATTTAAGTAACAATAACTACCATCAGAATTAAGCCATATGGAAAAAAATGAAATCCCTGATTTTATAGACTAGGAACTTAGGAGAGTGAAAAATTTACAATTTGCAATATGGACCTTGATAGTCAGCATGTAGCTACCCTACCCTACAGCTAGAATAATGTCTCTTAAGTCTTTACCCAACATTGAAGCAGAGAGGTCTTTAACATTAAAGAGGCACACAAGACAACAACATAAAAATATTTGCCTTCAGTTGGATGAATAAAGTAATACCTTAAACTAGCAAGTTCCAGTAACATCAACCAGATCAGCCCCTTCTGCCAGCAGCTCCAACTCTACCGGAATCAACATCCATCCTGAAAACAAACCTGGAGAGAAATAAGAGGCTGTGGCTTGTTTCCAAAAGTAAAAGGAAGCAAAGGGAGAGGCGCATGATTAATTCTCCATTAGTATTCCACTTACATTTCCTCCAAAAACGGAAATATTTCAAGTGAGAAATCTTGCTCATCAAGCAGTTGAAAACATTTCTCCTCACTGTATTCTAACCCTCACTTCTCTGAGGTCACTTTTCCCCTCCATCACACAGGCCTGGAGGCTGTCCAGGTACATCCCACCTGCAAGTATCCACCGGTACTTCACACTTCTTCACTGAAAAAAAATTTAGTCTAAGAACAAAACAGAGAGCTTTTAAGAGAGTAAGTTTTAATGTAAAATACACAGGTTTGAAAAAGTAGGACCAGTAACATTTCACCCCAGAAAGCAATTACAGAAGCAAGACACTTGGATTTTAGAAAATGTGTTTAATTAATAATGCTCATTAACTACACAGTTTTCATCCATAAATACAAGTTAAAGTTGTAAGTACAAGATAAAGTTGTAAAAAAAAAAATCTCAAATGTGTGATACTTATTTTTAAATGTATTTGATCTTTATGGCTGCTTCTGAATATACTAAAGATGTGGAAATCAGTGCAAGTTGAAGAGCTGCCAGACAAAAACCTCTAAAGGATGAAGGAGTGCTCAGCAGAGGGTATGTTCATCTCCACCTTGCAGCTTCTTGTAAGAGGAACTACATCAATCTTTGGTAGTATATTAAAACACCTCAAATAGTTAATATAGACAAACATTTAAAGGTTAACACTGTTTATATTTCTATTCAAGCTGCAACACAAATTTATTTTCTGTATTTTTTGTTTATTTTAGAAAGAACACTTAGGAAGTTTTGAGGGTTTGAAACTACAGACGATGGGGTCTCTTCCTTTGCACTGAAGCCAGCAGCAATTCTGACACTGACCTAGTGGGTGCAGATATGGGTCTGATGTATTTAAGGAAGTGGAAGGGATGGATCCGGTTTGTACAATTCATTAGAAGTTATTCATGACATTTTTTCATGAATGTAGAAAAAGGTACCACAAGAAAGCATACAATATAAAACCATAAACACCCCATCACCCTTAAATAAGAGGGGTGGAGGTTGCAGGGTATTCTACTGAGAAATTTCTGATTCTAACCTGAACAAGGGCTCTTCTGAAATCAATACAATTAAAAGACATTAACATCATCCTACACAGGGTTAGTCCCAATATAAGTGTGTTTTCTTTAATTGCTCATTTAAGGTACCCTTTTCTGTTTACATTTACAGTATGTGCTGTTGTCAGTGCAAGACCAGATTACACTGAACATTAAAATAAATGCAGTGCAATTTCTTTCTCTCTTGGGACAAAACCAGTGAGTACATTTTAACATTATAGGAATGTTTCAAAGTGGAAATTGAAAACACATTTCCCCAAGCCAGGATTCCTCTATGTACAGCACATCTTGGAAAAGCAGCATAGCATCTCTGAGCATGTTTGCTTTTCACCAAGTACAGCAGAGAAGAAAAGAAGGTCTACTGTCTTAATGAAATTGGAACAAATATAATCAGGTTGAAAAAACAAGTGGCCAAAATATTTTTAAAAAAAACAACAAAGAATTAAAAACACCAACTCAACACGAAGTAATGAATCATGTATTTAGGGGTCAAGGCAACTGTTTGGTTTTTTTTTCATTTTCAGTAGCAATAGGCCAGTTTGAAATGTCAGAAACTCAAAAGGGCCAATCCCATGTAGCACTTCTGCAGGGCTTCCACCATCCTCCTTCTTGTCCAGACCAGCTCAAAACACCAAATAACAAGAAATGATGTTGGCATACAATGCACTCAATGCTTTCCATGTCAGCCTTCAAAAGCACGATGCTCTCTGTGGGCTAGGGAAAAGAGAAGGAAAAAAAAAGAAATAGCAGAACATGTAAACTCTGTTAAGGAGCTGAAAAGATTAAAAAAAGAGAAGATAAAAATGTATAAATCAGTCAAGGGAGAACACAATGTGCCAACAAGGGATCTTTCAGAATACACTATTCTGATAATACATTTATAGGGAGCCTAAAATATGAGATCTCTTAAAATCCTGATTGTAAATGGTTCCTCTAAATGAATGCTTAAATTGGACAGCATGTAGCTTTAAGAGTCATCAAGAGATTTGTTTCATTTGTTTTGTGAATCAGGCCTATTAAACATGAAACAAAACAGATTCTACAATGAAATTAAAAATATCTTTTGAATGACAGCTAACTTCTACATTGAAGGGACATAATTTTAATGCAATGACAGATGCTACGTTCCTAAGTAATTAATGATAAATCAGGCAGGATATTCCCATAGAAATACTCTACCAGCATCTTGTTTTTCTAAGGAAGGTGGAAATTAACAGTACAAAATACTTACATTTATAAAAGACCGTTTTAAAAGATGTGTGTGGGAGAAGTTCATGAATCTTTTCTAAAACTTTTGCTTCATTTGCTGAAGAGGAATTCATGTTCCAGACTTGCACAACATCTTCACGGTCACGAACACTGACACTAACCCCTATTACTTCATCATCTGCATAGAAGGGGAAGAACCATTAAGGAATACTTTGAAAGTGAGACATGTCTAATTTGCTACTTATGTATTATGAAACAGTGCCCAAAAGCTGGAAAAAAAATGAAGATGTGAAAAAAAGAGCAATCTCCAGTGAGGAAAATACCAATGTTCAAACCAAACAAAGTAGTTACCAGAAAGAAACTCTGTTTTTAGAAGCTATTAGAAATATTACCTCATGGTGCTTTTTATGAAGTGCTATAGGACTATTCATCTTTGCTATTAGCACTCTAATACTTGATTAGAAGGGAATCACAAGACTCCCAGTAAGGTCAGCAATATGAACTACTAAAGATAATTTACACCTACAGTGATGTCTACAAGCAGAAATGGGAGGATGAAGGTGAAACAACTAAAACCCCAGGAACAGTAATTGGTGGAGATCAGGCACCAGCTTTTCCAGACTTTCCTCTCTTTTTCCTTTACATTTTGTCAAGCAACAGAAAAAAAAAAAAGAAAACAAAATTAATGAAATTAATAAAGCCCAAGTCAGGCTGCTGCTGCTGCCAGTGTTGGTAACTTGGTGCTAGGCTGGAGAAGCCCTTTTTGGTGTGAAGTTCTCAGGATTCAGCTTTGTGGAGAGCTCAGAGGCTATGCCACAGCTGGGGGCAGTGGCTGCCTCCAGCTGTGAGCTCCATGGCACAGCTGCTCTGTGCATCCCAAGGAAAGGGTCACAAACAGTACACAAAGGTGGTGTCACAAGCACATGGCCAAGGGGCCTCTTTGGACAGCAGAATATCACATATTTGCTTAAAGTGACCCCAAGACAACCCTATCAGTGTATAAAGGGTGTGAGAGAGACCATTTGAAAAGTTATTGCTGAACTGCTCTGTGAACTTGCGAAATGCCATTCTTTTTTATGGAATGATACCCAGTGAAAGACAATTCCTAACAGGATATTCACTGTCACTGTAACAGCCACTCTAATCAGATATTCATGCGTAGAGATGAAGCAAATATGGTGAAAAGAAATTATGAAGAAATGTCTTAATCATTACCTGCTGCACAACAATCTGTAAACTGCTCTCCAATAGCTGCTAGCAGTAGCTCTTTCCAAACTGCAGCCTAAGGAGGCAGAAAAAAAGTTACATTTGCATTATTATTTTTTAATTTTAAAGTCAGGTTTGCTAGGTCAGTTTTGAGTGTCTTCTCTTTCTGAGGTTGTCTAGACAAAAAAAGAGTATTTATTGTAAGTGCATACTGTGTTATATAATTAATTGTTGGGTCTGTACAAGATGGTTCATCTTAGCCAAGGAGAAGCTGTGCCCACATGTGATGAAGAATGAAGCCAAAAAAAATGAGAAACAGGCATAAAGGTGTTATTTATGCTATTTACAAGGCACTGAAAGCTGACTGAAGTTCATCTTCAAGCAAACCTTTCAGAAGTGACTGAGGCCATGTGGTGCATAGTTTGAGAGATCAAAAGTACCTTCATATCAAAAAGGGGCTGTCATTCAGCCTCTGAAAACAAGGCCTCTGGGGTCCCTAAATTCACTGCCCAGTAATTCAGGCTCTCCAAACCACTTGTCACTTCTGACAATCTTCACACCTTGGATTATCGGAGGAAAAAGACAATTTCAATTTCAGTCTTTTGTGACCACTTGGGACTGCAGGGGAGGAAAGCTGCAACTTACATACAAGGGAAAAGCCCACAGGCAAAATTCAATTAACTTTTGGCTGAAATTTTGAGTACCATCTTTCAGCATTTAATGCCTTCTGCAAGGCTGTCACATTTTTCTGACACTTCACTTTTTCTGTTTAAAGGCCTGATCCAGAGCACACTTACACACATAAACACCATATGTGAAGAGGTCAAATCTCCTTTCTGTGGCAGTTCACAGAAGTTACTCACATGAATTTGATTAGGGAGGCAAAGAGAAACACAGTTATTTCATTAGAGCTCAAAGATATGCCTGAATAGACTTCATCTTTCACACTTTTAAATGAAAAAATATGTAATTTAGCATAGATTATCAGGAAAAGGTCTTTCTATTTTTCTTTGTATGCCTATAAGCAAACAGTCTCGAGAACAAAGGTGGTTATAAATTACCATGTTTCCAAATGGAAACACTGCAGCTTTCATTTGTTTTATAATACATTGCCAAATGTTATCTAAAGCAAGAGATACGGAATTATTGGAAAAGAAACTTCTGCTCATTGTCTTTTAAAGGTTACGGAAGTTAAAGTAGTGTTTGGTTGTTGTGTTGGGTGATGCAAGAAGTAAAAAGCTTTACAACAGCTTTATCAAATAGAGTTTGAGGAAACTCCCTTACTAAACAAGGTCTGAGTAAAGAGTCAATATAACGTACCGTACTTTCTTTAGGGACCTTCATTTTCCATATACCTCCTTTGGCATTGCTTTCTTCTTCCCTGTTATGGGAAATAGATCAGTGAAAATAAACATTCAAATCCACATTTAGACAACCTTATGTTTGTGGTTTAATTTTCCCAGAAAAATCCCATCTGAAATGCAATTACTAACTCCAGGGAGCATGACTCTGACTTCTGACATCAGAGATAATTCTTTCATTGTTCATATGAAGTGTATCTCTCAACACCTAATCCCTTTCCTAAGTTTTGTGTGTTGGAAAATACTTATATTTTCCCTGACTACAGACCATCTTTGAAGTGGCTGCACACTGTATGGGAACAAGCCACAAAACAATTTTGCATTTTACTATGGTAACCTTTAATTTTGGAAAACCTCTGGCATATTTTCATAGAAGCAGCTTATTACTCTTCCGTTTATTCAATTTAGTAAAAGAACATGAGCACACTTCATGTCAGTGTGAAGAACAGCTAGAAATTAATTGCCCTTATTAAAAAGAGACTTGAGCTGCCCAGGGTCAGGGCAGACGTAACCATTAAACTGCCCCGTAATGACAAAGGCACAATGCACTAACCTGTGAGCTTCTCAAGTTTATTCTGTCACAATTCTAAGACTTTAAATTAGGGCTTCTAGTTTCCTGTTAAAACTCTGTAAGGGCAAAATTAAATAACCTAAAAATTCATCTTTGGAATATCTAAACTCAGGATAACATCTATAGAGATTCCTCAGGTTCAATGGTTTCCCACCAATCCTGACAGATGATGGGGAAAAGAGGGGGAAACTTTGGGAGGACATCTTCAAAATCTGCATCCTCAACTCTTACTTCAGGATTTGTCTTTCTTTCTAAAAGAAAAAAAAAATATAAAATGCTGAAATTGGCCAGTATACTGTAATGGTAATCTCAGAAAAGCTTCTTGGCAGCAATTATTGAAAGGTTAGCAAATTACTGATTATGAGATCAATCTCTTGCAATCCCTTTCCTAAAATGCAAAATTACTTTGATAGGCTTAAAAAAAGTGTTTAATTTTCAGAAACAATCTTTGCATTTTACACCTCTAATAATCACTTAACACAGGAAAACTAAAAATAGGAAAAACAAAAGCAAAAAATCAAAACCCCAAATGTTCTCATTCATCCCTACAAAGATATTAAAACCTGCACATGATGGCCCAGTTGATTTATACAGACACCAATGTTATTTCATACCCACTTTAGCTATCCTGACCAGTCACAGTACTTTCAGAAAAGTAACATGACATTCAGATGCATTCACTTTAGAAATTTACATCCAGTAGATCAGGGCAGAAATCTCCTGTAGTAAGTCACCACAAAGTTAGACAACTACGATTCAGTTAAAGAACCCTAATGCAATCACAATCTATGCAAATGATGCCAAAAAGAATAAAACTCTTCAGAAAGTGCTGGGGTTCTCTGAGATGTGACAGAACTGCAACAGAAAGAAGAGATGCCAAGTTTGATTTCTGAAAGGAAAACATCAATTATGTATACTTTATTCCATTACTATTCTACAATCAAGTAGGAATTTGCTGCAATGAATCACCTCATAATTTCTTAAATTACTTTTAATCCAAGGTGCATGGGCATGTGTAGGCATGTGAAGCATGTACTTCACCTGTACTTTTGCACAGGTGAAAAAGGGTTAAGGACCATCAGTTGTTTGCATCATTATTTCACCAGCTTCAGTAGAAGGAAATAATGTGCAAGCTAAAAAAATTCAAATAGAAGTAACTTATTCTGTGTACTCCTGAATTGTAATTCAGAGTTATATTCTAATTTCTTAGCTCCTATTTCATAATCTATTTTCGTACATTTACATCCAGAGGTGGACAATGAAATTACAGTCTGTGTTTTTAATAAAGACTCTTTGGTACAAGTCACTTTTAAACTGAACAAGAACCTCAGGGTATTTCTTTCATCGGTCTCTTGAGTCCAGGTGTTTGCAGCCAACAGAAACAAGACACTCCTGTCCCCACACCTTTCACCCCTTCAGGTTATTCACTGCCCATTCCCAGAAATGACTGATGACAACATACGTACCAAAGCGGGCGCCTTTCTCCCCGCATTAAATGGTAGCTACATTTCAGAGGCAAATTTGTCACAGGAGCAATGTTGTTGTAGACACTCCAGAAATCCTTGAAAAGGAAAAATATTAGTTGCATTAACACAAGAGAGTGTTTCATGCAGATTTATTTCCTTGCTCATTTTCTTGGGAACAATTATGCTTCCTTCTCCGGAGAACTGGCACCTTCTACGTTATAATAGAATGCTCTGAAAAGAACTTCTTACAAGTTCATTTCTACTTTTATTTTTTTTTACATGCCAATCATGCATAAGTGAAGGTGGAAAAAAGGGAAGCAGTTGAAATGCGGATTATCCTTTTGAATACAGAGGGAAAAAATCATCAAAACCAGAGTCACACTGAGTATGTCAGAACAAACCAGTACATAAAACTTCCTTAGCATATTAAAAAAATATATTTATATCAAATATCCACCTTGCTTCACTTAAGACTAGCCTAAGCTTCATTATGATTATCCTGAGTTACAAAAACACCACAAACAATAATTCTGGTGAACTAAATGTCTAACCAGCGACCTAACTAGTTCGTCTGAGTGAAAGGGTTCAACCAGATGCAAAAAACCTGAGATGCACATGTCAATACAGGAATTGGGGAGAAATTCAAAGATCCAAGTTACCAGGAACCATTGGATGACTTCCCAGTGTTTCTGCTGGTAAAAGCAGAAGCTGTCATGCAGGTTTGGGGTGGATAAAAAGGCACCCAAAAGCAGTAGTGAGCAACAGGGAGAGATGACTGAAAAGATCCCAATCTCTTCTCTCTTTATGCAACAGTTGGGAACAAAGATTTTTAAAGACTTAAGATGCATCAACCTGTGGTGATGCAATATTAATCATTAGTGCAACTCATGAAGTATTATCTAGACATAATATTTAAGTATTATCTAATACATTAAATATTATCTAATACTTCATCACTAGCACAACTTTAGAAACAACGATTGCAACATTATGTGATAAAATGTTGTGGCCCTTGGCAACTCTGCCTAACAGCCATTACCTTTATACAGCCACAAGAAGAAATGGAAGACTACTAAAAATATAAAAACTTGGCATGAAACACCCATTTCAACTATGATCTTACTCTTAACTGGTTGTGTGATCAAACCCTAAAGCTACTTGCAGAAGAAGGAGCAGAGGTACACTGGTAGATGGCTGTGGAAACATTTGAGAGCTCTTTTTGTCCTGGGCTAGGGACTTAGTTTGGAAGGTTTTGGGTTTGGAAATCTCATGCAAAGTAAGAAGTTGTGCAGACCTTCATAAAAAAGCCTTATTTAAAACTTCAGTAGATTGCTACAGCTGTGCTTCTCAAAGAGAAGGGTCTGGCATTACCCTAAAATTCCAGATTTAGTGAACTAGTCAGCTTAGCTCTAAGGTGAGACAAATACCGATTTGCTACACTTCATGCTAACTGTGGTGTTAAAAAAGAAATACAATTTTATTTGCAAGAGATGCCCTCTACTAGGCAATGGCAGATGACACAGACATGCAGAATTTCTCACTGCTGCAAGTATCACACGGTTTAAGAGTACTTTAATTCAGTTTGCTAGAATCTTTTTTTAGATACATACTCAAGGAGAGAAACCCCACAAAAAAAACCCAAAAAAACAAACACATGCTGCAATTTTTAGTCTTTGCGTAAATAATTTCTGTATTAAAAAAAGGAGAAAAGGATGGAAAAATCCTTAAAATACATCAAATATAATAATTCAATATACTAGTGGAAACTCAGGAAGGCTTAAGAATTCACCATGCCCAATCCAATATGCCTCCTCCTTTCCTTGTCTGGAAAGCCAAATGAAATTCAAACACTGACTCAGTAATACAAACACACAACACCAGTAGTACTCACGTTTCACACCTCAGGTAAGCAAAGCCACAGGTGTGACTCATCCTACGAAGAAGAACGAAACTTAAGGTGTGAAGTTACATTAGTAACATGTGGCAGCTCCTGCAGCAGAGCTAGACGCCTTACCTGCACTGTTTGTACTGTATAAATCTTCTTCAAATTTAATGCACATTCAGCTGCTGTTGTACCAGGAAGTGACCTTGAAAACAAAGCTCAGATTAGTTAAAATATTTATTTTGTCAAGGAGGGAGAGAAGGGAGATGAAGAGGGAATATGAATCACATGAGTGTGAAGTTGAAATGTTCACATGTCAAAGGGGAAGTCCAACTCCAAATTATCACGAATCATTTAAAGATAGGAGTTCAAGCTCTGTTATACTTGCAAATAAATTAATATTTGCCAGGTAATTTGTAAAATTAAACAGAATTATTAGGAGTTTTAGCCAAGCAGCACAGCACTGCTCTCAGAGCTACTACACACCCTCAGAGCCCTGCTGTTCACAGGTGAGGTGCTACAACAAGGGGACGGCATAATGCTACGCCGGAATTATTTTAAATTGCATTTAATACACCGCAGCCCCCGTTTTCAGCGTTTTAAGGCGCTCCCGGTGCTTCACACTTTGAAAAGGAAGCTCATCCGCAGTTCGTGCCGCCAGCCTCGCCGGGCCCTCAGCGCGGGCCGCTAGGTGGCGCAGGCGCACAGCCGGCGGTGAGGCGGGAACGGCGGGGCGCGCGCGGCGGCAGCTCCCCTCAGCCCCGCCCCGCCCTCAGCAGGCCGGCCACGCCGCCACGGGCTGCTCGCTACCCCCGAGGGGTGGGACACGCACATGGGCTGAGGAGAAACACAAGGCCCACAGGGCAGCTCTACCGCCATGTGCTATGTCACCCAGCACACCCAGGGAACCTCCATGACTCCAGGCAGTTCTTCCACCACCGGCACGCTCTATAAAGCCAAGAGATCCTTGGGTTGGTCTCACTGCCAGACACTCTGGTACACCAGGTGTGGTTCAGCTTCTGTAGCTCACTCATACTGGCCATCACCAGCTCCCACCCGTGGCTGCTCCTCTCCTCAAGGGCCTCCAGGGGAAGCCATAAGAGGAGTGGTGGAGGTCACTTGAGTGTCCAGCCTGGAGGAGACTGAGGGGAGACGTCACTGCAGTCTACAAGTTCCTCACGAGGGGAAGTGAAGGGACAGGCACTGAACTCTGTGGTGACCACTGACAAGGACCCAAGGGAATGGCTGGAGCTGTGTCAGGTTTAGGCTTGGATATCAGGAAAAGGTTCTTTCCCCAGAGGATGGTCAGGCACTAAACAGGCTCCCCAGGGAATGGTCACAGTCCCATGGCTGTCAGAGCTCCAGAAGCACTTGGAGAATGCCCTCAAGCACAGGGCATGACCCTTGGGGATGGTCCTGTGCAGGGCCAGGAGTTGGACTTGATCCTCGTGGGTCCCTTCCAACTCAGGATATTCTGTGATTCTTTAGGTGCACACGCAGCACCAGCTGCATCCCATCATCTGAAAGGTCTTTTCCAACCTAAATGGTTCTATTTAAAATCTTTTTCATGACTCTTCAGTGCATGAGACATGGGACAGTGCATCCACATCCCCAGACATCCCTGCGTTCCTGTCACTGCGCTAACAGTGCATCGTAACACCCACCTTACAATTCCCAGCACACAATCCCACAGGCACAATTTTGGGGGAATGAGGTCAAAATTGCTAAGGCACATTCAATTTCTTAGAACTGGAAACATTTTTTTTTTTTTTTTGCCTTCAGAAGCTGAAGTAGGATTTCTAAAGAAAAACGAAGATCAAAGACAAAAGCAACCTCCCATTGTGTCTCAGAAGAGGAAACAAAAATGTGTAAAATTACTAAATCTGGAAACAGACGCAAGAGAGCAGGTTTAAGGAAACAGAAGAAAACGCAGCTGTTGCTCGGGTTTCAGCTGAAGAAAGGATAAAAGCAAACCAGATCTCAGCATCCCTCCCTGATACATCTGATCAGCATGAAATACATCCAGGGAAACACTGAAGTTACTCTCAGTTGTTATAGATATAATTGAAGCTCTGGGCAAACCCTAGATAATCATGTAAAGGAAGAAATTTAATATGCAAAACTACTGAAACAGCATCACATGTTTAAAAGTCTAATAATAGCTCTAAGGTTTTTTCAAGGCTCCTATTAAAATAAGCTGCTTTAAAACTACTTACAAAACCAGCAGAAAAATACCTCCCAACTTTTTCAGTATAAAACAGGCAAACTAACATCTACTTTACTATTTGCCTGTTAATTACCAGACCTGAGAGCACATTACAATGGTGGAATTGGCAGGAAACAAACAAAAAACCCAAGAAATCACCATGGCACAGCTTGTAATACAGTGGCTCATGAACTATGAGAAGTCCCATGAAAAAAATGATAACTTGAAACAAAAAAAATCTGTCATCAATGTGATAAAAGGAATTGTAGTAAGGTTTGGGGGTCTGGGGTTTTGTGTGTGTGTGTTTGGGCCTTTTTTACTTACACTTTACATTCAGCATTTAAGAGCAAAAAGAGAAAGTCACAGAATTTAACAGAAACAGAGCCAGTAACATTGCTTTTGAAGGCACAAAAAAAGGTAATCAGTTAAAACAGACTTTAAAACTTATCAAGTGATTTAACTATTTGTTAGTAGAGAGCATCGGATTCACAACAAACTACCCCTTGTTTTTTTCTTGCTGACCAAACTAGCACCTCTCTACTAACACTTTGTTCCACGTAGAAAAGAACACAGACAGGCAAAACCTGAGGTAAATTTTGCCTCTTGTTGTTTCACCCCACTGCCCAAGAAATTACTTCTCTTCTGCACTATTTCTGCCACTGGTGGCTTAGCAGTGACCAAGGCATCTGGCATTACATATGTTGTACAACATATATTATCATCACTCAATATCCTCGTGCTGATACTGCCACTGAGTTGCTTTGATAGTAAGGTCTACTCAAATAAAAGATGAAAATGTATTGTCTAGCCATAGCCTTCACAGGTTACCTAGATCATCATGGCAGCCATTTAGCAAATTTAATGCCATTTGAAGAGCAGCTAAGACAGGTAGACAGAATATTCCACTCAGAGGTTACAAAATGGCCCGTTTTGATAGCTGCAAATAACATTGTCCAGAGAAACTGTGATAGCTGGCAGAAAGCACCAAACCAGCAAATTACCTATTTTAAAAGTTATGGTGAGTGACCATTTATTCCTAGTAACCTGCCTGGTAAGTGCTCCAGGCCCACCAGATCACAGTGTTATTTCAGCCTTTCACTCAGCTCTGGAAAGTGTCAGTCATTTATGGATATGAGCATGAACACTAAAATGTTTGTGTCTGAAAAACAAACAGTCAAAAAACCTGAAACTCTACTAAAAAGTGTAATTGAGAAAATGATGATGCATCAATTTAAAAGTTCAGGATAATTTGCTCTGGAATTTACACCTACACAAATTTGGTTTCATGCATGATTATAAGGCAGAGACAATATTTTAATCAGACAGACAGAAAAAAAAAGCCTTGAATTTCCTGCAAAATTCCAGACTCCTGACAAATCTAAACTGTGGTGTTTCTGTGATAGTCACCCAGAAACTCAACAGCTCCACGCAGATGACCACTCAGGACTTTTGTGCCTTAAAACTCATGAAATTGGGATTTTTGGGGTTTTTTTGTTGAGTACACAGTTTAAGTGAAGTTTAAATTAGGTTAGCAGAAATGACAGATGATTTTCAAGTGAAGGAATCTGTATAAACTCCTATTTCTGTAACTCTTCAGTAAAAACTTGCACTATAAGGTATGAGTAGTTAGACGGTTGTGCATTTTAATAAAAACCTCAGTACACATGGTACTACAAAACAAGACCCTGCAAATATTGACCCTCAAAATGAAGCCATTACAGGATTCTTCCCATTCAGGTAATTTTACTGCCGTCAACAATAAATTAACCCAATATGCCCTACTGACCTGTCAGTTATTGTCATGGTGAACAATTAATTTCCAAGGACTCAGCAGACCCTGCCAATCCTCCTGAGCACAGTAACAGGAAGGAGCTGGATCATGGCACCAGCCTGGCACTGACACATCCTCGGGGGGTGGGAATAGTTGTTCTGTCACAACTTCACCTACAGTTGTGCGTCTGGGTTTCCCATGGAGAGTCTGCACATAAAATATTCAATGGTTCTCCTGGTCTGCCTGTTTTCATGCCCTGTGATGCCAATGCATCTTCAGAACCTTTATAGGAGAAAATATAGCGCATTTTAGGACTAATGGAGTTGCCTAATCAGGCCAGACCCACTGTACAGCATCTCATAGTGAATCACACAGGAACGTGGAAACAGGAATAATCTCCACAAAATGAATCCTAATACCAGCTTGCTTCACTACTCCTTCATTATTCCAGCATGAATAAAGAACAAAGGATACAAAGATAAATTCCATTGTTTTATCCATGAATAAACCTCCAGGTGGTTGTGCTTATGTTAATTTCTGATGCTGAACTGTAGCTTTTCTGTTTTTCTGCAAAGAATTAAGTATAGAAGTTGTTTCATATGTGTTCACACTGGCCTTTGTTTCCCAGTGGGAATCTCATCACAGCTTTAGCGGGAGCTTTAAAAGCTGCCAAGCAGTTTTGAAAATACCCCTGTAAGTGCTTAGCCACAACTGCTTTTGGTATAAATAAGCAAAATATTTACTTTCAAAGCATAAAGTCAAAAACATGCTGTGGCAACTAAATAAATCTGGTAATCCATTCTGAATACAAAGACTGATTTCAAGCCATCAAAGCCTGTCAAAATGCACTTACTGGATTGAACATTCTTATAATATTAACCATCATTTTTCATTGTAAGCCACCTACTCATAAGCTGTAACAGATGAAATAGATGATCCTAGATAAATAAATTCTGCTATAGGGAAGAAGGGAAATTATTAAGTTTAGTTTCAAATATCTGATGTGTTCAGTTAGGAAGATTAACACATTCTTAAAAATGGTTCAGTTATCAAAATGTATCTACCAAGCTTTATATAGAACTCATCTATAACATACAGAGAGAAAAATCAGCACATAAGGATAATACCTTATGTAAGAATATTTTGTCTTTGCTGGAGTAGACAAATAACACTGCTTATTTGACAACGTTTATAAGCACATACTTCCCCTCACAAAGATACTGAAGAGTTAAACTATTCCTGCAAGAGAATTATCTAAAGGGCATTGTTCGAAGTCAGGCAAGAAAACAGGGCAAGCAGGCCATGATCCTGCAAAGTGATGGGAAACGGGGAGGAGACACAGCCAGGACAGCTGACCCCAACTGACCCAAGGGATATTCCAGACCATCTTACACTCTGCTCAGTATATAAAGTGGGGGGAAGAAGGGATATTTGGAGTGATGGTGGTTGTCTTCCCAAGTCACCATCATGCAGGATGAGGCCCTGCTCTCCTGGAGGTGGCTGAACACTTGCCTGCCCATGGGAAGCAGTGAATTAATTCCTTGTTTTGCTTTGCCTGCATGTGCAGCTTTTGCTTTCCCTATTAAACTGTCATTATCTCAGCCCACGACTTTTCCAGCTTTTACCCTTCCAATTCTCTCCCCGATCCCGCTGTTGGGGGAGTGAACGAGCACCCATGTGGTGTTCGGGTTTTGCCTGGGCTTAAACCACAATGACATGGAATTGTGTCGCCCAGGCTAAGTGAGAGCTGGGATTTGCAAGGTTTACAAAGTAATGTATCAGCATCATGTCCACATGTACATCAAAAAGTATAATCATCTTCACAGCTTTGTATTTACACAAGTATCACGCCCAGATCCACAGCCCCAAATCCCGTTAAGGGATGGTTTCAAGTGCATAATGTGGCTTGTTATCCATGACATCCCAGTCCTTGATGGTGATGTCACTTGACTTTTCCTTTTGTGGAATCCCTGTGTTGAATGTGCTACACAATATAGTGACCAGAGTGGTAATGCTCATGTTTCATTTTTTATATTCAGTGATGCATATTGACACTTTGTTGTAAAAAATAACTGAAAGACTACACAATGTAGCAAAGTCTAAGAGGGCAACCTTTCATTTCAGAGCCAGGAGCCACTACAAGCAGAACAGGACTCTTATCAAGATAAATACAAGCGTAAAGAGCCATCAGCATGAATCAGCTTCCCAAGGTGGCACCAAATGCACCTGCAAGCCTTGCTGAAACTCCCCCTGCTCCCTAACATCACTGCAGGCAAAAATCCTACCAATGAGACATGTGGGTATGAACTTGGAAATCTATAGAATGGACAAAATAAACAGCAGATCTAAATTCCTGTTTTCCAAACTTTTAGCATGTGGCCTTGGAACATTTTAACAATCAAAAAGGAAATCTCATTTGTCTTAAGAGGAAAACACCTGCGAGCTTCTCTGCACCTTCTTTGAAACTGCTGACCTGCGAGCATTTGAAGATCACAGATAGGATCTTATTTGTCAAACTGGTGAATAATATTCTCCCAAAGCTTTCATCACGCTCATTTTCCTAAGGCATTTACAGGGTAAGATAGCAGAGAGCACTATCAGATGGTTGCTATTTCAGACACGGATACCAAGAAAGGCTTAGCACTAACGGGAAATGCAGATGCCCTGTGACACATGTGGGATGATGGCAATGAACCAGGACCTGGTCACAGGATGCCAGCCTCCAGATGTTCAGCCTGTGCCAAGGCATTCACAGAAACAAGTGCTGATGTAGATAAAAAAAGGCATTTACTTCTAAAGCAGTGTCCAGTGCTGCTATGATAAAAGCAAGGTCGTGAACCCCAAGGGTAGCACATCACTAGTTGCTACAGAAAGTGCCACTTAGCTGATGGATATTTATTTTAACAGCGTGACTTAATGAAAAGATACGTTTTAGAGATCTTAAAATTGTATGTCATGGATCTCTCTCACAGTAATTTAATAGAAAAAGATAACTACATATCCATCTCAACATCTATTTATCCTTAAGCATCACTTCTTCCTGCTTTTCTCTGCAAGTACAGGGTAAAATGTAGCAGCAGTCAAAAATCAATACCATCTCCTGAGGAAACAGCACTGCTCCACACTAGGTGCTACTGAAGTAGGCTAAAAAAGCACCCACAGTTATCTGCTATGGAAAGTCCATCCGATACAAGCTTAGGCTTCCATCAAATCTCTGTGGATGTACCAATAATGTCCCAGCCACTTCTGCGGGGCTCTGCAGAGAGACGTGAACCTCCACACACAGCAGTAAATTAAGATCACGGTTCCATCTCTTGTGTGCTTTTTAATGCCTTAAATGAATTCTTAAGTGTATAAAAACATGTCTTGTTTGCTGTCATTCTTGTTCCCTGTCATTATTCTATCTCTGTTGCTGGTAAACAAAATACACAGTTTTGTGTGTATATATGGTCCCACTTTTTTTGTTTTTGTAAATATACAGTCTCGGCTTTATAAGTTAAGAAATAACAATACAAATTAAATGCATTTACATGTCATCTGAAAAGACAAAAAAATAATCTATAGAATAACTGTATTTTAAGAGTCTAAAACATTGTGAAATCAAGCCTTAAAAAAAAATGATAGGACTCGGGAACTCAAAATAGATTTTAGCTTCCAATGCTGATTATAAAAATAGACATGCTTATCTCCACATGGCTTGTGTAAACAAACAGACCTGGTTGGTGACTTGATTAAACACCAGTTCAAATTATTCTTTTTAAAAACTAAGCAAAAATACAACTCAGATCCTGAACCTGACCATAACTGCATCATGACTGCAAAAGGATTAATCAGAAATAATTGGTGGGTTTATTTATTAGATTTGGTTTACAGGACATGAGAATATTTGTGCGTTTTCAACAGCTGCTTGTGATTTCTCTGTCACGAGTTGAAAAGCTACCAGAAGAATAACTAAAGAGGATAATTTTACCAATAGCATGGGGCAGTATGTTCAGTGGCAGAAAGGCTGATAAACTTTCCCTCTGGAGTGGGGAGAGAGGAGAAGAAATACACCCAAAATTTGAGAAAAGGAAGCTGTAGATTAAAAAACAAGACGCTAGAAAATACATGCTAGGAAAACAACATCAAATGCTGGTTCGAAACTTTCTTTTTCAGTTTTGGCTTTGGCACTTCTTCCCTATGCCTCACTGTGTGCACAACAGGGGTGAGCTCCCTTGGCAGCCTCTTTTCACGGCATTAGAGGCTCAAACTCCAAGCACATGAAACGTAATATTAACCTGCACATAATAAAAAAATTCAGCTAATCCCTCAAAACATAGCACTTTGGATTTTAAGAACTGATCACCTACGAGAGCCAAACCTGATATTAAAGAGTTGTAAGATCGGGCATGTCACAGTCAGTGGGACCGGCTCCATCTGGGGCAGCAGGGATGCACAAACCACAGCAGCGAAGCACAGCCTTTACCCTTCTATTCCCGGGGCTGGCGAGCGTCATCTCTAAATTTAGAGCTCAAACCTGCACCGACGGTGCCTGGACCCATGTGTGTCCGCTGAACTACAAAACAGAAAGCGTTTCCAAACCAGTTTCACTACGCGGCTCCCAGAACCGCTCCCGATTCCTTCGACGGGGACAGGCACCGGGACAGTCCCCCGCACCAGCACGTTTCCCATATGCAGTCCAGGATTAACTTCCCGCATCCAATCTGTTGGACGAGCGAACCGATAATCCCAGAGATGCGCATCCCTTCCTAGACGGACTTGGGGGGTTTCCCCATCTCCCGCCGCCCCCCCGGCCCCACTCACTTGTCCAGCCAGAAGGTCCATGGCGAGTGCAGCGGCAGCCCCGGCGCGTCCCGCTCGGGGGGGCTGAGCGCCATCTCCCCGGGCAGGCGGGGGGGCGAGGGGCGGGACGGGGCGCGGGGAGGGGACAAGGGACGCTGCGAGGAGGGACGCGGGAGGGGGTGAGCGGGACTCCGGCTTGGACAAGGGACAGGGGAGGGACAAGGTGCGACGGGAAGGACGGACAGACGGGCAAGGTGCAGAGTGGTGACAGCGATAGACATGGCCGAGGGACCATTGGAGCGCATGGGTGGCTCCCCAAAGGGGCACAGGCGCTCGCATCATCCCGTCAGTGCCCTTCCTGTGGGGCATAGCTGAAGGGAATCGCTGATCTTCTTCCTTAGACCTTTACAACAGCCCACGGCCACGAGGCGCTGGGGCACACAGCGTACCTGATGCCACCACCCTGCACGGCCCCGCTAATGGCAACCCCTTCTTTGCACATACACAGGTCACACCGCAGACCCAGCGCGTCTCTGGGGATATCTTACTGAGCAAAATAACCTTCGTTCTCCGTTTGGCTTGGCAGTGCTGACCAAAACACTAAATCTCTCTAGAACTCCCACTTTGAGGACACAAAACCCTTGCATGCTCACACACACTGCTGGCAGCCCTTCTCTACACATACACAGGTCACACCGCAGACCCATCGTGTCTTTGGGGCTGCCTTACTGAGCAAAATAACTTTTGTGCTCAGTTTGGCTTGGCAGTGCTGACCACACTAAATCTTTCTAAAAACCCAAGTTTTAAGACAGAACATTTTCTGCATTCACACAATGAAGGGGGGGCTACTGTGTAGACTGACCATGGATAGAGACAGTGCAACAATGAACTTTTCCAGACTTGGGGTATTATAATTTCTCTGTCTTCCCATCTTCTCTACAGCCCATTTATTTTACATGCCTGGTTTTACAGGGAGGTGTTCCTCACAATCCAACATGGACATGTGCAAAACCCCTCACATTATTTTTAGAATAGTATTTTTTAAATTAAGATTCTCCCCATTGGGACTCTGCACAGTAGTAAAGTTAAACACCCACCTAAGTGATAGCAGGATCAAAGACCATGAATCACATAGATTTCATTGCAAGCCCATTTAGTATGATGAATAATTTTATATATACTTCATCCTAAAAGAAAAATCTATAAAGACACACTCCTTTAAAGAAATAAAAATCTAACAGTAAGAAAGGGCAGAGTTCACCCATAAAAAGTAGTCTGCACAGTGACAACCAAGAAACACAAAAAATTAATGATTATGTTGTACAGATGGAAAATGCACACTGCTAGTCCAAATTAGATAAGATCTGCAAACCAGTTGCACCATCTCTTGCAATTTAATTTATTCCTCTTTAAATAGAAAGCAAGATAATGACCATTTGGGAGAGCTTGGAATCTAAAAATTCATTGGTATGCCCACTCCGAGCATTTTCTCTCTATTTTAATGATGAGCCCACCAAAAATGTTAATCCTGAAAAATCCCTACAATAAATGTCTGTATCTAGGCACAGATTTTCTCAGAAGAGCTGGAGGAGAGAGGAGAGGAGAGTGCTAATTTCTTATGACCCTAAAGGGTCACATTTTGCCTCTGTGACTGCCGATGACACTCTCCACACCTAACACATTTTTGGTGTCCTCTGCTGAGGTTGCCAACACAGTATTAAATTTTGGATGTGCAGCAGCATCACTCTGGAAATAAGGCCAAGCCCCCTAGACTGTACTACAATAACTTTGAATCCGGCACCTGCCTCTGATGGAACCACATGCTTCAATGAAAACCTCCAGATTCCATTATGAGGGAGCTGCTCATCAGTTAAAACATTACAGCTCATGCTGAAAACAAATCATTCTGTTATAAACAACCTGGGCTGCAAGGAACGCTACAGGAATAAAATCCCCACACCTCTGAGACACGGAGTGAGGGCCAGGAGGCACAGCCTGTATCATTATTCCAAATGAGATATGTAAAGCCTCAGTTTATTCCTTATTTACATCAGTAAATACCAGGCTTCACAGTGGCACAAGGAACGTTGTGGGAATCTCAACTAACAGTAAATTAATTTGGTTGTGGAGGAAGGGCAATCACAGGATGCATCAAATTAACGCATCCTCTGCCTACAGAGATTTCTAAGAAGTCGTGACACAGAGGAAAAAGAGTCTCCTGAGATGAATCTCACCAGGAAAAATGATCACGAGCACAACATCCTGATCCTGCTCAGCTACCTCATGCTGCCAGCACACCTTGAGTGAAATCATTTCAGAGATTAAAAATCCCAGGAAGTTATTACTGCTTTCAGAGAGGTATTTATAGGACTTGAATTAAAAATGTATTTTATCAACGATTGCTATATATTTGGAAGGTTTCTTTTTAAGGAAACCCTGGTGATGCCTCCTGTGCTCTTATACCTTCTCAAGCAGCTTTACCAGAAACAAACTGTGCTACAGTGCAGCCCTGTGCTACAAGATGGTGCAGAGATGAGTCGCTTAAAGCTCACCAGCACAGAAGAGGCTTCTGGCTCCATTCCTCACACCTCCTTCCAGCCACATCTTTCTTTTCCTTGCAGGGCTCCCCAGGTAAACTGCTAGTTTTCTGCTAAGGTCTTACAAAGCAGGACTGTGGGGTGGAGAGCAGGAGTCAGCTGGTGGATTAGCTCAGCTCATTTCCAATAGCTAACAGCCAAAATTTTCCCAGGTAACACTGGGGAGAAAAAAACCCCAACAAACTGGAGTGGGGAATACTGCTCTGCCCTATATTATGTGGTCCTAGCACTGCTTGTCTGCACCCAGTTTCAGGCACCTGAACCTTTTTGCCACTCAAAGGCCCATGCTGGGGCGAATTAGAGCTGAAGAAGGCACATTTTAGCCAGAAGAAACAATGAATACTTCATACCTCTTTCTGTGGTTTGAGATTTAAATCCCTACCCTTACAATCCTTGCTGATCCCAAAATCTTGACAGCAATGGGTACATTACATATGCTTGAAACATTATTTGCCTGTTCCAGTAGATTTTGGTGTAGCCCCTGCTCCCAGCTGGTGCAGGAAATCCCCCTGCTACAATACAATGGTATTTTGAGGAGGCAGAATGCCTCTTAAAACCATCAGGACCTTCCTTTCCCCAGCTGACAGTTGTGCACCATCACTGTGGCAACTGCAATGCCTGTGTACATGAGAAATATTAGGAAAGCATTAGGCTTATTTTAGCTATATTCTAATACAGTGTAGCACCTGGAAGGGAGGAAGGGAAGAAGCACCATACGAGCAGTCACAGTGCATTTCCACCCTGGAAGTGTTCCACAGCTGTCTGAGGCGACAGGTACCACACCTTAAAAAACATCTAAGAGATAACCTGGGTTTGTTCAGTGCTCCTGACACAAAATGAATGGTGTGAAACCTTAGCTAGACCTCTCTCCAGCTGAAGCTCCTCTTTTTTCACTCTGTGGCAGAGCTGTTTGGAACATAAACCTTCCTGAACTTGAGGGATGGCTGGAGCACAAGCCTCGGCTGCTGTGCCCAGCTGCTGCTGCTGCTGCCTCACAGCCTGAGCCAACAGCCATGAAATGTAATTTCTCTACCAAACGCTGGTGTCACGATCACTTGCTCTTGAAACACTGCCTGGGACTTCAGAAGCATATTAAGTAACACAGGAGCTGTTTCTGAGAGGTTCCCAGGAAGATAAACTGATCAACTGAGAGCCGAAGCAGAGGTGAGGATGAAGGGATTTTAGTTGATATTTGCTTCCGGAGGCTTAAATAAATGTTTTTTAAACCCTAAAACACGATATTAAAGTGTTGAATCCCAATGCTTTTGGCAAAAGCTCCCTCATCTAGGAATGATTTTGTATCAGCCAAGCTGTTAAGCAGAGGTTGTCATGGAAACAAGTTTTATTCAAATGATATGGCCAGAGATATACTGTATTTAGTGAGTTCTTCATTTGCTGCATATTGGGAACATGTCAGAACTAAATGATATTGCATAATTTTGTTTTGTTAAAAACAACCTGGCTCACTGCCCCTGTTTTTCTGACAGGCTTGTGTCCAGTCTTGCCTGGGACAGGTTTTCCACACAGAACCTGCTCCACAGGAGAGGCTCCTCAAGCAGCTGGTGCCTGCAAGCTCCCAGAGAAGCCTTCCTTCAAATACATGAACCTGCCCAAGTCAAACAAGCAGGGGAACCTTTCCTCGGCTTCTAAAACTGACATAACCATTCACTAGTCCAAAAGGAAGTGAAGTTCAACCAGATCCTTTCCTCCCTTACTAAAAAAAATTCCTACAGATGCATTTTGAAAGTCTAAAAAAATATCAATACAATTACATAAAAGTAAAGCCAGTTCATGTGGTGGTGGGCATCTCATAAGTGTCCTTGTAAACACAGGAATCCTATTAACTTACTGTTGGTGACTGATGGCAGAACAAATCTCAGAAAGGACATGTGCATACTAAATTTGTACCTCTGCCTTTTTAGCTGTGGAGCTGTTAAAAAGTACAGGAACTTTGTCTACATCCTAGGAGCAAATGCTTTTTTTTTTTTTTTTTAATATAACTAAAAATAAATGGAATAGTTCTTGCTCAAGTTATAAACTAAAACCAAGTCATCTTTGGCCAGGACATTGTGTAGAAACTTGATCCTGAAGAGGGAAAACAAAAATGAAATACAAAATTGGCTCCAAAATCACTCTCATGGAAACCACTGTGCAGATTTTACAGAGCAGCATCCAAAGGAAGGTGGTTTAACATCTCCCAAGGGACCAAGATTCCTGATTGCCCAATAGAAGCTGAGCATTAAGTAAAAGGCAAACAAAAGTAAAACCATACCCTTAAAGTTGTTACATAACTGAACATTCTGTAAAATGCTTCATGGGAAGGCGATGGCATCTCATGATCTCCTGTGAAAATGGAATGGGAGCTTGCTAACTTCTGGGGCAGGTGATCCTAGATTTCTCCAGGTTTTAAAAATACAGTTAATAAAGGAAAAAATGGGTCCAATAACTCTTTTGGTATATTAAAAGCAAATCACAGGATGGAATTCTGCCAGATATGAGCATGAAGAAGGCAATACCTACTTCAAGTTAGTGTCCAAGTTGGAAAGACATCAGTCTTTCCAGGATCCTTGATGCATTCCAGAATCACAGCTCTCTCTGGTTACCACCACTTGTGAAGGAAGGCTGAGCCTCATCCAAAACCCTCTACAGTTAAATAAGGGCATAGATTCACTTCATCATGCTTTAGATTAGATCTTTATTTCTTTACCTAGTCATCCTTGGGGAGCTGAACTGGCTTAGCCCAATCTATGCATCAGGTATTAGGAGACTGGAATTTCTTACCTAGCTTTGGATATTGGGCTTCTGCTTTCATCCTTCCCTGTTCCCCACCCTTGGAAAGCACTGGGACTCTCTGAGGTGCTAAAGAGATGCCCAGCAAAGGTGAGGTCAGGCACATAAATGCAAGAAACCTGACAGACCTCAAAGTTAAGTTATATGTTGGAAACAAACTCCAAATATCTTGCTTTTCCTGATTTTCCGGTAAAATATCTGCAGAGTGTTTCACTTAGATATTGCTTCCCCAGACATGAGGATCCCAAAATAGCACTGTCCTCAATGCCATTCTGTGTTATAATGTTATTGGCACCACATCTGGCATTGGCTTTGATGTGGAACATGAGCTTAAATACTGATCTTTTTTTTTATAGGCTTCCAGTGTACAGCTGAAGGAAACAATGTGCAAGAGTCACATCCTACACTGCACAAACCACGTTAGCCTGGACTGCAGAGTGAGCCTGGGATAGAAACCCCCCACTACTATGGATATTGTAAAAAATAAGTACATTCTAACATGTAAAAATTACAGGACATAATATTTTTGTACGAGCTCGCTGCTCTATGGTTCAGCTCATAGGGGTCATTCCACTTTCGGCATCATGCCATCACATTTGGTACCTGTCCAAGGCAGCAAAGCAAAGGCCCCCTCCGGAAATAAACCACTAGAGGGAGACTGACTTCAGCAATGGAACACCCACAGGGAGAAAATCCTGTGCATCCATTAAAAAAACCCCAACAAGATTTGGGTCAAAATTGCTCTTTGTGTTTCTGCTTCACACAAAAAAGCGGCTGAAATTAAAGGGTCAAGTTTGGCTTCATTAAGGTAAACTGAGGGAGCATCATGTAAGGGATCAGGCAGTCACAAATTCTTCTACTATTTGTAAGAGGTTAGGCCAACTCTATTAAAAAAAAAAAAAAACAACACACCAAAAAATAACCCAGCCACTGAAAATACTAATAGCTGTATCCTAGCAACATCACGGATTCCATGTGGACTTTGTTCTAGAGTCTACAGTCCTATTTCATCAAAATTATTGACTTTCTCAAAGTCTCTAAACGACCATCAAAAAAACAGTTAGTGCTTAAAAAATACAAACATTTAATTAGTCACATTAATAAGAAAAAATGAAGAGCAGCACTGCGTGCTAGTGCTCCCTTTTCATGGAGCTCAATTTAGCTTCCTTTGAAATCAATGTCAAAATTCCCACTTTATTCATTGGTAGCAGAGCCTCTCCTTCGAGGAGAAAAGCTGGAAATGGCCCTACAGAACTTGGCAGATGAGGTTTGTTCCCCAGGCTGAGCTCACACATCGCACAGATAGAATTCATACAGCTCTCCATGATCTTCCCAGTCACCATGTCCTTATTGCAAAGGTATATCAATTGGCATGCCAGTGGCATCCAGAGGCTTTCTACAAGGCTTTTGTGCTATGCATGTAACCAGTGTCCTTTTTTTCCCCTAAGCTTTGTTTTTATTTAATCCCCAAAAATGTTTTCAAGATCTCAAAAAATGTGGAATCCTTCTCTCAGGTATGAAGATCTCAGGTTTAACACAGCTCTGGGAGGTTTTTCCTCATCAGTCCTGCATCACTGAAGTAAAATAAAGTTAGATAAAATGCAAGGGCAAAAGGCCAAATAAATAAAAAATGAAACAACCCAGCCCTTCCAAAGAAAACCTCTGCGCAAAAGGAACGCCTAAGAATAAACCCAACCCCAAACAAATAAGCTCTTACCCTTAACAACTTGTATGATGAGCCAAGGAATCCTGGGGCATTTTGGTATATAATTCAGGGTTTGGGCAGACTCAGATTTTGGTCACAATTTTCACTGAGCTCCAAAGTACATCACAGCTTTTCTGACAGTTTTCATCTGTTATTCCAAGCTCTGCTTCAAAAAGTTAGCAAGACCTTTTACCAGAGAGAAAGCACTATTAAAATAATGTTTTCCTTTTCATCATTCATTCTGCCTTAAAAGCTTAGTTGATAGGATAGTCTGGTGAAAAATGTTTCTCATGCTTTACTTAGCCCACAGAGTTGGTTGAGACCCACCAACACTTTAAAACTGCAAAACCTTTTAATGTGCTATTCCTATAGTTCAAAGTTAAATGAAATGACAAGGGAATGCCCTTGTTGAAGAAGTGATTTAAATACAGAAGGGCCAGTTAGTGACTTTCAGCCCATGAGCATGAATCTGGTGATGGCTGGATTTGAATTCCAGGCATGGCACTGAACTTTCTGTGCTGCTCCAGCAGCGGTGGTGGAGAACCTTGAGCTGTCCTCAGAACTGCTGCTCGTGGTCACAGGAACACACTGCCAGATCATCATCCCACTCCAACACCCCAGCAAGGGCGTTATCTCAACAGACAACACCCATTTAACTATGAATTTAGCATTCAAGCAGTGTTCATGGACTCCCTGGTACAGTTAAATCTCACAGTTTTAGTCACACCGAAGGTTTTACATTGCTCATCCTTTCGTTTCCACCAGCTGTGGGGGGAAGGGGCTGTAGGCAAGGAGGGGATATCCATTTGCACAGAGTGCCGGAATAAGGGAGTAGTTCCGGCTTCATCTAGACTGTGCACAGTGTAAACCAACAGGAAAGGTAACATATAAGGACAATGGAACAGCAAAGAAATCAGATTTCAGATTTTATCTACTCAAATTAAAAGATGGTATCAGAAGGTACTTCCAGCACCTCAAATAACTCTCCCTGATGACTAGATTAATTCCAAAGCTGCTCCAAGAAGAGCAACTGAATAAAAATTTGAGAGTTGCATACCAAATTCTGCTCCTAGTTATACCTTGAAAGAGAGCTGTTTGGCTAATTTATACCTGGGTAAAAGGGGAGGAAAAAAGTAAAATACACAATAAGGATGGAGATGGTTTGACTAGCCAAGCAGATTTGATTTGAAGGCTCTCTCTAGCATTTAGTAGGAATAGTAACCTCAGCCTGTTGGCCAGTTGCAATGGGATTGCTTTTGATGGTAGACAGTGCAGACAACAAGTGAAGAACAGCAAGGGCTCAATTCCTATGAAGGAAATAAAAGCTTGCCTTTACGGTGACTTTGCAAGTGAACTTTCAGTTGTGCATTACCTCAATTTTTTTTTTACCCAGTGAATTTTCTAGACAGGCATTCAGAGTAGTTCTATCCAAAAGCAAAGAGAGGATAGCAATGGTTGGCTCATGACCAACAGAGCCCCCTTTTGTTCTGAAGCTGCCCACACTGTCCATGGTGAATTTCCTGTTGGGTGCAAAAGGCCATTTCGCTGTGATGAGGGTGGTGGATTCATCCTGTACTGATGAGACAGCACAGCCTCAGTGCAGGGAATGTGCTTTGTGAGGGCTGAAGTCACACGCAGGGAGACGTGACAACAGTATGTAAAGCCTGTTGTTGCCTGCTTGTCCCACTGCCTGGTTTTACCTCACCCTGTGGAGATGGCTGCAGCATGCACATGCACACATGTGCATGTTAGGAACACACTTATTTCAAGACTTTACAGCCCTTCCTGCTAACGAAGAACTTGGGCCCGAGAAGCACCGCAGCAGCAGAGCCAAGGGCTGGCAGTGCTCCTAAAGGCAATAAGCTGCTTATCTCTGGCCTAAGGAGTTTATAGCACCCATGTATCCCCAAAAGCTCATTAGCACCTCAGCAAGCAGCTGAGACATTAGATGCACAAGCAGAACAGCAGTGGCTTGAGTTTGCTACAACACAGATAAAACTTCTGGGCTTGGCTAGTCTGCAGCAGGCTGGTTCAATAGCCTGAAGCAATCCCACTTATGTATAAACTGGAGAAAGCCTGATCTTGTGAAATGCTCCTTAGTGTCTGGCTTTGCTGGTAGGAGTGTATGTAGCTAAAACTCAGCCCTGCCTCCCTGGTACCCACCAAGAGCCAGAACCAGCATCTGGCAGCATCCCCTGCCATGGCAGCAGAGGAAGCCATGTGCCCTGACACAGACATACATTGCATCTGCTTCTCCCTTGCCCTGCACTCTGCCATCACTCACTGTGTCTAGGACAGAAGGGTGGGAATGCAACCCAAGCAGCTGGCCTGCATCCCATGAAAGACAACTACAGATACAGGAAGAGAAAGACAGGAAAATCTGTGCCTGGGGAGATTTTAAAGGAATGGCTTTTCATAACTTTCTCGGCATGTCCATGGGACTGGATAGCAGCTATGAGCTCCTGTAGAAAGCCATCATGTCAGGGACATTTCCTGTCTCACAGCAGCTATTCCCCATGTCACAGGGGAGGTCTTCCACAAAGGAGCTGCTTCTGAAGAACAGCGTGTCACCAACAATTCAGCAGGTTAAGTTTAGCAGAGACAGTGATAGAAGTAAGCAGGAAGGAGCTATTCTTCCCCTCTGCTTTTCTTCCCTCTCCATTGAGCAAAGCCTTTAAAGACCAGGTCCCTTTGCAGGCTACAGAACTTTTAGCAAGTGGCATGCATGGAGGCTTTCACAGCGATGATACCTGTGTCTGGTTATTTCCAGTCAAAATAATCTCCTACTCAATTATGGAGAAGAATAGAGAAGCTCAGCCTGACTCACAATCACATGGGGGAAAAATGAGAGGAGTTGTTCAAGTTCAAAACGTTCATCTTGCTGTGGAGGAGGATTAGTACTGCTGTGGAAGGAGGCTTTCTCTCCCCCTGCAACAGCACAGCACTAAGGGATGGAAAAGACCCGAGTCCACTTCCCTGCTGTGCCAAATATACGCCTCCGTTCTTCCCTCCTCCCCCCCAAGAGAGCATATGAAGTATTAAACAGCCAGGAATAAGCCCTTTAAAAATGTGATCGCTAGCTGTCAGATACCCCTCTGTCACAGAGATGCAGCTCTGTGACTGTTCGCCTGCAGTCCTCCGCTGCCATCCAGGAAATCAGGACTCAACAGTGACATTAATAGTCCCATCCACTCTGGTGTCATTTGTACATTTTGCACTACTGTGCTAATAATTATGTGAACAAAACCACATCTAAAATCCCCCATTAGTGTTTTGCTGAGCACAGATCTGGGCTCTGCTGGCCCAAGCCCTTCCCAGCCTGATGGCAGTGCCCAGTGCCCCATCCCCAAGCTGACATCTGGATCCTCTGCAAGCAAGAGGCAGGGTGGAGGTTTTCCAGCATCATTTCAAATCTGTCTTCATTTCACTGGCAAGTACCATGGCTGTGCCCTGATTACAGAGGGCAAGCATGGCTCCTGTGCAGAGCAGTTATTTTGGGTAGTACTGTAAATTTTGCAGATTTTAATCTTCTCACGCTGTTTTCACATTACCCAGTGCCCAAACATTACCTTAATGTGTCATCTTCTGTTCTGTCATTGCCACAAAGTATTATCATGATCCTTGTAAACACCCACAAAACTGCCTCATTAGCTCCTGGCACTCCCTCCTCCCCTTCCAGGGATGACTGATAGCCACCGTTAAGCCGATGCCATTCCCTAGGCTGCAACCTCCTGGTTTGCTCATTCTCCCCCTTCTCTAGGGTTCATATCAGCTCTCTCTACCATGGCACTGTTGGATTTTAAGTTTCCTTGGCAAAAAGGAAAGCTTTTTGTTTTTCTTGTGTAGCACCCTGGTCCCTGACTCACTCCACTAGGCGCAAAGATAACACAAATAATGAGTGTCATCCAGAGAGCTTTCTGGGAATTACAGGAAGCTGGGAAGGAGGACCTTTAATCCTTTTGTGCCAGCTTCAGCTCAAGTCTCTGTTCTCCCTTTTTGCTCCAGACTGACCTTTCCACCTCCTTGATTGCAAAGCCCAAAGACTTTTCCTTGCCTGAATTATCTGTGACAGCAAAATGGCTTTGGCTAACTGCTCTCACCTGTCCTGCTTCCCTGTGGTGTGTCAGCCATGGTGGAGCTCTGGGATTGTCCTTCAGGCATGTCCAGACATTTCCTGCTTCTTCCCTTACATCACACCAGGGACAACACTGATTTCTGCTACACTATTACAGGGGTACAGGACACTTCTCTTTCCAGAAACACTATGCAGAGCTCCCAGCCACAGGAACACAAACAAAGCCTCCAATAATAAATAGATAAGGATTCAGGAAGTATACCAGTGACTGATAGAAAGAAGGCAGTATGTCACAGTATTTGCTGTAAGAGTCGCTATTTCAGCTGTCTTTCCCATTCAAGGCAGTGAGAGGAGAACATGAAGAGGCAGCCAATTCAAGTAAAGCACACTGGAAGGTCAGAGGAATCCATCTAGCTTGTGCAGCACCATTTTGTAAGCAGAGAACAGCTCTTCATTTAACTCATTTTGTGAAAGTGATTGAAGGGAGAAAGGAAAATAGCTTAACGCTCTCATTACAATCTCTGGGAATTACCTGTTCCCCACGACTGCTGTGATGGGTCTGGCTTTTGTCTGGCTGTGCTCAAATCAATGGACACACAGTGTTTCCAGCCCCTGCCAGGGCACTGGAGGCAGGGGCTCTGTGTGTCAGTGTCCAGGGGTACACCCATGCACAGAGGTGTCCCTGCTCACCTGGGGGCTGGACACCTGGCAGAGCCAAGCAGCACTGAAGGTGAAGGCTTTGCCATGTGTATACGGGGGCAGTCCCTGCTGCTCCTTTTAACTCTCAGCGGTTGACACTTCCCTAGGCACCACAGTCCCTGCAGGTGGGAAGAGCTCCTTGAGCACCTCTGCAACAGCAAAGGGGTTACAAAATACCCTATTTCTGTTTTTTAGTCAAATGCTGTAAATCTGGCACTGTCTTAATGTCCACCCTGAGACTGAGTCTGGATGAGGAACTTGTTTGAAGTTGATGGGTCGGATGCAAACAAGACATGAAGCAGCCTGAGGTGCTGGCTTGCCTGTATGGGGCCATCCAGGTGGGGCAGAGAGGGCTCTTCTCCTGGCAGGATGTAATTAACACAGGGAGTTATCCTGGTGGGTCTAATGCCAGGTCAGCCCCTTTGGGAGGCGAGGAGCCTGCTCATATAAAGACTGTTAACCCCCCACCTGCCCCGTATTTTCTGCATTCCTTCTGGCTGTCCCTTTAGTGTCACATCTCTCAGTCAGCCAAATTCTAGGCTCACACCTCCTATAGCACTATATAACAGCCTCATCAGGGAAGCAGCCCTGGGAAAATGGATGAAACACCATTCCCTGCCGGCTCTCTTCTCGCTACAGGTGGAAGAAAGATGAGCTAGCAATTTGCTGCTGGCCTGGCAAGATAGCAGTGAATTACGGCAGCTCCTGAGCCAGCTCAGCTGCGCTGGCGAGCGTTCAGGGAGAGGAGAAACCCTTCCCGCAGGAGCGGAGGAGGGAAGCAGGTGCGTTATTCCCTTTTGTTCACTTGATGGCAGAGATCACAGAGCTAACGCGGGCCATAAGGTCTCCTCTGAAAAGCCACATGCCCCCAAGGACAACCGATCCTCCTACTCCTGTTTGGCAAAGCACTTTGGCTCCTGGCAGCCTGCCGTGGCGGAGCCTGTTCACGCAGTCCTGTGCGGCACCGGGGGCCAGCGACATACGCGGTGTCCCGGCTCCTCCACAAAGGCACCGCTTCTGACAGAGGTGCCAGGGCTGCCGAGGGGACACCGCGAACCCGGCACTCGAGTCACTGCATGAATGTGAGAAACGCCTGGAAAATTGCACAAAGAACTGAACAACCCGTGGGCAATTCTCTGTCACAGTAAAACTTCGGTGCAAATGAGAAACCTAACAACTGAAAACAGCTCAGATGCACTGGTAGGAAGAAAAAAGCAGCCTCAATTATCTACCACCTATTTTTTTCCCCCCTCTCAGGATTTCTTTGGTCTCCTAACACTGCAACAAATAACGGACATAAACAAGATCCAGGGGCAAATGAAGTCCTGTGTGATGCAGATTTCCCTCAACACATCTTTCGGCCAAAGTCTAGCTTTGGTTCACCACTGTTAAAGTGCCAGGAGTTCAGGAGAGCTGCTCTGGACGTCTGGTGGCATGATCAGGGTCAGAGCCTGGTGCCTGCTACATGCAGAGGGACTTTCTGAAACCAGCCAGAAAGATCTGCCCGAAAGATGCTCCACCAACTTTCGCTTTTGGGGCTGATGCAGATGATTTAATTGCTACAGTTTCTGGAATAACGCTGAATTTACTGATGGCTTTTAATAGAATGCTCAAAAAGGATTTCAGACGTGTCCTTCACAAGAGGCCATGAAGGAAACTCAGTAATAGTACGATAATTGCATTAGCATCTCCAGTGAGCCCAGGGCCGTGCGTTGGTGCATGCCTTACAAGGCACGCAGAGAGGCCTTGCCCTACATACACAAGGATGGCAAAGAGGGAAAGAGAGGACACGGATCTGTGTCTCACTGGCCTACATTAAACTGCCCATTATAAACTTGCACCAGCAGCACAGGTGCATCAGCAGGTGCTCTATGCTGGTCGGGTCAAATGTAGTTTATCCAGCTCACAAAACCTGCCCAGCCCTCCGTGGGTCCTTTGTAACTGAGCCTGGGAACTGGTAAGCCCCTGAACAACACAGAAGCATGGAGAGCGTCCTGTCTGACCTTCTTAGGAACCCTAGTCAGACCCCAAATGACAGGTTCCACTAGGAACCCAGATGTCAGGCTCCTGACTTGCAGAGGCACTTTTTCTTTGATGCTCACACTGAAACATTTGCATTGCAAGCTTGCTGTAAGCCTCCTTCCCCTGCAAACCCCCCTGCCCAGCAAGGGACACCACACCCGGATGCTGCACTGCAACAGGTGCTGCTGGACTTGCCTCCCTTGTGAGCAGGAAGTTAAATGGCCATTTAGCACGCCCAAATCTAGCAGAAGCACACTGGTGACTATAACACGGGTGTATCACTAATGTGTGGCTGTCCTGAACCAATACATATGCCAAAGGTACCAAGACGTGTGTACAGGGGCACATACACACCTGTCTTATGCCCAGATACACTGTCTCCATCAGCTGTGAACAGCATCACCCTCCCCTGCGCCGCCAGAAGGGGATGCAGGGGATCCCCGAGACGGCCGCTGCGACCGGACACCTCACCTCACCTCACCCCACCGCACCGCACCGCACCGCACCGCACCGCACCCCGAGGCTGCCCCCGAGCCCCCTCCCAGCACTCGCCCCCGGCAGGAGAAGGGCGGGGGCCGGGGGTCCGGCTGCGGACGGCTCCGCTCCACCCAGCCCAGCCCCGCTCCCATCCCCGCTGCGGCAGCGGGACCTCCGCGCCGCTCCGCGCCGCTGCGCGCCTGGCTCAGCCCCGCGCTCCGCAGGGGCCGGGCTGCGCGGGGGGCGGAGGCGTGGGCGGAGGGACGGAGGAGCAGCAGGAGGAGGAGGGAAGGGAAAAAGGAGGGAGAGAGGGAGGGGGATTTACCCCATTGTCCTCGGCGGGAGCTGGGCAGAGCCGCCGCCGCCGCTGTGCGCAGGCTCGGTCGGCCCCTCGCCCGGCGCGGAGGAGCAGCTGCCGGCGGTAAGGGGAGGCTCCGCTGCGCTCCGCGCCCCCTATCCCCCCCAGCGCATCCCCGATGCCCCCGGGGCGGCGGCGGCGGCGGGCGCGGAGCTAGCGCGGGCGCGGGAGCCGCATGGCCCGCGGGGAGCGCGGCGGCAGCGCCCCGCCTCGCCGGGGCGGCCGGGGCGGCGGCGGCGGCAGCGCGGCGGCGGCTGCGGGCATGGGGGCGCCGGGCGGCGCGGCCCTCGGCCCCGGCGCGCTGCCGCGGCGCTGAGCCCCCGGCCCTAAGCCCCCGGCCCTGCCCGCGCGGAGGAGGAGGAGTGGAGGAGGAGGAGGAAGGACCCGATGGCGAACAGCAGCGAGCTGGGGAGCAGCAGCAGCCCGCACCTGCCCAGCGCCGGCGGCCTGCTGAGCGCCTCCGGGCTGAAGCTCGCCACGCTGGGGCTGATCCTCTGCGTCAGCCTGGCCGGCAACGTGCTCTTCGCCTGGCTCATCCTCAAGGACCGGCACCTGCACCGCGCGCCCTACTACCTGCTGCTGGACCTCTGCCTGGCCGACGGGCTCCGCTCGCTCGCCTGCTTCCCCTTCGTCATGCTGTCGGTGCGCAGCGGGGCCGCCTGGCCCCACGGGCCCCTCAGTTGCAAGGTGCTGGCCTTCCTGGCCGTGCTCTTCTGCTTCCACGCCGCCTTCCTGCTCTTCTGCGTGGGGGTCACACGCTACATGGCCATCGCCCACCACCGCTTCTACGCCAAGCGCATGACAGGCTGGACCTGCCTGGCTGTGGTGTGCATGGTGTGGACCCTCTCCATGGCCATGGCCTTTCCCCCCGTCTTTGACGTGGGCACCTACAAATTCATCCGGGAGGAGGAACAGTGCATCTTTGAGCACCGCTACGTCAAGGCCAATGACACGCTGGGCTTCATGCTCATGCTGGCGGCAGTCATTGCCGCCACCCACCTGGTCTACATCAAGCTGCTCTTCTTCATCCATGGCCACCGCAAGATGAAGCCGGCCCAGCTGGTACCGGCCATCAGCCAGAACTGGACCTTCCACGGGCCGGGAGCCACCGGCCAAGCGGCTGCGAACTGGACGGCTGGCTTTGGCAGGGGGCCCACGCCGCCCACCCTTGTGGGCATAAGGCAGGCTACCCACAGCCAGATCAAGAGGCTGCTGGTGCTGGAGGAGTTTAAGATGGAGAAAAGGCTCTGCAAGATGTTCTACATGATCACCTTGCTCTTCCTGCTGCTCTGGTCCCCCTACATTGTGGCCTGCTACCTGCGGGTCTTCATTAAGGCCAGCTCCATCCCCCAGGTGTACCTGACCACCTCCGTCTGGATGACGTTTGCTCAGGCAGGGGTCAACCCGATCCTCTGCTTCATCTTCAACAAGGAGCTCAGGGTCTGTCTCCGAGCCCACTTCCCATGCTGCCAAAGCATCCAGAGCACCCAGGGCACCATCCTTTGCGATCTCAAGAGCTTTGGGATGTAGGGGGGCTTTTCTCTTTCTAAAAAAAGAAAGATGGATATAAATTTCCATGTTTCTGCATATGAGCTCAAGAGAGTGTGACCTGTGGGGGACATACTAAACCACCACCCAGCACCCAAACCTTAGGCTGTAAGAAGCTATTTTATTTATTTTTCTATATTTTGCGTATGCTCTCTTCAGAACATAACAGATTGCTGTCTATGGGAACAGGTACTTGAGCAGAACACCCCCAAACCTTAGGCAGTAAGAAGCTGTTTTTTTCTTTGTGATTGTGTGGTTTTTAAAAACAAAACAGGGCTCCGAGTTTCTGGTCTTGCTTCTAACGTTTCTAAACATGATTCCAACAGATACGGATTAAGGCCATGACATTTTTTTTGTTTCCCTATTCCTGTCTGTTTTGATAAAGGCTTAACAATTTTACTCATGTAATATTTGATAAGGGCCAAGACAATTTTATACTAAAGTTATTTTTGATGACCTCAAGAGGTGTTGTTTTATTATAATTTGATTTTAAGTAGGTGAAGAACATGAAGAGGATGTTCCTAATGTGGTCAGAAGTCAGTTTTGGTGGGAGCTGTTGGGTTCATTCATTCTCAAATGGTTTGAGTATTTGAAGCAGTTAGTTATAACTTTTGCTTGACATACAAACAGTGTAGAACTAATTTCAATTTTTCTTGTTGCACTATTCATTTGGTAATATTTCAGAACTATTTGTGAAATGTGATTTTAAAATACCAACTTTAAAAATAAGCAACTATAGCAGTTTTTAAAACCTAGATTGAAATTCATATTTTACTGCCTTTATAGGAAGTTATCTACAAACCTGGGTAATACTTGTACATTTTGACTGTTTTCTTTAATAAAATATTGAAAACCTTTACTGTATGTAATTGTTTCAGAATGGCAGCATTCTGCTTTGCTGACAAATAACTTGTGTATGTGGAAGGTTGTATGTCTTGTGTCTGAGTAGATTTCACAGCTAAGGTTATTATGGACAAGCACAATCCTTATTTGCTGTTAGATCTCAATTTAGGTGTTTATACCAATAAAAGTGACTAAAGCTATTTTTAAGAAGACTTAAATTCATGATGGGCAACAGGTTTAAAGAGCACAATTCTTTGTGTCTGCTGAAACCAAATTTCTGTTGTAGCTAATTGCTCTTCTGTTAATGATAGGAAAGAGTGTGTAATTGTGGATCGCTAATTTTAGTTGGCAAAGCAGTTTTTTAACACTGTGGCTTGGTCAATACCATACTCATTTATAAACTATATTCTTAGTGGGAAGCTTACATTTATTAAGCATGGCATTTTAACCTGCTCTGTTGTTCTACAAAAACTTCTCTGCAAGTATTTTAACCAGTAACCTGATGGCAGGATCCTGGCACAACTTCTTAGCTGTCTCAGAGGAAGCTATCCCTGAGGTGCTTCCCTTTCTGATGGATCATGTAACATTTAACAAACATGTGCTGGAGCAAGTCTCACGCAAAATGGCAGGGATATAGCCTCAGTTTACATGAAGAAATCTACATCTGCCAAGTATTTCGGTAGAGAGTAGTCTAAAATTGGTAGACATCATCTGAGAAATAGTTGTCCTGTGACTATGAAGGGAGCACAAAAGAGACATGGCAGATCAGAAGAGGACAAAGGTGGCAGCTTCAGACTGAGACAGGGAACGAAATGTGGGGTTCCTGGTTTGGTTTAACTCTTGTTTTCCATGCTCAACTCGGATTTGGATACCAGAGAGGCAGCATTTCCTGCAGGGCATAAGGAGAAGGTTGCAATTTGAGTTTTTTGGTACAGTTGCAGTACCAATGCTGCCAGAACTGGGCTAAGAAATAGGACCATGGATGGGGTATCTTTAAAACAAAGAGAGACATAAAGATCATTTCTAAAGCATTTTGAAAATGCACCTGTGTACAGAAGGAAAGCTGTCACATACTTCAGATCACAGCAGCAGCTGGTTATCAGTGCTAATTACATTTTCAAGCTGCAATATCAGATGATAGCTTAGTGAGTCTTGGAGAGTAATGGGGTAGGGCTGTGTTACAAAGACTATGTGGCAAGGCATGGATGCTATTGCTGGGAATTGTGTTCCAAGTATGCTTTACACCCCTGATTTACTTTTAGGTCTTTTCTGCAGGGTTCCAACTTTTGAAACTTTTCTCATATCTCATATTTCCCTCAGAAACTGCCTACGTAGTAAGGGCCTAGAACTGTGATCTGTAGCTCAGATCTTTTGCCATCTTTTTCCTAATCCTGCTGGTAACCAAGCCAATATTTTCTTTCTCTTTACTCTATTAAAAATGTCTGATATTTTGGCATCCTCTCTCTCTTCCAGGCTATAAGTAGTATGGTTATGATTCTATTTAAACCACAGAGATGGGAAAATAGTTATTTTAAAACCTCCTTAAAAGCTGCAAGAACCAGATTTTTCACTTCTAGAAAAATTGAGCACAAGTTGTAGAGTCAGTCGTATATGCGGGGGATGAAAACTCACCTTTGGGTGACTTGATGGTTTTATTTAGACTTGGCTTATCAAGCAGTGCTTCTGTATTGAGTATCATCCTCTGTGCAGAGGCATCCCCCAGCTCAGTGGTGGCCTCACGAGATGGGTGACTTGGTTCTTACCTGGTGAAGATAACTGGTGCTTTGCTATCACCCATCAGTGGCAGCCAGACCCAGCCTTGCTACAGCACAAGCATACAAAAAAAAAATTATCTGTATACCACGCCTTTTGCTTGCACACAGCTTCCAGGGCTGTCTCGGGACTTTTGATATACTCTGAGGGCAAAATGAGTGCTGTTTGAAGTTAATGTTTGAAGTTAATTTTATACTTTAGGTATTTGTAATGTCAGTCAGATTATGGTCCTGGCTGTGGTAGTACAAAAGAGAAGGAACTCCAGTAGCTTTAATTCGGGGTTTAGATGGGTGTTGTACAATAGGGCTTAATTCCAAAAGATGTGAAACCAAGTATCAAGGACATGGTAGAAAATTAAAGAGTACTTGGTGCCAGCACACCAACAAACACCACTTTGCTGGCTGAGAGTGCACCAAGAAAGTAGGGAAAACTAGAAAGGGCTGGAGAAGCACCAGGGGATAAATATTTCTTCTGAAATCTGAGAAAATATAAGAAAATGGGGGGGGGGGGGGGGAAGGAAAAAAAAAAAGCACTTCCAAATCACAGCATTAATGTTCTCATAGCAGCCTTTACTCTGCATATGGGGAAAGTGGGTCACAGAGATTAAATGCTTTGACCAAGATCAGAGAAGGGGTGTCGGGGAGGATGAAAACCTGCTCCGGATTAAAAAAACAAAAAGAGAGAAATAACGTTGGGGGGAATGGAATGAGCACAGGGAGACATGGTTGCTGCTGTTGGGACTGTGAGGTGTGGCTGTAAATCCTCCATCCCGCAAAAACCAATGTGCTTTCGGTCTCAGAAGGGCCAGTGACTGAGACTCAGTGAGAGCTGGGCGTTAATTATTACCCCACATCAGAAGCTATTGCTGCTTGTACAAGTCCTGGGCTCATTTGCAAAAACTCCGATGGTTTGAACCCCCGTCCCCATCCCCACTGACCAAAACACAGCGTACTTGGAAGGTTTGGTGGGCTGCACAGCAGCGGGGCTCTCCCAGCTCTTCCATCAACCTGTGCTTGACCAGAGTGTACATTCAGTCTTCTCTCTACCTCTCCAGGCAGCTGCATGATAGTTTCCCATATTCTGGGCACCGCAAGTGCTGAGTACTACAGGAAATACCAATATCATCTCCCCCAGAGATTCTTCACAGTCTGGCTCAGAGGTCACAGCATGCTGCTTCTGCATTTCTGTGGTGAGGGATTGCAGTTGTGCTGAGAGCTGCTCTGGAAAAATCTTGATTGCTGCTGGCATCTTCACTCACTCACCAGGTATTTAACACATTCCTTACAAGTGTTACCAGTCAAAATCTTGAAGTCACGGGAGGTTTTTAATACAGACTTAAATGTCAGGCCAGCTTGAAAAATGACACTGGTCTGAAATCCCAGTTAGCAGCTAAGATGATCTCTGATTTACAGCACTCAGTGCCTGCAGTACTCTGGGGTGCTTGTAGCTCTGCTGTTAGATTTTGAAAGAGTTTGCTAGGAAAGGAGCTGAAATATTTGGCTTCAGCCAAATTATGTTGTTGGGTAAAGGTCTCATTCAGAGACCTAGAGGTGGAGGATGAGCAGGGGATGTGTAGCCTACATGCTGTCACATTTGCTTTTCCAATACCAGTCTGCAGAGAGGATGCAAAGCTGCCTCCCAAAATGGTGCAAAGCCAGTAGCCTCGAGGAAAAGGGCAGGAATTTGGCTTAGTCTGATAGCAACAGTTTTTTCCTGAGACTCTTACCTGGATGTGGTACAGCTACATCTTCAGAAGGCTGCTCTGCCATATGCTGTGGGATTGCCCTGGGACACATTGTGCAGAGCTCAAAGGAGAGCAAAGCTGGCATTTGCCCTCTCTTCCCAGAAGAGGATGCATGGAGTTTGGCTGGACCTCTGCCACTCACCCCATGTGATTAAGCACAGTCACCTTGCTCTTTAGAGGCACCTGCACTTGCTCAGAACTGCCAACAAACCACCCTGAGGGACGTGGCTCCAGAGTAACTATCACATATTGGCAGAATGCAATGCTAAGTATCACTTCATTAGCTCAGGCTGCAGATTGGATCATTCCACACAGTATCAGAATACCCCAGAAACCTTATTAGATAGTTATGCTGCAAATCAAAAAATTATTAGAAACATGGCAGGGGGGCTGTTTTCTAATAGAGGTTTCCTAAAGTCATCATTTTTAGCACAGCTTCCTTTGTAGTTGCTCAAAACACTGCACAGGCTATAATTAACTCTATTGTGATAGGAACCAGGAAGCATTTTGCATGCTATGATGTTCTTATGCTTCAGAATATTAAAAAATATGTGACGTGTTGAAGAAATGTAGCCATCTGAGAAAGACCATCAGTGAAGATAGTCTCCTAAAAGCTGGTGCCAAGTCATGCTGGGTTGGGGCTGTGCCTATGGACATCTTACCCCAAACCTCCTTTTACGCTGGTGACCTCTGATGCCATGTCATTCCTGAAGGACCTTGTGTGGGCTAAATCCTTACTCATCCATTGGTGATCAGGAGCTGATTTTCCAGCTTGACATCTGTGGCACTCTGACTTTCCCTAAAGCTGCTGATGCTGAACATCTCTGAGCCTGTTTTCACTTGGTACAAGTCATTAACTGCCCCACACCTCAATGCTTTATCCCAAGAATGATTAGTTATTCTTATTCACCTGTGTAACACACAGAACCACTGATGGCAAGAGCATTATCACGGGTGAACAATCGCTAACTACGTGAGTTTTCATCACTTAACTTTAAAGTCAAGCTCAGCCTTTCACGCAAGCTGTTGCATTTCTGTATTTCTATTCATGTTTAATGACCTCAGTACTTGCACTCTGTCTTTGATCCGAGTCATGCATGGCTGTGCTGTGGATGTATTTATTGGAAGGCCACTGTCTTCAGTGCCACATTTTTCACGTCTGCCGTGACCAGGTTGATAGCACAAAGCACTTTGTGTAGGAGGCTTTCAAGTTCAAAGCTAGTCTTGCAAGGGCACAGGGAAGCTGTGAAGTCACAGCTAATTTTAGGCAGTCATCATGGAGTAGGCAGAAATCAAGAGATTGCCCAGTGGAGAGAAAGCCCATCCTAATGTTTCTGAATGTTATTTACTGGTATGTCATTAAAGAAATAATTCTGTGTTTGTGTGAGGATGATTAACCATTGGAACAAATCATCCAGAGAATAAATGGATCCTCCATCTGTGAGACGTGCAGTGTGAGCCTGCGCGCCTGCCCACGGCACACCTGCCCGGAGCCTGCTGCCTGCCCAGCCAGGGTCCCTCTGCTGGGGTCTGGGGCTCAGCCTCAGCACACAGGCAAGAAAAAGAAATCAGGGCACCAGAACCCTCTCTGTCTCAGGGTGATTCACTCCTTCCTTTTGCTCACTGTTTTACAACACCCATTTTATCATAGCATATAAACAGCAGTGCTTGCTTCTCTCAGAAATTTTAGCAGAGGTAGAGCTAAAATGGCTTTGTCATTAAAGAGGGAAACACAGGAAGATTCAGAGGAAGGGCTGAAGTCTGGGTGCTTTCTGACAGTGAGAGAAAGAGGAATGATTTAGTGGAATATTACCTCACTGCAGCGAACCACTCAATCTGTCCCCATCTGTCACTGAGCACTTGCAGGAGGGTGATGGAAAGGAAACCATTGAGTAGCTTGATAGTCAAGTAAATCAACTGGGCTTTTTCCTTTTCTTTTCCTTTCCTTCCCTCATTAGGCCATGCACACTCCCACTGCACAGCAGGTCCCTCAGTATGCTGTGCCAAGGGCGAGGGGACAGTCCCCTGGGTGCCACAGGGCTGCAGTGGCCCTGGGGCAGAGAGACCAGCTCTGGGTGCCCACAGGGCTGAGCTGCCCCTGGGAGCCTGTTCCAGCAGGGCCCCAGGAGACATCTGGGTGTGGAGGAAGGCAGATGAAGAGGCAATATGTTCAGCCAAGCTGCAGTGACTACAGGGGGAGAACATGGGCACCCGAGCCAAGGAACCAGCGGCATCACAGGCAGAGGTAAAGTAGAGCCATGGTGTGAAAGGAGGGACATGTTTGGGCTGAGCATCACCAAAGTATTTCCTGGAAGGGCAATGAGGGAGCCTGCAGAAACAGGGCTCTGTAGGACCTGCCACAGACCTGCCAGTGGGAACAGAGGGGTCAGTGATGATTTTCCTCCCCAATAGATCTAAACTCTCAGCAAGACAGACTCTTTCTTACTGTTTGTGCAATATCTGTCTGAGCCTAAGTGCTGATGTAAACCCAATCCAAGTAGTTGAAGGCTCTGTTGCATTGTGTGAATGGTTTGTTAGCAACTTTGGGGAGTTTAATAAAAGGGTGAGGAGGGAGCTGAAATTATGATGCCACCACCGTCAGGAAGTTTTGCTGTTGGATTTGAAGGGATGGGGAACCTTTCTGTCACGGTTTCATCCATGTGAGAAAAGAAATTGGAGAGGAAAAAATTAAAAGACTACTAATTTGACAGGATGCAGTGAAATTTTTGGAAAGAGTGTTGGCAGCTGCCTCAGTGCCTTTCCCTGAGCTGGCCCTTCTGGCAGGTCCCATGGAAGAGGTTAGAGGTGTGCTCTGCTGCCTGGGCTCCCATGTAACCTGGAGGAGTGAATCCTGCAACCCCTGGAATTAATATCAGCTTTGCTGGTTTGCAAACTCCTTGCAGCAAGAGCCACATCTGCCCATTCGCAGTGATAGAGCCACAAATCTCTGTGTGAAATGACATGGGGGCACTCACATGGGCAAGAGAAAAAGTAAATAAAGAGGACCCAGCCCTGCTTGCTGGGCTGGAACCAGGCCATATTTTCAGTCTGCTTCTGCACTGCATTACAGCCTTGGGATTTACAAAGCCACATTACACTTAAGAGCAGATTGAATCCTTTCCATGTGTTACAATGCTGTGGCGAAGGCACGACACCAGAGTTTGGGAGACCTGGTGGAATTCCCAGCCCAGGAGGAGATACACTGCCCAAGCAGAGCAGTGCAGAGCTCCAAAGCTCATCCTTCCTGTACCGTGTGCTGGGATGCAGTGCAAGGACAGCATTGCATCCCAGGCTAGCTCAGGCTGCAGCGATGCAGGTGCTCGCTGAGTACAGCACAGACACTTGCTTTATATGGTCTGTGAGATTTGTAAACTTCTGGGGACAGGGACATGCCTGTAACACGCTGATATCTGGTGCCACGGTACAGTGGAGTGTCAGTCTGGAATGCTCTGGGCACTCCTGGCACACAATTAGCATGCACAGAACTTGCCAGGTAAATTGGGTTTTGCACAGGAGACTTTCTGTCCTTTTGACACTGTGCATGCCTTCATTTTCCACCCCACTAAGCTGCTCACACTCAGCGTTTTGGGAAACCCCTGCTGCAGGGGTGTTTACAGGTGTGCCCTATGGTTATATTGCTCTTTCCTCCTGTCCTGCACTTTGCTGTCAGCCTGCATTGTACTCCTTGTCACAAAACAAGCTGCCATCCATCCTCCTCCCTCCAGTGCACCAGCATTACTCAGCTTCAGCCCTTCACATCCAGCCTTTCCCAGCCCCGATGACCAGGCAGAGTGACCCAAAGGCTGCCACCATCTTCCAAGGCAGACGTGTCATATGGGGGCACTTGCCCTGCCGAATCATTGGAATGTGTCCTTCTGCACTGGGCTGGGTCTGCCTGCACTCAAGACTCTCCTTGAGAAGCCATAGGTGATTTGCTGATGTGCATTAAACTCATCTCCATTCCTGTGCTCAGAATTATTGATTAGTCTAATGACTGTACCCCTGCTGGTTTGCCATTTCATATCTTTCTAACAGAGAAACACACATTGATTTTGCTGTTATCAAAATCCTCTTGCATTTGCAGTCTATTCTCTTCCTGCAATTTTCTAATTCCTTCTGGAAAACACGTTACACATTGTCAAGATCAAATTCCTGAGACATCTTGTTTAAATCAAGGGATTCTTAGCACCTTCTGTTTCTTTTGAATATCCATCTGTGCAGAAACAACAAATCCCAGAGCTACTGGGGCACGGGGGGGGCACTGGCAAGGACCTCAGTCTGGGGTCACACTTGCTGGTATCATCCTTTGGTTTGGTGGGTTGTGCTGATGAGGAAAATTAGCAGGTACCTCTCGATGAGGAATGTTACATGATCATCAAACACATTAGAGTTTTGGGGTCACACATTTCCCACACCATTACAAACTAACAATAAAAAGAATAATCACGTCTCTTACCTTAAAACGTTCTCCATAGAGGTATACATTATTCCCTTTTAACATCTCAAACACCATGGTAACCTTCACCCAACTAATCTCCTTTCAATTACTGGTTCTGTAAAACCAGGATTTGGTTAGGGTGACCTGTCTTTCTGTAGAGACCCATCCAGATTTGAGTTCCCCCCCCGCCACACAACCAGAATAATTTACTTTTGTGTCCCCTCCTCCTCAAAGACTCGTAACGTTGTTTTTTTTAAAGTGGCAGAATTGCCCAGGGGTGAACTGTGGGCGGGAAGATGCAGATGAAGCAGAGTTTCAGCTGGGCTTTCTGGTGCTCAGCAGCAGAGCCTTCCCTGAAGTCCCCCAGGCTCACAAGTGTGTGCTGGCTCAGCCAGCTGTGCACCCTCAAACCCCAAACACCTTGCTTCCCCTTTCCTAATAAGTATGTAATCAAATTAAGGCAGCAACTCACTATATGTGGTGGTGCTCTTTCCTGCAAGGGCTCTCTGCTAACCCAAAATCTGGCAATAAACATGGAAACTTCTCCAGTGTGGTGGGGTATCAACACTATTTTATAGCATGTCTATAATATCAATATTCATATAATATTAAAAATTAATGCACATATTTCTATTAATCATTAATGAAATTACTGCAATATTAATAAAGTTAAAACACATGTTGGCACAGATCTCCTAAGTGGAGCGAATAAAGGGAAGTGTTTAAACCAGTCTCTCTCTTCACAAGCAGTATTTACTGGGGAATGAGGCTTCTTCTGTGCACCTGGGAGGTTCCAGGGCTGCACAAGTTCTGTTCTGTTTTCTCATCTGATTTCTCCTGCAAGGGCCTGTCCCCTTCCCTTGCTCCAAGGCGGGTGAGGAAACTGTCCCTGGCCTGAGATAATTTCCAGGATGATTCTGGCGCAAACTGGGCAGCACAAGGGGCTGCAGGAAACTTTTTGTGGCAGGGCTGGCTTGAGGCTGGCCACCTTTTCCATGGGTCATCTTGAGTCATTTGCTGTGCTCCTCAAGACAAAAGCTGGCTGCAGGGAAAAGCAGGGGGGAATGCATGGCCATTCACATTTGGAAATACTCGTGGTCACTGATTTGCCTATTATCAGTGTAAAGCAAAAGTAGAGGGTGCCCTCTCAGCCCCTTCCACTGCAGAAAGAAATTAAAGGGACTTTGCACATGTGCTTGGATGAGGAAATCTCCCCTAGGATGGGAGAAAAGATAATTGATTAGGGCAGAGTTTAGGAAATAACAGGGATGCAAAAAGCTTAATCTTCCTTCCAGAATGATTCTCTCAAATCAACTAACCTCCATTGTGAGTGTCAATTAATGGAAATTAAATTACTAAAAGGGGAGTCGTAATAATTGTTGCCAAGTGAATATAATGGGGATGTAGGACAGTGAGGTTTTGCCTTTATCTCCCCTACATCATTAGGGAAGGTGTGGAGAAGCCCCCCAAGGACAACTATGGGATAATGCTTCTCTCAAAGCTGCACCATCCAAATACCCTGTCCAGGAGTGTCTGCAGGACATGAGAACTTCCACTTGCTATAGATGGTGTGAACTTTGAACTCACTTAATTGGGGCTGTTCTCATTACCCAGATAAATGCTTAATCCCACAAGTTAATTGGCACAAATTACAACTACAAAGTTGCTCTGCTCTTGTCTGATAAACTCTCCTAGGATTTCAGTTTGGCAGTTCTGAGGCAGTCCTTAGATATAATTGTCCACTCATTGACAATGATATAAACCAGGATTACTGCCTTCAGTGGAGTCACTGGTGAATTATGCCATCAGGAGATGAGGAGCAGGGCTACTGTTTCCTGCTATGGTTCATTTTTTGTGCTCTGATTAAAAAAAATGGAGCAGGAGATGGGACACATGCACGTTTGGACTGCTCCTATTTTTCTTCTTGATTTTGTGTAAAGTGAAGTCCATGATTTTGAGCTTATTTTATAGGGGCAGATATGGACAGAAAAGTAACCCCCAGACTCCCATTGTGTTCCCCCTCTGCAAGCCCAGACTTTGTGGGTGCACGGGGTGTTTGGGGAGCCCCCCTATTTAGTGACGGTGGTAGGATCAGCCTTGGAGTTTGGTTTTAAATCCAGGTTATGGGAATTTCTGCAGTGCATGGGAATGACTTGGCCTTTCACCAGCCCTTTGGGTTAGTGTTGAGCCCCTCTGAGACTTCAGATCTAATACAGGCTCTTTGTACCTGATCACATTAATGCAAACTACATGTAATATTACCTTTTAGTGGCACGTCAGTATTTTTCTCTTCTGCTGCCACTTGCACAGCTGCTGTATCCCCACTGTAAAGGGGGAGACAAAAAACAGTGGCATTGGAGAGGGTACCCTGGGGATGGGCTGTCTTGAGCCAGGAGGATGCAATCTCTCTCAAGATTTTATTTTCCTGATATGTACAGGATCCATGCAATAACAGATCTGGCAATAACTGATCCAGTTATTCTTTTCTGTCTCCTGAGGAAGGTTGTGGAGCCCAGTAGAAGGTACCTGGTAACTCACAGGGATGTTTCTTCTCTAAGTAACACAGGTCTGGCCTTGATACAGCATGCTCAGTTCTCCAACCTCCCCATCTCCACCAGTAGCAAAGCACTGATTGTTGAAAGATGAATGCCTTCACTTTTCCAGTTCCAGCATATGTTTGCATGTCTGAGAGCAAGAAACGTGTGAATCTCACACAAACTATTGGAATTCCAGCGCTGGGGACTGGCAAGTAAATATGAAGTCACACAGTATTTCATAGAAAACCCACAAATCTTATGTTTGCTGGGCTAAAGTTGATCCTTTGAGGCATGAGCCAAGAAAAACGTCTCATATTATTTACACCAAGATTCCTCCAAATTCTGAGACTGCAGCTTGATTGAGGAGTTCATGCCTTGTAAACTCCAAATTTCCCAAGAAGCAGCCAGAGGCACATAATCTTTTGCTAAGCTATCCACAAGGAGCTCTGCTAGCTTGGGTGAAATCAAGTGTGGGATAACAGATTACTCTGAATAAAAATGAAAAACCACAATGACAAAATAATGTTATAATAGTAAAATAAGTCAAATCATACACTGCAATTATTCTGATACAGAATTTTTACACAGCAAATTTGATACATATACAAGAAGTCAGGCAGCTCATTACAATAAACTTCATTTTCTTTAATATAAACTACATCCTAATACATAGTTTGAGATGATCAGGTAGTTTTACACCAATTCAAGTAACAACAACTTCTCATCTTAGAATACTAAAATAACAAAATCTTTTAACGCTCTTGGATATTGAAATGCTTTGGTTCCACCTGCCACTTTTTAAAAGTGTAGACTACATCTATTGGTTAAACCTTTACCCTAGATGTGCGCCTAACTTACAAGTAAAATTATATTAATAAAGATATGAAATGCAATGTAAATACAGTTCTTTTGGCAATTGTCATGTTCTTCACACTACGCAGTTATCCAACTCTCAGTTCCATTCAGGTATTCCAAAGTGTAAAAATGTAGCCAGATTTTTCCAAAACTGGCAATAAACTTGGATTTTTTCATTCTGGGGTTAAACTGGAACCATGAAGACCACAAAATTATTCAGGAATGGTCAAGCCCCTGCCCTCAGAAAGAGTTTTGCTCTAGCAGATGTCATTTTGCTACCCCAAAATGAAAGCATCCTCCACTGCGAGTCCCTCCTGAAAACCTTGGCCACAACAGCAGTGTCTCATCTCCAGCTGATGTTGGTGAGGCAGGAAAATGTGGTGAAGGGCTTCCCATGGCTGGCCTGTTTTTGTCACAATAATGAGAGAACGAAAATACCGAGTGGCTCTTTCTGGTGCAGAACAGCTCCTGCTAAAAAAAGATGTCTTCTTTTCTGAAGTCCAGTAAACATTTGAACCTGCTGGGAGAAGTCCGCACGCAGGCCAGGCCCGGGAGGCACGGGCAGGTGTGGTGCATCCGCCGCCCGGAGAAGGGGACCTGGGGACAAAGCAAGGACGTCAGTGACAGGGAGAGCCACAGCCCTGGTGGCTGGAGGGATGGGATGGGATGGGATGGGATGGGATGGGATGGGATGGGATGGGATGAGATGGGATGGGATGGGATGGGATGGGATGGGATGGGATGGGATGGGATGGGATGGGATGGGATAGGATGGGATGGGATGGGATGGGATGGGATGGGATGGGATGGGATGGGATGGGATGGGATGGGATGGGATGGGATGGGATGGGATGGGATGGGATGGGATGGGATGGGATGGGATGGGATGGGAGGAATAGTGGGGCTATGGGGAATGCTGCCTAATTCCCTCTCTCCACAACCAGAGATCCCCACGAGCTGCAGCACAGAGCAGATGGCAAAGCCAACCCTGTTGTACACCCTGGTCAAGCCACGGTTAAGGGCAGGATGTTAACAGTCCTGTTGCTGTGTAAATCTGCATCTGTGACACATGTTCTCCATTTACTCCTGTTTAATAAAGGAGTTTGTTGTGAAACTGCACTGGCCTTTAACACCACGTTTTGTGGTGCCACTGTGCACGGCTTTCTGCATGTCCTGAATCCTGCCTTGTCACACGGCACAGAGCAGGACCTGGGAACCTTGGAATCCCGTGGTAATCAGGCTGGAAGGGACTTCTGGAGGTCACCTTGCCTGACCTCCCTTTGAGCAGGATCCTTTTCACCACAGGGCAGAGGTTTCTTATTTCATCCCACCCTCCTCCAGCCACATTGTGCTGCAGGGAGTACATATGGAGTACATTAGACAAATTTAATTGTGCCACGACATGCACATGCACTGGCACTCTTCAACAACTTGGTCACAAGCTCTGTTTCTTACAGGAGCCAAGCAGGACAGCCCAGTGGGAAATGTCTGGGAGCTCTGGTGCTGCCAGCTGGCAGCACACACTGAGGATTCCCTGGATGCAGCAAAGGAGGCACAGAGGTACAAAGCCACTGCTACCAGCCAGGCAGCCAGCCCTAATTCCCTCACTTCCAGATTTCTGTGTGGTTGGAGCCTAAAATTTTAATATTCCAAGATTTTCTTGTGTCAGTGTACAAATTTTATCTTTGAGGAAGTCCTGCACAGACCCTGTGCATGGTGCCAAGCACCAGCCTGACTCCAGTGACACCCCGCTGGGTGCAGGGAGTGGGCAGAGGGCTCACATCACCTGCAGTGCCCTGGGCCAGCACCAGCCTCCTGCCCAGCGCTGCCTGAAGAGCAGCCCCAGTGCAAGGGATGCAGTGGGGTTCCCCATGCCACCCACCACAGCCCCTCTGCTCTGGTGTGAGCAGAGAGGCACCAACCACAGGTGCTGGGGACTCCGCGTGGGAATCGCTCCTTTGGGAGCCCACACACAGCACTGCAGCAAACCCCAAACCCTGAACTCTCAGCCTTCCAACAGCTCAGGTGATTTATTCAAAACATTCCACTTGCTGCAAGGAAATGTTCCTTTCAGCAGGACTCCCATGCTGCCAAAGCTCACCTGCCTGGCCCTGCCTGCAAACCCTGCCTGGCCCTGCCTCAGACCCTGCCTCGAAATTCCAGCTGGGCCTGCTAATGGCATCAGTCCATCACCATCTAGTTGTTGAAATCAAGCTAGAAAGCAGAACCCCAAGTGCCAACCATCTTCTCCAGGAATTTCCAGGCTCCTCTGGAGGTCCCTGTGGTGCCATGGCCATTTGTGGTGCCTGCTTTTTTTAATATGAAGGTATGAAATGAAAGGTTTTGGTGATCAGGGCACCCAGCTGCTCCCTACACAAGTATTTACTTGAGAGGAACCATTGAACCCTCCATCCTTAAAATAACCTCATTCCACGTGCTATAGTAAATCAATTTGCTTTATGTTTCCCAGGAAGAGCAGTGGGGTGAGAAATCAAAAATCTAAAATTAACCTCATAAAGCTTATAAACATCAGTGACTAAGTTTGGGGTGGACAGGCATCTTCTCTGATTGTAATTATGCAAGCAATCAGCTTGAAATATATCAGACAGTTTAAATTATTGCCCAATAACAGTAAGTTCATAAAACCCCCTAGAAGACAATTTCTCTTATCCTAATTCGTGGTAATGGAAAGAGCCCTTACAAGAAAAACCTGCTACATTACATAGTAAAAATGTCAGTTTGGTCCCCAATATCACAGCAGAAGTTTTAAAAATTTAACTGCAATAAAATAGAGCCTTAAACTTCCTAAAACTGAGAAAATAAACTGTAGATAGTGAGCTGAGAAGCCAGGCCTTGGAAGAAACAGTGAGAGAGGCAGCTAACCAGCTGCACATATATGATCTGAATTTATTGCCTTGTATCTTTCACTTGCAATGACTCTTGGGCTGTGCTCTTCCCTGAGGATGGCTCTGAAGACCACCAGGTTCTCAAGCTCCCTGGTACCATCCCATTCAGTCTTTTGTGTTTTAAATAAGCAGCTTTTTTCAGACTGCATATAAAATACATAATTACATAGCCTTAAAGAAATGTACTTGTTAAAATAATTGTATTAATAATACTGTGTATCACCTAAAAATGTACTAGTATGTAACTGGTATTAGATGTATGTGTGTGTATTTATGTATACATACACGGATATTTGAAATTAATAGGTAGAATAGAAACAAAGAGAGCCTGTGAGGAGTTAACTCCAAGTGTGTGTCAACACCTTCTCAGTGCACCAAGTGTCCCAGCACCAGCTGTGATGTTTTTATGCTTGTGACAGGATCTTGTCCACTGGCACTGGGGTCGGTGGCACTTGCTGTGCTCCTGAGCACCCGAGTAAGGATTGGCAAGGCTGGGCTGGGGAACTGCTAACGCTGTTTCGGATCACATAACAAAACAAAGCAGCTACAACAAACTAATAAGAAAACAATCTGGGAAGCGTGTAGCACTTTCAAGTGCTTTCATCCTCTGATTCTCTTCAACATAATTCTGACAGTAATGTGCTTCCTTACGTAGGTACCTTCATCGCTGTTCCCAGACAGATACAAGTATCTGGATACTGTAAGGAATGGGAAGTTTCCCTGCCTTTCCAACACGTTGTAGTTTTTATGCCATGTGATGTACAGCTCAGGACATTCCTGCTCCAGCCCCACAGCCCCCCCAGTGACATACTCACTCTGTGACTCAAGGGATGGCACTCGTCTCCCAGGTTTCCCATCGGGGTGCACATCCTCAGGCTGCGGATCCAGAGGCTGATGGCACAGCACATCCCACCTCCACACTGCTGGTCTCGGTCACAGGCCTGGAGTTCAACACAGCATTAAGCAAATTAAATGAATAAAAAATGTAGTCCAGAAATAGGACAGATCAGGTGCTCAGGAGCTGCCTCTGGCACCCCATAAGTTATCATGGCTCATTAAGGCTGATTAATAAGATTTAAGGCTGATTTGCAATACTTGTGTCTCCCATGGATTGGAACGTGGAGGCTGCTGGCACATTTCGGAGTTGAGAGCAGGTTGTTTAAAGCCAGGACCACACACAAAGCTGCTCGGGGCCAAACCCAGGACTGTCAGTGATTTACAGTCCCAACTTCTGAGCACTGATAGACCATGGCACATGCCACTTGCTTTCCCAGCTCCCAGATCGGTGCCTGAGTGAGCTCAGGCAGGAGCAAGGAACAACCACACTAAACTTGTCACCAAAAAGAGTCCCAAAAAGAGTCACCTAACCAGTCTTATGGAGGAACTAAGATAGGAAATTATCCATTAACTTAATAACTTTTAAGTAACTATTCTTTCTAATTTCACATGATAATATCATGGTTGTGAGGGCCTTTGCAAAACTGCACGATAGTTTGGTTAGAGAAATCCAAGTGGAAGTAGCTAAAATAAGAGTTTAAATATGGATTCTGTGGTTATTATCTAGAATTACATGTAGCTAAAAGAGGTCTTAAGAAAAGCTTTGCGTAAGTGTCCACATCCAAAAAATTGCTGCTGTGGTAGCATTCCCCTTCAAGGAAGGCAAAAAATATTTTAGCCACTTACCCAATACAGCTTAGATAAGCAAAAACCAAAATGCAAACTAGTGGGTATGTTTTAAAACCCACAAACCATGAAGAGCAATTGACACATTAGGGTTTGAAAACAAGTTACTGCACATCTTTCAGTTAATTGTTAATCAAAAGCTTATATGGATTTAATGCAAAACCCAGTCTCCTTTCTCCAGTGAGAAATGCCATCAGTTAAAGGTTCTGCTTACACCCCAAATGTAAGCTTGATTAACTCACTGGTCTTGGTGTCTGACAGCAGCAGTGAGAGACCGAAGGCACTGGTCAGCACTACGTAAATGGCAAACTCATAAAAAGTACATCAACGATGATAACAGCTCTGGGGAAGACGCATATCAGAGTAAACATTCTCTTGAGGGAAAAACTCACTGATCTCACCTTGGGATTTACATGATAAATGACTAGACTCTACTCACTGGGTAAATACTGCACTGACCAGCAGAAGCCAGATCAAAATACATGTTTAAAGATCAGCCAGTGATTTACGAAGAAGCTGTTGCATTAGGATCACTATTAAATAGTGTGTATGAATCAAACAACTCCTAAACACAGAGCTCTGTGCTGCAGGTAAGCCCAAACACAGCGCATTTGCTTCTAAGACTAATATGGCCATAAAACCACGACTCCTGCCTGCCAGGCAGATAACGTTCACTTTCTGACCTCTCTCTAAAAAAAAAAAAAAGCACTCCAATGATCTTATTTTGCCCTGGTTACAAATAAAAATGCAGGTCCAGTGATTTTGGCTGCCACTGGCACACCAGTGTCCACTGCTCAGCTGGAGTCACAGGCTCTGCTGTTTCTCACCTGTCGTCTCCTGACTCCCTTTTTTTCCTCAGTTATATATCTCAAACCCCATCCATCTCTGTGGGACTGGTCCTGGGGTGAAGTACCACTCAGTTGAAAAACACGCCCGAGTATGTTCTACCAAGCAAGGGTCTCTATGTTCAGGCTGAACAATTTCTTTCTAAAACTCACACACACATATTTACCTCTGGCAGAACTTTTAAGGCTCCCTTTCAAAATATGGGTGACAAGTATTGAAAATATTCAACCCAAGTGCTCCTGCCTGCTCATCTGCAGTGTGTGATTCCTGCTGCTACTCCTAATCTCTGAACACCACATGAGCACCTCATTTAAACACGGTTTCTGGAAAATCAGCCCAAGAATATGTCCCAGGTGAAATGCCAGCTGCAAAGGCAACTGGTGTCAGCACAGGAACCACCACTGAAGTGAGGAAAGTTTTTAAAAAGTCCTTAAATTGCAAAGGAAAAACATCTTGCAGGCTCAGAGGTTGGGGAACACCTACGTCAGCTCTCATCTAAGATTTGCCCATTCATCAAAAGCCAAAAATGCATCAAAGTGATTTAAGCAGAAACGCTCTGCAATAGTTAATAAAGTAACATTTTCTAGTTCTAATCTATTTTTACTTTTTGAATCTGCTTTGTCCTTGATCTATTATTCAGTGCCTCACAACTACTTTATTTAATGGATTAATTATGCTTTAAAGGTGTAGCCACAACTCTAATAACAGATAAACTTCTCCTCCATTGCTAGGAATGTTTCTACCTAAGAGAAAATTGAAATCCTCAAATACTAAAAAATTCCCTCACATTCTCTGCTCTAAAAAAATAATCAGTCCTGGGAACTGATCTGACTTCCAGAGAAATGCCCATGAGCTGTTTCATGGACTTTAGGGATCCAGACAGGGAGCCTGGACAGCCACAGAGAAATCTGCTGCTGTGAGTGCAACTTCTGATGGTTACAAAAGACATGTAAGCTCTCAAAGGAATGCAAGCACTGGGTTATTAATCCAAAGCAAACACTTAAAAAAATGATTTTACTTTAGAGTGATGCAACGCCTTGGGTTGAATAACGTCTTTAGGAAAAAAGTATTTTCACAACCAGAGTAAATCTTGAGTTTAAAAACAATGACAACAGAGACTTACTTGCAAGGGGTGGCTGTTGAGGGGGAAAAGCAGCACAGTCATAGCCAAAGAAAGAAGGAAAGCAGCATTTTATGAGGGTTGTAATCCTGCCCTATACACAGAGGGGCTGGAGGAACTTGGGGTGCACAGTGGGCAGCACAGTGCCCTGAGCCAGACCATCCCAGAGCAGGTTTGGGGACAGCTGGGGCTGCATGGGGGAGAGAGGAGACAGCAGACAGCTCCAGCCCTGGAAAAGCAGCAGGAATCTCTGCACACTCCCGGACCAGCCTGGAGACAACCTCTCCGAGTCCAGACGTCCCTCACCCCAAAGGAACAGACCCCACATTGCGGCATCCCCGCACCTCAGAGACCCTGGCATTGCTCACCGCAGTCACTGACACATCCTGACATCACTCACCGCAGAGAGACCCCCAGGCTCTGATACCACTTAATCAGGAGAGACCCGCAGCCCCGAGCATCCCTCACCCCTGGAGAGATGCCACGTCCCGTATCACTTATCCCAGACGGACCCCCAAGCCCTGTCATCCTCATCACCTGGTACAGCTTTCCCTCCCACGTCCTCGTTATCACTTATCCCAGCTCCGGCCATCCGTCACCGCACTCGAGACCGCTCCGTCCTGGCATCACCGATTGCGGACAGACCCCGAGTCTCGGCAGTGCTCACCCAGCGAGACCAGCCCCGGGCATCCCGCACAGCAGAGCGCTCCCCTCTCTCCCGGCATGTCTTATCCCGGGAGGCTCTCCCCAGTCCCGCTATCACTCCCCGCGAACAAAACCCGGCTCCCGTCCCCGCTGCCGCGGCGGAGCCCTCCCGCCCCCGCAGCGCCGGCCAGCCCCAGCCCGCCCGGTGCCGGCTCCCGTCGGTGCCGTCGGTGCCGAGCGGCGGCGCTCACCCCGGTGATGACGGCGCCGTGCCCCGCGGCCAGCAGCACCAGCAGCACCAGCAGCACCAGCAGCGGCAGGGGCAGGGCCGGCGGGGCTCCGCGCAGGCTCCGCATGGTGCGGTGCCGCGGCCCGGCGCTCCCCGCGGGCGCGGTGCGGCGCAGCGGAGCCGGGCTCGGCGGCCGCCCCGGCGTTATAAAGCCGGGGCTGAGTCACCCCCGCCCGGCAGCGTCGCGGCCGCGGGCGCCGTGCGCACACACCGCGCCCAGGTGCGCGGCTGCGGGCCGAGGGGCGGGGGCGCCGCGCAGGGATGGGGGCAGCCCGGGGCTGGCTGAAGGAACATCCCACAGCGTGATGGGGACGTCCCGCGTCGGGTCTGGGCGGTCTGGGCGGCCTGGGCTTAGCGGGAAACATCCCACAGCACGTCTGGGGGAACGTCCCAGGGCTGGCGTGGGGTCATCTCATTGCAGTGCTGGGGAGGAAGGAACACCCCACAGCAGGTCTCGAGGACATCCAACAGCATGATGGGGACAATCCGCAGCAAGTCGAGGACAGCACACAGCAGATCCACAGGAGATCCTGCTGAAGGAGGCAGGAATCCAGAGCAGGTCAGAGCACATCCCACAGTGGGGCAGTGGTAGCCCACAGCCACTGGAGCCAGCTTGTACTGGTGCCCATGTCCCCTCTGCTCGTGTGTCTCAAGCTCCCTGGCCTGCAGCAGACCCAAGTCTGATGCTGCCCCTGGAACAGAAACCACCTGCAGCTCCCAATCCAACCTCTGCTGACAGATGGCAAAGCTGTGGACATGGCTGTGGGGGGACACAGAGGCTGCACCTCATTTTGTCTGAGGCAGAGCAACATCAAAGCAAACATGCCCCACAGTCCCAGTAAGAACTGGACCAATCCCTGCTCCTGCTGGAAGCCCAGAACCCCATTTGAATTCATGTTCTCCTGTGGTTCTCCCCTCCTTGCCACAGGCAAGTTCCTGCCCCTGCCTGAGCCCTCCCAGCTCCCACGGCACCCAGGGGCACAAGAGGAAAACAACTCTCTTCTTCAGCAGGGCTGGCTCCCACCAAAGATCCATGGGAAGATGGTGAGAAGAAGGAGCACTGGGAGCAGGGAGCCCCATTTCAGGCACAGTACACCGCTGGCTCCTTCCAGCACTAATGGTCTCATGGTCTCAGCGAGCTCCTGTTTCTACATGCACACCACTGAAATTTAGCACAAACCAAGATGTAACCGCTAACGGTGGTACCTTTGGGCACCTCCATCCCCTGTGAGGAGCATCAGAGCCCAGTTCAATCACTGAAACATAAGCAGTGTTTCCTTCCCTCCTTCTCTCACTGTTTTCCTTCTCTATTTTCCTTACTTTTCCAGCTCTTTATGCTTCTTTTTCCCTTTCTTCTCCCTCCTAACTCTCGTTTTGTCCCTTTTCCTGCCTCTCTGTTCCCACTTCCATCTCTCTGGGCCCTTTGTGCTGCTCCCCTCCTCCAGCATGTCCCGCTCTCACATGTAGGTCCCTTTTCCCGCCAGATTTTTCAATTTATATTTTTGTTCCAACTGGGAAGGCTGAGCCTTTGCAGAGCCCCCATTTCCCTGAGCCCTCAGCCAGTCTCCCCCACTGACTGAGGCGAGTCTGAGCGCAGCTGCAGGGGAGCAGTAACACACCGAGTGTCTGGCGCGCTCCCGCTCGGTTCAGTCCCGGTCAGGAGCTGTCGAATCGATTCCTTAGCGGCCTCCCCTCGGGGGGGTCAGTCTGTCTGGAGGTGTTTTCGTTACAAACGTGGCCTTTTTGGGTGCTTACGGTTATTTTGTACAAGTGCTCCCAAGACAAATATGGGCTGAGTAAATAGAGCCTTACTCCGAGGATGCTTTAAAAGCAAGTTGGGATAAGCCAATTTTGACGTGAGATGATTAAAAATAACTGGGATGTATCCTTAGCTGTTGTAAACTCATGTCGCTGCCTGAAGCATTGGCAGTTTAAATCAGGTGAAGGGATTAGCTTGTTTTAAGTTTTATTTGTATCCTAGAAATTAAAAATGAATATAAGCCAGGAATGATTATTTTCACAATCTCCAGATGCCCAGAACTTTTAAAAATAAATCATCACTTTCAGTTCTAAACCTCCTGATCCTCTAAAAACACTGTAAAATTGAGGAGAAATAATAAGGGGGAAGAGAAGAATTTTGTGCAGGTTTGTGTTGACTCAGTCATTTCTTGTAAAAGCCATTTGACATAAAAAATATCATTTATGAAAGGTTGTCAGTCCTGAGCCTGGAAGGGAAGCATTATACATTACAATGGGGTTGCTATAGACTTAATAGAAGCCACCCTAATGTCAATGGTCTTACTACCAACTTGTGCTAAAACTGGATGACTATCAGAAGAGACCTTGCACTTCTATATGGCCTTTGGGTGATTACAAAATTGTAATGAAATATTAATCAATTCCACTTATATCATTCCTGTTCTTAAAGAAAAGGTGAAAGTTGAGGAGAGGACTTTCTGAATTTCAGTGTCATTACAATTGTTTTACTGCAAAAGCAGTAAAAATCCACAACGTGTCTTAAATGTAAATCTTCACATTGCCCATCTCGTGAATGCACCACAGTTTCAGAAGTTCTTTTATTTCTTTGATGCACTTTGAAGAGTAGTTTCATATTACTTTTCTTCGTTTAAAAGGTTTTTTTGTGTAGTTGGGTTTTTCCTGAACAAATTCATTCTGAAACATGACATTTCTCGCTGTACCCTTTCAGTCTTTGCTGGTACAGGACCAAGAGTACCCCGTAGGGCACCTGGGGTCAGCACGGGGCAGGAACAGCTCTCCAGCCTCTTTTACTTTATCACAATAAGCACAGTGTACCGTCCCCAATCCTCCACGCAAATACTTGTCCACTGACACCCCTGATACTGCCCTGGTGTAAAGGAACCTACCCCAGAAGAACCTTCTTCCTTCCATATGGGAGCACCCAGCCGGAGGATCCAGTGTAGCTGCCTGTGGGCAAAGCTGCAGTGGAGCTCCAGCTCTGGCTGTGCTTGGGAAGGGTTCGGCTTTTTCCCAAGAGGGAACTCCAAAAGTCCCATTTTCAGATCGCCTTCACAAATCCAGTAAACATCTGCCACCATAAAAATTCTAATATCAGAATTAGGAAACATCACCCTGAATTAATCACAATATTTTAGATTTGACACAGTATGACAATGATTATACAAAAGCCCCAAGCTGCTTTAAGAATCTGGAGTGAAATACCTGGTTTTAGCTTTCAGGGCAGTTGGTGGGTCTCTCTGGTTCTTCTTAAAGTCTCAATTCTACTGAACACTATCTATGAGTAGGCATTAAAATAATTATTTGGCCTATTCAAGTGATAAAGCACTACAGAGTTTACAGAATTTTGAAGACTGAGAATGTGAATACATCCTCTATCTAAAAAGATTATTTTCTCATAAAAGAAATGAGAAAAAGCATGTAATGTGAGACAGAAGAATTATCTTTTTGCCCTAAAAACTCTCTTAATAATGACAGTATCTAATTTGTTTAATCTTTCACACTGTATATCCAACAATGGTCTTGATGCAGAAAAATGGTGAAAGTTTGCTGACTCATGGAGGAAGAATGTATTTATATATGTAAGATATATATATATAAATGTATAGTCTAGGTGTGATGTTCTCCCAAGGTATGAAAGACCTCAAATCAGTTGCCTGTAGTGCCTGAAATAACCCAAACATGCAAGTAATTCAAGAATAAATTTCTAAGCTGTACCCTGAACTGGGATGCAGTCCTTCTTTCACTCAACATTTCTGCTTTAGGTCAATAATTAATGTTCAGTGAAGTGGAGGCTTCACAGACAGCCAGCCCAAGACCCTTCTCAATCATTTGCTCTCTCTCTTAGGGACTGTACATGAGGCAGAAGAGACCATTTCTGGTGACATTAATTTGGGTCCTCATCATTTATGCAACCACTATTTATGGTTTTTTGAGTTGCAAATATTTTTGTAAATGACTTCTAAGTTTCCTGCCCCCCTCTCTGATGTGGCTGGAGTTGGCCAGTGCCTTCTCAGGTTACCAGCAGCAGCCTGGCAGAGAAATGGAGGCTTCATACCTGCAGCTCTCACTGAGACTGTAAAAGCCAGCTGGGATCCGAGGTGTGAGTGGCTTAGCAAGTCTGGGCACCCCCGGTGTGATGCTGGATCACATGAACAGTGGTTTGCGTAATGTGGAGAAAATGAGAGGCAGTTCAGGCTGTGAGACACAATTCTCACACGCAGAATTGCCTTTGGAGATGTCCATGGGGCTGCTGCTTGCGGGAACTTGTAGCATTGTCTGAGAGCTCAGCGCTTTTCTGCCCCAGGATGGGATGCAGGTGAGGAGAGCAGCAGCATCCACACACCTCATGCTCATGACTGGCCTCTTCTGACGTCAAATAAACTAAGTTTTAAAAAGTCTAAACACAAATGCGTATTTTGGGATTAGAAGAGGCACTGTTGTCTGAATTCTTACCAAATCGAGACTTAAATTTCATTAGTGAATCCTAAATGTAGAGAGACAAGTTTTGTTTCAAACTAGCACATATCTCAAGAGATACCAAGCACTGACTTACAACAATGAAGACAACTTCCCTCAGCAAACTACTCCAACTCTTAAAAGCTCATTTTCTGTTTGGATTTCACTGATCTGGACCAGCACATGATATTAAGCCCTCTAATACCAGGAATTTTCACCTTCCATGTGTAATAAACTGGAAACAAATTCCACAATACCTGTTTCACACACAGCAACATTTTCATCGCCAACAAGTGGTTCTGGTAGCTCATCTCCAAGCTCTTTCCAAGAGATCAGCAAACTTTGTAAAGTTTATGGCATGATTTCAGGAGTCTTGTCATCCCCTGGGAACAGCCACACTGTTCTATTCCTAGTTATATATTGCAGACCAAGTCAATAATCAGTGTACAAAGAGAAACAGCCCCGTGAATGCACTAATAAAAATGAAACAGATTGACAAAGAACTTCAGCAATAAAAAAGCATCCACAAGTGATGTTATTTTTGGGGTCAGACAAGAAATTGTTGTAATGACCTGCTGTTGCAGCGATCTGTTCCCAGTGCTCCTGGTGTCTCATTACGCTGCTTTTCAGCACTGCTGTTGTCATAGTAGTCCCTGAAGAACCTTACATAAGGAATGAGATGATGGTTCTGCAGTACGCTAAAAAAGAGCATTTAACAGATAAGTGCTAATGTTCTAGATTAGGGATTCTCACTCCCTTACTCTGCACTGGCTCATGTAATTGCATGAATCACTTTGATTGCGAAGTACACGCTCTCCCGTCAGCTTAGAGGGATTGAAGTGGAATATTACAGAGTCTGCTCAGGAAACAGTGCTAGAATAAGAAAAAGCTGCAAACATACCACAAAAACTAACGATTTCTAGTTACTCATGAAATTTACTCCTTTGATCTGCACACAGATTTTATTTAGACTTTTGTGCAGATGTGTGACTGCGTTGGCAAAGTCCAGGGCAGTACAGTTCTGAATGATTCAGAAGGAGCTGTGGATTTATGTGATGGGCAGAGACTCAATGCCTTTCTGTAATTTTCAGATATGTCTTTTAAAAAATGTAGAGTTCCTGCCAAGAAGATAGAGAATTGGTTTGGGGAGTTAGCTGGACTCTGGGGAAACATTCTTTCAGCATTTTTTCTTCCTGCTGATTGCTTTTGGTGGGAAACAGCTTTCCCCTGCTCACCAAAATGGGTCAGTAGCTGTGAGCTGTGGTCAGGGGACTGTCTGGTGGGGCCAGGGTCTCTCTCCACACATCTAACATACAGAGTGAGGTCATTTTTCACTGAAATGGGACTTACTGGGCCATGGGGGAAGGAGATGGGAAGGCTTCCATGGCCATAGAAATCTACCAAACACAAGAGAGGAGCTATTTAGGAGGGCATCGTTGTAGGTCTGCTCCCACCACGGACAAGCAATTTATCCTATGCCTTGATGGGATCTGGTGAGACCAAAGCCAAAGCAGGTTTTGTAGGCTCATATTTAATAAACAAAGCAGCCCACCTTCCTTCCCTTCCAGGGCCCTCATGGGTCCCTGTGGTCCCTTCCAGTTCTGCCTCCCCCAGTTCCCCAGGCACCACACAAGTCCCCTCTGTGTCCCTCATCATGGAAACCAGTAGGAGCACTATGAATGCTGCTAATCCCTGGCTTGCCACTGTCTCCAAGGGGACCAAGAAGAGGACACTTGTTCAGTTTTTATTTACTGTACTGGTGCCACATGGCTTCCTGAGATTGCCTGCAGGGAGCAGGGTTCTTTTCCCCTTAACACACAGTTTAGTTTCTGTTTTGGTTTTGTTTCTTTGCTTTTCCAGTCCTTGGCTGGAATGTGGTGGTGGCCAGCGAGAGGATACAGGACAGGTTGTGTCTACCCCTATTAGCATATTAGGTCTGGAAATAATTATCCAAACAGGCAATGCCTAGAAAAAACAGTCAGTTGTTCTGCAAATTGCCAGAATTTCTCCACTAAAATCCCTTGTTCTGCACCTCTGTTCTGTCCCACTGTCCTCCCAAGGCCTGTGTTAGCTGTAGCTGTTCCCCTGTTCATTTGGGGTATGTATGGTAGGCGTCTTCTCTGTGGCAGGGTGTGGGGTGTCATCTGCAGGGAGGGAAGCAGAGGCAGCCGGGACCATCTCCGTCCATCCCACTGGATGTGCTGATGTGGGATTGGCAGCTTCATGGCTCTCCAGCCTTCCCTGATGCTCTGAACATCCAAGGCAGAAACAGGGAGGACACTTACATGAGGATTTCACCCACTTACCCATCTGCCTTGGCTTTCAGGCCCCCTGTGAGGTTTTTTAAATTTTAATTTCTCTCCCATTTTTCTCGTTTCTGACTCTTTCCTCTCATCCCTGTACTTTGTGCTGCTTCATCTGTCACTGCCGTGGGAAGGCGGGTATTCCCAGCAGAGCCCATCTGAGGTGCCTCCAGGGCCCCGAGTACCACTGAGTTCCTTTTTCTTCTTTTCATCCATATGCAAGATTGCTCAGAAGGGTGAAAATTCCAGTGAAACGGCATGTTAGCAAAAAGCATGCATTAACAACCCTGTGGGGATGGCTGCAAAATGCTTTCCCTCACCAGAGCCACCTCCAACACGGAAACTTCACTTACTACTCCCTTAAGGATGAACTTAGAAAATTGTAATGTCTCTCTAGCGACTTATGTTTCTAAGAATCCCAAAGCACTTAGTAAATTACATTCTCCTGACTTTCTTCAGCTGTGATTGGGGTATAACAAGAGCTGGGGTGACAACTGGCAAGTGCTTAAGTTCACATGCCCTCATTAAAAATGAACTTTGGCTTGACAAGAGGAAGAACCCCACCCCCGGCTTGGTAGTGGCGTGGTTTGGGGTTTTCTCTTAGGATGCAGAAAATAAAGTGCTAATGTGGAGCTTAGAGATCTATTTGGGCTATTCTCAGGGAATATAATGGAGTTTTCAGCATCAGAAGAAGTCAGCACCTTGGGTTTATCTTTTAGCTGGATACAGCTGACAAACAACTGACAAGAGGGTAAGTCCTGAACATGCAACTGAGGGCACTGCCTGGGACTACAGCCCTGAAATGCTTTAACTGTGTCTTGGCTGGGTCTGATGAGAGGTGCACAAGCCCCAGGTGAGGGCAGGAGGCAGCAGGGAAGCCCTGGCTTTCAAGGGAAGACCGTGACCTACAGCATCATCTCCTGAAAACGACCTGCTACAAAGGACAAATTATCCACCTCATCCTCCTACTTTCCACTCTGTTCTTCTGCCAGCTCGCTTTTCAAGAGCCACTAGTGCAAAGGGCAGCTAATTATTCTGGGAATTCAAATTGGTTCCTTTTATGGCAAAGATCAAACAAATCAAACCCCCAGCAGTGTGGGCTGGCGCTGACTGCCTGCCTCAGCTGCCAGCCCAGTGCTGGGAAGATGCATCTCATTCTCCCAACAGCTCATTATCTGGGCAGAAGTTGCCAGACCACAGATGGGAAGGAATGGAGGCACAGGAGGATGAGGATGGCACAAAGCTGAGGGAAAGGAAGCAACAAAAGGAGTGTGTTAAAGTGTGACAGATGAAAAACGTGACCAAGGTTGTCCATGCTCGACCACGCAGCCCAACAGCAGCTCTGCAGTCTCAAAACCACTTTAGTGGGTGCTGGTATTGTCTAAATTCCAGTTCCTGGGTGATTTTGGGTCATAGCAGGTTTTTTGGGCCATGCACACCCAGGTGGGCTCATCTTTCCCCACCACAGACCTGCCCCATTAGCCAATGTCCCCATGGACCTGCACCACTTCTTTTGCTGCCCAGGTTCCCAAGGGGCATTTTCCCATTCTACCAATTACATCAAAACAGCATGGCCAGCTCAAGGACACGTGGCAGTGATATTTTCCATTCCACCCAGAGCCAATATCTCCTGTTGCCTCCCTCCTCTGACCAGGGTGCCACCAAAACAGCTTTGCCCGAGGACAACACAGTTGTGGGGAATGGCTGAATAAGACCATACCATTGTTTCTTATTGCCTTGACAATACACTGAAGCCTGAGAGATCCATTTTAACCCTGTGCTGGGGTAATACCAGCTGATGAAATGCTGCTGGAAACAAGGCAAGCAACTAGACTCGCAAAACCTAGTTTTCACACATGTGTAGGATCATCAGGATAAGTGGGGTTTTGCCTCCAGAGAGGGGCTGGCTTTTTGCCTGGGAAGAGTCTCCAGTCTCTCCCTCTAAAGGCTGAATTTTCAAGTACTGTATAGCAAATCCCTTCCCAGTACTCCACTGTTTTTTGAAAATACAAAAATTATCCCAAATGTTCAAAGCACTCATGTTCTTTAGCTAGAGCCTCCTGCAAAATCTGCTGAGTCTGAAGATGACCTGCAGCCAACATCCATGGGCTTAGAGGGTTTAACCAACAGGCTGCTGCTTACCAAGAACTGTAATTCCTATTTTCCAGAGCGCTGTTTCTTTAACATTGCTATTAATTCCAATCATGGCACATCTAATTTAGGAATTCCTCAGTGACCAATACACTTCAGTGCCATGACAGGAGCATGGAGCAGTGAGAAAACAGTTAAACACGGCTGCATAAGCTCAGTTCCACTACTTGGTCTCTGGGGAACAGCACCATTTCATAAAGTGACTCCTCCCTTCATCACTCCATGTAGGATCTCTACAAATAAATAAGAAATAGGCTTTATTATGAGGGTCATTGCCCAGCCAGGATTATCCTGCAGTGCTGGAGGTTCAGGAGTCCCTTTTCTGAGAAGCATTGAGCCATCTGCTCGAGGTCCCACAATGTGTGGTTGCATGAACATCTGAATGTATGCAGACCTGTTGGAAGCATCAAGAGCGGAACAGGCAGGTACTGCTCCAGCTCTTTCTAAATCCAGCTCTTTCTAAACCTAGTTTCTCAACTTCCTGCAGCAAGACAGAGCAATTGCACCCCAGATGATGAAATATTTCCTTCAGTTTACCCTAAATTCCAGCGAGTGATGTAACCAGCCATCCTTTAGTTTTGCATCACCTAGCACAGTAAGGAACATGAACAAATCAATTCTCAGTGGATTGCTTCCGTATTTAAATCCCCCAATAAAACCTTTTCTGTTTATCCTGTTCAGATCCCTTTCACATCTGCCATCAGGGTGTCCTTACATGCCTCATCCTGCCAAGGTTAATAGTCAGAGCTGGCATGGTTCCAGCTCATTTCATCATCTTGTCTGAGATGACATTTTAAGCAGCAAGTGCTTTGTGTCTGACTGGTGTAAAGTCAAGTGCCTTAGCTCTCATAGCTGGTGCTGATAGTGCTCAGTTAGAAGTCTGCTAAATGGCTAGTTTCTGTCATTACACTAATTGCCTGGGAGAAAAGAGAGAGGAGTGTATCTTCCATTGGAAAAAACCCACATAACTGTTAGTCTATGCTGACCTTTTCCTGCTGTTTCCTTCTCCTCTGTGAATGAACACTATTAGCTGAAACTCCCCCGTGTTTGCTCCTTGTTCTGCACTTCCTGGTTACAGCTTGGGGTGACATGGCCAGAAATTTGCATGGGTTTTTAAAAAAGCAGGTACAATTTTCATGGACATGGATCTTACTTTTTCTTAGCAGCATAAACAGGATATTCTGTGGAAAATAAGGTGAAATGGAGCAATATTCAACCATGCATGTAGTTTTCTCCAACTGAATAGTCCCGCTTGCTTAATATTAAACACAAACTGAGGGGAAAATAAAGGAAAGTGTGTGGTTTCAATAAATCAGGAACTTAAAGAAATCCCTCTGTACATTATCATCTTTATCGGCATCTTAAACAACTTCCTCTACCAGAAAAGCTGCCCAGAATGTAGATGAAAGAGCAAACTTTGCCACAGACAAATCCTAACTTGAGTTCAACCAGCAGCACCCAGGAATTAACTCCTCATCTCCTGGGACCTGTGGCTTTCCTTTGGCCTGGGAAGGGCTATGGTTGTCTATGCTTCTTCCTCTAATCCAACGTTAGCTGGAGAAGCTCTTGAGGTTTTTCTGTACAAGGACAAATTCTTCCTCACTGTCTGAGTGGTGGGACAGAGAGATCCCCCTGCATAAGAAACACAGCTCCCTTCACCTTGGCATCCCCACTGCAGCTCCCAACACACTGGGAGTTATTGTACCTGGCTGGTATCTATCACCCCACTCTGCTGCACCCTGACAGCTCTCATTTAAACAGCTGGAGCCCCACAGATTGCCCTCAGATCCCCAGGCCATCAAGAGACCCCGAAATAGGCTGCAGCAGGAGAAAGCCCTGGGTGCAGTGCGGGGAAGCCTTTGAAGCTGACATCACTTGGGTTGGAGGTGTTTTGAACTGTGGAGAGGAAGCAATATGAAAAGAAAAGGCTTTTATTCTGACAGTCAAGCTTAAGCCTGCCATGACTGTATGTAAAGTGCAAACTCAGAACTTAAAGAGGGAAAAATAAAAGGGCTGGATTCAACGAACAGTCGGGTTTGACTCCAGCTCAGCTGTCAGAGGAATAAAGCCTTTGAAAAAGAACAAACCAAATCCTCAGTTCTTTTCCCCAGCATCAACCCTGACTGCTGCAGCTTCAAAGGCTGGGCTATGCCACGGAGGTCCCGCAGGGAGAGCGGGGCCGCCCCCGCAGCTGCTCCAGCCCTTTGCACGCCTGGCCACACCGCAGCTCTTTGCTCAGCACCCTGGGTCCCCCAGGCTGGTCCAGCTTCCCTGGCAGGCTGCTGCCCACCCACACCTCCAAAGGAAGGGGGCTCATTCCCTGGCTCCGGTGTTCTTTCACTTTGGGTTTACTCTCACGGCAGCACTGAGTTTGGGTCAGTGCCGCCTCTCAGATGCTCGATTAGGAAGGGAGTAATTACCATCTCTGCTTTGTGCCTCCAGCATCTGCTCCTACACCTCCAGACACACGCTGGTGCTCCAGGCACGGGGATGACCTCAGTGTCAGAGCTCTGTGGTGATCCAAAGGCAAAGGTGTGCTCACAAAACTTGTGTGTAGAGACAGCAAACCCAAAAGGCAGAGCTGGACGTCAAGGCAGAAACTAAAGCAGCTCATCATCACTGGGGTTGTATTTGCCTTTCCAAAGGGCATAACATTTTATGCGATTCATTAAGATTAGAGCCCTGAGTGTATTCATCAGGGCCTTGTTGGTATGGAAATTAATCATTTTAGGGCGCATGGCTGAGCTTTGAAGGTGGCTCCTGTGAGGCTGCACAGGCTGGCCCTTGCATGATGTGAAGGTGCTCGTGCTCAGCACAGGCTGGCCAGCTCCAGCCTGGAGCAGGGCTGGCTCCAGGGCTGATGAGATAGCCAGGGGCTGTGGAATCCTGCCCACAGCTTGGCTTGCTGAAGCAGGAGGAGGGACAGCAGCCATCCGGAGCCTACACACCACTCCATGGCTCAGCACCAGGAATGAGCAATCCCGAGGTATTTGTGTGCTCCCACTTTGGCCCTTGTGGTGTTTTAATAGTGGTCAAAGCAGCTAAATTAAAGGGAGAGCATTGAACCACTGCTTCTGCTGCCATATTCTTCCACTCTGGTTATTTGTGGTCTCCATCCCCATGGCTAGTCCCTCTCCACTGAGGGTAGCAAGTGAGGTGGTCCAGCTTGATGAGTAGCAGAGATCAGGTATTGAGGGTGCTGGTCCTTCTGCAGGACTGCAGCAGGAAGAGCTGCTCCTTTGGGACTGGGTCACATACAGGCAGGAGCAGGGGCTGGGCTGTGGGATGCTGCACACTGGGTGTGGTACATGCACATCTCTGCACCTCAAACCATACTGCCCCTTCCTGATGTGGTATTTAGTCATAACTGGGAGAAATTTATCCACATTTTCAGTCCTCTGGATATTAAAAAATTTTATATAAAAATCTGAAATGGGTAATTTTAATATTGCTGTATGATGAATTAGTAGATTTATTACTCTTATAGTTCTGCATAGCTGCAAAATCTGTGAGTTAGTACAGCTTTACAGCATCCTGACCCTTCAAGTGTTTGTTTTTCCCATTGCATCCTTACCAAGAATAAGAGATAACTGCACTTGTCTGCAAAACGCCCTGGGTAAGACAAGATCATCAGGAAAATGGCAAAAAGTAAGATGCATGTTCCGTGTTGCACTGACTTCCCTGTCACTTCTGCTCAGTTTATTAGCAGAAAACATACTTTTACTGCACTCCTGCCTTCAGACTCAATCTACTGCAGGAGGTGCTCAGCCACAGAGGGTTTTTTTTCCCTTTTCACTTTGCAATGTGATACTGATCACACTGAAAGAAGCCTCTCCTCTTTGTCGGCTCGTCGGCAGCAGCGACAAACTGCTGCCCAGTGACGCAGGGACGGAGCATTGCTGCGTGTTCCCGACATCTCCAGCCTGACCTAATCCATTCACTGACCCAGCATCTATGGGACGACGTTTCTTTTGGCATGAAGCAGATCTCTGGCAAGTTTGCTCAGTGAGACCTCGCAGACTTTCCACAAACATATTCCTGACGTAGCAGGAGTCGGGAGACAACGCCAAAGACGTTCACAAAGGTGGCGTTAGCTTTGTTCTTCCACACTGAAATTGAGCTTTCCTACAAACTTCAATGGGTTTTTTTGAGCAAAACCATCCCACCTTGGTTTTTCTGGCACAACCATCTCTCTCCAACACTAAATCTCATTATGAGTTGAAAAGAATGACGGAAACCGCAAAGCTGTAAAAGTAGGAAGTGCTAAGGTTGTTGCTGCTGTTTCCAAAGCATGAAATAAGGTATTGAATAATGAGGGTTTTTTTCAGTGCTTGAGCTCTGTGGGGATATTGCTGCAGCTAATTCCTGGTCATGTATTTAACAAACTTACAAGCAAGGTCACTTGGTCACGTCAGGTATGGGAACCCCGTGAGTCCTGTGGGCAAAGAGAATTAGAAGCAAAAAAGCACAAGATCTCTGAGTTCATCAGAAACCCAGACAAGGAAGATCCTGTGGAATAAATGCTATAATCCCTTCTCTCTCAGGGATGGAGTGGCTGTCTGACCCAGGGCACTGCTGGTCTAACAGCATTACCTTGGGGACATTTTGGGCTCAGTTGCCTAGAGATTGCATGTGGTCTGCCAAAGAAACTGTTTCTCTCAAAGCTCAGATGGTCATCCACAAGCTCCTCATAGGAGGAAATAATAACCACAAACTTTCTTGTCTTGGCACCACAGGGCTGGCCACATTACGAATGAACTTCTCCCATTCATACTTGGATTTCACCACACGAAGAAGAAAGAGAAGAAATGCTGCAACAAGAGGGAGGCTGGAAAGAAAGAGCAGAGCAAAGTAACAGTCAATATAAACAATGATTCAGGAGATCCTTCCCAAAAGTAACACAAGCAGCTCACTTAACATCCTACGTCAGAAATGGTGATTCCACGTCTGGTATTCAGGAATAAGGATCATTAACTATTAATAACATTTGCAAATATTAAACAAAGCATTTCCCTGCTGTTGCACGGGTAAGTGAACTAACAGGCTGATATTACGTTTCTTAGAATCACAGAAAGGCTTGGTTTGGAAGGGACCTTAAAGATTCATCTAGCTCCAACCAACATCTTAACTCTAAATATTATGAAGCATTTTGAAAGCACTTTATCAAGCTCATACCACAAAACAAACTCTCCTTCAGGAAGCTGTGATAGTACCAAAGACAAAGCTGGCAAAATCAGGAAAACTGTTAAAGCTTTTTGTGCCCCAGAAGGGTTTCACAAGAGGTCCCCATTCCACCTTCAGCTGCAGTTGAGTGCCCAGCACTGGCTCCTGTACCCCAGCATGTGATAAGATTTGATGAATAGCAGCAAAATTTATGTTGCCATCCCCCAATCCCCTCATTTCAGCCCTGAGCAGGATGAGTGCCCTCAGGGATGTGCTGGGATGTGCAGCAGGGTGGATGTAAACCTACCTCAGTTTCCCCCCACTCACCTGCCAGGAGCAGGATGAGGAGCAGAGCTTGGAAAGAGGCAGGAACTCTGAATGTTTTTATTTTGCTCTTTAAATGGTTTTCTCCTTCCTTTAAATTTACAGCCTTGAGTCCATTATTCACTTCACGTCTGAAATTGAAATTATGGGGGGGAAAAATCTTCAGTGCATTTACTTGGGTTCATTATCTGTCAAATGGTATAGAAGGAATAAATTGGGAAGGAAATTTTAAAACCATTCTTCTGACATGAGTCACAGGAGTAAGCTATCAGAAGCCATGTCAAAGGCACTGCAGTTGGCAAGAAACATATAGCATCTTTATGATTCTTCCTTTCACAAAATCCAAACCATAAACAACAGAAACAAGGGAAAGCAGGGAATATAATTTCATTAGAGGAGACGTGACATAAATTGAATAATAAATATTAGCTGTTATCTAGGAAAATATAAAAAGCCATTTTCAAAATCATTAGCTCTAATCACAAATGAATTTTGCAGCTTCTTTTCCATTTTGTACCTGCATAATGAACTCTGATAAATTCAAGGGACTACATGTTAAATAAAGAGATAGAAGGGTCTAATTTGCTGCTTCATTAAACCAGCTTATTTCTGGAACGTCTTGCGTGTTGCTCTGAATTTCCCATCTCTGAAAGGTGGAGACAATGAACTATCTGTCTCTAATGTAGTGTGGCACACAATTAGGGATTCAAAAGGATGTGAATCTCTTTCCATCAGAGATACACGCAGCGATTATTATTTTATTACCAAATACTGTCAGCGTTACAGATTTCCAACAGCTACCCTGACACCTGACGTGCATGTTAAATTTGCACAAAACATTGCAAGAAAAAGTCAGATGGAGCATATTTATGCCACATTATTCCTTCTTACATAAGTCTCCAGTAAGCCTGGAAAGGTTAAATATTCCTGGAGTGAAGATTTGCAGCCGGACAGGATTATATAGAGGATGACCTGCCTGTTTGGATGTATTTTTAACATTGCGATACGGCACAAGCTCAAGTTTACACACTCTGCTTGCAAATCTTCAGAGCCTTTAAGAGCTTACCTGAACCTATCTCTGCTCAGTGAACTTACATGTGTGGATCTGAAACACGGGCCTGCTTGGGGGTGAATTCTACTAAAGACCTCTCAGCTTCAGCGGAAAATTTTTTTCAAAACACATATTAACACAAAGTTCTGTAACCTCCACTTGACTCTAGCCAAGTGAATTTGCAGGAGGAAGATGTTTGAAGCAGTCCTGTAAACATAAAAACACTCCAAAAGGCTTTGGCCTCCTAGGGAAACACAGATGTCTCCTTAGATGCAGTATCAGCTTGGGGTTTACCTCTACAATCAGAGTATATGTACCTATCCACAGGAGAACCTCTGGCAATCTGAACGACAATGAAAGAAATGATTGAGGCATTCAGAGTCGTGTTTGCCTTCACACATATACACCTGTGGCATGGTCAGCATTGCCACTTATATACCATGGGTCTGCAAAATTTCCAGCCACTGAACAGCCTCTTCCCTGGATTTCATTCTCCTCTTATTGCCTTTCCCAGCAAGATGATGAGGCTTGGAGCAACCTGGTCTAGTGGAAGGTGTCCCTGCCCATGGTAGGGGGGTTGGAACTAGAGGAGCTTTAAGGTCCATTCCAACCCAAACCATTCTATGTTTCTGTGATTCTAATGAAAAACAAAGTTCTCAGCAACTTGCAGGATCCAAATTGCTGTGCCAGAACAAAGTAAAGCAAGAGCTGTAATACATTTTATAACCATGAGGAGGAAAAGGGAAAGAACGGAACTCCCCAAAACACTGGACTTGAGGATTCAAACTCTGAAGTCAAGACATTCAAAATCATGGTTCCCGCAGCACCCATAACTCACCTGCTTGCACATATGTCACACGTGCTACTGGGTATGAGGTTATATTTATGTCTTGCTCCTTCTCTGCCAGGAACAGAGTTATGGCTACTGGGGGAACTATAAGTTTGATTTTCCTGACTTATGTGTGTTGAATCTTCAAGAAAGGAAAAAAACCCAACCTGCTTGCTATGATGGCAGCAAATATGTCTCTTTCTGTTTGACTTTATTTCTACTTCCTTTTCTGTTCCTCTGCCTCTTCACAGCCAGATAAAACGGTGGACTTTACCATGAAGAGGAATAGTTGTTAAAAAGAAGCAACCTGTGCCTTCTACAGGAAAAAATTCTTCACTGAAAGCTGTTGGAACAGGTTGCACAGGGCAGTGGTGGAGTCACCATCCCTGGAAGGATGTAGGTGTGCAGATGTGACACTGAGGGACATGGTTTACTGGTGACCACAGCGCTGCTGGGGTAACAGTTGGACTCAAGGATCTTAGAGGTCTTTTCCAACCAGAAGGATCCTATGGTTCTTTGGAAGAGGCAACATCTTCCCATACAGTTCCAGTCCTTACAGGACCTGGCTGGAGAGGCGGCGTTAAAAACACTGAAGCCTTCTAGTTAAGTTCTCCTTACTAAACTGCTGCTTGCAGCAACCTTTTAAAATAAACTCTACCACTTTCTTGTGGGTAACTTGCAACAATGTCTAAGCTATCCCTGTCTGGAACTGCTTACAACATCAGTTCAAAGTTTATCAAAATGCAACTGGAGCAACCCAGAGCCCGTATTTCAGAGCCATTTACCAGCACTCATTGCACTGTGGCGTTGAAAGGTGAGGAACACTTCACTTTTCTGTCTGCAGGGGTAGCAGCTGTTAAGTGGCCTTTTTGCTGGAAATAGTATTTGGGAGATTGTCACATACTTTCAAAGAAAATTTCAAAGAAAATTTCTCCTGTTTCTCTGCTGAAAGTTATTAAGCAATGCCTGTTGCAGTGGCTCAGAGTGGTTACAGGGAAGGGGTCTTTGCAAAGGCTGTGGGGTGGTTCCCAGTGACTTTGATAACCCTTGCATTGAGTTCTAAATCCCTTTGTCTGTTTGATTTCCTCTCTGTCTCCTTGGCATTCCCAATGTCCTACTGACACCCACCATGGGCAGTGGCAGCAGGTACAGCAGTCCATGTGTCCAGGCCTGGATGGACACAGCTAACTGGGACAGAGGGAGAAATAGGCAGCACTAATGGAATGAATACTCAGCACTTTGATGTTCAGCAGAGCACTGCTGCCATGGCTCACTCTGTAAAGCGAACGGAGCTCCTCACTCCCTTTGGTCATTTATTTATAGGAGGAAAAAGAAGAAAAGAGAATTAACCTGGATCCTGCTGCTGTGTCTCTACGCTGTGATACTTTTCTTGTGGAAGTCCTACCGATTAAAAAATGCTTTTGATTTGATTTCCTGGAACATTCTGTTGTTTTCAACCCCAATATGGGTTTATTTCAGGCATATTTCTGAGGCTTTCAACGAACAAAGTTGCAAGGAAATATATTGCATTTGGGAAAACCATACAAATGGTAAATGTCTTTTCAAATAAGTTATAATGATATTTCAAGGGCAGTTTAGACCTATTCAAATTGCATATTCTCATTACCATTCTTAGCAACAGACATAAGTCCTTCAATCTCCATGTAGTTTTGTTACTCTCTCTCCACAATTTTCAATTTCCTTACAACTATTCAGCTGATTTATTTTTTCCCTCCTGTATCTTAAATGCATTGTAACCCCATACATTTGTTTCAGTCTTTCAGCTTCAATACTCAAGGTCGTTAAAACCCCCAAAATATCCTTTGCTTATACCACAACTTTAAATGTGCTCTTTCATGTCCAGTGGCTTGTTACGTAATTACCAGTGGTGATATTATCCTGTTTTTATATTTTTATGATTAAAGAGATAAAAATGAACTCAACTGAATAAAACATAGGAAGCTACTTGCAGTATCTGTGGCAATTCTGCTGCTGCTCCAGTTGCAGAGGTGACAGAGAGATGCAGAATTAGTCATTCTTGGTGTGTTGCTTGAAAGTTAACTGAGAAGAAGTAAATTATATACTAATAACATCTGACCCTTTTGATTAAGTGCTGCTCAAACATGCAAAAAGTTTTAAATTGATTGCATTGTACAGAGAGGCAAGGTACATGCCAGTTCAGACAGTCCAAATCTGCCTTAAAAATGAGGATGTCCTGCCAGCCATGTCCCAAGATTGCACCTCAGTGTCTCTTTGGGTAACGCTTGGTTGGATACCATCTCTTTGGTCTTGTGCCTGGCTGGGAGCTGCTTACCCTCCACACACAAAGGCAGCCCACAGGGACCCCCACAGGTCCCCAACATGCAAGGACACAACCCTGGGCAGTTTTGTTTAAAAATGCAAATCTATGGTTCAGCCAAACCTCCAAACCTGACAGTGGAAGCAAGTGTGAGTACAGGGAAGCTCCCTGGGAATACACCATGTGTGGGAATTCAGTTTCCCAGCTGTGCTGATGGAGGTCAGGGAAGGTTGAAGAAGGTCAGAGGAAGGTCTGTCTGAGTGCAGGGGGTAGCAGGACATTGCTGAGGGGAGCTCAGGCTGAGGGACCTGCCAGGTGCTGCCGCTGCGGCCAAAGGGCTGCGCTGACGGAGCGCGGGGTGACGGCTGTGCCCGCTGCCATATGGGACTGTCAACTCCGCTCACGGAGCAGCAGCACGGAGCTGCAGGGCTGCAAGGGACCTGCGGAGCCCAGGCAGCCAGTGCCCTGCCCCAGAGCAGGATCAGGCCCTGGCAGACCCTCCCTGACAGCTGATTTCTGACAGATTGCCCCTGCCTCTTCTCTAAATGTAGATCACCCGTTCAACACGCCCTGCCTCCACCACCGCAGGACTTTCTGACTGCTCATCCACATCCTCCCTGCCACCCGCTCCTGCCAGCCCCTTGCCAGCTCCATGCCAAGCCTGAGGAGCACCAGCTCCTCTGCAGAGAAATTTTGATGTGGGCACACAGGGAAACAATGATGCAGAACACTGCTGTTGTGGTTTTTATCTCTGTGTTCCTTAGTAACCCATTTTGTGTGCTGGAAAAAACAACACAACGTCTGAGCCCCTAAATTGCTGAAGACAGCAGTGCAAAGACTACAGACAAAGAGCATTGAAGCCAACAAAGTTCATGGCCACATGAACTTGCCCCAAGGGCTCTTGGAGCTCCTCACTCCATGCATGTACTTTCTGCTCTCAGCCCCTTTGCTCCACGTGTAAATCCAATGATGGAAAAAGAGGGGACAGCTCCCTTCCGGAGCTGTCCTCCATGAGGCTGAGATCACTGCCATTTGTTCCACTGCTGGCTGCAAGAGGTGTGAGCGTGGGACGTGCCAGCCTCCTGCGGCATGTTTACCGGGTGGATGAACCCAGGAGCTCAGACAAGACAGGAAAGGATCTGCTTTCATTCCCGCTAATCCAGGCCCTCCCCTTGAATCACAGCCTTGGTTTAAAAACAAAAGGTTTATGTAAACATATAGCTTGCTTTTAATTTGAAGCTACAATTCCTTCTTCTCTACTAAAAGGTTATGGGTTTTTTTCCATGTGACTGCCAGACTTGCAGCCTGTCTGGCGCAGGCACAGCCAGTGATCAGAGCTGGGACGGGGACAACTAACTAAAACCCATCACTGGTAGAAATGGCCCATCCTGTGCTCCTGTGGGTCTCGGGTCCTGTGGCTTTGGCGTTTCTCTGGGCAGGCACAGTCCTGCGTACCCAGAGGAGATTCCTGATGCTGCCCGCAGCAGCAGCAGCCCCAGGGAGCCATGGCTGGCGGAGAGCCAGGGGATGAGGCACAGCTTCTTCAAAGCTCATGTTCAACTTATGAAAACAGACGAAAGGAAGAGAAAACCTCTGCCATTACTCACTCCCGGGGCAGCCGGGCTGTGCCGCCGCGGGAGTGTTGGCTCCCACGACCGCAGGGAGTGCAGCCGGAGCATCCCGACAGGCGCAGCCCGCGGCTGCGGGCCCTGAGTCACACCTGCAGGTGGGGGGGCTGCTGTGTCACCGGGGCTCCCTGTCACCCCAGCCACCATCCCGTGGCTGTCCCGGACATCTGCATCACTGGCACGTACCTTAACCGTGCTGGCTCCCAGCCCATCCAGGCACTGAACATGGAGCAAGCCTTTGGTGAGCCTGACACTCTCCTCTACAGAGTCACAGCAAGTTCTCCCAGCGAGTTATCAGCTTTTCCCCCACAAGCAGAATCTGCTTTACCATTGCCGTGGCTTCTGCTCTACCTGCAGCAGCACAGATCAACTTCCACTGCTCCTTACTGTTCCAGGGTCTTCTGACATGTTGTATCCATACAGAATAGATTTGCTTCACTTTTGCTGGGAGTTGCAGGAAAACACCCAGACTTCACTTGTTTATTCAGCTGGGGCTGGTGGGAAAAGGTGCCCACAGCTGTCCCTGGATGAAGTACCTCAAATCCTTCACCCTTCCATGGCTGGTTTTCCTGGGAGAGGCTATAGAAACCTCCTTGGCAGCTTCACTGCTGAGATAGTGATGACAGCAGCAGAGCCCCAGCTTCCCTGCCTGACATCCCTCACCCTCCCCACATGGGCGGTTTTTAAAAGCAGAGTTTAAGTGAACTAGACAGTAACAAAATAAAAGAAAACAACCCCAAATCTGGCACAGAAACACACAGCCTCACTCACATCACCCTTCTACAAAAGCAAGCAAATTTTGCACCAAGTCACTCATTCCCACCAGGAAAAAAGAAGCTGCTGGTGCATCTGCTCTCCAAGAATGACCCCTTCGAGCTGGTGCTGCCGTCCTCAGGGATCTGCTAATTTCACATTCCCTAACAAGGGCTGCAGACCCACACTGCTGTCTTGCTCTATGTTTCACAACCATTAAAACACTCATTAGAGAAGTGCTCCGCTTGCTCTTTGGCCTTTGGAGCTCATTTGAGTCACTGAGTAGCTGGTCAGGGTCTTGGAAGAGTATTCTTAAGAAAATAACATCTGACGATAAATTTACAGCTCCAGCAACTGCATATTAAGAGCTTTTTACTCCAGCTAGTCCTGTGTCACAAATTGTCGGTACAGATTGGTGGGAAAGGAGTATGAAATATTCATGAAGTTATCAATGGGACCAAGATACCCAGTTAATGATGTTGCTGAGCAGTTCCTCTGGCGCCGGATGCCCGGTGCCTACTGGCTCGTTAGGGTGGCTGTGATTTGCTGGTGCCTCTGTGACAGTGTTTGCTCCATACCACTGACACAGCACCACGCTCCTGGGCCAGCTCCATCTTAATTAGCTCTGCTGCCACTGGAATTAGGCAACATGTTGGAGGAGTCACTTAAATTAACTTCTGACTCTTCCTCAGACAGATGGGACCTCGGTACCCGTGCCTGCCTATTACGTTTGTTTAATCATTCTTTAAAGGACTGTCACAACACACTGTACTGTCTGGGTGCGTCAGAGATGTGACCTTGGCTTCAGCGCTGGGTTCTGAAAATGAATGCATTTCTTAGAAGGCATCTGAGCTTTGCCAAGCAAGCTGATTAGCAATTTGGATCACAGCGTAGAGGTTTCCAGGTAACAAGGTCCTGCTGGCTTGTGCAGCTCGTATCCTAAAATAGGACCTGCTTTGGAATTCTCATCCCAGCCCACCACCTGTGCCCGCTGCTGACCCCAGTGATGGGGTTGGGGTCCATGGTGGTCTGTGCTGTCCATGAGTGCTCACTACAACACAGGCTGGACACTCTCTAGTCCATACAGAGCCCTGCTGATGGGTTTTGCATGAATGAGCACAACAGGTGCCAACTGGAACCCTTCATGCACCCCTGGCTGTGCTAAGCTTGCTTTGGGACACCACCAGCCTATGGCTGATCTTTGGCACTCCAAAAACAGAGTGTCAGTGCCCTCTGTGGCCCATTCCAGCCAGGAGTTGTTACAGAGAGAGAGGCTGTAAAGCTGCACTCTACTCACACCACGACTACATGCTGACAGGGGCTTCAGCATCTCCCTCCTAAAGCTGGCTGCAGTGTCCTACACACTGCAGGATAGCTGGAAGAAGCCCAAATGCTACAGGATGGGACATTCTGGAGTGTTTCAGCCCAGATTCTGCATGGGAAAACTTTAAGACATTTCTACAAACATTAGCAATGACGAAAGGGTGCTGGGATGAGGCTGTTTGGTACCTGGAGGTCACAGTGCTGCGGACCTGGCCCTGTCACACCTTCAGTACCACCAGCCAGGGCTTTTGCCTGCTGCAGGAATGCTCCTCTAGCCACCACAGGAACAGCTCCTGCTGAGGATCCTCTCACCCAGCCCTTGCTTTAGTTTGAGTCCAGAGCCACAAAGGGAAGGCACAGCTCCAGTCATGCTCCTGTATTCAGGTGCAGGAGCAGACCTGAAAACTTGAACTGATGCTTAGTCAAGAGACTTTTCAGACACTTGCCCATCTGCTCGAATTTATGTGAAACTGTGAGCAGAAAGTGCTCTTAGTTTCCAGGGGTTAAAAAAAAAAAAAAAAGGTTCACAATTTTTCCTCCCTGGAGGTTTGCTTTCAAGTTTCAGCTTCAAACAAGCCCAAATTTCAAAGTTCCAGCACACACATAGCTCTGCATGCAGACCACGCAGGTTAAGGATTTCCCTGCAGCTTCCCACGGTGCACAGCCCCTGCTGCTCCCTGCCTAACGTACTGCACAGCTTAATTGTGGGAGAAATAAACCCACGTCACTTGCAGGACCAGAGCTGATAGGCTTATACATCAGTTTGGGGATGTTTTCCTCATTTCCCTCAGGATGCTCTGTAAGATACCAGCAACGCTGTTGTTCTTTTCTGAAACAATAACATCTTTCTGGTAGGACCATATTGCAGCTTTTCTGAAACTCACAGCAAGGAGCAGCAAAAAGTGCTTCCACCACACCTCGTCCTACTGCAGGTTTGTGCCAACTCTGATGCTGATTTAATTCCATAACTCAAACTTTTAAAGGCAGGCTTAATCTGCTGTACTGTGGCCTCTCTGCTGCAAGTCATCTTCCCTTATTCCAAGCAATTTAGTCCCTGATGCAGCGAGGCACTTAAGTCCATGCTTAAGTATCATGTAATGCAATGCATGGGCTTTAGCTCTTGCAGAGTCACAGTTACAACACTGTAACATCCTCTCCTGCCATGAGGACAGGGCTCTGTGTGACGTGGTGTCCCCTCCGTGGGGTACAGGATGTCTCTGGGTCATGGTCCTGCTGACCTGGAGCTGCCCTGCTGAGTGCTCTGGTTTTGTGGGGAATTAGGGGGAACGATATCTCCTAGCTGCAACCACTCTGGAATGAGTTTATCAAACCAAAGTGGGTTTGGAGGCCATGCTCCCAGCCCTTGCTCGGTGTTTTTTTACAATGAACATTATTCACATGGAAATAACCACGGTTTGGCATTCATTCCCTAACCCATGCTAAGATCTCCTGTTGTTTCTGTGGTGATCCCTGAGTGTTGCCCCTCTCTGTGAAGCAAGATCAGAGTCACCGTCCCCAGCCCCACTGCTCGCCTTCCATGGCTCCAGGAACACCGTTGGCATTCCTGTGCAAACTGCCTGCTCTCCAAAGGGAAGGAGCAGCCATCTCCTGCACAATAGTGCACAAATAAGGACATGATTAAAGCATACTGGATGCTGAGAGGCAAACTACTGCACTATGATGTTCAAAAAGCCAGAATAATGTGATGGTTATAAAGACAGACAGCTCAGGCAAAGCTTGCCTAGAGCACAGAATGATTGTCAGGATGGGCAGAAATGTAGAAAATCATGTGAGTGTGTAAGCTGCCAAAGCCAATTAATCCAAAGAACATTTTGCAACCATTAGGCTTCTATTACTGTGCATGCATTGTAATTACTATGGGTCTGCACGGATATGATTGCAGATCTTTAATGATACTGAGGTTCTATTTGAACTTTAATTATTTTCATTTAATTTGTTTGTGTTTAATTGTTGCAGCACCTAAAGTTGGAAAAAGTGACTTATTTTTTAATTTGTCATTTCGAGTGCTGCTGTACCCAGATCATCCTAGCAACCAAGAAGAGGAGTCTGGAAGGGCTGCTCAGAAGGAAGAGATGTGGTGTTTCTGTCTCTCATTCTACTTTACAGGCAATGCATGCTGTTAATATCAGAGCCTGGAAAATAGTAGGAACACGGTGATCAAGGAAACTTCTGCTGATAAAAAAGTACAGAGAGCACTTTGCAAGGCGCCTTTGAGTGAATCATCGTCCTCTATGTCAGGGTTGAAGCAGCCAGAGAAATAAAGGTGAACCCAAACCTTACAGTCAGGACTGGATCCACATTTTGTGGTCGACTTAAATCAATGTTGCAACATCCTGGACTAGAACTACGAGAAATATCATATTGGATAAAACTGAGATTTCAGTTTGGTTGTTTGGGCTTTTCCTCTGCCCTAAGATAAATAACATGAGTTTATGTCACATTGAGCTCTTGACTGGCAATGCCTTCTCCCTGTTAAAGAACACAAAATCTGTTTTATCAAAGTAAGAACATGAGAATATGGTATTTCTCATCTTGCTGTATGGCTGACCTGGGGAAGGTGCAACAACAGTTTGTCACTTTTAGGGAAATCAAACAAGTTAATGAGTTATTAAATGAATTAATTCAACCCAGTGAATACTCTTTCATATCTTCTATCCATGTGGTTAAAACTACTGTGAAATGCTGCTTGTAGGAAAAGGATGAGACAGGGAAAAGTAGGCAAATACTGTTCTAGAAAAAATTAAAGACACAAATCCCACTGGTTTGCCACCATTTGAAGCATCTCAAACTTCTGAAATTGAGACTCAAGTCTGTAAGTCGCCCATCAGATCTCAATATCTATGGAGGTGACATCTCTGTACAGTACTCACTTTCCTGGACAATAAATGCTGATCCTGTCACTCCTTTGAGGAGAGTTGTACTGGACCAAAAGGACATAGAATGATAGAATGATGATAGAATGGTTTGGGCTGGAAGGGACCCTAAAGATAATTTCCTTCCAACACCCCAGAATGGACAGGGACACCTTGCACTAGATGTACAAAAGAAATACCTTTATTTTGTATTTTAAAAAATAAAATAAAATCTAAAATAATGAATTCAAGATACAGCAGAATTGCTACTAGAAGCAGTCATCTCAGAGCATTTGCCTAGCCTGACCTTTTTGAAGTCTCAAAGCCATTAAAGAAATGGATTTCTTTAGACAAGCCATTAAAGGCTAATTTTTTCCTTTTTTGGGGGATGGAAATGAACTGTAAGTTAAACTTTATCTTGTTTCTTCACCCAGATATAATTCTAAGTGTCTGAGTTCTATGATTGCATGGGACTCTGGACAACTGGGACAGAGAAGCCCCATACAAAGGAGTCTGCCTGTCCTCTCTGCTGGCATTTACCAGCCCCAGTGGCTCTATGAGAGCAGCAAAAAGAGGAGAGGCAAGAGGGCGAAGGAAAGACAATGAGGAAGACACCTGGCCCTAGCAGTGAGCACTGCAAACAGGCAGAGACACCCAGCAAGGAGATAAACAGCCAGAGGAATCCCCTTCTTGCAGGTCAGAGCATATTGCTGTGTTTGTTTTGCTTCAGAGTCCAATGAGAAGGACTCTGATCTATCTGCTTCAGCTGCACAGAGGCAGCTGAAGGTTTTCAACCTTATACTCAAGTGTAAGCAGCTCCTGAGTATGAGTATGAGCATGAGTTGGGGCAGCACCTGGGGTTTTTTTTAATATGTCTGCTTTACTTAGGAATGGCAGAGAGATTTGTGACTGACAAAATGTACAGCACCATCTCCCACCTCCCTTGCAGACCAGCCCTGACCTAAAATCCTGTAAAACAAAGTACAGCCTGAGCTTCTCCCTCCCTCCAGCCCTGACAGCGTGGGCTTCCCTTCCATATCCTTTTCCCAGATCTGTATGAAATGCGCAAAAACATTACAGGCAGTCCTGTAACCACAAAACCTCTGTCCTGCACAGCCAGTGCCCACTATGTTATGAGTATTTGCAGCACAACCCATTCCCCAGACATACAACTCACACTGAAGCTCAATCCCTGAGCAATACATCCTCGTGACTAATAGAAACAATCACTTTAGACAAAGGCTCACAGGTACTTGGACAAGTTAAAAGTGTTTCAGAAGCCTGATTAAAACAAGTGGGACAAAATCCAAGTACAATTTTCTCCCTGGCCAACCTTAGCAGTGGTTGTAAATCAGGAGTGGTTGCAATGTTATTTATTACTATTACAACTCCTGTAGCAGCGTTATGGAGACAGAGCACAAAGATCTCATTACAAGGCGAATGGACAGCTCTGAAGTGATCAGAAAGACTATGAGTGCTCATGGGAGCACCCTTTTAAGCTAATAGTTATTTAAGCAGTTTATAGGAAGAGGGAATTGAGTTGTGCTGGGAAGGAAAGAGTGTCTCCCAGCCCCTCGCCATGGAGAGAGCTTTCCTGGTTTGTCTACATCACAGAGTTGTAGATGCACCTCCTACTCATTTGATCTTAATTCAGCTCAAAAAAGCTCCACTTCATGCGTTTCTAGGTATGACTTAGACATGAAACCTGATGTGATGGGCCTTTGATGAATAAAGGAACATGGACTGGGACTCATCTATGCCAGAAAGATTTGATCTGATTTTGGGAAAGAGGTGAACACGTAGCCATACACGCACATACATGCAGCTATAAATAAAGCAGGAGCTGTTTGCAGGGGAAACAGGAGCCCAAAGCCACTCCCTTGATTCAATTCATTGTCCCAGCTTATCTCTGTAATTTTATCAGCCTAAAAATATCCACACAGACAGCGTTCTCTATGCAAATCATCATAATTTAAAGCAAAACACAGGGCAGCAGTAGGAGCCACGGCAAGAGTATGGGGCGAGGCCAGACTCACCTCTTGCCCCTGAGCAGTGGCTGGTGGTGGCACCACAGGGAACAGCCCAGGCTTCCAAAACCTCCTGGTCTGTCCCCCACCCACTCCCCACAGTCCCTCAGCAGCCACAATTCACCAAGGAGAGCCTGCAGAAACCTGCCAAGAGGTCCTGTGAGACACATTAAATACTTCAACTGTCTTTGGAGACTTCTCAGTCACCAGCATGTGCTAGAATTAAATAAATGCTTTTCTGATGGTACCTGAAAGGCAGATGGGCTGGCAGAACACAGGCAGTGTGGTGGGGGGCAGGACACTGAGGACAACTCCAATTTTGGGATGCAGTTCTACCCCAGTCCTCCTTTAGGCCCTGGGACCTGTAGCTGCCCTGTCCCCACCCTGCTTGCAGGGAAGCACCCTGATTTCTCCCTCCTTATTTTCTTCTGAGATGGGTAATTAATATTTCAGTATGAACAGTTAATCCCTTGAGGATATTTTTCAGTTCCTTCATTGACCATGTGTCTGGGGTCAGTGTTTGCTCATGGGTCTCTGATGTGTAGCTCTCAAAGCAGTGATAACAAATGATTATGAAGTCTTGGTGACTCTCATTCCAGGGAAGAAACCACCAAAGGAGGACCACCAGTGTCTGGTAAAAAGCAGCAAAATTTTCTCCTGCATCTTTTGAAGACAAGGCAGGGAGTGCCCAAACCACAGAACACAGAAATCAAGGTGAAAGAGGAGGTCTGGAAGGCATCAAACCCTAAAGGATGTAGACACAAGAGATTTCCAGGGGCTCAGATATCTGAGCAGAGAAAAAAGCAATGCTTTTATAGCAGACACACGATGGCAACAGCTGGGTCAGCTCAAGAGGTCTGTGTACGCAAAGGGAGGGGAGATTATTATTCAGAGGAGAAAATACACCAGGGACAGGAGATCCAACCACTGAGGAGGCCCAATGGCCTCTGCTTGGCACCACTTGTTTGGTGTGTGTTCAAAAGACATCCCAGCAATGCTTAGAAAGCTTCATAAAGCTGCATGAAGCAAAGCTCAGCGTGGACTCAGAAACACCCTTCTCAAAGGGCTACCCAGTGGTGATTGAAGATGAGTTTAAATGACAAGAGTTCAAGCAAACCAAGGCAGATATTTTTCAGTTCAGTGCCATGTGTTGAAGTGAGGCATTGTGGATGTTCTGTTCTCAGCATTCTGATCCCCATCTGTTACACCCTAGCATGGGATGGGCACCTCCCCAAACATTGCTGCTGACACAGTGGCAAGAGCTGGTTACATATCCAGAAATCTGTTTGGGTTTTTTTGCAATAAACAGGTTCTTAATGACATCAGTGGGTTAAAGAGGCATCATTATCACATTGAATGCCTGACCCAAACCCTGCTGACATCCACACAAGTCTTTTAGTGACTTCAATAGGCAGCGGGTCAAGCCTGAGGAGAGCACCACACAGTGAGACATCTAAAATCAAGACAAACTCAATCAACTTTGTGAAATAACAAGATTTACCTCACTGCAGCCTCCATAACCCCTGCTAATGTCAGGGTTCAGGCTTTGAGGAACCAAATATTAAAGGCTTCTCCAATTTGAAAATCAGCAAGTACTAATTTTGGTAAACCTCCACCGGGAGGGTGGAGGGGGAACAGCTGGGGGGGAACAGCTGAGTTGCTACTGCTCCTGAAAGTCGAGTCATTCCTTTCCTTCTTTCAGCCTTTAATAAGCTCCACTGGAGGCAGCTTTTAAAATAAAACCCAAAGCTTGAGCAGAAGCCCTTCATCCCTCTCTGTCCTGGGCAGCACTTACTCCCTGCCCTGATGTCCATGCATGTCCACCTCTGAAACCAAAGGCCATGGGATTGTGCCAAACCCGTTTTGCAGCATCAGCTCCTACTACAGAGTGTTACTCACTGGGTTGTTGTAGATATGGTGCCAGGCCCAGTAATACAAATAGCTTCCGGAAGAAAATTTAATGTATAGTGTCAACAGCCCGGAGCTCCAGGTAGGCCAGAGGAAAACTGTGAAGGTGAGGAAATGAAAAGGCTGTTTGTCTGCATTTCACCTTGCACAGATGGTAAAGTAGTACATGGGCACACTGACACTCATCACCTTTACGAGGTGTCCCAGGGCTAAATCCTCACTCACCGTGATGAAATGTAGGGACAAGCCTGCAACTTTTATGCTTCAATAATAGAAGAAGCTATTTATACAGAGATGTGAAATATTTAGACTCCAAGTGTTTCATTTCACTTAATTTAATACCACTTAACACTTGTGGAACTTCTATAAATGAAATCACTAGAGATACAGATCCCTACTGTGTCCAAATGTATCTGGAAAAGAAATGTGTCCATTTTCAGTGCAACAAATGCTCAATTGCAGATTTTCATCACAATAAAATCCCCAGACTAGCGATTTAATTATTCAGCTGACTGGTGGAAGAATATGAAGTTAGAAAAATCTAAAGCCATGTGTTGAAAACTCTGGAGCAAGTTATAACAAATGTTTGCTTTAAGACACTGAGCTACCCAGAAGCTTGCACTTATGGGATAATGATCATTTAATAATTATGCAAGAAAGTATCATCTTTGCTCTCATAATCTCTCCTCATACGGTCAAAACTATTTTCTTCCTTAGAGCTACATCAAATAGGAGTATTCTTCATGCCAGAATGTTTGATCAAAGTCTTAATCCTGTAACAGGAGGCATATGGCCAGACACATTCATTTCCACAGGTACCCATGCAAACATAAATCTCCTGCCCTGAAATCAGTGTGCTGAAAAACACCCAAGTCACACTATTATGTACACTCTCAAATTATTGGGCTCTGTCCTTCTTCCTCTTCTCCTCCAAGCACCTCCAGGAAGGTCATCACACTTTGCCACTGCTCTTGATATTGGTGGTGGAGACCAGCCAGTTCCTGCCATCTCAGCAATGAACCACACAGAAATGGGAGCTTGCAGGAGTTCCAAGGCTTAAAAACCAGAGCACAGGTTCAGAGCCAGTAATGTTCCCTGTTTGCAGAGAGCCTGTAATCTAAACAAGGAGAAAGGGGAAAGGAGGATGGTTGTGTTCCATACAGCTGGGATTTCAAGGAATAACCAAGGAGAGCATTGTCAGCACATGTTGTTGGAGTCCTGCAGGATTTCCACCAGCAGGCATTTACCCAGCCTCCATCCAGTGGAGGATCCACCAGGATTTGGTCCTTTTAACCTGCTGATGAGCTGTGGGAGCAGCCAGCACAGGATGCAGGCCCAGAGCCGGGATCCAAATGTATTCTCATGGCACAGACTGTTATTAGCCACAATACACTTCTGGCATTAGACAATTTATAATTGCGTTACTAATTACATCACCAATTAAGTACAATCTGCCATTTCTGGAATTCTCTCCCTAGTCAAACACTGTCCTTGAGGCATTAAAAATACGCTGACATCCAGCAGCAGGAGCAGCAAATCACAGCGTCCTCATTATCACGGGATCCCTGTTGAACTGCTGCCCATCAGATAAGCCTGCAGGAGCCTCAGCATCCTCCACCCAGCTCAGGCTGTGCCTTCATTCACCCTGCAGCAGCTGATGCAGCCCAAATCACAGTGGCAGCACTTGAGAAAAAAGCATCTCCCACACCAGGACAAGCCCCTGCCTGCTGGGGTCAGAGGTGATACAAGGTCCTGGCTGCCCACACACATCCAAAAAAGACTGAGAACTCTCCTCTCCCTCCTGCTCTGTGTTTTGACTGCTTCAAGGCCATACTTTCCACAGACTCATCTCTGCCACGGAATAATTTTTTCCGTCAGCCTCAAGACACAGCAGCCCTGATGAGCTCTGATTCGGCAGCACGCAGTGGCAATCGGGCACCAATTTGGGACACGATGCACTGGTTATGGGGACATTATGGGAGCCCTTGGAAGGGGGATGGCAGCAATCAGGTGCCAAATGAGCCCTCCCTGCTGAGGAGGCAGCTCACAGCCCTTCTAGGAAGAAAGCCAGCTCCCATCTAGCCGGGATGCTGGCATGTTTGCTGTACCCCCAGCCCTCCTCAGCAGCAGTGAACATGCACAGTGTGGCTTTGGGAACGGCTTCACTGCTTCTCCTCCACCACAGCTTAACTCCACGTGGCAGCAGCCTGGGCTGGGGATGTTCCTCTGTACCACCTCTGTATGTCTGGAGATTTTCCCCATCCCTCCAACACCCTACTGAGGAAAAAAATTGAGAAGACTCAGCTGTTTTTGCAGACTGTTTTACCCTTGGGGGACATGGCTTGATAAACTGCACCTCCTCCTCTCCCACCCCACCTTGCCACCAGTTGGTGCTCTCCACCATCACACAGTTCACATCCAAACCACTCATGGAGAAGCTCCCACTTGCTGCTCTGCATTTTGTGCCATCAAGCTCGGTCCCTCCTGGCTTGCTATGACAAAGCCAACCAATCACTGACTCTTAGCTGGTTTATTTTAGATGCTTACCTATCCATCACAGCTCTTATTAGAAGGGGGAAAACAGGAAACTTGCACTGCAAGGACAAAGAGCAAATGCCCCAGTAAATCCTGTGCATGATGCTGCAAGACTGGTGCTTATAGTTATGGCTTCATGTTTGCAGAAGGGTCAGGAAATGGTCTACCGAGGGAAAGGAGGGTGATGGCCTAGGAACTATGCATCAGTGGGGCAAAAGGGGTGACAAACTGAGGCTGTGACCCAAGGACAGTGCCAGAGTCCCTCTTTCTCCCCTCGCCACCATGGGACCACTTTCCTACACAGACCTTCTGGTCCCAAAAGTGCCAGAAAAAAGGTGTAATTGGGTCACCTGTAACATAACAGTGACACCAAAAGCTTTTGTAACACATTTGTCATCCACTGAGGAAAAATGCAACCCAGAGTTAAGTATTTAACAGGGATAACCATGTTGACTCAGCCTTTTCAATTTTAGGTCCCTTCAATATGATTATTCTCCTGCACAAGCAAAGGCCAAGTGAAGAGTCATCAGATTTGTACAGCACTTCTCCTTCCTGTGCATTGATTTTCCATACCTGACATAAATCCATTCCCAGCATCAATTGCCTGCCCAGGACTCTCCTCCACTGGAGCTGCACTATTGTCTGGTTTTGCTTCAGTACAACTTGTTGGAGGCAGCACTGAGGCAAATCAGAAAATGCCTTGGGGCTGCAGAGTCCCAGTGTGGATGACGCTACTGGAAGAAGAAACCTGCACTAAAATCTGGGAAACAGCACCCCAAAACCCATCACAGGATCACAGCTGAGGTGTGCTGAGACCACCTGTGCCCTGCTACCCAAGGGGGATGCTATCTCCTCCCGTGCCAACACTGTGTTCTTGCCACCCCTGGTGGTGGCACAACCCATCTTGGGGAAAATTTTGCCCTCTCTGATGCAAAAGCTGAGTCTGGGATTTGGATGCTTTACAGACTGATTTAATCTTTCTTGACAACTTGTCTTCTATTGTATGGATTTGTTTAAAAGGGAGAGAGCTGTTGTTAATGTCTACAGGAAGGGAAAGAAAACAGTCCCTGCTCCACTGGTCCAACAACCCTACTGCCACCGCGCTCTTGTCAGGGGAAATTAGGCTGGAGGGGTGCGAGTCCCACAAAGAAGTTGTGTTTTCCTGCTAAACGCTCTTTAAGAGACCTCAGCTGGCCTCTTCCTGACAGTGATACTTAATTCCAAAAGTTTCCACTGGCCCAAATTTCTCTGAGGCTGAACTCTTCAAACTAGCGGGGAAGAGATGCTTCCGTGGGAGTGAGTTCCTCAGGAGCCCTGAGCATCCTGGAAGCTGAACTCTACATGAAAGGCACACTGAGAACAGGCAGTGAAGGAAATACAAATCATTTGCCTAATGAGCAGACAAACTTTTCCTAGCTGTTTTCACTGCATTTCCAGAGGAATAATTCAGATTTCTCCTGCCAGGTTTCTGCTATTGGTGTGTGCTCTTCCTACTGTTGTCATCATTCCAACTAGCCCTTGTCCACTCAGGAAATTCATGGTATGTATATTTTTGTGCATGGTGCTCTTGAGATGTCTGAAAAATGTCCCTGTGAGCCAGGCACTGATTTATCACTCTCTGGAGAAGATAAATTTCTGTCTGCTTCCTGCATCTCTCTGTTAAGATACAATGTGAATACAAATTTGTTTGGAAAGGTTGCATTAAAACAATAATATGCCTTTCTCTTCTTATATTTTATACAATGCAGCTATCCCCTTTTCATGTTGGCAATGCAAGATATCAGTATTTGAACAGTTATTTGCTGGGTTACCTGAAGATGTCTCTTTGTTGGCTAACATTAACTTTGCCTTTAGGATTATCTGTCTAATTTTCATAAATAAAATGGGAGGAAATACTTAGTATTTGGGGGTTACAGTTGCTCTGAGCAGTCGATTGCTCTGCAGAGTTCCTGCCCCCAGCCCAATTCCCAAATTTTGGCACTGCTCTGGACCCATCCTGCAGTGGAACTTCAGCTCTGGCTCTCTCTGAGGGCAGGGAGAAAATCTCCAAGCACGTCCAGGATTTCCCAGTCCTCACAAGGACAGGACACTGCTGGTTTCTGTCCTCTGCAAGGCGGCTGTCTGCAATGGGCACAGGCTGGTGCAGAGACCAGGTCCCGGATGGCCAAGGCAGCAGGGGATGGTCACCAAGAGCCACCCCGGATGTCTGAGCAGGGCAGCTGCAGGGACAGGTGGTGGCTGCAGCCAGGAGCCCCAGCTCCCTCCCTGCAGCCGAACTTCCAGCCCCAAGCTAAACCTCAGCCCACTACACCTAATGGAACAAGCTACTCCATGGGGCTCGGGGACCGGCCAAAAACGATGAATGAACATTGTTTGGCAGTTTTACAGCCAGAGGTCGGATCCTGCCCAAGTTCACAGCTGCACAAACCCTGACAATACGAACCCTCTGGACCAACCAGGCTGGGCAGTTTCAGCTGTGTCCCTTCATGGGCTGGCACTGTGATGCTGGGAATGGAGCACAGGGACTGGGCATCATCCCAGGTCTGTGCGGGCAGCAGACAGGCCACTGCCTCCCCAGGGAGAGGAAAAGTCAAACCAAACCCCTTCCAAAAGCATGAACAGAAGGGTCTCAGGTCCTGTGACATGTATCGAGACAAACTCAGTTCCTTTGGCAATTAGCCACATTATAGGTGAATTAGAAATTCTCATGCCCACTAAAATAAGCAGAATGCAGCGCCTGACAAACTTGTGCTGATAGACAATGCTGGTCTCTCGTGCAGATCTGCTTAAGGGATGAAGCCCGGCACAGATACAACCACAAAAGGATTTTCTCCCCCCTTCTTTTTTTTTTTTCCAGATCTTGGATGTCAAAGATTGGCAATACTGCCCAAGGGAAGCTGAAGGAAACAGAAAAACACATCTAGCCTTTTCCTTGGACTAGGAACTACAAGCACTTTGTAGGCTGAACTCAAATACTCTCAACAGCAGTTCATCTTACTCAGACAATTTTCAATAAATGTGTACATTTTTAACAGCCTACATATACATCAAGATTCCTTTTGCAGATAATGACGAGAAAAACAAGGAGTTCCCTTAGCAATGATGTGCCCACGTAATGGAGACAGTTCTCAGGAGCTGGGAAGGCAGGCAAAAAGCAGAAGAGGAGGATATTTTTTTATGTGGTAAAATCCCTGCAATTTGGCTCATGATACGTCCTTGGACAAATCTCTCATTTTGACCACATTTAGGGAAAATTACCCTATAATAGCAGCAGATGAGACTTTTAGTTGATCAACAGTGTGCGAAGAGGGAAGCATTTGGGCTTAGCAAATGCTTGCTTCTGCCTCCACATTCTCACTCTGCAGCATTTTGTTACTGAGGATAGAGCATGGCACAGCATGAACCCCCTCCATTCTCTCACCTTCTAGGCTGAAATACTGGGAGTGAATTTACAATTAAAAAGAGAGAACAGCAGCTAAGTGAGCAGCAGAATATTTGCATTGTTGTAAACTGCCAGGTTGCATGAACTGTGAAGTCCCCGGGCTATTTTGGGATAATTCAGCACCTTTCAACTGTCACATAAAATTTCATGGGGGATGATGCTTGGCATTGTTTATATGACATTAGCTTCACCTTTTCATCCTACTGGGGACCATCAAATGCAAAACTGGATTAAATTTGGCAGATCACATTATATATGGGGAAGTGAGAAATATTGCTGTATCACAATTGATTTTCCCAAAGGCACCAGCCAACCTCTGGTATTTTGATACTGAGGCGATAAATAATTTTCCACTAGTAATTTCCATATTCAGTAAGCTGAGAAGTTTTTCTCAGTATGCAAATGAGATTTATTTAAAGCACCATTTTCTGTTGCTTACAATTAGACTGATTTGGATGGCTGCAGGAGGATGTTTGTCTTGGGTGTTGGTGAATGGGCAGGAGCAGAGGTAAGTCCTTCATGCAACATAGACTCACATTTGAACTTAACTTCCTGGGTTTGTCCTAGTGATGCCTTAGGTTTTAACTTTCATATTTTTCAAATCCTGCACTGCCCAGTGTGTAACTCTGAAGTTTCTTGTAGCCTGTTCACTTCTGCTCTCTCGTGCTGGGCAGATGTAACAAAGCCTCTCCAGGCCTGCTCTCCAGGGACACCCAGACTGTCCTAGGCCCAAAAAGTATAAACCAAAGGCCTCTAAAGGGGGGGGGAAGCTTGGGGAAACTACATCATTAATTGAAGCTTTAATTGGAGAATTAACCCTGATATGCAAATGAACCAAACTCATAAAAGTGTGAAGAACTCGTGCCCTGGAGTCCACCTTGGGGTCCCTCTGGGCAGTGGCCTCTGGCTGCCCAGGGGTACCTTTGAAAGCCTTTCAAATAAATACCTGCCTTTATTCCCTTACTCCTGTCTAGCCTCTGTTTTTAGGTGGCCACTTCAGGCATCACTGGCTGGACAAGAAATGTGCCAAAAAGGAGCATGTGGGTGATCTGGAGTTTCACGCTTTGGATGCTACAATTATTTTACTTGATTGTAAATACTTGGGTAGACACAGAAAGGAGCAGGTGACACAAAAGGTTTGAGTGAGCCTCAAAGCCAAACCTGAGTAGATGGAGGAAACTTCCCAAGAACCAACTCCAAAGAGACTGCATTTGGGTTGTTTCTGCAATATCCTAATTTCTTATTTATTTTGACAACACCATTGAAAAGCACTAACAGAGTCAGGTCCACTAATCTTGTAGTCAAACATAACAAGAGGATAAAAGCAATGCCCAGAAAGTGAATAATGAATTTGATCACTGACATAAAAAGGGAGATCTTGACCCAGATATACTAAAAATAGAACCAGTGCCGTTTTTAGCAGTACCTATATTTCCTTCAAGACACCAGTGATAATCAAATAGACAAAGTATAAAGTGGTTGGTCCCCAGCCCACCTTCACTGCATGCTAGATCCAGCTGAATTATGGCATTGGCTTCTCCTAAGCCACAGGAGAAAGCTCTGGCCAGCTCAGCACATCCCATCCCATCCCCCTGTGTCATTCAGTGACAGCACTCTGAGACTGATGGGCTGGATGGGACACAGAGCAAGAAGCTGGGGAGAGACTGGGCTGGAAGGGCTGTGAACAGCACAAACAAAATGAGCTGAAGCACGTGCTGGGTATTGTGTCCTGCTCTCCCACCAACATTTCCCACCCCCAGACCTAGAAGAGCACTCAGACAGGAGCTCTTGGATGCACCACACAAGCCTCAGTGGATGAATTAGCAAAGAATAAAGTCTTTCCTCAGAACAGCTTCTCCTCATTGCACAGGATAAATCAGTCTTGGATAGCACAACAGTGGGAACGTCCAGAGACCCCCTTCCCCTGGCACCAGCCTGCCACAGCTCCCAGCCTGGCTGTGGGATGCAGGGCCCCCTTTGGATGCCCTTGCTCTCCCCCCTTCCCTGGCTGGCTCACCCAGGATGACAAGGTTCTTATTCTGAGTCATCCTCGAGCCGCTGCTCCACTGCAGGCCCCGCTGTGAGCATCACTAACGCGCCTGTTTCCAGTTTGCACACCACGTGAAACAGTTTAAAGGGAATCTAGTCCCATGGAGAGAGCCAGCACTAGGTTGATGTGTCTCACAAACTCTAAATGAATGAGTTATGCACAGGCTTTACACACAGAGCTGAACTCAGCTCTCCAAATACGTTTGCATTCGTCATTATTGCAAGCCCTGTGATGGCTTGATGGCAAAGCCTGTCCTTCCCTCCCCAGCCCGATGCGGCACTTTCAGTGGAGGTGCCTGCAGGCGTTGGAGAAAAGCCCATGGATTAATCACACTTGTTGGACCTTTCCAATGGTCCTACACTCTGCCATGTTGTTGCACCAGTTTTAAATTTTCTTCCTAAGGCTTCACTTCCAAGCTAGACCTTATCTTCTTCATTTAACTTCCATTGCTTGCTTCCCTCTGCCTCTCTCCAGCAGGAAGGAGCGCATCGCAGTGCATGGTTAAGAATCTCTGCTGGCATAAATGGGTGCATTGTTATATTTTTGGTGCTGCTCCTCTCACTTAGATGTGGATAAATTTGATCTCCTAAAGTTATGAAAACTCAGTCAAGAAAGTTTGAAATCTCTCCATGGGGAGACTTTCTCTTTTTATGGTAGCACATGAAGTGCTGCCTATTAACAAGGTGTTCCGGGCAGCAGTCTTTAAATCAGGGACATGTGAGTCTAAATGCACTGATGTAAAACCCACACTGGTTTGTACATGAGCTGCTGTGTGATCCAGCAAGTACTGGAGGGATCAAAAAGCTGCACTGAATCAGCCTTGTGGGCTGCTGGGGCACCACAGAGCAACCAAGAACCAGCTTAACTCAGATCAACAGCCCTCCAAAACATGCCAAATGATGGTTAAGGTGTCCTTTAGCAAAGGGTAGTTCTTGGTGCCTGAAAGTTTAGGGCCCATCTTGAACACATTTGAAGGAAATTACATTTTTGAAGCAACTCCCTTCCAAACAATTTGAGTCTGTTTTAAAGTTTGCCATTGACTTGCTCTCAAAAGAAAACTTGGGAGTGACAGAGCAGCCCATGAAATGAAGCCTGTCCTTCTCCCAGGGAGTTCAGCCTTCCTCAGAACTCCAGCTACAACTCAGCATGAAGGAAAAGACAGCAGAGCCTGAGTCACTTGAAAGTTTCTCTTCCTTGAGGCTGTTATAAATATGATAAGCCATTTTTTGTTGTTTAAAAGTGCTGCCTAGAGTTTAATAAACATTCATATGTATTAATAATCTGAGATATTAACCCTAAATCTTATAATTAAATGACTCAAGCATTCCAAGCGATCTCAGATGCTTGCAAAATCCTTGCAAGATTCTAATTAAGCTACATTGGAACAATTGTTCAGTAAATTTTTCAGTCAGGTTTCATCTTCTCTTTAGAAGAGCAGACTACAAATTTATGCAACATGAAATGGAAGCTAATGGACTTGGAGGATATTCAGTATGGAGCATCTAGGAACTGGGAATAAAAACATTAACAGTACTTTGAGATAATAGACTATTTAAATTCATATTTGTAGAAGCCACAGACTAATCTGCAGTGATGTAGAGTTTAGATGTTGTCTCCTGGAGGGAACAGTCCTGAATACTCAGGGATACAGATTCTCCAGTGGAAGAAATCTCACACTGTGATCTCAGGTTGTGACAGCCAGCAAAGACAGGTCCTTGGAGATCACATCATGCTGGGGATCTCGAGTGTGGGAGCATCACACAGATCTGCAGGTTGGCCTCGTGCTAGAGGAGGAGTCCACAATTTGATCTCCTTAGAGCTGAAGCTGCCCCTGCTCTGGTTAACCAGTGAGGAACAGATGCTCCTGTCCTGGGAGAAACACTCACTGTGGTAAGGGACGGTGTCTCCACTCTGCTTAATGGTTGGCATGATGAATATTAAAAAGTAAATAATGGAACCTATTAACAGCACATCAGTCACTTCAGAGCTTTATACAATGATTTTTTTGCAGGTTGGAGGGCCCAGAGCTCTCATCAACACTTGCAGCAATCCTGGGCTGTATGAAGGAAATCCAGACCCACTCATTTCCACAGCTGTAAGGTGAGATTTGTAAGGATAAGCCCTATATCCAGGCAGGCTCAGGTTCTGGTATCCAGCCAATCCATAAAGCCTTATAAAGCTTCTTCATAAAGCCTCTTCAGCCCTATGTGGCTGAACCAGTGCTGGCATGTGATGAAAACAGTGAATCCTCTCCCTAAGCCAGCCAGCACAAATCATTTAATTCCTGGTCTGCCGATTTTAGCATTGTCTCAGCAGACCTGGAGCTGAAGGAAATTTGGACATCCATTATTATAGCTGTGCAGCACCACATCCTGGCTTTTGATCTGCAGCACTGGCATAAATCAGGTCCTCAGGGACCAGAAGTCCCTTGGGGAGTTGTGTCTGTGGCCCACATCAAACGCTGCTGGGAAGCACAGATCCAGCCTTTAGTATTTATATCGTGTTTCCAGCTGTCTGCAGTGCTACAATGCCAATGATTTATTCATTTATTTATTTCACCCTTTGCACAAAGATTGCAATGCAGAGAGCAAGTGAGATGCAGTCATGCTCTAGCTGTGTGCACCACGGGTTTTTGGGAGCACCACCACGTTCTTAGCACTGCAAGGAAGGAGCTCCACAGCCTTCAAGAGCACCCAGGCAAGCCCTGGCACCACTCCTGAGAGCCACAAGACACACCAAAAGTTGGCATAAGGGAAAACAGGGAAGGGACTCTCTCCAAGAGCTCCTCAGGGCTGGGATGAAACAGGAAGGGAGATTAAGACAAGGGAAAAGGGAAAGCACCACAATTATCTCTGGCGAAATTCAGGACTTTCCTGGGACTTTCTCATTGGACTGGTGGGAATTAAGACATGAAGAATGTCTTGCAAAAGCTTTTGCCCTTTGGACTGCACTGACTATTCTTTGTTAATCTAATTCTGCAAGAAAGGATTAGCCTGATACATGCATCACATTTCACCCCTTTGACACCAAAAGGACACTAAACTTTTTTTTTTTTTGACCATAGCAAAACCAGACCCTAATGGACACCATTTTTGCTCAGAAAATATCCCTGAAGGGCTCAGGCCAAGGATGTTTGGAGTGTGATGTGCACTCGTGTCCTCTCTCCAACCTCTGCCTCTCTCTGGGATCACAGGCTCCAGCCCAGCCTCAGGACCCCAAGATGCTCCACATCCCCATGGTGCCTGCACAGAACATGCACTTGGCTGTGAGTGATGTGCTGCCCTGCAGGGAGTTGGTGGAGCTGAGAGCTTGCCTGGGAGCTGTCACAAGGACGGGTTTTAATGAGGGCTGTGGCTTAGTTTGGGTCCACACTCAATTCATAACAGCTCTCACAGCAGAGGAGGGTATGAAACATCTGCTGGAGACTTCTGGGAGTCTCAGAGCTCTGAGAGGTATATGATGGGTGTGTGGCCAAGGCTCAGATCCAGGTGTGCAGCATGAGCTGTTCTGCAGTACCTGAGCCACGGGAGAGCTGCACAACACATCAGCGCCGTGATTCACTGACAGATACGCCTCATGACACTGCTCACATAACCTCTAATTTTTTGCAGATGATGGAAAGCTCCTCTCTCTATATCCAGAAGGATCAAGCAGTGTCAGGCAGCTTAACAAAGCTCCCCAGCACATGAGAGGAGACTTATGCAGCTCTAGCCTCACGCTCCCCCTTTGGAAGGATGCCAGGCAGTGTCTTGTGCTCCCAATAATCCTCACGCTGACTGCTTACACAAACACAGAGCAAAACAACCCAGTGCTTCCCAAAGTTACAGTTTTCAATTAAATTCCTTGGGCAAGACCTAAGTCATCTCAGCCCTCTTTTGTCTTGTTGTAATTTTAACTCTGTTCTATGATTTCCATAACTGAGGGTCACAGGGTTACTTTTTCTCCTCAGTTTCCAGCAGGTAACTTGCTTTGCTCTGGTATTTTTGCTTGTGTTTAGCAGTGACTAAACTTTCTCTGTGCTTTCCCCAGAGTTCCCCAGCCTGGCTGCTGGAGGCAATGGACCTTCCTGGGCAAAATGGGAAAGAGCACGGACTGTGGATTGGATCTGAATCAAGCACAGTATCCGGACAAGAAGTGAAGCAAAGGTTATTGCTACAGCAGTAGCAAGTCAGAGCAAAAAGTGGGCTACACTTAATTCTGACAATTTTTGTGATAATACTGAGAAATTGTAAACCTTGGCCAAGTCAAGGGGGCCTCTGCATGAGGCAGGAACTCTGAGCCTGCAGAGCCCTCCTGCACTTAAGAATTCACCAAAGCAACTTCCAGAAACATCCCCAAGACATCGCTGTGCCGATGAACAATTAGCATTGTTATTGTCATGGTGCAGTAATCTTTTTCATTAGTTTTCTTTTTAAAATTCAGATGGGGAGATGAGGTAGATTAGATAAGGCACGCACTCAGGCAAGGAACAAATGTGTTTGTTGTACACAGAGCGTGTATCGGAAAGTACAAGTGTCTGAGCAGATGTGCTAATGGACACAGACCCTGCACTGGAACCAATTACTGCATCGTTAATAAGGAAAAAACCAGTTACACATCCCAATGATGTAAAAGGGAAGAAAAGAATTTCATTAAAGGTAAGCTTGAACTGGAGCAGCAGAACTTTTACCTACTTTTAACTTATTTTTCTGGGTGCCCAGCACAGCACAGCACAGCACTCTCCTGATATACTGAACCTCACACATTCTCACTGAACCCTCCCTGGCAACATTACCCTCTGAAGCTTTCAAAGACTTCTTTCATCTGGTGACTGGAGGCCTGGCAAAGTCTGGTGCTTTTCCTCCCCCTTTCTGAAAGTCTCAAAAATGGAAGTAATAAGCTCAAAAAAGGGTCTCTTCACCTCCAGGCTACTTAGCACACTGCTCATGCTAGGCAGCAGGTGTCAATGTAAAGACCAAAACAGTTTCTAGTGATTTCTCCCAAATTTGGAGGATGCTGGGCAGCATCTTCCCATAACCTGTCCTGCACTGCACATGACCTCAGTACCAGCAACAGGGAACCAAATATAATGCAGAGGCCACCTCTGCTATGAATTGAGACAGTTTATAACAAGCAAAACCAGTTGTCAAGAATAAACAGGCTTCAAATTTTGACTGAACACCACCAATGCCAGGCCTGGATCATTTCACTGCTGAAATCTGTGGGCAAAACCCTGACGCTCACAACAGGCTGATGAATGAAGATCTTGAAGCTTGTCCTGACTCTCAGGAAAGCAATAAATCAATGACAGAGGAAAACCCCCAAGCCCTCGAGTGCTTGAGAAGCGAATGGTGAAATTTAAAATCAATGGGAAGCGTGGCAGGAAGGCAGCGTGAGGCGGGCGGCAGAAGGGACGTGCAGCTGTTGTTCAGCTGGGGTGAGCTGCCAGCATGCTGGATCCTATAAGCCAATTTTACTTAATAATCCCACTAATATGGAATGACACTGGTTGTAATCCTTCGGTGATTACAGTGTGGACCAATGCCTCAACATCTCTGCGAGGATTTAAGGGACAGTACAGCATCCAGAAAGCTGTAGCCAGACTTTTCCTCTCAGCTGGAAGGGAAGAGAATATCAAGGCACAGAAAAGCAGAAGCTGCTGTGTGCTCATCCATATTTCTGGAGAGAATAAAGAGAGCAAAGCTGGGGCTTCCTCACTGTGATATTTGCCAAGGCCTCTGCAAAGCAGAGCCCAAACCCAGAGAAGAAAAACGGGGGCAAGCCCAACAGGGCACTGCAGCAGAAAACATGGCACAGTGTGGGGAGAAGTACTTGAATGAAATCACTGCAGGAAATCAGGGACCAACCCTGGCTTTGAGAAATAGCAAAGAGAACAAAGACAACATTTACACCTAGGGGGGTTTTGAACAGAGCACTTAACTCTCTCTGCTTGCACAAAGTAGGCCCAGGAGAAGAGACACTGGGGAGCAAAGAGAAGGCAGTGAAAGGGAGCCAGGAACCCTTGATCTGTCCTGGGGACATATGATCATGGAATACTTTGGGTTGGAAGGCGCTCTTAAAGAACATCTCATTCTACCCCCTGCCATGGGCAGGGACAACTTCCACTATCCCAGGTTGCTCCAAACCCCGTCCAACCTGACCTTGAACACTGCCAGGGGATGAGGCAGCCACAGCTTCTCTGGGCAACCTGTGCTAGGGCCTCACCACCATCTTTGTGAAAAGTTTTCCAAGGATCTAGGCTGAATCTACCCTCTTTTAGTTTAAACCATCACTCCTTGTCCTATTGTAAGAGGCCCTGTCTGTCACCATCTTTCTTATAACTCCCCTTTAAATATTGAAAGGCCACAAAGAGATCTCGCAAGAGCCTTCTTTCTCATGGGTAAACAGCACCAAGGACATCTTAAGTATAATTTCATGGTCTCTTGTCCACCCTATGGAGTTTCCCTCACCACTAGATGTCTGAGCTTTTGCTGAAAATAGACTTCAGATGATGCTGCATCTGAGTTTAGATAGATCCACATCCTGATCTGTGAGGAGATGCCAAGCAAAACCCACCAGATCTGTGAATTACTATCAGGAGTTTAAATTACTGCTGATTTATTGGAAGTGCCACTTGTACAATATTTTCAATGTCTATCACCAGCCTGGGAAGTGAGGAACTGGAGCACAGTGAGGAGGTTTCACAGGCTAGTGAATCACCATGGGGGGTGCTGTGAAATTATCAGCTGTATATTGAGAACTGCCGGAACCACTCCAAGAGCTGAGGACAGATGCAAAATTGTAGGAAATACTGATTTAACATCATCACCAGCAGCAATATATGAGCCATGTGGGCCAGGAGGCCTGAGGAACAGCTGGCCAAAGTGGACTTGCTGAATTATTGTAGCAAAATTAGATGAAAACCACAGAGGAAGTGGCTGCAACCCTTTACATTAAGGCAAGAGGCTTTCCATGGTGGAACAGCTGGAGGACTTGGAGAGACCATACTGTCCCAACAGTAATCACTAAATTGGTCAAATTCAGCCAGTGAAGATGTTTTATTACGAACAGATGGAAGTTTGAGGCTTAAGTCTCTGCTTTGCATGAGTATATTCAAAGCAGCTGGTAATCCCTCTGACATGGGGAGAGGATGTCTGGATGCCAGAATCATGGATTGGTGGGAGCTGGCTGCATCCAGGAGCTGCCCAGAGCACAGGGCAACCCCAGGGCCTGGGACAGACAAAACTGAGGCAGATGCTTGGCATTACCACCAACAAAAAACCCACATCGCTTCTCCCAGATGAAATACCTCCCACTCTTCCCTCATAGCATTTCCTCTTCCCACTCCAACTGGCCATTCCCACAGGTGACACAAGTCCCAGCTGGCTGACACCACCTGCAAGCCCAGGTGGTCCTTTGGGGACGGAACACCAAGAAAGGCTGACTTCAGGACTTTCCTCTCTCTTGAGGTTCGAGGTGTGGGAGGAAATGCCTTCAGACTGCAAGTTCAAACAAGAGGCAAAGGGCAGCACAGAGCCATCTTTGCTGGCTGTGAGAGCACAGTGCTGCACCCCTGGAAATGCCAAAGTAATCAAGCTGATGGTTCTCCATGTCCTGTATCTTATCTCTAAAGCATCAAATCAGCAGCCTTCTAGATAAAAGCTCTAGCAAAATGTGAAAATCAGAGAAAAATCTTCTTATGCCTCAGTTACAGGGTATTGCACAGCTTAAATCACAAGAGTTTACATTTACATCACAATCTGGTTGTAAAGACCCTTTAATCTGATTTATTTCAAAAATTACCATGCTCGTGGCACAAGGTACCTCTCAAGTAGAACCATTATTTTCCAGACATGGTTGTGTGGTGCCTCTGAAGGCACTGGAGGCTGCAGAGGGAGCAGTGTGCTGGGCTGGTAGGATGCTGCTCCGAGCCTAAAACAAACTCAGAGATTCCTGTCTGCTGGCAAATGAATACTTCCCCTTAGGAAAATCACTTTAAATTTCTACTTTCAGTAAATTAACATGTGTTTGGCAATGCTGAAGCATTTCATCTCAAATGACCTCATTCTCATGTTCCTCAAGTTGTGAGCTGTCCCTCGTCATTCAAGGTTTGTCCTAATATAGACACTCTCTCCCCCCATCATCCCAGTGTGCTGGGATGAATCATAAATCATATTTGTAATTGTGAACCCACATGCCAACCTACATCTGGAGAGATGACTCTTGTCAATAGCCTTAAATCTGCAACTCCCTCTGTCGGGGTGAAGTTTTACAGCTTGTTTTCCCTATCTCTGAACAAAGAAGCTTTGAAAAACCTGCAGTGCTCAGAAACGTCTTCTTGTTTCGTTCCTCCAGTGTAGGCAGTTTCCGTGAGCTTTGCTTACCCTTGTGTTATATTAACAAGGAGACTGAGATTGACTGAGCAATAACAGCTTTATGAGTTTCTTGCAACAGAATTGGAATGAACTCAGAAAATCATCTGAAAAGGAAACTTCTGCAGGGAGGAGAAGGGAAACTAAAATATAGCAACAACAGATTGAATCTTTTTGCCTGTCTGACCAGAACCACACATGATGAGAACTTCTGGAAATGTGTTTGGTCTGTGGTAGACCTGTGACTTCACATTTCAAAGACTTAAGCTGAAGGAAACCCTGGTTTCAGCCTAACTGAAGCATTTTCCTGGCTTGCACCACACCAGGGAAAGGGCAGCTCAGACACCCTCTCCCACCCCCTTAAGTATTAAGTAAAATCCCAAATGAACTTGAACAGCACTTGGTGGAGGCGATGAACATCACAGGTGTGAGGTGCCAAGATGCAATGACCACATTTTCTCTGCTGTCTGCATTTAAGTTGCCCAAACTGCAATCATCCAGAGCTAAAAGTCGTCCTGGGGACAGTGTCTATGAGCTATAAAGGCTGTGGCATTCCCAGCAGACTGTACAGAGAATGAAACACACAGTAACTAACAGACCACTAATTTTAAACCTCCCTAAAACCACTGGTTAATATCTGCAAAGGGGTAGCAGCAGCACTGCTGTGACTCACAGAGAACTGGTCCTGCCATTGCTCAAGTGATTATAAAAGTGATGGTGCCTCTCACTGCTTATTTATTTCCCTTTTCTGCAACTGGCTGAGAAAGGGAAATGATTTGCACTGAGAGATCTGTCTTTTGCTCTTCCATGGACTAACCTTAGACCCGTTCCAGCATCCCCTGCTAAATCAGTTGGTATAAATGTATATATAAAAGCACAAACCAAAAGTAACACTGCTGCAAAAACGCAGCAATGCAGAACCTGCCCTGAAACAAGCAGAAAGTTGTGGCAAACCTTATGCTATGTGGTACTGCATGGACAACAGGTTCCTGTTAGCCTGGAGGAGCTGCCACTTTTCAGACCTGTAGCCAACAAATGACTTTTGTACTGAAACCACTCAGGAGCAGACAACAGTAAGCCCTGGGCGAAGAAAGATAAACGTTGGAAGCTGCTCTCTGCAAAGCAAAATCGTTTGTGGACCATCGGAGCAGCCCCTGCCCCAACCCTCCAGGGTGTCAGCCACCTACACAGACACCTGCCACAGCCCAGTCAAGGATTTCTGGAGAAAAATGTGCTTATGAGAACTGCAAAGTGCACCTAAAAACTGAGGAGGAGCTCTGAGGTGACTGCTGAACCTCTGGGGAGCCTGGATGCTGGGCAACACCTGGATGGCAAAAGGGAAAGTAAGAGCATCATTTACACAGTGGTCAGAGGTACAGCCCACCCCTGCAAGCCTGGCCCTGCATCCACAGGGACTTAAAGCACAAACCTAGATTTAGCATGATTTTACAATCCAAGAAAACACTAAAACAAGTCAAAGCTTGATCGCCTGACCTGTTTCTCTGGCCACATCAGCTGTTTCAGACATGCAAATTTCTCAGCAGGTTTTTTTAATTCATCCCAAAAGATATTTTGTCTCCACATAGTCTATTCTCCATACCATTCTTTTTTTTTTTTGCCTTTTGAGCATTCCCCTAGAACGCTTCTAAACAATGAATTTTGCACCTTCCCTCCCCAAAGATGATGTGCTTTTATACCTGAAAACATTTAAGTGGGATTTTTGACTTGGTGCCTTTGTTCACATTGTTAAGCCGATCAAGCTCCAGCACTTTGGAGAAAAAGAGAAGAGAAACAATGTTGTTTTGTCTGCTAACATGATTGATAGACAACTTTCAATTATTGTATCTTTACTGACTGGGAAGCACTTAAAAAGAGACAGGCTGCTGAAAGATGGGTTATTTCCCAGCTCGGTGCTGTTTTTCCACAGAAAAAGTATACAAGGATGCTCTCTGGTGGTAGCTTTAGGGCAGGGCTCTGCTCTGACCACCACACTTTTAGTTTATTTTATGGACTAAGTGATAGTCTGAAACCTTGCTATCAAAATAGCAAATGTATATTTATTTTTAAATAATTAATTGGCTCAATTAATTCTCTTGGAGTATTCCCAGTGCATGGGCAGACTGGAGGGTTTGTTTTTGCAGCTTCTAAAGAACAATGTGCTTCCCCTAGGGCCCTGCTGGGATGGGGATGCAATGTGCTCCTGGAAGAGCATCCATTTCCCACTGGCCTCTGATCCCATCTGCCCCTTCTCCCTGTTCCCTCATCTCCCCATGCCAGCACCACCAGCCACGCTGAGTTTTGCACTTAACAGCTCCCACCTGTGGGGATGCCTCAGTTTCCATCTCCCAAATTTAGCTGCTTCTCCAGCCATTTTCCTTCTACCCTGCCATTTCCACGCATGGAATAACTCCATACCCCCAGCACCACGCTGCAAAGTTCTCCTCAGCCAGGGTTCCTGCCCTGGGCCAAGATTTGGATCTTGCTCTTGCCAAATACCATAATATCTAATGAAATATCAAATGTGAGCCAGTCACTGTCAGCCCTTTGAAACACTAATGGTCTTTCTATTAAATCACACCTCAATAAATTGTGCCAGTGCAAAGACTTCTTTGGCTTGACTTATTATGGTCATGGGTTTTGAACTGGTGGCCAGCTCAGAGCCTGGTAGATGACTTCCCTAAATACAAACAGGAATGCAATTTTCATTTTACAAGGACTGCACTACAGTTTATGGCACATCAGTATTAAGAAATTGAACTTCTCATGAATCCATTGCAATCCCTAAAATGACACATAGACCCAACAAGGGCCCTGCACCCTTTTGCTGGCCGAGTGAAAGAATGGTTTATGTCCTTTGATTCCCCTGCCTAAGGCTCTGAAATGAACCAAATTCATGCCTGGAAATGAAGATCAGTGGTGGAAATTAAAGCAATGCTTAGAAGGGCTGGCAGGCTCCCACAGCTGAGGTTTGCTCTGACAACAGAGCATAAAATCACAAACATGAACCTCAGTTTAGTGGCACTGATGAATTTTAGCCTGGTTACAAACACACTTCTGGTGCTGTTTCAGTGCTGGCCTCAGCAGTACCTTTTCTGTCGATTTTCCTGAATATCCTCCAAATCAGCCCATTTCCCTCACTGCCCACATGAGCCACCTCTTCTGCACGTCATGGTCCCTGAGGGGATGTTTCCCCAGAGCTACTTCTGAGCAGATCAGCAAATCCTGCCCTGCAGAGAGGGCTCAGGTAATAACATCCATTAGGAAAAGACTGATTCTTGCCAAACCTCTTCCTCTTCACTCCCTGTCCTCAACTAAAGTGACTTCTTTATTCCAAGACCTATAAAAAGAAGGATTGCAGGACCTCCAGACCAACACACCCGCCCTTACCATGCAGGCAAGCTACCCCCAGGCATGCATTAGAGACAGAAAGCATCTTAATCATCCACCCTGCTGCAAATACGTTTGCAGAGCTTTAATTGATTAACAGGCAGTCCTTGCCAGCAAATGAACGGTTGGCTCCAGGGAGCTCTTGCTTGCTTGTTTTTAAACAGTGCAAAGTGGGAAAATGGCAGGAATAAGCAGCCAAAGCTCCAGGGACCCTAAGAGGGAAGGGCTGGTGGGAGGAAGGCAGAGCTGCTCCACGTGCCAATCTTTTTACTGCAGGGACAGGGAGGTCAAGTGGTGGCAGAGCAAAACACCGCAGGCAACAGGGAGGAATTAAACTGCTTCTAACCCCAAACTGCCAGCTCAGCTTCAAGCCATGGGGGCAAATAGTAACAGCTTGTGGATCTTCAGTAGCTAAGGTATTGCTAAAGCTGCCTGAAACCCACGGATGTGCTTATCTCTGGTGACACCGCAGAGCTAGTGCTGCCCAATGACAGCCAGAAACAGCTTTCCAGCATCTACCTGGATTCACGAGCAGGGGAAAGGGAGAGGGCAGGGTGCTCCCAGAGGCCTTCCATGGCCACCCACCAGCTTCTCATCTCTTCTTCCAACCATCCTTGATCCAGGAGAGCTGGCCTGATTTTAGAACCTCTTGTAAGCCTGAGAAAGGCACAGTTCATACAAAGAATGGCTTTGGCAGCATGACCAGAACACTGATGGCAGTACCACCACCAGTGGATAGAGTTGGTCCATTGATAGACCTCAGCTCTTCGGCTGGGTCCAAACCACCAGGACAGAAGAGGCTCAGGGAAAAGCAGCACTGATGGTTCACTGCTGAAGCTGTTTCGCAGTGCAGAAAAATACAGAAGATCCCAGAAAGCAAAGGGTCATTTTCTAACCAGTTCAGCTGGAGGCCACAGAGCGCCTCTGGCCAAATGGCAGCAGGGCTGGGCCTTGGCCACCCGCTCTCCCTGCACTGAGCTCCCCTGCTACCGCCTCTGCTTTGGCTGCACAGGGAGCTGCACACTCCCAGCTGCAGGGGAGATGCTCACAGCCCCCAACACAGCCAGAAAATCCCTATAATTAAATTCATGCAATTAAAAGTTGGCACAAAATCCAAGGGTGTTGCTGGCGGCGTGGGCAGGCTCCTCAGAGCAGGCAGCTGGTGCATGTCCTCATCGTGCTCTGCCTGGGGTGGGGTTTGCTGCGCAGTGGTTGCCACCTCACTGCCCCACAGGTTTCCCCCAAGGCTGAGCCATTCCTGAGTGGCTCCAGGAGGGGACAACCCCTCTCTGCACCCACTGCAAGCTCTCACCCAGCCCAGCACAAAGCACTGCGCTGACATGAACCATTAAGCTTGAGCAAAGCGTCAGTCCTGGCTTTAGCAGGGGAAGGAAAACGGTTTAACAAGGTGGCTGCAGCTAGACAGCATCCAGCTGCTGGCACACACAGCTCATGGGGATGCATTTTAAGCTGGTTTCACAGTGCTGCTCCCTCCTTTCCAGCTCACACAGCCTGCTCTTTCTCCAGGTGCCCACAGTCTCTCCAGTTAGATCTACATCTCCTTAAACTGATGATTTTCAGGTCTCATGCTCAGTCCCTGGTGATCCAGCTGTGAGGATGTCAGTGTACTCCACCACATGCACGCCTCCCTGCTGTAGGAGTTGCACCTCAATCACTTTCTGGACAAAAAATCCTGCTCCTGGAACCCCTTCCAGTACCAACCCAGCATTGGCCAAGGCTATTTCTCGAAAGCAGGTATAATCTGAGATGGGCAGAAAATTTTGGGATAGAAAAAAGGCCTCTGGATGCAATCACTGGCTGGTTTTATAAGTCAGATGGTGCAGGAATATCCTGCTTGCTGTATTTTCTTGCAAAGTTAAAATCCAGTTTATAACAGAAGAGGAGAGAAGTTGCCCATCTGGGTACAAAATCCGTACCATCATGCTCAGAAGCTCATTTACTCCACACAGCCCTAAAGGGAGATGCAATATGCTGCAGCACTGGGAATCTGGGGCAGTATCCAATAGTAGGAAGACTCACATCAGATTCCAAAACACTGTGAACCTCAGCCAAATCAAATTACTCCCATTGCCGAATATATCATTTTCCACCTTAAGTGGAACAGCCTGCCTGCCCTTAGCACGCTGCAGCCTCGCCCCAGCGCAGCGCTGAGCGCTAATAGAGATGTCTTTCCCAGGGCTGTCACGGCCTCCCACCCACTGTTTGATGACTTTACACACATGTGACAGGTAGTAATGTCACTGACAGCCTCTCCCTGGCACCCAGTTTTTATTCATACCAACACCTTGTCAGTCTTTGCTGTTCCAGGGGAAGCGCCATGCCTGCTGCTGAGACGGAGCTCGCTTCCCCGCTCTCAGGGTTGCTTATCTGTGCTGAGAAACTGGACTTAATTTTGCTGCTGCTTCCCCACACCAATCTATGCATCAGCTGCGAAGGCTAAACCCCAGATCATGACATGCCAGGAGTGTAACAAGCTGGCAGCAAAGGAAATATGTACAGTGTCAGCTCCCTTGCAAAAGCACTGACAGCCTCCTGACAGAGGATGGATCAGATATTAAACTAAGTCTGAGCCAAAAGGCCGAAGCAGAGCAATCCCAAAGGGGCAAACGGCATCCCCAAACTTTGCCTATCCTCTCTCTCACTAAGCTGATAGCAACTCAGACACTTCTTAAGTATTAATGCTGTGGGGACTGGCTCTGGCCCTGAGGTGCTGTCACTTTAGCTCTCTGCAAATCCACCATCTGTGCTGCACTGGGGCATGGAGGGACCCCTGCTCACATGGCCCACTCCCACCTCTCAGTTAGAGCAATGCTAAGGAGATGGTGACAAATGCATTTCTGAGTAGGAAAGCTAACTCCTGCAAAGCCTGGAAGCAGCAGGGAGCAGAACATTCCCTCCCCACCAGGCAGGTTTTCCCTCTAATGCTTTTTCTCATATTCAGTATTCAAACTATTGGGGATGCTGTCAAACGGGAGCCTATTGCCATTTCAAAAGACTAATAATAGAAGTTATTAGACTCCAGAGAAGCTCAAATATCACCAAGAAGGGTTCAGTAGGAGAAGTGGAGAAGTAGTATTAAAAAAACAGGCAGCAGCCCAGCAGCCTGAGAACCTTCAGCACTTAACTAAGAATAATTAGCTGTAAAAATACAAAATACAAAATGAGTGCTTAAGCAGCAGCCCTAAGAGGTAGAAGAGGACCTAGGAATGAAGCCAAAACCCCTATTTTGGAGTAAGGGGGGAAGCCAATATCCCAGAAGGAACTATTGCCAGGGGTGACAGCAGTAGGAACCTTACAGTGTCTAAGTGGGAAGGAGCTGGAGGATGGAGGGGGGCAAGGAGATAGAGCACAGTTCTTGCCCCACAGGGACATGCAGAAGGAATGATCATAATTCAGTTTAGAGAGAAGAAAAGCCTCAGGAAGAGGTGATAAAAGCCCCCAAATCCATAAAACTCCTTCAGAAAGAGCTGGTGTTCATTTTTCCTACTGCTGGGAAGGAGGTAGGGCTTGAACTGCGGCAGAGGAAATTTATTTTAAGAAATTTAGATGGGGGAAAAGCATCCCTCACTGACTTCCAAAGGCTGATTGAACTCTATCTTTCCTGAGAAGGCAGCACAATGCACAGGAGAGAGCTGGGACCAGTAAACCTTTCCATTTTGGGTTGGCTCTGCCTTCCCCCTGCTCCAGGAGAGCCAGCGAGAGTGAGCAGAGTTCACAGCAGCAACAGCAGCAAACCCAAGCCCTGGGCCCCCGTTCAGACAGATAATTAAGCAGTGTTTAGACATCTAAGCTGTCCTGCTGGCTACTGCCCCAGTGCCTCGGGAAATGAAGTCATCGTTTTGCTTCCCACCAACTTCCCCCCTAACTGTGAGACCTGGGAGGTGGGACATGGAGGGGGAACCCTCCTGGCCCTGGCCCCATGAGTCCAAGGAGGTGGTTTTTCAGGTGAAGCTTGGCTCTCTTTGCTTGCAGAGCACAGAGATAATGAAATCCTACCAAGTACCAGTTGTGCTTTAGAAGGCATGATGATGTTAATTAGTGTTCAAATTAAGCAGTAAGATTGAAGTGGGCATATAATGGACCACTAATAAATGCCTTGAGTGTGTTGAGACACAGGTCTGAGGGAAGAATGATTTTAATCACCAGGAGTATATTAATGATGGCCCATAGATTCCCTTATTGCTGTTCCAACAGGCTGGAATGCTGTGTTTTCCCATTAAAACACCCATTAGCCTTGAGCCAACTAAAACTCTGTCAGTGAAACCACGTTCTGCTCATTTCTGCCCTACATATGACCTAATTAACACCATTGCAGGGACTTGAGCCCAGCTCCAAATACCAGCTCTGGATCTGGAAACCCAGTTGGAGCCAGGTGGTGTTTCTTGGGAGGCAGTTAGATCCCTTTGGGTACCCACCTCATCAATATGAACACTGCCATCCCAGCTCTGAGCCAAAAGAGCCAGCACATCCCTGCACACACGGGGGGGCTCGTGGCATGCCCAGCATGATTGATTACACGACAGCATCAGTTAAAATAATTGTATTTTTCATTTCCATGCAGATGAATTACTTCTCCAAAAAGCCATTTGTGCTTAATGTCATTTGTCTGCACTACGGTGCTAATCCACTGCAAGGACGTTTTTGTGCCGAGATTGATTGACTCCGTGTAAATAGGTGGAACCTTTAATTAAAACACAAGCGCCGACGCGGTGTCTCGGTGCGCTGACAACACGCGGCACAGACCACTTAAGGGGCTGATTCTATTTTAATCTATCCTGGCATAAATCAGGAGAAAGACCCAGTTCAGCAAAGCACTTAGCACATGTTTAAGTCCATCATATTCAGCAAAGTATTCAAGCATGAGCCGAACTGCGGCAAAGGCTATCACAGGAAAATGACGGTGCCTGTTGAAAGGGCTCGGCTTGAGTGTGACAAAGTGATTTGTTTACCAGGTTTGTGCCACGTGGGAGCACACAATAGGTTTATGGCTTGGGAAGAAAACTGGCAGGGTTTGTAAAAGCCTGTTGGGTGATGGTTAACCCACCGAAGAGAATTGCAGTAAGAGCCTGGAGGAGGCTGAGCAGTGAGGAGGAATTAGTGGCTGGCTAAAGGCAGAGCCAGTTTGCACACAGAGGAATTTTCAAACAAACCCCGCCTGGTGTTTGGTAAGTTAAAGGATGGCAGAAAACAGGTCAGAAAAAGAGGCTTCCTTGCCTTCCTCTGAGTTTCTCATCAGGTTGTGCTCCTGGGAGCAGCTACCCCTTCCCATGCCTTCAAAGGAGGCGACAGTCCCCTGGGCCATGCAGCAGCTCACCCTGCCAGACCCCACCGCAGCTAACAGGGATTACTCAATCCATCAAGGAATCACAATGCCAGGTGTGGCAGGGAGAGGGTCCAATGTGACGTACGGGAGGAGAAACGTGGAACAACTTCCGCTGTGCTGACCTGAGCTGCTGGTGTCAACACAAGAAGTAAAATGGCTTATGAGAACTGAAATCAGAAAAGCCACTGCATTTCTTTCCAAAGTTATTATTATTGTTGTGTTGTTTTTATTTTGCTTGAGAATGATGAAGTTTCTGTACTCTGGCCTGACACAAACAGTCACAGCAGTACAATGCACCAGGGCAGGTCACCAGATACGTCAGAACATTTTATCCCCATGTCATGTTATGCCAATTTCCTTTTGATTATTGTATTTTTAAAATCCATTAGCGGCGTCTGCAACTCAGTGCCAATTAAATACACTGTCGTGTTTTCTACAGTGAAGTGCTTCTCCTTTGCTTCATCGAGAAGCAATTTGACACTTGGAATAAAATAAGCATTAATTATAACAATGGAGCGAACCTGGAAGGATGATACTGGGCTGACAAAAGGATTTTATCCTGGCCTAACCAGTTGGAGTAGCCTCAAAGAAGACACCATCAGACTAGGTTGTCACTATGGGTGGTGTAGGAATTCTGACAGTGTTATGGAGAGCAGGAGGAGGTGGCTCTGATCTACTTTAAAATCACCTTTTCTGGACAGTTTAAGACACCATCTGTCACATGGAAGTGTCCAAAGGGAAACTCTCTTCTGAAGAAGGTGTGAAGTCTCCCTGCTGACAGGAGGCAGAGAGGAAGGGAAGGATCAGATGGATTGTTTTTGAAAACTCCAACTCCTCTGTTGTTAACTTTCCGAAAGCATTCAGGTAGCTATTTTCCAGGATCTTACCAGCTTTATTAGCTACAAATAAGTTATTTAACAGGGAACTTTAGTCATTAATACCTTTAGCTATTTTTCTCAATGATCCCTCAGTTCCCAATAGCTGACATTAATCAGGGCAGCCCCTCTCTGGATTCCCAGCAGGCAGCTTTAGGACCAGGGGAAGGAGAGACAGGTAAACCCACAAAGTCCTTGCTGTTCCTCCTGAAAAGCCTTGATCTTCTGCAGCTTTGCTGAGCTATAAAGTGACTGCAGCCCTGACCTTGACCGAGAGCGATACGAGCATAGTGAAATAACACCATCCTGCATCCAGACTTACTGCCCGTGGGATCATCGTATTCACCTTTTATGAACGAGGAGCAATTTGTTGGGTCTGACCTGGAAATTGAAGTGCAAGTGACAACACTCAGTGAGGGCTGCGGGCCTCCTTTGGGGAGACAGATGCACAGCCTCAGCAAACCCAGCTCCCAGGAACAGCCCTTTTCCTAACAAGAGTTGACAAGCACAGTTTACCCACTGGCAGGAAATTATAATAGACAGATTTTCCCTTTGAAAGCAGAAAGCCTCACGTGCAGATCAAATGCAGTGTCAAAGTGCATCCTGTGTCTTTTGATGACTGTCCCTTGCCTGTGGTGGCTTGGCCTGGTGGAGCACCGCAGGCAGGCACAGCATTCCCAGCAGACTGATGCCTCTGGATGTTAGCAGAGACTGCGTCGTGCAGGAGAGAAGGGAAGATAACACCGCTATCAACCCTGCTGATGTAAATCTTACTTATTTAAACTAATTTATTTAAAGGTTCCTGTGCAAGAGATGGAGACCCCAAGCAAAGCATCCCAGGAGGGGGAAACTGCTCCCTTAGCAGGTAGGAAAAAATCCTCAGTGGCTGCAAAGGTGACCTTGCACAGGTGTGTGCACAGAAGCACTTGATGAGCTTATTCCTCACACTCTTATTCAACACTATCTTTTTGACAAAAACAGGCCACCTGAATGTTCAGATGTAGGGCTCTCCTGCTACAAAATGAGTGAGGTAGCAACAGGTACCAAGCCCAGCTCAAATGCAGTTTGTAGCCCAAAGCTATCTTTTGTGAATTTGTTTATAGAATCATAGAATTATAGACTGGTTTGAGTTGAAAGGGACCTTAAAGATCAACCCCCTGCCATGGGCAGGGGCACCTTCCACTAGACAAGTTCAAAGCCCCATCCAACCTGGCCTTGATCACTTTGGCCTGGGATACTTTTATGTGGCCATTTGTTTCAAAAGATTGTGTGCAATTTTGCAAATCACCAGTCTGTGTCACAGCCTTGTGACCCCCACCTTTCTCGTTATTAAATCAGAAAGTCCTCATCTACTCATTGTTAGAGGTATCATGTGCTCAGGTCTGTTGTAGGTCCCCAATGGTCCCTAAGAAGCAGGGATGAGAGCCTTGAACTGCACACTCCCTGTTTGTGGAATCATGCTCACATCCAGTACCAAACCTTTTTGCCATGAGTGTTGTTTTGGGCAGAGCCACAAACACAGCAAGATGTGAAAACCCCACAGGCTCTGTTACAGAGGAAGTTAATGGATGAGCACAAAGGTCTGCCCACCTGAGAACAGAAATCCCTCCTTTGTGACAAAGTTTCTGACAACCAGATCTGAAATTTCTGAGACTCTCTTTAAAAATTAAATTGCTTATTTCTAAATTAAACTGTGATTTATGATGAAGCTGAATTTAAAAATCTTTTAATGGAAAGGTAAATTAGGATTGAAAGGAAGGAACAACCTTGCTCCAGGTCAAATGAAACATTTGATTTGATACAAGACTAATTTTTTTGTTCCCATTTTAGCTGAAGAAAAATCTGTTTTATCAGGCTAGTCATCTTTTTCCCAACATTTATTAAGGACCTCCAGACTTAAAGATCCCATATTTGCTTGGCTTTCCCTTGTAGAGGTCAAAAACATCAGGGACCCAGTAGGATGAGTGTCCATACCCTCCCTGTGTGCCCAGCTCCCACAGGGCAGAGGAAAGGCAGCACTTTGTCTAATTACAGCCCAAACATTGCACCAATGGACTTTTAAGCCTTTAAACCTGAGCCTTTCCATTCTAACTTTGATTTGTATCTCGGTGTGGAGCTGGCTGTGGCTGGTAAAGGTCAGGCACAGGAGGCTGCACTGCTACCTCTCCAAAAACCCACTGCACTGAGCTTGGTGGGGTCCCCTGGGTGGGAGAAGGTCTGGATGGGGCTAAGGTCCTCCCAATCATCAAGCAGTCACTCTGGAGGCAGGGAGAGGAATGAAATGGATAAGCAATCAAGGAAAACAAGCTGCCTTTTTCCCCCCCTTAAATTTGACTGTGTCCTGATGTGCAGCGCAGCAGCCCGAGGAGCGGTGCTGCTCCCGGCAGAAAGACGCTCTTGCTCTGCCTCTCCATCCCCTCCCACATCCAGCTTCACTTGCACTCTCACCCACCAGCTTTACTATTTCTCATTCCCGGTTCGGAGGCTTTCAGGTCCTCACGAGACGTGGCTGCACCTCATTTGCCAGCAAATTGCGTATGAAGCTCATGTAAACTAATGCACTTTGGTGAGTCTCCAGCAAAGGGCATAAAACGCGATCACGGAGATCCACCAGGGGCTGGAGCTGCCAGCGAAGAGGTGTCAGCAGGAGAGGACAGGAGGGACCGGCGACAGCCTGTGCCCAAACCCGCAGGAGGAGCCCTAGGAAGGGGCTGGAGCGCTGCGAGCGCCGGCTCCCCGCCGCGGCGGGGCACGGCCGCCCGCGCCGCATCATTTCTGCTTAAACTGTGAGCAAAAGCCTTCCGCGGCAGAGAATTCCCAGCTGCCAGCGCTGGTGCAGAGCAGCCGGAGGCGCTTGCAGGGAGGCGGCGGTGCCAGCCCAAACCACCTCCCGGCACGGCTCCATCTCCCCGCCGAGCGCGGCTGCGGCGCCACACGGGACCCCGGCAGGGGCAGACGGGGATGTGACCTCCGGACACCCCGAGGACATCGCAGGGCACCGACACCATGCCTGTCAAGGCGTTATCTCCACCTGCCCTGTCATCCCCCCTGGCACAGCGAGGTCGACAAATCCGCTGCCTGGAAAATGTGCTTCCCAAAAGAGTGGAAGTAGTTACCATGGAAATAAAAAAAGGTTCCTCGGCCCAACTCCACCGAAATATTTATTTGCCTCCCAGGGTTTCACAGGCTACTTATTAACAACAACAACAGCAGCAGCAAAACCGGAGAGACACTGGAGCAGGACTAACAAGTCGGGTTTGGGAGGGACCTCCTGAAATCATTGTGTGTCTGCTGGAGGAGTCACTGAGGCACAGGAAGAGCCCGTGAATTGCCCAAGGATTTCAGCTTATGTCTTGCACACAAACATGCAGGTACAAAGATGTACTTTGCTGTTCAAAGGCTTGAGCAGGTCTGCTCACTGAAATCCCAGATTACACCCGGAGCTGGCTGCAGTTTGCCCCAGCTCTTGAGTGTCCAGTGCACACCGAGGTAAAAACCAACTGCTACAAAGTGCTGCTGCCTGGGACACAGCTCTGCTTGTGATCCTCAATACACCTTCACCTCTGCCCCAGCTGCCAGCCACCAGTCCCCTCCTGTCTGGGGCAGGATGTGAAGGGAATGCTCGCAGCCGAGTCCTGGCCACCTCAGAGCCCAGCAGGGACCATATCAACAGCTCAAACTACACCTCCAGAGCTAAGCAGGGACACAAAAGTGTTGTTTATAAACAACCCCTTTCTGAAATAAGTAGGGAGCAGGCAAAACAAAGGAAAATGCCCATGACTAGGAAGATGGTGGAGGTTGGTTGTCCATGAGAGGTACCTGTAAGAGCATCCTGAATGCACTGAGGCTGCCCCAAGCTCTTAGCTCAGCATCAGCTCCCAGCCCTTCTCAAACTGAGCACCCCACCACATCCTGCCCTGTGCTCCACATCCTCCTGACACAGCTCAGAACAGCTGACATGCCAAATCACCACTGAAGTGCCTTAGGCTTAGCAGAGGACAGACAGCATCAGGAACACAAAACTAATGACAAACAGCTTCTGACATGCTCAGATGCAGGGAGTCTGCACAGCACCTGTGTAGCCTTGGTAATCCACATAGGAGCAGTGCAAGGGATGCAGGTATTGCAAAGGCCACGTGTTGCACAAAAATTAATTTGACTTTTAAAACTAGTTACTATTGTAATCCGTTCTTTCCTAATTAAAGTGGCTTTGGTCAGAAAGACCCAGATTCAATCCAGAGCACTCAGACCCCTAAATACCCTAAGAGATCTGGGCTCTAGTCCGTTATGCCTGGTTGAAAATGGATTGAATTTGAACACTTTTACTCATATTGCTGGATCATTTTGGATATTGGACAAATACTTTACTTACTCCTTCCCTGAGGAAGTAAACACCAAAGGTAATGATCTGGTCCTTAACTTCCTACCCCCTGCCTGCTGCTCTCATGCACGGCTGGAAGGGGCAGGAGCATGGAGCAGCCTGGGCACTGGGAATAAGCAAATCCCGGCCACCTACAGATGGCACCTCAGGAACTTCAGGGAGCTTTAGGGGATCTCATCTCATGTACGTTGGTCACCTGGAGTTAGTAAAATAGAGTCCTGAATAGAAGATAATGAAGGCAGGCTTTCTTAGAAAATACCATCTTGAAGAAAAAAATGTAATCAAGAGAATGTTTTTCGCCTTAGTGTGTCCTGTCCAGATGGGAAGAGCCGCTTAGTGCCCTGTACTGACAGTACTTGGGGTTGGCTCTTTCCTACACCCGGGTTACCCACGCTGCAGGAATTTGGGAGTCAGCCTATCATTAGCATGCATATCTGGGAGTGTCGTGCCTCATCAAAACTGTCTAGGACATATTTTAGCACATCAGAGCTTCGATTTGAAGATGCTTACACAGAAATACACAGATGGGTATCGGCGCAAGATGGAAACACTTCAAAATATATGTGGAGCTTGCAGCAAATTTTGCCTTGCTGATCCTTTCCTCCTTGGAAGGGCTTGTGAAAGTCCTTGGGGGAATCTGGATTGTGCTGTGCTTGTGGGAGGGAAAGGGGATGCAATTAAAGCATAAAGTCATATCTTCTATAAGGAACAGGCTGATTGTTTTTTGCAAAGCCCCATCCCAAAGTAAAGTGCAGCCTGGCACAGGTGGGGTTGCAGCAAGTTCCAGAGCTGCTCCGTGTATTTCTGGGCTTTCTGCAAAAGCCAGCCTGATCAGCTGCGTTTAAAACATGATTATCCCCAGAATCACTGCATGTAAATCACTCACTGAGGGCTGGATCTGCCCCACTCCCGCAGCAGCCAGCAGAAAGGGGCATTCCACTGAGATGAGAGGTGCAGGCAAGAAGAGGTGGGAGAGGGATTCCCTCTGCTCTCTTCCTGCCCTCAGCAGCCTCTGCTCTAAAAGCAGCCCAGCTTCATCTACAAGAGCCTGAGGGAAATGAGTGGCTGAGCTGTAAACAGAGGTAAATGAATCCTTCAGGGAATCGGTCCAACAACCGCGAGCTCCAAGGGGCTGGAAAGCAGCCTGAGAGGGTGGCAGATCCCACGCTCGCTCCAAGCGCACACATGCTCTCATGGCCCCGGAGAAAGTTTAATTTGCTGCAACTGTTTCAACAAAGCCAAAGCCCCGGTAATGCTGTTACACACTGAAATCACTCAGTGGGAAAGAGCACAGAGCAGAAAATGCTGTGGGCACAGAGGAGTCCCTCGGCTTTCATCAGGCACCCAGACCAGCCTTGGCACCTGGGCTTTGTAAGGGAGAAGCAAAGAAAGTCTCCAAAACCCCCCTGAACCACCCCAGAGCACTTCAAAAATATGGTGTGCCAAAATAGTCTCTTAATTTAGTACAGGGGGCTGAAGGGGTATGAAAAGATGGAGAAACTCCACATAATGTCCTGGAGAGTGTTTAAAGAAAAGAGGTTAGAACCACAGAATATCCTGAGTTGGAAGAGACCCACGAGGATCATCAAATCCCACTCCTAACCCTGCACTGACCATCCCCAAGAATCACACCATGACCCCTGGGAGTGTTGTCCAAATGCTCCTGGAGCTCTGGCAGCTTTGAGACTGTGACTACTGCTGTGAGGAGCCTGTTCAGTGCCCCACCACCCTCTGGGGGAAGAACCTTTTCCTGATATCCAACCCAACACTGCCTCCCCCCAACAGACTGAAGAGCTGAGTGTATTTTTTGACCAAAGAATGAGGTTTGCATGAGGACAGAGGTACTTTTTGTCACAGTCACTTCCTCTGACACCAGGGTCTGAGCATCTTGCCTGAAGTTTCTTTACACCCACTCCTCATCACTCTCACCTATCCTACAAGCAGAGGCATCCACATATCCAGGGAAATAGGCTTGGGCTGGCAGGATATCGAGAGCTGCTCTCTTCCCTTCTCCTCCAGCTATGGCCATTCTACTCAGCCAAACCACCCATCCTGCTGATGCTTCCCATCTGGTTCCTGCCTGAGCCACAAAGGTGCCCAGTCTGTATCTGCCCAGATGATGGCTCTCCACCCTTCAGTGCCAGACACTGCCTGGACACAGAGTTAATTTGCACCAGGTTGCTCTGCTGCACGCTCTGGGCACAGACACCATTATCTGGACCAGTTTAAATCACACTTTCTGCCTTATTCCAACCAGTGGAATTACTTACACCAGCCTTACTGCCAAGATCCTGGTGTAACTCAGCTCCAGCTAAAAGAGTTCATTGGACCAGGACTTCCTGAAGGGGCCAGGGGAGCTCCAGTAGCTCTGCACCCTCCCCACCACCCATCCCTCTCCCTGCATCACATCCTCCGCCGGGCTGAGTCAGCCATACACAGGCCACATGGTGAATCACACCAGGAGCTGCTGCGAGCTAAAAATAATCCTGTGGGGATTTTTTAGTTCTCAGGTTGTTATTCCTAAACTGCTCACTTCCCCTTCTCAGGTCACCACAAAGCTCCTTACACACAGACCCCCAGCACTGGGCAAAGGACCACCTTTAGGGCGGCTGTAGGGGGAGGGTGAGTGCTGCTCACCACCACCCTGCAGTTCAGACTTCAGAGACCTGCCAGAGCTTCTCCTTACAGCTCTGGCTGTTGGGGTTTGGAGCAGGCTTTGGTGCACACCTCACTCACAGGGTGGTCACAGCCAGCACGGTGTCAACCAGCGGCACCAGAGCCAACCAGTCCTCTCAAACCCCAGCAGCGTGCCAGGGACGTGTGTCAACACCTATTCTGCACTTTGCTTCTCTTTCAGCTGGCAAAGCTGCTACCTCAATAGAGAGCAGCTTCAGCCAAGAAAAACAAGCATTACCTTACGTTCCCGGGTTTGTTTGTCATTATCATGATGCTCTGCTCTGACTGGGAGGCCCCATTATGCATCACGCTGCCTACTTTCGAATAATAAGCTACATGTGTAAATAGGCTCCTCTATTTCGAGTTGAATAGCTAACAAATGAGCAAACAAAAACTCCCCAGCCCACCACAGTCCTGTTTAACTGACGCAATGGGTGCCTTTATGCATCCCGAAGGTGAGACATCCATCACGCTCACAGCGCGAGCGGCTGCTGCATCACTGCCACAATCCAAATGCCCCGGCGCTGGCTGCAGCCAGCACGGGTGGTGTGGAGGGTCAGGCTGGCACTGCCAGCTCCTCTGTGAGCCTCAGACCTAAAACTGATGTGACACTCACTCCCCCTACATCATCATTAACGCAGCTGCTGTGGAGGCTGGAGATGGATTCATCTGTGCTGAGTTAGCCTCCTCACACTGGGAAGGAAGGGTAGGGCTTTAAGAGGGTGTTTGATCCAAGCAGGTGTCCCATGGGGCACCCTGGATCTGGATTAGACCATGGCAAGGCTCACATAGTGAGCCCTATGAATTTCTGCACTGTCCTGCTGCACAGCTTTCCCACTCTATTGAACCCTCTGCAAATGGTGTTTCCTTCATCACAGCTCTACCTCCTTTTGTATTCCTTAATTTTTTCCATAGTCTGTATTATTATCTATTGCAAGAAGAGTTATTTAAGAACCTTTGGGCTATAATGGGCTTGGCATTACAGGAAAATAAAGCAGCTCTCCAGGAAACTCGTGCTGATTTCAGCCTTCCCATTTATGCTGTGATGCATCACACTGTGCTCTAATGTCTCACTAATCTGCAGCTCAATCTGCTGTTAAACAGGCTCATGATGCAGAAGCCTCTCACTAAGGTTGCTTGATATTCATCTGTTGATTGAATCATTTGCTTCTTGTGATTTGCAAATGCGCCAAAGAGCCAGAAGCCCTTTTTCTTCTAGAAAAGTTAATTGGATCAGCATCCTGCACTGGCAGGTGGCACCCGCTCCTACCCAGGCTTCCACTGACTCCACTATGGCAGAGAGGCCACCCTGCAGAACGGGAAGCTGGGATTAAGGACACCACAAGGGACAAATTCCCCAAGAGACCATTCTCTGCAAGAATTAAACACCCCATTTTTTTTCAGAGGCCCCGAGCAGCCTGTGCAGAGATGCCCCTGTCCTGGAGCAATGTCCCATCCCTTCAGCCTCATCACAACACAGGTATCCAGCAATGGGGCTGGTCACCAACAAACTCTGTTTCTAGACATTCCCTACAATGAATTTGCCCCTCCATACTTTCATCTTTCTCTTTTTTGAGAGCTAAGCTTCACCAGCAGCCCCTTTGGACACATCCCACCCGGTTATTCACTGTTACAACTACTCCTTCATAGCCTGCAGATGAAGGCCCTTCAGCACCACTTGGTTTCAGTTATTTTTTTATACTCCAGCATGCCACACATCACTTGATATCTTCCTCAATAATTAAGTGGTTAGTGCCATTGTCAAAGAAGCCCTGGATGACATTTCTATGGGGTTTCCAAAGAACTGAGGTCCCAAGCAAGGACATATCTGGCACCAGGCCTGCAGGGCTGTGATTATCTGGCTGTAAATAACACCTCGGAATATATGGTTTATTGTGGTGATAACACACATTTTGTAGGTTACATAAATTGGAGCAATTCTGCTGACAGAGGAAAAATAGTGGTGTGTGTGATGGTTTCCTCCGGTTGCTAGGAAATAGAGTTAGTGCTGGGTCCTTACATGCCTCAGTGCACACTCGTGACAGATGATAGATTCGGCACATGTGTGGAGCCCAGCCTGTTAGCAAGCCCTGACTGAGGGGAAGGCAGCAACGCAGTGACAGCAAGATCCATTTAACCAAAATATATGCATTTTTCATTAAGAGAACTACATTTGTTTGCCCAAGGCGTTTAGGGAAACGTAAGCAAAGAATAAAGTTAGAGCTGAAGAGACAGGTGGTCCATGCAGGCAAACCCAGACCAGCTAGGCAGATGCACAAGATGGGCTGTGGTAAGGATTTTAACACCTGTCCAAAGCCCTAATGTGAACAAGCTGTGATTTTTCAAAAAATGGTCTTTTCTATCACCTCAAGGCCCACAGAGCCCAAAGGTCTCCTCCCTGCCATGGGGGCTCGGCACAGCTGTAAGGTTCCTTCTCCTTCCCCTCTCCTCAGTATGTGGGGTTATACTCTTGCATCAAGAAGCTGAGCCTGGTTTCTTCTTCTGCAAATGTTTGCTAAACCAAATTGCAGTTTGTTCTATTGGTCTCATGCTCCAATTTGCTTGAAATAGCAAAGCACTTGGTCAAAGGGCACAGAAAGTGGCCAGAGCCTTCTTCTTTGAATATTTGTATACATAAATAAATATATATACACACACACAGACACTTTTAGGTTAGCTAATCTCTTCCCCCTCCCTCAAGGCAGGCACAGATCTACTACCCCATCCCCAGGTGCACCTCTAACCTGTTCTTTACTGTGGCAAAGCTCAATTACAAAGACAATGTTAAACCACAAAGCTTAAAATAAAGAAAGCAATTGGCATGATTACAGCTGTGCCCTGTCCACAGACAGGGGATTTCATCCACAGCCAAGGGAGCTGATCTGGCTTCTGGTGTTGTTATTGCTTATATTATAGTGTTGTCCCATCAGGACAGCTCTGTGACCAGCTGCTCTGCAGGCACAGTACTGGCCTTTGCTTTTTAGAGTGATTAAATTCTCCTAAGAGATGTTCCTGGAGTGATCCAGTCTCTCTTTACTGCTCTCACCAAAACAAATGGGACATCCTCTGCCAAATTCAGCAAAGCAAGGTCAGAGGAAATAAAACAGGGTTAGCAGGGTTGCAGACTCCTTATAATTAACTATTTGGCACAGATTAATGGCCTTTTCTTTAGGAGAATCCTAAGGATTTGCCAGAGTGCAAACACACAGGTGTTTCCTGAGGTTTTGGGGCTCTTTGGTGCAGAAGTCCTCGGTTTTGGATAACCCCCAGACAGGCCATTGCCCATGTGCAGGTTGCAGCAGATAAAGGCTGGGTTTGGGCTGGGGTAGAGGCAGAGGATGGTTAAATACTCTCTTCCACAGCTCCAGAGGGTTTCTCTAGCTCATCCCCAACCAGCACTGGGGAGGGATATCCTGAGCTCAGTGTTGGACTGTGGAATGATGCTGCCAGTGGGACTCAGCCCCACACCAGCCCAGCCTGTCACCACACACTGGGAGGCAGAAGCAGAGCCCATTTCTAAAGCCTGATAAAAATGTAATTTAATCCCAGCCACACAAAACGCTTCCCTAAGCCTTTGAAAGGCCTCCTAATCCTTGATTTGCCCTCAAATCTTGAAATTTTCTTAAAGAATCAAGGAGGCGCTTTGTCTGTCAAGTGCCTCTATGCCTAATGAGGTTATTAAGGCATATTAGCACGCACAGAACATTCTCTCCTGACTTTGGCACAGCAGAGCTCAGCGTTTTTGTCTCAATTAATCCAAGTCTTCCTGCTCTGCTGCTGCCCCCAGCCCTCAGTGCCTTGAGTTTGTCCCTGCTTTTGGCAGAGATGGCCATCACTTCACTCTGGCAGCAGTGGAGAGCTCCCTAATCCAGCTCCACACAGTGCTTTTGTTGTTATGCCTTCAGATGTTTCTGAAGAGCACACCATGCCTTTTCTACATGGCTGGAAGACTAAAGAGGTCCCTGAACCTACATGTATGTCCTGGGGTCTATCATCTGATACAGAGATTTATCTAATTTTTGTTTTAAGCAGAAATCATTCTCTTTGCACAGAAAGGATGTTGGTTTTGCATATGGACGCGCATCAACCCAGCAGCCCTGATTCCCTCAGCAAAACAAGGCCACCTCCTTTAACACAGAGGAAGCAAGGGTCTGATCCATGCCCAGCATCAGGGCAGGAGGACAACACAGATCCACATTTCTGGCCTGCCTCCATCTCCCATCACAGCCATATGGGAAAGGGAGCATTCTCAAATAGCTGGGGGCTCAAAGCAAGTTTTGCTCTCAGCTCAAGTGAGACATATCATTTCCCCAGGATGCACTATTAAAGAAGAAAACCTTTGCCAATGTTATGCTTTATAATGCAATGATTTTCATAACAGCCCAACATGCTATCTGGCATGGGATCAGCTTTCCCTTAAACCACCCAAACGGGCTGCAAGAGGTGCAGGAGAGAACAGACACAGGATCTGGTTGGGTTTGCAAGCAATCCATGCAGCAGCCTCAGTGCAGCTCAGCCCGACGCGCACCTCGCTCAGAGAGAAGCTCAGATGTGGCACTGCTGGGTTAATGGTTGGACTCGAGGATCTCAGAGGTTTTTTTCAATCTTAATGATTCTAGTGTCCCCTTCCTGCCTTGGACCAGAACTGGGCAACCTCACCCACATTTCTGTGGGCTGGAGGGTCGCCTCCCCAGTAAGCCTAGGACCACCCTTTATCAGTAGGATTTGCTTCATTTTCAGCAAGAAGCTTGACAGCCCGCACTTATCTCTATTTACAATGACCATGGTTAAATAGCTACCTAAAAATCCAGGTTAGCAGCCTTAAAAAATTTCACCATTAAGAAGGAGAAGGAGGGCCGCAACACAGACCCCCCCAGAGAGCTGGGTCCCCTCTAAAATGCTGCCAGAGCTGCTCAGAAGCAGCACAGAGGTGCCATCCCACCATCACCTTCTCCTGGCAAAGCCTATTTGGGATGTCCCCATGCACCAAAAACAGAGAGAAATTTTCCCCCCTCTTTCAAAAACTCAGCTCATTTCAGTGATGTGATTAACAGAGCAGCTTGCAGGCTGTGGCTGGGACGTGAATGGGTGGGGTGGGAAGGTGTGGGACACGGGTAAGGCAGCGGGCAGTGTCCCCGGAGCAATCCCTGCAGCAGCAATTCCTGAAGCCGCGCTCCCGGCTGTGCCGGGGGAGCCGCTGGCACCGCAGCCCCTACACAACACACACACACAAACACACACACACCCTCCACCACTCCTGCTTTTGCACTGGGAGGGTGTTTCGGGAGGCAGGAGAGGGAAACCTGCTCCAGGGCTTACTGGAATCAAATCCTTGATCCTTTACCATAGCGCAGGATTATTTTTAAGCCAGGTGAGGTCCCCAGCTCAGCTGGATTTTGTATCAGCAAGGTGGGGGGTGAGGTGTAAACCAGCACCTCAGGTATAAGCTCCTGAGAGATGTATCCTCAGGAGCAAGGCTAAGGGGGGCTGGAGCAAAATCCCAACATTCTAACCCCTATCCTTGGCTTTACAAGAGCTGGAACGTGCTATCCAGCACAGTTTGGCACAAAGCCCCATGAAGGCTTGAGCAACTGGGAGACAGCATTCCCTGAGGGAATGAGGAGCTTTAACTTTTGTAGCACAGCACACATGCTAGCCCAGGATCTCAAGGGAATAAGAAAGATATGTCATTTCATCACTGTTCTTGGAACGAAGACAAAAAACCAAAGGAAAACAAAACAGAGCACCCCCTGGGATCCATAAAGAGGAAACTAAAAATATGATAAATAGGCTGGATCATTATTTTCTGAAAATGACATATTGCAGCTCATGTTATATATCTAGATTCCTATTGTCACTAAGGATAAAAATTTTGGCACGAAGTAAGTCAAAGAGAAAAATTTAATTTCTGCCATTCCACAAACTAATAAATACTGGTAAAGAGCCATCTACAGAAAACACAAACCAGAAATTTCAGTCCTGTAGGACAAGAGAGGAAGAGGACAACACCAGCTTTCCTTACCAACAGCAGGCAAAGGGTTAAGCAAAGGTGTAATTCATCATGTTAGCTTGAATGTTAGGAGAATCTAAGAGAATTACAAGTTCAGAAAATAGCTGCAAAGTGTGTAAAGATAATCATAAATCTGAGGGAAATAATACAGGCTAACAAATGCTCAGGAGATTATGCTGAAACACCTTCTGGTTTTATAATCAAGCAGGAGGAGTGGCCAGGTACCCACTCCTGCAGAGGGGGGACACTGTGGCCTGCATTGGGATTTACCCATGGAAAATACTCCCAGAGGAATCTGGAGATAAAGCCGGAGAGTGGAAAGCTGAGTAATATTAAAAATAAATTCAGAGAAGGCAGAAAGCTGGGATCCTTCACGCAGTTTTAAAGGCACAACAGCATAGCAAGAGCAGCAGCTGCCAGGGATGGGAAACCCCTCTTTTAGAGCTGCTTGGCACCAGGCGTGAAATCTTCAATTTTAGATGTTGGGGAGGAACCTATACATTAGCACATTGTGACAAGATTCCACTACCCCGCTGGCTTTCCCAGAAAATAGGGGTCACAGAGCTAGCCTGTACTCAGAGCTGGGGAATTTTTCCTCATTTTCTTCCTGACTCTGCTAAGTCATCTCATAGCAAAGTCTCTCTTGGTGTAACTGCTGCTCTTTTAACTCTTAAAACCCTGAAATGAGACTGGGGAGGTTATGAATTTGTGGATTTTTTTAGTGCCTAAGGTTTAAAGCATTTTCCTACTCTTTCACATCCCCACTGCAAGGGGAGGCAAGCGGACTCAGGTAGAGCTGCAGGCTGCCCAGGGGCAGCTGGCCAGTTCCTGCTCATCCTGCCCTGGATTTCACATGGGCTCTTGAGAGATCTACTGAGTGTCCAGGAACACATAACCTCTCAAAACCTGAGATTTTAGCATCACTGAATGGTAAAATAGGCTGAGGAGTTTGGTTTGCATCAAGCAGAGTTTGGAGCGCACGGGTTTGGTGCTGCACGTGGGAGTCTGTAGTGCATCATGAGAAGGCCTGTTCAGGGTGCTTTGGTGTTTTTCCCAGTTCAAACAACTCTGAGCACACATCTCCTGCCAGAATCACTGGCTAGGTGTGACAGGAGCAGTTGGATTTGCAGCTCAAAGGTGGCTGCTCACTATGCAGGGCCACAGCTGCCCCAGGCTTTCAGACACCTCCCTGGACACTACAAATACACCCGTGAGGCACAACCTACACATGGGCACAGCCAGGTAACCAAACCACCGGCACAGAGCAACCTCAGCTGAGTGTTTCTGCCATCACTCTGACACCAAACACCTCTCAGGTTTGTCCACAAGTGTGTACAGACACACAACAGGTCCAGGCTAGAGCTTGGAGATGCTGGCACCACGATCTCAGCTGCTTACCCAGATGGGAAGGAATAAACCTGTAAAGCCACCTTTTTCTCGCTGTTCTGGTGATTTTGAAAACTGGCATTTCAGAAACATACCTGGCTAAATAACCACAAAATCCATTTCTTTGATTTCCTCAGACACCACCAGATGCCTCCCATGGAAGATGGGGATGCACAGACCACATTCCCCTCACAGGTCTCCATAGGAAATCCCTCCCTCGAGTGTTTTTCTCCTCACCTAGAACGTGTGGTTTGAGTCCTGTAGTGGGAACATGAGGGAACTCACAGGCTCAGTCCACCCTGGACATGCTGCACAGAACTTTCCCTTGTGCATATTAAGGAAAATATTCCCAAGTTACAAAATGCCTTGTACCTGCAACTTTGTCTTGGACAGGAATGGAGTACCATCAGGAAGTAAAAGTTCTCAGCACAGTTTGGTGGAAAAGAACAAAGGGGAAGAAAAGTAGATAATCAACTTCTTAAAGTAGCTCCTGTTTTCAGCCTTCTCCTACTGCACGTTTGAGTCAGCCCTTATTCACCCCGGAGTCCTGGATTTTAGGAAGACACATGTACTACGCCAAGCCCCTAGCAGGCTCCAGTCAAACTTAATCTGTTAAGTCCTAAAAAACAAAAAAAAAAACACCAAGAAAAATCTAACCCAAAGCCAGCCAAGTAGGACCTTTGCACTGAATCTAATGCCTGGATAAATCCCTGTGGAATACCAAGGGAATAAGGAGGCGAAGCAAGATGTGTATCCTTTCACTTCATAGCGAAAACACAGCCACTATTCACACTGCAGAGTCTTTCAGATGATAAATACTGATCCATCCTTCATTGGAAAAACATGGACCTGCAATTTCCGTGGGGGTTCCTTTCCAACCCTATGGCCCCATCCTGTCTTGGAATATTTTTTTTTCCTAATTGTACCCATAAAATAAAGATTTGCTCCCTACATAATTAATTGATAGATATCTATTTCTGGAGGATGATCTCACCTTGTTTATGTAGGAAAATTTCCAGAGGGTTCCAGAGACACACACACACAGAAAGGTACCCACCTCCCCCAAATTATTCCCAGACTTCTCCGGTCTGAACGTATTTATTTGCAATAATGATTGCGGCTTTATGCGAGCAGATGGGCAGTCCCTGAGAGGATGATTTGTTTCCCCTCTTTTCTTACTTCATGATGTATTTTATGATTTCAGCAGGTCAGTGGCTGCCATGTGTTTCTTTCTAATCTGCGAGCGCTTTTCGTTTGCCTCATTCTTGGCAGCCATCGTATTTACCAAAGAGATCAGACACGGACAGATGATGGCAGAGATCCAGGCTCCTTGAGAGTTCAGCACTTGGATGTTGGCAGCAAATAAAGATATATGGATTGCTGTTGTTGGTTCAAACTTGCAGGGGCTTTTTCCCTCATTATATTTCAGTTTATATGTGCACATATACATATAGATAGATGTGTGTGTGTGTGCTTGCACACATGTGTTTTTAAATTCTCTTTGCAATACCCTGGACCAGATAGAATACAGATGAGCTGTTATACAAAGAACAATAGATGTCAACTAGATTACTACCCACTCCTTTTTTTCTTTTCTCCTCTTCCTTCCCCCCCCCATTTTTTTTATAGGCCTGGGTTGTTATAAATCCTCCATGCCCATTAACCTCTGAACCTCACTGATGATATCTCTTCCAAGCTAAATTGCCTGTATTTCCAGACATTTGTTTGTTCACTTAGAGGTCTATTGGCAGAGGGAGGGGGAGGACAGCCCATTGCTGAATAGGTCTCATGGATTATAAATGAAAATTCTTTCTCTCCTTGTAAGATGATGCATTGAGACCTGTAGCAAATGGACAGCTTGAGCTTATAAGCCCACAGGTGGAAGTCAACAGTAGAAAGTTAATCACACTGATAACAAAAATATCCCAATAGTACGGTGGGAGAAGTGGATCCATCCCTGTAGCTGTGTCCTACCCAGAAAAACCTCTGACCTGCTGTCACTGTGCTCCAGCTGCAGCAGTGAGGGGCTGAGAGGGGCTGGGACACTGCCCCTTCAGTGCCAAGGAAGGCAACAGAGTCCCAGGAATGGACCAGAATGGGGACAAGCTCCTGTCCCAGGGGTGCTGACAGAGATGGGGCAGTGGGAAAACTGAAGGTCCAGTCAGTGCTTCCAGGACTTTTGCTTCCATTATTGCCCAGGAATAAGAAGCCTGCTCATCCCACAGGCTCTGTCCTTTGGGTGGCTTTGCACAGAGTTCAGCCACCAAACTAGCAAAGGTGAAACCCTGTGGCTGTCAGTAGCTCCCAAACAGCCTCCAGCAGGACCTACTGTGCAGTTGCTTAGTAAACATGGCCTTAGTTCTTGCAGGAGGCCTAGCAGCTCATTGGAAACATGCTGAACAGCAGTTCCAGTATCCTGACTTTAAAATAAAACCTTGGAAGCAGCAAGCGTGCTGGCATTCCCAACGCAGATCTCCTGCCTTCGTTACTGTTTTATATATTTAAACTTATAGTTCCAAAATAACATTTTACATCCATACATCATTACACTCATTTAAGCATGGCTTCCATCTGATCTGTCCTGGAGCCAATTCCTCAGTCCTTCCTGCTCACCAGGGCTGAGGGTCCCTGAATGCTGTGGATACTGGGAACAGGAGTGGTTTCCCAGATCCTCTGGCATGTTATACCCCCTTCCCAGCCTTTACATGGAGGGCATCCTCCACCAGCCACTGGTGAATTATGGAGACCATCCCCAGCTTTCTGATCCTATCTCCTGGTTCACTCTGTTCCCTGGGAACAGGTCTGGAAAAGCCTTCCAGGTGGGATACTCATGGATAATTTGGGGGCTTTTCTGCCTGGGGATTGTCACACCATGCTGTGACCCATAGCAGAGGCTTCCCAGGTAATTTCCACACTCTGGTCATAATTCCTACCTCCTCCTCTGGACCAGTCAGTGGGCCAAAGCCCAGAGCTGCAATGAAAAGTGTGGGTTATGTGCCCCCCATAAATGCATGTACAACCTGCTGTCCCTTGCAGCTGCAGCAGTAACAGGGACAAACATCTTCCCAGAAAGGAATTCAGCAGTCTGGGGTGGGGTTTTACACAGTAGAGCACAGGAAGCTCCAACAATCCATGGTTTTCCAGATCATTCATGATTTTCCTGCTTTCTCAGTAACAACTCCTGATTTCCATGGCAACCCTCACATGCTTTGGTTCATGGTGCCTTTTGCTTATGCAGAGCACTGTTCCCACTTGCTGGGATGACCAAGCTCCCAAACAGCCAGCAGAAAGTTCCCAGCACAAACACTTCATCCTCTCCCTCCTCCTGTGCTGGACGTGCAAGTGCACATTTCCCTCTGCCTTGGACAGGACGGGATCACCAGGATTTACACTACTGTCTGCTCCCCATCCAAAAGCTCGTTTTAAACTTGGCCATGGTTTCTATTTTAATCCCACACAGACATTTTTGGAAACACTTACTAAACCATTAACACATTTATATGAAAGGAAAGATGGTGATTAGCATTTCCCCTCCCCCCTCTCACCCCATCCTTTCTTTTTGTGTCAATTTTTTGGCTCACAGGCTGCAGCAGAACGTGGTTACAGCCATGCACACAACTCCAGCGGGCGCGAATTCCTTCATGGCATAAACCTGAGTTACCTCTACCTTGTTTTGCTCTTCCTCCTTTTCTATACACACTATTTCACCAACTCTCCTGTGCTTGTAATAAGATGTATATCACGAGCTTTACCCAAAGCTCAGAGGCCAATGTTGGAACTTCACCTGGGTTCAGCGTGGATGTTTTAACAGCCTGTGTTAATGGTTCATTAAGACAGACAGTTGATTTGCCTGGTCTGGCCCGGATGTGTCTCCTTTCTACACCTTTTGAGATGTTTTCATAAGTAAGAATGACTTCCAATATAAAGCAGCAGAAATTACTGCATTTATTTATTTTACTGTAATTCACACCACAGCACTGGCAGTCTCTGATGGCTGAGGCGCAGAATAAATAAACAAAGTCCACTTGAGCTATCTTAAATTTCTCCCATATGATGGGTCAGAGGAAAATCGAGGCTGCTGGGGGATCTCTGGCCATATGAGATCGTGTGTGCAAAGATGTAACCAACAAAATTAGCACAGAGGAGAGGTCTGGAGAGTGGTGCTAAGGAAGCACAGCAGCTCAGAGGTGGGGAGGAGACCCAGCCACAGAGAGCTGCAGCAGAGCCTCTCTCCTGGGTAAAAAGTCCTTCTGACTGATTTTCCAGCTGCATATTTTTCTTCCCTGCACTGAAGTCTCATTTGACACTTCCTAGCATTCATCAAGGAGCTGCAATCACCGTGGAGATGGTACCCATGACCAAGGAGTCTCAGGCATGAACCAGGTGCTGGACCAGAAGACTGCAGAGGAGGGCATGATGTGAGGGTGTGCCCAGAGCAAGAGCACTAGTGTTTCTTTGGGTAAAGATGACTGAATATACACATCTGGCCAAGGAAGCCAAATTTATCACTTGTGAACTTGGAATAATGAAGTTATGCGGCTTCCAGGTGGGGTTTGACCTTCTTTTGACTTGGTGGGCACTTAGAATTTTCCCAGTAGAGGTGCAGGCAGGCCACTGGGGCCTGGATGCCCAACAACAGTATTGTGTCACTTAGCTGCCTTTCATAGTCTGCTTTAAAGTTTCTCCAGGTCCTGCTGGACATGGAGCTGGGACAGGCTCATGTAGATACAAAAATGCTGCTAGCAAGGATTTCCTTGCTATTTTCTAAGCCGTGAGAGACTTTTCTCTCTCACAGAAGAGGTAGCAGAGTTCTGTAAACAACTAAACACCTGCAGCCTATAAAAGTCTTCTTTATGGTACAGCAGAAAAATATTCTGACAATGGATGTTTTAGGATTTTAGCCAATCACTCCAAGGGGTGGCTGATCCTTTGTCCAATTAGACTATGAAGAAAAAAGTCTATAAAAGAGTTTGTAAAATAATTAAATAAATCAACCTTGCTGCACAATTCCTGCCTGCTGGATCTTCTCTCCTCCTCCTCCCTATGGCTGTGGGACACGGTGATGGACCCTAGAAACCAGGCCTGCGGTAATAGGCTCAGACCTCTGCTTGCACTGCAAAAGCCTGGCTTTTCTTGGACTTCTTGGACTACAAAGGAAACATCTGGTAAAACAGTTATCTACCCACATCTCTTGATATCAGCACTCGCCTGAGATGTCACTACACTCTGCTGTTTTCAGGAGAGACACACCACACTCAAAAGTGTCACAAATGTTCATGCAAGACAAAAACCATAACTCTGACATGGAAGTTTCATCTGAATAGTCTCTTACAATCCCAAGACATCTTTGTTGCATCCAATTTTCCCCCTGAATTTGATGTATATCAAGAGGAGAGTGACAATAGGTGTTTCCTCTTCTTCCTATAAAGCCTCTTCTACTTTCTCTGCTTTCTTCAGGGAACAATCTAATCATTGCTGAGACAGCAGAGCCATCAGGATGGAGCAGGGAACGAGTTACCACTCTCCTTACGCTCTGCACAAGGCAGCAGAGCAAACCAATATATTGATTAAAAGCTCAAGGCCTTTCCCTTGGCTTACAGCAGCTACAAGAATAAATAAAAGCCAGCTCATTCTGTAAAAAGCCACTTTCAACATCTCTCATTTGCTCCTGGCCCTGGAGGTCCTGGACTCCCACCTGCATCCTTTGAAAAGCTATTCCCATGCTGTAACACTGGGTACTGTGGGCTTCCCATCTTCCCCAAGGTCTGTTCCTTGACACTGGGTGAAATTTCATGTGTGCCAGTGACCCTCAGAGCTGCACAGGCAAGGAAGGACCATTCCAGAAGCTGAACTCCAAGGAAGAGGTATAAAGCTAAGGACCACACAAGAAATTGTAGCTTCTTTGGGCTTGGGGGGGTTGAGAGATGGGTCAGCCAATGTGAGCTGGAGATCAGCTCTCTTTAGGTGAGTCAGTAAAGCAGCCAGAAAGTGCTGCTGCAGACCTGGCCGGCAGAACCTTGTCATAACACATTTCTTAGGCAGAAAGGAGTCAGGTTTGCACGGGGGTCCAGACAGAGAAACGTGGGAGATGGGTCTGTATGGCCTCCACGCATGTGGGAGGCCCCAGACCACGGGCAGAAATCTCACGAGCTGCAGAACAAAGACAGAGGCTGGATTTTGGAGGTGGAAGCCCTCGGTGTGTTACCACCAGCTCCAGGTGGTCACCACATGAGCCAGGGAAAACGTGCCTGTGAGCGGAGCGATGACAGGTCCACAGCCATGAGCAATTTTCTTCAAGATGCACTTAGGCATCTGCTCTAGATTAACATTGTTTTACTTAAAATGAGCATTTGGGAGACATTTAAGCAGGTAAGTGGCTGTACCCAAGCATAAGGAAGAGGCATTGGAGAGCAGATGTGGAGACAGTTGACAAGTTGGATGAAGTCAGTGCCATCAGCAAGATGAACACCAGAGCAGCTTGTGGGCTGTGTCAGGAGACACAAAGAGCAGCAGTGGCCCAGGTCAGCAGCACAGGATACAATCACTGCAATAAAATGCTGAGTAGTGAGGAATTGCAAGAGTTTTGAAGAACTGCAATAAAAAGGCTGAAAGTTGTTGGTCTGCTACAGTTAGAAACTGTGAACTACAGGCTTTATCACTTGGAAAGAAGAGCCCTCTGTTTTTATGGCAGGAGAACAGTGCACATGACTTGTTCTCTGTAGTTAAGAGACATTTGCCAGCTCAGCCTGGCTGGGAAGGGGTCATAAGCCAATGTACTGAGCCCTTGTATGCCTCAATGTTCTGCAATACCTGAGTTTGCTTTTAAAGCCCTGTTAAAAAAGCCCAGGTTAATAACTACAGCATTCAGTCTCAGATAATAACCAAACACGACCAATAACTGTGCAGATGAATGAACCAGACTGAGGTAGAGGAGAGGACAGGTTCAAAGGCTGAGTGGTAGATACATGCAAACACCTAATAAATATGACAAAAAACCCATTAGACCAAGAGGAGCAGACTTGACCTTGAGGCCGAGGAAGCAGGAGGAAGCCACTCACGTGGCTGAGGCAAAGGGGATGTCAAAGCAGACAAGGAGTTTCCTGAGGGCCAGCACTGAGCAGTGACAGAGGCAGGGCAGGGCAGCAGCAGAGCTCGTCCTCAAAGCCCAGGAGCAGGTTTGTTCCTCTGAAGTGTCCAGACAAAAGCCATTACTTCTGTCAGCCAGCAGTGTGCAGACAGGTAAAGCCTAACTTTTTGTCCAAGACAAAACTTCAGCCTGGTGAACTCAACACAGGGGGATTGGTCTGGGGCCACAGAAAGTCACAGAATCCCAGAATGGTTTGGGTTGGAAGGGACCTTAAAGACCGCTTTGTTTCAATACCCCTGCCATGGTGGGGACAACTTTCACAAGACCAGGTTGCTCAGAGTCCTTTCAGTTTCCATCACCAACTCCCCCCCCAGCAGTAACATCCCCCAAATGCACCCTGTAACTCCCAACCCTACAAGCACACACAGAGCCAGTAACTGCAGTGATGGTGAGCAGCTCCTGCATAGTGCTCTTCTGCCAGTGTTCTAACTTCCCCAGCCTGAACCACAGGACATGGATGACAATCTCAGCCTGCTCTTTCCAGAGGCCAGAGCACAGGGATTTCACATACATGTTCTAGTTCAGGTTTTACTCTCTTTTCTTTAAGAGACTTAATGCCGCCAATGCTTGGATTCCAGGATTTTAACGGGTTTAGCTCTGTTTCCCCCTTTCCTGCTCTGCATCTAATACTTCAGCCCATAAATCTCTGCAAGCACACAGCACAAAAACAGATAAGGAAAGCTGTAGAGCCATAAAACATACTGGAAAGAACCAACATAAAATCCACCCAATACAAGGTTTATAACCAATGGAAGAAGAGACAAAGAAAGCCAGATTAAGCATTGCTGTCAAAGTTTCAGTAAGTCACAGAAAAGGTGCTACATGACAGCTTAATTAAGCCTCAACAGATCTTAATCAATGATATATCACTCTGCTGATGGAAAAGCTTCAGAAGAGCAGGTGAAAACAGGACAAGACAAGTTTGGGTTGTTTTCTGCAAATATGGCCCTGTACTAATGGCTGAGATTCCCCCTTCCTCAATTCCCTCATCCCTGTACGCCTCTCCCCTACCAGGGATGAACATTTAGAAGGTGTCTGATGGATCCATCTCCTTTAAGGGGTATGTAAATGCCCATCCCATTAACCATCCCCTGGTACAGCCTGCATGCAAAACCTCACAACGCATTGCCTTCGGCATCTGTGCAATGATGACACAATTAACATAAATAACTGTTCCACTCCATAGATTTAGTCCTTTTCCTCTGGGTAATTATGATCTTTCTTCCCCTCCCCAACACTCATTTCAAAACCTCGAGGGTAATATTCAGTCAGCTGATTTTACATTTATCTCGGTTCTATTTGTTTGACACATTTCAAGCAAGCTCCACAAAGCCAAAGCCTCCTGCTCGTTAATAACATTCACATCACCTCCTTCTTAGCTTCTTTAACATGCTGCTTTTATTTGGTCTAATTGCAACTCTCAGCGTGATTAATCACAACATTTTTGTGGGGAGCTGGGGAATTTGATATCCCTGTCCTCACATGGATTTGATCATAGTCATGCTGAGAGTCCAGGCACGCTTCCTGCAGTCTTAATGTAGAAGCTTAGTGTCAAACAACCCTCCCTGGCCACTACACACTAATTACTAGTGCTGCCATATTCACCCAGGTCCCAAAATTGAATAAAAGATTGAAGGTGGATAATGTGATCCCATCCTGGGAAATAAAATTTTCCTCTTACAAAAGTCTCCTTGCAGGTAGGCTCTCTTCTCAATTAAACCTCCAGACCTTTCCCATTCACCAGGTAGAATCATTTAGGTTGGAAAAGACCTTTCAGACTATCAAGCCCAACAATAAAAAGTTAGCAGGGAAGTTGGAAGTTTAAAGAACTAAAATTATACCCAGGAAGACCCTTAATTCAAGGGGCTGTGTCTCTTTGGAGAAAGACTGCAAGAGATGGTAAAAGGCATGATGGAGAGCAAGCTCAGAATTCATCTGAGTTATTTTTTCTTACATGCAGGAAGATAAGCACCACCAAAACTCCTCAAGCCCAAGTTTGATTCTTGCAATAGTTACAGCTTTGAAAAAAAATTTTTTTCCATTTTGCAGAGCTACTGATGAAAAGTTTTTAAATCAGCTATCCTGGAATATCATCTTTTTCTTATAGAATTCCGTGGCAAGGCTCCCATGGAGCTTAAAGAAACATTGAAAGAGCATCAGTGTACATTTCTGAAACATCACCTGGAGGTCACACATTAATACTTGATGGTGACACAACCTTGCTTCCCACTGTACCGGTAGGAGCAGCACAACTGTGGTTTGCTTCTCCACTACAGGCTCATTCTTTCCCAGTTAACCAATAATGCAGTGTCTTACCCACTTTCCACCTTACAAACCCCCCTTCCTGCCCCAAAATCAGCTGGGGAAAGGGCCCAAGCTGTTTCCCAGGAGTGAACTTTTCTTCCCCCTTTCCTCCCACCAAGGCAGACTGTCAGACCAGATGAAAATCACACGGACACCAACAGCCTCTCCTACCCACTGCTCTCCCAGGCCACATATTCTCCACATCATTTGCTTTGTAAAGCCCTTTAATTAATCAGGAAAGGCCCACTGATTATCACCTACTCAGAACACACCATTTGAAAGCAGGGAATTAACTGCAGGCTCCAACTCTAACCCAGAGTTTCATCTTTTTCCCGATGATCTCCTACAAGTGCTATTCCCTTTTCAGTGCTAGACCAGATGTTACCACTTGGACGCTGAAAGGCTGAGAAAGCCAAGAGTTAACCTGGGATTGAGGATGGTGTGTGAAGGGGGAAAGGACCATTTGACAAGAGGCAGAAGATAAAGCAGGTCGTGTGCCCCATATCACACACACACACAGAGCATTTCTGGGGCAGCATGGGCACGGATTTCATGGGCAGGGAGCTGTGAACTTCCCAAGCACAGAGCTGCCTGGTCACCCATGTACCATAAAATATCGCTGCTCCAGCCAGCAGTCACTGACAGGGTGAAACCTGCACGACCACACCAGCAGAAGGTGACAAGTGTGTGATAAAAGGATGTGATGCTCCTAAAATCCTCCACCTAAAATCTCTGGTTGTTTACTGAGCATATTTCACACAGGCACATCTGCAAGTCTCTGTAGCCCTGACAACAGGCTGCACACAAAAAGGTGTCTCTGGGTGTAAGGTATTCACCCAGCGAAGGCCTCCCAAAAGAAAATGGGAATACAGGCTCTGAAAAGCCCCCCAGAGAACAGGGCAGCCCTGCCAAAACCAACACCTCACAATTTCTCACTTCTCTCAGCTCGTCTCTGTGCCGATGCCTTTTCCAGGTGCCCAGATCCCAAACTCCTCCCCACCCCCACCAGTGCTTGAACTGTGACAAGCAGCCCTGGAAAAGCATTGCTGCTGTGGAATCACATCATTTAGTTTGTGTTTGAATTCTTTAAGGAAAAAAAGTCTTTATTCCCCCAAATATTTTTAAAACTGCATCTAAGTCACCAGTAGCATTCTAAAATACTGTTAAATTGCATTTGCACAGGTACACACTGTCATGCTCTGGGACCATTACTTGGAGAAATGCAAGCTTTATGAATTCTGTCTCACTTCTACCAAAATAAATTCAAAATATCTGCAAATATGGTAATCAACATATCTGACTATGATGAATAAAGGGATCTGTAACTGTAATTTATTATCCAACCATACTCTTCCTCCAAGCTGCCCATTTAGATCTGCCAGGGACAGCAGGAGCCAGGGATCTTCTGTTGATGCAGAGGGGTTAATGGAAGATTTGCATTCACACAGAGCACTGCAGGTCAGTGTCTGCACAAGCTTGTCTCACCATCCCCATCACTCATGGCAAAGCACACGCTCAGAGCAAAGAGGGAGGATCAGCCAAGGCTGGGAGTTTTTCACTGCCGTAACGTTACGCTACACACAGTCAGAAAATCTATCAAAGCACCCACCCGAGCAGCCTGTTTCAGCTTTTAATGTTGCTTAATATAGACTTCTGAGGAGTCTCTTGGGTTCAGACACAGCTAACTCGAGAGCACAGCGTGAGCGTTACACACTGACAGCTTTGGATCTCAGCAGTAGGCACGGGCCAGCGCCGGGCCCAGCTGCCAGGCAAGTCCCTTGTCCTCCACCTCCCCAAAGGCTCTGCCCCAAAGGCTCCTCTGGCCCCAAAGGGAGGGACACACCTGTAGCCACACAGCTCGTAGCAGTCTCCTTTGTCCTGACACACCACACACCCCTTTCTGCTGATTTTTTTCCCCTTTAATAACTCAGTCGAGTGCATTCTCGGGTGACTTGTGCCTGGAAAGGAGCACAAAGATGCTCCTTACACTCAGAGCTCCTTACAGCTCAGTGATGGTAGATTTGGCACCAGGTGAAAGCACTCCACAGTGCTGTTCAAACAATCTTAACACCTCCTAAGGAGACACCAGGAACCATCCTTCCCTGGATAAACACCTGGGCCAGAACAGATACAAATCACTGAGAGCCTTTCCTCATGGAAGCACACAGACCACACACCAAATTCGGCCTTCTTCAGCTCAGAACCCAAACAAAACAAAACACCCAACACCTCCTTCCTCACCAGCAGCAACCAGCCCACCAGGCTTCTGGCAGATTTGGGATGAGGAAGCCCATGAGCAGCATCTGTGTTTCTCACTGGTGGAGATGTGCACCATATCCAGGGTGACACCAGCATCAGATGAGGAAAGGATGCGGAGCAAGGGGGAACAGCGAAGGCGGCAGAGTACACCTGACCCTCTGAGCACCACTAGGGTGCAAACAGCCTGTTATCACCTGTCCCAGCACACATCAGGGATTCCTGGGGTTTTGTGAGATACAGGGATGCAGATTGTGTTGGCTGCAAGCAGGAAGATGAGCAGGAATTCCCACAATAGAAGGAGTGCTTAAACCAAACTTCTCCGGTTTTTCTGCACGTGTCAGAACTTTACCAAGCAGCAAAACCACCGGCACTTTTACACCAGCTTGGCCCAGCATTTTAACTGGAGTCCCGCGGGAGCTTGTATTGTTTGCTCCATCCTGGCACGCGTTCAGATGGTCCATTCACCATGACTCACCTCCCGCCTCTTCTCTTCCTGGCGAGTTCAAAGGAAGTTGCATCTTCCCAGCGATTAGCACATCAGGCAGTCCTTTCTGTGCAGCTTCTTCTCTTATCAGTAGCCCATTTCCTAAAAACAAGAGGCGGGGGGGGGAAGGAAAAATCCATCAGCAAACTACGATCTGGTTGTTCTCCGTTATCCTTAAAATATTAACTAGACATTGACATACTGGAGTACTTGCTGCATGAAACCTGCTGCGATTGGGGATAACCGGGACATTACAGAAGGCTATGAATCAACTCAACTGCAGAGGCTTCAAGTCCTTTTGCTAGGCAGAAGTGAAATATGCTCCCTTACAACCAAGTGACCATTTCAGTATTTTTTCCAGTTATCTCCAGAACATTTATTAGATTAGGGGGTTTTATTTATGGACTCTGAAACTCTGCTGTTTCCCAGTGAAGCGTTTGTTATCTGTTTAATGTTCCTTTTGTTCTTCTGGACATTTGCATTTATTTATTGCGATTCATTGCTGCACAGGTACCAGGCTCCAAGTACCTACAGTTTTAAATACATTCACAACACACACATCTTTGCCATTTAAAATACCTTTCCTCTAACAGCCTCTCTAGAGCCAGAATATCTCCATTCCCAGATGAATGCTGAGATCCTAGGATCAAAACTGCTTCCACGTGACAGGTAACAGTAACCTTCCAAAAACACTTGTGCAACCCTATGCAAGTTACTTCATAGTTTGGCACATTTATGGGAAAGTCAGAGCTTGTTACAACTGATTTATTTAATATAAAGCTTCATAAATAGGGCTTGTTTCTCCAGTGCCTGGTATATATATATATATATATATATATATATATATATATATAAATATAAATAATTGGGATGTTATTTGCCCCCCAAATAGGCCCACCCCATCCAAAGCTGGCCTTGCTAGCAGGGAAATTTCACCTGTTCCTCTGCCCATTGTCAAGGTTAAAAATTTTCCCCTGTGCCTCCAAGCGATTTGAATTTAGGACTGAAAGCAGAAATCTTTTGCCTATAGCCAAGCCCTCCAATCCAGATGCAAGATTTCCATGAACTGATTTGTTTAACACAAAGCAAAGCCCAAGCTGCAGGCTGGGGATCTGAACCATCTGCAGGACCAGGGCCTGAGCAAACAGAGAGCCCACTGTGCTCCTGCCAGAAACAAAAATGAGCATGGAGCCGGTTGCCAAAGGAAACCAGGCATGAAGAGTGTCTCCACCCCAAAATACCAGATTTCAGCTTTTGCTGGACTCAGATGAGTGTTTAATGCAACTCTGAGCATTGGTCACCAACCCTACAGTGCTCAGCAGCTTTCCTTGGGACAGATGTGGTGGGTGCATGTGCATTCCAATGTTCAGAGTTCCTTTGGTGCCAAAGGTACTACACTTCTTAAAATGTAAACTTTACATTTCATAGATATTTTTAATGACTCTCTCAATTAGAAAAAGTATGGAACCAAATAATACGTGAGTAAAGACAACATTTCCTACATGGGATTTGCATGTTTTCATGGAATTTGGGTATAAACTCTGGGACCCTTGAAATCAGAGTTCTTCTAATTAATTAATGTAACCAGTTGATTTGGAGCAGCCTTGTAAAACAGCTGGAAATTCAATATATCAGGGTTCTTTTGAAGAGGGTTTTTTTTTTTTTTTTCCTGACACGACTACCTGTGGTTCAACAGATGTTCATTTGAAAAAAACCAAGCAGGAAAAGGAAGACACAAGAAGAATATTTCCCCCTCACCCCAGATTCCAACAGCAGGGGAAAGACAACACAAGGACATGGATTTCCAGGAAACTGGGATGTGCTGGAGGCTGCTGATCACCCCCCACAAACAGGAAGGGCATCTGGGGCAGCCACAGGGATGCAGGAGGGCTCCCTGCAGGCTGAGCCAGGAAAGGGACACACCAGGAGAGCACATGGAGTGATGACAACACGAGGTAAGACTGCAGCAGCAGCCTCTGCCTTATGCTAACATCTCGAAGGCATATTATCTACCAAGAATTCCACCTGGACCAGCACTAATAAAGTAAGTCAGGCTATTCCCCAGCAGGGGAATCAGAGCTAATCAGTGAAAGGATGCCTTCCCTGCCCCTTTCAGGCTTCGAGCACAGGCAAGAGCTGCTCACTGGAAGTTTTCACTTTAACACCGTGTTGGTCTCTGAACAAAAACCTGCAGCTGGCCTAATTTCTGTGTTAATGGCACCGAGCACCACCCAGGGCCTGAGGAGCTGCTGCCCTGACATCAGCTGTTGATGCCACCAGGAGCTAACCATGGATACTCGGGACACTGTGGCAGAAGCACATTGAACCTAAGCCCTTGGTAGCCACCACGCCACTACACAGACAGGACACATCTCCTGCTTTTCAGGCTCTCTCTAAGAGCTTTTCCTATCTGCAGCAGCGCACCAGGCACGCAGCAGGGCACCTGCTATAAACAAACCCACCCTCAGCTGCGATGATACCGGCTCTGCCTTTGTTGACTCTGAATTCTGCTTTTGAAGACAGCAAGGGAGGAAAACAAGAAGATGTAATCCTGGCTGCCACTCTACAACCATCCTTTTTTTCCCCTGGCTTATCTCATTTCACATATGTAAAGAACTACAGGCAAGGCATCTCTGAAAGTAAACAGACACCAGAACAGGCCGTATCCCCTCCAAATCGGTGGCCAGCACAGGCAGTTTTCATTCATTCTGCAGCAAGTTTTTAATCTGTGCCTAAGGAAGGGAGGCTGGGGACCACTTCTGGCTCTAAGGATCAGGGGGGATCCGCTGAGAAGCTTTAGCTCTGCCACGACTGGTGATGGCTTTGGGATCAGTGCACAGCCCAAGTCCAGTCTGGGAAAGAACTGCTGGTTCTTTCTTTTAAGCATCTCCTGAGCAGGAATTTTATCACCATCTTTATGACAAATCCACAGAATGGGTGTAAATTCCTTCACTTGAAAAATAATTTTTAAAACTCCCCCCAATTAAAACAAGGGATCTGCTTTTGAACCCAGATAAAAGAAGGGCAGCTTTTACAATAGCTTTAGAGAGAGACCTGCATGTGGAAGGGTGGGACTGAGGTTGTCAGAGGCGCAGGTGGTGAAAGAAAGAGCCCGGAAATGAGCTGTTCTCCATGTTCAACATTTCTCCAATCATTCTCATATTAGCATATCTCTAAGTGCATATAATTTTCACATCAAAGGGTAATTTTTAGGTATTTAAAAAAAAATAAAAACAACAAAAAAATCCCCTAGGATTGAAGTAGAGAATAATTTCTTTCCTGAAGTCTTTCAAGCAGCTCCTCTCTATGACATGACAGTAAAATTACAGAGGAGACAAGTGTTTAGAAAACTCTTCCCTGGAATTCAGATTATTCTTCAAGCACACAGTAAAAAAGGTTCAGCCGAACTGCTACAGGAAACATGAAGAAAGTCCTGGGAGCACCAACCTTACAATGTCTTCACATAGGAGCAACCTGAATCCACTGCACATTGCTTAGGGGCTGAAATAGTCAGCATTTCTGAGCTTGTGGTGGGGAGGGAAAACTGGAGATGAGTCTGAGCGTTTCTTGTCTCCCACCAGTCCTTCCCAGCCAGAGTGGTCCCACACAAAAGCTGGGAGTAACTCTGTCCCTTTCCCTCTGCACTGCTCATCGTTTGCTCTGCATTCTACAAGGCTCTTTTACTCCTCTGGTTCCAGGCAGGAGCAGCAAACATGAGCACCAAGCACTTCTCTCTAATCCTCACTAGAACCTTGCAGGGCCCCTTTTATTCTCCCCTGCCTCTTGCAGCAGCTCAAGGCTGGTCTTGGCGCTCTGTTCCAGCAATCTCAGGAACCAGGCTCGGGCAGGAGCACTCCTTTAATGAGATTTTATTAAAAGACTCTATTACAAATAGCCACTTAAGCAAGCAAACCTTTGGAGCCTTTAGTCCATGATGTCAGTGCTGTGGCTGGATGTTTCCTGGGAGTACTAAACCTGATACTAATATAGGGCTGTTCTATATGACAGCTATAAAACTGCTCGAGTGTACCAGGCAGGAGGCCAGCAGGGCTTTTTGTGGCTATCAGGGCTTGGCTAAAAGTCCCCTGCAACAAGGCAGGGGGAAGTAGGGCCCTAGGCAGGGGTTCAGGTTTCCCTCACCTCCTTTGCAAGGCTGGAAAACCCCCTGAGGCTGGAAAAATCCACACAGCAGAGACTCCGCAGCAAAGCCTTTGCATCTGTGCCCAGATCTCCTGTGGCTGGAGAGATTATCCATCCCTGTGCCCTGCCTGCGGGGCCCCCGAGGCAGCTCTGCATCTTCACCCTCATGGGGCACACCACACCACCTCTCCCCTGCATCCCAACCACGGCCAGCAGCTGTAGGAACACCCAACATTTCTCTGAGCCCGGTGGGTTTGTTGTCACACCCAGCAGCACCATCCACACCAGCCTGGCTTTTCAGTCTGCCCTCCACCGCTCCCTGGGAGCGGAGCTGCCTACCTGCCCTGTCCACACAGGCATCCCTGGGGCCGCACGTGTCCCCTGGCAGCTGCCTGCCCGCAGCAAGCCCTCCTGTTTGCAAATCACACCCAAGATACACCAGGAATGCCAGCAATGTTTGCCGGCGGTAACCGATATTAAAACTAACAGCAGAACTGGTCCGACCCACCTGTCGGCTGGGGAGAGATAAGCAGAGGGCATAATAATGTACATTAATCACGTTTTAATCTGCAGTTTTCCACCAATAGGTGGCACCAGCAATTTTTGGATGTGCTACAACATGGTACATCTGTTCCCTTGCCACGAGGCATCCAGCCCATGGCGGGGCAGGGAAGATGGATGGACCATCTATTGCCATGGCAGCATCCAGCCCCTCTCTTTTTCCTTTGAGGAGGGAAAGGTTAAAACTCCCACAAGCCAGTTTTTCCTTCCCCAAACAAACTTATTTCCACGAATAAATCTAACTTGAATGAGTCTTTCAGGGAACATGAGTCTGGAAGCTGTATGCAAATAGATCAGAAAAAATTGCTTAAAATGGAAGGACAGACTAAGGCTCTGTAGGAGAGACAGCAAGATCTCAATTTAACCCAGCAAACCCAAAACGTCTTGTAATTGAGGCTGACCACTCATGAAAACAGCTAAGTCACAGTTTAAATATACTGTATAAACATGTTACCTTGACCAGAGCATCCTACAGAGGAAAACATCACACCACACATGTGCTCCATCTCTGTACACACAGTAAAGAAGAAACAACCCCAGACGAGTGCAGCTGAATCTGTGGCTGGCACTACTTCACAGGGAAACCTCGTGAAGCCAAGGCAAGGCTGAAAACCGCCTAAGAAGCAAACTCCCATCAGCTGTGCCACACCACTACAGGTGCACAGCATCCAACCACTTCAGCTTACAACTCCACGCAGCTGAATTCAGCCCGTATAAATTATTAAAGAGTCTGCAGAACATTACACAGTTCATGTAGTTAATGATTATAGTTCAGTGTCTAGGTCAGATATAATTAGATGTTACATTAAAATAGCTTCACAGAGCCATTTATTCTGATTTAATTACTTAAAATGATAATATAATGAGCAGTGCTTTCAAAGAAAAAAAGAAATCTTTTAATGAGCTCATTTTAAGTTAATATAAGGCAAATTAATCATTTAACAAAATGCGGCGAAAAGACAAGTTCATATTTTAAAATATGTTGTGCCTTTGTCAAGGGGGTTTGTTTATTATCATGCTGGGAAAGACAGAAAAATGGGTGGCTCTTGAAACAACATCACATCCCACTGTACATCTGGAACATCTTTAAATCATATTTTCTTCCTTCCCCAGATATACCTACTATGCCAGATCCCTTTGAAATACAACCTGAGCAACAGATTTATGATCATCAAACTGTGTCTTTATTCCAATGTGAAGCAGAGCGATAGCCATGCAGAGCAGCCACCCGAAGAGGTGAGCTCCTGACGAAGGGTTAATCGTGGCTTGGTTCATTAATCATTCATTTGCTGGCTCAGAAAATTAGCTTTCACTTGTTTGTTTGCTCAAGAAGCGATAAGCCCATTCCCTCGCTAGTTCATCTATTTTCTTCCCTTTGCATTGTTTTAGAGATTTTAATCCTTTCCAATTTTTGTAATCAGTCATTTTGGTCTTTTAGCAGGAGCGTTTCCAAGTGTGCAGCAATTACTGGACTGAAAGCAGGCAACTCTCTGCAGGGAAGGAGCAGGCTCCGGTTCATAACCCTGCCAGCAACCGCAGCCCTCCTCTTGTCCCACAGGACACCTCACACAGCCCCGAGCAAAGGTGTCCCCAGTTCCAGAGCCAGCCCATTTCTCTGCAAACAGGACTGCCTGTACTTACACAGACATTTAAATAAATGTTTATACAGGGGCTAAGAGCAAGGCAAGACATCCTGAGGTGGTTTGCAGGTCGTCTCCCAGCCACCACCACTCCCCTCCTCTCTCCTAAACTGGAACTGCAGCCCTGCTAAGCCAGGGAGGAAAACCTGGACATGTCGTGGAGGAGGTAAAGGGTGTCCTACACCCAAGACTGATTTCTTTCTCACAACACAAACCTCTCTCAGTAGAATGTTTTCAAACATTTCCATAGCATCACCTGCAAAACGCACGGTCTTGCAGCCCAGGCATCACTTGGATACCTCGGTGAGGGAGTAGAGACTGACTGTCACACGGCAAATGCACTCCTCCCACCAGGAACATAAATAATTTGGGGCTACACATTTCTTCCTTCGCGCGTTGCCTCTGTTCCCAATTAGGCAAAGCCGTCGGCTTTCAGCTGCCGCGCTTCCTCAGCAGCGGATCTGGGAGCAGAGTGTGGTGCTATGACAACACCGTGGGTGCCATCCATCTCACAGGTGGCACAGGCAGCCTTCGGGTGCACCCACCCGTGACCTCCCCGGCCCCTCCCTCCCAATTACTGGAGCTTAGGTAGGCTGCATCTGGTATAACACTCTCCCTTTGCTTTTATTTTTCCCTATTCTAAATCTTTTTTCACAGCCCAACCCACCCAGGTTCGCAGCAGCAAAGCCACCCTGGCCAGTTGCCCACATTTCCTTGTGGCAGTGGACCAAAGCAGGATGTGTGCAGCCCAGTGGCCTCAAACTCTACTCACTGCTGCTTCCCCTTTTCTAGTCTGAAACCTGGGTTTTGAAGAAAAACACAAGATCTCTGAGGCGCAAGGCCCCAGCGTGAGGCTCGTGTCACACAGTCATTAATAAGGCTTTCCAGACAAATCTGACTGGAGAGATAATAGGCTTAAACAATTAGAAAAAGAAAAAAAAATTTAAAAGAATTTCTGTGATGGAGTATTTTCTCGTCCTATTCGCTGTAATTATTTTCTAAATGTAGATCGTTATATACGATGCAGGCAGCAGTGTTCCAGAGCTAATCAGGCCATATGTTTCCACATTTCGAAAAGAAAACTAATTAAAAAGAAATGAAAAATGAAAAAGAAAAAAAAAGAGAAGGTTTGTGAAGAGGACTGGTAGGTTTGGGTCTGAGAGGAGCAGTGAAGGAATCTTTCAGGAATGTATACATTCACTCCGCTCGGCTCTGCGTTTTGTTTTCAGAATTGTTTCTGGCAGAAACCTAAAGAAAAATATGAACCAGATGTACAAGGAAATAGTTTCTTCATCAGAATGAGAAGAATAGCTCTCTGTCTGCCAAGAGACTTGGAGTCTTTATGTTTTACCAAGGTGATGTTAAAAATACCCTTCATTGATGCGCTGTCCTTCAGCAGCACCAGGGGCAAGTGGGACACAGGGAGAGCATCCCTGGGAAGGGGGGTGCCCCACGAGAGCATCTGCAACTCCGCAGGACAGCATCTGCCACTCCCAGGTGAGCTCAGGTCTGGAGCCAGTGGTGGCACATCCCAGTGCCAGCAGAGACCCCGTGGCCCCAGCAGTGCCAGGCAGGCAGCCAGGGCCGGGCAGGGCACCTGGCAGGCGGCTGCCACCATTGTGTTTGGGTTTTTCCAACCTCTCCCAAGGATTTACCATGCCAGGGGCTCAATCCTGAGCCAGGGCCTCATGGCACTGGGGGCTGTGCAGGTCCCAGCTTTCCATAAGCGTTTAGGGAACGACTGGCTAGGGTGGGGAAGAGCAGATTTGAAAGCCTCATCCAAGAGCAGCCCTTGGCAGAAGGGAGGTGGGAAGAGCCCAGGAGCACCCTGTCTGCCCCTCGGCAGAAGGGATGGGCATTCAAATGATTTCTCATTCATTGCCGCCTCTCTTTCTTTTGCCAGGTAAAGCAAATCATCTCCGACTTCTCCTTTTTCCTCTGCTCCTAGGCTGCCAGCACAGGATTTGGGCTGATGGCTGATGCCCCAGGCCTGGGCTGGCCCTGCAGGGTGAATCCTCCATGCCCACCTTCCCTGGGCATCTGCACCACACGTGGAAGAAACATGAGCAGCATCTCTGCTGACATAGATCCTTTCCCAGCCGTGCTGGAAAGCATGGGAAAGGTCCCAGAACGGGTCAGCAGCTTCATCACAGCATCTCAGCAGAGGTGTGAGGAGGGCAGGGACTGAGACCAAGTGGTGGGGAGAAGAAATAGTAACAAATTATCCCTCTGCTCCAAATTACTGACTCCTGATGCAACTAGCCACAGGCAAGAGGGCTGAAGTACTTCCATGTCTCATCCTGGGGCTGTGGCTGTGCCTGAAGCCCTGCTCCCTCCTGGGGTCTTCTGTGTCCCTGGGGCACCACGGGGTCCTGCTGGGAGAAGGAGGATTCCCCACACCAGGTGACCTTCCTTCAGACACCCCGGGGTTGCACACTGTCACCTGTGGGTGCTGCAGGGGCACAGCCACCTCTCCGACCCAGCAGGGCTCCCACGGGATCCCCAGTGACTCCGGTGAGGTCGGTGGCTTGGGAAGGGAGTTCAATTGCAAATTAAACAGGACAGGAAGAGAGCAAGAGAGAGCAACCAGGGAACTTTAATCTCATTAAATACACCTCGAGGCTTAAAGTAATTTTGCCAGGAGGAGTCTTTTTCTTGCCTTTAACCTTGCTCCAGCCTCCCTGCCCTGGGAACAGGCTTCACAAGGACTTGTCCTTCTCTGCTTCAGGCAGCTCAGAAATCTCTCTGAATCCTCCTGCGTGATGGATTGGAAAGGGGGTGGGAAAAAAGTGCACTGATCTACAGAAACCAACCTATTTTGAGGGAACCACATGAGCTTTGATGAACAGGACTTCAGATGAGGATCTCCAGCAGCAGTAGCAGGTGGTGGCTCTTCCGTAGGCGTTTGTTGTCCACAGTAGATGAATTTCTGTCTCTCAACAGTTTTTAATTCCAGTAGAAAAAGTTTTCCAAGGTTTCGTAATTAAAGGTAAGGAAACCCAAGGCCTCACTACAGTAGTATTACAGGATCTTTGTTTTCTGGCCAGCACTACTTTAAAACAAACAAGTGCTGCAAGCTCTGGAGTTGGCTCAGCAAATTGGCTTAGTCCTCACAGGCACTAGCTAATGCAAAGAGCAAGAAGTTCAATTTTTCTGCACTGAAAAAAAAACAGTTTCATTTGTTTGAAAGCCAGCAGCATCAGCTTCCCAGGTCTATCACAACTCCCCATAAATTAAAAAAGCTCAGTTTTATTTCACAAAGCATCTAAAGCAGCTGAGATTTCACATGGGACACCCGGGAGAGAAGTTTAACAGCACATGTTTCATGGTGATTGGCAAATTATCAGGTCATTGCTCCAACTTCCACAAACATCAGCAGCCAAAAGCAATAAAAATACAGGTTTTGGTCTCAGGAGCCTTCAAACTATTTTCCAGAGTTCGACTGCATGACAAGATGCTCACTGTGACACTGCAGAAGCACTGAGCTGCTTAATTAGAATAACACAGATGCAGTTCAGTTTTTAAGTCAATCAGAACAATAAATATAGAACCAACAGATTTTCACAAGAATTAATCAAACATTTTCCTCGCTTTTTGTTTCAAATGCAACTTTCCCATTTTGTCAGTAAGCAACCCTGAGGAATCACATTTCTTCTTCGGCCAAGGGGCATCGCAATAGGTGGTCACTGTTCAGCTTACCTGGAATTTGTCTCATTCAATGGTCTCAGCACCAGGAAAAAGCTCCCACACACATTTCTTCCAGCTCTCCTATCTGACAGGCGAGCCAGCAGACACACGGGGCGGATATCTCCAACCTCAGCATTTCCCTGACAACGGTATCAAGAAAAAAACTCCAGGGGTTTTGTTAATAGAGAGGAACTTCAAACATCCTTTATTCCCAGATTTAAGCGGGCTGTAATCCTATAGGGTTGATTTTTCTCTCACTGGTGAGAACAGATACCAACGACTTGTTTCCTGAAACACTCACAACTGCTACTGATGCTTTTTTTTTCCAACCTTGCTTGAAAAACTTCAAGTTCCTCAGGGTAACCAGGAGCCAGACACTCCCCCTCCTTTCTCCCCCAGCTTTGGGAAGGCTGCTGCCTGCACTGGAGGCAATGGGGCACAAGGCTGCGTTGTGATTTGCCCCAAAAGGCACAGCTGGGTGCAGCCCATCTGCCAGAGGAGACTCCAGATGCAGACAGAGCATCCTCCTCTCCCTGCTCGGTGGTGTGTACCCTCTCTCTGGCTCTGCCCTGCCCTGCTGCCGTGCTCTCCCGGGGCTGAGCAGCACTGCCAAGGGGATAAGGGGCTGCGATTAGGCGCTGCAATTCCCTGCTCGTGTGGGCTGGCAGAAAATTACTGCTCAGCCGGAGAGGAAAATAACATCTTATTTACTGTCTCTCCTGGGACTCGTCTGAGGGCTGAGCAAGTGCTGACTCACAGGCTGCGGAGAGGTGCCGAAATGCAAACCCCAGCTGTGAGCGCTGGCAGAGCCCCACACCAGTACCTGCACCTGTACTGGCACCGGTACCCACACGGGCTCAGCCGTCCCTCCCGGCTGTCCTCACGGACCGGGAAGGAGACCTCCTGCCTCCAGCCTCCTCAGGCAGCCGAAGGCAGTTTGTGGCTGTCCCTCCAGCGGCAGCAGGCACAGGGCTGGCTCAGCAACACCCGCAGGGAGTCGGGGCGTGTGGCCGGGCGTGGCAGGGACAGATGAGGGCCCATCGCACACTTCCACCCTACAGAGCTGCCAAGAGAGCCAGGAGTTTTAAAAAAGGACCCTGCCTCCCCATTTCACTTTCCTGCTGAAAACATCTGGTCTGCTTGGCACCTATGCTGCAGCAAATATAGCAGAGCATCTTGCTCACGGGCACGGTGCCATCGCGACAGATGGGTACGAGCACAGGCAGCCAAGAGACCTTGTATCAGCATCAAGTGTGTTTGCTAAGGGCAGGATTCGCAGCCAGAAATGTCAAAATGGCTGAGTTTCCGTGCCTGTAGATACCGGGGAGGAGAGACTGTGCTAAACCAGCTCTGGGCAGGATTAGCTCTGGAATGGTGGGGGGAAGCTCATTTCTGCAGCTACAGAGCATAAGTTTCTGGTCGCGTGGAGCTGGATTAACTTCTGGCTTGGGGATGTTCCCACTGCCTCATCCCTTTTCCAGGCGAGAGAGCCCACAGATTGCCCTGGAGCTGGCGGGACACCAGCAAGGCGAGAAAGCCATAATCCCACAGCCGGGAGGGACACGGGCAACAAATTTGTCTTTTGCAAAATGGGTTAAGAGACCTGCTCTCAATTAACCCCAGGTCAGCTCGGCAGGCACAGGGAGGTGCCAGCACGTCCCCGCTGCGTACACCCTCGCAGCCCCGGGCAAAGCTACGCCTGGCTTCGGCGGGCCGACCGCTGCCTTCGTTTTCCATCAGGGAAAGAGCAAAGGACTAATTGCACTAATTAGCGTTGCCCTCATTTCACAGCAATTTCAGGAGCTCGGCAGAGCGCTGAGCCCCGTGGCGGGTCGGGAAGCGGAAAGGGAATGAGGAGCAGCAGATGTGCTCCAGGAAAGGTGTGGGATGGGCTGTTCCCGGTCACTCGGGGCGGCACGCGTCCTTAGAGCGGCCACCGGTCCGCGGCCACCACAGCGACAGCAGCGCGGCTGAGCATCCTGCATCCCGCAGCCTCTGCCGGGGGCACTCGCCAGCCCCCGGCACCGATTCGCCACCGGGATGGGGAGGGGAATGGAGCAGCGCGGGGGCACAGGGAGCCGTCTGCCCGTGCCACGCTCCCCGCTGCGCACAGCCTGCCCTCCGCCCGCTGCAAGGAGCCCTCGCTGACAAGTGATTGACTCGGCCATTGTGGTCCTGCCTGATCACAGAGACAAACACGCTCCGTATAAAAATCTCGGCTTTCTAATCCCAAAGACGCTTCCTGTGGGAAAACGTGGTTAGTTGCTTGGAGGGGGACAGAGAGGCATGGGACGAGCTATTCAGAGAGGCTGGGCAGAAATGAGGAGCAGGGCAGGGATGTTTTTTCTCCCCCACGGTTACAGCCTGACTCGCTCTTTCCTCAGCTGGTGCTTTAAGAAAAAAGTAATGCAACACACGCCCGGAATGGGAAAGGAAGGAGAATTGGCAGGAACCAGCACGTCTGCACTTGTTTTAAATTTTTATATTTATTAAAATACTCTGGAAGTCTCCTGCATTCCAGCAGCCTCTGGAATAAGTTACATACTGGGGAATGCTTGATTTCCAGCAGCTCCAGACAAACACATCTCCTGAAGGGACTGGTAAGGATGGTCACAGGAGTGACTTATCCGTGCTTAACTCAATCTGTGAAATGTTCATATTCTCCAGTCTGAGCCCTTCTGGCAGAGGCAGGAGTCAGCAGCAAGCTGGCCTCAAGTCTGACCATGAGGGTGCTTGGACTGAGGTGTTTACAGAAACATCCGGCACCTCCAGTAGCTCTGGCAACCTCCAGCAAACAGCTGACCTAAGAAGGATCATAAAGTAAGTAATTAAAAACTGAAATGCCACTAAAAAGACAAGAGAGGGAGACAGCTGGCAGTGCCATGACCCTCTCTGCTGGTGCCAAGAAACGGCCAAGACCACAGCAAACTCTGGTGAAGAAGGCAAATGCTGCCCAGACAGACCAGTTTTGTGAAAAAAAAAAGAAGCATAACCAGCTTCCAAATCTGCCTGTGAGCCCCTGAACCAGACACCAGGTAGGCACAGGAAAGATATTTCCTAGATCAGGGAGCAAACTCACCACCCAGCACCAGTCTTTATCTCTGGTGGTTCCTTCCCCACAGTGATGCTCATCGTCCCTGCCAGGGCACAGGCTGCTCCCTTCACCCCCTGAGCACTAGAACCTCAGACCTCCAAAATATGGGGATGTTTTTGCCTGCAGCAGCTTGGAATCCACCCAGTGCTGCAGCCAGTGGCACGGATTGCTGCCGGCTGGAGCGAGCAGAGCCAAGGCTGGCACAGAGAAACTGGCTGTGGGCACTGCCAGCAGCAGCACAAGGAGCTGGGACCCACTGGCAGCTCTTTTCACTGGTGCCAAATGGGATCGGGGGGTGGCTGAGGAAATCAGCTCGGGATCAAAGCAATGTACTGATGTGAAACCTGCTGGGAAAGCGACCCCCCTCCAAAAAAAGTTATTTCGGAAGAAATCCTAAGTGGATCCAAGGGAAGGAGGGAAGGTGCAAGTGAGAAGAAGGACAGAAAAGAGCAGGAACTCTCCGAGGCAGTTGAGAAGGAGAGAATGAAGAGAGGGTGAAGCCTCTGCAAATACTGGATGAGGAAGGGATATTTTGCAGAGAGCAGGGTAAGACTGTCCTTACCAGAGCCATACGGCTCCTCAAGACCCTCTGATTTGCCACAGTCCCATTTCAAAATCAGGAATTTCATCTGGAATGCAAATTCAATGCTGATTTTAAAAGCACACGGCAGCTTTGGGGACACAAGAGCAAACAAAAGACCTGGCTGCAGGTACAAGGGGAAATGTACCTTTTGCCTTTCATTTTGGGGAAAAAATGCAGATCTGTGGGTCCAGATAACTGAATTCCTTAAATACTCACAGCTGGTTTATACACGCCCTGCAGCTCCAGCTGACTGACAAAATTCACTGTGAATATCTTGAAGTGTCATAAAATATAGAAAGTGTGTATCTGATAACTATGTCCTACAACGAGGACATCCTACAACACAGACATCCTTTATCCCCCTGCAATTACCTTCACGCGGCTCCGTCTTATTCAGCAGCTCTGTGGTCTCCAGACTTTGGAGATTTACCTCTTTACATTTACTTTTTTCCTTTTTTCCAGTTATGAATATTACAGCTTCTGAGATAAAAAGAGGCTGGAAAGAAAGAGAATTCCGCTTTACCTGTGAGGAATGAACAAGAGAAATAGGAGGATACAAAAAACCCCAGAGTTTCTCCACATACTTTCTTTGCATCCTTTTTATTCCCCAAGCTGCAATGAAAGTGGTAAATCACAAACCCCTAGTCCAAGACATAGTTCCACAAGGCATCAAAATAAGTCTGTGGTGCTCATGGACCCAACAAATTAAGAGCATCCAGCAAAGAGCTAGAATTTATTGTTGGTTACCAGGACAGACCCAAACTGGCTGCTGTTAAAAAATCAGGGAGAGGCCTGAAGTGGCAATAATCCCCCCAGCTCTGTGGAGAAGGAATCTAACTCAGCTTCCTCCTGGTGCTAATAATTAAAAGGACTTGTGAGGCCTGAGGGGTATTAGGTTGTTTACAATTTGGCCTTTACCAGATAAATTAAGGTCTATCTGAAGTCAGCAGAGATTTCCCAGGAGGGCGTTTTCTCCTGCTGGGCAGGTTCTCTGTGCCATCCATGGCAGCAGGAGTGCCACTCGGACTGAGACAGAAAATGGCTTTAAAAGGATAAAAAATGGAAAGCAGGCTGAATTAGCCCAAGAAAAAGATCAATAGCTACACAGGGCACCTGAAGTTGCTACCAAAGCTCTGCCTGCAGCAAAAGAGGGAGACTGGAGTGCTGTTCCTGTGTGTGCAATGGGACCTCACCATGGATGGAATAATAACTGTGCCCCCAGTCAGCTAACAGCCTTCCTGGGAAAGAGGCAGAGGTGAAAACTGCATTGCCTGTTTTAATTCTTTCCTCCCAGTTCTGGAGCTTTGTACTGTTTTGTCCTAAATGACACAATACGGGACTTTGATCAGACGGGCCCTAGGTGAGCTCTTCCCCGAAGATGACAGTTAATGCCATCTGAAGGGCTGCCCAAAAAGGCTCCTTTGGAAAAGCTCTTTCTCCAGCTAACCTCTCCTCCAATTTAGTACTTTACATCTGAAATTTTGAAGCCAATTTTCTTTTTACTGGAGCTTTAATGAAAGGAGAAAATTATTTATAATGGCAGTTGTTACTCTGGGAAGAGGCAAGTGAAGCTCTTAGGACTTTTGCCCTAGACCTCATGTCACTTTTTTTGCTCTGTTTGAGCAGCAGAGACACAGTTTTTTACTCCAGTGGCTCATTTATTCCACACAAATTCGCACAAAGCCTTATGACAGCAGTGGAGACTGGGGGGTCACCTTGGTGAGCAGGAGGCATGTGGGAGGGTCTCACCCAGCTCTGGCTGGTCTACAAATGGCTTGAGAGCATGCACCCCTGGCCCCCATCCCAGTGGGTTTTGCCTCCTTGTTATCACACAGCCCTGCTGTAATTCTGCCTCATTCCCTGGCACCAGATACTTTCTGGTCCTGCTCCATCCTACAGTTCAGGCGCCCAACACCAGTGAGGGCCTCAGCAGCTCTGGCCCCCAGGCTGACCAAAATGTCTCATTTAATCCATTAGCAGCTTCTGAAACAGAGGCATCTGGGGGCATGAGCAGCTGAGAGCACCAGAACACCCATTGTTTGTGCTCTGGGAGCTGGTAAATGCCCCTGGGTTCACCCAAAGGAAGTGCCTGAGCCTCTGGAGGGGTATGGTGAGCATACGAACATTTCAGCTGCTGTGAAAAGTTGGATTATTATTTTAATTAGCTCTGTCCAAGCACTGTCTGGGTCCTGAGCATGCGTTTTCTCTCTGAAGCATCACACGCAGCAGCACAAGGCCACTTGCAAAAAAATGGACAGTAAAGGAGCTCAAACCCACAAGTTTTTAAACTTCTTTCATAACAATCTGTTTATTTTCTTAGCTGAGAACTGACAGGGTGAATGTTGTTTGAGTCAACTTACATGTATAGGTGAAAAAATCCCCAGTGACTTAGGAAAGGGGTCTGGGAAGGGAGAGGCAGGGAGGTGGGAAACGACTTATTGCTTTGCAATAAAGCTTTTAAAGAAAAGAGAAAGGGGTGGGGAGAGAAGGAAAGAAAAGAGCAGCAGGAGGCCATCTAACAAAGCAGATTCTGCCCAAAGTGCCAGCGAGAGGCCCACAAGTCAGTGGGGGCTCACGATGGGGGAAAAACTCCAGCAGCCCTGAGGACATTGTGAGGTGAAGAAAGTGCTTTGAGAAGTGGGAACAGCCTGCCCTGTCGCTGGGGTCCTTTCTTTGTTTTCTCAGCCCTGCAAATCATTATCTGCATGGTATTTTGTAAAGGCAGCCTTTGCCTGGTGGGATGGGCAGCTCCCAGTAGCCGGTGTCCTACATCATCTGCATCCCCTTCTGCTCCGAAATAATTCCAGGGCAGCTGCACTCGCATTTGCCCTCCGCAGTTCTCCCTTTGAACCAGTGGATACTGAACAAATCTTCATGGCAGAGACAATATCTTGTTTGAATGTCACATGTTTGAATGACTTTGACTAAGCCAACAAACAAATGCTCCCTGAAAAAGCCTACCAGTTGCTCCTTGCTCAGTGCAAACCAGCAGGATGCTCCAAAGCTCACTCGGTATCCTGCTGCATCCTCTGTGTGAGGGAGCGCAGGGCCATTGCTCGGACACACCTGTGTCAGAAATACAATGTGCTGCTTTTTGGAGCAGTGCCTCACTCTACCAGCCAGCAAAATGGACAGTAAATCTGCCCCACAGAGTCCCCATTTCTTGCTGGTGGATGAAAATCCCTGTGACCCAATGCCGAGTGCTGCGGATCTGTCGGAAGCCTCATCTTCCACAAAAGAGCCCCAGCCAGGACCAGCCTCTGCAGGACAAGGCTGTGAGGGGAGACTTTGAAGCCATGTCCTTTCTTCTCTTTCAAGGAGCGATTTATAGAGGCTCTTGCTTCCATGAGATTGATGGACAAAAGGGCTGGATCAGCTACTGTATAGTCTGGGGTGAAAGCCTGGATCCATCAAGGTCAGTGGCAAAATTCCCATTGACTTCAATGAGGGCAGGAATTCCACCCTGCTCTCTGCTTCGCTGGATGCACTTTCACATGGAAACCTTGTGTCACAGCCAGACAGATGTTAAATTCAGCTTTTCCTTCAGCACACACGCCACAGGGACCCACTGAACAAGGCGCTTCAAAGAATCCAGGCTCGGAGTCCGCACACACGTGTGCGCACACAAATGCACACGCCCTTTCCCAAAGGGTTTGATATCCTGCAGAGCTGCAGGAAAACACAGTTTGAGAGAGGAAAGCAGCAAACATTACCCCAGGCTTGGGCAGCAGTGAGCTGCCTTCCTGCCAATGAGCTCCATAGGTTTTATGTGTTACTTTACTCTGGTGATTAATAAAACTTTTTGGTATTTGATGAGATTTATCAACCTCTCTGTCCAGGAAAGCACACATTTCCCAGAAAGAGCAGAAGCATCCTCAGTGACACAGCTGCTGCTCAGGACTTTGTGGAAGGCACTGTGCACACACCACTGAAGGAGAGTCACCCTCGTGTTTGACATCATTGATAAGAGATACTGAGATATCAGATGCTGATGTGAAGCTAAGCCAGGTGAGGTCTGAAGGAGCTGCCTTGGGTGCCAGGGGCAGCTGCAACAAGTCCGTTCTGGTTCCAGAACAGACACAGCTCAGCCCAGGCTGGCACAGCTGGACAGTGCCTGCCACCAGTCCTGGGAGCCACCCCCATTCCAAGGCGCAAGCAACAAAACCCCGAGTGAACAGAGGCTTTGCTGGAGAAATACCTGCTCGAACCCCTCTCCGCCTGCACTTTTTTACTGACCATATGGTGTCCAGCTACACTCCCCCCATGAAAGCATTCATCAGCCCCACACTTATCAGCATCCTGGCCTGTGCTTAGTAGGCATTTTTAAGATGTCGCTGGAAGAAGCATCTCACACATGTGCTTCAGCATTGTCATGTGTCAGAAGCTCAAGGTCCACCAATGCCCTTCCTCCTCCCCCCGTGCTTTTCGTGCATTTTGCCAAGTAAGCGGTTTTGGACTTCAATTCTCCTTCACAAACACTTCTTTACGAGCTAATGTTAATACTCAGGAGAGATGCAGTCAGACAGCATGGGAAAGTGGAATTTTCTGCTTCCAGAGGAGATAGCATGTTCCCCAGCAGCAGGCCTGCTCATGGGATGATTGCCACAGGAAAACCTCTGGGACATACGGGAACAGCAGGGAGCACCTTTTTCTCTCATTGTCCCATTAAGCCTGTGATGAGGAAGGAGGCAACTCTCTCTCGCCATTCCCACTCTCGAGCCATCCTGCATGGATAGAAACCTCGTGTTCAGGTCTTGCAGGACACCCAGGGCAGCAGCCAGGGCAGCTTCAGTTCATGGAAGTTCCCTGAGGGTGGGGAGGAGGGCATGGGGAGGCAAGAAGCCAAGAGAGAAGAAAATCTGTTAGATTTGAAAGACACACAGGACTTCCAGGACCTGTCAAGCTGGACCCTGCAGCAGTCCATTGTTTTTCAAGTCATGGTGCAGGGCATCCTTGACGCCCCAGGAACACACCAAGCTCTTCATGCTGGCAGCAAAGCCCATCCCAGAGGCTGGAGGGGCTTTGAAAATTAATTTACAGGCACTGAAGTCTCTGAGCATCTATTGCAGGGCTAAATCTAATGAGGGGGCTGGGTAAGACTCACGGGCTATGGCTTTCCAGACAGGCCTTCATCCAATGCACAGCCTGTAAAAGGGAAAGGTCTGGGCAGACCGTCTTGCTAGGCCTGGAATAAAGCACACTCCAGCCAGATTTGGGTTCAAATTACGTTTTCTAATGTACCACTGGAGATTTTAGTTCTGTTGTTACTGGGCAAAAGGATTTCTAATGGAGTGGACATTTAATCTATTATTGATTATTGCATTATTGAAAAAAATAAAAATAAAGTCAGTCTCTTTGAAGGACAAAGTAATATATTTTTTAAAAACCTGAAGCTTCACAGTAACTCTTAAAAGTCTTTACTGCTCTTCTCTTTCCCCAATACAAATCTTATTACCAGAGACAAGGTTTTACTCTTGTGCTGTTTTATATCTCATAGTTTTATCCTGTAGCTGTCCACTGCAGCTCCAACACCACCTATTTTATCTCCCCTTGTCACCTGCCAGCATTCCCTTCCCCTTGCATCTGCCTGGGCCACATCTTTGTGCTCCTCCAGGATACTCCAACTTCAGTCACCCCCTGGAGTTCCTTTTACCCTATTTTCCATCCAAAAAAAACCCCCAACCTGAAATATACATATGCAGAAAAATAACTTTGTACTTTGGCTATGAACGATCAGATTGAACTCTCTGGTTTGGAGACATTTAAAATTCTTTGGAGAAATGATTTTATGTCCCATAACTTGGTGTTACATGATGTGGTTTAGTGCTTTAGTACTGTGAGATGGTGAAGACAAGAGGTTGGAATACCAAACCAAGCCAACTCTGATGCAGTTTTGGAGGCAGGGAGGGGGATGAAAAGAAGGCTTGAAACCACAGAAGAAGGTGGAAGGAGGCAGCATCCCAGCTCAGAGGGTGCTCCAAGAACAGGATGCCAGAGCCCTGTTGTGCACCAGCTGTGGACAAGTGTCAGGTCTACTTGGCCAGGCAGGGCCAGGGGTGCTCAGTCAGCTCAGCCCTGTGCTCCCCCACCAGCCAGGCTCTGTGCTGCTCACATTATGGAATGAATTTTCACAAGCAACCCGATATCAAACCCAGCAGTTTTGGTAAGATGTGTGTATTTGGGTTCATGTCATTAAAAAAAATACACAGGGTGTACAACACAATCAAGCCAACAGTGCTGGAACCTTACCTTTCTGTATCCTTTGTATTTTGTTATTGTAACTGCAAATCTAAGTCTACTTAAAAACCTAAGTGCTGCTTTAACAGAGGTTTTATTTTGCATCTTGTACAATTAAGCCACTCGACAGTGATTTGGGATAAGAGTACATTGGAGATCAAAGTCGTGCAGCTACATTTTCCCTCATCACCTGAGGACCACAAAGAAAACTCTGCAGATCACAGCAACCTCATTTAAGGTGAAAAATCCTGTTAGCTATAATCTGTAGATTCTTAACAGATGTTGTGCTGGAGCCAGCGGCTCCACGCTATGGCATCTATTGTGGAAGAACAGTATTTAGTTATGAGGCATTTCTTTCATAGCACATTAAGATGCTTGAACCCTGGGGGAAAAAGTAAATAATTTAATTTATAATACATTTAAAAGCAACCTTGGACCTGGAGCTGTTAAGACTGGGCTTGTCACAAAGGCATCTAAATGCAGGGCTGTCAAACACCTTCCTGCCTCCCTGTGGGCTGAGAAACCCAGTCCTGGCTGGGGAAGCCAGAATGGGAATGCTGTGAGTCACAGCAATAACGTCACCTCCCTCTGGCCACACAGCCAGAGCCAGAGCAGAGGGATGTCCGGAGGAGGCAGCCAGAGCAGGGACAGGCAGGAATTCAGGCACAGCTCTCACACGCTGTATCCCAGAGTGCCAGCTGTGACTGAGCTCTGCCTGCAGCTCCTGCAAGTGCTGGAGAGGAGCACCAGAGATGCCCGTGATTTCAAAAAAGCAATTGGTTTAAAGATATTGATTTGAAAAACCCACAATAATTTAATTGAGTAGGTTTCTGGCCAGCTGTGAGAGGGGACATGTTTCAGCCATTCTGTCAGCTGGAGAAAAGCTAAAACACATCAGAATTTGTATTTTTGTGACAAGACCGTGCTTTCCCAGTCACTCCAGACAATATAGAGCCTTTAAAAAATGAAGAAACTCCCAAATGCTGCAAATGGGAGAATACTCCTGAGAAGAACATCCTTAGCTCTGAATCACAGCGTGCTGGAGCTGGGTGTCCCTGAAATCCTTCCTCACGGGTGCACAGACAGCAGCAGTGCCTGTGCCACCCATCAGCGGCTGCACCCTTGCTCTCTCCCTCCTGTTCTGTGTGCTCCAGCCCTTCAGGTGGACCTCGGACCTTCCCTCCAGCAGAATTCCCAAGGCTCCCTCCCTGCGGAGCCGAGCTCCATCCTGCAGGAGACACGGGACCCTTGCTCCGTGGCCAATAAGCAGCACTCACTTTTAAGATCTCATAAATCACGATGTCAGGCAGCTTTTATGGTCTAATTGAGCCTGGAGCCCTTCAATAATAAGCCCTTGAGAAGTGGGGGCAAAAAGAATTTCCCAAACCCAAGCTCTGAGGGGGTTTTTACCCTTGCCAAAGACTTCTGCCTCCAAGGCACTCTCTGCTGAGCACACCCAGCAGAACAGCAACCCCAGGCAGCAGTGATTAAGTGTCAGGTAAGTGCGTCAGGTAACTGCATGCAGAGGAAACAATGCTCACCATAGTGAGAGAAAAAGTCACCCAAAGGCCAGAGAGATAAAGAAAATCCTGCTCTGGATGTCTTCTCAGTGCTCATGTCTCCATTTTGTGGAAATGAAATATTGCAGCCTGTTAACTCCCCAAAGCCTGGAGAGGGATGGGATCTTATCCCTCAGCAGAAAAGGGGCTTTACAAGAGGCAGATTACAGGACTATCTTCTGTGAGGTTGAAGTTCTGCCTTGAGGAGTGGTTGAACTAATCAAACTCCAAGACAGCTTTGCCACTCTCCATTCTGGTGTGATTCCATGGGTAGAAAAAAAATCCCATTTTCACCTGACCATTCTCACCTGTAGGCACAAAGCCATTCCCAGCCAGACTTGAAGCAATGAGCTCAGACTACCCACCCTGTCCCTGGGTGAATCAGCCAGAGGGAGGATTGGTAACGTCCAGGGTAACATGACCTCCCCATCTTCTCTTACAGACCCAGCTTCAACTCTCATCCACCAGAAGTCATCCCAGTTATCCAGGAAATTACCTTGCTCACAGATATGCTCATTAAGCTCTTTACTTAGATAAGGAAGATTGAACTCTTTCTCCTTTCACAGCCTTTAAATCAGTTCTGGTAGTTCTGTACACTTTTAAGCATAATTAACTTCCATTTTAAAATCACAGACACTGAAGCTCAACAATTCATAGCTGATTGACAGCTACGACAAAATCCAGCGGCAATAACCTCTCAGCACCTTCCAGAGACATCTCAGGAGATGTTCACCGTGGCAAGGACGGCTCTTGGCACAGAGACCACAGTCCTGGATGATCCTGAATTTCTTGCACAGGTCAATATGGACATCACTGTAAACTAGATGGCCCCTTCTAAGGCCCTACAAAAACTTAGAGAAAAAAAAAGGTAGGGGAAGAAGACAAGCTGAATGAACAGAGCAATGGTTTGCAAGCCTGTAAGCAAGCAAGCAAGCAATCAGAGGTGCTAGCTTTAAAATGAACCACACCTTTAAATGCTCAGTCGGTTAATTGTTAACATTTGCTTGAAGCATTGTTAATTAGTCTATGAATGGCTTCTTTCATCGTCTGTAATGAAGGATTTCTCAATTCTAGCATCTTAGTTATCTGCCTTCATATAGAATCATCTCAGTGCAGACAGAAAAATTTATTTCTTAAATAGTAAGTTTTTCTCTCTCTTTTCCCCCCCCTGCAACAGATAGTTTTTTTTTATTATTCATTATTACTTGTCCAAGAGTGAGTACTTAATGGAACAGTGCTGGGAATTTTAGATGTGAATTTAGGAAATTCAGATTTACAGGGATACTGGTATGTGAACATGGATACACGAAGAAGGAAAGGATTTTTTCTGTCTTGTGTATACATGTTTAGAGGTAATTTTCTTTAACATTTGACAATTTGCTTGTGAAAATCAGCAGCATTCCTGCAGCTGGGAAAGTCTGCTGCAGAGATGTACTGAAACTGAGCAGTCCAGAAAGCAAAGGCACGGGAATACGGACGAGTTGGGAAGTGCCACTTGTACCCTGATTATTCTTTCCTTGACATCAGCTCAACACCAGAAGGCAACACAAACATTCAGGCTCTGCAATTAAATCTCTCTCTTAATTCGTCTCCTCCTGAGGAAATGCTTCACCAGCTGTTAACAGCTGTGTCAGACTGCCGGGGGCTGAGCCAGGCTCCTGCCAGCACCTCAGGATGCTCTACATTGGCTCGTGCTGGATTCCCAAAAGTCAGATTCTTCCGTGGACTTTGGTGAAGTCAATGTCCAAGGGGAGCCTCTGGCCAGACCTCTCCAAACCCATCAAGCTCAGGCTGGGAAGGAAAGCTCAGGCCAGCAGATCTGCTCCTGTTCCAAGGAAACCATCCTCGTAGCTCTGTGCACATCGAGGAGCAGTAACATCAATGTCTCTTCTGAGACACATTTCAGGTTGGCGTTGGGCCCAGGGATTTTGCAATTCACTTCTGTTCTGCCTTGAAATATGTTGCCTCAATAGATATTTATATTATTCTTTTATTCAGCTTAGGTACAATCCACAAGGAATACATCCTGCTCTCTCCTTCCTACCATCCCTCCTCTTTCCTGCCCGCTCAGTCCGCACATTACTCAGAGCCCTGGGTAAAGCTCTTTTCCATGCTAAATATGCATCCAACCACTTAATGAGCTTTGGCCAGCTCGCCAGGAGTTTTGACAGGCCTGTTGAAGCGGTGCCAAGCAGAGATGAATGTTTGGCTTGGACCAGCACAATGCTCTGTTTGTCTCATTGTTGCATTGGAAGTGTTAGCAAACTAATGTGACAGGATGGAGACGCATACAACTGAAAAATGACTGAAAATGTAATTCCATGTCAGCACTGACTCCTGAAGGATTATTTGTCTCCGGTGACTTTCAGGGAACTTTTCTTTACAGGCTCAGTATAAAGACAGGTCTGTGTGCCGGGGGAAAGCAATCAATTAGTTTTAACCCAGATGTAAGGAGCTGCCCTCTGCTCTTGCTTCCTAAGATTTACTGTAACTCAACCAGGCACTCTACCACAATTATTTTTTTACTTATTTTTTTCCTTTCCAAAAAAACCCATGTATTTGTCTGCTTGCACAGCCCTGTAAGAGCCTGGACTCTGCTCTGCTCCTGGTGTGGGGACAGGCTCCTGCAAAGCCTGTAACAGGGAGGACCCTCCAGGTCCACAGTTCAAGAGAAATTCCTGGATGAGAGAAAATTATATTCAATCCCAACCAGAACCAGCACTTCAAGAGCAGAGCTATGGACCTTTCACCATGGACCACCACAGAATTAGGCAGAGTATAAAGATGAAGAGTGATCCTTATCTTTCATTTTCTGGCACTTTACTGCATAGAGAAACCTGTAAAGCTGGAGACCATCTAAACCATTGTGTCCTTTTGGGATCTGGCTCCTTACTCCTCCTTTTTGCCCATTTGTTAGTTTTGGAGCTGGTCTTCATTCTTGCCTCTGCAGCACCGTTTTCCCCCTTGCATCAGGTGAAGGATTCAATCTTCAAAAAAAGCAGGGTTATAGTCAGCCTCCTGTTATTCACTCCCATTAGGAAGGCAGGGTCACCCAGGCAGTACCAGATGTACCTCCCAGTGTTTGTCCTCTCCAGACAAAGAGGACAGGGTTTCCTAAGCAGCTGTGGTGCAGTGAGTGACGTCCCTGAGCATGGCAGGGGCTTGGAACCAGATGATCTTTAAGGTCCAGTCCAGCCCCAAGCATTTTATGATCCTGATGAACACATATCTACTGTTTTTACATCTTAAAAACCTTTGTAAATTTGGACCATCACTGTAGATGACATTGTTCATGTGGCTACTGCCCCCAGAATTACGAACTGTCCGTGTACCCACCCAACCTAAAGAAATACACAGCTTCACTGGACATTTTATAGTTTGTTTCTTTCACTTTTATAGCCAGCATTGCACAGATACATGTAGCTGTTTAACCAAAGTCAGCATACTGGAGGCAGAAAAGAGATAAACCACGAACATTTATTTGGATTCCTGCTGCAACACTGTAAATACTAAAGTTCATTATAAAAATAAAGTAAAATAGTCTTCTTAGTGTTATGCCGGCTTTGCAAATCCTTTTAATTATATCTATATTTCCAACTGCTTGGATGTCAGAAAGATATGAGCTGGTGCTAAACATGTCCAGTTTGTTGGGGTTTCATTCAGCTCTTTGTATTGCCGAAGGATTTTTCAAATCCTTGGGTCTTCTTATCTTGTCAGGGACTATTATTTTTTTATTCCCATGACAGTTTACTAGAAACAGAAAGTATAAATATACATTTAACTCCTAGGAAAATTGCTAGGATTCCTGTCTGAAGCTCTCAAAGGGACTGACAGGGTTGTCAGTTTGTCATTTGGAGAATTCCATGTGCAGATGCCCATGGTTGTAGCCCTTTGGGGACGGTGACTGGGCCAGCACAAAGAGGATCCACTATAAGCCCCCAGAAAAGACTACAAAGGTGGAAAAGGATTTCATGAAAACTCTTGTTTCCATTTTGCAAACCCCTGGCCCACTTCTGTGAACATTTTCCATGCTCCTCTAATGAAAGCTGGTTCCCAGGAGCCATGTGCTGCTGCTGGAGCTGGAGCTTTGGAGCACGGGAAAAAGTCCTGTTGCGTGAAAAGGATAGTGATGGAAAATTTTAACAGCACTGATTGTTTAGGTTTTCTTCCCCTTTTCAAAATGAAACACTTTTAAAATCAAGCTATTTTTTTCCACTGGCTGCTGTGTGAGCATATTTTTTCACCTGGTTCCAATCTAGACTTGCAACGCAAGGAGTGAGAGCATCCAGCACGCTTCCAGCACAGCAGGGCTCACTTTTCCCAAATTCCCCACCAAATCCTGTGGCTTATCACAAAGGAGCACAGAACAAATATGACTCATTACCCAGCATAAACCCTCCAAGGCACGGAGCAGCTTGGAAGGGTGGTAGCAAAAGGCTCTCCCTCCAGACTGATGGTTCAGTGGCTGGAAGGCACTGGAACCTCTTTCTCCTTGCTGATTTCTTAGTGGATTTACACCAAAAAAGATGGCAATTGGGGTCCAGCTCTGCTGAAGAAATTACTCCTTCAGCAGCAGCCCAGCAAAATATCACCAAAGCACAGGACTGGCAGGGCTCAGGAGGAGTGTGGAGCACCACCAACACCCCTGAACCAGCAGGGGATCTGTTGAAATGTGTAGGTGATCCAGCCTGAAGAGCTTTAGCCCAAGCTGTGAAGAAGAGCAAACCAATTAACCCTTCCTGGAGCAGTGCCACCCACGGGGACAGGGCACAGAGCCTGTCCCAGCACACCCACAGGGCTCGGTGCCTCCTGCAGCTCCTCAAAGGGAAGGGCACAAAAACCACCCCAAAGTCAAATATCCATAAATGGCACAATCCATAAACCCCTTCTGGCACAGCTTGTGACCAGCAGAAATCTGAACTCATGGAGGGAAAGAGCAAAGTTTAGATAAACCAGGCCCCTTCTGGCTGCTCTGAATTCCTGTGCCTGGGACCTGAGACACAATTCCTGCCCGGCTCTGCAGCCCTTTCCCCCAGCTTATCAAACTCCGTCTTGAAACAATTTCGTCCTTGAACAGATTTGTTAAGCAGTGTAATATGAAGATCAAGGAATAAAGATGAGGAAAGACGAAATTAGATTAAGGCTGTAGATAGCGTTTGAGTATAACTAATGCCAAACAGCCAGAGGGCAACATGTCAACAATTTAATGGGGCACAATGTGAAATAATGTTTTCAAAACAAGCGCTTCATTGGATGCTTCCCCTTTGAATCAGATAAAGTGTATCACTACAGAGAGATTTGCTTTGATCTGTTCTGCAGCAGAAGGTCAAGGGTGTCTAAAGCAGCTATTCAGAGCTCATGAGTAATAGAATTAAACAACTCAGATCACATCTCTGAACTCTCAGCATCCCCCAGATGTGGGGCTGGCAGCCGAATTGGGTGCTGGTTCTGAGCCCGACCTCATGAGTACAACCTCATGTGGGGTCTCTTGAGGCTGAGAAAGTCAGGATCAGAAAGTTGGGATCTCTGCACCCATGTTTGTGCAGGAAGCATCTCTATTTCTAGAAAGCCAAGGCAGCACCTACCTTCGTAAAGGATTTTTTTGCACAAATTAATTCACATTAGTTCCAGGCACAACGAGATATTTGTGAAACCTGATCATTGTGAGAATGATTTAACCCCAAAGACATTTTCCACCCAAGCTGATGGTACAAAGCCCAAACTCTGCCGTGCCTTTTGCTGTGGCTTGCAGAGGGGCCAGCTTTACCTGCTCTCTCACCCCAGTGGGTGAAAAGGGTGCTTGTGGGGTACAGGCTTCCTTGCACTGCAAACTGAAATCAAGGTGGGGAATGGAGACAAATAACAGGGGGAAAGATTAAAACAGAGCAGCAGGCGTGTTTCTGATGGCTGCAGTGCACAGCACCACAGCATGCCGTGGCATCTCACTGCCTCTCTCCCAGCTGTAAAACTTGAGCAGAGGGAGGTGCCACAAAAAACACCTCCAGAAGGGCCAGACACAGATGTTCTCTCCCAATACAGGGCATATTGGCAGCAGGCTTGTTCTTGGTAGAACACTGTGCAGCAGCCTCAGCTCTCTCCCAAAGCATGGCTCAGATTCTCAGAGCTGTGTCAGGTTAAGAGCCCTTGCAAGCCCCACCTGCATGAGCAGCCAGAGCCGGGAGGATTTGCTGTGAAGGGCCCTGAGCACCTCGGTCACCGCTGCCGGGGCTGCCACAGCTGCCGGGGCTGTGCAGGGGCCTCAGGGGACTGCCCGGGAATGAAGGCAATAATGGGAGTCATTTGTCTTTGGGATGTCACCCTGATAGCAGGCTGCTGGCGCGTCACCCGCACACGCTGGGGAGCGGCTGTGCTCACTGACTGCTGGTGCTGATGGGAGAGGACAGCTGGCACAGGATCCCCCTGCACCCTGTGGGTCGGGTGGTTTTTTAAGAATTATAGCCTTGCCTCATTTCAAAATGTTGGCAGCTTTTCGTTAGCTCAATTTTGTTTATGCTGGTTTTGTTCCTGAAGGGAGAAACAGGCACACACACTTAACCCACCTCATCCAGGCAGTTCCTCTCCTTCCATTTTAACTTACCTCAGGCACGAGGAGTTCAGGGTTTCTCTGGGTGTTCCGGATTGCTCTCCCATCGCCCACTCGTCTTTCCCTCCCAAATCACCTGAGGATCTGTGTTATCTGCCTGCTTCAGGCAGTGTCCCTGCAGCCCTTGGTGCCCTCAGAGGCTTCTCCCAGGACCCAGCCATCCCACGCCTCCACAGCATCCGGCCACAAAAACGCCAAGGCTTTGCCAGGCATTTGCTAAATTCCCTGTCTGCACACAGAAGCAGCCAGCCCAGTGAAGCCACGGCTGGCATGCACCTTCACTCGCTCGTGATGCTCTTCCAGGAGCTTCTCAAAGTGTCAGGTTCTGCATCTGTTCATCAGCTTTGCTTTCTTGACCTCTGAGGAGAAGTTTGCTTTCACAGGCTGTCACATCTCAATTAGCCCTGTCCCTTTGGCAGGGCAGCGTGTGACACGGGGTCACCAGCTCTCCACAGCTTTGTAGCTTCAGCATGGAAAGGTAAATACATGTGCAGCGCCCAGCAGTGCTTGGAGCTGCCCCTTCTCTGCAGGAGACCAGCCCTAGAGCAGGGACACAGAGCAGTGAATGCCTCAGATGAAGGCAGAGGCCTCTCCCCATCCCAGCTTCCCAAAGGAAAAGAAAATTTGGCAGAGGCAACTCTCAGCAGTGACCTGCCTGGACCACATCTAATGACAGCCCTTAAGCCGAGCCCTGCACGAGGTGCTGCACACAGGCGGGTCCCAACCTTGCTCTTCTCATTCTGTAGGGCTTTCTGCAGGCAGCAGAGCCTCTGCCCTGGAGACCAGCATTTAAAAGGAAACCAAATACCAAGAGGCCCTATAAAATCTCCACCTCCCACTGCTGGAGCAGCCCCAGTTACTTGTCTGGCAGCAGCTTGTTCCAGCTCATCCTCCTACAGCCCAGCACCCCCAACCTGCCTGTCTCTTGGAATGCTGAACCCCTCCATGCCTCCTCCACCACCAGGAGCAGGCTCTGCCATTACACCAACAGCCCAGACAGCTCCACGGCTCTGACCCTAAACCCAGGAAAGGACAGGGACAAGAAAAGCCAGAGCAAAGCCATGGGCTGCATGCTGCGAGCTCGGGGAAGGAGAACAAATTTAGCCCTGACTCATCCAGGATAAATTTGCCACCTTCAGCAGAGCTTGTCGGGGTGCACAGCTCTGTGTGGCTCTGGGGTATCAGGGAGGGGTTGATTGCCACCCTGATCTGTGCTCAGTGACCCATCACATCCCGGGAGGGAGCACCCAAGCTGGGGCTTTGCTCCCAGTGTGGCACCCACGAGGCTTTTGCAGCTGTGGCAGTGAGGGTGGGACTCGGCTGATCACTAATTACTGAAGCTTGTAATCAGCGAGAGGCACTGCTGAGGTTTCTGTAGCCAGAGAGCTCCAACTGGCTGTCCTGACATTTTGATGCCAATTACCAAAATGCCCGCACTAGAAATAGCTATAATTGATAAGGCTGGTCAGCGTGTGTTAATGAAGCTGAAATTGAGACAAAAATGGAAATGAAAGTTTGTGACAATGTGAACAATTTTCCTCTCTCTCTAATAGCTGGATACAACTGTGTGTTATTTATGGCTGGGTTTTTTCAAATAGGATGCTTCCTGTGAGGCATCCAAAGGAAATGCCAAGTTTTGCATCCCATGTGCTGGAATGGGCAGGACCAGGTGGGTGCCCACAGCCACCCCAAGTCCACGAGGCCAGAGGGGTCCCATCCTCACCCATCTCACTCCAAGGTGGGTGCTGCAAGCAAAAACAGCCAGGGTGGCTTTTTTCCTCCCACAAACCAGCCAAGAAGCAGATGGAGGGGAAAATCCCTCCTCTCAATTCCTGCTAGACTAACATTTTACCTGCAAAATTGAGGTAGGAGGCTTTTAAATGACTTGTAGGTGGATCTGGTTCTAGAAACAGCTCTGTTTTACAACAAGTCTTTGCTGTTTGATGAAGGAGGGTGTAACAGCAAACACAGAAACAGTTAACTGCAGCCTGATGTTGCTGCCTGCTCTCCCCAGGCTGCTGAAATGTAGGGATTCGGGGGTCACAGTCACAAATTTACCGTTAAAGCAAATGCCCGTTTCATCCCTTTCAAGGGTGGGTTTTCTTTAAAGCTTTCATCCTGGCAGAGATGTTTGAGGAGCTAAAAATAGGCAGCAAAGTCACGTGAGAACCTCCGGATGTGAGAAATCACATAAAAGATACGAGCGTGAGTCCCTGTTTCCTTGGAAATAATAGTAGTAGTAATTCTTGAATGTGAGGCTGTAATAGCAAGATCTGAAACCGGCCCCTTGTTCTCTGAAACCCTCTGCAAGCAGCCAGGGCAGGGTAAAACCAGATGCCAGGAGAATAAACTGCCCCAGAGCAGAGCGCTGTGTGAGGAAAACCCTCCCCTGCAGAGCTCCAGAGAATCAGAGGTTTCTGTGCATGCAGGATTGGATCTGGAGCCACTGCATGGAGGGATGGGAGAGCTGGGGCAGAGGGGATGGCACAAAGCTCTCCAGGCATCCAGCACCAGCTGGTGAAATCTTAGTTGAAGGTTTCAGTTTGGGATGAGCCCAAAGGAAACCCCTCAGTCCCTGCACCCCAAATTTTGTGCCTGGGTTTAAATTCAGATCTTCAGTCTGTGCTCGGTCAGAGGGCTGGCTCCAAGCCTGGGATCTGGACACCTCTGAAGAGATTCCAGATAGGGAGTAAAATCAGTGGCATGTGCCATCCCTGGTGGGAGTCAGTGAGCTCAGTGACAGCAGTAAAGGGCTCTCATCCATCCACATGAAATGGCTCATACTTAAATTTTTTACATCCCCAGACTGAGCACTCGAAGTCCCTCTCAGCTCCAGGCAGTTCCCAGGGACCTGGGCAATGCTGGGCATCATTAACAGAAACACGCTGACCTGTGGGATGGGACAGCTGTGTCCCCACAGGGTGTGGGCACAGAGCCACCCTCCAGCCACAGCAGCTGCCACAAGGGCTACGGCGTGACCCTGAGCCCCCGCTCCTGCCCCCATCCCTGCCTCGTGCTCCGTTTTCCATTCCTGCACTGCCAGCTGGAGCTGCACACTGCCTCCTATAAATCCTTTCTAAATGAGCATCAGCATTTAATTTATTTCAGAAAGACTTACTGCTTTGCCTGTATAGATTCTGCATGGGAAGCATGGGTAAAGACCAGTCCTCAGATCCCAGAGCCAAATGCTCACCAGTCAGTTAATGCTGGAATTCGGGTTCCATAACCCATCCTGCCAAGTCAGAACTTGGCACTATGAGACAGCGGTGCTCAAACTTTCCACTAAAGCAGCTCCCAGTGCCAAGCATGTTACTGGGCATCACTGAGTCACCTACAGACATGAGAGCAGATGTGGCTAAAATCCTTCCACTGCTGCAATTTGCAAAAAAATCTACTGGCAGTGGAAGACTGCCAAATTTTTCAAATATTTTGAGCTGGATATGTTGTTCCCCTAGGCTAGAGAAATGCCACTCTTTTCCTCACTCCTCCTCTCTTTCCTCTTTTTTTGCTGCCATCACAACCATCAGCACATTCTCTCACTCCTTTTACCAGGAAACAAGGATGAAAGAGCGAGGAGCAGGAGCACCAGGATCATTCCTTTGAGCACTCAGCTCAGATAAGTGGTACCCAGCACACAGCAGGATGCTGCAGAGCCCTCACCTGAATGTTATACTCAGGCTCACCATAAAAACCTCAAAATCAGCCCCAAGCAGAGATTTTGCTGAAATAATCATCGTGCCAGATGCTCCAGCACCCCACCACAGCCTGTCTGTTGCTCTGGTTGCCAGATGCCTTCATGAGGTTTTGTTCTGGATGACCAGAAACTGAATTAGGCTGCATCCAAAGAGCCAGTGCAAGGTTGCTAGGAGATTCCCTGTCTGCAGGGAGCTGACAGTCACAGGAGTTACAGATGGGTGCAGGGTGCAGTGATAAGGTTATCTCCTTCTGCATATGTGACTTGGGCATCTTTGGGCTGACTCCAGACTCTCAGGGCAAAAAGACTTTGGCTCAACTTTGAAGCCGATGGAGCTCAGGAGCAGGGTGGGAAGGGGATGCTGGTGAGGCCATCGAGCAGTGCCTGTAAGGAAAAACAAATTTTAGGACAACAGAGGATTCAAAATCATATCCCACTCCTAACTTTAAAACAAAAATTACCTTCTCCCTTTGATGTAAGGTGAATTTCTTTTCTGGCAGGGAAAATGACATTTCCTCCCCTGGGGCAGTGTTATTTCAGCAAAATCTTTGTTCTGCATGACAGCAGATACTGCCCATGACCCGAGGTGATGCCCCAAAGAGCCAGCACTGGTCCTTGCCTGGCCGCAGCAGCGCTGCATCCCAGGGCAGCAGGAAAGGACGGCCACTGTCCCCCACGCTGCTGGCAGGCACTGGGATGTGTCACAGGTTAATTACACGTACTCATCAGGACTGGTGCCAGAGGCCTGCGTGGGGAGCAGCAGGGAAATGAAAGCAGCTGCAGGAGAGCTCAGGGTGGGAAGGGGAGAAGACAGGAGGGGACCGAGCAGGGGGAGATTCATCTGGGATTCAGGGAGCACTCCTTCCACTTCTACCTTTCACTAATAAAATGATGCTATCCAAAAAGGTGAACTGTGAGGGTTTGGCAAGCCTGTTTACTTTAATGATGTTGGTTACACAAATTTTGGCCTTAAATGCAGCTGGTACCAGACACAGAAGCCAAGGGAGTGAGGAGGTTGTTAAGGCAGAGAAGTGGGTAAAGGACTTTAAAATGAGCTCCTTGACAAGCTGTGTGTGTGTGTGATGCTCTGAAACCTTGAGCACATGCTCCCCTGCAGCTGTTCCAGTTTCAGTGACCCTGCTGGCTTTTTGGGTCCCCTCAGGGACTGTGAAGGTGTTGATTCAGCAGGTTCTTCTCAGGATGGGACAGGGTGCTATGATGCTCAGCAAGCAGCCTCTGCTCCAAAATCCTGCACTGACAGCTGTGACAAAGGCAATCCAAGTCCTAATTCATCACATCCTACTGTACCAGGCACATCCAGCTTCCTCAGAAATCCCACCTGAGAGGGTAAAAAAGCATATTTGCACACATATCTTTTTCAATGACGTCCCTCATTTCATGCCCTTTTTGGGTGGAGAAATTTTAACACTGATGCCTGGGAGGAGAGGATGCAAAGCTCTGCCTTAACACCCTCTGGAAAGCTAAAACTGTTCCTTTGCCAAGAGAGCACAAGACCAAGCTCTCGAGCATCCCACCAGCAGAGCAAGTGACCCCAGGGGCCCTCAAGCATTTGGGGAGCTGCGGAGATCCCGCTTTCTGCCCTGAACCTCGGGCTGCAAGGCAGAGGCTCCAACTGCTGAGGAAGCAGGAATGTGCTGCTTGCTGCCTTGCAGGATCTTGGCTCGTAATAGCAATTGGCGCAGAGTCATCCTTATCAGCTAGCACATTAATCTTAATTAACAGATCGACAGCAACAGTTCCTCCCTGAAGCTCCCCTGAGCATTCCCAGCCTTTGCTGTGCTGCTGCTCCAGCATCACTGTGGTTCCTGACATGGGAAAAAAAACCAAATCCTGCACAGAACTGGAGTGGCTCCACCGGCTCCAGCCCTGCTGGAGGCCCAGCTGAGACACACATCCACCCATAGCTGTGACCAGGAGCAGGAGCACCCCCTCCATCCCAGACCACGGATCCTGATCTGGGCTGGGATGTAGCACCCTCAGTCCCTGAACGATCCCATGTTCTTTGTCCAGGGACAGACCTGAAAGAGGAAGGGTTTCCCCATGCTTGCATGTTTCTTAAAAGGAGGATTTTTTAAAAATAAAAAAGAAAGCAAACCCAGAGAGATTATCTATGAAAATGTGGTAAAATCAATCCAAACCAAACCCCAAGAGTGAGGCCTCTCTCACCTTCTGGTCCCTGCTTCTGTCAGGGCTGGGAAATCAGTGCCGACTGTCCCAGGATCGATTCCCACCCTGGTGCCTGGAGCTCATCTGCTCATTGTGCAGGAACAGCACTGAGGGCTGAGGCTCCAGCACTGCTGGCATGGGACCACAGACCCCACAACCCTGCAACCTGCCGGGATCAGGGGCATGTGTGGGCCCCCACACTGGGGTCACGGCACAACACAGCTTCAAGCAAGCCTAAGTCCAAAGAGGCAAAGGCTGTAACTGGGGGTGTAGGAGTGAAGGAAGCAATGAAGTGGCTGAGGCTCCAGTGAAGAAGAAAGAAGTAACAACCCCTGGCTGCTGCAGTGTGAATTTAGGGCACAGTCATTCCAGCCAAGTAGTTAAAGGGCACAGGGGCAGCATCCATCACTCCTTGTTTGAGGACATCTCAGGTCAAATACAGAGCCAGGACAGCTCCGGCCTGACAGAGCTGAGAAAAGAATGTTATTCTCTTAGAAGAACAAACAAACAAACAAACAAAATGCAACAACACACCACAAAAAAGCAATTCCCTTGTCCATGTCAGCGAGTCCCATAATCTCTGCTCAGGCTGGACTCTGGGGGGGTCAGTCACACATGGCCACAACAGCAACCTTAGGGGACCAAAATCATGACTGTAACAAGCAGCAGGCTGAGCACTCTGAATAAACCCTGTTATTCCCTAACAAAGGTGTCCCAGGATGGCGTGTGCCCCTCTGCGCCCCTTGCCCCTCTTGCTCCCTTGGGATATCTCCACACTAAATCCTTGGGTGCAGCAGTGGCTGGGATTAGGGATTCCTGCTTCCCAAGGGCACCTGGGAATCTGAAGCTGAGCTCCTCCACTCACACAGATGTCACCAGAAGAGCAGCCTGGTCTGCAGAGGTTCCTTTCCAGGGGTGCTCAGTAATTGTGGAAGCTGGAGCACCACGTCAGGCAGAGAGGTCAGCTCCAGGCACTGACTGCTGAGCACACTGATCTAAGTGTTTTTCCAACAGAGAAGAGGAAAAAACCTCATCTCAGCTGAAATATCAAGGCTTTAAAAATTAGTTGCTGTTCATGTGCAGTAGCTCTTGTTATTGAAAACACCATAAAAGTTTTACTGTGCTGACTTAGGGTGCACGTAAAGAACCTCGCTTGTCTTGACAGGCCATAAAGGAACTTTTATGACCTATTGGGTCAATGATTTCCAAAGAAGGATTTACACTGCTGTCCAGGGCTGGGATGAGCTGCTGGAGGAGGAACACACCAAAAATGGCACTCAGAGCTGAGGGGTGAACCTGCTATGGGGTACACAGTGTGTCTATCCAGCATGACTACGTGCATCATCAAGGACTGTGCTAACTCAGAAGGGCACAGGATTATGTGCTGAGTGGGTTTAACTGATTGACCTTTATTCTTTTGGGGTTACAAGTGGAGTTTTAGGAGGAAAAAACCTTACCCATGCATCAGTTCAGCTCTCCCCTGGGGATAAATCTTCAGAAATCCAGGCTGAATCCCCAGTGTTGCAACTGCTTTATCTTCATCACAAGGTGTCGGGCAAATGTCAGCTCCACTGGGCCAAGGTTCACTTTCAACACTCTCCTGGAGAAACTCGAGGGAGAAGAGGCCCTGACTTAGTGAAATATCATCACTTTGGACTGATTCTGCCCAGTCTGCTCAGGACAGATCAGACGGTGCAGGGGAAAGCCCTGCTGTGCCAGCAGCCTCCCGCCAGTGTCTGGACTGGTTTACCTTTATAAAGCACCAGAACTGGGCATGCACAAGGGCAGAGGTTGCAGCTGTAAGCAAAATTCCAGTGAAATCCAAATGCACCAGCCTCAGGAGCTGGTGAGAGCTGCCCAGGACCATCTGCATGTGACAAAAACTGCCCTGGAAAAGGGATTAAGCCCCCAGTGCCACATTCCTGGGGCAGCACGCCCACCTCACAGCCACTGCTCTCCCTGGCTAGCACAGCTCGTGTCACCCTGGTCCCCTCCAGCAGAGGCTCAGCTGCCCACATTCACTGCTGGTGTTGGAACCATCCCCAGGGCTGGGCAGCGATGGGGACAGTCACCCAGAGCACCCTCCATGCTCCTGCCCAGGCTGACCAGCACAGAGGGAGCAGGATGGTGCCAGCCAGGAGGCAGCAGGATGGTGCCTGGCAGACTCAGAACCCCAGGGAGCTCTGCTCCCGAGCCCAGTGCCTGCAGGAGGGAAACGGCAGCCCAGAAAGATCAAACGCTTCAAACATTTCTCTCCCGAGTGCCAGTGTGAGGTAAAAGGAAAACCAGTGAAGTCTTCATGCCTGAGGGTGGAAGGACCTTCCAGCCAGGTGCTCACAGCCGGCGGTGCTGCTCCCTGGGGCTGTGTCTGGAGGGTCTCCGAGGGATGAGTCCTTCAGCCTCAGCTCACCCCGGTGTCCACGCTGCCGAGAGGATGCTTGTGCAGGTCAAACCCTTGCAGTGGGACCCTTCCAGCCTCTTGCAAGGAGCAGCACCCACTCTCCCTCCTGCAGCTCCCAGCCTCATCCCCAGGATCACAGTGCATTGAGGTGGCTGCACTCTGCAGACTTCCCTCCCCAAAGCCCTTCTCCTTCATCCGCCACCATCCAGATGGATTGAACCAGATTTGCTGCACACGTGGCAACCAAATGAAACGGTTTCTTTGGCAACAATAATGAAAGCTTAGAAAAAAATTTGCTTTCTGTCTCCTGTGACTTCAGCAGCCCAGGTAAAGCAGAGCGGGAAGCAGAGAACTGCAAGCATCTGCCTTGAATTACTGCCTCTGATAGGAATCAGACATGCACTCCAGCATGTCTGCTGCACGTTTATTTATTTATTTGGGGCCTGATTGATTTAAAGACTCCCTATTGCCTGAGCAGCAGCATGGCACAATAATTCACTTGATCTCTGATTCATATTTCATGTTCAAGTGAAGCAGGATGCTTCTGCCCAGCACAAGAGCTGTGTGTGCCAGCATTGTGCTCAGCAGCTTCAGAGAACCTGGGCATGTAGAGAAGCAAAAGCTGTGGCTGCAGAAGAGAGTAATCACAAGATAAAAACCCCGTTACACATCCAAAACTGCACGGCCAGGGTCACACACTGAAACAGGGACTCGCAGGTCACTGTCCCTACTTGCCTCTGTGCACAACGCTCAGTCCCAGGCGGTGTTTTCCAGCCAGGATCCATCCCATATTGTCCTCTTCCCAAAGCACTCCCCTCACCCCACAGCTCCAACAGCGATCTAGGGATCAGTGATGGTCAGTCCTGAGCTCTCCAGCCTTTCCATGATGCTGAGCCTTTTACAGCTCAACAGGAAAGAGCACAAGGTCCAACGCATCCCCCACAACTCCTCCAGTTTGGCCCTGGTGGGCCCTGGATTTCCTCTTTGACCTTATGCCAACAGGCCTGGCTGCTCTGCGGTGGGTAAGGTAACTGCATCTAATTAAGTCCTTCTGCTCTTCTGCCTCCCATATGGGAAAGGATCAAAGCTCTCCCCACCACACTCCAAAGGCTAGGGGGGCCCAGGATGGACGAGACAGGAGGGGTCCCTTGAGCTGGAAGGGGGATACAGTCAACCACAGACACCGCCTTTCCCTCCTGCCAGCATCACCCTTCCCCATGGCCCTTCCAAGACATCCCCAGGTACCTCTGGCTCCAAGCAGAGTCAGGAGCCTGTAACACCATGGGAGACAGGGCCAGCAGTGAACCCCCCCATCCAGTGGCCAATCACCCTCAGGGTGCCCCATCACCCTCCAGGTGCTTTGCTACCACACTGGTGGTACCAAAAATAGGTACAAGCTATTTCAAACATTTCACCCTCCTTTTTTACAGAAGTTGTTACACGGAGCAGAGTTAAGATCTGCTATTCTCTGCTCTGCTTCCCACTTGGAAATACCTTCTAGAAATTAAGGAGGACAAAAATAGTAGCATTCAACGGGAACAGGAGCGAGCTCTTCTCTTCAGAAGATGCTGCAATCACGCAGCGCCCGCGCCCGCGCCCAGAGCCGCCGTGAATAGCGCTGCCAGTTGATCTCCTTCAAAGCATTGTTGAATGAGGTCTTAGCCTCGTAATTTAAGGGGATGAAGTCCTTCCTAAGGCTGTGAAGATTTGGACTTTCCAGATCTATTATTTTATATTAACTTCTCCTGGACAGCCTAATTAGACAAGGGGGAAAGGGCTGTTCCCTCCCTGCTCCGTTATCCAGGGCCCTTTCTCCTCCCGCAAGAGATTTTATTTGTGCTGCACGGAAGATTTATCAACTGCCTTTATAGCCCTCCCTGCACTAAATCACACTCCTAATGGATAGCCTGAGGTAAGAGCACCACTGTTTATTTTATTTTTTTTTTTTAATCCATGGAATAGCAAGGATATATGCACAGAGAGCTGCAGGCTGAGCTCTGCCTCCCCAGACGGCAGTTTTAAGACTCCCAAGTGGAATTACTTGCACTGGCCAAAATCTCAAGAGAGAGCTTGTGAAAGCTTCAGCAGGAGCATCTCAAGGCTCAAACACACATGGCAACCCAAGGATGACTGGAGCAGAGAGGCAGCATTCCCTGCTTACCCTCTGCTTCCCTTGTCACCAGCTCTGGGCTCCCAAGTCCCTGTCCCTGCAGGAACAGATTACCCCCAGCTTTGCCTGGAAATAATCCAGATGCAGAGATAAAGTTAAAAAATCTCCACCATTTACCAGATGTTGAGAGTATTGTTAGTGCTAGATAAAGGTGAGAAAAGAGAAAAGCATCACTGGATTTCTGTGCTGTTTGAGATCCACTCCACCACCCCAGCTTTCAGGAATGCCAACCCCCTTCTGGCAAACCCAACATGAAGGAGAACCTGTTACACACCAGGAGAGTTATTAACCTACTGCAAATAAACTGATGATCTGCTGTTGGGAAAAACATCTCCCAGTGTCCAGCAGGACAAGGCACAAACTCCCTTCCTGCACAGAGAGTCACTCCCAGCTGTGTGTGATATACAACACTGACACATCAGCAGGAATAACTCCAGTGACTCAGTGCAGGCTCCTCCCCAAACGAGGAAGGATGGTGGTCTGGCTTCTGGTTCCAGCCAGGAGACCGGGGGTCTGAGAGCTTCACATCCTGCTCCATCCAGCTCCTGCTCCTCAGACAGTGTGTGGATGTGGGGAGGAAAGGGACCACTCCAATTAAATCCTTCGGATAAAACCCTTTTCTCCACTGGTTAAGCTCTCTGGCTGGCAGAGAGAGCAGGGTGAACCCACAACACCCAGCTCAGCGAGTCACCAGCTCTGCAGGAGTGAGCACTGGCTCGGCACTGCTCTCAATGGAGTCACCTCCCACTTGTTTTAACTCGTCGCCTTTGACTTAATCTTTTGATTGATGAGGACTTTGGATGTATAAATCTGTGGGATTTATAAGTTGGCGCAGGAGGAAAATGACGATTGGCACCTCTAATACGACTTGCAGAGGATAGATGGGTCCACTAGGACCCAAAAGCAGAGCTGGTCCTGCGTGGTAAGATAAACTGGTGCAGGAAACGAGTGCAAGGGCTGACAAAGCTGGGGGTGAGGGGTGTCCAGCAGGGCCATCGCCCCAAGCCTGCTCCGGGATTGCTGGAGCAGCACAGCAGCACGGAGGAGCTGAATGCAGGCTGCCCTCCTGCTGCTCCGGCAGCCTGGCTCCTCCTGCCAAGGCCAGAGGGGAGGAGGGCAGGAGGATGGCAGACCCTGCAAAGGCCAGGGGGGTGGCAGGGGGGATGGCAGACCCTCCTGGGCTGGGTGGGAAGGTGGAGGCAGCCAACACAGACAGCAGCCAGGGCTGAGTCAGAGACACCAGCCTGCACGCGATTCGCAAAACCTGGCACCCCTGTCAGCCTCCCCCGCCCCCCGCCAGGATTTCTCCCCCTCTGAGTGTCATCACAATTCGGGAGCTCTGCAGTCAGGGGAGGCTCCCATCACTCATTTTCCCCGTGCCATTGTACCACAGCGACTCCCAGTTCGATCCCTGTCAGAGGCTGTCACACAGCCATCACATCCCGCGCTGCCGCAACAATCCCGCCCCCCGGAATCACCATATTCCTTTTCCAGGGAACGTTTCCGTAACTCCAGTCCACATTTTCCTCCCTTAACTTCACACCAACAAAACTTGGGTTGAATAAGGAGAACAATAGGAGCAGCTAAATACATTTCCATCCCCTGTCTCCTGGTAGCCAGCACAAATCCTGGGCATGCCGGGATGCTGCCGGGCTTCCGCAAGCTCTGCTATCAAGTCTGTTAAAGCCTGGATGCAGCCCTAAGCCTCAGCCAAAGCCTCAACGTCTCACATAGGCTGAGCAGAGAGATTTTGAGATTTCAGAGGATTCTCCTTGCTCGGAATGAAGGAAAGGGACATGTGCATGTGAGAAAGGTTGAAAGGCACGAGTCGTTTGCTCCTGGGCAGAGGCACCCACTGGGCTTCCCCTGTCTGCAGGGCAGCTTCTCCATCCAGGCCCCATGGAGCCTCTTCCAATGCCATTGGAAGGCTCAAGGCTGATGGACATCTCTTCAAACCTTTGAAAAAAATCTGGATGTATAAATAAATTAACCCACCCAGAGAGTAGCATCAGCCTTGAGCCCTAACCAGTTCCTTCTGCTGCTCCATGATTTTGTCTTTCTTGGATCAGAAAGAAATTAATTTAATGGAAAGCTACTTTTTTCCTGCCCTTTCTTCATCTTATTTTTATAAACCCCATAGGGAAGTAAAGCATATGAACAGAGACAGCCTGCTTGCTGTGGAAGCCAATTTGCAGAGTAAGACAGTTATAATCACCCAAAAGGGGTGGGAGGGATTGTTGGCCCTGTTTATTCTTGGCTTATCCTGGTGATTCTTCGAGAGAGTCAAAAAAAGAGTAAAGCCCTATCAGAGACAGCTTTTGACAAGTTGTGCTTTTAAACTTCACTGCACCTTTAGTCTGTCCCATAGAATACAACCTACGCAAAAATATCCCATCTCTATTTAAGATTATAGACTGCATGTATTAGATAGGTATCAATTCCTGGGTGAAAGCAGAATTAAAATTCCAGTGGTTCTGCTTCTCTACTGTGAGCTTTAATCCCTCCTAAAATACACACCCAAACACGGAAAACTCCTCCTGCCAACTCCACACCAAACCTCCTGGGTAACATGAATCAGACAGCCCAGCATGAGGAGGAACAAAAATCAGCTTTATCCATTCCCATTCTGTTTACCTGGGCCACTACAGCTGTTCCTACAGCATTCCAGTTTTCTCCTGCTCACAGCGATATTTTGTATCCAAATTCAGCTCCCAAACTTGTTTTTTTCAACCATTGAGAGCAACTTGGAGCAGTTTAAACACTTCAGATCTCCCTCCTCAAACTCTGTCCAGCTCCTGTAGCTGTGGCCAATTAAAAAGCTTCCTAAAAAGCTTTTGATGGGCTGTTATCAAGTGTGTATTACACTGGGAATGTCACAGTATTTAAGGGAATATCAGCTTTGGATCCCTCTGCCTCACCTGCTGGCAGGAGGAAGGGAGGATTGCCAAGGCAGGGATGTGGAACAGCAGGGATTCTCACACTGGGACTCTCTAGTTGCCACTGTGCAGTTTTCAATCCTTCTCAGAACGGTTTTGGAGAAGGGGGGAAGCGGAACAGCCTCTTAAGGATGTCAGAACATTTTTGACAACTCCTAATGATGAAAGAAAAGAAGTTGGAAAAAATTAAGAATGTTAGAAAGCAATGAAATCTCCAGTATCCTGGGAATAATAAATAGCCATGGTGGGGAGCAGTATCTTTTTTTTTTTCTTTTTTTTTGTATGAAGACAGAGGAGAACAAGGGAGTATTTGTTTCTTGATTCCTCATCTAGGAAGCACAACTGGCTCGTGCCTTCCGAGTTTCCTGCGCAGCCGGGGCAGCCAGATCAGTTCCTGCTGTGCAAGGAGTGATCCCTGTCTGAGGAGCAACAGGGGACTGGAGGCGAGTGCTGAGATGTGCAGCACTGGCTGCAGGAAGGCAGGATCTTCATCTTTAATATCAATACTAGCTGCAGACCAGAGTCAGGCATAGAGTGCTCTTCGCTGTCACAGGCTTCCATGCTCTGCTATGGGGAGTTTTGCAAGTGGGATAATTGCAGTGGTGTGAAGTGCCTTGATTAGGAATTTCTGAAACAGCCTTTGATGTTACTGGTGATCTCTGCATGCAGGTTTTTCTCTGCTGAGAATAAACAATGAGAAAACACGGCTGAACTTTCTAGTGTCTTCCTATTAGATGGGTTCAGCTGGAATCAGCATCAGCCCCAAGCCTGTCTGGAAAAAGGCTCCATACAAATACCAAGCAATCAGTCATCGTAAGGGGAAAACAGCAAACAAGCCTCTCTGTGTCTGCTGACAGCAGGAGCAAAGACAAGCAACACTTAGGCACGTAAATATTCAAGGAACAGCTGAGGGAAAGGCAGGCAGAAAGACCTGACATTTCCCTCTCCTTGTTACAACTACAAAAGCCACGAGGGCATCCAGGTATTACAAAATGCAGCCAGTCTCCCTCTTCCTTCCAGATTCTGCTGGTTCTCCAGATCCGTTTGTTTTGGATTTTTTTTTTAGCCTAGTCAGTTTGTAAATCACATGTGAAGTTTCACAGCTCTGCTGTCTTTATAGCAAGTAGACTCAGGTTTACCTTTAAACAACCAAGTGGGGCTGTAGGAATCCATACAGCCTGCTGCCAGGCAAGACACCAGCCTGAAGCTGAACATGTACATCTTGGAGGGATCCACAAACCCACGAGTGCAGCACTGCATCATCTTCATACAATGACAGCCAGCAGCAGGGACAACTGCAGCTCCAGCATTGGAGGTGGCCCTTGGCTCACGTGTCTCCAAGGCAAGGAATTTCCAGAGGAGTCACCTGAAATCCCAGCAAAGGGGTGACTGGGCAGGCTTTGAGGGAGACAACACTGACATGGAAGTCTTTTGCTGGCTCCATCCAAGTCTTTGCCTTCACATTCAAGCATCAAGGTGATGAAGATGAGGCCGTCTCCTCCTCTCCCTGCAGCTCGTACACTTTGCCCCTGCAGCGGCTCTGGCACCTTTGGCTGGTCACAGCTGAGGAAAGGGACTGTACGCTCTTCAAGGCAGGGACTGTTCCTCTGCTCAGTCCTCAGCATGCCAAACAAGTGCTTCTCAGGTCTGTAGAACAACCACTACCTTTCCTGTTTCTTCTTATTCTTGGCACAAAGGCACCTGAATTGCTTCCAACTGAGGTTAAAAGCATTCAAGCGTCTGTTTGCACATGGGGATTTCTAAAGCAACCCCTATTTGTAACACACACTTCCCCCAGCGTACATAAAAGTATCCAAATGCCTTTTCGTTTAGGAACTGCCCTCCCATTCCCAGGAAAAAGATTCTGTCCCCTTGGCATTTTATCCACTGCTTTGTTTTCAAACTTCAACTTCATATTTGAAGAGTTACATCACACATCTCCCATCTCGGGTGGTGGAGGGGAAAAAGAACTAGAAAGAGCACAGTAATTCACATCACCTTGTTTCCTAGGCAGAGGACCAAAACACTGCTTGCAAAATACCAGTATTTTCATGCTATAAAAATACAATTAGACTTTCAATTACATTTTATTAAATTTACTCCTGGGACTTCGTTAGCACAAGACAGGCAAAGGAACTCCCAGGGGCTCTCACTAAATCCTCTGCACTAAGCCTCACCATTCCTGCAGCTACAGAAAGGGAAAAAAACTATTATTTCCAGGGACCTGAAACCCAAATTCTGCAGACACATCTGCCACAAAGTCTCCCCATGTCATGAGTCCCAGGGAACAAACTGGATTTACTCGCTTGACTGAGGTTCTCCATGGGCACAACCTGTATTTGCAGAAGTGGGTGCTCAGGAATGAGCTGTACACACTGAGGAGCTGCTCCAAAAACAGGACTCTCCACCTTTTCTGAATACTGGCATCTCCCAAAAAAGAGAGCTTTCAGATTTAATTAAATTTTACTATTTTATTTGTGAAAAAACTACAAGCAGAATTCATAAATAGACATTTCTATTTAAAGCAGGAAAATGATAAAGTGGCTTCTAATAACAGTCGTGCACATGCCAGTAACAGGAATATATTAACATCTTTTATTTGCTAGACAAAGAGCAGTGTCCAATATAAATTTCCCAAAAACATTTAAGACCTGTGAATTTCTGACCAGTTCACAAAACCACCATTGACACTTTAGCATGAAGATTAAAACAAACCTAACAGGACTGTCAGCTCTAAAGACTTTACAGAGCGGAAAAACTTTCAGAAGCGTTATACAAGCTGTCTTTCTGGGCAAATGAAAAATAGAGCTCGTATAATACATTAACATAAAAATCCACAAGATAAGATTATGTTTTGACATACTTAAACAAGCATTCTATATTTGTCTCCAACAAACAAAGCTAAGGAAATAATGTAACCATCTTTACACAGTAAATTAAGGTTACAAGTCATACACAAGAACAGAACTGCTTGCGCATTAAAAACTGTTCAGCTCCATTGTCATACTCTAAATGTTGGCTCTTAAAACCATTCGGTTACATACAAGCAAAGGTTATTATATAGTCAGCAATTAATAAATTTTCAATAATTTAAGTTTATGGTAGAGCTTAAAAAAGTAGACTGAGAATGATCTTGGTAAGGCAGGTGAAAACATCTCAGTGGAAATAAACTCACAGAAGCTGCTGCCAATTTTCGATCTGTCCAATTTGAAGCAAAGTTCCAATTCAAATAAATAGCCTGGTGGTGTAAAACGCTGTCACCTTTCCTTTGCAGAACTACATCAACTGAGCGAGTCAGGCAAGCTGTGTCGGTGTCTGTGTGTGTGTGTGTGTCTGTGTAAGAGTCGAAACTTCGCCATCGTAACACTGTGCTTCACTTACCTGCGTTCTGTGCCACTGAACACCGTGAATCTGGTCCTTCCCTACACTAGTGTTTGCTTGGTTTGGTTCTGAACACCTTTCCCACCAAGGGCGGGCTGGCCTACGGCCACGGCGTGGAGGGAACCCTGCCCGCGGTGCCGCAGGGACGCTGATTGCGGAAATTAAGTGTGAAAGCAAACGCTGTCCTTCAAACCCACAACGCAACAGCTACGGATGAGGCTGAGGGGTTCAATGCTTAGCTAGCACTTCCTAACTGAATGCAGAATTCCAGGTCACTTGTTCCAAAGAAATTTTCCCATTTGTTTATAGCAAGCTACTTCATCGAGGAGGCACGCCAAAGGGACAGATGTTACCGACTTTACCACGAGTAGCTGGGTATGGCGTTAAAGCTTTTTAACTGATCTACAGGTCTAGTTTCACTTGAAAAAGAAGCAATTTCCTGGTGCACACAATGCTTTTTTTTTTTTCTTTTTTTGCACAAATTCCCAGATCCAACAAAGAAGGTGAGCACGTGGTTTGACTTGAAGCACCAGAATGAGCCCTGCTGAGGCCAGCAGGACCTGCCACTCGCTCACCCTCCTGGCTGGATCGCGGCCGAGATGCACGCAAGCCTAATTGATAATGGATCATTTATAAAGCAGTGCAAAATATACAAGTTCAGGGGCATCTTCAAAAAATCTCTCTTAAAAAATTATTCCAATACATTTCAGTAAAATAAATAAATATGGCTGACCAGTTTACCCTCCCTGAGACCCTTAAAGGAATAGTAAAAACTGGAAAAGGAATGTCTTTGCAATATCCCACTAATGTTAAAATGTGGATTGAGATATTCATAGTATTTAAAACTATGTATAATAAATTGTCTTGATGCTCATAGGAAGCATCTGTTTTCCTTTGGTTAATACTTTTAAAAATGCTTACAAAAGACAGGCTATACTGCAAATATAAGCAGAATTAAGTTGGGGTGCCCACGTTAACATATTCAGAATAAAACCACTGCTGCCAAGGCACTGCCACTGCACGTGCCTTCAAGCAGGGGCTATACCAGATCCCTTACTCACACATTTCTGTCACCAGTGTGAAAGGAACCTATGTCTGCTACTCAAAACCACACCGATTTTAAAAGAAATCTTAAATCAGTTGCCTCCACAAAGAGAAATTTCTCTTGCCAAGCAAATAATTCACAATATAACAAGCAGGCACAAAGTTGTCAAAATGTGGCCCTCTTTCATCATGCCCAAAAGTTATGCATTTGATGTCAGATGAAGCCACAGCCTCTGTGCCTGAAATTACTGCAAAGCACCCTGGGGCCACTAAATAAAGATGAAAAGCCAAAGAGGTTTGGGGTTTGTTTTGCTTTTTAAAAAAAGTTTGTTTCACCTCTTCAGCTGAGTGTTTTAGCAGGATAATGCATGGAAGGTAAACTGTAAAGCAACACTAACAGGTCAGGAAAAGAAATTATAGTCTGGAGAACTTTAGAGTAAGAATGAAGGAGATGCTGGTCATGAGCATGAGCCACACGTCGCTCACTTGCCAGCATGAAAACTTTTCCCTACTTTTGCTCCCACAGCAGGAGACTCAGAAGTGTCCAAATGCTGACAAGCCCATCACTGGACAAGATGCTGTTCAGAAACCACTCCTGGGATACAGATGGACTTCACGGATAAGAGCCACCCCAACAGCATGGACGGGACAGACGGAACAGGGCTGACAAGCACCAACCCACATGCGGCTAGAGCGAGCACCAGCTCGGTTCCTGAACTCGGGATTGCCCCCAGGCTCCCTGCTGTCTTCAACCCACAGCAACCACTCCAGTTCTAGCTACCTTGGGCACTGAGGCTGCTGGCTGGAATTCATTAACAACACCAACACGTGTGGGACTGGCTGTGCATGACACAGCCGTGCTCACGTTCCGGAACACACGGATCCATGGTGTAACAACAGCAGTCTGGTTGGGAATGCTTCTGCTCCAGCTGGGCATGGAGCTGCACATCACCAACCTGATCAACCCCAGGAGAAACACCAGCTACCTGGAGCAATCCTCTCTCATCTCAGAGCCCAAGCTGTAACAACCAAAACCGTGTCCAGTACATTTTAGCCATTGCTTAGGGAAGAAACGGGGAAGGAACAATAGAGAGAACAGGTCCCATCCAGGTTCAAACCTTCAGGAACACTTTTCACCTAAGACCAGTTCCATTTCAGTTTCAGTACTTTCACAGAAGGGGACTGTCCCAGATCTTGAACTGTTCAATTAATTTGTTTTATCACTTCACAGTGTTTCAAGCACCAGCGTTTCCATGTATTGGTTTCAAATAACCCTTTATATATATTTATTTATATATATATTTATATATAATTTATATCAAAACTGATAGTACACAGTATAACTGGAAGAAGAACTGAACTTAAAAAGGATATGTTGAAAGAGGATGGAGTTTGTGAATGCAATAAATAAAGCCCCCTTCCCACCCCACCCGCTCCCTACCCCAAAACAAAAAGTTGTCATGTTCATGGAAAATTGTGCACAGCAGATATTATAAAAAAGTAGATTCAGGAGCACATCCAATTATAAATGATTGTTAGGAAAATCATATAAAACAATGGAATACATAAAAGTGTCAAGAGTAATCGCTAGGGTGAGAAATTCCTTGGTGGCCAGGTGCCCACGGCAAGCAGAAATGATCCTGGTTGCATCAGTAAGAGGTCGATGTCCGAGAAAGTGTGTTCAAGCACAGAAGAGGCTCTCCAGGATTTGAACAGCGTGGGCAGGTGGAGTGTTTGAATTTCATACCCTGATTCATAGTTTCCACAACTCCATGTGCAATTTTTCAGAAAGATTCGTCGTTGACTGCCGACATGTCCCCCTTGGGCGTGGAGGAACGGGACGAGCCCTTGTCTGTGCTCTCAGAGCCCGAGCTGCTCTGATTCTGTTGTTCTGATCCTGCACTGGAGGTCACTGTAGAAGACGACGTGGATGAAGAGCGAGTCTTTTCTTTAAAGTCTGTGATAATTACTGTGACATTTCCCACTGTGACTGCCAGCTGCTGTGCGGTACTTCTGTCCACATTTTTCAGTCTGGGTCTAAAATGAATGAGAAGACATTTATTAAAAGGATAAAAATAAATGAGAAAGGGACAGTTTATTAGGAAAAGCATTTGAAAACAAACTCGGTGTGACTTGCGCCCCTTGCTTGTGCAGATGGCAGTGGCTGGGAGGAGAATCCAGGCAGGCAGTGAGTGCTGCAGAGCAGAGGATGAAGGTGTGACCTGCTCCCTGTACCAGCCAGGCTCCCTGTGCCTCTGAGGGCTGCAGAGCACACTCAGCCCCAGAGAACAACCTGTCTCACAGAGCTCTCCACAGGGAGTCTCTTGCAGGCTTCTCCCTAATCCAACCCTGCCAGAAAGGAGGACACCACAGCAGAGCCAAGCGGAGAGAAGCCAGACAGAGGGAAGGATCTCCTCCCCAAGGGGCAGATGAAAGAGTTCTCTTATCTAAATTCACCATCTCATCATGTGCCCTGATGTTATGAGACAAGGCTGTGACTCTGCAATACAAAACCACATGAAAGCATTCGGCCACGGCTCTTTCATTCCCATGTTGGAACTCTGCAGCTGCAAACAACACAGGCACTGGGACAACTTGGCTTCTCTTTCAGCTGCTTTGAGCTTATACAAATCAGATGCCCAATCAGCCTATGGATAAAATAGCTCAAAATGCTCCCTCTGGAATCGAGGCTATTGTAAATAAAATCCAGAACGTACAACGGTATTTTTTGCAGCCAGAGCTTTTGGTTAGGGGAGAAAGAAAAGGGGAAAAAAAATACAAACCACCCGAAAAGAACCCACTGGTATTTATTACTCAGGATTATCTTGGTAATTTGCATGCTGTGCTATCATTCAATTAGTAATGTAGCTAATAAGGGTCGAAGCTCTAGGAAGCTGACATTCAAGCACATTTCACAGGCTGGTCCAAAGCTCTGCTTCAACAAGCCTTGGACACTCCTCCAGCTACCAGCAAATTCCAAGTCAGCTGCAGCGACTGCTGTAATTTACAGCTTTTGCTCCTAATTAAGGGTCAGGCTTAAGCAGCGGAATATTCCCAATAGGGAAATTAAAAAGGAGAGCCTTTATACATCAGTGAAAAGTAGCTTGCTGAGAGCTGCCTTATTGAGAGGGATGGAGGGAAGGTTAGTTTACTTTGGGATCAAGCTCCAGCTTTTAAACCACTCTGCCTTTTCTCCTCCTCACTTGCAGCACACAAGGCTAGTGCAGTAAAACAGAAAGGACGGAATTAAGCTCATTTTCTATCCCCCATGAATACTCAATGGCTTGCAGTGGTAAGTTAACAAGGAGAAAGACCTTAAGTAGCAGTTATCCAAGTGGTATTCCAGAACCAGGCAGAACAGAAAAACGCATTGAGGACAGATGTACAGCTTTGAAAATAGAACAATTGTATTTCTGCAAACTTCCTCACCAAAAATGAAGTTACCGCACCAAAAATAGTATTTTCTTATCTAATCTAGGAGGCTGCTGCAATTTTAACAAGTACCACAGGAAAAGCATTTTTAATAGACAGAAAATACAAACAAAGACCAAAACACTGCTGCACTAGGCTAACACTCTGTAAAACTCCTACTTGCAGCAGCCCCTTTGCTTCGGGATCAGCCTTTCCAAGCCCAGAGCCGTGCTCTGGATTGCCAGGGCAGGGAGATGCACCCACGCTGCACAGACACACTCACAGGAGCTTCCAAGCTGCACACGTAACCACGGGCGAGATGAGATGATGCCAGCCTCGATTGTGGCTTACAAGAAAGGCCAGCTGGCTCAGCAGGTTTTGGGGTTTCCGCCGGTGCTCCGGTGCCGTCTCGGCAGATCCCCCGCACGGCCACCGGCGTTCCCGGAAGCGTAGTACGAGGACGTATTTTCCTCCCTGAGCCCCGAGTTCCTCTAGGAAACCCAGTTCTTCCTGTAATTTGCCTCGGTCATTTGTTTCCTCTTGTACTCAGAAAGAGCCAAAATGCTGGCCCAGATACCGGAACAGAGCCTGCTGCCTCCACCTTCCAACAGGGTTTGACGTGAACTCTGGCTATTGCTTGCTAAAAGGCAGCTCTCAGAGCTGTAATTAGTTTTAAAAAAAGAAAGAAAAAATGGAACTGCCCATGCATCTTTAAATGCCATGACAAAGTAACATGGAAGGGCTGTGGGAAGCAGGGCTGAGGTGCAGGATTTCCCCACAGCCCCACTTGGAAACATTCACATTGTCAGTTTCAGCACTGAGCCTTCTGACCATTTCTCCAGGAGGTTTTCAGGGTTTCCCCTGTATACAGAGCTGCTTAAGCACAGATGGAAACCACCAATCTCTTCAATACAGTAGCATACCATTTTTGCTTCTTATAGAAGGCAAAGGGATTGGCCCACTCATGTTATTTTGCAAAATTAAACACCCTGATGCTTCATGTTTATAGTGAAAAAGGTTTATGGCCAAATAAGTGAAGTGTTTCAAAACATTCAATCTGAAAGTACACAGGAAGGCATGGAATAAACCAAGATATTTTGTCAGCAACAGGCATGGTATCCAAGAAGTTTAAACAGGATTTCTTACAAATCCAGAGAGCCCTAGAAGACAATTTACAAAAAAAACCCAAAACAACTGTTAAGCAATCTGGGCATGAAAAAAACTTGTAATTCTGTAAAAATCAGAAAAAGACTCTTGACAGCACTCCTGAGAACACTGAATTGCCAGAAAAGTTCCATGCAACGAAACACTTAAAAAGACAGTTTAAGTAGTAAAGGAGATGAGGTATCCTTTAAAAATATCCAGCTAGACCTGATACTATTAAGGCTTAATTAGGCCTGACAAAAGCTTGCCACGAAACACGGACTAAAAGACTTTGCAGTAGACAGAGTGACTCCTTTAATGAGTAAAAACAATTATTTGATGTAATCTCTCGATTAAATATTATGTCATTAGTCAAGTGCCTCAAGTCTCCTGCATCCTAAGTCTCAAAATAAGCACAATTTGAAGAAGAACAGGACAAGAAAAGAGTAACTGCAATAAAGCTGCCTCTCCGTAATCAAATCAGGAATGGACACTTCAGTCTTTGGGGGCTGAGGAAGAGTTAACAGCAGTCCCTGGAAACAGCTCAGCCTTGTAGCACAGCAGATTTCACACTGCCCTCACTACATTCCAGTGGGTTACTGTGCAAATGATATTCCCTCTTACTAAAGATTTTCATGCTATTATTTAAAAACTTCCAAGAACAGAGTTTTCTGCAGTCACACCTTGCCAACTTGAATGCCAACTGAAGTGCCAACCACATTTCCCATGTGCTTTACATGTGTTTGCAGCTAATACTGCCTCAGTTCACGTGACTTCACTATAAAACACTTATTACAGCACATTTTAAAGAGAGACGCAATTCTTATACAGCCCACACAGGCAAAGCACCCAGTTCAGTTCTGCCTCTTGTAGCTCTCAAGTTCAATAATATAAAAACTGTTTTGTGATGCTGAATTTTTGATTTAAGAAATGGAAGAACAGTATAGGCAAGACTAGGAATAAACCTCTCTCCATACGCTCATTTCAAACTTCGACAAATACCAAACCAGCCATTTGTGCTTTTTGTTGATACCAAGATCCCAGCAAATCTGTTCATGTATACTTAGTTCCTGTATACTTGGAAAATTATCTTGACAATTACAGTGACTCAATTACGGATAAGGAAGTAAAAAAGTAACCTTTGTTACTGCTATCGAGCAATGATAAGAATTTGATATGACTGCTGGTTAATGTTTTTCCCCCACTGCGTTTACAGCCAAAAGCATTACTACCCAACTGACAATACAATTATTTTAGCAGACAAATGAAAACTGAATGGACAACAGAATTAGTATTTCCAAAGCCTGAATCTGTCCTCACTAGTGTTCAAGAGATCTTACATCAAAAAAAGAAGTGTTTGCTTTTTAACACAGTTCTCAGATACCACAGGCTGAGCTTTAGTCTAGAATTACCTTGAAGTGTGATTTGAGTCGCTGGTCTTTGTTGTAGTATTCCCAGACTGTATGCTGTTTGCTTCACTAGGAGGATCTTTCACAATATCTGACTTTGGTCTGTGAGAATTGGAGGGAAGAGGGAGATTACGATGTTGGTTTAACTGCACAATTAACCAATGCACAGCGCTACTGAAATCACATCCCATTTAATACTGCATCCTTCACACTTACTTAGTCTTCTTGTTAGTGTTCTTCTTTGTAACACTTGGACTAATTTCCTTCTCTTTGTCAGGTTTTTCTTTGTCTTGTTTTTCCACTTTCTCCTTCTTCTCCTTCTTAGGTGGTGGTGGGGTTGCATATTGCTGAGCAACTTGTTGTGCCACCAACTGAGAGTTTATTCTAGGTTTTCTGTAATGACAAGGAAAAGAGAGATCTATAGTCAGTTTTACAAAGTAAAAATAACTACACTGAGAGCAGTATGAAGATTTATTTCAGCAACCAGGGAAGAACACTCCACTTAAAGAACCAAATGGATGTCCTTACTTGATGTGAAGTACTACTGCTGTAACCAAACAAGACAGAAACGTTAAAAGAAAGAAATACTCTGAACTGCTGTTTCATCAGGTTTTAACATTTAACATTCTTAAGTATAATGCTCCCTTTCTTCATCTATGTCATGAAATCACGGCCAATTTTGGGGGGGACAACAGTGAAAAAGCAGCTTCCAAGAAGCTGCCAGCCATGCACTGTGGCTACACTTTAAGAAACAAAACAGAATGTGACAAAAAAGTTTCCTGATAACCATCAGCCTCCTTCATATCTCTCAATTTAATTTCTCAAATGAGCTTCTGGTTCAGCAGCAGCAAACCTTGCACAAATAACAAAGAACAAGAGAAGGTAACTGAGCTGACTTTGTCCCGTGGGCCAGCCTGAAGCTGGCTGGCTGGCTGGAGCACAGGAGACAAGTGGGCATTCACACTTGCACTGGGAACAGCCGTGCCAGCCTCCGACACACCATCCTCACACCATTGTCTGCAGTCCCCAGTGTGCTCAGACAAGAACCACGTGCAAACTGCCCTTCAAATGCTGCTTCCACTGCAAGTTATGGCTTACACAGAGAGGAGCTTCACGTGTAACCAATACCGTGGTTATTGATCCTCACATATCCCACAGGAATTGGTACCTCTGCCTCCTGCATTCCTCATCCAAACTCTAATGCCCTCTCTTGACAACTAGAAAACTTCCCCCCCCAGCATATCACAAAGCAATTTATACTCTGCATACTCTGACTATTCATGATCAATTTGATCCCTTCAACTTGCTAGAAAGATCTATGCTCCCTGTGTCCACACAGCTTGTGGGAGAGGAACAAAAACAGGTAATCAACTCCATTAGTCATCCATAATAAACCAAATACTAATCACAACAGTTGCTCAGGCTTGTCCAGAGCTGTTAAATTGTCCATAAATACAACTCAAATTTTGTACGTAGATCAGACTACAACAGATTGTCAGTGAAAGCTGCACCCAAACACCATCAGCTCTACAGCTGGCACACAGAACCCCAGGGGTTTGTGCTGCAGAGCTCTGTACCTGTACCACAAACATCTAGAGAGATTTCAAGCACCTACTTAGTGGTTTGATGTGTTGAAAAAAAGTATAAAACATTAATTGCTCACATGTAACATTTACACTGAGATGATACACACAATGGAACACACAGAGAATTTCTACTCCCTGTCACGGGAAAATCCAAATAGCTGCTAAGACTCTCTTGGTCCTGGTTTCCTGTATAATGGTACCAAGATGTTCTTGCTGAAGCCAGATATGCCCAAGTATCTCATTTCTCTACCACAGATTATTATGAAGTCTATGCAACAGGTTGCAATCAGGCCCCTGACCCATCTCAACACCTGGCATTTGGACTTCTCACCCAACACAGAAACTAACTCAGTTGATGCTACAATCTGCACACACATCTGAGTGAACAATGATCTGGTCTTCAGCCTTAAATGACTGTGATACTGAAATGTTTTGTAGATCAGATCAAGCAGTTACCTGTTGCACAGAACAGTGAAGATATTTAGTATCCTTGAAATCCAGTACACAGCAATTTCTGTCTGTATGACTGAGAATAAACATGTAAAAAGAAATGGTTTGGTTACATGGAAAAGATTTTCAGATTGATGCAACCACACTAAAAGCTGACAACAGTAACTTGTGTCAAGCAACCCGCTCCCCGCCTACTGAAAAAAAGATAAAATGGCAAGAAATCTTCAAAGAGAGGGCAGATACCATCTCCCTGCATGATTATACATGATTAACCCCACTGCTTGAAGCTACCACTTCTGCCCAGACTTACAGTTATTTGCTGTTTACACAACCAGCTAAGTCAGAAACCCGAACCATTCATGGGAAATCCCATTTCATGAATCTGAGTTTTTCCCACTTTGCACAACTCTGATGTGCTGCTAGTGATGTGATTTCCAAGCCTTGTGCCCAACCTGTGCAGCTGCCCTTCCTGATGCAGGAGTGTTGCACTGCTTGAACAGAGATACAAATTTTAAAATGAGAACTAAAATAAAAACCAAACCCACATAGGTACATCCCATCGTATTTCCCTAGAGAAGGCTGGAATGGCAAAAGGACCAGCCTTAAAGCACTCCTGAGGAGATGCTGCCCTGTGCTCTTCTCATCCGTGGCTGTGACAGTGCACTGCATTTATTAAGTTTTATCAGTTTCTGGCCAGCCATGGACCTAACCAGCACAACGTCTCCAAAATCCATATTTACATATTCCCTCTTACCCACCAGGATGGCTTGCTGGTGAGGGCAAAGCCAAAACTGGAAGGGAGGAGAGTGGGAAGCAGGCAGGGACCTGTGGGAAGGAGAACCAGCCCTGCCCATGGGTTCCCTCCTGCCATGAGGAAGGGAGCACAAAGCTGCTGAGACTTGGTCAACACTGAGCATCTTTCAAGATCTGCTGCACTACTGATGCCTTTTCCTGGTCTTAAAATCAAGAGTCAAACACAGTTAGAAGGGGAAAAGGGATTTTACCTTGGGATTTATTTTAAGAATCCTTAGGTGCACACATCTAGGTCAAGTGCGCTGAAATGCCCACTGCAATGCACACCCCAAAAGATCTGGTACAACATTAGAGGTGCTACTAATTAGCAGATCTATCAAAGATTCCCCAGTGAGATGCTTGAGTGAGCTCCCCCTCCCCAAGGAACCTTCCCCTGGATGGTTCTATCTCAGTTTACAGAATGTGTTCTGGAGAGGACTTTGGGCTCTGGGGCACACTGATCCCCGGCTACGAAGCTTCTAAGATGTTGAGTCTCCTGGCTGAACAAACAAGGCCAAGAATGTAGGCAAAAAGCACTAAGAATACAGAAGTTGTAAAAAAGGTATAACAGGGTGTATAAAAGAAAAGGCAAAAAAAATCTTCATGGCATCACTACAAGAACAGATTTTTTTAAAAATAATGCAAATAACCCAACAACTTTCCAGTTCCTAATCTGACTGTTTCACCCATGCCAGCAGCAAGCTTAGGAAAAGGGTAAAAAACAGGTAATTTAAGTAACTGGCATAGCAATAGTAATAATAATAGGAGTAACAAAATCCTTCAAGTAAGGCCCACACTGTCACAACAGCCAGCACACACTGGTTAAAAGCCCTTTACTAAACAGCCAAGCAAAGCAAGTTGAGTAGCACATTTTTAACCACAGCAAACTATAACCATAGGAACCACAATTGAGTAAAGCAGCTGCAACATCCAAAACCTACTCCAAGTTTCCCTGCCTACCAAAAATTATTTATTTGGCCACCTCCAAAGAGAATGCTTCAACCCAAATACACCACTATTATATTAAAGTAGTTACCACTTAAGCAGAACTATCAGAACAGAAAGTTGCAACTACTTCTGAACTTTATTTGTAAGAATGAACAGCAACAGAAACAAATGTTAACCATTTTTCATCCCAAAATCTTCTCATCAGTTTACTTTCTGCAACATTAAAGTGTTCAGGTGCACAGAGAATACATCTCAGTGACAAAAATCAAATTCTAACTCAGCCTCTTCAAGCTTTCTAACCAGCACTCATGCTCAAGGAACAACTATGTTGTAACCTACTAAAGGTTGGAAGTATCAACACTACTCACAACTCACAGCTAAAAAGATCAGCTTCCCAAAAATTATCTGAAGAGATGCAATACTTAGTGTTAGACTTAGTTCTTGAATTTTCAATGCAAGTATCTGAAATAGGTGTGTTTTCTCCTACCTGAACTTCTTTATGACAGTAAACTTATGCTTTGCTTGGGCAATTTTCCCCTAATTTAGGTGACAGCCTGAGTAAAGACTGGGTAAAGATCCAACGCTGATGTGACAAAAAAATGCACATAATTTTTCTTTTTACAACATGAAGAGGATTGCTTTCTCCCCCTCTAAAACTAAGAGCAATTAAAGAAAATTAAACTGTGCTCTCAAAGTTATGTACAGACAAATAAATTGTTTCACATTAATTGAACTGTAGTTTACCCCCCAGGAGCAGATATTTGCACAACTCATGACCTCTGCAGCAAGGACATGCTGCTGCATGAAAAAGCTGAAATATATTTGTCTGCTCTAAGAATGGCTGTGGCACCTGGGTCTCTTCACCATCAACTCCAGTAAATGATACACACAAATAATCTTTACTGCCTTTTAGTAACAGACTTCACAGAAACATTGTGCCTGCAAATATATACTATATGCAAATACACAAATATATATATACACTATATGCAAATATTGTACCCTCAGATTGCCATGTGAAGTGACACTGGGATGTTTCACTCATGGGAAGTGGAATAAACACGGGACTTTTCTGAAGGGCTCACTGCTTACATTGCTGCACTCTTTTAATAAATTAAAAATTTAAAAGCAAACTGTAACTTTAAGGTTCTGGCACGTAGTGTTTTACTACTTGCATTTCCTTCTGTAACTCAAAGCTTCCCTTTAAAGCCTGTCTCAGAACCAAATCCAAAGCACAGACACCCAGGAATTCTGCTGCTCCACTTGTAACTCTACAACCAGGCTTTGGAGTGCAGAGTACAAATCACCACACATCCAACACTGGAGTTACTCAGACCCGGATTTCAAGAGGGATATAAGAGGATAAGCTGCACCTCATTTTTCATGGGACTCTTAATTTCTGTATCTGTTTGGGATTTCTCTGGCCCCTCTGCCTTGAGAAAAGGGAAGGCACCTGTCTCCTGCAGACACCACGGAACGGGGAAGTGACAGGGCTTTATCCCTGCAGCAACACAGACCTTGAGGGGGACTCCAGCAATCCCTGGGAACGTGGATCTAATTACAACTGCTCTGACTTCCCCACAACTATGTTATCAGAAGAATGAAAGTGGCATCGAGTGGGATTTCAGAGTCAAAAGCCTCATGTAACATGAAGTAGGGAGGATTTGGATAATTTCATGCTGTTCTGGCTTTGATGCACGTGGTGATACCAGCCGACCTCTGCGCGGCTCCGCGGTTCTTTGAGAAAATGTGTTTCATGCACTGTGCAGTGTGAAGTACATGATTATTTTAATAACCCCAGTCACACATGAATATATCTTTGCTCAAAGAAAAACAAGAAAAAATAGACTAAAAGTATTTACAGTGTTTATAAAACAGTGCCAAAACAATAATACAACAAGCATCCTTCTGAGCATGAAGCAGGATTAGAAACTAACCCATGAGCATAAACTAAATTAACATCCCCTCAAAAGAATTTTACATCCAGAAGAACCAAAGCTTTGGAGGAATTAAGCTATAAACATGATAGGGTGAGCCCTCATTCCATATCTTCCAGCTCATTTGTGATGACCACATGGTCCTTTTTAGCAACAAGAAAAAGGATGAACAGACACATCGTCCTTAGAGTAGAACTGCAAAGCAGTATGGAAGCTGCATACATTTATCTCGAGTTCTCCATGTGATCCAGGACCACAAAACAACAGCAACAGTAAAAGAAGACTAGAAGGACAACTACAAATATGTGACTGAGCAATATTTTGCTGAAAGAACAGATTTTTCCTTTAACATTGATGTGCTAGCACTGTGTTTTTATTTAGAAGACAGATGTTTAAAAATACAGAAGTTCATCTAAGGAACACCCACTTGTGGGCCCCAGGTGTTGGGAACAGCAAAATGTTTGAAAGACTCCAAGTATAAGTCTGAATATTTTAGAAAAAACATAAAAGAAAATAACAGCTTCACATAAAGCAAGCAACTGTTTGTCACAAAATAATCTAAGTACATTTCAAAGTGTACAGCCACCTCCAAAAACTGTTCAACTGTTCAGTCCTCCTTGACCATCCAGACCCTGTCTTCTACCTCCTCGGAGGAGTCAAGAACAGGCAACAGAGATAAAGAAGCCTCAGCTTTGCTGATAACTATTCCCGGCCACAGCAACAAACCTTGAGCTATTCACATTTCAGAAGTGTGTTTTCAACTTTTTGTTTGTCCACCAGAGGTTTTTAGACTTCAGGTCACTTCTCACAGATGGAACAATCCTTTCCCCCCCACACCTCATCCCATACTTACGTTTGTAAACTTTAAAGAGTTCAAAATTATTTGCAGTAATTAATAGTTAGTGGGCTCACACAAAGCTGCCAGGTCTCTTTTTGGACAAAAACCTGCTTTTCTTCTATTTTTCCCACTTTTCTTTCGACTCAAATAAGAATGAGAAAGTCATTAAATGAAATGCAAGCTGTCACCTGCATACATGGAAGAGGAGAGGCATTCTTTGTTGCTGGGAAGTGTCTGGTCAGTGCCACCAGAGGAGAGTTGAGACTCTGAATGATGCCTGTAAAAAGAATACTCAATTCTTGCTTGCTACAGGAGCCTCAGCATTACTGATTTTTAAATATTTGGGCATGTTTATGAATCAAAGAGTATAAATAAAAGAGATTTATTCCCAGAGTTGTCACTGCACAGATTCTACAGCTCACGTTCCTGATCTGATTTTTTTTTTAGCAAAAACATGCAAAAACAGTTCTAAGAGAGTCCCAGCATTGCTCTATAAACTATGTCACTATGACTGCTCAACAGCACAGTGTTACAGGGTTTCCAATACTTTTACAGTTCTTTGTTAATATACGTTGTTCCAAATAATCCCATTATGAAAGCCTAAAGTCATCGCTGTAAGATATTTTTGGAAGCAGTTTGACCAGAATTTTGCCACCTCAAAGCGGAATACTCACGGAATTCCTCAAAACACCCATTCTAATACACTACAGAACTGGAAACTACAAATACCATTTGCTGGCACCACCAAAAATCCAAACATGAAAGTGAATCTGGACCATTCACCTCCTATCAAGAAACATCTTATATGGTGCTTCTTGCACAGCTGGACTTAGGACCTGGTAGGTTGCCAGCAAGAAAGAAGCCCTGAGCCAGAGAGTGGGGCTATTTGGGATTTTGTTGGAAAATTTTCAGCAGAGAAGCAACACTTGCATTTTTGCAAGCATTTGGCCTCTCTTTTGGTTTGTTTTGGGCTTTTTTTTTTCCACAGAGAAACTGACAAATGACAGAGCAGGTTTTCTGGTTAAAAAGGGCTGAACCTGAGTGACCACAAACCTGGGTGTGTTCTACCAAGTCCCATGGGCTCTGCTCCTTGTCCATGACTATGACAGAACACTATAAAATCATTCAAAAAGAGATATCTAACACTGTGTAGTGCACATGTTTTGGACCACAGGTTTATCCTGACATGCCTCTGTGGAGAGTTCCTGATACCAGGCAGTTTCAAGACAGCAGCAAACAGCAGCTTCTGTACACTCTGGAGAACAGGGAGCCAAAAGCAAGAGTTAAACAGAAGTTGTTCTTCAGGCTTCTTTGCTACCAGAGCAAGGATTGAAAATAGCAGTGATGATGAGTAACAACACTGAGTATCAGTTATTGGAACAGAGCCTGACGTTTACTTAAGCGCTAATACCGTGAAATTTAACTTACTGTGTCTGCAGGAGGCAAAACAAAAGTCATGCTGAAGTTCTGGAAGAAAAGCTGCTGTTTCAGAGGAAAAGCCTGCCTGGAAGCACAGTCGGTGCTGGCAGCCTCACCTGCCTGCTCACCTGTAGCACCCATCTAAGCAGATAATTTCATATCTAATCTGAACTAATGAGTGCCAGCAAAAGCCCTGAGGCTGCCCAGCAGAGGCTCATCCCACAACTGCTGTCTCTGACTAGTCCAAATCCCTGGAAAAGACTTGCTTGGAAGCTCCCAGCCAGTCCCAGCTCCGTCCCTGGAGCTGCAGCCCCCACACCTGCCTAGCTTGTCAGTGGGCAGTGCAGGAGCTCTGGGTGTGTATAAGTAAATATATTCACACACCACACCCAGCAGGACAGTGCTGAAGAGCTGCATACTCTTAGTAAGGATTGTTCTGTGTTCATCTGCTGGAATTAACTTCCAACAGGAACGTCTTTTAAGGACTAGAGTGGGGAAATGTGTGAAATAGCTTTTTCTGCTTTCATTAGAAAAATAACATTTCCTTAAATAAGGAGTCCAACACGCTTCTAAATTAGTGTAAAATTAGTAAAGAATTGGCAAAACACCAAATTTACCATGTTTTAAGACCATTTTTGTCTCATTTGATGGGGAAGCAGAACTGTCCAAGTGATCACAACTTCATTATGCTTACAAATACTATAAAATTACTACTTCTGATTCATGACTATATACAAAATATTCCATCCCTGGGAGTGTTCAAGGCCAAGCTGGATGAGGCTTTAAGCAAGCTGGTCTAGTGGAAGGTGTCCCTGCCCATGGCAGGGGGTTGGAACAAGATGACCTATAAGGTACCTTTCCCACCCAAACCATTCCAGGATTCTATGACTCTATAAGACAAAAGTACATAGCCAGAAGTACAATTTTTCAAATGATTCCTTGCTCCATTATTTTAGTATAAAAAAATTTCTAGGAAGATTTTTTTCATAGTCCATTTAAAAAAAAAAATCATAAATTAAGAAAATGCAGCACAATACATCTCTTCTGCTTAAAACAAAACTTACAATATGTAATAGATTAAAATGGCATCAACGCCCAATTGCAACATCACCCTAAATTCCAGCTGAACAAAAACAACTTTACAACTCCCCTTCTTGCCCTCTACCACCAGCAGTAGTTAGGTCCATGGCTATGCATTCCAGAAAGAGCTTTGCTTCCTATTCATTTATTGCATTTACAGGGAAGTTCACAGCAGCAGAAAAATTGTGTGAATACACACAAAAACCACAACTGAAATGAGAAGCAACTGTAAATGTAAAGATCATACCAAGCCCAAACTTGAAAGGATGGCCTTGAGATTCCAAAATCATTCTGCTTAGGTATGTGAATTTCCTTGGTCACCAATAATTTTAGTTCTACGTTGCAAGTGCTGCACAAGCTTCATTTCTGGAAACTTACTGCAACTGCCCTGCTCGTGCTATTGACCCATCACAGATCCACTTGGAGCTTCAGCTTAATCCATCACTGAAAATTCCAATCGGTACTTCGTACACCAAAGAGTAAAATTTATCATGCAGCTGCTTCTGGTGTTTTCATCTATGACCATACCTTACCGCAAAATACCAAATGTTCCATGATTTACAGGGACTTACAAAGTTGTTATGGAAAATCACTGATCTCAGCACAAAATTTACTTGCCTACAAGCACCAGAATGATGATAAAACTAAGGCCTTTTTACTTGCTTGACAAAAATAAGCTGCTCTCACTAGCAAAAATCTGAAAACAGTTCATAAAGCTGGCAGCAACCAAGATGTGTATAATAAAATACACAGATTTACAACAAAAACAATTACTTAAAATACTTCTTCTTATTTAACTGTTTATTAAGTTATGTGTAATCCTGAGAAAAGCAAACTGGCTTAAAACTTCCTGGTGAGTAACAAAGTGCAGTTGGCAGCATGAGGGGATAAATGAGTCTGATAAAAATTTAACATGCAGATTCCCCAAAGCAGCTGCTCATGGTTATTGGATTATAAATTCAAATAACAAAAATATGAGGTAAATAATAGTTTTTAGCACTAAAGCTAGAAACTAGGAATACCAGGCTTGATGTTTTGTTTGTACCTTATCACTGCTGTCAATATATGTATTTCTGTTTCAGCCACTGAAATCCTGACCAGTAATGGAAATTGTCATGTATAATCAAGCTTGACATGTCCCATCTGTGAGCATCTGCCTCCAGGTTTTGGGACACTCAAGTCTCACACTTCAAAATCACAGCAGGAGGGAGACCAAACTTGGAAAACAAGGAACAAAAAGGAGAGATGTGGAGAAAATGAGCTCCCTACAAAAAAACCACATATGTCAGCTACATTCTCAAGTTGATCCCCTATAATCAGTCCAGAATTTGGAGAATAATGCTTAAATACACGTAATATTTACTGTTTGAAAAATGCAAATTACTTGAATACCCAACCAGTGCATAGAGAGGCACAATGGCTTTTCTTAAAAACAATTAAAGAACTTCTACTAAGCAACTCTCGCAAAGTGCCCTCCAAATATGTGGGCTGGTTTATCAGAACAAAATTCTGCTATGCTTGCATGACACTGGAATACTCTACTCTTAAAAATGAACACTTCTCTATCATTTACCAACCAGGATAAGTCCAGATAGAGGCAAAATGAGAAACTACCATTTCTACAACAGATTCTGAATAGACTTAATAGGCCTTAAATCTCTAGGGATGCCATTAAAAAAAAAAAAAAAACAAAAAACAATTGAGCAAGGCAGTAATTTTAATTCAGCTACATCAGACACTGCATGCTTTACCTAAATGAGCAAAACCTGCAAGCCAAACCTCCTTTTTATTAAAAGAACATCAATGATAGGATTTCCTTTCATATGAAAGCAACATTTCAAGAGCCCTTGAACAGCCAGGAATGCAGGGTTATGACAAAGCCCCAGCCTGCAGCAGCCGTGCACTTTGAGACAGACATCAGGGCTGCTCCAAGGTGGAGCAGACACTGCCTGGCAAGCAGCACAGGGAGCTGGTCCCACTGGTACCAGTAAGTGGTACCCCACCTACTCCCTCACACCTCTCTCTGTCCCAGCACCATCAGCAGTGAAAAGGTCACTGCCAGTGGTTCAGAGAAAACCCCACTGCCAGTGGTTCAGAGAAAACCCCACTGCTCAATTATCCAGCTTGCTTTTCTAAACACGCCAAGAAATGAAAGCTGCTCTGAAGGACGGGGCAGGCAGACATGTGTTTTCAAAAGGCCACCATGTGCTCAGAGGAGCTCTTTTTCCCCATTGTGTTCTCTGAACACAATGTGATAAGTGAACACAGATGTAGCAGTGACATTTGGGGGTGTCCGGCTCCAGCAATCCTGCGCACGCTGCCGCTGCCCAGGAAAGCCGCGGGGAAAGTCAGGCTGCCGTTGATAGCTGCTGTGCAGGCACCGTGGGAACACCACAGCCCCACAGCACAGAAACTTTTGCTTTCAGAATTATTACTCCTGGGCATGAGGAATTGACCCAGATGGTTTCAAAATTTGCCAGGAAACAATATTACAATACTCAGTTTGAAACTCTTCCTCCCACTAGCTAGAAAGCCTTAGAAGAAACTACTTAGTAAACTTCGGTTCCCACCTGGAGTACCAGTGTGAGTTACCTGTATGTGCCTAGCATGATGTAGGACAAGGCAACACAACTACCTTTGTAAATAAAAAACTAGCAGAAAGTGCTCTCCTACACAACAAAAAGCCAGGAATAACTAATTACAACAACAGAAACATTTCCGAGTTCTCCACAAGCCAACTTCTGATCTGCGGATAACAATGATAACTACTTGTCCAGACAAACTCATTTTTCAAGAAAGTTCTCAGATAAGATTATCTTGAGCATAAAATGCTGAATTTATTGTCCTACCACTGTTTTCATCCTGATGACTCCTATTTTGCAGCTTTGCACATACTCATGTGGCTTATGTTTATTTGTATATACATGAACATACCCAACCAAAATCCTGAATTGCCATCAGTCTGGTACAAGTCCCAAGGAGGGAAAGCAAGCGAATTCAGTGAAGAGTTCCTTTCCCCCCCCCACTTCTTAATTCTTCCAAACAACTCTGGTGTTCCATCCTGGAGAAGTGGTTAGTCTCACTGAAAACTACCAGTTACACTGTGATCCTGCGCCAGCGGCAAATCACTCCAACTGCCCTGGCACCATCATTTAAAGTCATTTTCCATTTAAAGACTCTCACATCAGCACCAGCACAGCCTTTCATTACCCATCCCACTTAATACCCACAATCTCTCCACAGCTCACTCGCTCGGACTCCACTGACCAGGCAGCACACAGAGACTGATGTGCGGATTACTGGGTTTCCTAATGCTTCTCTCCCTGCTGGCCGAGCGCGGAGCTCTTGGCAGCCGGCCTGACCCGCAACACGTGTGGGTTTGTCAGCCTAATGCACTCTGTCATCCGCACAGTCTCGGCACAAAGCGGGCCCCAACAGCGTGCGCATGGCCACGGCCAACGGCTCCCAACACTTCCAGGTACTTCACTTCCCAGCACTGGTGGAAAAGGAGGTACAGAAGTGAGTGTCTGGGTGTTTGCCACCGTTTGATTTCCGAGAGGCAAATACATGAGGTAAGAACAGCAGCATCCAGCACGGTCCTTTAACAAAAGCTGGAGAGTCAACACAAGGCTTTCTCGTACAAAACATCTGTCCTAGCTTGACTGTTGTCTTGCAATGACTCAAAATCTGCACAACGAGAACATAGATCTGAGTAATTTCTTTTTATACAACCTACCTTCTGCTAAACCAAATAATGACAGTGAAAATTCAAAGATATGTGCTCAAAAATTATTTGTGACCGAGTCAGCTGTCACTCATGGATTTAAGGGGTTGTTGTTAAACTACCCCTATGCCTGCAATTAGTCAGGGCAGAAAGAAATGAGGCTTGGGCATTTTTCTGTACAAAAGATATACTGAGGTAATTTCAGGTGTGAGACAATGCATCAGCCCTGTAAATCCCACTGTAAATTCTTACAGGATGAATATACCACAGGAAATACCACCAACATGCAAATAGCAAATAAATGCAAATTTACCATCACGTATAACTAAGAAGTGTCATGAAAGTGAAACTGGTTTGTAGATGAATGAAATACAGAAGCCGGCAGAGATCTTACTTGGAAATTGAAGAAAAGAATACTCAGAATACAGCTGAAGTTTCACTTCCTCTGTACAATAGAAGGGAACAGAAAGCTCAAGAACAGCTTGGCACATCCTCTACAACCTCCTCAGACAACACACGCTGCCCTGACACACCAAGGCTTTCTACTGTATATCTGATGTCATGTTACAGATATTTTGTGAATTATAACAGCAGGAAAAGATAAAAACTACCAACTATGTAACTAAATACAGGGAGTTTTAGACAACATATCACAAACTTTTTTTTGTGCTAATAAACACATACCAACTATTTTAGAACAGCAAACACGGTAACAAAACAACTAAAGGAAAGACACTTGTTAGCTGGGTTGGGTTCTGGTTTAAATGAATCATCTGGCTCCAAGCATCACAATACCCAGGCACCTCAGTCTCAGGTGTATTTATTAAGATACCCCTTGGTTAGGGTTTTTTCCTTTTAACTACAGGGGAAGTTTTTTTGAGCTCTGAGACTACACCCCACTGGTGATACACATCTACTAGATTAGAGAAATTACTCGCTTCCGGAGATTTACAAAAATGACTCAGTGGGATTCTACTATGTTATGCTGCTTCCTCCTCTAATTTCTTACTGGATTTGTGCAGCTAAATGCTTATCACTAGAATTTCCACGTTAAAGCAAGCTAAAAACAGAACCTTGTTTTTACTCGAATGCATTGCGGAAAACGGAGTTGAGCAACCACTTCCTAAGGAGCTCCTACCCGCACTCTGCAACAAAACTGGGGAGTATAAGAGCACAAGCTTTGGGGTTGGCATAACTTTGTGAGCAATCACACACATATGAACCATCTAGAGGAAAAACAAGAAAATATTTCTCATCACCATCTCTTTTCATAATCTCCGGGGTCACTTAGAGCAGCAGCAAGCGCCAGGATTCAAACCAAACAAGCCTTCCCCATCTGTCTGCACTGCCTACATGAAACAGCCCTGCCTGTTCCTGCCATTCCTGCTTCCCAAACCCACCTATTCCCCCTTGATGAGCCCACAAAGCCACAGGGGTTGGCACAGCGCAGTAGCAGCTTTGTCATTCATGATGAACAGCAAGGAAGGTTCTGAGTACTGAAGCCCCAGCAGGAGTGGGGCTGTAAATACAGCCTGACCTGGAACTCAAAACGTCTACTGACATCTTTAAAAGCTGAGTAGCAACTTGGAAAAACTTGCAGGCTTAAGCTGACTACCTGAAATTGGTCACTTCTACTAAAAACACTGGGGTATGTGAGGCAGGAAAGCAACCCCTTCATCTGCAGTAACACAAATCTTTGCTTTTCCACTAAGTTTCCTCGGAAGAAATTGAAGCAATCAAATACCACAGAAAAACACATGGAAATTATCATTATGGCACAAAAACAAAAGCAGAAAAACTTTTATGTGCCTTCTTTTAACAAAAGAAAGTCGCTTGACTGACTTGAGCCCACGCCCCGAGGCAGGGGCTTGGTTTGGTTTTGTTTCTGTTTATTTCACAGTTTCCTTGTTTATTCAGCTTCTTCCCTCTCCCGGTGGCAGCCAGGGCAGCACGGGCAGGCAGCTCCATCCAAAACCAACAAGCAGCCCTTGATCCTGACAGCCACTCCATGCTGCTCTTTGAAACACAGATAGCCGTGTCCTTGTGAACCTAGAAAAAGCTTCAAGTCTTCCCCAAAGGAAAAGGTAGCAAATCACCTCAGAGCTTCCTTGAAAAGAATTCCTGTTTTTGACCCCAAGTGTCACATTAAGCTCAAAGAAGGTAGTGGAGGTGAAGAGGGAAAAGGCAACAAGTTACACAGTCAAAGCTTGATGTCGCTTAAATGCTACTTACACAGTGGCTAAAAAACTACCAGCGTGAGTTGGAAGAGAATCCTTTGCTCCTTCCCTGGAGGCTGCAGACATTTCCCAGAGATGCTGGTACAGATACCAAATGCTTGGGAAGCATCTGGCTTCTCTGCTCACAGACAAATGCACTTTGGTGGTGTTTCAGACAATACATCCTACACTGAAGTTTAACCTCAGTGACACCAATTCCACCAGCTTCAAGTGAACTTCTTTTGCATTACACAGGCAATGGACTGACTGAGGGATCAGGGCTGAAATAAGAGTAACATGAACCTTTTAAATACATTTATAGCAGAAAACCTGGATACTAAACACCTTTTGCTCCTTTCACCATCCCCAGCAGTGCTCCTCTTTGCTCTACTTCCTTTGGGAATGGTGAGCCTGCATTAAGGTATATATCCAGGTCTCTCATTCTCCTAATCTCAGATAGATCCAGCCAGCAAAAAAAGCAATGTGCTTTTCCATTACTGTACTGCCCCAACAGTCCATTTTCTTTACAGCAGCAACTAAAACACAAGTTTCACCAAAGCAGACAGACTCCCATCACAGTACTTCGTCAAAAACGTCTCCAAGAGAAGGTGTTTCTTGGGAAAGTGGATTTTTAATTTAAACAGATGTTGTCTCAAAGGCTACCATCTCAATGACTGACATGTAGTGACATAAAATACCTGATAAGCTTATAAAAGAACCTTGAATGATAAAGTCTAAAGAAGCTGACCTGTTAATGGGCACCACGCACAATGCCCACTGCAAAACCAGGCCACAAAGCCTTTGACAAGCTATTTTTTCATTGCTTCAAAACCAAAAAACCACCACAACAGCTTCACACTCATCTTCTTTTATAACACAGGTTCCAGCAACAAAGTCTTATTCTGTATTTCTTTTTTCATATCAGCAAGAATGTCAGGTCATTTATTCCCCATTTATTCTCACAGGAGAGTATCATTCCCGCAACACAGGCTCTAAGTTTTCTGTCAGAATTTTACAGACCAGAAAGCTCTCCATGCAGATAAACTATGCTAATCCTATATGCACATACCCTCCACACCACACACAGGTGCACAACGAACCTGCCTGAGTTACAAGTGATGAGAAACCTTCTGGATGCTGCAATACTTTATAACAAGCATTTTACAGAAAGCAGCAGCAACAGTAGTACTAAGGTTGCAATGATCCGCCGGTTTAAGTTCAATGGGATCTACAGGAAGATATAAGCTTAGTGTAAATCAACCCCATAAACTTGAAAAGTAGGCCCTCAGACTTGCAAGCTTGCTTTCATGGGAACCACAGAAAACTGGAAAAGTTATTCTAATATTTCATTAATTACTGCAATCACAGCATCTCTCAAAGTCTTTCAACTCAGGTAAGACGTTCTTGTATCAGCTGGACTGATTCTTGTACTGATCTAAATTTCCCCCTTTTCAGAACTGTTAGGAACAGCCCACCCACTACACAGGTCTTGGCAGGTGAGGTTCATCCAGATGCCTCAGGACAGAGAAGGAAGATGACTGGTAGGCAAACACTCCTGGAAAAGCAGGAGACAGTGGAAGAGGCTGAGAATAACTAATACCTGCCTACCCACTGAAGCACACTAATTATAGAGAATAATTGAACAACTGCTTTCCTTACTCAGGGAGGTGCAGATAAGAGGCATGGGCCTTCTCATACCTCGGATGGGAGTTTAAAGTGCTCTCAGCTGGCAGCAATGCATAGAAAAAAGTCACCGGCTGTGACAATTAACAGCTTCAGTTTAAGTCTCTTTTGTTCAAGTGAGTAACTCTTCCACTCAGACATATTACATGAAACAACCCTTCCTCAGCTAAACAGATTTATTCAAGGCACACAGCTACAACCCAAATGTAAAACCCATAAGGCCCTTGATGTTGGGGAAGCAGCCACACTGTGTTTTAATGCTGTGGAGTTAAAGGTGTAAAGTGGATGAGGGGTCCAGTGTCCTCCTACAACCCCAGCAATACTTCACTGTATCAACTCATTCTTTTTTAAAACCAGATTCTCATGGAAGCTCAAAAACAAAGCCATGCACCAGCCTGCAGAGGAAAAGGAGAGATGTCTACAAAATGAGTTACTTCAGGACATGCACAGACATGTGAAAAATGACCTAGAACTGAGGGTAAGCAGCAAATCCTTAAATGAGATGTAAAGTAAGGTAGGGATAGATTTCACTTAAGAAGTTGTTTACTAGCAAAATTCCAGGAAAAATGTATTTCAATTAACAGACCTATGTTGATTTTATCCACAGTCTGTCCACTCAATCACCATTTCTCAGAATTGGATGCATGGTGGGAATTGAATCTCTTTGTGGGAACAGGTGTGAACACTTGCTGGAGCTGTGTGCAGTTCTGCCTTATCTCTGTTCCAAACACAACACAACCTTCATTAAAACCTCTCTTCATTAAAGCATCTCAGTTGTGAGATTTTTGTACCACTTGCTGCCTGAATTTGAAAAAAAAAAAAAAAAACAACCAACACTTTTTTCTATAATACACTTTACACAGAGGCTAAAAAGAGACTGATTGCATAACAAGTCTTATGCAATTTCCCAAATAAACTTCTACCTTTGGGGGGGGGGGGTAGATTATGATGACTTGAAGATTTTCAAGGCTGCAGATTTGGCTTCAAAAGCTAGGAGTCCACATGCCATTCAAAATCTTACTCATAATTATTGCCACCACAGCAGCACCCAAAGATCCCATCAGGAACAGTGCCCCACTGTGTAATAACAAAAGACAACCTGACAAAATACACCATTTGCCACCAGAGTATATTCCCTAAAGAAGAGTCTGACACCAGCTGAAGAAAACAAACCCAAAAAAGTCACCAAAATGCAACTTTAACTTTGTGAACCATCTTCAGCCTGGAGTAGTTTGCCAGAGCAAATACAGCAGTAAGGTGTCTCATGTGGAAAACCTAGGCTAAGAAAAAAGCCCACCAGAACAGCATGCAACTGCATGATCATCATGAAGATGTTTAAAAAACAAACAGCCTTCACACTGTAAACAAGCAGGTACTTTTAAGTCACACACAATCCAAGTAACTCATAAGGAGTAAACACAGAAGTAAAATAATGAAGCCCAAGCAGCAGCACAGAGAAAAATAAGAGAGCAAGGGACTTGTCCAACAGACAAGTTTTGACAAATATTTTCACAGGTCTAAAAAAAATTTTCTTTTCCTTAATTTTTTGTTGTTTTTGTGATTTGGCCTTTTCTCTCCACTGGTGTTTCTCTCATCTCCACTCAGCCCCCAGCACACAGGGCTGGCACTGACACCAACCCTGCTGTGGAGCAGGAACAGCCTCATGCCCCAACCCCTGCTCCAGCTGCTGCTCCAAGTGGGAATCTCAAACCCCCACCCGGGGCACAACTGCAGCCTTGTAGCTGCACTGGGAATATGCTGAAAGTGTCAGTGATTCAGAAAGGAAAAGAAGCCTTAAATTAAGCCTTCATTGAAAACTGAAGAGGTCTACTGCAAGTTTCAGATCTTGGAGGCCCAGGGGATTTTCAGCAACAGCTTCAGCTGGATATCAGGGAGCAGAGGAGGGACATCAAGCCTGGCAGAGGCAGCATCCATCCCACCAGAAACTACAGACATTAAATTACACTTTCACAACTGAGCTAATCAGCCTCATTCCAAACAGAAGCTGCATTTATCTTCTCAGAACAGCAGACTTTTCTTAATTATCCAAGGTCAGTGGCAGTGAATATTGAGCAAAATGACTCGGGGAAGCAATGCAGATAGAAAACAGGAGGGCAGGCAGCCTTACACTTGCTTAGCAGTAGTATCCCATTTTAAAATAAAGTAGCTCTTTTTAGAGATGAGAATTACTTTCTAATTAATCACCAACCAACCACATCACCAATCACATTTGACAAGGTACCTTATTAGAAACAGAAATACTAAGTTCTGTACCAGCAAAATTCTCCCTTTTTCGAAGAATCACATAGGTTGGAATAGTCCTTTGAGAGTCCAACCCTGCACTGCCATGTCCACGACTAAAGCACATCTTCAAAGACCACACCTACACATCAACTAAGAGAAAAAAACATTTTTAGATGTTGGAGTGCAAAGGTTTAAGACAACTGAAGTGTCCAGCAGTCAGCTTAAGGAAGAAAATTACATTAATTTTTTATCAAACTCACCCAGAATTAGAGCAACACCTCAGAATTTTGATCACCATCTCTGTGTGCTTAAGATATTCACAGATGTTAATATAAAAACCTTGAAAGCACTGCACCTCCAATTCAATCCCTACAAGACAGGAGGTCTGAGGTGCACAGGCTAACCTGCTGCCTTGCTGAAATACACAGCTTTGCCTGACAGGTTCGAGCTTGTCACAAAGCAGAAACTATTCTGGAAGGCTCAACAGCCATTTCAGCTCCCCTAAAAACACAAGTGGTTAAGGGCTGACAGGTACTGCATAGCAGAAAGGTATTGCGTAATTGCCCTGAAACGGCTATTCATGAACTCCACAACAGAAATGTGTATTATTCTCAGGAGCTAGAGAGTTATTTCATGTGGCATCCATAATTACACAGCAGCTGAAAATTTCTGCAAACACAGAAGCAAATAATAGTTCCAACAAGCCTAACATGAGCAGTGTTCTTGGTTTGAACACGGCCTGAGGAGGACATCAGAGATAAAGAAAGGAAGGGGAAAGATGCAGAAAGGTGCCTCCATAAGTCTCGTGATGGAACTGACACATCAGGAACAAACCGGCCCTGACCACAATGGTCCTGGGACAAGAGACACCACCCTTTAAACGTACAGTGGTCCTCAGGCAATGCAGGGATTGCATGGGGCTTTATCTCTTTCCAAGTTACATCCTGGCTTCCTAAGCTTGTTGGGTACATTATATAACTATTAATTACACCGCTGTTCGGCATGCTTTTAACTGCAATGATTCAAACTGCTTCCAGGAGCTCACTAATCCAAAGTACAATCCTCTTGACAGCAACTGACAGATTCGGAATATTCAGTTCTAGCTGAAAGGAAGACAAATCAAACCCCTCATCTGTCTGCTGCAAAAAGAGCCAATATTCCTGCTGACCAGACCCACAGCTCTATCAGGGGCTGGGACACGCTGTCCACAGGACAGCTCTGGGAAGCAGCAGAAGCCAAGCTGTGCTAACACAGCAAAGGAAGACTTCTTCCCAAAGGCCACCTTCAAATTTATAGGGAAAAGAGAAAATTGGGTCCGGTTTGAATTTCCTCACAGGCACTGAAAGGTTTCAGCCATGAGCTCCTGGACCCAGCAGACACCCTCCTCGGACATGTGCTCTGCCTGTGCCCTTCCCAGCCACTCTGCCAGCCGGAATCTTCCCTGCAAGCTCCAACACAATTCTACATGCATTATTTATCCCTCTCGCTAAGTCATGCGGTGGGGTAATTACTTAACTATTGTAATGATATTTTGCAATGGCTGTACTCTGTTATACTGATTTTCATGAGCTTTCTTTTGCTGCATGTATTGAGAAAAGAGTACATTTTCCTGAGGTGTAAAAAAGCCCAAGTTTGACATTTATTTCAAGCCTAAGAGCCGGATGTCAAAAGTGAATCTTCAGAATTAACAATGTATTCTTAATTAAAACAATGTTAATATATTATTGGATTTCTGCTGTATCTGCTAACAACCACAGATGACATGTTTTTTCATTAATCTAATGAAATATAAAAATAGTTATTAACTTTTTGTATGTGTTAATGACAAAGTTTTTCCTTCCAACAGAATGTTGTTTTCCTTTTAAAACTCTTTGAGACCTCAGTTAGCATAATTACTAAACATTTGAAAGCTGAGAGACTGGCAACATTTTTATTAACAAACTCAAGTCAAGACACATTTGCATGTCTTGCTTACTGCCACATTAAACTTTACTAGGATAAATGCTCATCTCAGAGAATTGGTACAGTAAAACACTGTTTAAAATCAGTCCTTTCTATATACTCAACATGATGTAAGCTACACGGCAGAGCAATTAAACAATTATTTATGTCTCCCTACCCGCAGGATGCTCTTCAGGCTATGCATGATTCAAGGTGTACTTGCAGCAGTTTTGTGGAGTGACAAACAGCATTTCAAAAAATACAACAGTCCCAGTAGCTCAGAACTGGTTGGAAAACTTTTTCTGCCTGGAGCCAGCAATTCTTCCAGGAGGAACTTTACTTTAAAAGCTGTTAACGACAATACCCTGAACTGGCACAGGCAGGGAAAGCAGCAAGCCACGGTAATCGACCTGTCTTACCTACTAATAATGTGCTGGCTATACAAGCAAAGATATGGATACAACTCCAAGGAGAAGGAATATAATCTTTTTGATACAAGTGAGCACATATTTGAAAACTGTAGCTCTGCAAAATTTGGTAAATCTCTTGGGTTTTTCTGGGTATTTTGTTTCATTCCGCTTGAAAACAAGAAAATGTTTGGTCACCGAGATGCTCTCTTTAAAAAAAACTAACCCAAAAACAAACAGAAAAGAACCAGATCCAGAACTGTAGCAGTGTCAGGCTCTGTTCAAACTTTAGAGGCTCTAGGAAGACCAAGAGCTACGAGCAGTCTGAGGAGCCCTCTGCTTACATGGACACAGACCACGCTGCTCCCTGAAGTCTTAACTCATTTCTCAAATCTTTATCTATTAAAAATATCTACCTGAACAAACAGTCTTGGAAAAAAGCAAGATCACAAAAGACAACCGTGTTAAGTTTTATGTTAACTTATTCCCTTGCTTCTGAACGCATCGATCCCGGAGGCCTGATCCAGCCCCTGCAGCTGACAGCAAAGTGCTGCACTGACTTCTGCAGCCGCCGGACATGACTCAAAAAATCAATTCAAGGGGCAAAGGGTCACATTCTCCCCAAGCATCAACTACCTGTTGAAGCAAGACAGACTTGCAAATGCCAGCACACTCGGAAATAAAGCAACCAACTGTTATTAAACTCATTTCTTAGCACAATGTCCGTATTCCCACACCCGTGACTAAGTAAACTGCTCCTCACACTACACCTTTGTGGAAAAAAAAATAAATAAACCAGTCATGCTTGTGACAGGCTTTTATAAACAAGTGAGTGTAGTACACAGCTGTACAACTTCAGAGTTTTGAATTCAGAGTGCCAGTGGGAAAGTCAGTCTGGCTTAAAACTAAAAAAAATGGCAAGAGGGGAAAAACTAGAGAGATGGAAATAAATCCAAACTACTGCTCAGTGCAGTCCTTCATTGTCCCTGCACACTAGGGAAGACCCTGAGAACTATAACAGGTACATTATAACAGATCTTCTTCCATTACTTGCTTGGCACATTGGGCCATTGGCAGCAGGAATGCCTCTTTCAGACACAAGAAGTGAGACTGTCCTCATGTTTTACATCTTTGTAAGTGCACAGGCCAAACATGATGGTGTGATTTCCCATGCATTCACAGGGCAGGTATGCAGCACATGGGCATGATATTCTACCTGTGTTCTGTTTGTCATCAATTTTTCTATCAATTTTTTAATTTGTGATTGGGAAAAGAAGTCATCCCCTTCATAGAGACAGGACAGCTTTTCCTTACCAGAAAGTTTCACTGTTGCTTCTCTGAATGCTGATTCAGCGTCTCTCAGGCCAGCAGTGTAAATTCCTGGCATGCACTTGTACGCTCCCAGATGATGCAACTCAGGAGCCTCAAGGAACCCTTCACAGGTCTACAATTCTGAATGCAAATGTGTGGTCCCAGCTGGCAGAGGTGCTGCCAAACTGTCACTGTCAATAAGTCATCTAATGAAGCTCAAAATTTCACAGTTTGAGCTCTGCTATTCCAGCCTGTCCCCATGGATAGCCCCACAGTCCCACAGACACTAACAAAGCACGTCTCAGATGCATCAGATCTTCTTGACCTCAGAAGTTAAGCAATTTACAACAAACTTGACTCACATCCGGCAGTAAGTACGCCTAATTAATGACTCTTAATTGCTGCCAGAGCCCTATATTCCCACACCCTTGACAAAGCATGTTCCTTGATCTGCTAACCCCTATGTAAAATTGCACAGCTCTGACAACCCCGTGCCTTTAGTACCACATTCCTCCCACACTTCAGGAGCGAAGACATTGCTGTACATGACATGAAGTGTACAAAAAGTACCCACTACACAATTCCAGCAGCCCAACATCACTTGCTTTCTGGCTGCCCTTGCTCTTTATTTTTTTAACCATTATCTATACAGTTCAGAGAAAGGAAGATAAACACAGTTTGTTAGGTTCGACTTCACGAGCAGTTTTTGAGAAGACATTTCAGAACCTGAAGTGCTTCCGAAAAATGAACTTTACCTCCTACAAGCTGTATGTGGACTTCATAGTGCATTTACTTGACAGACAGGTAAACCTGTGCAGGTGAGTTACCCAACTGTCCAGATTCACAGCAAGTTAAAACTCTTTTCTTCCCCCACACAAGAAGCAGTGCCTGAGCTGCCAGCACCCTGCTCACAGCGCTGGAGGGTACAGGAACACCCACCAGCCACTCAGAATAACCCTTTCCTCCCAACATTTACAGCTTCCGTGTGTGCCCTGTTGGAATTGACCATCTCTGGACACAGATTCTGCTTACGCAAGGTTTGCAGCCCTGTATCCTGTAACAGGAGCACTCCTGCCCACCCCGAGCTCCTGATGGGATCACCGCTATGCCTCCCAAGAGCCCAGACAGGAGCAAAGCAGCCATGGAGGAACAGCAGTTTGCAGGTTAACTCATTCTCCCTGGGCAAAGCTGGATGATGCCCAAAACACAAAGCTACCTTGAAGCCATCTCAGTGCTGCTGCCACGCACCAGCACAGCCCCAGCTGTCCTTTGCACAAGTCACTTGCCCTCTCTGCCTCATGCTTTGCCTTTTGCTCTGACAGAAATCCAGCACCATCACACACTGCTGCAGTAACTTCTGCAACCCACAGGCTTCCCTTTCAACACTTTTCCTCCAACTAAGACCCACCGTCCTTCAAATCAGGCAGCTGCCAGTCTTTTCTCCACAAGTCAAGCTACTTGTGTGTAAAACCACTAAGACACACAATTCCCTCAGACTAATTCACCCTTTTTATGGGCAGCATTTTCATGTGATGCAGGTTTACAAATTGCTAGTACTATGCTGAATCACAAATATTTCCTAAAGCTTATTGAGTATTTCTGTTAAATTGATCCACACCCATAGATAACAAATGAAAACGGTTTTATTTCTCCGCAAGGCACCTGCAATAACGGAGCAGTGGCAGCAAACAGGCACCAACCAGCTCCCTGGCCCTATTAGCATTACAGAGGAAAGCCTCCCCTTCTGCTGCTAATGATGTGCTCTACCCTGTATCCCCAGGAGACAAATGACTGCACTGGCTGATTGACTCCATCACAGGGCCATCATCCATCAATGTATTGCCTCTCTTATTGAAATCTCATCTCAGGAAGAGAAAGTGCTCAGTGCCACTTCCGAAAAAAACAGTGAGAGCACTTTCAGAATAAGAGCTCCAAGATATATAATGAGAGCCAAATATTTCAGCAGAGACACACATTTCCAGCAACCTGAACGGATCAGCGTGCTTTGTCCACCCAGGACAAGTAATATTTATGTCCTTCTGCTAAACTAGATCTTTTTTCTTTTTAATTAAACAAAGGAATGAAACACATACCATAGACATAAATTTCTCGATCAAATTATAACACAGACAGTGAATATAATCATACAGATTAAAAACGGCATCCCAAGGATATTTAGCTAGCTGACTTGCTAAAGGGTGAATTCCAGCATCTCTTACACAGGCTGAAATCACATTAACATCATACAAGCCCCACTGTCATCTGCAAATAGAGGTGAAAGAAAATTTAAATCCTTCCATGTATTTATTTACTACATGGGCAACAATAAAAAAAGGGAGCAATCCTATTCCATTAATAAATACCCCTATAATTTATAAAATTAATATAAAATGCTGCACATTTGGGACTGGGGTGCAGGGAATAACCAACACTCACCACTCATCAGGCAGTTTTCTGATCAACTTTACATCACTGAAGCCACCAAATCCCAGCAGTTCTGCATCCTCTCTCCCCCTCCCCAAATCGACCACGTGAATCTGCACATGAATTACCCAGACACAGCTCCATATGCACAAAAATAATTTAATTCAGATAAAATATTTTAGATTATGATCAGTCTCACTTCTGTCTACTCAAAAATATAAATCTGAAGAAGGCAGCTTTATCTCAGGCAAGATATTTTGTCTCACTTAGCACCTCTGCATGTTACAAACAATTCATTATAACTCTGAAATCCCTATGAACAATCTGCTCCAGAAAACATGTCTAAACATTTATTCCTTGTTTAGCCCTAAACAAAATCGAAAACTGACTTGTTTTGCTTCCATTTTATTTAAAGACAACCAATTTGGTAAGATCCTAAAACTAAAGTTTTTGGAACTTCTGACCAGAGAATCATAAAATTGCCTGGGTTGGAAGGGACTCTAAAGATCACCTTGTTCCAACCACTCTGCCACGGGCAGGGACACTTTCCACTATCACATGTTGCTCCAAGCCCCTTCCAACTTGGTCTGGAACAGTTCAAGGGATGAGGCAGCCACAGCTTCTCTGGGCAACCTGTGCCAGAGCCTCACCACCCTCACTATGAGGAATTTCTTCCTAATACCTAATCTAACCCTGCCCTCTGCTCAGTTTGAAGCCATTCCCCTTGTCCTTCACGCCCTTGTAAAAAGTCCCTCTCCAAATTTTTAGTATGTTGATCCTTGTGGCATAAGGGTGTACTCCACAATCCCAGGCCAGTGTCTCGGGGAAGACCACATACAGTTCAAAATCAGGTCTCCTGGTTTCATGATCAATATTTTAGATCCCTACGGGCCCTCTTCCTTGTGCACTTCCAGTATTACTTAACAGAAGATTGGCTGTGGGTGTACTTTGAACTGTCAGAAACACAGAGAGAACTTCAGGAATAAAATACTACCGAAGCAACACCCAGTTTTAACCAATTAGATTTGGGTTTTGTAGAGAGGACTTGAGATTCACATTTGGAATGCACTGAGCTACTGAACAGTCAAACAAAACCCACTGGGCCAGCAAAGAGAAGTGATGCTTTTCCCTCTCACTTATATTTGAGCCAGTCAGAATTACTATCTTTCCCATGTTTAACAGGCAGTGATTTTGCTGATGTACCAATTAGCACTCTGCTACAAAGAACATGCTCCTAATTAATAGCTGGTTTATGGGAAGAGCAATGTTAAGGATTTGGTTGTACCTCCAGATGTACCAAAAAAGTACAAAAGGACCTCTGGTTGATGTAAAGGAAATCTGTCTGCACAAAGAGACAATCAATGTATTTAGCATATGTCAGCTGTAAAAGGAACTTACATAAACATAATGGAGGCATTTCCACACTATTTCTGCTGTATCCTGTAATCCTGGACATCTGCTTAGGGTAGCACGGATGGGCTACTAAGTCTGGTCCTGGTCTGCTTTTTTTGCTATGCCCTTAACATGAAGTGGCAATAAGGGTAATTTGTCCTTACCTGTCTGCAACATGCACACTTTAAATAAATACTCAAACTCCCCTGGAAGACCCCTTCCCTCTGGAAATGCCCAAATTTCTCCTTTTACCTTGTGAAGAAAGAGCCCAGTGCAAAGATGCAAAGTACAGCTGCAAGACACAGCCACAGAGAGAGTTTGTATGAATCTTATTTCAGGTCAGAGCTACGCGTTACAGAACTCCAGCGCACCTTGCGAGTGACCTACATTACAGGACTGGAACCCACTAACCTACAGAACCACCTGAAATCCCACAAAATAGGTCAGTGGGTTTCCTCCTAAGAAGAACTCCCCAGACAAGGAGAGATGCACGTGAAATAAAGGACAAGCAGAGCACACGCTTTGCCTGATGCAGGAGCCGCGTGTTTCACCCTGCTGCCATATTCCTGCACGCCAGCAGGACTCCCCAGAAGTGCCATGAACTTGTGTGTTCCTCACTGAGGGACCCTGGAAGGACCTGTCTGCTTGTTCAAGCCCAATGGAGCAGGAAGAAAAGGAGCAGTGCCACAGCAAGGAACAGTAAGCCTACCAATAACACAAAGCAGCTAGAGTACAAGCAACGCCTGATTCAAGATCAGCAGCGAACTTGCCTGGAGTTATGGCAGGGGTGTCCAAGTTACAGCACAAAAGCCAGGTATAGCCAGCCAAAACAATCTGTCCAGCCCACAGCACACTTCTTGACTCCTTTCACTCCTCATGAGGGTCTTGGGTCTCATGCATTTTTTTCAGGGACCTAAAAATTCAGCCAAAACAGAGTCCCAGAGTGCTGCACACTGCTGCGGAACACCAACACTGAGCACGGGACACTCAGCCAGGATGCCACAGGAGCAGAGGGTGGCCACAGGGAACCATATTTTGTATACACCACTTCCCCCCTCTCAACTATCACTCCAGGCAACACTGCACATTTTCTTATTTCCAGTTCACCCAATTCCTCTTACCAGACAAACCCCACATCAGGGTGCAAACACACCCACCAGCCGTGCAAAGGCAGCAGCCCCTCCGCAGCAGCAGCTGATGGGAACATGAAACAATCAGGGCAATTAAGAAAGGCATGCAGAGAAAGTTGCTCCGCATTCCTCTGCCTACCAGTTCCCCACAAGGACCTGTTGGGAGCCAGGGGTCAGCATCCCAGTGGACGCAGTGTCTGTTCACAGCAATAAAAGAGTTGCATGCCCTCTCCTCCTACACGCACATACATACTTTGATTTAGATTCCCATCTCCCAGAAAAGCAGCCTATGGAGGAAGGGAGAAATGAATAATATCCACGCTGCATATCATCAGTGATGTATTAACACGCTCAGTGTCGCAGTTTATCCATTAGATCTTTAGAGAGTCTTCAAGAGAAATCAGAGATTGACACTAAACCCTACCACCCACAATTACTTAACCCAAACGGGTAATCTACATAAATATTATCAACACACCTTATCCACACTGAAGATTTTACTATTTAACAAATAGATCTTTTTACCCTAATAAAAAAAGAAAAACAACAGGTATAGCTGTTATTCCTTAGTAAGACACTGAGAAAAAAACACAGGGTGGAAGCAAAGTGAGTCATGGGAACCACCATACTCCCTACTGCATTTGCCACCCACAGCTTCTCAGGTACCCAAATTTGACAACCATAGCAAAGGGGCATTGCCTTGGTGCTGCACATCAACACTGAGGATTCTCCCCGCTGAGAATTATTTCCCAGAGGTGCTGAGATCTAAGAGAAATCCTGGGGTGATGGTAATGAGATCATTAATGCCAGAGCCAAACACCACAAAGAGCAAATCAGGACACAACTCTCACTTCTTTCAAACAGCCAAAGTACAAGACACAGATCTTATGCCAGGGTTATGCTTGCACCAGGCTGACAGATAATCTGAAGCTGAACAGTTTCATCTGCTCAGCTGAAGCCTCACAGACTAACTTCATGCTAGTTTAAAAAATAAGTGTAGCACGAATCTGTACCAAAAGTCAGTTTATAATGGATCAGTACTCTAAGCCATGTGGCTGAGACACATGTGGTCCTGCAATACAACTCACAGATTCAAACTTGGTGTGCTGTCAAACCACAGCCCCAGAATGCAGGGTTTGCTGTGAACCATTAGCATTGTCTGCTTGTCAGATGGTGTTTGCTCCTGCCCTTGGCTCCTCTGCCCTGGTGGGTTTGTCAGACCTACAGAAGTACTCCCCAAATCCACAAAGTAACAGCCACTAACTTTTAGGCAGTGCTGGCGAATAAGGTATGAGACAACAGAGATCTCAGCAACTCCTGGCATGTGGGCAAACATTTTGCAAATAGGTATTGTGCATTCCAGCACTCAGCAGTACCCAGGCAGAGTAACACTGCACCCCCATTACCAGAACAGCAGTCCCTGAGGGGACACATCCTCAGGATATGGATGGTCCAGTGGAACACTGGCACAACTCCAGGCTGATACAGCCCATGCTTCACTCCTCCTAATCCAACAGCCATTTAAATTCAGCAATCAACAGGAAAAACAGGGATGATTTAACAATAGATTTAAACAGCCAAATAGTAAAACAAATATTCCAGAGTAAAAGCACCAACATCGCTTCCACAACAGCTTTTTTCTAGACAAGTTCTGTATTCCACTTTTATGGAAATTAAGCCACTTAAAGGCCAGCTATGATGCTAAATAAAGCCCACCCTAATGCAGGTGAAAGCTAACTTGAGAGAACCAAAGTAAACCACTTGGCTTCCAACCTACACCACAACCACACATCATGCAAGAGTTTTCAGAACAGTCCTGCAAACACATGGCAAATAAGCAGGGCACATATTAGTTGTATGAAGGTCAGGATCATAAGCCTGATTCCTCATTCCAGGAATAGCAGGACTATCTGGTGCCTATTCTGGTCAGCCCAGCTTGGATGCAGAAGAAAATACTTTTCCATGGTGACATGGACAGTAGTTTGCATCCTTCAAGGTGGTAGTTCAGATCTTGCAAACATGAGAATTTTCTACAGAACTAAAGAGAAACAAAGGCCAGTATCTGAGACATCTGTTCCATACAAGAGAATTCAGTTTATAAACAGTTTTAGCTCGGCCTCCCCTCAAAAATAAGGATGGCAAAAGGGTGAAGAACTACTGGTATCACTCCTTGGGCTCTCCACAATGAAGTGTACATTCACATCATTTGATGCAAACTCCAAACCCCGCACTTCAGGCATACAGGTGTTAGCAACAAATAAAACAGAAATGCTTGTTCAATTTATACCTTGCAGAGGACACACACATTTCAACTCAAATTTGTATTAAAAGCTCCCATTGTTTTGTTAATTTGCATATCAGACATCCAATTGTTGCTTTCACATTTTCCACTGACTAAGTGCATTTCTCTCTACTCAAGGCACATTCATGATAAGAGGATGTGGAGTGTGGAAAAGGAAAGTATTCATCCCAAATTTAGAGGAAAAAATAACATCAGAGAAGCTCCACCACATCGCATCGCTTGCCTATTCCTCCAAAAAGAAAGTTTCAAAAACCAGTTTCTCTGAAATCATAAGGAGGGGAGCAAATATTCTCCTTCACAATGAAGTCTGAAAACAATCCCAAGTAGAAATACTTCACAGCCCTGCCTGGGAGGAGAGAGGAAGTTACAAGAGGTGTACGGGAACACAATATATGTAAACCATCAGAGAACCAAAGGAGAAGAGGAGCAAGAATGCCATTAAGAAAAACAAATGGAAACAGAGAGCCATCACCTGCCCCCACATAGGAACTCACAGGAAATACAAGGCCAAATCCTGCCCTCACATTCTTAGGAAATCCAAAGCAAACTTTCCTTCCGTGTTTGAAGAAGTAATGGATATTGGAAAGGAACATGTGTCTCTGGAGCAAACTTCCCGGCAGAAGTTTCAATTCCAGTCTTCTCCTGAGTGCAGGAGCTGGTGTTGCTACCCCAGAGCAAACCACCAGAAGAGCCACAGGACACCAGTTCCCTGTGCTGTGACACCAATAACAACCTCCAGGAAAGGAGTAAGGCACTACAAACCCCAGCTAACAGCTGCCCACTGCTCACTCCCCAGCCAGCTAAATCACCATCTCACCCAGCTGAGCGCTGTGTTGAACAGAGCTGGTGTCTTTGCCATCATCCTCACGGAAGTAAAAAAAACTCAACATACTTGCCTAAATAAAAAGTAATAAAAGTTTAACCATAAAATAGCAAGAAGACAGGTGAGGAAAGGAAGCTAGTGACATACTGTAACAAATCCAGTACTCAAGTGCTACAGGTTTAATGTAATCTTTGCAAAACAATTCTTCAGAGATGGATTTGACCTAATTTTTATTTAAAAGTGCACCTGAAATATTTATAAACAGCTCCTTGAAAAAACAGTTGAGTGCAATTTAACTGTTTAGCCTCTACAATGATTTTGACTTGGCAGGTCAACTCTAAAACTCACTGTTGTTTGAAGCTCCGTTTACGAGATCCTAGGGAAAGGGGATAGTTGGATCTGAGTAGATAAAACTTCTAACTGCTGCCAGCCACCCCTCCCACATGCCAACAGATTATATTGAGTCTGAAGAAATATACACACGGTGAGAATTAGCTAAGGGCCTCACCAGTTCTTAAATCAGAGAATATTTATCAGCCAAAGTAAATTCCACAACAAATAACTGGTTTCACAGTGGAGGGAGGGGGGAAGTAGGTCACACCAGATCTTAAAAAAAAAAACCTGGGCATGCTGTGATTGAACACAATAATTTGATGAAAAACAGTTGCCTCACCATGTCTTTCACTACTTGGTTGAGTTTTTTTTTTAAAGTGAGTTTGATAAATTTCCTGTAAGTGTTATTGAAGTAAGTCACAATGAAGCAAGGCAGTTTTAACTGTGGAAAAGTGTCATCAACTTGTCAAATTGCAACTTAAAAGTCAAGCTCATCAGACACCTTATATTTCAAGTAATAAATTATCAATCATAACTCATCTTTACATCAGTCATTTATTTAAAAAATTCTGAATAATTTCCTGGCATTGACTTGTACATCGCATACTATAACATTCAAAGTAACATCACAAATAGCTCTGACCTCCCAGAACTTCCCAACACACAATGCTCTCTCACAACACTCAATCACTCCTGCTTTCTGTTATATTTATTCATAAATTATATAAATATGCAAGAAGACATGATGGGCCATTGAATATTTTAAATACTTTCTCAAATTCTACAAACAAAAGCAATTTTAAAAGCAGCAAAAATGAATAGAAAGCTGATGAATTAAATGAATTAAAATTAGAAGCCATTCATAAGGGTCCATTAAAAGCTAAACAGAATTACAATGTTCCAGACCCGAGGATCACATCTGCAAGTAAGGCTACAGCTCTTAACCTGAAATCATCGACTGCTATCGCTCTTAATGGCCCTTTAAAAGACAAACCATCCTACTACTGCAACAAACTGTTTGAAAATTATCTTTAAAAAAAATAAAAATGTAAGGGCATGTGAGAGCAGGCTGATGCTCTCCAAATGAACAGCAGCATGGTGGCCAATGAAAATAACAGTGTCTGATACAGGATACATCCCATCTGGGCTCTGTATCTGATTAGGGCTCTCCTCCCACTGACACCCAGGCAGTGGTGTGACACTGCGGGAGCGTGTGGGGACTGCACAGCCGTGCTCCGGAGGAGCGGCTCGGGACCAGGTGACTGCAGGAGCAACACATTCCACCTGAGCCAACGGGGAAGCCAAGGAAACAGAAACACACCAATCAAACGTGCTGGGAAGGTTCAGCTGCACGACAAAATGAGACTGAACAAGTCAAGAATCAGCTCCAGGTACACACAGAACACCGCTGTCCCAAAGCTCGACCTTACTCAATGCTCTAACCACGCTATTTACAACTGGATTGAATTCAACACCTCTGTACATTTTGTAATAAGAACAGATACTTGTAGCTGATGTGCATCACAAAACACACAGTGAAGCACTACAGCGCTCTGTTACTGTAACTCAGAGAGTTTCAATGGCCCGAAAACATGCTCTCCATTAAAAATGTAGGCACTTCACATTGTCTAAAGCACAGTGCGAACAATAACAACCCAACACGCTTTCACCTCCTTTGTCAATCAAGCCAAGACAGCCAAGTCATGCAAACAGCCTGCTGATGAGAGCACCTCAATACACAGCTGCACTCAAGGAAAACGATGCCTTTCACAATGGAAACCTCACAGACTATTTCTTTGGCAGAGCACCACAATGGGAACTCAAATTTGGAAGGTACAATATTAACAAAAATCAGAAATCAACATGGTAGAACAAATCAGAAAGGAAAAGCAGAGCACCACATGCCTGCTTTAGCGTCAACTGATACATCCAGGACAAACTTTCTGAACCCTCTAACTGAGAACTGGCAAGTTTGGGAGCTTTTTTTTTTTTGAGATTAAATTAACTATTCCATGTCAGATTCGCCGCCTCATAAAGACCACAGTTTCTCAGAACAAGGCAATCAGAGAGAGACCTGACAGCTAAAGCTTTCAGAAACCCGCACCATTCTCACACTGAGCACAAAGCCGATTCCTTTCTGATGACAACAGTCACCGAGAGATCAACATCTCAGGGAGAGTTATTCTCACGGCATCTTTAGTTTCAGCCGTTTCCTTTCTCACTCCTTAATCCTCAGTCATTTCTACTCCTGTAGAAAACACAGGTAAACCTCCACCCAAACCACAGAAAACCACCTGCCCCAAACCACAGTCAGAGCGTTTCTGGCTGGCTGTGCACCTCCAAAAGGTTCTCTGTACACCAGCAACAACAACAACAAAAAAACGCAGAACAACAAAAATATTCAGGTTGCTGCCACATCCACGAAACACATCTTCCAGCTCCAATTAAACGCTTGAAAGAGAATTTTTAAAATCCACAAGCTTTTGAACGGGGACAGAAGGGACTGCATCGGGGGAGAGAGGGGATGAAACAGCCGATATCCAGGCAACAGCGAAAAAAATCAACAAGTCGGCGCAGCCCAGCGCGGAGCACAAGCCGCGTTGAAAGGTGCGGACGTACCTTGTGGAGGTGCCTTTCCTGACATCGCAGATGCTGCATTTGAAGGCTTCGGCGCTGTTCCTGAAGGTGCAAACGCTACAATCCCAAAAGCCTTCGTCGGCTGCAGGTTTAGCTTGCCTTTTCGGCCTTGAGGAGGGGGAGGGAGAGGGGAAGCGTGTGTGTGTACGTGTGTGTTTGGGGAGGAGGAGAGAGGCGGCGGGAGGAGGAGGGAGAGGAGGAGGAGGAGGAGGAGAGAAAGAAAACACACACATGAGAAACCATGTTACAGAGCCCCGAAACCCAGCGCCTGCTCGCACCGCCGCTCTCCCGCGGGGCCGGGAGCAGCCGACAAACCCTGACCGGGGCCGGGCCCGGAGAGGTGCGGGGGGCGCCGCGCTCCGCCCCGGCCCCGCCGGGCCGGGCCGCCCGCGTCCCCCCGCCCGCGGCGGGAGGGTGGGAGGGTGGGTGGGCGAGTTTGCGGGCTGGGAGGCGCGTTCCCTCCTCCACCTTGTTAAACCTCCCTTTGTCTGGGAGCGGCGAGTGCGCGGAGCGGGGAGTGCGAGCGAGCGGAGCCGCCATGGCTGCGCTCGCACCGCACCAGCCCTGGCACCGGCGGCAGGCTGGGAGACACCGGCACTCCTCCTCCTCCTCCTCCTCCTGCTGCCCTTCCACGCTCCCTCCATCTTAGGAGCCTCCCTCGCTCCCTCCCCGCCCGCGGCCCCCCCCCCCCCGGCCCCGGCCCCCCGCGTACCTGGCGGGGCGGCGCGGGCTCGCCGCCCCCTCCCTGTTCGCTCCCTCCATCTTAGGCGCCCCTCGCCGCCTCCCCCCGCCGCGGCCGAGCACACGCCGGCGGCTGCCAGCCGGGGCCTACCCGGCGCCATCCCCTCGGCCGGGGCCGGGGCAGAGGCGGCCGCGCCGCGCTCCCTCCATCTTACCGCCTCTCCCCGCCCGCCCCCGCGCCCCCGCTCACCTGGTCGGGCTCTTCTTGTCGCCCATGACCATGGATCGGGGCCGCCCCTGCCCTGCGCACAAAGAAAGAGGCGAGGGGAGGGAGGGCGGGGGGACGGGGCTGCCTCCGTCCAGCAGGCTCCGGCTGCTGCGCACCCCGCGCCGCCGCTCCTGCCGCTGCCAGGCTCCGCTCCGGACTAGCAGCGCAGCGCAGCCCGGCGCCCTCCCTCCTCCTCCTCCTCCTCCTCCCTCTCTCCCTCCCCGCGCCGCGCCGCTCCGGCGGGCGGAGCTGCTGCCGCGCCGCGGCCAATGGGGGCGGCCCCGCCGCCGGCCCTGCCGGGGAGGGAGCGGGGGGGAGCCGGGAGCGCCCCCTGCGCCGCCCCGCCGGGTCCCACCCCCGGCCGCACGGAGCCCCGCGGGCCGCCCGCCCCCCCCGCGCCGCGGCCCCTCCGCGCCGGGAGGGCTCGGGCTCCGCGCAGCCCGCGGGTGGCCCCTTCCCTTCCCGTCCCTGCCCCCTCGGAGGGTTCGTCGCCCGCCTGTCCCCGGGGGAGCGGGGCTGCCGCGGGCGGGACGGCGGCGCACGGGGGACGGCAGGCCCGCTCCGTGAGGGGAAGGGCGGCCAGAGCCGGCTGGTCCGCCCGGTGGCTGCGCTGGGAGCACCGGAGGGGCTGGGCAGCGCGAGGCAACTCCTGCTCCGTGCCCTGACCTCGGGGACGGGCTCCGGGTGCCCTCACGGATGCCTCGGCTGCCACCTCTCTGAGCTGGCTTCAGGCTCGGGGTCAGGGCAGTGGCCCGCCCAGAGGCGAAGGTGTTTCGACAGCGCTGCTGTAGTGCTGCTTCCAGAAATGCTCCCATCAATCCCGCAGTGGTCTATCGACTCCACCAAGCACGAGCTGTTGGTTCTGCAAAACTCCTGAGGTGACAAAACGTGGCGTTCCCCAAAAAGTGGCATTCTCAAAAAGTGGCATTTTGTAAAAAGCAGCAGTCCTGCCCTGAGATTCCCCACAGCCCCTTGGGGCCTGTGGAAGTGCTGGCATGACAGGCTGGGATGGTGACGTGCCCCAGCATGAGCTGTCACTCTCTTTGTTGAGCCCCTTTCACACGGGGCTGTTTCCTCTGCAGCAGCAGCAGCCGGAGGAGATGGGGGCCGTGAGCAGCTGAGGAAGGATGGCGAAAGGGGCGATGAGTGAAGGCAAAAAAGTTGGTACAGCCACATGTCTTGCAGTGCAGACGTTCTTTCACTGTGCTTTTCCACTGTGCTTTCCCACTTTCTCAGTGGTGACTAAGCCAAGCAAATGTCTCCCCTGAGTGAACAGCAAACTTCATCCCCAGGCAGGGCACAGGGCAGACAGGAGGGACGTGGGCTGAACAGGGCTGTACCTGAGAGAGTGGTGAGCCGGGCTGCAGGGAGAGCGTGGAGACAGTCTGAGCAAAGTTAATCTGTGGCTGAATACAAGGGGAAAATTAAGAAAATTGTTACTTGAAAGCAAACCAATGTAAGTGGCTTGAAGCAGGATAGGCACCTACATGGCAGGAGGCAACATAACCGTGTTCTGCCTGTTAAAGTTTTAGGAATCTGGACTCACAAGCCACAGAGGGTTTTCCCTCTGCCGATGCCCGTTTTAAGTCAAATCATGCTGACAGAGTCACCTCCTATACTTAAAAGCTGCATGTAATCCACTTACCCTACCGTGCCCCCGCTTCCCTGCCCAGGTAATTTAACCCTTGCTGGCACCTCCACCAACCACTTTAATTTCCAGACAGACTTCCAATGACTTTTTTCTTCACCACACAAGTTCCTGAACAATACAGCAAGAGGCAGCCATACTCCAAGGGCAGAGTTAAGGTTGCACAATTATCACATGTAGGAAGTGTCATTTTCCCATTGCATCTGCTGTTTTCCAAACATTTTTGCTCTTTTAGATTATAGCAGTAACGTTTGCTTTGGGAATCTGTGTGGGAACAGGAACTCAGCAGTGCTTGTGGGGTCTGGTAAGCAGAGACCTGGTGTGCAATCACTACCAGATCTTCATGACAATGGAGGGTGTGGGGACAAGGTTAGTGGAGAACCTGAGAAGCACAGAAAGGCAGAAAGCCCTGAAATTTTGACTCAGCAGGAGACTTAGGCATGGTCCAACTCCCATTTTCTGCCACAGGTGTTTCCCTTAGCTCCACGTTTCTGTGCTGAGTGGCAGCCACCACAGGCACACAGTAAATTTTTGTGGAAACAGCAGGGACCTGTGGCCCATTTTTTGAAAGCAATTCATCTCCTCAAAAAAGTTTCAGGGTTGCTGTTTTCATAGCAAAAGTTGTTCTCTTTCCAAAAACCTACTACATCCTTCGTTATCAATTCCCCTGGAAACCTTCCTTCCTCAACAAATAATGCTTTCAACATCACGTGTTAAAAACTTGGCAAGTCAAGCACAGCATGACTTCATTCAATCCCGTACATCCATCAGGAGGTGATCATTCCAGTTTGCCAAACACCCTTCGAGCCACAGTTTGGGGTCTCTTCCTTCATGGAGGGTTCCAGAGAAGTGCCGTGGCCACCGATGGGCTGGCCCAGCCAGAGCTTTTGGGATGCTGTGTCCTGCAGGCAGCACTTCCCTTTGACCTCTCCAGACACCAATACCCCAAGACAGGAGCCACTGGCAGAAGTCAGGTCTGAAAATACAGTCCAACTAAAGGACAAGTGCCTTGGTGGGGATATTTTTTTTAAAACTCTGATATTAGTGAGTTATCCTGCCAACTTCAAAATTCACTGAGGTGGTACAGGCAGTACCCCTCTGAGCATTTGAGGATTTTTAATGGAGTTTGGGCTCTCGTGTCCTCACCAGGCAGCCCTGGGCAAGCTATTTAACACTTCTGCTTAACTCCAGCAGTCTGGATTTCAAAACTAAGGAGTGAATTTCTAGGCTCCCACATGGCACAAGTTTTCAATTCCAGCTAAATGGTTTGAACTTCACAGTGATTTTCAGGAGGTGCTAAATCCACCTGAAGGAATTCCCACCCTAGCCTCCATAAGATGCCACTTTCTCATTGATGCCAAATGTGTGCTTGTTTGAGAGCACTCCCATCTGCGAGATGGTCCTGTTAACACACTTCTTTTTACACCCTTCCCTCTCCACGTGGATTTTTAATGACAAAAAAACCTTGTAAAGGGACACTGGTTGCAGCCGTTTTCAGGGCACAAGAGACATGGCAGCAGGGAAGGCAGTCTCACAGCACGGGCCACAAAACTCTTGGGCCAACCTGGCAGCCACAGCCTGTGCTGGGAGATCCAGAGCAAACTACTCCAGTACATCCTTCATATCAGTATGGAGATGTTGGGGTGAGATAGATGGAGCATCATTCCCCCTCTGCAGCAGCTCAGCATCCTCCTCACCCCAACGGCATCGCAGCTACTCCTGCTTCCCTGCTTCAGCCCTGGAAACAGGCAAGAATCCAAACCCACAGCCCAACAGTCCATACCCTCCCCTGAGCAGCTGTCCAGGGATGCTTTGAGATGCACTCCTGAGATAAACACCCTGTTGGCAGCTTCTTCAGCACAGTGAGATCTCCAAAACCTGGGGTGCCAAGAGTGCAGGGGTAATTCCCTGCACCTGGACCATCAATATAAAAGGATTTAAAAATAAATGGGGACGCTGCACCCAGCCAAAGTCACTATTTGTGTATAGAGTTCAATGCCAAATATAAATATTAACTTGAGCTTCTCAGCCCCCTTGGTCACTGTGGTAAATACACATTTTTGTAATTTTGCATCAGACGTGCGTAACTTCTCAGAAGTGACTGCTGCCCTGAACAGCCCAAAGTCTAACCACTAGTAAATGACTTTTCTGTGGATTTAATAAGGAATTTGTTATATAGGAGTTGGAATCAGGCTCAGGACACAGATCTCTCTATTAGTTTAGCCAGACCTAAAAGGACCAGAAGTGATGCTGCCGCTCTCCAGGGCAGGGAAGTTGCGTATCACCACACAATTAGCACCTTTTAGTAGAAGTGGGTAGAAAGGGAAATTGGAAATTGTGGGTAAAAATGGTGAACCAGCAACACAAGAGCACCTTAACAGCCAGCATTTATTTCACTGTGTCCTCCTGAAGAGGGTTAAATGTGTCTAGCCTCCACAGGTTTCCAGCATGAGGAGAAACTATCCAGGGATGGAAGAAAAAGAGGCTGTGTGAAAGCCAGCAGACTTCACACAAAACAGCATGTTTGCCATACATAAGAGCATCCTTGGCAAGGGAGGCAGGAGCCTGTGCTCAGAAGCCTGGAAATCTTCAGCACAAAATAAAATGCCAAACCAGAAAACAAGCATTGCCCAGAGGCACTGGTGACCAACCAACTGCACCCTCTCTTGCTTTCAAAGCACAGCATTAACTGCCATCGGCTTTGGGTGCCGATTCCAGAGAGAAGTCAGGAGGAAACTACTCTTGGAAATCTCACTTAGCACTTGACAACATCTTTGACTATGTGGCCCAGGCTGAGTTCATAAGCTTTTTGGGAAAAGCATTGTGCTAGGGATTGTGTAAACACATAGCTGGCTGATGGATGGCCCTGGTGCAACACAGACATTTATGCACGCTCCAGCAAAACGTACTGAATTAACAACCATTTTGGATTCATACAGGGACACTCAGAGACTTTACTGATAATTGGGGGGTGGGGAAACGATAAGCAGAAGTTACCACACAGTGTTCCATTTTCCAGACTTCAGGAATGAGTTGGATGCAAGGTCAGATGTGATATTTTTAGCTGTGCTGGGAGCACAAGGATAGCAAAGTGGGCAAGGGATGAAGCAAGAAGAAGCTGGAGAGATCATTGGTCGAGGTCCTCGTAAAACTGCCTGGGGATGAACATTACTTGATATTTCCTTTAGTGACTCCATTAGGAAAAGGAGGGATTGTGCTTATAGCCGGAAGATGAGAAGCAGAATGTCACACTGGAAGCAGAGAGCAGCTTTGAGAGAGCAAAATGGAAATGGGATGAAATACAGTGTTACTGACTTTGGCAGCTGGCTGCTTGTAATCAGCCTTTCTCACTTGGAGCAGGAGCTCAGTGGTGTGGCACACAGGAGGAAGAAGACCTGTCTCAGGTGTTTGTGTGCCACTGGTGTGACTTAGCTCCTAGAAAGGCCAATGTTGAGTAGGGGTGTCAGAAGTACCAATAAACAGAGACGGAGGAGCTTTACTGCCACTGAACAGTGCACAGGAGAGATCTTGTTGGAATTCTCCAGGCAATTCTGCAATGCATTCAAGCAGGGACAAGCACAGAGAAGAGTTTCTAGGATGGTCAGAGGAATGGAAAACCTATTTAATGAAAGGAGTCTCTACAAACTCAACTTGCTCAGCATGGGGAAACAAAGGAGGAGATATGGCCACTCTAAAATACACTGGGGAAGGAGGCAGCACATTGCAGCAATGAAAGAGCTCTTAGACAAGAATGAAGAGTGCAACTGATCCATGCTGGACATGTGGGATGGAAACTAGACATCTGTTTCTAACCTTCAGAGGAACACAAAACAGAAACAGCTTTGCAGTGGGAGGAGCAGAGGCACTCAATGTAAAGATGGACCTCGATCACTTGCAGAAGGAATCACCCAGAGGAGCAGCTCACAGTCCCTCTGCCCCTGTCACCCTGCTGAGGTCAGACCCCACTGCTATCACCAGAGTTCTGTCTCTCCCTTCTCACTCACCCACACTAAAGAATCTCATCTGGCTTGTTCCCAGCCAACAGATTTCAATAGACATTCTCTCAAGGGAAGGGAAGACGTACAGGGACAAGAAAACTCTTCATCCAGCTTTTGTGCCTAGAAATGGATTTCTCAAACATCCTGGGATCTCTGATTTGCTTCTAAATTTGGTATGTGGTTTTTTTCCTCCCAGAAAACTTAAAACTTCCTGTATTCAGCAAAATAAGGGTATTTTTTAAAGTTTTCTTCCTTTTTTTAAAAAAAATATATTTTTAGATAGTCTTTCATGGTTTCCTTGGAAAAAGTTGTAGAATTGAATTAGCAAGTGATCAAATGCCGACTATCAGGAACTTCAAACAGCAAGCCAAAAACTTTCTATCAGAAACAGCCTGCCGAAGAGCAATGTAGGAGAAAAAGGGTCTGAAAGATGAGGAGCAATATGCAAGCAACAGCCAGTGCCAGGAATCTCCAGGGTCTGTAAACCCTTAAAATGCCAGACAGACTGAAGTGAAAAACAGCCTGAAAGGTAGAGAGGCATAAAACACTCTGCATGCAACAGCGTTAAATATAAAACTCGGCTGAGTAGAAAAGAAAGCCAACAAAAAGTAGAGGCTCTAGCTAAGCATCCCGTGTGCTATACTCTACAGATAGCAAAGGCTGTGCAATTTAAATCTGTAATCCCTTCCCAAGCAAAGAGGCTTTGGCAACAGCGCAATCTGGATGTCACCAGCATATGAATAGGCATCTTGGGACTGATCTGGAGAGCAGAGGTCAAAGTTTAGTGATGTATGTACTTGTCTCCCCAATGGGTCTTATTGATTATTATCCATAGAAACAAGCAACATCTCCAAATCTGCCTCCCCCTTTGGGCTAGATGCTGGCAACTAGGAAAAAGCACCTTGATCTCCTAGGTCCACGCTGTTTGTAGAACATTGAAGCCTGCGATGAGGAAAGACACAAAGTTGCTGGACAGACTGGGGAAACACAGCAAGTGGAAAATGGTCAATAGATCTGTGTAACATCTGCATGGCAATGATGTGTGGGAGCAGTGTCAAAGAATAACTTCTAATAAGATATATTTAAAAATATTAGGATAACATGAGGGAGGGAAGAGGAAGTCAACATTGCAATTCAATCACCTAAGTGAATTATGCATTGTGGCAGGAGCTGAAAAGCCCCGGTACAGGTAAAGTCAAATTCACACCTGTCCAACTGCAGGTGTTCCAGCCAGGCACCTTAAATATTGCAGTGAATTTGTCCTGTCTGTGATACAAAATGGTGGCAGTCCATTGGTATCTCCACAACACAACCACAATTTTGTGACATCTTCAACAGGAGAGCAAAAATAGAAAAAGCACAGGAGGATGGGACCAAAAGTACCAACGCTGTGTATTCCTACCACAGTGAGCACTGCGGTGGCAGCCAGCCAGCACAGTGGTGTGAGCAAAGCCAGCTCAGGTAGGGCACTGGGAACGCCCTCGGGTGGAGACTAAGCCGATAAATAAGCAAGGTAAGGGTGATTATCAGACCTCAAACTTCCTGAGTTTGCAAGGTAGAGCCAGAGAAAGCAGGCTCACTCTGGAGACTTAGGTACTCCCACTTCTAGCTGCTGCCAGAAACTGGAAGTGGGGAAAAAACTCAATCAGCCCTGTCCAGAGTATTTCAGAATCTCAGAAGCCATCCTGTTTGGGTTCAGGAACCAGCTCAGGCAGCAGAGAGGTCCTGGCTCTCTCTCGAGATGTTTGTCCAGCTCTGTAAATAGACACAAGGCCACTAAGGCTGGTCCTGCTGATGTGCTGCCTGAGATCTGGCTGTCTGCTTTGGCCATCCTCATCCTCACCCATCTCCCAGCTTGCAAGCTGAAAAGGGGCAGAGGAGTTTGGCAGCACTGCTTGGTGGGAGTTTGGGCTCCCCTGGGCAGCAACAGCTATTTCCCACCAGTGACTCCTGCTCCTGGCTCTGTGGGATGTGCAGTTTGCTAACAGGGGTTGCATAAACCTGGTTAAACCTGGTTATCTACCTGCACAGCCTGACTTTGAAAAAAATGAGTCTGCACACCTGAAAAAGTAGAAAAACTTGTGAGTATAGAGCGAAGTACAAACTGTGTCATCAATATTGAGGCCATAGCACAAACCAGAGCAGCAGTAGCTGCATTTACTCCACTGGAACTGTAACAACATGATCCCAGCCCCTGTCAGGAATGTTGTTGTTCGATACACATCTAAGTCACACATCAACAGTAAGCCTGCTGCACACTCAGTTGTCACCCAGGTACAGCAGATCTGGCTTGCTCTGGGGCGTGTGAAGGCACCAGCTCCAGGCAGGCAGAGATGCTGTGCTCTGTGCAGCTGGCTCTGGGATCACCAACATCTGGTGGGAGTGCAGCTACTCAGGACTCACCAAAACAACAACAACTAAAAAGCCTCTTTTCTCGGAGAGTACAGCTGATTTCTCTTCCTCCCATTCTCTTAACAGATGTCAAAAAAAAAGCATGAATGCTGCAGCACATGGCTTCAGCTCTGTGCTCAACTCACAGCTTTCGCACTTGCTGCAGAGCTGGCCTTCTGCTTCTGAACCCAGTTCTGGAAGGTGTTGCTTTTTCAAAAGAAAAATAGAGAGAAAGGGAAAAAAAACCCTTAAACACTTAATAGTAAACTGCTTCAAAAGAAAACTTGCTTCAAGCCAAAAAACATTTGCCAAGTTTCAACTAAATGTGAATTTTCATGACGCTGTAATAAACACCTCAATATGGGGGTTTTAAAATGAGAATGCTGAGACAACTTTGCTCCAAGCAGTTCAAATATATATATAATATCGAATTTGTTTTTTTAGAAGAAAAATCCAACTACCCCAAGGAGACATTTTATGGTGCTTCAGTTACATATACACATAGAAAAAAAACCCAAAACACAGAAAAAGCAAAATGAAAAGCTGTGGATTCATGAGTTGCCCATTATTCCAGCCAGGCAGGAGCAGGACTCTCCCCAGAACCAGATTATAGATCTGGATGCTATTGCAGCAGATTAAGCTGAGAGCACTACAGGAAGAAAGCATTTCCAGGTGAGAGAAGGGGTTCACTGCAGAAGTGCTCTTGCAGAAGCTACCTGGGCCTTTTACCTCATCCAGACTCCAGCCAGGGTTCCCACGGACTCTGTGACTCTGAGCCCAACCAGAGCAGTGCTCCAAGTTGTGCCCACTAAAGCTGTCAGAGGGGATCCAGCAGTGCTCTCTGGTGACAGGTATGGATGGAGTGAGCCATTAAACAATCCTAGGGCTGGAAGAGTCTCAGTTCGTGACCACGCAGATGTTGAATGGCTTTTCATGGTGTGTAAGGTGGCATCCTAGGAAAGCAGAGCTCTGGTGTGAGGCATGAGCACATCCATCTCTTCTCACGCCCAAGTCTGGCTGTTTTGCAGACAGATGTTGGTTTGTTTTGGAATGCACAAAAATGCCCTTAAATCCAATTTAGGCATTAAAGGAAAGAAAACCCAGGAGTGCCGTATGGCAGCTTTGCAGCCCCAAAGGCACCTGCAGCTCGTGAAGGGACAGAGGTGCTGATCAAAACCAAGCATCATGGGGCTGCCAGCCACAGCATCCCTGCAGAGATGAGCAGTGGGACTCTGCTGCCAGGGGACTGATGGCCTTAGGCTGGTTTTAATTCTTGCCAGCTCCCTCGTGCTGTCACACAGAGGGCGGATTGGGAAAGCTGCAGCAGGAGCACAATCCGCATTTCTGCGGGGAAGAGACTGTAGTTAGGAGCGCAGCCATGAGTTAGCTAAACTTGTCCAAATAAAGGGGGAAAAAGCTACTTAAGTTGTTTCCCCAGCCTCAGAGCAACATACTTCCCTAGGATCAATTCATAACAGGTTGTTGTGTTCAGAGCTAAAATTAATCTTACACCAGGAGAATGAATTAAAACAATGAAGAGCTTCCTCCTTTCATTGCTAAAAAATTAATCTTCTGAGAGCTTCCTTTTCTACTTTCCAACTGGCCACCTTGCTTTCATTCAAGGAAAGCCTGAGTAAAAAATGTAAAACTGCTTCCAGGTGGTTTTGGTTAAAGCAAACAAAGAGCTGTGAATTGTGTCAGAGCCTGGTTTCAAGGCATGGCAGAAGGTGGAGGGTTAGCCAGAAAGAGAGAACCACTACCGCTGAGATACAGCCACTGGCCTAATTAGGTGGAATAGCTATTAGTGATTCCACCTAATTAGATAATTAGATTAATTATCTAATTAACTGAGATTGTTGTTAGACAAAGGCAGGTAGAGCTTCAGAGGTGATAAGGAAGACATCAGGGCAAGGTTACTCTGATTTATATTGATTTCTTTAACAGTTCAAGAACTCCCCTGGTTCCCACATTTATTTTCCCAAGTCTTGCTCCTCCAGGGTTGTTTTAAAGTGATTAAAGCAAGGAAGGGGAAGGATGTTCTTTTAAAAACAGAGAGGAAAAATAAAAGGATATTTCACTGCAAGTTTCTCCTATACTACTGAAAATCTGAGATTTGGCAGAGTGGAGAAACCAAATGGGGCAGGGAGACTAAAACTACATGTGCCCCCCTACTTCTTGTGCTTGGATCGTGCTGTGCATCCTCCCCACGGACCTTTTTGGCTACACAGCATGTTTGTCTTCGGGGAGAGAGACAACATGTGAGCTAATGATGCACCAACACCGAGCGGGAGCTGTGCCTGGCAGCTTTTCCTCCATCGCTCGCTCTGTGCTGGCAGTGCTGGTGGGAACCACAAGCCAATTAAGGAGGCCTCGTTGTGGTAGACGTGGCATAAAAGGAGCATTAGAACATCCTGCCCCAGAGACCCGGCAGTCCTGGATACCCAAGGGCGAGCGCAAAGCAGGTTTGCAAGTTTAATAAGCCAAGTCCTCCTCGCTCAGGCGTGAAGATAATATTATGCCAGGCAGGCCCGGGTGGAGGAGGCAGAGCTGGAGCCACCAGCTTCCACAGTTTCAGCCACCTGCTTTGAATTTCACCACCACAGACTCAGGCCCGCAGTGCAGCCCAAATTTTAGGAGGCACAGGAGGGCACACAACCGAATCCACCCTGTCTTTCCCGTCCTACATCTATTGTTAGATGCATCGAGGAATTTGACCCACTTTGGGAGTTTCTGGTGGTTTTTCACATTCCATTTGTCCTTTCTGACTAACATTTTGCACTCGTGTGTCACAGCCCTGGCTCTGCTCCCTGTGGTGGATGCTCGGATTGCTGGAAAAAGATCCAGCTCCTGTATCCCACTGTGTTTAGAGCTTCTAAGCTCTGAGTGAATCAGGGATACTACCCACACTGGGTTTTGAGGGACCTTCCTTTCTCACTGAGCTGCCCTCCTCCAGCTGGCTGCTTGAATTCAGACCTTACAGGCTTTGCACACTTGCTCACACCAAAAACACAAGCTTTGCACGCTATGACATAATTCTTGCAGAGGCCCATAACAAATGCAATCCCAAGTGGGCTTTTCCCTGGGTTTTGGAGCTTGGCTGGTCCCTGCTCATGCTGCAGAGCACAACAGCATTCAGTGATCTGGTGAGTAGGATGTCCTCAGCACAAGGGCTCTTTGGCTCAGCTCCCTGCAGGAATCCTGACAAATCAGCCATATGGCAGAAGAGAATGCTTTACACACCTTGTCAAGAGCTCAGAGGTGACTTACAGTTTATCTCCTCTGGCTCTGGTTGATCCCACAGATCCACCAGCCCCTTCCCACAACAAATGCCTCACCATCTCTTTCCCTGACTTCTGCTGCACACCTCTGAGGTTTCCCTTTTGTATGCCCTCCTATCCCTTGACTTCTTCATTCAGCCTTAATACCTGTGTATAATAATAGCTTAATAACTTTATAATAGCTTCAGCCTGTCTCCTGGGAGGTACAGAAATAAGCCTGTCTTTCCCAGTTGCAGACACTACGCTAACAGATCCATTACTGGTCACGCCAGGACCATTAGAACTCTCAGCACCCGTTGCCCCTGCTCCAGTGCATGTGCCTTGGCATCCTTTTAGGGAAGATGCTCTTCCAGGCCACAGCAGCGCCCCGTGGGAAAGCTGCAGGGTGTAACTGTCCACGCCAGTGCCTTGGGTGTCTCATGGGGCCGGGCAGGCTGTGTGCCAGGTGTGGTGTGCGGAGCTCCCACTCTCTCTTCCTGCACCCCAAAAAGCCCCGGAGGCCACAGCCATGATCTCAGGCAGAACTTGCTCTTTCCTGACAAAACAGCCACGTCTCCGCGGGAGCCAAAGGGTTGCAGACACAGACCAGCCACATCCCTGTGAGCCGTCAGCCATCTGGTAAGAGTATTGGAGCAAGGGACTTTCAAAGCCAACAGACACTTATTTTGCAGAGTTTTTCCACTGTAGAGAAAATCACAAAAATTTCTATTTTGTTTTGTCATAATCCTGGTAGCTAAGAGAGATTTTTATCAGTTTCAACAAACTCTGAAACCCATCACAGACCTTGGGGAAGGAGCTCTCTTCTGCCAGCCATGGGATATGGTGCTCAAGGAAAAGACGGGTCCCCAGGAATCCTGGAGGGGCATGTCCCCTCTGGAAAAACTTTCCCCAATGATTTGGGTCTCCTTGGAAATCTGCCACCGATGTGCCAAGGCTGTCCCCCATTATCCAGCAGGACGGAGGAAGACCACAGGCTGAGAGAAATTAATTTAAAACAGATTTTCAATCCCTATCGCAAAATCTGGCTGTTCTGCTACTGTTTTCATCCAGCTCAACAAGTTGCAGGAATCAGGCTGCAAGAGATCAGGCAATAAAGCTGGAAGCTGCTCATTCACAGAATCCAGCAGCATTAATGTGCTGATCACATTTGGTGCTGAAGGGCCCAGGTGGGCAGTTATTTAATTTTTGGGGGCTTGGAAATGGAGCAGCACATCTCACTGGCATCCCCAGAGCTCAAACCCCAGGGGACAGTAAATCAGGAAATGGTGCACAGCCAGTGCATTGACACTCCTCAGCATAAATATCAATTTTCACACTGTGGTCAGGTTCTGTAAGTGTGGGGAATTGGTGTGGCAACGGGATTTTAACAAGGTCTGGTTGTGATTAATCCCTTTCTAGGCAGTTCCTCTAAAGACTAGGATCCTTGCTCAGGAATTACGAGACTAAAGTGAACTGTAAGAGACCACAGTGAACACACAGATGAAACTATCCAAGGCTGGAAAACAAAGGTACTTGCTGGAAATTATTAAAACAGCACAAAAATATGGAACTTACCCAAAATGGAAGGTACATTGGAACGAGTAAGAAATATCATATTGCAATTAATGCAGTGCAGGACAGAGCCTACCTATGAAAGAGCATTCCAGTACTGGAGCAAAACCTGTGGCCAAGCCTGACAAGTGTGCTGGGGGACACCCATCCCGGGCTGCAGGAGATAGGAAGCAGCAGCAGCCCCAGCAGGGCGAGATAAAGCAGTACTCTGCAAATAAACTGAAATCAGTCACTCAGGTTCCTGCTCTTACATCATCCACCCTCCTGCTCTTACCCCTACGGCAGAGAAGATTCCCTGCCCAGAAGCCAGCCTGGCTGCTGCCAGAGTACACTGGGAAAAGGGAGAGCGAGTTTGCTTTGCAGGGGAAGCAAACGCCTTCCTCCAGCTGATCTCCATCGCTCTTTATCTGCCCACAGCTGCTCGCAATCTGGCCCCGCAGATAAGGAAGGCAGCGCTCCCCATCCTTCCCGTTCCTCCAGCCGGTGAGGTCTGGCAGCTCCTCGTTTTCTGGAGCTGGGGATGGCAGCGCCACGTGGCAGACGAGTGCGTGGCCAGCTCCCACGACTTTGGCTGGAAGGTGCCACGGAGTGGCAGCTGTCCGTGGGGATGGCAGGCACGGCAGAGCAGGCACACGGGCTCCACACACATCTGCTCCTACCCACCACCCTCCTGTGCTTCGGGAGGGTGCTGAGGGCAGGGGCTGGTCTGGATCCCTTCCAGAGCCATCCCTCCTCTCCATCCTTTTTGCCATCCTCCTTCCCAGCTGTAGCAGTAACTCGGTACCCTCCTTTCTTCCAGCTCTGTCAAGTGAATCCACTGTAAAAGGGCCAAATTCATCCCAGGTGTCCACACAGAGGCTTAACTGGAGGGACGCTTGGGATGGATTTAGCCCATTACACAGCGTGTTAATCATATTACTGCAGAAATCTGACGCAGTTCCCAAAGCACAAGCCGATGAATCCTCCTGGAGCCCAACAGGCCTCAGAGCCTCGTTCCAGCATGCCAGAGGTTCTTTTATTCATTAATCATATTTGCTTAATAACCTTGTATCTCTCCAGCGGAGGGAACAGCCAGGCTCACATAAGGTAATTGTGGGATGGCTCTTCTGGAGAGCTGCAAGTACTGGCATTTTCAGCTGGTGTGTGAGGCACAGCCCTGGAGTAATTTCCCTCCTCATCCTCAACCACAAGGGTACAAGGAGGGGTGCAAAGCCCTGCAGATACTTCATACCCTTCTGTCAGTGCTTCTCCCTCAATCTGGCAGCAAGGTTTATGACAGCAAATTTATGATGTTCTGGGTCTGAGCTGCCTCTTGATTGACAAGCCCCCACCATGCAGCAGCAGCACGTTTAGTGCAGGTAATTACTGATGATGTCAAGGAAAAAATTGCAGAGAAGATCCTGTTCGTAGCCTGTTAATTGTAACTGTTCCTCTCGCTAAAAGTTTTGATAGGTGTAATCCATCAAATATGCTTTATGCAACTTTGCAGCGCTTGACTAAAGGCCAATTTTATTGCTTTAGAAATCAATGGGGGCTGCACTGTTGGAAACAGAAGATCCCGTTGGTGTTTCCCCATCTCCTGTATCAGCACTCAGTGGAACAGAGGAAGATGCTGATTCCAGAGCCTGTTTCTCTCTGCTGCTCACTCGCTCCAAGAGGTGTCTGCTGCCGTCGTCCCAGGAGCATTTTTGAGCTCTTGTAGTCTATTAAAGCCTGAGATTAGTGCTCATGTTGTTCCAGCATGTGGTCTCGCTTTGTAGCTGAGGTTCAGGAGCTGCCCTTTGATTAGGCTCCCTGAGAATCAAGCTTTTTAAATATCCTGTGATTATATCACTGGAAATCTTTAACTGGCACATTTTCCAAAGTCTGTGTTGTTTGTATGTGGTTTGTTTATCAATCATCCCAGGGTTCTCTATCCCTCAATACACTTGTTTCCATACAACATTGCCTGGGTGTCAGTCCCAGAGGAAGATAGAGTGACACCCCACTACAATCCCCAATCACCAAAGCATTTTTTCACCCCTGTTTTTCAGGGAAAGGATTCCCAGCTGGCAGATTATGGAGCTGGAGCATGGAAGGAGTGGTATATTTGATTGCTCATTCCCATTCAGTGTTGTCCACCTCACCCACAACTCAGTTGCACCCTGGCAGGTGATGCACCATCCCTCAAAGGGAGAGGGGCTTGTAGGGGACAGGCAGTGCCCATCCGGCAGCCGCTGCTTTATCCTCTTCCTTCTCCCAGACGAGGAGCAGTTTCACACCAGCAGTCTCAAGGATGCAGATAAACTACAGCCTGGGCCAGGTTTAAATCAAGCCCAGATGGGCCCTCTCCTTCTTCCAAGGGGTGGTAAATCCGTTTCAAATCCCACCAGCCTCGGAGGTGTTGGGGAAGCCCTCAGCCTGGCAAGGTGCAGCTTTTACCTGGCTCTCCCTGTGCTGCCAGCACGGCCAGCTGCTTGTTAATCCCTCTCACGATGGACTGCCTGCATTCCCAGTTTACAGCTGGAAAAATGCGAGAGGACAGGCACCCAGGGACACCCGGGCAGCACACGTGAGGGGTGCTGCTCGGGGCACAGCAAAACACTCCTCTGCTCCTCCTCCTTGGCTCATCCCACCGGAGCAGCACATCCCGCTCCAACGCAAAGCAGAAGTGACGCTGACGGAGTACGACGGGAATGTCAATGCTCTTCCCATCAACAGCACGGGGAAAACAGGGAAAGCATATGTGTGTGGAACTGTGTCACTCTTCTTCCTGAAATGCACTACCCGAGTCCCCATTCTGGAAATAGAAAATCAGGGACCTGCTGGCACATACGTATGGTGGGAAAGAACTTGGAAAATTCAGTTGAAATGCTTTTAAAAAGCGAAAGGGAAGCCAACACGCTCCCAAGACAAGGAGACTAAAAAGCGCTTCAGCTATTGGGAACAGCCACAAATACAGGCTGGTTCTGGCAGAGTCATGATATTGTTTAATAACATTGCTGGAAAGCTGATTGCATGGTTTGAAAGCAACCTTAATAAGAAGTAACTATGAAAATGTTCGTTTTGAAGTTACAGGATTAGGAGAAAGCAGACTAGTCTGTGCTGTATGTTAATGGCTGAATCAATGTATTAGAGCAGGAATCTGTGCTTGGTCTCACTGTATAAACCTGCTCAATATTTCAGCAGAGAGATATTTTTGCCTTGGTTCTCACAGAGAAAAATACACTCATTTATTTCCCTGAAATACCATATTATGATGGATGCAACTGCCAAGTTATAGCTAATGGATGTAACATGATGGAAAACATCATTATTTAGGTGTGGGAAATTGTTCTTTAGGAATCTGGTGTCTGTAGCAAACCTGCACTCCTTGAACCTCAATTCCACAACGCATTTCAGATGTGGATTTTAAGTGACTGTTTCTAATTAGTGTATCACAGAGCCCTGTCAAAATACCTTTTGGTGAATGGCAATAACGTGTGCACAGGATTTTAAATCACGTCTAGAGAGCAGCTGTGGAACTCGACGCTTGGCTGAGCAGCAAAAATACAAACGTGGTGACCATCCCCAGCACTTGTGGGTGCTGCTGCTCCTGTGGCACTTGTCCCCCAACATCCTGTTACAGGGAAGGTGTCTGGGGACACGACAGCTGGCAGTGCAGATCAGGCTGGTATCATGACATCTGCAAGATGCTTCTTCCAAGAGCCCTGCAGGTCCCCAGGGCCCTGCAGCTCCCATCTCCCACAGCATGGGTACCCAAGGGCCACGCTGTGGGGGTGAGATGCCTGGCACTGCTAAGAGACGTTCCCAGCTGCACAGGGAAATTGGGAGCTCCCCAGTGGCACATGGCACAGGAGGAAGGAGTTTTCTACTACTTCCCACAGGAAAATGAAAAGGAGCAATTAAGGAATGTGAGTGCAAGCATTCCAGCTGCTGCGGTGAAAATTCATCCCTGGTTTGGGATTTCCCCTTGTTGCCCAGGGAGTCAGCCTGGTGTAACACCTGAGGAGAGCTGCTCTCTGCTCAGTGGGGCTCCAGAACCAGCCTGTGCTGTTCTTTCTTTGGCCATTTATTCACAGTCCATCACTGACTCACTGTAATGTCCCATCACGCTGCCCAGCCCAAGGGACACAGATCCAAGATCAGCCCGAGCCCAACACACTCAGTTGCAGCTTTGACACCATTTCCTTGCAGAAGAAACCCCTCTTTGCTTCCCGGCAAGGGCACACATATCATAAACATGTGCAGGTGGCTCCCATCAGCTGCACAGAGGCGAATGCTTCAGGTGTTTGATAAATGCTCCTTGCTTCCTATTAATGCTTCTGCTGTGTATCAAAAGAGGCATTAAACCTGCCTCTGCAGCCCTAGCAGGGGCACTCCTGACAGTTTCTGCTCTGCTGGAATAACACGCTTTGCTACTTCAGTGCTTGTTTTTGCTCCCAGAGGCGTGCGGGCAACTCCCACTGAATCGGGGCTGTTCAAGGGATGGGTTTCTGAGCACTCTGTGGATGCCTTAGCCAGTTTGAGAGGCGCCAGCATCCAAAGGCTGGGTGCTTTGGGATGCTGCCAGATCATCCCTGTGCTCAAACAGGAGGGAGATTCCAGCTGCAGTTAATGTGGGCTGAGCCTTTCTGGTCACTCAGGCTTGGCTGGCACCAGAGGAACCACCAAACATGGCTCTTACCAGCTCTGCTAGCATTGAAAAGGCACTGGCAACACTGTTTGATTGATTGATTGATGCTAAGCACCTTGCACCAAACCTCCATCTCCAGCAGTTTTGTGACTGTCACTGTCTCATGTAGAGTTCTCTTCTCCAATTTGCCCCAAAAAGTCTAAGCAGAGCCTCAATGACCACAGCACAAAAGAATGAAGCAGCAATAATTGTTTTTTTCAGAATCACAATCTTAGATCATTTCTAGCACCCACTATATAGTTTTAAGCACTTGGCAAAGTCCTGGCTGTCAGAGGAAAATTCACCACGCTGGGTCCAACAGCCCGAGGGGGGAGGCTGCTGCTACTCCATGCCCTCAGCACACACACAGTATAGAGCACATCTATAGGGAGATATACTTACGTACATGGCTGGCCACACACATCACAGACAGGCACTCACACAAATGGAGCCAGCACCGATAGCCTCATCCTGCTCCCCTTCCTGGCTGGACAGGTGGAAGTGCACTGGTAACAAGGTGGCCCATGGACCCCTTCACCTGCACAAACCTTGCCAGGGAAGCTGTCATGCTGGGAGCCAGCAGAACCAATGACTCACAGAATGGTTTGTGTTGGAAGGGACCTTAAAAACCCTGCAGTTCCAGCCCCGTGCCATGGGCAGGGATGCCTTCCAGTAGCCCAGCAATGACAAGGCTCAGTTGGCTCACGAGCCAGCACGCGGCCCCTCGAGTTATCCTCATTAGAGCTGGTACCTGTTGCAGAGCCAGGCTGGAGGGAATTGCATTAGGCTGTTTATGGATGAGAGCAGAGCTGCAGGGAGGAGAAGGAGAACAAGGAGGAGGAGGAGGGGGAGGAGGAGGAGAGCTGTGCCACAGCCACTGCCGCTCACCAGGCAGGGAAAACCATCCCTGGGGCAGCTGGGGAGCCACAGCCACCTCCCAGGGTTCAGCACCCACATGGACCCAGGCCCTGTGAACAGCCCTCTTGGAGGGGGTCCCTGCCCCAAACGAGTCGGACACCCTCTCCAGCAGTCCCAGCACACAGGTCAGGGCATTGTTCTGGCCACGCTTTTCTCCAGCCGGCACAGAGGGCTTGCAGCTGCTGGGGGTTTTGTTTGGCTTTTTCTTTTTTCTCTTTCATGGCTGGGAGCTTATTGTGCATTTCCAACAGCAACCGGCTGACCCAGGTGATAATTCAGCTGCCACTCGGCCTGGCACTGGCACAAGTTGGACACGTTTCAGACACCTGACATCATGCAAGGAGGGAGGGAGACAAAAGGATCGATACCCTCTGCCCCAAAGGCAAACAAATGGCATCGATTTACTCCAGCGGCCATGGAGACTTGCAGGAATTATCTGGGATTCAGCAGCTCTCACGGAGACAAACTCCTCCATGTGTTTCTCTCCATAAGGGAAGTGGTTTCATCCCCCTGTGCCTCCTCCCCTGAGCAGTACTGTGGGGTGAGTTCCCATCTGCTCCCTCACTCAGATGTCCCAAACCCTCCAGGAGCACACACAGGGGCAAGAGGCCCCAGAAACCTGCCAGGCCTCCTGGGATCCCTCCTCGGAGGAGACAGATATTAAGTTGAAAACAGGGGATTTTGCTGCAAATAGGAACAATGCAGTTACAGGGTATGCAGACAGATGTGCAGAGAGAAGCAATCCATGCCTGTAGCTGCCAATGCCTCATTTCAGCTCCAGGGCATCCTCTGCGTGGAGCAGCTGAGTGGCTCTTGGGATACACACACAGCTCCCACCAGCATGGTCTGGGACCACAGGCTGGGTTCTGCTTCCCTGGAAAAGGGTCTTGGTCTGGGGTACTTATACCACATTCTCCTCCTGGGGTTCAGCTCAGACTCCCCCCTCCTCATGGTCTCTCCCAGCATTTCCTGCAGTCCATGACTCCAAGCTTGATGGAGGTCAGGAGTTAACACTTTTCTCTAAACTAGTCCCTCTGAACTGAATTCCCCTCTAAATTTTGGAGGGGATGTTTCCCTGGCAGGGCTCGGTGGGACCTCCCAGCCAGGCAATGAGCAAAACTCACCAAATCCTTTCTCAGCACTGGCCTGTAAACAGTCACAGCCCTCTGAGAGGGAGACACTGCCTTGTGGCACAAAACCCCATCCTCACCAGTGTGCTGGCAGGCTGCTGTTGCTCTTGGATTGTCCCAGGGGCTTTCCCCCAGAGCTGCTGTGCTCCTGCTGCCTTTTCCTCTCCTCTCCCTTCACCCTTACACTGCTCTTCTCGCTGCCCAGCTCGATACTCAGCCAGCGAGGACATAAGCCACTGATAAAAGGCTTTTATTTATTATTCAGCCATCTCCAGGGTTTCGGTGCCACAATGCATTACCCTACTTCCCATATCCATTATTTATTTCCTGGTTCAACACAGGTAAAGCTAAAGTGAATGTGAAAGATGTTTGAAGCCCATACACAAAAGATTAATCCAGCCCAGCTTCCCCAAGATGAAATCCCTTCTCTGCTCAAAACTTGGACTAAAGATGAAATCCTGCTCCTGCTGAAGTCAAAGAGAGTTTTTAATAATGGATTTAAAGGGCTCAAAGCCTTCACAGATATCTGAAGGAGGAGGGGTCCTGGTTGCAGGCTTCCCCTCCCAGGCAGCCCAAAGTGGGTCTGCCCCCCCACCCCTGTTTTGGGGCAGGGCTGCCCTCACCATCTCCCACACAAGTGGTTCTGAGCTCCCACTGCTGAGAGACCAAAACATCTTCGGATCTTGCTACTTCTTTCTTTTTTTTCTTTTCCTTTTTTTTTTTTTTTTTTTTTTTTTTGGCATTGAGCGTTTGAAGGGAAGTAAATTCAGGAACCGGAGCTGTTCCCGAGCCCTTGGGTCACAGCCTTACTGCCATCAGCAAAGGAAACAATCGAATTTCACCTCAACCCCCATGAAGCCCAGGCTGGCGCCGGGGCAATCCCTGCTGCCCTGCTCCCACCTCCTCGGGCTGCCCAGGGCTGGCACCCCCTCTGGGCACCAGTGCTGAGCTCCCCCGGACAGCATTTCTTCAGAGAACAACAGGATTTCTTTGGATAAATTGTGTCTCCAGGAAGGAGGGGGAGGAATTTTATCTTCCACACCTCAGTCCCAAGAGGAGAGTGAAGAAAGATCAGCTGAGATTATTCAGGCATTTATATTCTCAGGAAAGCCAGCACTCCAAGAAGATGGAAAAAAAATCTAAAAAAAGGGAAAAAAAGATCCAAAAAAAAAGGAAATGCTCCTTTTTTTTTGTCAACCCTGCTGCAAAGGATTGAGAAAGTCAGAGTAGGTAGGCTTGCAACACAGCCTTCACAAATGTGCTTTGCCATCCCTAGACCTACACTGGGACATGGAAGGGGAACTCCTCAGCACAGAGACATGCTGGCTTCCCTCCCTGCCTTCTCCCACCCCTTCCCACCTGCTGTCCCACCAGGCCCATGCAGATTTGCCTCCCCAGGCAATGTCCCTGCCAGGTTGGGCTCCAGGGACCCCACCTCTCCATGTCAGCTCCATGTCACCCTCCCCCTGCCTCCTTGCTCCAGGACTGGCTTCAGGATTCAGACTTCAGCTTTTTAGTCCAGATTTCAGCTGTGCCCAGCGGCAGCAGGATCTGGGAGATGTCCCATAGCTGCTTGTGCTAGGCATGAGCATCCCACGACCCTCCAGTCCCGTCCTGCTGGTACCAGCTCGGCGGAGCGATGTCCCTCAGAGGGCAGGGACACAGTGCTCAGGGTCAGGAGTTCAAAATCCGTGTCCCCCTCGATGCCCGTGTGGCTGCTCATCCAGGGCTTGCTGGAGAAGCGTGGTGGAGGATGGAGACCTACTGGGCACCTCTGTTCCCCAGCTCTCCTCGCTCTGCAAGAGCCGGGTCAGGAGAGGATGCTCCCCCTGTCCCAGCCACCCCCTTCACTGCAACAGAGCCAGCTCCAGGGGGCTGAAACCCTCCTCAGATATGCAAGATCTCCCAGCCAGGAGTGTTGATACAATGATTAGCGTGTTTGTTATGTTAAATACCACTACTTAAACACGCGGTGCCCTTCAGCCGGTGTTTGGGAGCCCGTGTCAATATTGGCTCGGGAGCAGCAGCAGCAGATAAGCAGGAGCGGGTGAGGAGTCCTCTGCCATGTGCCGCAAACAATGCCTTCGTCGTAGCTTTCAAACCTTCTTTGATCACTTCCCACAATTGTCTTGTCATCAGAAGAGGACTGCAGCTCTTTATAAATAACAGGAGCTTTGATGTAATATCGCTACATTTTCTCCTAATAAAATGGCCTCGATTCAGCCCAGCCCTGAGTAAAGCCCATAACTATTGCTTTTCTCTCTTTAAGAGCACACTTAAGTCCCTCGGAGAGCACGGGAAGGTGCATACGTGCCCAGTGTGGGGAGGATTCATCACACGCTGCAATTTAACCGTGCACTTAAGTGATTTGCTGAACTGGAGCATTAAATGAGAAGCAGCGATTTCTTTTAACTGCCTATAAATACCATAAGTTCTTCTCATAGCTGGAGCTACTTTTAATGACTGGTGCTTAGCTACATCGAAGTTTAAAACTCCGCGGAAAAAAAAAAAAGAAGAAAAAAAAAAAAGCCCTGCTTCAGCACATGGCTAACACAAAAGCAACATTTCTTGTCCATATGGAGAACATATTGGCTGAACTCAGCTACGAGGCGACCTTTATCTTCACTCGTGAGATGAGACCAATTAAGCCGGTGGTGACAGTGCTGCCGGTGAGTTATCACTCTCCTTCCTCGGGCAGACAAAGGTCAGCCGTGAGGCGATGGGACGCTCCTGCACCACGCTGGCCCTGCTACCTGTTGCCCTGAGACAGCGGCAGATGCCCACAGGCTGCTGCTCCCTGCATGGCCCGGTGGCTGATTTCCAGCTAATTGGGAGATTTTGGACCCCCCAACCTGAGGAGACGGTCTTCAGATGTATGTGTACACATAACGTATAAAACTGCATATATGCACACCCTGGCACTGTGCACGGCAGAGCTCCAGCCTGAGCAGCCTGAAGCAAACCCTTCCTGCAGTCCCAGGGGTTTCTCCCCCCGCCACCAGCCCCGTCCCACCGCGGGGCACAGCTGGGGACCGCGGGGCACACGGCGGCCTTGGAGCCATTCATCAGCACAGCCGGGTATCACGGCCGGGGCGCAGGGCAGCCACCTCCCCCCGGGGATGAATTACGGAGCAATAAACCACGCTCGTCTCAGCAGGAGCGTTTTATGCCTGCCGTCAATCAGGAGACACAAACAGCTCTGTTCCCGGCAGGACTGGCAGAAAGCGAGGCAAAAGTGGGTGCACAGGGATCCCGGGGATTTATGGGGGTCCCGGTCAGGGTGGAAGTGCTGGGCACCTTTGTACCTGGCTGCCCAAAGCTGCCCAGTTGAAAAATTCAATCACGAAGTAAGACCCCAAATCCACCAGGAGGAAGTGTGGAGGGTGGGGAGCTGGGTCCAGGGGAGGGTGAGGCAGAAGTGTTGCAGGTGCAGTTTTGCCGTGTGCTCATCCGTTTGATCTCTAATTGATAAAAGAGCATCATGTGAAAAAAAAAACCCGACGTTTTGGGATTTGAGGTTTTGGAGGAAGGGAGTTCAATATGTGTGTTTGGGGCTCACAAACCCTTTGATGGTCATTAGATACCTCAGTGCCTTGCTGAATATGGCCCTAAACATCTGCTTTCTCATTACTTAAAATTAGGAGAAAGAGCAAACTCCAAGCTGGCACATCCAAATGCCTGTATCCTAAGCACAAACACCTGGACAGGGAGAATATCTCCAGCTGATACCTGCTCTCTGGTGAATTTGCATTTTCCTACTAGGCTTGTTGCTCCAGTGGAGTGGAGCTGCTTTCTGCAGCATCCCAAACATCCCAATTCCAGCTCTCGGGGCAGCCAGCCTCTTGTCCAGACCTTAACCAAAAGGAAAAGGCAATAAAACTACAGACCCCAGTTCATTCTTCAAGAGGAAAGCTCAGATCCCCGAGCAGCACAAAGTCTGCAAACCTGTTTCACTGGGGTACAAAGGTTAAAACGAGCCACAGCAGCACAGTCACATCTTAACCTTGAAACCCCTTGGGTCGTGCCCCCTGCACTCCTTGGGCAGAAGCGCTGCCTGGCTGCCCCGGGAAAGCAGCGGAACAGCTCCTCCCCTCCCGTGTCCCAGTCAGACCCTCCCCTGGCACTGGGAGCACCAGTCTCGCTCATCTCCACGGGATCCCAACATGCACCTTGTTTCCTGCAGGAGACACTTCAAGGACATGAATAACAAGGGATAACGACACAACAACGTGCCATTCAAGTATTTATGAACGGGCTTTTCCCTGGCTCCAGGCCGATTCTATAAAGCCATCAGTTTTAATGAGTGTTTTGTTGTTACCTGATGTTTCAGGATCTTATATTTTTCCTTGCTCTGCTAAGAAAGTTTTCCTTGCTGTTGTATAGGTGTTTTTCCAAGCTAAAAATAGGACTATCTTTTTACCAATCAAGTCTGTCTGGGATTATGTATTCAAGGACCGTGACACAGAGATGTGGAATAAAGGTTTTATGAATCACAAAATTGAATTCTTTAGGGGCTGGCAGCATTTTTTCTGAATAAAACAACAACTTAATGTTCTACGTGTTGTACTTTATGAACTGGGACCTAAACTTATCTTGTACAAAGGAAATTACAGAGGCAATCATGGGAGGTCTTTTATTAGTACTTCTTCTCTCCCCAGCACAGAGGAGAATATGAATTGATTGTCAAAGATTTTTTAAGTGCCTTTGATTGAAGAGATGATCTCTGATAAGCTGCTGGAGGAAAATAGACGCCAACAGCTGCTCCATTTACCATCGCTTAGCCTCCGGTTCTGGCGGTTTGCTAAATAACTCTTTTACATTCACAAACACATCTCTGTGTCACGGCCATGCCACACACACCTCCCTGTCCTGTGAGCGTGGTGGGTGCCACATATTCCGTGGGGCTGCAGGAGAAGTTACACTGTGATTCTGGGAACACACCCAGGTCCTTCCCATCTCCCTAGCCTGCATGCTGGCTTTTTCCAACAGTGCTCCATCCCTTCTTAAGCTCAGGGAGAGAGAATCATTCCTGGTTTAGAGCCCAAGAGAGAAAATAAGCCACTGGTTGTCCAGGGCATTGTGTCTAGCAGATAATTAAAACATCAAGACTGAATCTTTACTGTTAATGAATTTTGAAGGGGTTGTTGATCCCTGCATAACTCTGCCACGTGTTTCCCCCTGCATCTTCCCCTCGCAGCTTATTACACCAAGCCATTGTCAGACCCATTTCATAGCTCTGGTAGCTGCTTATAGCCATTAATCACCTTTGCCCATGCCACACAGTTTGTGTTTATTTTGACACCATCACTGCCCATCTACTTCCCAGGCTGTGCACGGATCCCAGCCCAGAGGTGCCCAGCAGGAGGGTACTGCCAGCTCCCCTCCCTGCCCCAGCCTTTGCCTCTCCAATCTGACAAATCAGGACAGATGTGGGCATGAGCTGCCCCAACCCGTGCCAGGGTGCTGGGCTAGAGGCAGCACCAGCCTGTGTTGCTGGGGATGCTCAGTTTGGGGAGCCACAGCCGGGATCTGCTCCCTCCAGGGAGTATCCCCCATGGAGACCCTTTCCTGCTCCACCTCATTTATTAAATGAATCTAAATGACCCCCAGCTCATCAAACAGGGCCAAAGCAGGGTGCACATCTGCAACACCCACCTCTGCACACGGAGCAGCCCTACGAGAGCACAGCTGGAGCAGAAGGAGCCTCTCAGGTTGCAAGCGACTCTCCCGCCCCTCTCAGGCTGCGGGTGACTCCCCTGCCCAGTCCGTGACAAACACCTGCCCTGGGCACAGCATCACCCCGCAGATGCGGGAGCAGGGCCGGAGCAGTGGCCAGGGCAGCAGCCCCACACTCCCTCCTCAGCTGGCTGCAAAGCCTGACCCAACAGAAAAATTTACATCCCACACCTCTCCTGCAAGAGGTGCCTCGAGGCACCAAAAATCAGTCCCTCAGTACAGTTTTATTACTCAGTTCAAAGTGCAGTCAGAAGATGTCCAACGCGGCTTTCCTCCCCTCTCCCTCCCTCCATATAAAGGAGAGGAGGAAAATTAAGTTGCTGGCTGCTGTTGGCCCCATCCCTGCCCCGGGCACTCCCGAGGTGGCTCAGCAGCACTTCCACACGTGTTGCAGCCTGGTTTCTTGGCAGCCTGCATTTGATGCGATCCTGGAAAAAAGGCTCTGAGAAGCTCGCCGGGTCTGCATTTAGCACAAGCAACGCCTTTTCCAAAGGAAACACTTAAAGGGTTACACAAGAATAAAGCTAAAAGGGCTTGTAATTAGTCAGAGTTAGGCAGGGGCTAAATTAGCCAAGCAAAGTCATTACCCGCCTGAGATCTTCACTGCAAGGCAGCAGAGGATGCACACGCATCTCCTCGAGCTACAGGGACAGTCTGCTAGGAGGCTTTACTTATCGCAGGAAACCCCCAGTGCCTCAAATGAAGCACAGCTGCAAATCACTGGCCCTGCAGAGCGGCCACCTTGTCCTGCTGCAGCACAGGAGGAGCTGATGGGAGCACATAAACCTTGTTCCAAACCACCCTGACCTGGCCCGGGCACATTCTGCAGAGGGTTTCATGCCCTCTGACCTCCCTCACAGCTGACTGACCACTCTGGGGCAGATGGGAATAAAGCCAGGGATAAACTCTGGGGGGGGCTTTGCCTGCTGCCTCCCTCGTCGCCCCAGATGCTGCAGCTTCAAGAATGAGTGGGAAGAAATGCTGGTGGATTTTGGCCATTGCTTCTGATGGAGCACTTGCCAAGGCAGAACTGACATTTTCCTTCTACCATAATGCTCTTTCTGCTGGAAAACATCCCTTGGATGATGCCTGGGACTGAGGAATCAGAGCAGGTTATGCAAAAGATGACATCTTGGGCCAGAGCATCGTGATCAGACTGTGCTGGGAGTGTGGCTTTCAGGGAAACCCCTCCAGCCTGAGGGAATGGAACTGTGACTCACTGTGGAGATTCCTGAGCAGGAGCAGCCATGGCAGGCACAGGCAGGGCTCTCCAGGATGTTTGGGGGCAGTGGGGATGCAGGAGCAAGGACAGAACTGTCCACACAGGTCAGGTCTGCCCTTGCCACGTTTTCCTAACAGATGGGGGGAGGAGCTGTGTTTGTACCGTGGGCAGGTGTGAGATTATTGGAGAGATGGAGGGAAACTGAGGCAGCACTTTCTGCACCACAAACAGTTTCCAAGGTGCTGGAGGAGCATTGCTCCAGTGCCCTGACCCAGACATATATCCCTCCTGGGGATGAAACTGCCTGTTGCTGGAGGCCAGCTCTGCAGCTCAGGGAGGCACTGTATCAGGGCCAGAGCTGCCAACACCGTGACACACTGGCCGTGGGACACCCCCAGCTCTGCCAACCAAACACGGGAGATCCAATCTCCTCCTGGGATCTCTGAAGCACAGATACAAATCTGTCAGAATTTGTTTTCAGGATTCAATTCCATCATAACTGATACCATAAACATGAACTCAAACAAGCCCTACTGCTCTCTCCACAGTGGGAGTGCTGCTGGCCAGGCAGGATCCTGAGCACTGTAGTTATAGCAACAGGCACCGTCCTGATGGCAGCAGTTACACAACTCCCAGCTGCTCCTCAGAGAGTGCAACTCGCTGCACAAACCTCTGAGCAGAAACAGCCATCAAACCCCATGGGCAAGGGCTTGGGCATCCCTGGAAGTGGCCAAGGCCAGGTTGGACAGAGCTTGGAGCAAGCTGGTCCAGTGGAAGGTGTTCCTGCCTGTGGCAGGGGATTGGAATGGGATGGTCTTTAAAGTCCCTTCCAACCCAAATTATTCTGTGATTCTTTTGCACGAGCCCCCTTCCTGCAACACACCTGCCTCAGACACCTTGGGAGTTCCCCAGACACTTTCACACTGTCACCTGTGGGCACAGACCCCCAAAAAAGCAAGCTCCATGTGCCTCCTTTGCCTGCGCAGGCCCTAGAGTGTTCAATCCACGTTATACAGAACAACTCCAATGCCTGCTGCTGCCTCTGGGAGTAACACTCTTTTTGGCACACAGGGTGTGGGGGGTCAGCAAGGCACACTGGAGCCTGTAAGTGACACTTTGCTGATTTTCTTTTCTTCACCACACGAAGCCAGGCTAAAGAGCAGTTCTCTTCCTTACAGCTCAGACGCCCTGCTAGAAAATCAATAGTCATTCGGTGATACTCTGGCACTTGGCTGGCTGCATCACAATGCTTGGGAGGAGCAGCTCCCATTCGCCAGTCCCTGGAGCAAGCAGAAACCAGCAAGGGTCAGACTGGCCTTGGGCAGATAGTCTGGGGCCATGTGAGCAGCACAGCCTGACACATCCATCCAAAACCTCAGGAGTCTCATTTTGTGCCTGTCCAAGGGACTGCCCCAGACCATCAGATGGCAGAGAGCAGCCTGGAAACATGCCCTGGGCTCCCCACATCCTCCCCCAGCAGGGTAGCGCATGCCCCACTTCTCCCAACACATCCTGAAAGTCCTGGAAAACAGGGAGCACACCTTGCATCATCTTCATTAGAGCCCTGACAGGTTTATATGTCAGATTTATAAGAAACACATCCCAGCCTACACCAGCAACAGGTGGCCCCAGAGTGGAGCGTGGGTACCTGGAGCCTCTGTGGCAGGAGTGCAGGCAGGAAGCATCCTGGGACCAGCTCACAGATCAGCCACAGGCTCATCCAGAGAGACTACAGGGCACGAAGGTACCAATTTATTTACCTCACCTTGGCTTATTTACCTCCAGAAACAGAATAGGAATTACAGAATTCAGGGCTAGAAACAGGATCACTGCTTCAGGGCTAGGAACTGCCCCTGGATTCCTGAGCCAGCACAGGACAAGGATAAAGCAATGTGATTCTGTTCTTTGGCTTGACCAGGGAGCCAGGAGCAAAGGAAAGTGGGCATCAGCCATGGTTTAAAAAAATCAGGAAGCATAAAATAGCTTTGAGCTGCTTGAAACCAAACCCAAAAGCTGATGGAGAGGATGGCATCTTTGTTTAATGAAGAACAGAAATTGCTCTTTTCTGCAAATCCAGGACAGCACCAGCAGGGCCAGATTTCAGCAGGTTTCAAAGGGCAGCAGACACGGTATTTTTAAATGATAAATAAAATGTAATAGCCCTACCTCAGGAATACAATCGTCTGCTTTCAGTGCTCTCCTGTTCCTTTAATTCTTCTCCATCAGTGCAGATATATGAACTGCCACAAATCCCTGCCGCCTCCCCATCTGTGTGGCACAGCCGGCAGCACAGGACCTGCTCCGGGTTACAGCCGGATCGGGAAGCAAATCTCTCCCGGAGAGCAGCAGGGGAAGGACATGACTCTTTCCCCTGGGCGCTGTCTGTGATAAGAGGAGAATTAAGACCGCCAATCTATTTCTAATGGAGAGGTTACGAGAGGGCATTTTGGAAGCAATTGAAAGGTTGGTAAAGGGGCTCAGCCAGGAAATGTATGGAGTCTCATTACCTTTTATCTTCCGAGCACATAAAGTTTGCAGAATCTCTGTTTAGGTTAGCAGGAAAGCTCTGCAAGAATTATATATGCTGCCCACACGCTTATCAAGGAGAGCGAGCTGTGCTCTATCAGCCAGCTGTGGGGCTCGGCAGAGATAAAGATATCCCCCTGCCCAGCAGTGACTCGGGATAAATCATCCTGTCCTCACGCTGCCATTAGGCCTAACCTCTGCCTGGCCCCTTCCCGCTGTCACACCACTGAGCTGCCAGAGCCAGGGCCAGGAGCGTGGCTGGGGCTGTTTCCATAGCCCTGGGGCTCTCCCCGCAGTGAGGGAAAGCAGAGAGTGCTCAATTTACAGCGCAGCTGTGAATGCCCTGTTCTACAGAGCCATCGGGACCGCAGCTTAAATACGTGCACCAGGAAAAACAGTGTTTGGATCAGTTGGTTTCCAAGCTGGATCCCCAGGCTGGAGTCTGAGGGGCAGCTGGGGACCAGGGGCTGGCTGGGCAATACCCCTTTTTCTAGAGACAACCATCACCAGCTCCATGGGTGTCCTTGTCCCTTTTTGCCTTCAACCTGGCTGCCCAGCAGGTCCCATGGATCCCACGTCCATCAGCCCCCCAAGGCCCTGCTGCTGTTCTGCTGCACCACTGGACACAAATCCCATGGAAACATCTGGCTCCACCACTCACATTTTCCCCCAAGACCTCTGACAGCACCAGATCCATGAGATGCAGAAAACCACATGGGCCAAATGATTGTATGGGGAGGTTTAGGTTGGATATTAGGGAAAATTTCTTCACTGAAAGGGTGGTCAGGCTCTAGAACAGGCTGCCCAGGAAAGCAGTGAAGTCACCAACTCTAGAATTATTCAAAAAACCTGTGGATGTGGCACTTGACATGGGTTAGTGGTGAACACGGTTGTGCTGAGGTGACAGTTGGACTCAATGATCTTAGAGGGTTTTTCCAAACTAAACAGTCCTGTGATTCCATGATCCTGCCCTATTGCTGTGGCAACGAGGGTTTTCTCCAGCCCAAAGCACTGCTGGCAGCGTTGGCACTGTGGTGGGTGTGGAGAGGGGACAGCAGTGACAGCCTGGGCTGGGGGACAGCAGTGACAGCCTGGGCTGTCAGAGCAGCCCAGGCCCCGCGTGGGTGGTGTCACCGCCAGCGCTTAGGGACCATCAGAGCTGTGAAGGCAGCACAGAGATGTCCTCAGGTGCCAGAACCTGCTGCAAATCTCAGGACGTGCATACAGAGAGAGACAGCCACTGCCTGCAGTGTGTGTAACTCCAGAGTGTGGGCACAGATGGTGCTGAGGGCACTCAGGGCTGCCACGGCCACCCAGGGAAATCTGTCCCTTCCAATGTATCCAGCAGTGGTTACAAGGCATTCAGGAGGCTCAAACAGAGCTGGCTGGCCACAGACACACTGGGCTGCTGTGTCTGCCATCAGCCAGTGCCACCAAGGCATGAAAAGTAGTGATGCACATAACCCACGTCCCAGAAGACTCATTGGTTTGTTTAAGCACAGTATTTACACCAGGAAAAGATAACTGCCTGCGTGAAAGAGAACAAATTAAAATTCAATTTCGTCTATACCAAATAAACGGTCTCATCAGTGGGAGGATGGTAGAGATATATTGGTACTCACATAATTCCTTGGTGGATTTTATGGGCCAATTGATAAAAAATATTCTCATGAGAGCAATGCACATTATTTCTAGAGCTCCAGTATTTTACTAGCGAGGCAACGTAGAGATGTGTGATTTACACACTGTGCGCAGAGGGCTACCCCGGCGTGGGCAACAGAAGCACAAGTGCTCCATGGATAATTCTCCCCTGGAATCAAGGCACAATGCCTCTGTTTGGCCTGTGGAGAAATGACAACCTAAGCCAGGATTTTTGTGTCTGTTGTAGACCAAGGTGGCACATGGAGCACACAAGTGATGTAGACAAGATGTAGTCACACCTCCAGTGCACTTCCTGTGTGCACAAAGCCCTCCCTTACCTGTGGGCTCAAGGGCATGAACAGTAAAATAAAAGCAAACAAACATGATTTTTCTGAGCTTTGAGTTTTCTGGTCTCTTTGAATCCAAAAGTCCTGTCTCTGCTCATTTAGTTAATTAGTGTCAGCTCCACAGAAAAGAGCACTCTGAAGCTCAAACTCTGGAGCACCAACTTGAAGCTCACAGGAAATCTACCCTGAAACTTGGAAATCAGGCACTTGACTGATAACAGCATTTTGCATTTTACTACACCACTGCTCTCTGACCCTGCTCTGCTGCCTCTGGCACATCAGGGAAGCCCAGGACTCCAAGGAAGTTTTTCAGTGGGATTCACTTCACCCAGCTCAAGCTCTTCACCCCAGGCACAACCTCTCACCCCTGGGACTGGGAAGGAGACACAGCTGTGACAGAGGGCTGTGCCAGGAAATATTTACTGGGTTTCAACATCCATCTGTTGAGTTTTTATTTATTTATTTATTTATTTATTTATGCACCTTTGCATTAATATACATCACAGCTCAGCCAATGATTTTTGGCATAAATTTATAATAAAATAATCCAAGATGGTAAAACCAACACTGACTTCATTACTTCTGAGTGTACCAGTCACTGTAATCAACTTTGCCATCTTTTAGGCCACTCAGCAGTTTTGTCTCTGCTCATCTGTACTGACACATGTAGCTATTTTATTAAAATCTAATCCAACTACAGAATAAATAAAAATCCAATAATAATACTGAGGTCTAATTAAGGATGAAAATTTGTTGCCATCTCTCTAGATTGAACTGTCTTTGTTTTACTTCACAAATTTGTACTCATGTCAGTCAGCTCATCAGGCTTTTCTAGGCATGTAGATGATTCCAGGGGAGGGATAAGACCCTGGAGAGTCACCCTGGTGATGGTGACACAACCTGAGCAGTGCTTGGGCAGGTTCAGGTAAAGAAGCAGCCTTTGATTTTGCTGATTACATCTTGGCTTGGATCAAATCTTACTTTCCAAAAGGCATTTCCATGGCTTCAGAGTGTTCACCATGAAACAGGGATTTTTGGTATTTCTTGGGTATTTTCAACAGCAGGAATAGCTGCTGCATCCCTCAGCCAGAGATACCCAATTTAGCACCTTGTGGGAGGCAGCTGGCCACAGTTTGCAGGGCTGCCTTGGGGGCTGCAGCCTCTGTGTCTGTCACGAGAGAGCTGAATGTTCGTGAGCTGGTAACATTTGGGTCTGTCAGATCTCAACAAATTGTGCAGGTCCATGTGCAAAGCAGACCCAGCAGATCAGGCACTGAGGATTTCCAGGCTGACCACTCCACTTGAAATTAGATGTTGTTGCTGTGTCAGCTTGGCTCCACACCTTGTATTCTCCCTCTGGCCACCTGTTTGTTTCTTTAAACTGCAGGAGTAGCTTCTCAGAGCACCAAAACTGACCCAAACTGTGAGAAGACACAAGGATGTGACCAGACACTTGCAAATTGCTGCAGTGAGCAGTGATTGGAGCCTCCAGTACCAGCACCACGTGGGTTTGCACCACTTCCCTCTAACACAATGTGCCTGTGCTACCTTGTGGGAATGGGGGGCTTTTCTGGATCCCCAAACTACAACAAACACTCATAAAAACACATCCTAATCAATAATTTATTATACTGAGATGGCAGCATAATTAAGTAACCGGAGGGCTTTGGGCAAATATCTGGTAGCATAAGGTGTGACGGGCTTTTGGCACGAGTTTTATTTAAACACGTTGGATCAATTTGAATCAATCTGACATGTACACACTTCAGGGCATGGCTAGTGTCAAATCAATTAAACTCCTTATGACTTTATGATTAGAAACCTGAGGTTAAAAACATTAATATAAAATTGCAGTTTATAAAGTGAAAAGTAAAATCCCAGCGTAACATTTCATAAAGATCACAGGAACATTATATAAGCTTCATTAAACAAACAAGGTAAGAGTAATTAGGCTGTAAATTGAGTACAGTAGTTAAAAAAAGAGGAAACTATAATTAGGAGGTGATGGCCACTTAGCCAAAGATAAGGAATTATGGAGAACTGTGCAATTTCAAACAAAAACACAGTTGATTTCCTCATGGGATGGTGCTTCCAAACGAAACCTTCAGTAGCAGAAGCTGGTTGGAGCAAATAGATGCAGGACAGGCAAGCAAAGAAATTGGTCTGAAATTGGCCTGGAAAGAGACAAAACCCCTACATTAAGCAGCAAGGCACAGATAGGGCTGGTATAAAATAGTGAATAAATTCCTGATTTGTATCATAGCCACAAGTTGTGCTCTGAAGCTGTGGTTCAGCAGAGCACTGAGCAGGTGCTCAGGTCTTCCCTGTGGGGAGAACGTACGTGTAAGTCCCACTAATTCACATGTACAGGACTAAAATGTGACCTGATAAGGAATGGGTTCAAGGTGGGGGCTTGGGAGCATTTCTAGGGGAAGGTCTGCCAATAGATTTTGCCTTCTTGTGCATTTAGTGTAGGAATTGTCAAATTCAAACATGCCACTCCCGACTAAGACAATTAACAGAAATCCCACAAGGACTAAATCCTTCCAATGAGCATTTAGAGCATGATGGTTTTGCTGCTTTTCTGGCTTGGCACAAGTGATCCAAACAGATCCAAACTATCCCTAGCACAACTGCATCCTCAAGCAGATTCATGCTTCCAAACAGTGTGAGACAGCCTGTGATTCTCCTTCAGAAATATGGATAGCAATGTTGCGTGAGTTTTATCTGCCCTACCCAAAACATATCTGTTAATACAAAAAACCACTGTGGATGAGAAAATGGAAGGGGCTTCCCTGCAGCTTCCTCTCTTACACACGTGGCATGAATCCCTTCTGAGGGCACTCAGCCACAAATGCCAAAGGGCAGGGTCCAAAGTCCTCAAAGTTATCAGGAAAACTCATCAGCCCCAGTGAGCTTTGCACAGGGCCTGGTGCCAGCAGATCTCCTTCACTCTTTGTTTTAATGGGGTTGAGGGGGTTGTTTAACAGGGGAGGCCCACACACGGCTGTGGGAACTTAACCTTCGCTCACACCCAAATGGATGTTTCTGTAGAGATGTGGAGGATCTGAAGAATAAAAATGTAAAATGTAGAATCATTAGAAGGCTTAGAAGGGATCCTAGAGATCATCTTGGACAATCCTAACTGATTTCAGGCAGAGAAAGGACTTCCAGCAGACCCTGCAGCTCAGGTCAGGTGTTGCCCTCTGTGGTGGTGTCACAGTGTGCCCAGTGTGCCCAGTGTGCCCAGTGTGCCCAGTCCCACAGCCAGGTGAATAAGAATCTTCCCACACTGCAGCCCAGGTGTTTTCAGGCAGCCCAGCTCCGTGTCCTTCTCTCCCCATCCTTCTCCCTGGAAAGCCCCTGCCACACACCCAGGCCCACACAGCTCATTGTGGGATGTATGTCTGTCTATCTATGACCAGACAGTTTCACTTCACACATAAAGGCATCTGGCCCCCTTCTCCTCTCTCCTGCAGCCTTTGCTGCATCATCCCCTGCCCGGAGGGGTCTGCAGCAAACACAGGACCTCTTTCACATCCACACACCAAGCCAGGCTGTGAGAGCCTCCCAAACCCCACCACAGCATCCCAACAGCTCAGAAAATAAGGTATAAAGACTTGAAACAAGCCCCAAATCTGCCACTTTGAACTTCTTGGCAACCGGTTCAGAGCCTTTGAAGCTGCATCCCAGTCCCACCTCCCTCTGGGTTCAAATGCAGAGCAGCCCACGTGCCTCCCTCAGCTGGCCAGCACATTGGGACAGCACATGGATGGGGGCTGCAGCACCCTGGCAGACCACCGGCACCACAACAGACCACCAGCACCCTAAAAAACCCACCAGCACTTCAGCAGACCCACCAACACCTCAGCAGATGCATCAGCACCCCAACAGACCCCAAGTACTCGGCAAGGAGCCTCAAGGGAGAAAGTTGTGGGGAAGGCAGCAGCTGGGGGTTCTGTAGGGAATTAATGAACAGAAAGAAGGGATGGGCCACTGTGGTGAGGCATAAGGCCCCTGGGATCAGACCCTAAAGGCTGCGGTATGTGAGTCAGGCCCCACAGCCGTGACCTTGGGTTAGAGCATGGGGAGGTTTGATTCGTTGCCCGAGGCTCGGCTGGTTCCCTGGTGGGTTTTGGCTTGGTTTTCAGGGGTGGGATGACTCATTTCTCCATGCTTTTCCTCCTGCCCAGAAAGGTGAGAAACTGCTAAAACCCAGAGAAACCCCTGAAGTTGGTGATATTTCCTGTGACTTTGCTGCAGGCGCCAGAAACCATCTGACCCCTGGGGAAAGGGCTCCGTGTGTGCAAATGGGAGGAGAAAAACTGGTTCTGTCACACAAGTGCTGGGGCCATGGTGGCCAGGTGACACTGTCCAGCCTCCCCCCTGTAGAGGACAGGGCAATGAGCCTTAAGTAGGCCTTGAGGGGCTCACAGAGACCCCCCTGCCTGGCTGTGCCACTGCAAGGATCTGGAGTGGCGAGTGGGATGGGAAGGGGAGCCAGCAAGGGAGGATTTTATGAGCTGGCACAGGGCAAGTGGCCAGGGACGCCTGAGCGCTGGCTGGGAGCCAGCACGACGCTCCTGCATTTATTAGGGGACCCGCTGGCTTGCCAGGAAATTACACAACAGTTAAATACTTTATACGCTGAACTAGTTTATTAAGGAACTGCTTGAGATTCTTTCATGGGGGACCGCTCTGGCAATGATGATGCTGCGAGCAGGAGCTGGCCCCAGGACGTGGCACAGGCCGTGGCACGGTGTGAGGCTCGGTGACATGGTGCTGCTGCGCTGCTGCTCGCAGGGAACAGGAGCACAGTGTGCAGGAAAAAGATTCATAAAATGGGAGAACTCTCCCAGGAGGCTGCAAACAAATCCAGAAGAGCAAATCCCAACAGGCATCTACAGTTACACATCGGCAAAGTCCTAGCCGCAGCACAGGCGGGCAAACCCATGTGGGTTTTTAATCTGTGAGTGTGGGCACTGGTGGACAAAAACCACAGCAGGATAAATCCCACGGGAAATAAATGCTTGTTCCATGCCTGGAATGAACACACTCCCACCAGGGCTCCCTGTGCCAGCACCCCTGCCCTGCTGTGCTCTCTGGAGATGGGATCAGACCCCACTGTGCTTTCTCAGGTCTCCACTAATTTTCCACGGATGCAAACCCAGCTGTGACTCAGCTTGGCCTCACGCACCAGGCAGGCTCTAGAGGCTGCCAGGATGGTAAATGCCAGCACAGCAACTAATGAGGAATAATCCCTGCAGGTGAGGAGTGACTCAGGTGCAGACCCTGGGCTCACAGGTGCCAAAGCCAACACAGAAAAATGACAAACAGTAAGCCTTGAGACTAGAAATGAAACGATGCACTCAGTGAGAAGGTCATGGTATGGACTGGTCAGAAAAGCCATCAAGGATGTTGCAAATAAACAAAGGAAAAAAAAGCCCTCACATTTTCTTATGGCAGTGAAGGAGCATTGGGCTCCTGCCTGACACGACGTGCTGGCGGCAGAGGGACTTTGCAGAGGGACAGGACTATGGCCAGGGGTTGCACACTCATTCCTACAACACACCCAGCCCCAGGGAGCACCCAGGTTTTGGCCAGTGGCCTCGGGCACAGCACCAGTTATCTGCAGGGGCAGGGAAAGCCCTCACTTCTTTAGGAGGGGAGGGCAACCTTTTCTGATTAAGCAGGAAATTCAGGGAGCCTGTAACCACCAGGGTGGCTCTGGCAGGGAGCTCCTCAAAGAGGGCGTGAGAATTAATCTTAGATTGGATATTATATAGGAAATTATCTGACACTGGCTACTAGGAAAATGTTCTTCACTTGAAGGGTTGTCAAGCCCTAGAACAGGCTGCCCAGGGCAGTGGTGGAGTCGTCATCCCTGGAGGGATTTAAAAGAAGTGGATGTGGCACTTGGAGACATGGGATTTAAGACATGTGGATGTGGCACTTGGAGACTGGCACTGGCAGTGCTGGGTTAACAGTTGGACTTATGGTCTTAGAGGTCTTTTCCAGCCTAAATTATTCTGTGATTCCATGAAAATTGCCTCTGCCCACACAAACCAGAAGGGTGGCACGTGGCAGGAGCAGCACACCCATTATCAGGATGACAGTGGCCATTCTGCACCTCCCAGTGAGGAGCAGCAGAAAATGAGTTTTCCATGGCCAGAACAACTGTCAGCACAGTGTTTGCATCTCATCGATCACCTCTGGAGAGAACGGGGACAGCGAGTGCGCTGACCTTTCCAGGGAAGCACCGCGTATCTGCGCCGGCCGCTGCCGGGCTGGAACGCACGGCTTGGCTGCTACCCTGAACAAAAGGATGTGTCTCGCTCCCCCGGCCTCGAGGGCACAGGAATCATGTCCCTCCTGTGCCAGAAGAATGGATTTCCCCTTGGCTTTGCCCAGAATTCGCTACCTCGCTGCACAAGGCCTTCTCCCAGCACCTGCTTCCCTGTGCTCCCACTCCTTTGCCTTCTGACTTTGAAGACAAAGCTGTGGGAGGTGCTCTGCCCTCAGGCCGCTCTGCTCCTGGACAACCCAGGCACACACAGCCCAGTGGGCACTAGATCATGTACGACTGCTGGAGTGTCACCAGCAAGGATGTGGCAAGCAGCAGCTATGGCCACTCACCCATGAAATGTAAATTTAATGCAACTATTTGCAATGTAAAGTGCTTTGCACTTTGAAAAATATGCTATTATTTGTGCCTTTTATTGGAGAGAGGGGGAAAAATACATTCAGAAACAGTCTCTTGTGCGTGTTCAGTTCTTTCTGCCTCCAGAGTTATGGAGTTTATATTGAAATTTAGCAGCTGTGGGATCTGTGGACCAACAGTGCCATCACCACTAAATCATCTCTTATTTAGCTAATGCCCTTCATCGCTTGCACTCGCCTGCAAAAGCTACATCTAGAATAGAAAATTACCTGCCAGGCTCCCAGCACACTGGTCAGGAAAATTCCTCCTTCCTTCAGTTCCTACAAAATGCATCATCCCAATAATACCAACAATGTGTTTATAAATATTTCAGGACTACTGGGTTTATTCTTCGGTAGTAATAACAATCTCCTATGAGTCTTTTTTTTTTTTTTTGTGGTTTTCATTCCCCTTACCAAAAGTGTCCACCTGAAAACAGTGAAATCCATTGGGAAGGAATAAATGCATTAAAGACTGTTTAATCCACCATTGTCCCAACGGCAATATTTTATTCTATTTAAAATTACAATAAAGACTTAACTTTCTAGTTAATATCATATTAAGGAGCTGGTTTTTTAATTGCACATCTGTAGATATTAACAAAGCAAGAAGAAAGTGTTCATTCGCCAACAGGAATATTTCAATTAATTCGACATATCGTGGGTTGGTTTTCAGTCATTTCCTGACATTCAAATTCATAGAATCATAGAATTTGAGAATGGTTTGGGTTAGTGGGTACCTTAAAGGCCATCTAGATCCAGCTCTTGTGGGAGGTGGCTGCAAAGGACATTCATCAGAGCAGAGCCACCCCCAGCCCAGGTGAGCTGCAGGAGTTTTCTGCATCAGCCTGGTGGCACAGAAAATTGGAGATTGGTGATGGTGAAGGAGATTTTCATCATTTAGTGAGGTAAGAGGCAGAGATAAACACTTGTGGGGGCTGCAAGGCTGGTGGGAGTGGTCTTACCTCACACCTCATTAAGTGACCAGAAAGCTTCATCTGCTGTCACCGAGGGCTACACTAAGGGGACCTGGTGGTTTTCACGGACTTGGCTCCAGGAGACAGCAAAACTTACCCTGAGCACTTCTTTAAAGCCACAGCCTTCGTGATGGCTAATAGAAAAAAAAACAGGGAGAAGGGCAAAATGAGGGTCAGTGAAAGCTGTACAGGTGGCTTGCACTAATTTGGTGCACCACAAAGGACAGTGGGAAGGAAGGGAACTCAGTGCAGAGAAATCCCAAAACCTTATTGCAAGATCTGCAAAGCTTCTGGCATGGGAAGCCAGGGAACAGAGCACTTCACGCAGCAGAGAATTATTATGAAAGACCATCATTTTCTGGCTTAAATGGATGAAAATTGGGATTTACCAAGGTAAAGCCTAAAGTAACAACTAAGCAACAGAAATAGCCATCCCAGAAAGCCAGATTGTGCTGAACTGACCCCAAACACGAGGATGCTGGTCCAGGTTCCCTCCCCAGGTGCAGAGGTGACCCTGCAGGGCTTTTGGGCAGGGCAGGCTGGACGTGGGGACACCCTGCTCATGGACCCACTGTGTTCACTCCCCAAACACTGCTCTCAGTGCCTCCCAGCAGAGCTGTCACTGCAGGGACCAGAGGATTCAGACAGCCAGTGCTCACGTAGGACCTTGCAAGTGTCCAGGGCAGCTGTCCCCAAGGATGAGCGTGGGCAGTGACTTGGGTCAGGCTTGGCCTCAGCTCCCCTCACCCCAACAGACCCCAGAGACCCGAGGCCATGGGGTCCCAGCACATCCATCATCTCCTTCCCAAGCTTCTGCCACTTTCCTGCCCAGTTTTCCTTCTCATTCAGCACACACAGGCACGGGTTAAAACCTAAAGCCATTTATACTAATTATGCTGAAGGTTGTCTACAGATAATGCAGCAAATAACACTGGATTTGGAAAAAAACTCCACTCTTAGCTTTAATAAAAGCATTTCAAAGCCCTGGAAGGTTATTTATAGGGTGTGTAAATGTAACTGGAGGGGAGGCAGAGTAAAAGGAGTTCAAAGGGTGTCTGTGAAAAGAAAAAAACCCACTGTGTTATTGACACTGCTTCCTGCTTTCTCACACTCAACAACCTTCTTAAAACAAACTAGAGGAAACAACAACAAAAAAAAGCTACTGAGAGCTATTTGAGATTAAATAATACTTTTTGACAGCTGGTAGGAAAGGGACTGGTTCTGCATTCATGCTTACAATAGCATGCTGCTCCCAACCCTAGCTGGCATTGTAGAAGCATCTGAAAGCCCAGAGGGAGCTGCGGGTCGGGGCTGGCAGGGACACGGGGATGGCAGGGAGATGGGGACAGGGATGGCAGCAGGATGGTGGCTGTGGGAAGAGCTGAGCTCTTTCCTGCAGTGTCAGTGGGCTGAGGTGCTGCCACAAGGTTCTCCCCTGGACCATCATCCCCCGGCATCACCCACGGCTCCAGGGGTATCTTTGTAGGATAAGTGGTTTTCATCCCCCCAGGCTGAGCTCACTGCTTTCCATCTCGTGAGGACTCCAATTATTTTGGGATGCAGCTCTGGCCTCCCTGCCACAGTTGCTGCCACTGGGCTTTGGTGGGAGACAGCACCAGCTGCTGGGGGCTGCCCACGCAGGCTCAGTTCAGGATACGTGGGAGAAATATTCCTGGCAGAAACTTGGCTTTAGGCAAAAATAAAATCATGTAGTGCCAGCGTTTCCTCGTGGCTTTGGAGCATCCGTAGGCTGAACATGGTTAAGAGGAAGGCTGAGGTCTGCCCTGCAGCTCCCAACTTCTCCAAGGAGCACCTTCCCACTCCTGATCCCTGGCCATGCCTGCCCCTCAGGAAAGCCACCCCTGTGCACCCTACAGAAAACCCTCGGATTTCTCCTTCAGCAGGCTCATCTGCAGATTCATCCACACCATTTTCCTTGCAGGATCTTTCCAAACCCAATGGCTCACACCTTTTCTTCTGCTCTGTCTGGGGAATGGCCAGAAGATCTTTGGCTGCCAAGAAGTCTGTGTGGGGTTGTAACAAATGTTCTCCATTGCAGCAGAAAGGAAAATAAAAAAAAGAAGAAGTGATGGAGGAGGAAGAGAGTTAAATTCCTTAAAAGAACCAGGGTGGGGAGGGAGGCACACCTGGATAAGGACAAGGATTACATCCCTTCGGTTCATCCAGCCCCAAGAGGGAAATGCAGGCAGGTGCCCTGCTGTGTCCTGAAGTCCTGCCTGGAAACCTGCCCCAATCCTCCTGCTTCCAAAAAATTTTGCACTGAGTGCTAATGAAGCTGGGAGGATTGGAATCACAGGACATGAAAGCTGCACAAACATAGATCCTGTAAACAGTCTTCATCTTCTGCTGCTCCCTTAAAATGCAAACCCATGCAACCACATTACACTCGGAACTGCTGAGTGAGCAGAGAGCCCCGGGGCCCGGAGCCCGTATTCCAAATGAGGAAATCGCTGTGGCCGGCCAGGACCAGCCCGTCAGCCCCGGGCTCTGCTAATGAGCACTTCCCACACGGATACAACAGCTCCGTTTGGGGGGTCCATCCCAGCCCTCCTCTTGCGTGGTTTGGGGCAGAGGCATCTTCAAGCAGAGTGGAGGAGGGTTTGGATGTGCTTGGCTGAGCAGAGCAGCTTGGAGGGGAGTGATGCAGGGTGAAAACATCAGCATCTAAAGCACTTTCCTCTTTGCAGAAGCCAGCGTGGTGCAGGAGAGCCGTGGGCTCGGCTGGCTGCTCCTTTCCTGCTCCAGAGAGCCAGCCAGCGTGTCAGATATTCATTCATTTTGGGTTAACTATCTTTTCCATTTCTGAACAGCTTCAATTTTCCTGATGTCTCGGGGAATGGTTTATGAGGAAATAGAGCCTTGAGGGTGGACAGATGGAGAAAAATCTCCCTTCTCACCAAATTGATCACTATAATCTTTCATCTGCTCAGCGCAGGCCTGGGCTGCTGGCATGTGGAGGTGCCACGGCTTTACCTGTGGATCAGTGTGTCCGGAGGCACGGAGCTTTTGCAGCAAGGCTGGGAGGAGGATGCACAGCACAAACCCAGACCATTGCACCTGACAGAAGGAAGAGGAAAGGAGATGGGGGAGTTCAGAGCTGGGGTCCTGAGCAGCCTCAGGGTTTGCCCACAGACAGCACTGGCACAGATTTAATTGCTGCCCTTGCCCCCTCCCTCTGCTACTGCTGTTCTGGGGCATGGAGGAGCTTCACATCTTTGCTGCTAATAAGGAGAGAAGAGAAACCCGCTGTCCTTGTTGTGAAGCACTTGTGTAACAACACATCCACGCCACAGGCTGTAACCAGAACTCTAACAGTGCTTGACAGGGACACACTGTGGGATCTCCAGTGCTGGCAAAGCTCAGGAAGGGGTTAAATAAACAGCTTCTGGGAATGATTTTGACAGGGATCAACCTGCCTGAGGGCAGGAAAAGAGATCTTGCAAGGTCTGTTTCCTTCTGGTATTCCCTGATGCAATGACATCACGGATACATTTTCCCCTGCAGAGTTCTGGGGTTGCTGAAAACGTGACCAGCTCAAGCTGGTGCCAGTGGAAGAAACATCTTCCCTCAGTGGGAAACATTGGTTAGCTGGTATTAAGCAAAATAAATAAGAAAGGAACATGCAAGGAACCATCCTGATATCCCAAATTCAAGCAGGTCTAGAGGGAAGAAGCTGAGCCTACACCAGTACATGGTGTAATTCAAGTGCCTGCACCCAGACACTCAGGGTGGAGCCCAGGTGGTTCATTTGACCATCACCCTTGTGGTCCCCAGACAGTTTCTCAATCCCCATCCTCCCCCAGGGCTCACTTTTCACTTCCAGGCTGTCCAAGTCACTCAGGAGAGCAGCCCCAGCCCGCCCAGCTGACCCCAACCTGCTCACTGGTGGCACCCAGGAGGGCAGGACAATGGCCCAGCCATGGGGAGGGCTCTTGCCAGGATCCCCAGCAGCAGAAGTGAATCCAGACCTGGGATGGACACATCGATGGGAGGCCTGTTGGTCAAGCCATGGGGTGAGGCAGCCTCTGAGCCAGCACCCAGGGAGATCCCCCACATCCTCCTCTCCTTCAGCTCCAGCCGCTCCCGTGACTCTCAATTAACATTTAAGATTTCACTGAATAGCTGGCTGATTTATTTCATTTCTAGGGCCAGTAATTTATGGAAATATATTCTTAAAAATCAAACAGAATGCACTTTACTAATAGCTGGGCCATTCTCTGACATTTCGCAGAGTAAATGAGCATCTGTACCCAGTGGCGTGTTGTCCCATGACTGAACCCCTATAAAGGGCTTCAAAAATATCTATTAGCCAAGCTCATTAGCTTAAATATCATTAAAATAAATTATATTTCTCTACACATGGGCCCCAAAGTGAACACTACTCTCAGCGGTTACAGGTCAAACGCTCACTTACTCTAAAGACTCTGTGCTGAAAATAGAAAGGGTGTTAAAATTAGTTTACACATCTGCAATGGTACAGAAATGATGTGCCCGTGCCTCACTGATCAGTTTAAAAGCATTAACATTGAATATGAAGAATTTCCTTTTCCAGAAAAACCAACTTTAAGATTTCCTGCTGGTTCTGTGAACATTAAAAAGATCTTTACCTTAATTGTTCAGCTTTTTAGATTTATTCATGTATCCATGTCTCCTGTTTAGAGACCCAGCTTAAGGGAATAATTCAAGGTGGGTTTATTTCGGTGTAGCACAGTTTCTCACATTTCTGCTTTCAGTTCAGGGGGGTGCTTTGTTTATTTTCCCATTAATCAGGCATAAAATAAACAAAAGTAGCACCAGCTCCATTGAAACCACACCAGCTCAATTAGGCTGATTTAAACCACTCCCCATCAGCAGGGCTGATTTACAGCCCCTGCCCGGCGCCGCACAGGCCCCGCTCCCGCGTCCCGCTGTGCTCAACGCTCCTCTGCCTCCAGCAGCTGCCACCAAGGGACTCCCTGCCCATCCCAGCCCTTGTCCCCAGCCAGGATGTGGCAATGGGCTCGCTGGTGGCCCACAAAGTGCCATCCTCACACAACAGACAAGACAGGTATACCTGGAGATGATGCAGCAGCAGGCAATGGACCTTCAACCCATCCAGCAGGTATTTTTGAAGAGCAGAGATGATGATTTATGTTGTGGTGGCTTTGCTGAGCTCAGGCTGCCAAAAGGGAGCTTGCCCTTCTCTTTTCTTGTTATGCCTCAACATCAAGTTGTTTTCAAAACTCCAAACAGTTGCATTTGCATGATTGTAGGGGCTTAAAAGGCTGGAGAGGGACTTTTCATAAGGATTGTAGTGACAAGAGGGAATGGGCAGGTTTAGATTAGACACTAAGAAGAAATTCTTCACTGTAAGGGTGGGGAGGCCCTGGCACAGGTTGGCCAGAGCAGCTGTGGCTACCCTTGGATCCCTGCAAGTGTCCAAGGCCAGGCTGGACGGGGCTTGGAGCAGCCTGGGATAGTGGAAGGTGTCCCTGCCCATGGCAGCAGAGATAGAACAGGATGGTCTCTAGGATCCCTTCCAACCCATTCCACGATTCCATGATTTTTGTTAGAATATGGACGTTGATAAGATGTAGTGGCATCACCAAGGACAGAACTGGGGGGGAGTGTGGTTGCAGAGGTAACACAGCCCTTGCTGTGCTCTACTCGACCCCATGTTATGGGCAAAGAGATCCGGGGTGGCTCCAACGGCCCTGGGCTGAATTTGCAGAAGTTAAAGTTCCTGATGAATAATCTCGTCACGGCACAGCGAACACGGCAGCCCACAGAGTGATTTTCACAGCCAGCTCCTGACAGGCTGAAGCAACAAGACCTTTTGACCTCGAAAGAACACCCTCCCAAAACGCCGTTCGGGCACATACCTGCACCCCAACCCCGCAGCTGCTCTAACTGCAAACCAGGGCTGCATCTCAGTCATCTCGGGAGAGAAAAGCACATGTAATTACCAAAGCAATTTGTGTGTTACTATTCTCAAAGCATCCCATGAGTTGTATTTTCCTTGTTAGCAGCACCTCGAGAACATTGCTGCCAGTGTAAGAGAAACCCAGCACTGAGGTCCCCCCGTCCGGACTGTGACAGATTGCTCGGAGAAACAACGGGGTGATTGAGGACCTGGACTAATCACGGCAATTGATATAAATTACCGTGTCAGCTACACCGATGCCGCAGTCTGCAGGTTCACACCTCATTAAGCTTCCAAGTGCCAAATGAATCAACAGGGTTCAGCAGAACCATTCTTAATTAATTGTTGTAGCAATAGGGAAAAAGTAACGGAAAAAGAGAATCAGAACTCCCGGCGCGGGCGGGCGGGCTTGCACAGACTGAAACTCTGCTCCGATTTAGCATTTGAGATTAAAGACGCCCACGGACTAATCTCAGCCAGCAAAGAATTGCCAGGGGCTGGTGTTGGACTAGGGTGGAGTGAAAATTCAGGCTGGAGACTTGCAGACCTTTTTCCTCGAGTTGTGCAGTGTGTTTTGCATGAAGCTCTTCTGTCGCCTGTGAAATCTCCAGGTTTCAATTTCCCACCCCACCCGCAGCGGGCAGAGGCCACTGCTGGGCACCTTGGAGCCTCTTGGAGCTGATGGAAATTGCAATTCAGCAGCTTATTTTTAAGCCAAATGTGTCCATTTTTTCCTCTTTATTCCCCAAAGCAAGATGCAAACTTACCAGCGAGGGACGAGGCCAGGAAAGCTGTGGTCGCACCTCTGGCTGAGCTCCCAACCTCTTTCTCCACGGACTCCAGCGTGCCAGGCTGCTGGAAGGACACAAAGTCAAGCTCGGGACAGAACGGCAGCAGCCACAAGTGAGTTTGAAAAGCAAAGGACACTTCAGTCACAATATCCTTGTCCTCCCAGGGGACTGTCCTCCAGCACAGGGCAGCGCCCAGAAGTCTCATCAAAGCCTGGAAGTCCTGGAGCTCAGGGAATGCTGAGGAAAGGCCAGCACAGCCTGTGGGCTCATGGCATCTCCTGTGGCTGAGCACAGAGCCAGCCTCCACAGGCACTTCTTGTGGCATCTTTAGGATGGATTCAACACAGCAGCAGCATCCAGCTCCCCAGAGTGGAGTTACACCAGCACGCCCGTGGAGCGGATCCAGCCGGGACCGCGGCGTGCGCGGCTCACGCTCTCCAGGGGAGGTTTGGATATCTTCTCCTGCCTTCCCTCATGCACGTTCCGCCAGCTTAAAGCCTCCCTGGAGCTCCCATCTGCTCACCACACAGCTTGTAATTGCGTGTGTAATGCGAGGGGCAGTTCAGCACTCAAACCACATTCCCAGCGTTGGATGTCTCTGGGTATTTGCACTTTCCCCACCGCTGCCACTCATCCGGCCCCTTTTCCCTAATCTATAAAACATCCATCGAATACTGATATCCCAGCAGGGCCCTGACAGCTCGTAGCTGCCACTGCTTTGCTCCAGTGTTCAGGCCCAGTTACACCAGATCACCCAGTTTCTCTGCACCATTGGTTAACCTGTAACCTCAGGAACTTGCCAGCAAAATGTAAATTGAAGAGAAAAATAGGATATGAACACAGATTTCACCTCTTTCCTGCTTCCAGCTGGGGAGCACCACTGCCTGGCAAGGGAGCTTTACTGCTGGAATCTTAAGGGATGTGGGGTGCCAGGAGTGTAAGGGAGGTGCCCATGGTCACTTAAGAAAACAGAGTAATGAGTGAAAATTAGTCGTCCTCATCCCTCATTGTGCCTGGGGTGGGATCCTGTGGAAATACGCAGCCAATTTCAAGGAACTCAGGGCTGGTTTAAAGCAACATTAGCATCCAAGAAAAGCTGATACTGCAGCTCCAGCCTTTTCTGCAGAGCCTGGTCAGGTCAGAGCCCATGGGGAAGGAGGATGTGGATCCCTGAGCAGCGACACGCTCAGGGCTGGGCATTCCCAGCACAAAGCCTCCCGCACTCCCACATGCACCAGGGTCTGCTTCACATTATCAATGAAAATATCTTCCCATGACTCGCCAAAATCCAACAGATTCTCTTAATGGACTGGTCTGTGACTTTCCTCACATAGAATCACTTCTCCTACCCAGCTAATGCGTCACTATTTTCTTTAGTTTCTCTTTCCCCCCTATAAATCTCTACTAAATTAATAAAGCCAACAATTCTTTAAGAAAAAAATATCTAAACCATATTTCTAAGCCTCAGAATTACTGTTCTAGCAACTAGCAGAATTAAAAAAAATATATTAACTGCAGTTTGGGAAAGAGGTTTTGATAAAGCTGGATCCAGAAATACTTGTATTATAAATATTTAAATTATAAATATTTTGTTCTCTTACACTTATTAATGCAAATCGGTGCAATAACATTTCTGCCCTTGTTTTATTTTAAGGGATTTAAGGTGCAAATTGGAGGATTAGCAATCCAAACAGAATAGCAGGACTACAAACAGGCTTCCAAGCCCATTCGTAAAAGCCAATTGCCAAAGAGTCTCTGTTCTCAAGCGAGGAGCCCAACATGGGAAGGCAGGTTCTTGTGTGGAAAGTCTCTTCACACCTTAATTACAGCTCCTGCCAACCACTTCAGCTCTGGAGTGGGATGTTTTCTCTGGTGAGAGGATACCATTAGTGCAAGGAGCAGCATCCAGGGAAATCACCTCGCAGGGGGAACTCCTCAGGCTTCTCTTTTTAGCCACTTTGAAAAACAATTTGATTAACACACACACACACTTGTGCAGGCGCACACACACCCATGCTGGCTTTGCACTGACACCCAACAGCTTCACAGTTTATAAGCAAAGTGTGATTTAGGACTTTCCATTAGGGTCATTAAGAGCAGTTGCAGTTATCAGAATCCTGGAATATCCTGAGTTGGAAGGGACCCATAACGATCATCAAAATCCAGCTCCTGGCCCTGCACAGGACACCTCAAGAGTCCCACCCTGTGCCTGAGAGCATTGTCCAAACCTGCTGTGTAATAGGTTCAGGAAAGGTGCATCACTGCAATTATTCATAGCTCAAACCTTGAGGATTTCAGAGCATAATCATGTTAGCACCAGTATCTTCTTGGAATAGAGACTTACCCCAGTTTTTAGGCAGTGCTATTCCCTTACTTGGAGAGCCTCCACACCCTCCACCACCGAGACCGATGGGGTTTGCTGTCAGACATCTGAAGGTAAAAGGCAACTCTCCTCTGGTGCCCTATGCCAAATGCTTGTCTAATCCTTCACACCGTGGATAAAGGACTGGAGCACTGCCAGGCACCTTGGTTCAGTGTCACAGCTCCTGTACGTGATACCCACAGCTCTTCGATGCAGCCTGTGTGGATGAAGCTGGGATCCTCCCACATGGTGCCACAGGATCACCCGGACACAGCCCAGCTCGCACAGACTGTGTGTAACTCCTCACAGCACTGCCCTGGGGTGCAGAAGCCCACAAAGAAGTGCCAAGGCAATTTAAAACACCACAGGATACACACCACAACTTTAACTTTGATAGTGTTCCCCCCCCAGGTGCGCTGTTCCCGGGATGTTACAGTCCCTGTGCATTGCTTGTTATGATGGCACACAACAGGTTCTGGGCAGTTTTTATCCCTCGGATATCTTCCAGTCGGACTAACAAAATGATTTGCTGAGTTACCTGCTGGCAGCAGCAGGAACCAGCAGGAGAACGAGCAGCACATTACCCTATTGCCACCCCTGATCCATCAGGGATCCGGGAGTGTGACAGAGAGAGAAGCAGCTGGGGAGGAATAAAGCTCCTTGTTCAGGACAGCAACTACTGACAGCTCATCCCATGCTCTCCTGGTTCTCCTTGCACTGGCTCCCACAGTCCTGAGCAACTTCTTCCTAAATTCACAGCACAAAGCATCACACTTGCTTTTTTTTAATGTCATCACTGGAACCCAGACTCACAGCTCAGATGCTTTGACCTTGTCTGCTGCACTCCTACATTCAGATTTTAAAATTAATCATCTAATTCCAGGTAAGTGCTTTTAAATTCAGCTGAATGGGGTATGAATCTTGCTGGATGGGAAATGCAGGTCTCTGCAGTGAGATGGATGAAGCCCTGCTACGCTCCCCGTTTTGTTTCAAGGCTTCAGTAGCAATTGCCTGCTCTAATTCGAGATGGGAGGACTCGCTGTAGGGTAATTAAGCACGTGGGGAGCTCAGGAGAGCCGCCTGCCAGCACCTGGCAGTGGGATTCCCCTTCCAGAGGCACCTGCACTAAATGGTAATTCCTTCCCTCCATTTCCCACTTCACTCCCGACGCTTCTCCCGGCAGCTCGGAGGAACAGATGGAGCAATCACCCTCCTCCTCTCCCCAGCACGGACCCCTGCTGCTACCCAGCGCCTCGTGCAGTTGTAATACACATAATTAGGCAAATCAATGGACAATGCAGCATATTAGAGGAGGTGGAGTTACATCAAGGCAAAACACGGATCCCTATTTATTTACTGCAGGAAACGGGATATTTCTGCATAATTGCCAAAAATTGCGGACAGGAGATGAAATGTAATCACAGCCCTGGCAGGTAGAGTGCAGCCAGCAGGTCACTACCTGGATTGTTTGGAGCACAGCTGAGAGGATTTGCTCTCATCTTGATATACTGTTGATTTATGCTTTAAACATCTCATTACCATTTATGAGTTATACTCCCAAATCTCTCACACACGCACAATTAGAGAGAGGAATGTTTGCAGCCACTCACCCCACCACTGACTCCAGACCAAAAGCACAACTGAAGGTTTTGAAGGTTGCAAAATGCTCACTGCAAGCAGCAGCCATCCCTGCCCTCCCTGGGAAGCCAAGGCCTGCCCGGCAGAGGCCAAGCACACACAGCTGCTGGCTCCTGACAGAAGTGGCTGCTGAACCTTCTCCTCCTGCCGCTCCCCAGGCACAGCTTTGTTTAAGGTCAGCGCTGGCTGCCTGCTCAGCAGCTTCTCTGCTCTGCTTCTCCAGCCCTTGCAGCTCCCACCCTGCAGAAAGCAGGACGTGGTGAGGTCTCACCATATCCCAATGGCAGAATGAGAAAATAAAAAATGATGTAAAATAAAATATATCGACATAAAGAGCAGGTGTGCTGTGGAGGAGCATCCTGTGAACAGAGATGGGACCTCCTGGAGCAGGGTAACATTCAAGAAGGGGGGCTCTGCATGGAGAAGAGGGGTACAAGCCAAATCAGTGATGAGTGAGAGAGGCGTTTATATTTCTGGCTCTTCAAGGAAGGCAATCTACCTGCCAAGAGGAAGCACCAGAGATCTGTTTCCAGTGCTAGAAATGGTCTCAGACACACCCAGTGTGTTTTATCCTGGGTTATGGAATCAAAGTCAGCTGTGCCCCAGGACTGCCTGAGAAAAGGACCTGTCCCTGAGAGCCACCAAAGTCTTGTTCAGGTGGTGCTGAGGCCTCACAGATGCCCTGGGCAGAGGGCTCTGAGGTGTTTTATGGAGGTACTGATACACAGTGGAATAGAGGCCAAGCTTTCAGACACAATGCATTTTTTTAAGAGGTTTCTGGGATCTGATTTTGGCCAGCTTTGTCAAATTTCCAGGAATTTAGAGGAGCAGTGACTCCAGCTGGTGTGGGTGAGCACCACAGCTCCCAAGGCCCCGATGGCCTTGAGTCACTTGGATACTGATACACACAAGGGTATTTAGGAATACATCAGAAATGGCAGATTTTAGCTTCTCGCCCTTGCCCTGCACAAGTCAGTAGCAGATTGAGAAATCTCCACTGCCAGATTTGAGTTTTACTCCTTTTCACTCTGTGTTCTCCTTCCAGAGTCTGGACCTTCCTGAGTTAGGCCTGGTACCTCTGTGAAACCAGGGAAAATTATTTCTAAAGTCACTCAGCACATCAGCATTAGAGGGACTGGCCACAGAGCTCCTGGGGTCACTGGGGAGTAGTATCACCTACTGACCTTGCTGCTTTCTAAACCTCAAACTTTTTGCCTTTTTCCATGCTCATCACTATAAAGGAAGCTTCTCCCATAGAAATGAGCTGCTCTGGGGCCAGAGCTGTCTATCATGGAGCTCTGCCAACATCTTAGTCCTCACCTAAGGGACACAGATCTTGTTTTTGTCTCCAAGTATCCTCAAAGTGCCACCAGCTATGCTCAGTTGCTGCTGTATGGTGGCTTATGATACGAGAAAACATTTAAACAAATGCAAACCAACATTACCAAGTGCATTTTGGATCTGATCTCAAGTCAGGTCACCAAATTCAGCATTTGTCGAAGTGGGACTGTCACTTCTCCAAAACCTAAGGATATAAAAATAGCCTGATTTATGGGTACCACAGTACTACAAACCCAGAGTTGTTGTGTCAATGCAAAATCATGCCTCACATGTGCCCACATAACCACAGGCTGCAGCCCACGTACCACGAAGAAGGGGAGGAACAGATCCACGACAGGCTCAGGAAACACTTGGGTGACTCAGACAACTGACACCGACACCGTTTGTTTGTTTCCTGTAAAGGTATAAATATCACCCACTACTGAAACCATTAGGAAAAGCCTGCAAGTTCCCACTTGCACTTCCCTGGGTGCTCACCCTGCTCCCTGCAGGCACCCTGGGCTGGGGGACCCTCTCTGCTCCCTGTGCCACCGCCCAAGTGCCACCACAGCGGCTCCACATTCATTTTCTTCTCCCAGCTTATCTCCCGCCGGCTTTGGAGTGCATTCTTCCTTATCTTGGAGACAAATGGCCTCCACGGAGAGCTCTAAACAGCAGAGCAATTTATCTGCCTGACATGTGTTTCCCTGTTTGTTTTCTGCAGCCTTGAGCCATCGGCTGGGCTGTGACAACACTCAGCTGTAGCACTGGTGGAGGGTCACCCGGCCCCTTCACTCAGGGCTGTGAATCAATGCCTTTCCCATATTTATCATTTATTGCAGTAAATCAAGGCTAATCGATGCTTTCTTTTTTTGACGTGCAGCAAAGCCTCTACAAGCTTTTCACAAATCTGTTTGGAATTAAGAAAAGCCAGGGGAAAAAAAAAGATATTTAATCAATTTGGTTCTAATTTTTAATTCAGGGAAAGAAAGGAAAAGGTGGCACTTGTCCCCATGAGAAAAAGGAATAAAAATCAAAACACACTTGTTTAGCTCCTTCTGATGGTTTCCAGTATTTCACTTGTTGATTTTAACACCTTATTCTTAAAGCACTACATGAATAAGCACATCCCTAAGACATCTCCATCCTTTTCCAGCCAACTCCTGGATGCAAAGGCTTCCCTCCCCTCTACATAAATGTGACTCCTTAGTGGAGTTCCTTAACTTTTGTTTGTTTTCCCAAGTGTTGATACTTCACAGACTCAGTAAGCCTCAATTTTGGTTAAACGGTATTAAAGCTCCGTTTTTCTTTCGCAAGTGTCCGTGTGCATTCTTTCCGGAGAAGCAAGGCTTCCCTCTCACGCAGACACCGCTCACCCTGACCACTCCACGTGTGCTGGGTAATTCAGCCACAGGCGAGATTCCAATCGCCCCCTATGGAAAAACTTCACACCCCACCCCTACAGAGGTCACATAAAATTGCCATCAATCAATCCACAACAATCAACATCCCTTATCAGCTGCACAACCAGAAAACACCAAGTTTCACACAGCTTTCTCCAGCCCCTGTTCAGATGCAGGAAGTTCCTGAGTTCATCCCTGGAATTTGGCGAGAGCAGGACAACTGCTCTTTTCTCCTGAAGTGCATTTCTCCCCCTTCTCTCAGACTTTGGCAGCTCCAGTGTGGATTTTATTGCCGGCATTTAGAAGAGTAAGTGCTCCCTGACACACAGGATGGGAAAGGTTTCTCCCCCAGGGAACAGAACACAGAGACTGATTAAGCGACCAGCAGGTATTTAAGAACATAAAAAATATTGGCAGGTGAGGGCTGCAGCTCTCACTGAGCAGGAGCTGGTGCAGGAACAGAGCTCACCTGCTGATTTCAAGCAGGGAACAGCACTGGTGAAGAGTAAGTCCTTTAGCTTAGGATTTTTATATGCTTTTTAATAGAAAAAAGGTTGAAAAGTAATCAAAACTTCCTTCTGCAGAGGAATGAATCAGGTGCTCCTGTTGGGTCTGTGCTCCTGCTGAGCCAGACCTGGTGGTCCATGTTCCATCTTCCCAAATCCTTCTGTAGAGTAGTAACAGCAGATGATTTGCAGCAGCCACCCCATTTCAGTAACAGAAATTAGCTAACAAACTGTATTAAGCTGACTGGCTTATTTTGAGCATTATAAAGGCAATAAAGGATAAACAAGTTGGCCAAAGCTGTGGGTGCAGACTAACAAAGCCAGGGCTACACAGGCCAGGTTTGCTCTCAGTTCTGTTCCAAGATGCACAAACTGTGGTGTTCCTTCATTCTGGTTCACATTACTGTGGTGGTACTGAGAGCATGTACAGAAAGAAACATTAAATAATTGGGATTTCTGTTCTTTGAGCAGCATCAGAAGTGTCCACACATAGAAACATTTCAAAAACAGCACAAAAGAATGAATACATGACAAAACTGAAAGAACTTATGGAAGATCTGCAGAAATATAAACTTCTAGCTCTTAGACATATAAGATACAAACATACAAGATACACAACAACATATAAAATCTTGTCTTCAGGGCATAGAAATTTCTTTTATTTTGTACAAAAAATATAGAATTTATATAATTTAAAATAATTTGCCATCACTATTTAAACTTATAACCATTATGTGAAGTGGTTTGCTATGAAGCATTAAAAATAACAGTACAATGCCATAAACAAGTTTATACAAACATAATGAGGATTTTTTCAAGTAAATTCCAACAGCTAAAACACATTAAAATGAGTCATTTCAGTTAGAATGATGTCCTAATCAAATACATCACTGAATAAGCTTAATGAAAACGGTTTCTAGAAGTTTATTGAAATTATACATTCTCACATCAAATATGAGACTGTAGATTTGGAGGAAAATAAAATAACTGTGAGAGTATCACACAGTCCTATCAATTCTTTTCAAAGCCGTCTTGTCCTCCAACAAAAAAAAACATTTTTGTGCAGCACAGGACAGCCTTGGGGCAGCTCATTACAGAACAAGCTGTGAGCTAGTGGGTCACTCTGTACTCCTGCATGGTCCTTTAGTCTTCATCTTCATTTGTGCTGCAGAGAAAAAGAAATGGATTTGGCTTGGGAGACACCTCCAAGAAATTTCCCTTCCCAGCAGCATCTTCTGAAAATCTGTCAGGCTCGGGTACAGGGTTTTCTTCTTGTTCCTGTGAAATGCAGCCTGCAGTAGCCAATCCTTCAGGCTGCTCTGAAAGTCTCATTGCAGAGTGGATTTGCATTTCTAATTCTTCTACCAGTTTTCCAGGAGTCGTGGATTGCAAGGAAACCTTTGATTTTCCATCACCGACCTCCACCGCCGAAGTGTTTGTGCCCTGCCTTAATCCATTACAGTCAATAAGTGGAGCTGTCCTCTCCTCCTGGAGCGTGCCTTGGAAAGAATTTATTTCCCCATCTTCGCTGGTCGAGGACTCCTGCTCATCTGAATCAGAGCCTTCTGTCTCAGATGATGAAGTGCTGCTGGATTCTTCAGAGTCACTTGTCTCCGACTCGGAGCAAAGCAGCTGTTGCTTGGAAACTGTGCCAGCAGCTTTTAACGCCTTCTCTTCCTCCTGTACCAGCACTGCTGCTGCTTCCAGCTCTTCCAGCTCCAGCCCCATGTGGGACTTGCTGAGCGTGGTTTTCTGCAAGGACTCACACAGTGCAGCCAACTTTTTTGACCTTTAACAAAGAACAAGATACGTTATTGAACCTGACAGAACTTTCCCATTCGATAACGAGAACATAAATCTTAAAACATTTCTTTCATTTTCTTGGGATGCAAACAACTTTCTTCTTCAACTCTGATTGTTACAGGAGGAAAAAATATCAGAAGGATTCATAATTACAATTATTTAGGGTAACTTTTCCGCCAAGGTTAGACAATATCCCACTGAAAGGCTTTGAGGATATTTTCAGGAAAGATCCTGCTGCTGGATGCTTCAGCCGTGCACAGTGAGGGAGGTTTCAGAAGAAACCTTTTCAGGTTTGCTGTCTTTAGCTGCACACTCTGCAGCACAGGGCTGGCTGGCTGCAGTTCATGTGCAGCAAAATTATTCTTGTTTCCTACCCTCCCAAATATATCAGTGAAATGCATATGAACCAAGGGAATATGGCTGATTAGTGATCCCTTCTCCTCCCCTCCCAGCCAGCCTGGTGCATGCACAAACACAGGAGATGTTCAATACTCTGTCTGCAGATGTACTTTACCCTTCACTTGGAATTCAGCTGAAATATAATTCAGCAGGAGGAACAGGACCATTTAGATAAATGCCCCTAATAAAGCAGACACACCACATTGGCTTCAAATCTCAGGTCCAGCCCTATCCATTTCCTCAAGTGTTGGAAGCCAGCACGTGCTTTACCAGAAAAGGGCACCACGGATTTATAAATAGAGACTAAAAAGTGGGAGAGTGCCTTGAAATGGAGGGGGGTGAGGGCAGAGGGGAAAATGGGCATGAAAACCCAAACATACATCCTGTTTCTTGTTGTGGAGTTTTGCCTCAGACTATCAATCAGCTTTTCACCACTTCCTGCAGCAGCAGGTCTGCTATAAATCCTGCAGTAACTGACTGGGTTTCATTTCCTCTGCCAGAGCTGTGAACCTGCAAGGCACGACACACTGACACTGGAGCAGGGAGCTGGGGATGTAATACACAGCTCCTGCGAGGCAGAAGTTAAAGTGCTTGCTCTCTCACTTGAATGATTTTAAAGATCTTTATATTCTGTTTCCCAGGGGGCATAATTACTCAGTAAAACGTAGATGCTTCCAGGTTTTGGTTTTTTTTTTTTCTGTTCCTAAAGGAATTGTATTTTTAAGTGGGGGAAGGGAAATTCAGTGCAGCTCCTTACACATTTTACAGACAGTGCAACATTTAAATGCTTTAAAAACTTGGAATAGAACACACTAAACTTCCTTAGTTCAACCCATAGACTAGGAAACTGAGAAATAACTTTCCCAGAAGTAAAGCAACAGAAAGCAATTAATATTTCTAGAATTTTCAAATCTAAAGCTAAAAATTAACTACAACATCATCCTAGCAGCCTCTAATATAAAGAAGGGTACCAAATTTTAAGGAGACATTATTCTAATGTTTTCTTTCTGGCAACTCATTTCCATTGTTTTGTCAAGAACTTGCATTTTTCTCGAAAAGTTAGGGGGGATTTGAGAAATTGCCAACCTAATTGGGAACAAAGTGAGCATTCTCCCTGCTCCATCAGTAAAGAGAAAGAAAAAGAAGCCAAGTGATACACTGAGATGTTCATGGAGCCTTGCAGGTAGGTGGGAACAAAACAAGTGGCTGCAGGGAAATCTGCTTCCTGAGACACTGGGGAGAAGCTGATTTATACCCCGAGTCACAAGAGTTTATATCCCTTTCAGAAAGCATTTTGCTTTGCTTTTGAAACAGCCTCTTTCCTTCCTTTTAACTCTGTGCATGTGTCCCTTTCCCTGTGAGAGCTGCTCAGAACATGAAGATTCAACTCCTTTTCCTCTCCTGTTCCCTGACTGTCCACAGCCACAGGAGCTCCAAGGCTGGATGTGCCCTGTGACAGAACCCTGTTTTGTCCTCATTTTATGTGGTTCCCTTGAATTTCACTGACACCACGAGCAACTCCTCACACATCCTCTGGCACAACAATTTCCTCTGGTGATACCCCCCAGCTCCCATTGCCTGTCTCACCCACCTGTTTTACTGCTGCCATTACAGACAGAAAAGCAATTTTCAAAGCCCTGTTTCCCCCCACACTTCCATTGAGCCTGTAAATTTGTTTCCCAGTTCCATGTATATTTTTTTTTCCTTTTTCCTATTCTTGCCTATTTTTTCTACCTCTTCATACCTATTTCCCCTGCTCCAGACTCTCAGTACTTAAAATCCTCTCCACCTCCTTCACTATTCCCTTATAATGCAGTTTATATATTAAGATACAGAAACGTATCACAGAACTGCATCAAGTATTAAGGAGTTTAAGAAATAATGTGCCTTTTTGGCATTAATAAATACTTTGCTGTGTCCAGGTTACCTAATGGCAAATGTTAAGGAAGAAAATACACAGTGATTAACTCATTTGACTCAACACACATTATGCTACTAAATTCAATGTGGTCCTGCTGACAGGTAAAAGAATAATCTCCCTAAAGCAGTAAGTTGGTTTTTTAACTCTTGGCCATGTGAAGTATTTGATGTCCCTGCTCATTGCAGGGGGGTTGGACTAGATGGCCTTTAAAGGTCCCTTCCAACCCTAAATATTCTGACTCTACAAAAAAGTCTCATTTCCGTTTTCTCTGTGGGTCAAATGTTTCTTCCCGACTTTCACTCTGCTCATCCAGTCTCAATCAGAATCTACAGAGCTCAACTTTGCAATATGAGACAAACTCAAAACTGTCACCTCTTGACAATTTTATACATAAACCCGAGAAACTCCACTCCCCAACTTTGCAATCTTGTATTAAAAAAAACAACCAAAGAACACTTGAAGAATAAGGTTGTTTCTTTCCTACCCCTGTGCAAGGGACTAAGAGAATTACAATTAGCCATCAGTTCATCTCCTTTAAGGCAATTATCTAATTTGAAGAGAACCAAGTTTCAGGAGTGCATTTCACATCAACCTTAAGAAAAGGTGGCAGCACTCCCTGGACAAAAAGCCAGGCAAACAGCCTAAAAATCAGAGCATGGAAATGCTTTCAGTGGGAGACCATGGGTCTTGGAGCTGATGGTTTTCCAAGCTGAAAGACAGGCAACAGTTCAGGAAACAAAAATGAGACAACAGAAACAAGATCTCGTGTATGAGAGACCTGCAGTAAACAGGCCCTGCTGTTTCCAAAATCTTTCGAGTAGTGTTTGAGAGATTAGACAGCAAATACTTTAATTTTTCAAGTATGATTAATGGAATCCATGATTACTTTAAGACATGCTCATTCAGTATGCACATTTGTGGTAATGATATCTTATTATTATGGTAATAGTGTTCTTACATAAACATGCATAATAGGTTTTAAAGGTGCTACACATGATAATTATTAGTTATCACGATGTCAGTTGCTTAAGGAAAATGTTTAATTACAGGTTAAACCGATCAGATGCATGTTTTGTTTAATGCATAGCTTTGAGGAACAGATAAGAGAAGCATCTCGGGGCTTGTCCATGTACTCTGGAATTAAAATTCCAAGACAGAACTACAGTAATCCTTGTCTAGGCACAAGAGAGTTTCTTCAGGTGCTAGAAGAATAAAAAAAAATCTTGTTCTACAGATCTTAGATTATAAAGGAGTGAAACTGGGCTGAAAAGAACAAAGACTCAAAGGAGATTTAGCAAATAAAGGGAGATGGATAAAACTCTGAGAAAAATAAAAAGAGGATTATGGCAACAGGAAAGGGAAATCATTAGAGGTTTATTGCAAAGGCCACTTGTGGTAGCATGAAGAGAAGTCATGGTGATGGGACTGACTGCAGGGCTGAGACATGAGTGACAACCAGGGTGGGAGCAGAGCAGGACACAGCTCCAGGTAAAGCCAAGCTCCTACAAGCTTCAGTTCTGCCTTCTGTTCCAGGGAGGACAGAGAGCACCAGGATCTGAAGAGTCAAGAGATCTGTTATCTCCAGAACACAGAGCTATGAGGAAGAAGTCTCACTGCAGACAGACATCAGGGATTTGATTGTTTCCAAGGAAGATTTCACATAAGCTGGAAGGGAAGACAAAAGTCAACCCTAACAGTAAAAAACAAATGCAGGACTTGGGTGGGCAGTACATCCAGCCACAAAATACTCTCATTTTTCCCAAATGATGAAATAAAAGAAAAATTATGCTTCTGTACACTATGTCCATCAGTCAGCACTATGAAAGGAAAAAGGTTTAAAGAAAGAGTGTTAATAACTCAGACCTTCCCATCTGCCTGGTACTTCCCTTATATCCAGTACTCCGTTTTTTTTAACATAACTGCTAAAACAAAACAACTCAAAGAGAACTTGAAATATGAAAATCAGCATTCTGCTCTTCATTGCAAATGATGATGGCACTGCATACTCAATCATGGCAGGGGAATTACACATCTAAAACACTCTGCAGATTATTTGCAAGCATGGGAGTGAATGTTGCTGCCCGAGAAGCTGTGGCTTCCCTGTGGGTCCCTGGAAGTGTCCAAGGCCAGGTTGGATGAAGCTTGGAGAAACCTGGGATAGTGGAAGGTATCCCCGGTTGAAACTGGCTGATCTTCTTTAAGGCTCCTTCCTGCCCAAACCATTTCATGATTCTATGAGAGAGTCACACTGGCAACACAACCTCCCAAAGCTGGAGTCAGTAACATCCAGCTGTGGAATGAAAAGTGACTTTGCACAGGCACAAGCTCCAGCTTGCTTTTGTTTTTGTAAACAATAGGAGGATTATTTCTACTGCCTCATCAATTTGGCTTTGCATTCACAGATGTGTACAAACATCCCCTGTTCTGAAGTACTCAGTGTAAACAAGGTGTAAGGCATGGCAAAACCCAGCAGAATCGCCTTGCTATCTCCCCTGGCTCAGTCCCGGCCAAGTTACAGCACAGAGCTGCTGACATATCGAGCTGCTCCTGCCCTAGCACAGCAGAAAAGGAACCAAACATGGGACCCTCTGTATCACAAACGTTGACAGCAGCTCTGCTGACCAGCCTGGTGTTTGAACGTGACCTAACCAATCTTGGAACTAACTAAAGATCATGCTGCTCCCGTGTGGTTAGGGCCCACTCAGTGTTCCAGTGGGAATCAGTCCTCCATGCCAGCAAGACTCGGCTCCACAGGGCTGACAAGCCCTGTTTTAGAGTGTGAAACACTTTCCATTAATTATCTTTACGCCTTGCAGGCAAGATAAACAAGTCTCAGAGGCAGCAGACTTCAAGCGCAGACGTGCCTTTGGAGCGGCGTGGCTTCCACCGGGGATGAACACGGGGCTGTGTCCCTGCCAAGCAGCTGGCCCTGGTGGGCCTGCAGCTCCCTGGGATGCATTCAAACACAAACCAGCAGCACGCTGTGCCACTCAGCAGGGCTGACAGACACAGAAAGGGCAGTTATTTAACTTATCTCCACTCAGCAGGAGCTCTGGACACACAGGATCCATCTAATAGTAAAGCTGCTGTGTTAAGCAAAAGGCTTCCTGTCTACTTCATCACAAGAGCCTCAGTTTTATCTCTTTAACATACAAGAAGTTACCAAGTTTAAAGAGAAAGCATCAGGCTATGTTTACACTACCTTTCCTCACAAGACCTGGCAAAACTCAAACTCAGGAGAGAAAGTTTCACAGACAGCATCCTTCTTTGATAAAACAGATAAGATACCAAGCAATACAACCAGACAAGTATCCCCACTTTAAATGTGTTCCAAATTACATACCTGGCAGCACTGCTCACATTTTCCCACAATTATTCATTTAGCCAGAGGCACTGTAAGTATTAAGACAATTCTAGAGTTAATATTATCTCAGACATCACCAGATATTATCCCAGCGTCTCAGCAGTTCAGATACAGAGTGTGCAAATTTACTATCTGTGGGACATTGAAATGTCAGTTAAACTATAAGGAATAATGGAATTTTCTGCCCTGCCACCAGACTGGTTGAGGACAGGCTGCAATAGGACATCCCTGGTATTTCTGCAGGGTCTGTCACCAGTGAATAAAAGGGCACCTGCAAAGGGACAGACTCTCCACACCTTTCAGATGGTCTCATTTTCTCCCTGCCCACAGTGGATCATGCTGGATTCCATCCATCACTGTCTTCCAGCCCAAGCCATATCTGCCCAGACATCAGGGGTGTGAAGAGACATTGTTCAGTGTCCAGTCGCCTGATAATGCCAAATGAACTCCCCACAGGAACTCTGTCACAATCCTGATGGAAATTAATATCCCTATGGCAGTAAGCCTACAGCTCAAGTTCTCTCAAAGCAGAAGGCTCAACAAGTTACAGCCACACATGAAAGCAGAAGATAAAGTGAGCTCATACAAGAATGACACAGCTGGCAAAGCACCCAACTAGTCCATCAAGAAGAAAATAAATTGTTCTTTGCTCTGAAATTCAGATGCAGCTTCTATCTAGCCCCAAACAGCTACTGGAGCAACCAAACTGGTAATCTTTGGGGAAAGCTTGAAGCTGATAGTTAACTGAGATCACCATGGTCACTGAGCAGCACATTCTGAGAGCCAGGGGTGGAGGATAAAGCAGAGGAAAGGCACATTCTTGAATGGCTGTAACAGAACTTAAACTTCAGGGGCTTAGCACAAAAGTAGCACAATTCCTTCAGAAAGGCAACTAAAAATGAGAAACATCCCTCCACACCTGATATGCACTTTCAAGCAGCTTGAAAGAAAAAAATATGATTGAATTCTTATGATACAGAATTGACAGACAATTTGATTTTAATAAAATATTCAAGACATGAAAGAGTCTGAGTTTGATCAGCCCTGACTGGTGAGACACAGGAGCAATAAGGATGATGGCACTGAATACTAAAGCAGAACTCATTAATGCAGAAACAGCTCGAGTCAACAGGCACAAAATTGCATAAATGGTCCAACAATGAGGTTAGATCACAAAACCCCTCCAGTTCAGGAAAAGAACCCTTACAAATGGACATTTAGGTACAGTAATAAGAAACTCATCACACTAAAGGCACCATCCATTTGCCCAAACCACTCTTTAAAAAGTCATGGGTTACAGAAGGACTTGAGCCTCAAAATCTGCCTGGAGACAAGAGACTAAGGCTCAATTACACCTTTTAGAGTGTATTTTATAGCATCTCACATATTTCACCATTTATTATTTCACTTTCAAGGTTATTTATAATGAGTGCTTCAATTATACACCAGTCAGTGACCTCCAATCATAGTGAAATCGCTTTGAAAAAGCAAGTCCAGGAGCAGTGAACAAAAATACCCCAAAGGAAGTTCTGAAGGAAATTCAGAGCAGAAAGTAATCTTGGTAAATGTTAACAGATAGTGCCACTCACATGGTCTGTCATGCACACTGCTGTATTACAGACCAGGACAACAACTAACTTTACACTTTACACTACACTAACTTTTATTGCTAAAGTACCTTCCTACACACTTCTACCCCAATTCTCCACAAGTTTGGGGAATCTGGGCACAGATTTTATTTCAGGCAGATCTGGGAACACAACTATTCCTTTTAAGCTAAAACTTAAAGCACAACAATACTACCACGAAGGTTAAGGCGTGAACTGGAAAATACACACAGCACCTGAACCACAGGGCAATCCTTTCACAGCAACAAAAGGCCCTAATTCAGAAGAGCACAGAAAAGATTCCGTTATAATCATCAGAAAAGTGAATGTGTAGCATCTACTAAATTCCTTCCCAGCCTTTATTAGCTGGTTAGCTCATCATACCCTACCTTGCTTAGGCGATCTGAAAGAATCACAGAAGAGGTCATACAATTAACAGAGATAAACACTAACAGCACCATCCAACAGTTTCATGTGCTCAGTTTATTATACACTTTTATAGTAAGAGGCAGAGGCCATAAATAACTCCATTAAAATCTCATTGGCTCTGATCAATGAGTACAGGAGATAATGGAAGAATGTTAGTAAAGGAAAAACAGAGTAATTTTTTTCAGGACTCAGGTAAAAATTGACCTAAACTTTAACTAATCTTTTACCATATCTGCAGCAAAAGAAAGACAGATGAGTATAAACACAACAGCAAAAAACACAACATTTGTTCACAGGAATTAGTTCTGGATTAACCATTGTTTTCATAGGAAAGAAACAAACCATCTCCCCAACTTCTAGAGTCAGTGCTCAAAAAAAAGGTGCTCAGTCTGTGTAAGATCTTTTATGCGACTGCAGGTAGGAATTCATGCTTTCTATCTCTCAAGATGATGGACTCTGCTTTTTTTGCCTAAATAACCTAGCTTTACACAGTTACACTGTCTATGTCCATACTGATCATTAATCATTTCCTTTCTAACAACTCCTGGAAACATCAGGCAACATCATCAAATTTAAGAGCAAGTAGAATTTAAGGATCTTTAAACTCCTACATATTTCATGAAAATAAGCAGAGGGATAAGTAACGAGCCTCCTGGGACAAGGCTGGCAGGACACAGCTATTATGTCTTGTCTTAGTAGAAGGCCAGGGCAGGCACCCACTAGCCAGCTGATCCCTGCTAATTCCAGCTGTGGACCTGCCTGGGAGGTGTCAAAATTATGTGGGGAAGGGACAAGAGCACAAGGCTTGGGTTGGGAAGTTTATCAAGTCTTTTTTCCTCCTTCCCTCACAATCTCAGACAAACCAGAGACTGGAACAGCCTTCCCTGCACAACAAATCTTCATTGCAAACAGGAAAACCACACCGCAAAAAAAGGAAGCACTGGGTTCAAAAAAGTCTGGAAAATGCATCTCCCCGTGAGTAAGATGCCCCCACTGCAAATGGACAGGATCAGAAAAGCAGAAATGAAGCATGAAGAAACTACTCTGGACATGAGAACCCCCCTTCTGTGCAGGTGACAGAACACAGCCCTGCCCCATAAACAACGGCTGATGGGGAGAATCCAGGGGGCTTAAGGGGAACATAAAATGCTTTAATCTTGGAATTCTGGCTTTCAAAGGGCATTATGTGGATTCTGAAACCAAGAGAGTGATGTACTTACACTGCAATCCAACTGGCAGTCTTGTAAACATGAACTGCTATCTGCATAGCTCAAAGTATTACAGTTTGTTAACCATAAATCAAATATAAAACATAGCACCATCATTTCAATTTAAGTGACTTCTTTTATGTTAATAAGTCTGAATGTTTCAAGTGACTTTCCCCCATATTTACTCTGAAATTCCACAGTGCTTCTTTCATAATGAATCTAAATACTGCATGAGCTGAACTTCACATTTATAAATATTTAAAAAAAAGATGAAGCTTTCCAGTGTAACATCTTACTTTCATTACTTGGTCTTTTTGATAAGTTGAAACCAAACAGATCATGGATTATAAAAGAAATCAAGTACAGCTTACTTATATAGATGATATTATGAAAATATTCATAAGAGGAAACAGACTTGGAATTAACATTGGACTATAAAAAGAAACTGAAGAGTACTTATATGTTTTAAGAATAGTTTAACGGAGCTTTGTTGCCAAAATAGCTCTAGTAAGTTGCAGCCAGTCCCAACATCTAATAATGGCACAGCTTCCAAAATAATATATGATAAACACAAATAATGAAAGATGAATTGGTAACTCACCACAAAACAAATGCAGAGAAAGAAAGACTGTATAAAACGATAGCAGTATTGGCTGTGTTACAGAAACAGAACACTGACAACTGTTCTGTATTAGGCCCATCTCCCTCAAGTTTCTTTGCTGCCATTACCTAGAACTTGGTCTTCACCATCATTGCTGATGATCTAGGAGAAAGCTCTTCTCATGCTGCAAATTACACAATTTGTGTTAAAGTATGGGAATGAAAAGTACTCACACACAGCAGGGCAGAAAATGTGAATTTTAGTGTCAGGATAATGCTAGCAAAGGCCTGTATTACAAAAATAACAACAGTGGCAGGGAACAGGCTTAAAGGCACAATTACAAATATTACTCCAACACAATTCTACCCCTCTGCAATGGAATTTATCCCCCAAACAACACAGTGGGGTTGATCAGAGTTTAACTCTTCCACTGCTCCATTGCTTCTGACACCCGGAGCACTTGAAGGGAAAACACCACCTGCAACCTCCTCAACTGAGTCCATTCCCAACTCACACAGTCTGAACAGAAGACACCAAACCTAAGCATCCTGCAAATTCCTGGCAGGAAAGCAGATTTTCCCAAGGGCCTAAAGTGAGCAGCCTGCTCCCAGCTCCTCCCACACACTCCCCGTTGTGTTTGGGCACCTGTTACCAGCTGCTCCAGGGCATGACTGCACAAGGGGGGATGGTTTTAAACTGCAGCAAGGTCGAGTTCGATTAGATACAAGAAGTTTTTACCAACGAGGGTGATAAAACACTGGAACAGGTTGCCCAGAGAAGCTGTGGCTGCCCCATCCTTGGAAATATTCAAGGCCAGGTTGGACAGGGCTTGGAGCAACCTGATCAAGTTGAAGATGGCACCGCTCATTGCAGGGCCTCTAAAGGTCCCTCCCAACCCAAACTGTTCCATGAGTCCATGATCATGGCTCAGAGAAATTTTTTATTATTATTATTATTCTAGTTGCTGAGCAGATTGGAAACAAACCAGGAAGATGTTCCCGAGCCTGCAGCTCAGCTTCCCCCCCTTAGACCAGAGCTGCACATTCCACCTGCTCCAAAAGGCAACGGCTGCAGCAGCTCATCCTTCCCTCATCAAACCAGAAATCCACTCAGCTGAGCTGTGCTGACTGAAAAGACACGACACAGATCACTGACCCTTCTGCAGGCATATAGGAACTGCCTCCCAACAACTTTGGAAAATCAAAGCAGTAGCCTGAGGGGGGAAAAAAATGGCTTTCTTCTTTGCCTTCTCTGCCCACAGCAAGGTGCATTCAGACACAGCCTGAAGGAATCTGAGCTATAGAAAAGCGATGGAATAAATAGGAAAAAACAAGAGAGAGCAGGAGAGCAAAAACATCAAAGGAAACTGCAGCTAGCAGCTGGAAGGAGAGATTAAATCCCTTGTTAAAAATCCATGTTTTACAGGGCTTGCTAAAACATACATGAGGGGGAATTTCTGGTATTATACACACCTGTCTATCACCCTTTTGAGCCCTCAGGGCAGTGTTTTGCCTTAAGGCTCTTAAGTCAGTGTATTATATTAGCTGTGTATTGTTATTTACAAGTGCTCCGTGTGCACCTCCTGCTTTACAGACAGGAGTGACAGCTCAGGCCCTAAACAAGATGCAGCACCTAAGGAGAGGCACTGGCAGCTCGTGATGGCAGCAAACAAACAGAAATTGTATTAAAAACATGCATCAAAACAGTGAAAGAGGAGACACACAGAATGTGCCTGCAAATTAGTAGTTACTATTTTTAAATCCAAGAACTGTGATCCAAGGTGTAAGAGCAGATGACTTGGGATGAAAATAAATAAATTTGGGTTTTCTAGCAACAGTCAATGTACGCTTTGATAAACTGGTGAAGTCCCACCTAAGTTTTAAGGAAAATGATAGGATTTCCTGCTTTAGTAGCATAATAAACTGCTCAGAATCTCCAATACTTTCTGCACCAGACCCAGAGCTTGGGGCTGAATCACAAGGTGTTCATCTGAGCTGTGCAATTTTGATAGAAAACGAGTAAGGCTGTACAGAGTTACCCAACAACACAGGGAAAACGAGTCAACTCAGAATTACTTTTCACTAGGAAAATGTGAGAACTTACTGCTGTTTGAATTTTTCCTGTTCAAGTAGACTGTAATGCGTGATTTTTTTTTTCGGTTATAAAACTCAATGGCTAAAACCCGCAATCTTTGTCACATCATACTTGTAGACAAGTCCTAATCAACCTTTAATTTTCTTACCAATGAACTCCTGGGTTTGTTTGCTGTCTTGGCTTAACACAGGTCACTCAGGCATTTACATTCATGAAGCATTTTCCCCCGTAATCCTCTCCATTTTTCAACATCTTTTTGAACAGGCACTAGAATCAGTGTTTTAACAGTCTTACAAATGATGCATTTTAAGGTCATGCCACTTCCTTCTTCTAAATGATACTACTCTGCTTCTTCAGCTCAAGTGTACTCACTCTCTCACCTGCTCAGGTTCAAACTGTTCTCAAGCATGACCCAACCTATTTTTCTGAAGCTGTTGCCCTCAGCTGTCTTTTATTCTCCAATCCATAACTGTGCTCTACAAGCTTTTACTGAGTGTGTCATTTTAGACTTGCTTGTATTAAAATGCACATTGTTCAAATAAGCACTTATGGCCAGTCGGGGGCAGCCTGTGCAATTCATTTTATACCTCTAAATAAATAACATTTAATGCCACAAAAAAATTTCTAACAAGACACATATATTTTCTTACAGATTCTTAAATATGCATAAAATGAATCTCAAAGAGACCATTTCCATTAGCTACTCCCATTATTGGTAAGAGCAGCTGGTGCAGCTCAAAGTTAATTCAGCACTCCAGGCCACCAAGGAAGTGAATGGGAAGCAAAGCCAGCACAGCACGAGTACTCCAAGCAGGCAGCAAACAGTGCTGCACACTGAACTGGCTGCCAGCAGTAGTAATGCCAGCTTGTAAAACCTGCTAAGAAGGAATTACAGTAATTGGGGATTGTAGTCCTGAGCTCCTGCAGCAAGTCCTCACAGGACAGTCAGGGTGCAGCCTGAGAAACCCCAGCTGCCTCACTGTGCTCAAGGTGTGACCACAAGCAGCACCAACGTTTTGGGGTTTGCCCTTGTACCTGCATGGCTCTTATCAAACCAAAGAGCAAAGGAAAGAATAGCTTTCAAATTAAAACTCTGCTAAATAGGAGTTGCTTTTGTTTTGCAGGGAGTGAGGGCAGAGAATTACCTGGCTTCAGTGCATCCACAATGACAGTTATCATTAAAAAGCTATCATCAAAAATATAAACCTCTCACTATAAACCAGATCAAATTAAGGAATTCTGTGATGAAGTCGTTACTCTACCTGATAAGTAAACACAACTGGCTACAGCAGAGCATACGCTAAAAGCACATGCTATTGGCAAAGCTGCTTTCAAAGAAGCACCATGAAAGCAATTTGGCTTTTCTCTGCACCACACACTTCGAAAACTGAGATTTTATCAAACCTGAAATTACTGCAGCCTCCACTAAACTAAGGCTGACACGGGCAGCAATGAAGGTAAAGTCAAACCCAAACCCTGCCAGAGCAGGGAACAGCTGCCCATGACCCTGTAACAAATGTGAAACACAACACCATGAGGGGCATTTTCCCTCACACCTCAACGGGATGAAGTGCTTTAAACATGCTGTACAAATCAGATTAATCCCACAGAGCCAAGAGGCAGGATTTTCATCCAGAATATATTACTGCCTATGCCTTTGTTCTTTGGAATCACGGCTGCTGGATCCAGGAGGTTAACAGCTGAAAATTAGCATATTCCTGTAACATTTGAGAATGCTTTAAAAGCACGAATTCATTTTTATTATGTGTTAACACAGTCCCTCTTCCCCCCATCACAAATCAAAAATTTAATAAACTAACATTAGCAGTGCACCATTTGAAAACCTTTTAGGACAGTTTTATTCCTGAATGATCCTGCCTGAACTCAGTATTTTCACAGGAGAGATGCAGAGCCTGCAAGAGTAACTCCATTTACTCCTCATTTAGTAGGACAGTCCTGAGTTTCAAAGGTTACAGTTAAACCCTTCCTAGGAACATGAAAATGCCATAATGGTGAAATAGAACTTCATGAGTATGGGCAGGTTTAGATGGGATATTGAGAAGAAATCCTTCCCTGTGAGGGTGGGCAGGCCCTGGCACAGGGTGCCCAGAGCAGCTGGGGCTGCCCCTGGATCCCTGGCAGTGCCCAAGGCCAGGCTGGACATTGGGGCTGGGAGCAGCCTGGGACAGTGGGAGGTGTCCCTGCCCATGGCAGGGGTGGCACTGGATGAGCTTTAAGGTCCCTTCTAGCCCAAACCATTCTATTAATCTATGAATATCAACCCTACAAGCAGCAAAAAAGCAAATACCAAAAGACTTTTAAAAGCCTGGCTTGTTTTCAAGTATTTTGAGCTTTACAAAATCCCAAAACACTAAAGTAAACAAAAATGCCACGAAGAAACAGCTGCCAAAATGGCAGAATCAAGATCTTTTTACATACTTTGAATCATTTTTCAAAGTTTTACAGATTTTAGCAAATAATAACCAAACCAAATTTCTTCAGTTTGCAGATAAATGATCCATTTCACAAATTATTTTAATATACCATCAGAATGTATGTTAAAATTCTATTTACATTCATTGAAAGATCATATTTGACTACAGAAACTTAAAGACGTTTACATGTTACAAACTATTTTCCCAAATCTAGCAAAAGCCTGAGGTAAAACCAATGCAATGGACAGAAACTACAATACTTTAAGGTTGAGTTCTTTACTCCCTTGTGCACTTTAGGATCTGACGTGATGCGGGCAGTAAAAATCCTTTTTCTCACAAATCATCTTTTTCCTTATACTCCTGGACTCCTTCATGCCTTTGCAGCATCAGGCCTTAACACTTCAGGGCAACATTACACTGTATTGATTAAACAAGGGAGTCAGAAAACCTGGGGAAAAGAAAAGGGGAGCTGAACAATCACAGTCGATCTCATCACCTCCGTGACATGCTGTGAATGTAATTAATCCTACATTTATTTAGGAGAAATTCACATCCTACACATCAAGCAGCAACTCCCTGCTGGCTTCAGAGCGGGTAATTATGGTGTAACAAGGACTAGGCTTCGATTGTAAGGAAGAGATGAAAGGGAAAACAGACCTATGAGGCCAACCCACCTTTCAGGAGCTGTCTCACCTGCAAACCAGGAGAAGCAAATATGACACGCTCAAGAATATCTGCCTTTAATTTAGTTAGTTCCAACAAAGACAGCAGCTTCTACAGAGACTGTAAAATTGCCACCAGGAATCTTGGTTTTTTACTGTAAATCAAGGAGTCCATGCTCGAACTGGCATGTTACACCTACAGTCACCAAAATTAGCAACATTACATTTGTCTCAGGGTGCAGTGCACGTATTTGTGAAGGATAACAAAGCAAGTTGCAGATACAGTTCCACAGAACGCAGCAAGGCAATTTAACAGCTCATCTGTCTTAGCTCACAGCTCTCCTTCACTGCACGTGTTGAAGCTACTACAAAATACAACACAAACAATACTTTTTTAAATTTTATGTTAAGTTAAAAAGTAGAAAAATAGTGATAATGAAAACTGTACATGGGATCAAACATTCTCCTGCACTCCTCATACCCATAAAGCTATAAAACAGTGAGAAGCAAGCAACTGTACAACAGCCAGGCTGAATGGATGAGTAACCTGGTCTTGTGGAAGTGTCCCTGCCCACAGCAGGAGGTTGGAACTTGATGATCTTTACAGTTCCCTCCAATGCAAACCATTCTGAGATTCTATACTCAGTGCACTAAACCCTGGAAAACTGCCAGGAACACTCACAGCTTCACCTCCAGTTCAGGTACACAGAAAATACACATTTACCAATATTAAAGTGGTACATGTTTAAAGTTAAATATCCATGTAAATATTAGGTACAAATATTTTAAATTGCCATGGGCTGGAGCTGTTCCCTCAAGCAAGGATGCAGAACTGCCTGTACTGCCTGTCTGGCCAAGGACTTGAAGGAAGCTGTTCAGCCTCCCACCCATGTCATGGCCAGCAGGCACACATGTACAACAGCAGCCAAAAAACACCATGTGAATAGAGCCTGGCACAAAGGGGAACACAAAACACTGGAGAAAGACATCAGGCCACACAAAGGAACCTCAGCACAGCAAGAGGCAGTGGGTAAACTATTCTGACTTCTACAAAGGACACAACTCCTGTGGGGTCACAGACAGACTCCTGACAGAGGGGAAAAAGGCTCTCCTGCAAGAAATGCACACCTGGATTCCCCTGGTCCCAGCTGCCCATACTGCAGCCATAAACTGAACAGTGGTTTCCCCAAAAACCCTTCTCCTCTCCCTCATCCCCTTCTGCTTAAAGGAAGGTGTGAAAGATAGAAAAAACTGCAGACTCAGAACACAAATTCAGTTCTAATTTCACCTCGGAGAGACTGCCATACGTATCAGAGTGGCTTATAAAAGCTCGGACCTAAAGAACAAAAGCATGCAAACCAAGCAAATTAAATTTAATTTTATTATGGAAATGAAAGCAATAACAGAAGTGACAGCAGGGTGGATGATAAGCTCACTTAGCAGGGGGATCAAATGAAGTGATGACATGTCATTATGACCTCAGGGGTTAAAGATGCAATTTTCCATCTGGCTGCATCTGGCTTTTCAACAGAAATGTTGACACCACCTGCTGAGATTTACCACAAGCTGCCTCCATAGGTCTTTGTCAAGCTTTTGTTACCCAGGTTAACATTTACTTTTCCCTCTTTTCTGATAAGTTTGGCTGAGCAACATGCTCCCTTTCTTCAAAACCTAACAACACTTAGAAGGATTTACATGCCCCTTTACACAATGGATGGAATTATTAATAGTCACTTCACAAGCAGCCTGAAGGGAAATACTAGGAACCTAGAAAGCAGGTAAAACTAGCTCTAAGATTGCCAACAGGAAGAGAAAATTTTAGCTACACTAGCTACTATCTTGCATTGTCTAAGACATTTGAGAATCTACTTTTCTCTCAGTAACAGGTACCTGAATAAAGTAATTTTTCTGGAAACAAAACAAACAAATCCTCAGAATTCCAGGCCTAGCTTGTACTCCCCATCCCCAGCTGACTATTAGCCACCTGTGTTTTATTCAGCATCTTCATCATTTCCAATTCCAGATACACTGTGCTTAAAATAAATCAGCTTTTGCCAGCCCAGTGACACATTCACTTATTAATCTAATTTACCCACAGCCAAATTATGATCTCAAACCAAATTTATAATCAGCTATTGACACACTGCTGGCTATAAGGTTTTTGTTTCCACATGGAATATTTAAAAGCTAGTACCTACCAGGGGTGCTTCTCTTCATCTGGAATGGGACTGTGTGCTCTCTATCACTGGATATATGCATTATGGTTTTGCCAGTGCCAAACTTTCTTCCTAAATCCAGAGATCTCTGCTAGCACAGGTGAGCTGAAGAGCTTGTTTCCAGCTGGTTTTAAAGTGCCCAAATTCTTCACTAACAAGAACCTACAGTCTGTTTTAACTGTTTAAACAAAGAGGGCTCAGCCTCCACCAGGAATTTGTTACTTAAAGGGAAAGAGGAAAAGAAAAGGAAAACCCTCCATGGATTTTGAGTGTTCTCAGCCACAAAAGGACAGGAGGAAATGGAGACAAAGGAAGTTAATGAAGCCTGTATGGAGCAAATAATAGCTAAGAAACAAAACAAGGGAAGTATCCAGACTGACTGGTGATAGAAATAACTCTACACTCAAAGACCACCACAATAACATCTATAAATACCTTCCCCTCCCAAAATTCTTCCACCACAACACCAATTATAGAATCACAGAATGGTTTGGGTGGGAAGGGACCTTAAAGCTCATCTCCATCCACCCCCTGCCCTGGGCAGGGACACCTCCCACTATCCCAGACTGCTCCAAGCCCCATCCAACTTGGCCTTGGACACTGCCAGGGATGGAGCAGCCCCAGCTTCTCTGGGCACCCCGTGCCAGTGCTTCAGAGGGAATTAATTACCAGAGGGATGTCACAACCCCTCCTCCCCTGGAAGGGAAGATGCAGCACCCTCCTCTCCAGGTGCCTCACTTGGGGAGCTGGGACCCCTTGCCTTGAACAGACAAATCACCACCCTGTCAGGGTATGTTCTGGAGTGACAAGTGAGCTTAGTTGCTCCCTTCCACATCAAGGAACAAAACCAAGTGTTCCCATTCCCTTCGCACTTGCTGAACTTCAAACACTGCTGAACTGCACAGCAATGACTGCAGCATATGCTTAAATGCTGTCCTGATTTAGGCCTAAAAATAGGACTGGGTTCTGCAGCTCCTCTCTCTCTCTTGCTCCCCTAATGACAGACAGCTATTGTGCCATGTCTCTCTGACAGTAAGATAGCTTAATTGCCCTCTTTCCAGCAGCTGTCAGTTCTGCTTAACTGGGACATAATGTGAGAGTCTGGGAGGAAATGTGTTAATCCATCAGTCACTTATAGCTACTGTGCATTTTCCTGGGCTGGATTTAAAGAAAACTGGGTTTTATGACTAACTTGCTAGACATTATATTCATTGATATGGGCAGCAGAGGTGTTACTGCTTAATGACTCATTTCTTTGTGAAAGACCCATGAAATAACCTTCTCCTTTATTTACTGCGCTTTTTCAACTCAACTTCAACCTGAATTTCCCCACACTTGGTGAATTTCCCACACATTTAAGGCGTGGTTGAAAAAAGCCTCCTCAAATATGCCAGTGTATAATAAACCGGCTGTTTCTGGAATTCATTAGGATTGATGAATCAAAACGTTTGGAAACACCTGTAATTGCTTTAAAGTACTTTATATATTGTTACCTATAGGAACAGAGTCACTGAAAGCACACACAGAATAAGAATCAACATCAACAACACATAATAAACAGCTATGAACTGAAGCTCTTCTCCAAGTACTGCTGAAGTCACACCTAAACATGCAGCCTGTGCAGGCTGACTCAGTTCTCTGCCTCATTCCCCTTTCTGATCCTGATTATTGGCAAATTCCCTCTATATCCCCTTCACTGTCTTGTGCACTTCAGTTATTTTATCCCCTGCAGTCTCATGTTAAATACAAAGACTATTTTAGCCAATGGTTTAGGAGTCTGCATTGCTGTATTAACAAATAAGACAATGCCATTTTTTGTGTGTATATTAGTCATGCCTGTTCCAACTCACACCTTCTTTTGTGGGCCTTCAGAGAAGGCTGTGAAGACATAAAAAGGAAGGAAAAATAATACAAAAGCTGTATGAAAAACAGAATAAATCTGACAAGAACAATATAAAGCTTAGTAAGATTTGAACACGCAGCTTGCTTTAATCATTTAATCCACTTCCCACTGTTTTCCTACTGATACTTTTGGTTTTAAGCCACTAGAACATGCTGGTATTCCAACCAGTCTGGCTGCAAACTTCCCAAAACTCTGGAAATAAGCCATGCTGATTCCTTTAAAAGAACACAGGTGAGACACACAACTGCAGGGATTTTGTCTGGAGGTGGCAGAGTCCCTCCTTCCTCTCAAGTAGTGGCAGCCAAAGCTTCCCACACTGCCAGGGAGAGCTGCAGCGGCAGGAGCACAGAGCACATGGAGATTTGTGACACTTGTTCTGGTGTTAATAATCAATTGGTGCAACTGCTACAGTCCATAAATCCATGTTCCATACAGCTGGGAATGCTCTACATGTGCTGTCAATTTTGACCTAGAAGCTCCTTCCAACCTTTACCCTGAAGTTACATAAGTGCTGCATAAACATTTCTCTTCCTAAGAAAGATCACAGTATAATGAGAATTCCCCAGAATTTGTTTTTCCCCCCCAAAACCTCTACTAATATATTAATGAAAATTCACATTTTTATTTAAAATGCAATTCCTTCCTCCCTCCCTCCTCCAGTGATGTCACTGCATTTAAAAAGTGCACTGAATGTCTTTGCTTCTGTATCAAGAATTGTTGGACAGACACTGTTGCTAAACAAAAAAAAATTGATCATATTCCCATGTATAGGAGACAGAATTTATTTTACTGACACTTGTTCGTAGATGAAGTATGCTAAAAACACCTCCCACATCACTAACTACTGAAGAACTTACTTGACTTTCTGGATCCAGATGCAATAGTCCGTAATGAAGAGATCATTAAGGATGTAAGCAGGGTCATTCTCCATAAAAATCTTGTGAATGTCCAGAAGACACTTCAAAACTGCAGCTTTTCCTGGAAATAGATTTTTGTTTTCGTAATTCACAAAAAATCATAATGGATCATCTTTATTATCTCACATCTGAGGGTTTAGTGACCACAGTATCTACGACCACCTTGGAAACTGGGGTTGACTCACAGGCTGGGAACAGCAGCACTGTAACTGTGTCCTTCAGTATCCACATCCCTGGGGATGGGAGCCTCTGGATTCAGCAGGAATCTCTGTAAGACCAAAGGCTGCAGGCCCAGTCATGCATGTAATTCTCCACAGCTGAAGCAGCCCCTTCCCCCAGCTTTTCCACTGCACCAAGCTCTGCTGGCCCAAACTTTGGCACAGCCAGGGCACTGTATTTAAAAAGAAAAGCAAGCTGGAAAGTAGCTCACAAATAACAAGAAGTTCTGCCACATCATCTCTCTTAAGAGGAGCATTTTTCCCTTTATGCCTACACCAATACCAGTGCTGGAAAATAATAAGGTTGGGAACACACAGCTCACAGCAGGGTCAAGCACATGGAATTGTGTGAGGCAATGTAGTGATTACCTAACAGCAGCCCAGGGCCTGGAATTAGGGAGAACTTTTCCTACTTCTGCTAGTTACAGAATAGTTTGGCAAAATGAAAGAAAAAACTCACTTCAGGCTCAGGAAGGAGCCATTTGACACACAGTAAATAAACACAGTAAAAGATTAAAAATGTGAGCTTTCTCATTCCACAACCAGAAAGCTTTCTGTTGTCAGTTTGGTTTTTCCTTCATATGCATCCATCCAATTATCTGGAATCCCCTCCCTTAGTTTTCTGATGACTAAGCTGCTAAAGGGTTAAGAGCTGGAAAACTTAAAAAAAATTATTTTCACCATTCATTTAATGGTGGGGGTAAAAAACCCACATTCAAATGAAAACAGCCACCACTGCAAATGGAATCTAATAACCCTCTCCCAAGAGGCTGGCTCCTCCTAGGCTATGAAACCCGAACAGGGATGAAATTACATTTTACAGATTTAGAGAGGAGAGGGGGGAAAAAAAAAGAAAAGAAACAAAGATCAGCACTCCCCCTGCTGTTCAAGCACAAAATTTGTTTGCTTATTTGTAAGTAATCCCATGCTGAAAAAATACAGCCAGAGAATGAAAGTTAAGGGTAAGGAAGATGGCAATAAGAAGGAATGTGGAGAGCAAAACGCCATGGCAAACAGAACAAAAAAAGCTCACTAGTAGGAAACCAACTAAGTCAGCAAAGAAAACATAAAATCCCAAATACAACTAATAACTTTTAAATTGTATCCCCATCAGTGCTTGTCAAACATCACTATTTTGACTAAAAGGAAGCATGCTCTTTTACAAAGAAATGATGTGTGGAATTAAAATTTTGCTGATTTTTTCAGGTTCCAGCTGTCAAGCTGTCAGCCCAACCCATTTCCAACATCCACTCCTGCTACTCCATCTGCCAAGTAACAATGTGCATCAGTGAATGTTACAGTAAGTTGCAACAAAAAATGTCTTTCTTCATAAATGAAAAGTTTTGGATTATAGTAGCTTAATGGGTCTCTAATGAGAGGCTGCAAATCTTGCCAGACTTGAAACAGGGAATCCTGCATCAGGCAAACTATCAAATGTCTGCTTTTAGAACATGGGCCCATGGGATTTAACAGTTTTTGCATGGTTACAGGTCTGCATTATTCTGATCAATAAATATACTGCTTGTTATGTGCACATACTACTTCCTGATTATTCAAAAAACCCCACTAGTTGTATTTAAAAGTACAAATCAAAAACCTTCCAACATATGTAACAGAAAAGTCAGAGCATGCTCTGCAGATGGCTGGATCCTTCAGGAGTTCCTTGCTGTGAGAGCTGCCAGACAACAGCCTGAAACCTGAATTTTACAGATGCAGAAATCCAGTCCTCTTTCCACAGACTATTTCAAAATGAGGATATAATTTAACCCCAGCTCTGTATCTACCATTTGATATGATAATCTGATTTTACACCACCATGAAATTCTAGCAGCTTTCATCCTGTGTATTTGGAAGGAAAGTTTAAGTCATATTTCTATTTTACATTATTTTTCCCCGCAGACTTCTGTGTGTTTTTTCCACATTTTCAAGGAGGAGCATTCATCTAAAGATAAACTGAACTTTGCTGTTATTCTCTCCTTTTAATGGAACAGTATTCTGACACACAAGAACAGAACTCTACCAACATCTAAACTGAAACATCCTGGTAATAACTTACCCAGTCAGGCAATATTTCACTGGATCACTGAATGTTCACTGCAACACCGTTTTCCACCATGACATTAAAAGAAAAGCAAATTTCTTACCTCTCATGTACTACCCTCCTCAGAAAAACCCCCAAAGGCTGTCAGCATTGTACCACTGCAGTTTTGATATCAGAATTTTCTTTTTTCACACTTATGAACAGCAACATAAGGCAGTGGAGATAAGTGAGGAGGGACAGCATCCATCTTCCCCTCGAAACTTCATTCCCTGACTGTTATAATGTCAATGGTATTTTCAATCAGCAACAGTTTTTGGCAGTAGTAAAGATTAATATTGCCATTTGTGTGGGTTTTTAATCCTGCAACTCACAAGCATTTAAAATAAACCACTGAAGCACTGCTTCTCAGTGATCCTTCTGTCCAAAAAATAAATCTAATGCTTTTTTCAAAGAAGTAACTCACGCTAAATAGAAAAGTTGCAGGTAACTTCAAGAACTCAAGATACAAAGATGGTTTTGTACAGCCTGTAGTCCCTAAACACTCACCCAGCTGCAGAATCATGACTGTGTCATTGAAGGCACGTGTCACCAGCTCAAAATGCCTGTACAGGGGATAGCACAGCACTCTTCTTCCAAAAGATACCAGGACATCATGGATGCTGGAGAAACTCTGTGTGTATCAGTGAAACATCTGCATTAGTTTGTGTGCTTGTTTGTTTTTTCCTTTAAGGAAAAAAGCCACAGCAGAATGGGGGGGGGAAAAAAGCACCTTTTGATTTATTATGCCTCTAAAAATCTGTATTTGAATAGATATGGAAATGTACATGTTAAATAGAAATGAGACCCTGCACATTTAGTTTGCATGGCAAGATAACAGAAGTCCTATACATTTTAGTGGTTTGGGATTAAAAAAAGAACATGGGAATAAAACATCTAACTCAAGACTTCGCCATCCTTTAGATTAAAGTAATAAATTACATCTGCCTCACATTATTGTATATATTAAGGAGAAGCTATAAAAACCCTTTTAAGAATAAAGAAAAATTAAATCCATATGATATTAACCAAATACATGTGGACATACAAGATCTTCAAAAATGATACACAACTCTGCTTTTCATGGAAATTCTAGATATTCAAGACAGGGATAAATATACCTGCCTGGGGAGAACAGTTCATTGCCCTCCTTTATCAGTGAGGAACACCTCTAATTTACTCAGGCCAGAGGCATTAAGGAGTTATTAAAGACTTTCTTAAGAGTGATTTCCTTTCCAGCTTTCACTTTTCAAGACAAAATACTCCATTTATTAATTAATTTTAAAAAATACCTATTTCATCTTGACCTCTCAATCTATTAAAAGTAATAAAAGCACTATGCTGACAGCCAGCACTTCTTTGCATTCTGTGACTACCTCAACCCATTGTTCATTTTAATGGATCACCAGCAAGCATTTAAATCATTTATGGTTTGTGATTGAATATTTAGAGGCTAAGGTGTGTACATGCCATGGCTAGCAAAATGGCAGTGAGCTCAAAATAATCAGAGCTGAGGGAATTTTTTTTTTTTTTTACAGTGATGAAAACTCCCAGCCCGAGTGGTCTGTCTAACAGAGATAGTTATTAACAGCTTGGTGCCAGGATTGTGAGTTTTCTGGGTGTGAAATACACTGTTGGCACAGGCTGCACCAAGAACTGCTCTATCACACGGTAAGCACGTGCAGAAAACTCCTTCACTATGTTAGGACATAGATCTGGAAAACAAAAAAAAAAATTGTGAATTAAGGCAGTTAGGGCATTTTAGCTGCACTCCTTTGTAACCTGCTACTGCAGAACTCAAAATAAAACCTGTTGTCAAAGGACAAGTTATAATTGATTATAACATTCACCACTACTGGAAAAGTTTGAAGGACTGGACCCAAAAATCCTGTCCAGTATCAGTTTTGATCCTGCAAAGTGAGAGTTGGCTCAGTCGTTTCAGGACTGAGGCTGGGACAGTCCTTTCCACCTTCCTGCATTTTAGGAATTAATGGATTTCAGGCCAGGTCAAGTCCTTTCCACCTCCAACGCTGTAACAATTTCTTTACACAGGCCTGGGTGCTTTCAGTGAACAATCTGAATGTGGAGAGAGTGGAATTCAGGGTTTACTCTAATCTGTGTTGGTTCCAAAGAGTGAGCAGCAACTAAACAAACAGGGATGAGGCCCTTGGACATGGTTTAATGGTGAACATGGTGATGGTGCTAGTTATGGTTGGACCTGATGATCTTAAAGGTCTTTTCCAACCTTTATTATTCCAAGAATAAGGCTGAAAAGAAGGGGGCAGGTAAAACAACACATGCCCACTAATTTCTGAAGCCCAGAAATCAATTTCAGGTACCATCAAAAACAGGACATGCATTTAATTCATCTTCAACACTGAAAGAGTAGTAAACTTGGCACAGAAACAACATAAAATACCAAAAAATCCTCAAGTAATACAGCAAAAATATAACTCAAGACTTTACTTTTACCTTACCTCCAGCCAGCACAATGTTGCACTCAGTTTCCTGATGTTCCAAGATGATTCAACCTGATTTTCAGAGGGGACAGTAAAACAAGTATCATCTAATCCAACACTGCTGGCAAACTATTTAAGATAACATTTTGGCAGCAATTTAAGAACCTTTGTGAATAAGAAGCAGTCATTACATTATGTGCATTGAAATGGCCACAGGACAGCATTAAAAATTATATTGCAATGCAGATGTTGAGTAACTGAGTTGGTTTCCATAGTGGGAAGATGCAGCCCATGCACAAAATCTTTAAAATGGAACAGCAATACACAGAGAAATGGTACTTTAGTGGAATTCAGTCCATTTGCACAAAGCAACAGAGACTTCAATCAACAAAAGCAAGCTCAAATACCTTGTCTCATGAAAACAGCTCAAGACTTTTGGCTTTCAGAGAGGGTCTTAAAGCCAGCAGTACATGTAAAATGTCATTATTCTTAATATGTGACAGATTCATAGTATTTGAGTGGAAGTGTGGTCTAGTGGGATGATTGGGGCAAAAAGCCAGAAAACCTGGATCTATAATCCTGGCTCTAGTGAAGATTTGTGTGGCCCAAATGTCTTGGTTTTCCTGTTAAATAGGAATAAAAAAAAAGGTAGGGGGAAAGGGAAAAAACCCCAGTGTGTTTTCCACATACACCATACAGTTAATGCAAAACCAATAAAGAATTGTACAGAGTTGCAGTTCTGTGCAGCACTAACATTCAACACAACAGCAATCCCAGATTATTCTGGTCAATCAGCAGGTCTGGACATTTTGCTTGTCATTCTACAATCCATGTCCTGCATGTCAGTCTCATCAAGAGAGAATGGTTTTGATTACATGCTCCAATATTTTGATCAAAAGCATTGAAAAGGCATCTCCTTGGTTCATAGCAGCACAGGAGATGCAAGGCACAAAGTTGTATCTGGGAAGCAATTCCATTTCCAAGAGGGCAAGGGATCCACACAGAACAAAAAAGAACAATTATCTTGTTAAATTTGCATTTGAATAAATCAAGATACACAAATCAGAAATACAGAGAATTGTCTGGAATCTCCTGCAACTCCACATCTCTCCTATTACAACGCTGCTGTAGAAGAACACGAGTGTTCAGAAATCCTACTAAACCCCACGTGCATGAAGTCTAGAGATGGAAAGTCTTCCATTTGAACTTCATCATGTATTTTTGATGCCTGGAAGTAAGTTCACTTGAAAAGGTAAGTTTCTTAAATGGCAGCACAGGGTCCAGCACTAGGTTCCTAAAATACATTATTATTTTTTACTTCTTTAAACTTACATTCTTGTCCCCTTCATTGACACAGATCTCATAGCAATATGCCAGAAGAATATCAATTAATCCAAGATATACATGGTGACGGCTTCTTTTATCCAGAATGTAAGATTTATTTGTGAACTTTCTCATCTGCTCTCTCTCTTCCTCAGAGAAGACAACTATAAAAAGTAAAAGGATAATTGATTATGAATTTAAAGCTGGCACATTCACTTTAATAGGTGGTAATACTACTTCAACAGTGTCTTTAAAAAGGAGCATGTAACTAATCAAAAGTCACCCATCACTCAAGTAAAAGCCTAAATCACTCTTATTTTCCTCTTTAACTTTTATTAAGCTCTGGTGTATTCCTTTCAATGTCAAGCTCCAGCACTGCATGTACACACTGATGATTTTGAACCTCTCCAAATGCTAAGGATTTCTGTGGATGCCTGGATATCTTATACAGACATAAATGCACTATCAGGATCTGAGTAAAATGAGGATTCTTAAGCCCACATTGTATGGGATAAAAATCCAGAGGCAAGTGACAATTTAGAAAGATAGGGTAGTTCTAACTCTGGTTTTCTGTTCATGCAAAGCAGTTCAGTACTACCCCTTGAATCACAACTATAGATGATGTATCTCTATCAGTAAATTTCTTTTTAAGTTGATTCTCCAATGAAAATGTGAGCCACACTCCACTTTTAAACAGCAAGCAAAGAAATTCCAAGTGAAATTCATAAAACATAGCAGTAAAGTTTCCTTCCTCTAAAATTCAAACTCTGAAGCATCATAACAGCTACAACTGGACCATAAACACAGGAATTCCAAGTCTACTAAATAGCAGCAAGTAAGATGTACACTAGACCATTCCCAAAGGTAAATGTTACAAGATGTTCATTAAGTTGCTGCAAAGTGCCAGGTGTTCTAAATAAAAATATCTAAATAAAATATCTTTGTCTGGAGAAGATACTTCAATGTTAGAACAAAACATCTACCCATTGCCTGAAGTTTTTGAACAATTAGTTATCCAGGCCTGAAACTCATAATTAACATGTCCAAACCACCACCTACTTTGTTTTCCCAGTTCAAAACTTCCAAGTACATGGTGTGAAATTATCAGAACAATTAAAATTGTAATTACATTTTCTGCTGTACTAAGCCTGTACACTTTTGTACACTTACACTGCCAAATTGTAGCTAACAATCTGTACCACAATCAGTATTAATCTAATGCAAAGCAGCACTTGCTGCTACTCATCAAGTAAGCTAAATTGGCAAGTTTTTTGTAACTTTGATTTAAAATTGTTTTGTGTATTTGCCAATGGCAAAACCATGCCAGAGTATAATTGTGTGTTAATAGATCCACATCTAAAGGAATCAGACAAATTCATCTCACAAAGTTACTGACAGATGAGACTGCAGACATTACCTTCACATTTTAATCACCTCTTTTACTTGTTTTAAGCTGGTCATTCCTCATGCTAAAAAAGAAGATACTTCAAATTGTCCTTCAGTAGCAGAGTGTCAGTGAAGCAGAGTTTAATCTCTGAGGGGAGGATGAGGTCTGACAGCCAGAGGGTGTTTTGTTACAGCCCTACTGGTATTTTACACTGTGATAACACCACTTAAATCACTGTGAGATCTGTATCTCGAGACTACTATGACACTTCCAGTTCTAAATGTGTTAGGAGCACTTAGATAAAATGTGCTGGACCCACACAGAGCTGACTCAGTGGTCAATCAGGAAACTACAGGTCAGGAAATACCTCTGATAATCTCCTGATGAGAGCAGAGCCTCAGTTTATGGCCCTCTCAAGCCAAGTCTTGAACCCCCCAGCTCTCCCAAAGGGAGAGAACTGAGCAGAACTGACCTTTCTCCTCTTTTTTTTTTTCTTTAAACTAGTATGCTACAATTCTGAGGTTTTTGAATGTGTGCTTCTATCCCTGTAGGTTAAGGAATCAGCAACACCAGCTAAAGGAGCAGATTAGTCAGAATAAAATCAGTTACTGATATTAATCAGTAGCAAACAAGTCTCTCTTCAAGCTCTTCCTAAGCCATTACAAGATGAAAGGCAGCACTATTCTGACTGCAGTCGCCCAAAGCCTTTGTGCAGAGTCAGCATTTTCCCCAGGGCTGCCTTAAAAATACTCAATAATAACGTAAACTTAAACAAGCAACTGAAATAATAAAGTTGATTTTCTGTTAAATTGCTTGAATTTGGTGCAGCCTGCAGAGGAATGAGAGGTCAGTGGAACTTCCCACTTCCTCTTTACACACTCTGCCCCTCAAAAGGTAGCACCGAAGATTTGGTGAAAGCTCTTCTCCACATACATGGGGCCATTTTTGGAAAGCTGCAGATTATGACCACCTTTGAGACTCCCTAAAGCTCTGTCCGGTAGACTGTGATCAGAAGAGCCTCAGTTTTTCAGGAAGTGAGCCAAAAGTCCTAAAAACACAAATCTATCCCCTCAGCACACCCATATTCAAGCTAACTACGGTTTGGTTTGTTCATCCCTCTCCTGTCTTTGCAATTCTTTCATCCAAATTTTATCTCCTCCACTTATCTTTTCTTCACTGTCAAGCCTCCACCTCCACTTCTCAAATCAACATTTCCAGGACATTTCCTCCACATCACTTCTGACCTTCTTCCTCCAGGCATTCTCCACAGAAGCACTGGACTTGGACAGCCTTTCCTGGGTCTCACACTTTCCTTTATACTAATTTTCCTTACTATTCCTTAAGAAATCCACAGTTCCTGCAAACATATCAACACCATACATCATTCTTTCTTCCTACTGTTCTTGCCTTTTAAAACCTGAGATATTTTACAGTGGAGACTGATCATTAAGAGTTTTGTAAGAATAAAATGCAGAATTTCCTCACATGACAAAAACCTGCTCTGCAGCAGAGCAGTGCCAGGAAGGAACACATGATGCAAAGCCCTGAAAACTGAGCAAAGCAGGTTGACAGCACAATTGCAGAAATTTGATAAAAAAAGAAAAGTAATCCATCTTAAACTTATGAATCTAGCAGTAATGGCATACATTTGAGCCGAGCCTTACTGAAAGGTGGAACTTTAAAAGGAAATTGCTTCTCTTTCTATAAAGAAATGAGAAAGAAAACAGTCACTGAAAGCATGAGAGGTTACCCCGAACAAAATAAGATATCCTTGGAGCATATAAATGTTAGATTAAATACATATGTCAGCCTGAGCCTTTGAAGATTATTGTGTTGCCTAAAGAGGAGTTTTTTACAGTTGTGCAATTGGAAGTAGAATAAAAATGAACTTTTAACCAAGCTGAATGTGACTGTTAGAAAATACAAACCCTTTCATCTGGAATCTGTAGAAGCAAGACACTCATGTAAACTTCAGCAGCAGCAGAAGGCAAGCTTTCCAAAAATTTTATCCCCTCATGGGAAAGGCTGTGTAATTAGTAAGGCTTTATGGAGTATTACTTGACTTAAGACATTGTAAGTGTGAACAAAAAGGGCTGGAAAAGAATACACAGTGAGATGTACAAAAAGGACAAAAGAAAGAAGAGACACTTAGGATAAGAAAAGATTTTTTAAAAAGGCAATATACACAAACTATGCATACAAGCTGGAGAAAAAGTAAAAAGGTCAAATAAAAATAGATTCAAAGTAAGGACAGAAGAGAGACAAAAACTTTAAATGTTAATGAGATGAACCAAAAAGAGAAAAAATTTGGTAATGAGACATTAGAAGAACCTGATGATGTAAAAACAAAAGAGAAAATAACCAGGGATAAATATAAGAGCAGCAATCAACCAAAGAAAATCTTCAGTTAATTGCAATGTCATGCAAAAAATAAAAAAGGCCATCTGTACTTCTAATTGCTCCTTGCAGTCAAAGACATTATAAAGACAAAAGTAATCAAGTTTTTGGCTCTAAGAAACCAATGAAGATAACAACTGAAAAGACATCAATGTAAGTCAGGAAAAGGAAGAAAAAAAATAATTCCATTCATTCAGTGTTTCTGAATAAGAAAATAAACTTTTAAAGAATCTGCTGATTTTTATGTCTCTTTCCTACCCTAAAGTCACTTTTACATGTTTAACTTGAGGAGCAGCACATCTTTAATCAAGAACAAATCTTTCCTTCACACAGGACAGACAGGAATTCCTGATTAACTGCACCATTCCTTTGGCTGGATAAAGCAATATAAAACCACAGGGGATGCATCCTGCTGATGATCAGATTCCAGGTGGAACAGCCTGGAGCCACATCCTGCCCCTTTGTATTTCCATTCACAGGAGGCCTTCAAGTAGAACCTGCACTCCCTCTCATGGTGGTTTCCTTCACCACAGCTCACTCAGGTTTAGGAACCTCCACTGATTTCAGCCACTTATTCAAACAGCACAATTGTTACCAAAACTGAGGTTTTTCCAAGGGAAAGGATGGGTTGTTGCCATTAACATCACCAAACTCCAGATTGCCTCTTATGTTACTTAAATTTCCTCAAGATTCAAAAAACTGCATGAGCCTCTCCACTCAGCCCCATGAAGGTGACATGTTTTGGATCATTCTTATTAAATATGTTATAAGAAATGGCTTGGAGCAAAGATGATCCTTTATAAAGTCCATTTTCTGTGTAATTTTCATTAGCAGGCTTGCCAGGCTTTTGAGGAGTGTGTTAGTGCCTCTAAGACCCAACAACATTCATGTTTTTCCTCACTACCTCAATTTGGAGGAGAAACATTCCTTATCAATAAAATCATCCAGCAGCTCTTCACTTTAATTATATTCCTCAACCAAGCAAACAGAGCAGTGTTTCATTTACAAAGGAGTGAATGGATAAAAACAAACAAAGGAACCCCTCATTATTGTGTTTTCAAGCCTCTTGTACCTTTGTCCAGTGCTTTTTAAATCAAGTGGTTATGATGGACATAATTAACAATTTTGGCTTCAGAGGCTGAAAAGAGACCAGGAATGAAAATCAGATTACATTCACAGTAAAATACACAACATCTACCCAAATTCTATTGTTCTCCCAGAGAAAATGTGGAAGTGCAAGTATTATCAGCATACTGAGAACCTCTGGTGAAGGGATTATCATCATCTACTTTAGTAATATCAGATTTTCATACTACATAGGAAATGAACAAAGAACAATAGAAGAAAATGCACAATGGTAACTTGTAGTGCTCTCTGCAATCACTGTGTGCAGGGAGGCAGCCTCAGTTATCTGTTAACAGTGCTCCCAACAAGGTCACCAACTCACCCTGGAAACATGCCTTCAGGTTTCCAAATGGACACAAAGAGTTTTCTTTGAAAAGTCTCCAAGATCCATAAAGTAATGTAATAAAGTAATAAATAATAAATGTAGAAGAGTAATACGTTTCCTTTAAGAACAATAACCTGTAACATGGCACCACAGCAATTATCATTCAAGCAGCAGATGTGTATGTATATATATGCATATATATGTATATTCTCACCAAATGCAGGACTGTCATGTTCCTGATGACTTTCTCCCTGCAAGGCTGTCATCTTTTTATGAGCATCAATCCACCAGGGTTTGTACTTTAAAAGATGCTTAATAGCTTCATCTTCAAAAAAATCAGCTCTAGGAAAAATAAAAAGAACTTTCATATGCTATTTATTTCAATTCATATTATATGTGGGTACATATTAACACATCCATAAAATACATCTCACTTGGCTCCAGGTTATTTTCCATGTTAGAAATATGTTTTTTGACTTTAAAGCAGAGAATAATAATTATTAAAAAAAAAACAAACCCCAATATTCTCTGTCTTTCAGTATTCCCTCCTTACTTCCTCCACCTTCCCTGAGCCACCCAGAAGCTCAGGGAACTGATGAGCTTGCAGCATCACATGAAGCTGAACCAACCCGATTTATTCTGAATGCAGCTAAAGGAAAACACTCCAAAGGCTTCTCACACAAATCACATGATTTTACTGGGTAGCTCTCCTGCTTAAGACCCAGGGAATTTGTGGGGAGGAAGTTGTGCAGCTGAAAGGTGAAGGAGAAGCCCAGATGGGGATGGTCTTTAAGGTAAGCAAGGACATGTGGCAGCAAGGTGGAAAAAGGAGAGTTGTACATGAATTCTGGAAGAGAGATCACCTCCATCTCAGCACAAAGCCACTGTGATAAAAATTTCAATCTAATAATTCTGGGAGGATTTGTCCTAAGCCTCCTCTTACCATTTGAGCTCGTTCTTCAAGCCAAACAATGGTATAACTACTGAGAATTGAAAAAAATAAAAACCACCAGGAAATTTCTTAATACCTTCTTAACCACCACACAAAACCTGAACACAGAATGCAATTTGCTTCACTCTCACACTGACAGATTTTTTTGTTGCCTCCCTTCAATCTCAAAGCAACTTCAAGATATATGGCAGGGTACATTTTCCTCAAAGCCACCAGAACTGTTGTTTGCCCCCATTTCTACCAGAGCTTCTGTTCTCCTCAGGAAAACAATTTTTGTTGAAGAAAGGCTGGTATCATCTGTTCTGAAACAACCAAGACAGAGCCATTAAACTAAATAGTGTAGCTCTACCAGGCCAGAACACAGAGTCTAAAATGGAAACTTAAAATTACTGCAATTTGCATCCCATTAGAGGTTAGGAACTACTTCACTTCTAGTGAAATGCAGCTCAAGAAAGCTCTTCTGTTTTCTGTGTGCTACAGGAAGACATGAGGCTGTCTCTGAAACATCCAACTGAGGAAAAATTCCAGGTTTGTAAAGCTACCTTCTGAAAAACTCAAAATAGGTTAAGCCTTCCTGTCCCCAACAAAACACACCACAGTGCTAATTCTCCCCATTGGGGACTACCCTCTTCTCCCACCAAACCCATCTTGCAGGAATCAATCTACATTACCAAGTCTCATGGCTTTCATTTATTTTACTTATCTGAATCTAATTTGACCTGAAATACTCCAGCCTGAAAGGTATAAAGAATCATTTTCACCTCACCACATGGAATGAAGCACAAAAGAAACACAGTCTTGGACATTTTCCTCATTCTGCTCTAAAACAGGTTTCATGTGGTGAAGGCAAAAAACAAAGAGGCCAAGACAAAAATCTTTGTAACTTCAAAACTCAAATTCTCTCCTCCTAGACCAGGATGGCTCATTAGTCCTTGTTTCACAACAGGAAAACAAAGTTCTGACTTTGTCAACCCAAAATGCTGGCAGGGAATGGCTGCTCAGCTGCTGAAGACATTAACTATGAAACAATGCTCTGCAAACAGTTGACAGCAGCCCCCCTTGCACACAGACTTAAGCAGTAATTAAACAGCTGAGTAACCCCAAAACAGATGAGCAATGTTCTGTGTCAGTGTAACACTAAGAACACCCATTACAGCCTGCTCCCATGAGACTAAACCAGCCCAAAAGTAAAGCTATTCTTTCCAAAAGTGATCTTAAATCCAATCATTTGTAAAAAGGAAAAGGGAATGTGTTTCAGAGGTACTTGGCCAGGTGAAGTCAATCAGTACTCACAGGTAATGATCAGGATCAAACTTGGCAGCCTCAGCTGCCAAACGTTTCCTCCTACGTTCCTCTGCAGGAGTTTGGTCTGGATCCTTAATGTCAATGACATCACTGAGCTCATCCTGCAAATGGGACCAAAATTATAGGACCAAGCCACTGGTATGACACACAAGATTTATTTAGTAGGAATTTAAGAAGGATGCTTATCAGCATTGCACTGAAATCCCTAGAAAAGCTTCAACCTTCCTTTTAAGTCTTCCAAATCCAGGCTCCATTGTGCAAATAAAACATCAAAATTCCAAGGAAATGCAATTATTTGAAGCTCCTTAGAATTCATGATATTATCGAGTCTATTCAGACCATTTTATCATAAGGCAGGGAGGTTATTTTGTATTAAGATAAATTTGCAATGTTTAACAAAGGCACAGAACCCCAACAAAGACAAGAATCAAACACCATTCTTGTGACTTTTGAGAACACTCTCACTCTTCAAAGGGGCTGTACATTAATTAATAGGCAATTGCAGTGCCCTTTTAAACATCATTAAGTAGTTATTTCCCATCCCATTAATGCTGATGGGAAATTTATTTCTTCACAAATTTCATGGAAATAAACCAACATATATGTCCTAACAGAATGCAAATACCATCCCCATTAAACAGCAATCCTGCTCCAAAACCTGTGACTACTACAGTTCATACAATAATGAGAGTCACATAACTGAGTTGCACTTTTCAAAAGTTGTCTTGTGAGCCAGGAAGCCTACCCAGGACTTTTAAGACAGGAAAAGAAAGAAAATGCATCTACCTGCAGCCTCTGGAACACCCCTGAGCGCAAATTCCCAAATCCATAGGGGTGCTGCAGTGGTGGAGTGCTTTCTTCATAAGGAATCTGTTCCACTTCCCAGTCAAATTCTTCCTCATTGTCCTCAGATAGCTCAGCAGAGGCAGCTGTAGCTATGGCATTGTCAGAGAAAGAAAATTATTACACAAAAAAATAGATATTATTTCCTAGAAAGGTAACAGTGGTAGCACAATAAAACTCCCTCATTTTACTCCATCTCTTAAGAAATTTTACTCAACACTGGGTCATACAGATCTGTAACCCACAGGTCCTGCTTCAAACTCCCCAGTTTTCAAAAATGAACATCAGGAACACTAAATTTTAAGTGCACTCCCTCAGACTGAAATACCTGTTCCACTGATTTCAACTAGATCAGCATTTGATGCTAGGAGAACCCTGACAGAACCTAAGTGATGTTATCAATAATTTAAGGCAAGTATTAAAAAACTAAACAGAGATACCCAAACATTTTTGTCTGTTAAATACTGGTGTTAAGCAAGACCCGCACTAGAATCTGTGGTTTTAATTAGCTTCTCATTTGAGCTAAAAGTCCAGTTGTAGTTTGTAGAAAGTAGAAGATTCCACTGTGTGTGTGTTCTACAGCCACTAGAGGGGTACAAAGACCTACAGAGCATTAGCATATTTTTAAAGCACATTTTCGAAAAATTTAAAAATAACTAAACCTATGAAGTTGATATGTGTATCATCTACTACATACTTATTTCCACTCTTATCCATACTTTGATTTATTCACACCCTTCTCATACCTTGGACTAGTCAGTAACAGAAATATTGTACTTTTCTACATACATCACTCTACAGGTCTATAACTGTTTCATTACACCCATGTATCATCTTGCATAAACAAGATTGATTTTGTCATACCCATCTCTTCTACCAAAGGTTTTGCTGATCTTGATTTCTTTGGTGCTAGAAGAGATGTCAGCATGTCCAGCCCCTCAAAATATTGGCCAGGATTCTCCTTGGGTAACTGAATTGTAAAAGTACCTTTAAAAAAAGTCAGAATGTAATTATTGCATTAAGATATTCAAGACAAACAAAACCATGCCTTTTTCCTCCAATGAGAAAGGCTCAGAGGAAGTAGGACACTTGCAGCTAGTGTTCTATTATGCATTGATCCCTATGCATGTTTTTAACCTTATTTCATAACAATTCAAGATTTTAATGACAAAACATGAAAGAGAATATTTAACTACTTAAGAGTCTCCTGACTTACACTGTATAAACACAAACCAACAGAAGAATACAAGCTTTATTTAATTTTTAATCCTTCTACCAAACAATCTACAGAAGCTACATTCACCAATCTGATTATTGTCTTAAGTCATGCAATAAAGGTTCTGCAAGCAACAAATTTATTGCTTTATTGCTTTTGTTTTTAAGTATAAATTACTGGAAATAGCAACATTTTCTGTGACACAGATACCAATACATCAACCAATACCTTCATCTGTATTATAAGATGCTTTTTCTCTGCCATCCTCTACAATTCTTCCAGGAAGCGTCAATCTGCAGGCAAAAAATGACATGCCTCACTCTTGACTAATTCTGCAAGTTAATGTCTCAGCCTATAAAAATGTAAGGCACATTCCAAAAGCAGCACAAAGGCCTTAACTACGTGACTCCTTTTCACAGTAATGAAATCCATGCAATTCAATCCCCCTGGATTCCTCCCAGGAAAAGACATGCTCTACAGAATTTACACCCAGAGAGTTGTCTGGCCACTTACAATTAAAAAGCCATTGTACAGTAAATTTAGAAAAGCATTTTTTTCAACTGCCTTTAACATGATTTAATGCCTAGGAACAAAGAGGCCAGATCCAAAAAAACCCAAATCTTTGCATGAACTGAGCTGTCTGTAGTCAACAGAATAAAAGCTGCAGATGAAGAACATTCTGAAGGGACCAAAATTAAGTTCATTTCCTAGTATGAAGGTCAATTTTTGAAAAAGTTTCCCACTACTTGCCTGAGGAAGTATGGCTTAGCATAAAATTTGAAATCTTCCCCCTCAAAATAAATGTCAAACTCTGAAGCTCTGGCGTAAGGCACTCTGATTTTTATAGTAAGAAAATCCGGATCCTGGGTCAGTTCAAAAGCTGGAGTAATCATGATGAATCCAGCAGGAAAAGCAAACACCAGTTGTCTGGCCCTATAGAAACAGGAAAAGAAAGAAAAAAAGATTACTGTAGGTTCCAATTTGTAAGAGTGAGTAGTGCCTCTTCAAAACTCTGTGAGAACATTTCAGATTCCCACAAAATTATCTCCCACACGGTCAAGATGAAAACTCGTGACAACACCAACAGCATCAAAGTGTCATCATGAATGTGAAGGTACCACCTCTGCACCTTAATGAAACAACTGAATGCAAAGCTGGAATACAGGAAAGCACCTGTTACACTCCACATGAAAACCACACTAAAATTCAGTCCTAAAATTTTGCTCTTTTTTTTTTGTTATTTATAATTTCACACATAGCAGACCTTAGGCCTCTAAAGTTCTTTAGTGACCTGAATACAAATCACGATTAAGAAATACTAAAACCCAGTAATACTTCCAAAAATAGAGCTGTTTTCTATAATTCACACACATATTAGCCAGAATAAGGGCAACAAATTTAAGGACAGTTTAGAATAACATCCCTCAGAACCCCATGTATGTATATACATTGGCATATGTATATATTTAGCATGACAGAAGGAATTTACACACTACTATTCACCTCATGTACAATTGTCTGACCCCTCAATAGCTTCTTTTCTCAGGTTTAACTTAGAACCCAGTCAAGGACTGGGGTTTTGGTTGCTTTGGGGGGTGTCTTTACAAAGGGTCACACAGTTTTGAAACTTAGCTTTTTAAAACAAAAATATTTTTAACCAAAAAACACAGAATAAAACTATTACCTGGAAAAGAGCTACTTTTCACTAACTTTCAGTTATCTTTACTGAACTTACCCCCATTCTAACAATTTCATGAACAGCCAGAAACCATTAACAAGCCTAAATTAACAGATCACTCTTTCTCTCATATGGGTATTCAGCCTTGTTTAGCAAGCATGAAAAAAATCAAAACTCCCCATTTCACCGTATCATGTCATTCCAGGGGCAACATTCCCACCCTTTCCAGGCTGAGAAGCTGCCACGTGTTTCACTGACTTGTAACTAAATAGGAAGCACCTGGCCTGTAGAACACCTGCACACCTGATGTGCTTTCCTGTGGACTTTCTTCTTCTCTCAACACAAGCTGGGGTAAGAGGCAGCAAAACTCCAATAGCTCATTTGGAGCCTTCAGGGATGATTTGCCAGCCTGCATTTTTATTTTCCCCAAAGCCAGGCCCAGCTCTCGCTGCCGCGTGCTCCTGCTGCATCCACGGCCCAAATTAATCACCCCAAACACCTGCGGGGGGGTCCCACACAAATCCCTGGTGTCTCACAGCCGAGGAACCACTGAGATACAACATTCAAACCCCAGGTATCTCAAATAAACACGCTTCCCAGCCTTTCCTGTGCGGACAGGGCTGTGCATTAGGGGAATGCAGAAGGAGCAGGACCGGGAGGAGCTGGCAGGGACAGGGATGATACATGAGAGGCTCGGCGCTGAAACACAGAATCGCTGGGACTGGGAGGGTCCCGGGGAATCCTCCAGTCCAACCCCGGCCAAGGCAGGGGGAGCTGGAGCAGGTGAGACAGGAACCCCCCGCGGGCTCGGAATGCCCTCACAGAGCGAGGCTCCACGACCCCCCGGGCAGCCTGCTCCGCCACTCTGCACGGGAAAAAGTTCTTCCTCATGTTGAGGCAGAACTTTCTGTGTTTCATTTTACGGCCAGTGCTCCTCGTCCTATCGCTGAACATCACTGAAAAGGGTCTGGCCCGTCCTCTGACACCCACTGGCGGTATTTATGTACATTAATGAGATCCCCTCTCAATCTTCTCTTCTCCAGCCTAACCAGGCCCAGCTCCCTCACCATGAGCAGTCTCTCCTCATCAGAGAGACGCTCCAGACCCCTCATCACCTTTGTTCCCTCCACTGGACCCTCTCCTTGTCTTTCTTGCGGTGAGGAGCCCAGAACTGGACACAGCCTCCCTCCGCTGCCGTCACACCGGGCCACGCACCGACCTCCGGCCGTCCCCCCCCTTAGCCACCCCCCTGAGGGCCCCCCAAGGGAACAGAGCCCTCGGGAGAGGCGGCTGGCAGCGGGAGAACCCCGGAAATAGCGCCGGGAAGAGCCGCGACCGTGCCCGCCCGCACCGCTCGCTCGCTCACTCACCCCCCACGCCGCCGCTTCCCGCGCCCGCCCGCACCGGGGGCGGAGCTGCGCCTGCGCAGTCGGGACGGGCCCGCCCCCACACGGCCGCCTCCCCTCAGGGCCTCCCGCCGCGCGTCCTGCGGGCTCTGCGCCCGGGGCTCGGTGTTTATAGCTCTGCTCCTTTGCAGAAACGTGCCGCGATTTAAATTCTTGCTGTCCGTAAATCTGATGAAGTCTCCTGATGTTTGCAAGAGTTGTTAGAAAGGGAATGATTAACAGTCAGCGTGGACGTGGGCAGTGTAACTGTGTAAAGCTAGGTCATTTAGGGTAAAAATCGCAATCTGTCATCTGGACAAATGAAAAGAATGAATTCTTACCTGCGATTGCATAAAATATCTTGCGCAGACGGAACATATTTTATTTCAGCAGCTGCTTTCTATAAAGAAGTGTGGAAATTGAACTTGAGTGGTGGGGAGATGGTTTGTTTCTTTCCTGTGAAACCAGTGGGTGATCCAGTACTAATTCCTGTGAACAAATGCGCTGTGTCTGTTATGTTTACACTCTTCTGTCTTCTCCTTTGCTGCAGGTGAGGTAGAAGATGAGTAAACAGAAGAGTGACCCCACGAGCAGTGTCAGAGTGGGAATTCCCAATTACATAAGGCTCTTCTAAACTACTGGATTAATGCAAACATTAACAAGGGTGAACAGCAGGCAGATCCTGATGGATCAAAAGAAATACAGCATTAAGGAGAACAACAAGCTTCAATAGCAGAAAAGTTGGTTTATACACTATAATTTATTAAACATAGCACCTAATATAGAATTAATCTAATTTTCCTGCCTTCACACCATGAGAGGTATTCTGGTTCCAGATAATTCTCTACATTTTTAAATGGCACTGACTGTCTTCTTCTTACTGCCCTTCTGAAATGCATTCAAATATTTTTCCTGGAGGGAAAAATCATAATTATGTAACCTTTCCTAATAAAGTTTTTTTTAAAAAAAAAAAGAAAAAAAAAAGTAGACAGACAAACTTCCAGGCTGGAAATCCAGTGAATATGACATCTCTTTATGAGAAAACTTCCTCACTCTTGAACTGAACTGAACCAGCAGTTCAAGTACTGCACAAAAATTAAATAATTTGCTTCAAAATAAATAGTTCTCCCTTTTAAATTTCTCCAAAATTTAAAACTGATGGATGGTTTTAATGTTCAGCCGAAACTTCCTTGTGTCCCAATGTTTCATGTGCAGAAACTGAAGATGCAAGGCATAGAAAAAGCTTTTCTTTTTATATTAAGAAGTTAATGCTATCTCATTTCAGCTGCTGATTTGGTTTGGACCAAGGCCTCAGTCATGTCCTCAGAAACTTCTGATGCATTTCTAGAGAACTTGAGCACTAATGAACTTTTGGACCTTGCCAAAGTAATCTGTAATAAGTGTATTGGACAGGAAGCTGGATTATGAACCAGTAACCACCATCTTCTCTGGGTAAATTCAAATTTGCAGGACAAGTCTGTGAAAGATAAAGAAGTTTCATCTGAGAATTTATTCTTGTCTAACTGATACTTTCCAAGACTGCCTCAGAATTATTTTTTTAGAGCCTAAGAACTCACAGCCTTTTTTTTTTTTTTTTTGTGCTAATACCTTTGTTGTAAAAGAACTATTTATGTACTGATTTTAGTGAAGAAAGTGGTGCATCGGCCATTCTGCTTTTCCATCCAAGTAAAGGATGAAGTAGCATCTCTAATGAGCGTGTCTTGCTTTCTTCTGTAAAATAATACATGCTGAGTTTTTTTAGAACTGTAATGAAAAAGTTTTATGTGAAAATGTCAAAGACTACATCTTTTATTGCATCTTTCTGATGAGGGGATTTGGCTGGTATATACTTAATGGAGCACTGAAGAATTAAAATGCACTAGCTACAATGTTTTGGGAAAGTAATTAGGACAACTTGCTGTCTGCTTGAGAAATAGAAACATGAAGCTTTGCAATTTATAAGCACAATTGGCTCTAGGTGGCTAATAATAATGAGTAAATCTGGCTGCCTTGGAAATGGTAATCCAAACCAAACTTACTAAGAGAGCTTAATTTACACATCTAGAGAAGAAAGCGATTGTATTGATGATACAAAAATCACACATTTGAACAGCTTGAGGATTGCAGCAGGTTGCTACTGGTACTCTTTTTCATTAAGTATAAAGTTTGGTAGGGTTTTATTACAGTGTATATATTCTGAGGAAAGAGCATATGTTTATGCATTGTGGCTTTTCTGTAGTTTCTCATTTAGTATTGCTATTTTCTCTTAGCATGAAAGAATTTACATTTTCATATCTGGCCACAATCCGAGTTGGATGAAACTCTGAAAGAGTAATTGTTCATTGCTTTTGGACTGGTGCTAAGGCAAAGTACATTTTGGGATACCACTGTTGAAAGCATGTGGGGTCAGCAGTGTAAAATGGACAGGCTGTCCAGTTCCGCTGCCAAGTGAATGCCAGCGTCACTTCCAGTGGCTCCACGAGGGACACGTGAGGCTCCTCCAGTACTAAACCCTGGGAGGGACTTGTGAGGCTCCACTTTCCCTTCTCTCCCCGTTGCAGCGTTGGTGTCGCCACTCTTTGCACAGGTGGTAGTCCAGCTCCATGGGGCAGCAAGAATTCTTGTACTTCTGTCATCCTCTACATTTAAAGGTCATAGAATATGAGCCCAAGTAAGATTTACTTCTGTGAAATTCAGTGTTACGATCTCTGCTGATATCCCACAGAAGACTGCTAGGATGGGTCACATGGGGACAACTTCAAAGCCACCCACAAGTGAGTGAGCGCTTTGTTCCTTCACAGTTCTACAAGTATTGCACTTTATCGTGTACCTGCCTTCAGTGCAGGTGGAGTGAGAAATGCGTACTGTCTGTAGGTGATAAACTGGGGCTGCAAGGCGGAGGGAGACTCGGTTTCCCTGTTAGCACAGCCAGCGGAAACTCGCTGCCGAGACGAGTTTCCCCTTTTTCTCCTGCTCACCTTGCTGTGCGCGCTCACGCTCTCCCGGCACTGCCCACCCGTGAAACCAAAGGCATCTCTGAGGAGCCGCGGTCCGTGCCTGGCGCTCCTCGCTGTGCCGCCCCGTTAAGGACCACCAGGCTCTGGCACGGCCGCTGCCCGCCGTGCCGGGGCGGTCCGGGCCCGGGCGGCTACTCCAGACAGTACGGTAGGCGCGGCCCGCCCCGCCCCGCCCCGCTCGGGCCGGGCTGTGCGGCCACGTCCCCGCTCGGGCCGGGCTGTGGCGATGCGGCCGGCGGGACGCGGCCGCACGGCGCTGCTGGCCCGGCCGTGCCGCGGTGCCCACCCGGCCATGCGGCCGTGCTGACCCGGCCATGCGGCGGCCCTGCAAGGTGGCGGCGGCCCTGCTGTGCCTGGCCGTGCTGTTGCTGCTCTATCTGCTGGCGGGCAGCGCGGCCCCGCCGCCCGCGCCCTCCGCGCCCGCCCGCCGCCCGCCGCGCCTCGGCCGGAGCCCCCCGAGGAGGAGCCCCGCGGGCGGCGGCAGCGCCAGCGCCAGGTAATGGGGGCGGCTCCATCCCCCGGCCCCTGCCCTCGGGAATTCCCTGCCCGCTGTGTCCGTGCCAGCCCCACGCGTGACCCGCCCGCCCCGCGGGTCCCCTCGGCGGTGTCGCTTTGGTGCCGGTGCGTCGGGCGCTTCTCTCTCCCAGATGTTCTTCCCCCACGATTGACCGGTGATGAGAGACCCTTGTGCGAACTGCCGGGGTTCACAAGAACTGACTTTTCCCTGCGTCTTTCCACCGGCAGCATAGTTGCCAGAGATGCCACGAAAGCGCGTGGAGGTTTTCCTTGTGCCCGAGCGGGGGTTCCCTCCTCTGCGTGAGCAGCTTCTGAAATAGCGGCTTTTCCATTAGTTCTGGCCTCGTTTCGGAGTCTGACGTGGGCAGTGTGGTACTCGCTGTCCGGAATGAGGAGCTGCTGTCACCTCGGGAGCTGCACTTTGCGGGTTTTCCAGGGAAAAGGGAGGGCGGCTGGTTTTTGCCGTGTGCTGCCTCTGGGTTCCAAACTGTAGAGGCACTGGCAGATTTTAAGCTTTCGAGCTTTTTGTTTTGAATGTTTTTTATATGTAAATTGATTTAGCAGAACTTTAAAGGAGTTTTAAATCGTGGTGTGTTGTGTTTCCTCTCCCAGCACCTTACAGGCAGGGTATTTTTTAAAAAACTAATTAGTTGAGAAAGGGCAGCTTTCGGTGGGTGGAGGATTTGTTTTCCCCTTTGCATTCCAATTATATTATGGTCAGTGTGACCTCATATATCTAATTAACTTGGTATGTCTTTGTGCCTCTGCTTCATGATTTCACAGAGATGTTCTGAATGAAAGACTATTCCTGTTTTTTGAGCCCTTACTCCTTAACTTATTAAAGCAGTTGGTTTCTCCCCAGCATTGTTGCCCTACTGAATGCAGGAGATGTTTTCTGGGGCTGAGAGTGGGCCACGGACAGAATTCAAATGCCGGTATTAAAGCAGGATTATTTCCACTAGCAACTGTACCTCCTGAAGTCATTTTTCTTTAAGGCATATCTTTGTGATTATCATGGAAAACAAGAAGAACACTGAAGGAGGGAGTCCGGAAAGTATGGAACTGCCAGAGAGAGTAAACAACCATTCCATTTCAATGAGCTTTTCAGTGGCATCTTGTTTCACAATTTGACATTATCTAACTTTTTGATTATTCGTTGACTTTGCAAGTACTTTTCACAAGGTCTGCAACACAACAGCAAAAAAGGAGGAATTCAGTACTCAAACCATGCACGTTCTTCAAAATTTTGGGGTTTTGTGGGGTTTGGTGGTTGTTTTTTTCCCCTCATGATCCTGTGCCATTGGCCCCAGCAGGAGTTTGTATAGCTGAGAAGCACAATTCTGTGGGTCCTGTTCAGCCACTTGCTGAAAGATTCTCTATTGTGTTAGTTAGTACTAAAATTTACTCAGGTGAGGGTATCCATTAAAAATGAATTTTTGTGGGGGGTGTGACATAAGTGTTTCAAGTGGAGGTGATGCTTGCCTGCTTGGAAAGGTGTCAGGTGGTGGGATCTGCTGGCCTTAAAAAGCCTGATCCAAGCTAAACTGAAAGCAGTGGGGGGGGGGCTTGAATTTGGATTGTAAGAAACAGGTCATGATTATCATTTTAGTTCTTCCTTATGAGCAAAGGAACATTATTTTTTAATTTGATGTGAGAAATCCCACCTTGTCTAGCGGATTCCTTCATGATAATAACAAATCTGATCAGGACTGTGTAAGAGCTTGTGATGTGATCACAGTGTACATGCTTATATGAGACTGCATGATTGATCAACAGAACCTTAGTGAAGTTCTGTCTGCGTGAATGTAAAACGTTTGAGTTCAGTTTTGCCAAGTTGGTTTGTGTAGTTGGATCAGAGGATGCAAATTTTGGGCTCAGCTCAGAAACAAAGGTGTTACTTAGGGTTTGTGTTTGCTTCATGAGACTCAGCATCTTGCAGGGAAGATGAATTTTAACTGGGATTTGTAATACTGCTTTCTGTAGTCACGAAATAACAGAAGACATCAGGTTTTAAGAAGTGCAGAAGCCTTCTAACATAAGTAGCTATACATGATAAAAGCTTAGTGTAGGCACACATCACTAGCTGGCTGGTGCTTCACAAGTGTTAGCAATGACGTTCATGTGTCCTGCTTTGGTCATTAGATAATTTTGACAAATCTAGGTAAGTCTCTGGTTAGCTTTGAAAACTTGATTTTTCATGGTGGTTTTAGTGCTCATTTCTCTTGGAAGTAGCAATTCCTATGCCTTCAGTAAGACTTTTTTTATAAATTTTAAATACATGCCAAACCAATGTGTGCAAAGTATCAAAAAGAGGGAGGATTGTTTTACATTTGAAGGGCAGATGTGACCACGCTCTCTCTTAAACCGGCATGGCAATGCTGGGGAAGTGAACCTTTGCCAGCACATTTAGTTCCCTGAAAGTAACTTTCTCAAAGCAAAACATCCCTTGCATGGCAACCTGTCAAGATACTTTTTCTTTCTGTGCAGCCTGTGCACACACACATGCAAGCTTGGCTTGAGTTTGATAATAACATGCTGAAGCCCCAAGTATTTCATACTTGTTTTGTAAAGAACCCACTTCATGAAAAGAGAGAGAAACATCCATTCTGGTTTTCAGTGGGTTATTTCCCTTTCTCTGAGTTGTAGGAGAAGGTGGAAACTTCAGCCATTTTTGGATTGATGGCAGCTACAATTGGTTTTGTGCAATTGCTGCAAAGTGAGAAATGTTGATTTAAAAACATTTCTATTTCAAAGTGTGCAAGGAAATGTGTTTCATACCATGGAGCCGCTGCTGGGACATTGACTCAGGGGTGGCTTTCAGGGAAGGAGCCTGTTCAGTGAATCACCAGTTTTGATACAACGCCTAAATCTACCCTTGTTTTTGTGCTGCAAAAGTAAATGAGATCATAATAGGAAGAAGGTTTCAAAAATTAACAACTATATTGCATTTTGGAAGCGTCTGCATGCATTATCTTTCTCTCAGGAATAAATTTGAAGGCTTGAATAGATTAGCAGGCTCAGTAATGCATTATTTTGAATGGATTTGGATTGATTTAGACAGGTTTTGGGTTAATTATGTTTGAGACACTTTGGCTGTGACTAATAAGAAAATTACATGTAATCTAAACTTTAAGACCTAGGAATGCACACTGTTGTGCTTGAACACTCAGGCTGCTCCTGCTGTGTCAGTGCCTTTCTGAAAAAATTGCATGTAGTAAATAAAATACCAGTGAGCAACTGGATGGGAGTTGCTCTGTACTGTTGGAAGGTCTTTGCTATAAATATTTTATTGTGCTCCATCTTAGTGAGTTCTGTCTTCAGTCACTCCATGGGGATGTGTTCTGCAAGTATTTTGTGATGCTTTCTGGAGTGCTTAATCTTAGTTTCTGTATTTGTTCTTGTCAAACACATTAAACTTTAGGTCCCAGGTCTCTGCATTGCTTTTGATGCATTTAAACATTTAATTTAGGTTATAAAATCCAACTACAGACTGTTCATAACAGGCAAGTTGAACTATAAAGGAGTGAATATAAATGTTCGGAAGAATTGACTAATGATAATAATTGCATTACTCTGTGGATCTACGGGCTTTTTAATGTCTTGGGAGGCTCTTGGGGTAGGAAATTCTTAGAACTGTGACAGCTGTTCCCATTTTGCAGGTAGGACAACTTGGCTATATCCTACACATCTTTATCCTTTCATCCAGCTGTTGTTCCTCTCTGTCCCTTCTGTTCTCCTTGCCCTGTATGAGGTGCTTGTATGAACAGAGCAGGGAAGGAGAGCTGGGATGTTCTTTGCCATGATCTGCTTGTTTGCCCTCCGAGCAGTTTGACTTTGCCTCTACACCTGCCCCTTCTCAGGCGTCTGGATAATTGTTATTTTTGGAAGGCTAAGTTAAAACTGCAGTCAATGCATCCTGCTGTGGCACTTTTTTTATCTCCCATTCAAGCTCACCTTTGTTTTCACAGTCCTCTAGGTTTCTTTAGCTACTTATAAAAAAAAGCAAAATGTTGTGTCCCAAAATTCTTCTCTCAGTACCTCATTGCAACTTCTGTCAGTGGTTATTGCCCTCAGTGTCCCAGATTATGACTGATGTAGTTAAAATAGCTCCTTTTTCTGGGATTTTTATTCCAATTCAGGCCACTCCAGAGTTCTGAACCCCTGCACTGTTGTTAATTCCTCACCTCCAAGGCTCAGCTTTCTCTCCCACAGTGTCTGTGTTGGTTGTCTCTCGTTATCCCTACTCCCATGGGCCTTCCAGGCATTCTGCTTTCACCAAGGATTGCTTCTGCTGAGTCTGTCCATTGGAAGTGCTGTCCACACATACTGGATTTTTCACTGCAAAACAGCTGTGTAATGCAGAGCTCACCATGGCTAAAACTGCTCAGGAAAGCTGAGTGCTTTGGTGTGGGATTTTGAAATGTTGCAATAAAAGTGCAGGGTTTAGTCCCTCTCCCAGTGAATTCCATTGCCAGAAGCTACATCAAAGCAGCTCCTAGACTGTGTATGGCTTGATTTAGAGACTCAATTAAGGGGAAACATTAAACAGATAGGGAGAAGGGGGAAAAGGTGATCTGTGTGAGCAGCTAATTATTCACTTCCATAATTCAGCGATTTTTACGCTAATAGGTTGGAAAGTAAACACCACTTCACATAGATGTACTATTCCATTATTTATACACTGATGAAATTGGGGGTTAATTAAGACTAAAGCAGAAGACTTTAAACGCTTAATGAAATGTGTTGCTTTGTATAGTCAGTGAAGTGCCAGTGGCTGGTGCTCCTTTACACATAGGTGGGTTACTCTGAAGGGTAGAATGCTGTTGTTACACAGAGCAGCACTTCAATGTCTGGAAAAAAATAATAACAGCTTAAAACTGATATTTTTCTCTTTATTTAGAACTTCTGTTTGTAGCATTAACTTTGGTGATGAACTGTGTGTGTGTAATTGTGTGTGCTGAGCAGGGGCTGGGATTGATGTCCTCTGCTCAGAGGTATGTCCAGAACAGGCAGTGATCTATGGTTTGCCTTTTGAACTCTCCTGGAATGATTACTGTGCCTGGGATTTAGTTGCTTGGTCAGCTCCATCCCATGTAATAGAGGCTAAGTGCCATCTGTGCTGGAATGTGGATACACCATGGTGGAAGCATTCCTGGAGGATGCAGTTTTTACTTCCACGCTAAACACAGAACCAAGAGAATGTTTTCAAAAGGTCTTCAACTCCCCAGGAGAACCTGATTTTTCTGGCTAGCAGGGAGCTTCAGTGTGCCTCTTACTGTGCTCCCTGTATCTGGCTGAAATGTACTTAAAGCTGACGCAGGTGGGTGCTAGGTGAAAATCCCAGTTTGGCCCTTGGAATATAGTCTGATTCATCTGGGATGTGATGTATTTGTTTTCAAAAATCTCTGTTTTAGCAAAATCTCATGGATTCCATGGGGTGAAATGGACAGCAATCCTTTGAAACTCTGCCAGTGCCTTCAGGCCAGGATTAAGGCATGCATCTTTAATGGCAAAATTAATTAACTGTTAGAACAATTTACATATGGATGGAGTGGTTTATTTTTTTAAAGTATGGATGTCTTCTTCCATTACGGGCTTGGAAATGAAGTTGCTGGATGCCATTGTGCCATCTGCATTGTGTTAGAAAGTTGGCTGGGTAGTTGTAACTCTGTTCTGGCTTCCTGACCTCTGGGCTGGGGAAAGAGCTGTCATTTGCACAGAGCAAGGTGGTATCTGGTTTGAGGTGCTGTGGAATTGGCTTCATCGGTGTCTGTAGTGCAGTGATTTTTGCAAACCCAGAAATGAAGGAATAACAGAAAATTTCTGAAAATAGCCTGTTTCTTTGTGCTGTGATTGTAACACTATTTATCGGTCTCATTGACAAAAATTAGCATGCCATTTGCATGTTAGTGGACATCTAACCAGAAAAAAACTCCTGATCCCTTGCAAAATGATGCTGAAGGAAAAAATCAACCACCCTGATGTCCGTTAATGTGGGATACTGTCTACCTCAGTAATTTTTATATGCCTATCTCTGAATTTTCAGGAAGCCTGGGGAGCAGAAACATCCAAAGGAGCCCCCATCCTTACAGTGCATGCATCTGGCAGTGGTGGCATGTGGGGACCGGCTGGAGGAGACGCTGATCATGCTGAAATCAGCAGTTCTGTTCAGCAACAGGAGGCTCTGCTTCCACATCTTTGCCGAGGATTCCCTTAAGCCTGAATTTGAGAAGAAGGTGAGTTTCTTTGTCATTTGGTAAATAAATAAATGAGTAAGTGATAAGTTGTAAATTTTTGAGAAAAGTTAAATTGAAATCAATGAGTAGCAGCTGAGCGTGTTGTTTACTTCACACAGTTACAAATTCCTTATGCATGCATTCTTTTACAAAAGCTGTATAATGTGTAGTGTCTGTTTTCCTCCCACCATCTCTTTCAGTTAAAGGAGTGGCCTTCCTCATATACAAAGAAGTTTGAGTCCAACATTTACCCAATAACCTTCTCAGTAGGAAATGCTCAGGAATGGAAAAAGTTATTCAAACCATGTGCTGCCCAGCGTCTGTTTCTTCCGGTAAGGCACCTGGGTTTCTGAGTAGGTTGCTTCAGGAAAAGGTTAATTCCACAGAAAGGAAGCTTTGCTGGTGTAATACTAAAGCCATTTTCAGTCTGAAACATCTGCTTAAAGATATTTTAGTCTGTGCTTAAGACACTGTAAAAAAACAACACAGAAATCCAGCCTGGCTTTTTCCTGGCTAACAAAGGATGTGTGTTTCTGATTTGTCTTCAGTTCCCTGAGCTCCTAGGGCTCTCCAGGCTCCAGAGAGAGTGTGAGAGCTCTCTCAGGGCAGATCTTTTGGGGTAGATGCTGCGTGCCTTTCATAAATAACATTCTTTACAACATGTCCTCTTTACCCACCATCTTCCTTTCCATATGTTAGCCCTTAAACTGATGCTCTCAGCCACCCCTTTTCCCTGAGTTCTCTTTCTTTTTTCCAAGACTGTCAGAATTGCCCTTAAGGTAATAATTCCAGTGTGTTTGAAGTTGGATTTCATGCAAGAGCTTGGTGTATCCTGGGATCTTCAAGTTCACTGAAAAGTTGTATTATACTCAGTGTCATAAACTTGGAGAGAAGTGTTGATACCAGTTTTGCATATCAGAAGTTGAAGGAACATTTGCATAAAGCAATTTCTGTGGAACTGAGAACATCTATCAAAAATATCTTGTGGGTTGCTGTTGATTGGGGTGACTCCAGTGAAGTGACAAGCTGTTCACATAATCCAGATTTCTTCATCGCTGTCTTAGGAGAAGTGGGGGGGGGGGGGACAAAGAAATCTTTCCCCTCTCAGATGGAAGCAATCAGGAGACAGCTGCACGTCCAGATACGTAGCCTGTGAATACATATGTGAGAAAATATGTGCTGTCAGCAGTTCTGCTGATCTGCCATTTAGGGGTGGACTATCAACGGCACAAAGGCCAGATGGGCTGGAAGTAACTCCAACTTCAGCAGGGGTCCTCTCTCCCCTGAGTAAATATTTGTATCACCTGGAAAAGAATCCCTTAGTGTTAGCTTGTTCCATACAGAGTGTCAGGATGTACTGGGTAAACAGAAATCTCTGTTCTTCTGTGGTATTGTCTGTCATTTTGGAATACTAATCATAGGAATGATTTAGCTTTTATTTCTCATCACTGTTCTGAGGACAGAAAGGGGATATGCATTCATGCTGATTCCTTCAGGCTGGACAGTGCTTTTATTGATTCCTTTTTGTCCCTCACGTTGCTGAAGTTCTCCAGCAACTTCCTTTAAGGAATATTACACTGTTGCACACTGTGTTACAAGAATGAGAGGGCAGCTGGGACTGTAGATGTTTGTTTCTCCAGGGGCAGTTGCAAAATGCTGTATGTGGTGAGGCTGAGGTTTATGGCTTTGTGTAGGAGGGGCTGTCCAAGAGGAGTTGCAGCTGACACGGAGTTGATGTGGGTATAGTAAGGAAAACAAGCTGTAGTCGTAGCTGAGGTGGCAAATGTCCTGTGAGTCCCCTTAGCTTTGGTGCTCAAGTTCACAGGCTGATAACCTTGGGCTGTTTCTGGGTAATTCCAGCCATTATTTTGGTTTTTTGGTGTTTGATAACTGGGTTCTGATATCCCATTTGAACTGTCTGCACACAGTGGGAGCAGAGGGTTCCAAGTGTTACTGTTTAGAGAACTAGTTTGACTTTTATTTTTAATAAATACCAGCAAAATATCAGCGTAATTTTTTCTTATCCTTCCCCGTACTGAGCATTTTTCCCTGCAGCAGCATGAAATGTGCCTGGATTTAGGGAGGACCCCAGGAGAGCAGTAGTTGAGTTTATCAGCTGTTTAGCTCTCAGTTGTGCAAATTGTCTTGCTCCTGATAATGCTAAGCCCGAGTGGAATGTGAGTCTTTGATTCACAAGTGCCTCTCCTGCCAAAGAAATCTCCTCTGCAGCACCAGCAGGCGTGTGAAAGTGGACAGGAGGGTCTGAGGAATGTGTTCAGGGAAAATAGGGTAAGAACCTTTCAGTGGTTTTACCCACTGATGAAGGTAGAGCTGTGGGATGTGACCCTGTGGTTTGCAGTACTGAACTGTTCTGTCCTGGGCAACAGGTTGAGGTGCACATTTCCCAACTTATTGAATCTACCCAGGATGCTGAAATATTAAGGAAGACTGTACAGGATCTTGCATTTTTTAGAGGCATTTTGAGACATCTGATCACATTTGCCACTTAGATGCAGGGGATGTAGATGGAGGCTCTGTGTAATCTCACAAGTCAATCTCTTGCTGCACTCTGCTGCAATAAAACCATCCAGGGCATTTGCAGAGACACCGGGAGGAAGATGTGGATCTTTTTGTGAATACAGAATGAAACTTTAGCACTAAACTAGGAGGGCAATGCTCTCAGCAGTCACTTAGAACTGGTTTGTACTCCTGGCATGGGTTTTAAGGCAGCAGGTGAGGGACATCTTCTGGTCCCAGGGATGTTGGTCCCTTAGGGCTGGCTGCAGCTGTCTCTGTGTTGCTCATCTGGAGCTACCAAAACAATCAGATAAAGTATCCTGAAATGCTTAATGGATTTTTGGATGATTTTTGGATGAACATTTAGAGCCCTTCTCAAAACACTTAATCTACTTAAGAGCTTTTAAGATAGATTAGCAATATCCCTGTGTTACAGCTCTGCTCTTGAGGAATGCTCAAGTATCCAGCCCAGTGGGAATAGATGCCAGGGCCTTATCTAGACAAAAGTCTCTGCTGTAACTTGAGTTAATCTCTTACTACAATGAGGTTTAGTAACTCAACTTTGTGGTACTGTTACTCCGGCATCAAGCTTTGTGATTTGTCCCTAATTTTGGATAAAGCTGTGCTAAGCTGCCACATGAGCCCTCACAAACCCTTAGGTAGCCCAGCTTCACAGTACACCAGCGTGTGTTTACTCAGGGGTGTGTTATTCCTTGCCAACCTTGCTAACACAGAGAGAATCTATGGAGACAGAAGTTGTGAAATCAAATTACAGATAATTGAGTATTTAAGTGAAGTGCCAGGCTAAATATAGCCAGTTCTGTGCAGAACTTTTTGACAGATTTACTAAGAATACTCTGTATAGCTGCAAAAAAAAAAAAAAAAAAAAATCACACTTTTAAGCTGTAAGTGCCTGTAGAGCAAGGGGAAGACAAGCACAGCAAGCCGTGTTTCTGGCCATCCCTTTCCAAAATCCCAGGCTGTCAGGTGTGTCTGCATGACTTTTGTGAGTTCAGACCTCCAGACACAGTGTGGCAAAGCTCCTGCTCCAGCTCACTGCATGTTGCTTTTAACCTGTGCTGCAGGTTCTGCTCTCTGAGGAACTCCTACAGCTGCAGTTGGTGAAATTAAATCCCCCCTATCCAAGGCACAGCCAGGAGAGATGTGAGCAATTCAAACTGACATCTGCAGGGTTTAAAGGAGTCTTAACATGTGAAAGTGTGAAAGGCTTAAAGGAGGTAACACAGCTCTTTTTTTAGCCGGTTGGGTGTCACTGCAGGGCAACACCTTGGACACAGGAGAAGGAAGAATCTTTTGACCAGCAGAAAGGAGGGCATGTGAATCCTGAGAGGAGGAATACCAGGTAGGGTCAGGTGCTGGTAGGTTGCCATTGCACAAAGAACTGAAGTACCTGCTTGAATCTGTAGGAAAATTGTTACAGTCTATGGACTTCCACAAACTTAAATTTACTTGTGCATTGAAGGCTGCTGAAAGAATGTTTTTCTGCAGGAAGAGGCAGTGGCCGGGCTGTCACTTATGCTTGGGGAGGATGACAAGGGTCTGTAGGTACCTGTTAAACTTCCCCCTGAACTGGGGTAAGTTTTTCCTGCTGGAAAATGGCTGAACTTGTCTCTCTACCAGGGCCCCCTTAGACAAAAATCTTTCATGGTCTGCAGTGTGCTGTGGTCTGCAGTCTTCTCTGCTTGTGTTCCAGAGTTACCTCCTGTCTTAGATAAAATTTTGGGTGATTTTTCTTTTTTTAATGTATTTTGATTTTATGTGACTTCATATAGCAGGCCCCTATGAATTAGGTAGTGCAGAGTAATTAATACACAATATCCAGGATATCCTTATACTGCAACCCTTTTCTCCTTTCAGGCTGTCTGTCTTCTATTGATTTGCTGTTACAGTAGCTGTCTTTTTTATTGGTTTGGTTTTTTAGTACTGGGCTTGAGGATACTTAACATCTGCAAATATTTACTCTGAGCTCTTAGTGTATTATTGAACTGTTTGTCACTCATTTATTGATACCTCCACATGCTGGTTTGTGGGTTTTTTTGTGGAAAAATGCTGTTTGCTATAATCTTCCATCCAGGCAGAGCGATCTGGATTGTGTTGAATGTGATTACTTGGAGTTTGTTGTAAGCATAACTTTAGTTTAAAATGCAGAGACAGTTCCTTCTCCTGCTTGCTTGCCCTGTTCTGTAGGAAGAACATGTAGTTATCCTGTCAGAAATACAGGTCAGGGATTTGTTAAACTTGACTAAATGTCAGTCTGAATCCCAAGGTGTTCAGTCAGGTGAAAAATCTCATTTAAGTCTTTACTCACGGATTTGGCATCTTAGTGGATTCCTGTTGAGCATGCTTAGAGGTGATATTTTTCACCCACTTGTTGAAAATCCTAATCTTCACTCTATTTCACAGGTAATCCTCAGTCACAATACATTAGAATTTATGTAAAACCCAATTTCTTTGGTAGAGTTTCCTGTAACCTGCATAAATAGGAGAGTTTGTCATTGCAATTGGATGAGAGAGTGATTGTTGTCTTCCACAACATGGTGAAAATCCAAAGCCTTTTGGATTTGATTTTCAAAGAAAGAGAGAGAAATAAATAGGGTTTTTGGCTGAGACCAAAGTAAGAAAATTTCAGTCCTTCAGGAAATTTTGGACAGTTCTAGCAATTAATGAAGAAGAGCAGCAAGAATGCAGTTGGAACTGGTGGTCATCTGTAGGTAATGATCTTTATTGCATTAGAAAGATTTGAAGCCCCAGATCATTTGTCCCACCATGGGATACTAATGAACGAGTGTGTAAGGATTTGGTCAACCACAAGGGGGAACATGGTCAGCAGGAACAGCTGGAATATCCTGGCTCTAATCTGCAGTTTACACCCTTGTGACCTGACCAACTTTACTGTGGTTATTCCTTATACAGAATCTGGTAACAGAGCTCAGAATACGACCTGGTGTGTTCTAATGTGACGCTTCGGTTTAACATCCAAATTTTGTTCTTCAGGGGGATGCACATATATTGTGATCAATGGGGTTGTCTTCATTAATGTGAAACAGTTGTATATATTAATACTGAATATAAGCTTAGAAGTTTTCTGCTCTCCTGGGTTACCCTTTCTGCCAGTGGAGAACACTGTATGCTTCACCACTTAGAGATTTTGAAAAGAGCTCTGTAAATATATGTTACATACGTGTAACTTCTGAGCAGATACTAAGTAGTCCTTGCAGGTATTTTTGGGAGCTTGGTAGATTGCTGCTTTATATGAAGGTTAATCCAGCCCCAGTGTTCTGGTAGCTGTTTCATTGTGCAGTTCAAAAAAACCCCACAGCAAACAACAAGCCAATAATCTGATAACTGCTGTTCCTCTGTGTAATTACATTTAGCTGATAAATCAATAACCTCTTCCAAATTATCAGTTTAAAATAAAAGTACATTTTGCCAATACTCTTTGTGTTTGTTGTCTCGCTGATTTGTTTCTCATCTCATTGCGCAAACCCCAAAGGTGATTTTAAAGGACGTGGATTCCCTGCTTTATGTGGACACTGATGTGCTGTTCCTGAGGCCCATCGATGACATCTGGCACCTCCTGAGAGAGTTCAACTCCACCCAGCTGGCTGCCATGGCCCCGGAGCACGAGATCCCCAAGATAGGCTGGTACAGCCGCTTCGCCCGTCACCCTTATTATGGCACCACCGGCGTCAACTCCGGCGTGATGCTGATGAATTTGACACGGATCCGCAGCACTCAGTTCAAGGTGAGAACAAATGCAGCTGTTGCAGAAGCTCAGGATTGGTGTATTTTTCACATCTTGGAAAGCTTAGTGTAAAATTACTTAAAGTTCGTAATACAAAGAATCAGAGAAATATGGAATATGTATAATTGGATACTAAAAGCAGTTGTGAACGTGATTATTAAAATCAATGAAACTTCCTCAAGGCTGGAGCAGTGAGAACTTGCAGCTGAAGCAGTCTGGTAGCAATGTTAAAAATGGCTTCCCCAACTTCTTACTTTTCCCTGAAAAGATGCATGAAAGAACAAACTCAAGGCTCTTCAGCGCAGTCCCTGTCTTGTTTTTAAAATTGGAAAGCTTGATGTGAGTACCAAGAGAAACTGGGAATTTTTGCAGCTGTTGTAAATAGACTTTTGCATCCTGGTGCAGATAAATGACTGTGAACTGGTGTAAGTGAGAAGGGAACATTTTCACGACAGATCCATGTTATTGAGCACTTATTCTGTAATCACTAAAACTTTGCTTACCCCAAGTGGTTCCTCAGGCAAGGCCACAGGTTTCCTGCATTTTTACAGGAACAGCTGGAGTAAAAAAATAAACAACAAACATTGCTCTTGCTACCATAATTCCAAGGGAAGATGACCTTTAGTCTATGTTTTTCCTTGCTCTTATACTTTGGTTTTCACCTTGTCCCTGCATTTTTCCACTTTTTTACCTTTTTCCCCTCCTGTTACTTGGAATAGAAAGACTGTGAATAGCAGGAGCTGACATCAGAGCTGGGCCCAGGAGACCTTGTTTTCCTGTTTAGACTAACACAGTGGGTTCTGCTGTTACAGCCCTGTCCTGGTCTAACAATTCCTGGCAGTTCTTCATTTTTCACCTGGGTGTCTGACATGGCTTAGCAGAATTTAGAGATATCTCTGTGTGCCCCTCTCTGAGTCAGATATCACAGCACTGATCCTGATATTAACCCCTTGCTTTTGTTTTCATGCCCTGCAGAACAGCTTGATACCAGGTGGTTTGACTTGGGAGGAAATGTTACATCCATTATACCAAAAGTACAAAAATTACATTACGTGGGGAGACCAGGATTTGCTAAATATAATTTTTTACTTTAACCCAGGTAAGGAATGATTCTCGGAGTTGTGATTATCTGTGTTGAGAAAATACCTTGAACTTGATTATTTTTAAACTGCTATTTGTTATTTATAATATTCATAAATACTCTGGTATGGAGTTACTGTGTAACTGCATCCTCATAGGATTTATAACCTATAAAAATATTTCTGACATTACTGCAGGTAATGGGGCTTGGACTTGCTTCCATTGAATATGTAAATCTGTTTTCTGGAGATTTGAGAAAATGATGAAGTATAAAATTAATGATGAAGTGAAGGGGTGAAGTTCACGTTGTGTCTGTGCTTCAGGGTGTCACTGGACCAGGGTGTAGCTGCAAAAATGTTTTTGTTTCATATGTTTATCTGAATGTGAAAGTGCCAAACTTCCTGCAAAGCTAAGGCCTGTTTTTCTGAAATTCAGCTGACTTGTGATACTTACACATATAAGTAACAAAGCTAATATAGACAGAAAGTGGAGACAGCCGTTGGAATATCTCATCTAAAGCAGCTTCCAGCCTTTGAACTGAGTGACCCGGCCTCAGCAGGCACCAGGATGGTGTCATCGATGTCCTGCTGGTGAGAAATGCAGGGATTTAAACATTGGAGAGTAGCACACACTTCCCAGAGAAGCTGAGAACCTTATTTCATGTTTCTAAATGGATGCTGAGTATCCATCCTTACCGCTTTTCCTGGTTTCCTATGTGACCTTGTCACCTCAAGTGATCTTAAGAATAAAACAAGTTTGGAATTATCTTTATTTATTCTGCTCCCTTTTTTCTCTAAAGAGTCACAGGGTAGGTAATTGGATATACCCAAATCCAGGCAAATTGCAGGAGTGAGGAGAAGCAAAGCAAAAAGCAAACATCTGTTTACTGCAGACAGATGTCAAACATCAGTGTCCCTGGTACACCATATATTGCCCCCTGTCCTAGGGAAAAATATAGTGGGAATTAATTTCCAAAAAGAAATTAATATTATGGGAGTATGGTCTCCTGGAGAAAGAAGAAGATGGAGATGGAGAAGAAGATGGATGGACTAGTTGTGAAGTCAAACTCAAGCTGCTCACTGAAGTGTGCAGGAAAAAAACAAAGATTGTAGAAATCCTTTAATTTTGTGATGAGTGTTCTCTGTCAAAGCCACATGTGGGGACTCCTCTGCACCACAGTCTGTCCTTTCCTTGGAACTGGTAAAGAATTTTTTATGAATTGCGTAATATCAGACTGCTCAGGAAAAGAAAACAAAAGAACTGGATACAATTAACACAGAAAACTGGACATTCTGGGGTCTTAAGCTCTGGGTTGTTGAGACTGCCTGGGGAGGGAATTGGCCAAGACTGCTGCAGGTGCCTTTTTACAGATGTGAGTTAAAACCACAGAGAACTCTGTTACCTGGACCTGAGGAGCTGCTGCCTTTGCCAATCTCCAAAGACTGCTCTCCCTTCCTGGAGAACTCTGCTAGAGAGGCCTTAAGGGAAGAAAACGTTCAGAAAGTTTTTCTGCTGCTTTTCAAGAACCACATGGGACCAGCTGCAGGCTTCCCGGGAAGCTGGGAAAGGCCAAGGGAAGAATTCAATCTTCAGTGCTTCTGCCATGCCCTGCTGGCACCAGCCATGATTCATTGTTCCCCAGGGCCAAGGCAGAAAGGTTGCAGGGACTGGAGTGATTTATGACAAGCAGATTGCAAGCACTGTGTGCACAGAGTTTAAAAAAAATCACCAGGAGAAAGGGAGTTATGAGCCCTTTTGAGAAATTAGGTTCATCTCTAAATAACCTAGACCTGTGAAATTAATGGATGATGACTCTTTGGAGGGCTGTGGATAAAATACACCACCCCTTATGCTCTGCTGTGTAACAAATTGCCATGGCCTCTGTGACAGCTTCAGCAGCAAACACTGGATGTACTTTGCAAGTTTTCCCATGCTGGCTCCAGGAGGAGTCAGAATTTTTCATAACCCTCATTGCTGTGTGTGCTTCCCAAGATATTCCTGTCACTCCAAAAACTCCTTGCTATGGCAGAGGGCGCTGGACAGTGCCGCCTGGTGTGTGCTCTGGTTTGATTCTTCCACTTCAGCTTTCTGGAGGGCTTCCTTGGGTTGTGTTTGGTCCCAGATTTTGTGTTGTCCTGTCTGTTCAGGACCAACAGCTGGGGTGTGTAGTCACCCATGAGGGAAGGAAGTGTCTCTGCCGGGAATACTTGCAAAAGAAGCAACTGAGTATTTCCTGATCATCAGTCCCAGGTTGGTTTAATTCACTGTAACTCTTGTCTGACATTGTCTTTTCTCCTTCTGTGTGCCCTGGCCAACGTGGGCAGAGTGTCTGTACGTGTTTCCCTGCCAGTGGAACTACCGGCCTGACCACTGCATGTACGGCAGCAACTGCCGGGGGGCGGAGGAGGAGGGGGTCTCCATCCTGCATGGCAACAGAGGGGTCTACCACGATGACAAGCAGCCCACCTTCAAGGCCCTCTACGAAGTGATCCGGGATGTAAGTGCTGCCTCCACAGAGCTGCTCCTTCTATCCCAGGGTGGGTTCCTGCTCCACTGGGATTGCTCTGCCCGTGAGCAGGCTGGGTAGTTGTGTTTGAGTAAAACCCATCAGATCCAAATAAACATGGTTGCTTTGGCCTCATATGCATTTGGGGTGGTTCAAACATTGCTTTTTTGTATATAGTAATCAAAAAGGCCAATTTTCTGTAATACTGAAGGTAGGAAAAAGGTGCAGGAGTGGAGCTTCTCATGCTGGGGCTGCAGCTCTGGTCCATAAATTGCCAGAGAAAGCTTGTCCTTCCTGAGCACATGGAGCCTCTGGGCACATGGAGGGCAGAAGCTTGTCCCACAGACACCAGTGCCTGTGTGCACTTGAGATGTTGTCTGCATACAGCTCTGCTTGCCAAAACTCCTGTTTCCTTACAGGATCCTTATGTTAATAAAATTCCTGTAAAAGTACACTCTCAGGCAGGGTGTGAAGTGATGGGGTTGGTGACACTTGGGCAGGTGAGGGACAAGACATTTCCCACCTATGGAAGGTTTTTCTTACAGAAACTTAAAAAATGCCATTTCACAACCAGTGAAAACTAAAAATTCTTATTTTTTCTTTTCTTTAGTTTCCATTTGAAGACAATCTCTTCCAGTCCTTGTACTACCCTCTGCAGTCGAAGTTTCTGGATACAGTGCACACTTTATGTGGGAGAATTCCACAAGTATTTTTGAAGCAAATTGAGAAAACGATGAAGAAGGTCTATGAAAATCGTGTCATTGTCTATTTGGGGGCCAACCACAGATACTAACTGCAGGTCTCTTCTTACACAGAAGTTTTAAGTCTTGTACTCCATTTCATGAAGGGTATAAATGAAGAATATGAACTCTTTCACTGAAACTCAGAATTAAAATATTTTTTTATCCAATTTCCTAATGACCCTTGAAATTACAAAAAGCAGGAAATCCTAGAAGCCTACTGAGATTGTTGCTGAGAACAGCAGGAGAATCCTTTCTTTGTGGAGTACAGTTGTAGCCTGCCTCCCCAGTCCCTTACAGTTTAAGAATATATTCTCTGGCTTGGTAATGTGAATTGCATTAGGCACAGTCCAAGACTATCGTCAATGAAGAGTACAACCCCAGGTAATAAGTGTTTCACCACCAGACAGTTTTCCATCCCTGCCTTGGGAGATGGCCAGTGCTGCCCCTGACTCCCCTCTCCTGCATGGAAATGTATTTCTGCCTGGCACTTCCATTTCTGGGATCATAGAACCACAGAATTCTAGAGTGGTTTGGGTTGGAAGGAACAATCATGGATATTTTGTTCCACCCCCTGCCATGGGCAGGGACACCTTCCATTGGACCAGGTTACTCCAGCCCTGTCCAACCTGGCCTTGAATACTTCCAGAGATAGGGAGTTGAGCTTTATGCTGGGATCATCATGAATAGCCTCAAAGTGAAAAAGTATACAAGATGCCTTTGATGTTTATTTAAAATACTATATTTAGCCTAAATTTCCGAAGTGTGATCATCTTGTGATATGCACAAAGAGCTTCTTTAAATTGCAGTAGCTGAAAGGTGCTTGGGCCCAGTCCCTGGGGAACTGGAAGTGAGGGCACTCCTACAGAGCAGCGATCCAAGAGCAGACTCACTCCTTCAGAGCAGTGATCCAAGGGCAGACTCCCAGAGGGCATTTTCTAGGAGTAAGCCCCAAGGGTGTGTGTAGGAGTGCTTCAAGGAAGCAGCAGAGAAAATGATCTTACTTTTCAAGTCTGTTCAGCAGAAAACATCAGCCACGACTCGGAACTGCTCACTTTTGTATCTAACAGGCAAAGTAGGAGCGGGGTGAGCAGGGTGAGATAATGAAGCCTTCCTGTAATGAAAGGAAAACTGGCACAGATGGATATCCTGTATGTGTCATACATTTGTCAGAGAGAAATGGTTGGGGGCTGTAGATGAGGGAAAAGATACGTTCCCAAAGTTAAAACAGGATTTCTGAGGAATTGCAGTTTTGGGCATTTTCCCCTATCCAGTCAGGGCTAATGTAGGGTTTCATAAGAAAACAGACTCCAGGAGTCTTCCTTTTGTCTCACACGTTTCTCTCTCCTTGTCTGGCAACTCCAGAGAGGAGGAAAAACACGACCTTGGTGCCATCCCAGGCTGCCAGATAAGATGTGCACGGGATGGAGTTCCAACAAGCTTTCCCAAACCCTGGAGTGTGGGAGTGTCTGTGACACAGCCTGGCAGAGAGCAGGACTTCAGGCAGCTGAGCGGGGGAGTGTTGGGACAGGGGCTTGGAGTAGGGAACAGCAAAACTGCCAGACCTCACAGGCATGACAGGAACAGAAACCTTGTTTGCACCTCTGCTGGAAATTGTAATCACAGTTTGATTAAACAGTGTGTTCTGACTCCAGCCCTTATCTCTCAGTGTTTGCCACCTCAGTAAATTGACATGTGAAGGACAGAGGCAGCTCGACTGTTGTGATTGAAAGCCTGGGACTGAGGCTTAAACTTGAGCAGAGATGCCTTTCCAACTTGCCTTAGGATTTTCTATTTCAGCTGAAGTTCAGTTGCCAATTTAAAGAGAGTACACTTCTAACTACTGAGAGAAGTTTGAAATGTAACCCAAACGAGCGTTGAAGATTTAAGAACCAGAAGGCAGAGAAAAGAATGCAAAGCTGCTGATTTAAAAACTTCAAAATAATGTATGGCAGGTAAACCTTTAGGCCAGCAATTCTGAGAGCTTGTATAAAGTATTAGCTTACTTTTTGGTCTTCATTTTCAAGTATCAGGGTAAAGCTGACACAGGTCTAACGAGGCTGGAGGAGCTGTGTGCTGGGCAGGCTGAATTCCTGATTTCCATGGGGTCTCCAAGCCACAGAAAGCTGCAGAGCAAAGTCTTGCTGCCCAGACAATTGCAGCCCCAGTGCTGAGGCTCTGGAGTTTTGGAGGCTGTGGTTGTGTAAGCTGTGATTCAGCAGAACGCTGCAACTATGGGCACATTCAAATGAAGGAGTGGAATTCATTACAAAACAAAAGCATTATTGCATATGAACTGATTAGAGATTAAAGCAGTGCTTTTTATGTTCACAGGAGGTGCTACATTTTATTTAGGAAGAACTGAGTTATGTTCTTAACAGCTATTAAATATATGAAGTATTTGCTTTAACATGAAGACTCTTGTTAATGTAATATCAGCTGGCAGGAAGAATGGGGGAGGTTCCCCCCTGCTGGGCTTTTTCTGAGGAAAAAAGCAATAATTTGAGCTCTCCAAAGTGTTTTAAAACAATTATGTAACTTTGTTTTTTGTTGTTGTTAGAATTATTACTTTATATTTTACTACAGCTCCCAAAACCATGTTATATTTTAGTTTTAACAGTAGTTGATTGTAATATTCATCTTACTTAGAAACCAGTTTTAATTCATTTTGTATTTCATACTTGTGGCTAATTCCATGTTAATTAGCCTTCATTTATCTTAATAATGGGATGTGTAAATACTTACAAAGACTTTGTGTCCTCATTTCCCCTTCCTCTCCTGTATTTTAGTTATTTCCAATGGTATAATTGATAGAGTTCACCAGCATTTTGCTTAAAGTGGAAACTGGAAACTGCTCAGTGTGCGTGTGTGCACAGCACGAGCGTGTGTGTGAAAAATGTCCCTTTTCTCTGTCACTGAATTGCTTGTGGATTTTTCTTTGACAACTGCACTGATTGCTACAGCTCCCAAGGAGGCTGAGCAGTGCATTTCTGGGTTGAGGATGATCCCTTGGCTTACAGTACAAATAAATGAAATTTTAAGCAAGCTCTGTACTTTGCTAGTTTTCTTTTAAATGCAAGATTTTGTGCTGGTCTGGTTGGGACAGAGTTTTGTAGGTGTGATGTTATAGTGTGTGTATACAGGGTGTGACAGCAGGGAACACAGATAAATGCTCCTCTTTTACAATTTTACTGTAGTGAGAGAGTCTGATATTGGATATAAAGAGACAAATATATTTAACTTTCCCCAGAGTGCTCGTGTGTCATGCTGCAGCTCCAGTTGTGTTACGGTGAGCATAGATCAGAACCTGCTCTCAAAGGAAACAAGGAAACTGAAGTTTTACCTTTTACTCTTTACTGCTTCTCCATTATGTTTCACTCTTTGGAGTCATTTAGCATCATTTCCCCTTCCCCCTTCTTGTATGCATTTTTTTGACATTCTTGTATGGTCACTGCTGCGCTGTCCTTGCTTGTGACGTGTCTGTGTGACAGAAACTTCTGGGCTGTCTGTTCAGCCAAACCCTGGTGCTGACACTGTTCCCAGCTGGGTGGTGGGTTGGGCTCAGCCTCAGCTCTCTGAAGTCAAAATAAGAATAAAACTGGCATTGACATGGATGGGCAGAGGTGGGGCCGGCTGTAAAACACCAGCCTGTGTGTGGGTTCTGGGAGGGCTGGGGCTGTGTGGAGTGTGTTACACACTCACAGTCACACTGCTCGGTGACTGAAGGTTTTTCACTTGCTCCAGTCAGTATTGCTGTGGGGAGAAGAGAGATTTCCCAAGCTGGGAATAAACTACAACTAACTGAAAGAAATAAATCTTGACACTTTATCAACTGTCAGAGAATCTTTTTCTCCTCTCCATCAGGTACAATAAAATGTGATGGTAGTAAATAGAGAGTGAGCACTCCTCCAGAGGTGAGGTGGGATGGGACAGTCACCAGGACCATCCCTCCAGAGTCTGGAAACATTCCCCCACTGCTCTTGAGGCAAGTGCTTGTTTGTGCTGGGATCAGCTTGCACCTCCCACTGGCATGAGATAAGGAATTGCTATCTGAGCTTCAAAAGAAAGAGCAGTGTTTGGAAACTTTGCTTTCATTCTGGATCAGAATAAAAACCAAACTGTCAACGCTCCCTTTGAAATGAAAATGGAGACAAAACACCAAATTGAGAATCAGCATTGAAGATGAACAAAGCACTTTGTTAATGTTTTCTTCTGAGGTAAAATATTTTGATTTGACTTTTACATTTCTATAAATGTACCTTAATTGCTGCTGTTACTTTGTGGAAACTACAGTATAGCCCAAAAGTGTTTTAAGTTTTGGTAATTAATACTGAAGAAATTACATGGCTCTTTATTTTAAAGACCTATTCTTCTAGAAGCATCTTTTCCTGAATCCTTCTGAAAATGTTAGTCCCCTCCTGTGAAGGTTAGAACTGTGCCCAACAGTTCCTTCTCAGGGTTCACACCTTCAAAGCAAGATCTCCTTCCCATTTTCCTCAGTGCTTCCAAAGGGCACCTGGCTCCTCACACCTGAGGCTCCAGGTGAGAAAACAAGTTTGGTTTTAGTCTGACTGGTCCCATAGTTTGTGGAGTGATGTCAGGAAGCTCCTGTCACAGGGATATACTGGGAGGAAGGTGTGAGAAATAGCTTGGAAAGAAAACTGAACCGGCCAGTTTGCCATGGGGTCTTGGATTAATAGGAGACAATCCCTGGGGACTGGCTGGGGTCAGTGGCTGAGCTAGGAAAAGCCTGGAATGTTTGTCACATCCAACTATTCCTTGTTTTTTTGTATCTCCTCTGGGTAATCTTTCAAAAGAAACACCAACTCCCACAAATACCATTTTCCTGTTTTCAACCTCTTTTTTTTAAGGCGCTGTGTGTGAGCTGTTCTCATCTTTTGATACTTCCAAGTCTTCCAGATTTTTTAAAAGCGTGGTAAAGATTTTTATTCATTTTCTCAGAGGATAAACATAATTTGTCTCGAGGTGGCTGTGATATACTTTAAAAGAAAAAAAAACTTTTCCTCTGTGGATGGTTCAGAGATCCATGATTTTTAGCGTCATGTTACTGTGCCATACTCAGGTTTCTGCAGCTGTAAATTAAACCAAACAAAATCCCTATGCTCCTTTTGTAAATCCTTTGATGTGTATTGATGTACAATATTTTCTGAAGACCTAAGTGGGGTCTTGAAATACAAGATTGTTCTCATTTTCTTATTGTTCTCACTGGATTCTGCTGCATCTCACTTGATGCTATATTGAATTGCTACAGATTGTTTCAAAGCACAACAATCAATTTTGGTTCAAACTTGGTGGAAATACCTTACAAATTGCTGTCACACATCAGTGAAAGGAAACTGCTTTAAGTAAATTTGGGTCAGGGATCTCTAGATACCTAATCTAAGCTTCATTACTGAGAGCAGAAGAAGTAGCTGTTGGTCTTACACCCCAAATAATTTTAATTATTGATCCATGCCCAGGGGCTGGACAGCCTATAACTCTCAAAAAGTATGTTTTAAAATCTAAAACATAAATCTTAACAAGGCTTTGTGTAAATTCAGTGCAAGAAAAAAACCAACCTGGATTGTAAAACAGTTTCTCATTGTTCTTTAGTTTGATGTTTAAACCACCACATCTTCCCCAGCAAGGTGATTTTTCTTATTGTTGGATCTCAGTGAACAGTCTACAAGCAGGCTGGGAACTGACACAAAATGAAATCATCCGCTCTGTGTACATTTTTATTACAAGGTGTGTCAAATACCTTACAAGGAGTAATTATCATTTATGTTTCATTAATGAAGAAGCTCAGGTGTGATTGCCTCACCCCTTTGCCTGAGATCACACAACAACCCGATGATGAAACTTAGCTACAAGGTTTTTGTGTTCTAGGATTATATTTCATTGTTTCAGCTTTGAAAATGGAAGGAAAAGGTGATTCGCTGTGAATTGAAATCTCCCAGTTAGTAGAGGGGGCTGGGCTAGAGCTTCTTATCTGCTCTTTGCCTCACCTTGGGACCTTGGCCAGGAAGGAGTGACAGGGCTGCCAGAGCTTCACGTCCTCACCTTAGAGCCAAGTGCTGGCGATGGGTGAGCGAGGGGATCATCCCAGGAGCACAGGGAATGTGTGCCAGGGTGGGAGAGGGGGGAGGAGAGTCTCCTGGAGGAGTCTGAGGGGAGACCTCATGAGGGGAAGCGGAGGGGCAGGTACCGATCTCTTCACTCTCGTGACCAGTGACAGCACTCGAGGGAATAGCATGAAGCTGTCGGGGAGGTTTGGGCGGGATATCAAGGTTCGACCCCCAGAGGGTGGTGGGGCACTGCCCAGGCTCCCCAGGGAATGGTCACGGCCCCAAGGCTGCCAGAGCCCCAGGAGCGTTTGGACAGCGCTCTCAGGCACAGAGTGGGATTGTTGGGGTGTTTGTGCAGGGCCAGGAGCTGGACTGGATGGTGGGTCCCTTCCAACTCGGCATATTCTGTGATCTTCTTGAGAATAAAAGGACAGGCACGTCCCGGCGCAAACAGGGATTTGGGGTGGGCGGGGTAGCGCGGTTACCCTCAGCCGGAAAGCGGGGAGGAAGGCACGAGAGCTCCCTGAGGGGCCGGGGTGTGAAGGGGGAAGGCTCTGCGTTCCCTCCCCCGAAGATCTGCATGGCAGGCCCGGCATGAGGAGGACGATAACCCGCAGCCCGAGAAGAAGACCAGAGCCGCCCTCAGACCGTCCCTGCCGCTCAGTCGGGAGGACGCTGCAGCGGAGCCTTTCCCGCCGCCTTTCCCGCCCCTCCCTCACGGCCGCTCGGCTCCGCCCCGTCACGCGGGACCCCCGCTAACCCCGCCCCTGCCGCGGGACCGCCCATTGGCCCCGCCCATTGGTGCCGCCCCCGGCGGGCGGGGCCGTGGGGCCGCGGGGCCGCGCACGGGCACGGCGCGGGCGCCATGTTGGAGCGTCGCTGAGCGCGGGGTCTCGCTGTGAGCGCGGCCCGGTCTGCGCGGGACTGGGGCAGGGGAGCCGCGCGGAGCCGCGGGGGAATCGCCCGGGCGGATCATGGACGTCGAGCGGCTGCAGGAGGCGCTGAAAGGTGGTGGCGAGGCTGGCGGCGGGGGGTGGGGGAGCGGTGTCGCCGCGCTGAGGGGAAGACTGAGGTCTCTCAGACCCTGTGGGGGGAGCGCCCCTCGCTGAGGGCCACGGGTCCCCGCGCTGTGGGGAGGGGGCTGCTCGCTGGGGGGGGTCCCGCAGAGGGGGGAGAGCCCGGAGGTCGTTGTGGGGAAGTGAAGGGCAGGGCCCCCGATCCCCCTACCCAACGATCCTCGGGGCTGCGAGAGGGGGGGATCAGTGACTCTCGGGTCTCCCCGGCTGCCGTCCTGGGCTCCCCGGCCCGGGCGCCCCTTCCTCCTCATTCCTGCCCCTTCCCCGCCTCCCGGCCCCTTCCCCCGCATCCCGGCCCAGCCCGGACCTGTCCGCTTCTCCCTCCCCAGCCCTCTCTGTTCTGGGCTCAGCTTGAGGAAATCAGCCTTTTTCTGTGCCGTAGCTGCTCAGAAGAAGTTGCAAATCAACTTTTGCTACTCTGGTGCGTGCGGTTTCTCCTCAGGAGAAATAGTGTGTGTTTCCCAGGGCTGGGAAGCTGGTGGAGTTCGTGGGAACAGCCGGAGCATTGAGAGAGCACGACAGTGTTTGTGTGGGAGCTGTACTGATAGTTGAAGCAAATCGCTAATTATTGTGAATTTTTGTTCTGTCCCGTCTTCTTTTACCGTTCTTTTTCTGTCGTTCTCATGCCAACAGATTTTGAGAAGAGAGGAAAGAAGGAAGTGTGTCCAATACTGGATCAATTTCTTTGTCATGTTGCTAAGACTGGAGAGACGATGTAAGTGTGACTGTTTTGGTGGTCCTCAGTTGTGACTTAAAACAAATCTTGCATTTTAAGTCAGTGAGATTCTACCAGGATTCTCTTTTTGCCTGTAGGTTGCTTCATTGAGCTAAATAAGCTTTCCCTAGTTCCCACTTAATTTTGTGTGAATTAGTTTAGTTTGCTGATAGTTTTATCTAACGGGGGCAGACTTCTTGTATAGGCTTTGCTCTGGGGTGTCTGTCAGGTCTTACTGATCCTGCTCAGCACAGTAAAAACCTGTTGCTTTTCCCGGATTTTAAGAGAGATTCAGGTTTTGTAAGTGGCGAGTTCAGCTGCTGTTGCAACGTCTGCTGTACACTGTTGTATAACTGCGTTTGCAGTATCTAACTGTGTTATTTACATAAAGATATCAGTGGCTCAGATTGTTTCTTTCTGGGCTTTGTAACCATCCTGAGATTGTGTGTGGGTGCTGCTCGTGAAGAGGGGGCAATCCGGAGGTGCTTTTTGCAGACCAGAAGTGTGGGAACTGCACTGAATTGGCGTCGTTTTTCAGCTGGCAGGGGAGTTTCCCTTCTGCTGCCCTTTCTGTCGCGGTTCTCCGGGAGGGTTTTCCCGGCGGTGCGAGGTAGCGGGGGAGCCGCGCTCCTTTCAGGGATCGGTGCTGGAGCGGGTGACTTCCTTGTGGATCACTATTTGGCAGGAAGGGGAAAGGCTTCCCCGGCTGAGTTGCCGTAGCTGGGCTCACTTTCTGGCGCCCAGGCTGCCTCCTTGTTTTTGAGGCCTACTGTCAGACTACGGCTCCCGCAGGGGAGATGTGCTTTTACGAGTTTTTTTGTGACTAACCAGTGACCGCAGGGGCTTTGTTTGAGTTTCTAGAGTCCCTCGAACTTGTAAGAGGTTTTGTAGGTTTTGGTGTTTTTCTTTTTTTTTTTTTTTTGGTAGCTTGCTGGTACTGCTTGGATTAATGGTTTAGAAAGAAAAACAAGTTCTGAAATGTACTTTGCTCTTTGAATAGAAGGCTCAGGCTCAGCAGACATACACAGCTGTAATGCTTAAATTTTGGTGTAGTGCTTATTATACAGAGAAAACACACCACGGTAAGCCCATACAAAAATATGTTTAAAATATTTTTTCCATTCTGAGGTATTTCTTTAGGTTGTTTTTACTGTTTCTGCCACTATCACATATATTCCAAAGTAATTTTTAAAAAGTGATTCTCTAGGGGCAAGTTCTTGGGAAAATTATTTCCTCTCTGATTTTACTTCCATTTAGGAAATCGAGGTTTTGTTTTTTATTATTTTTATTTTAGTTTTACAAACTTAAACCTGAACTGGGATTTGTTATCTGATATACAGATCCTGCTTTCTATGTTTCCAGCGTTTTCTTTGTGGTGTCTTTGAGGTCTGTACCTCTTTTCAGCCTTCTTGAACCTTTCAGTTGCATTAAATTATTTTTTAAAAAGTGTTGGATGTGAATATCAGAAGTGTGTAATATAATCTGGAGCATAGGATGACATGGAAATACTGTTCTATAATATTAAATTTGCTTCAAATTATCTACCAAAGTCTTTATTTGTTCATCAAACATGCTTGTGTGTTCACTGATGTGTTATGTATCAAAAGCTCAGGGAAAAAATGAGTAAAAATTAAAATCTCCTGGGAATCACTCACGTGAAGATTGATAATGTGCATTTTAAGAACTTAAGTGTATTTTTAAGCTAGTACAACTTGGCCATTGCACAAGTATTCTGGAATAGACAAACCTACCAAATATATTCAAATTTAAATTCTCTAGATAGTCGTTATTTTCATTCATACAAAAGTAACTTTGTGTAATAGAATCTAAACCAGTAATAAATAGATACTTTGGAACGAGGAGATAAAATACTAGTTTGCAGTGACATTTGTTACGATTTTTACTAAGTTCAGAGTATAGTTTAAAAAAAACGAACAGCAAGGATGGTTTAGTCAGGGGTAATTACACCCGTGGTTTGCAGACTTGATTATTGAAAAACAATGGATCTTACTCAGTCACAGCCTGTTCCGAATACAACAAACAAAAAGTACTGAGGCGAATCAGGACAAGTGAAATGTGAAATACTTTTGCTTTCAGTTAGTAGTTCTAGGAGAGTTATATGGTCTTCATGGGAGTTCTGTCAGCTTTTTAACTTCATCATGACTACTGATTTTTAGAGTATAAACTGCAGTCTGCATCCTGGGGTAAATGTTCTCACCCTCCATACGTCTTCAGACACAGTTGCAGCAGATCTTGGTGACTCTTAGCAAACTTAATTTGAAAATGTACTAATGGAGTAAATGAAAGTGACTCTTTAGTTTCTCCTTGAAGCTCGATTATGGCACACATAACTTCCTCAACAGATGGAAAGCACAGGCTCAGGTAAGGTCGCTGGGTACCTCCCTGCCCCCACTTGTTCCAAAGTGCTTATTCATCTGAGGGAGTTGGGAACAGGTAGGTGCAGGTTTAGGTGAGGCTCTGATCTTCCTGGGATTTCTCTGGCAGCAGCCTTGTGTGGTGCAGCCCGTGGGTCACTGTTTCACTTGGGGTGTTCAGCTGCTTCTGCAGCCCCATAGGGACCCGGGGCAGGAACTTCTCAGTCCTGACTCTTTTGGACGAGGCTGAGTTCTTTGATCCACATGTTTTTTCCCTGGTAGCTGGTACATCCAACTGCAGAGCAACTGGAGAGGTAGTGAAGCGGAGGAACAAAGGGTGAGAGGTGGTAAAGCCATCACTGCAACTATGATAAAGCTCTTAGAGAGTATCTTTATTGTAATTAGAGGTCTTTCTCACTTACAAGGAGGGTGTGGAACAAAAACCTTGCTAATTTTGGTTCTATTATCGGTGTAAGCTTAGTTGTGTTATCAGTGCTGTGTAGTAAAATCCTGATCATACAAGGACGTGCATTCACTTCATCTTTTTGAAGTTTTCCTCTTGTGCAAAGTTAACCATTCACTTAATTGCTGGTGAGATTATGGCCTACATTTACAAAAGCCAGTCTAAACTTCCTATATTAGAGGTGACAGAAGCAAAAGTGTGATTGCTTGGCTGCTTTGAAATATTTTTGTTTCTTAACAGTTGCCATGGTAAGACTTAGCCTCAGGTGAGATATAAAGTTTGTTGTTCGACCTTTTTAAAAGTTGTCTTGAGTTTTAGGAATTTTTTTTTTCTCTTTTCAGAGGAGTGGCATACTCCCTATTTAATCTGACTTTTTACTGAGATACTAACTTGGAATTTCCTTAGTGAGACCAAGCACAGTCAGGGAAGTTTGTTATAACTTCCTTGTCTCCACTTTGTAACAGATCCGTGTGACTTGCAAAACTGAGGAAGGTGAAGAGAGATGAAATTTTTTAGTCCTAATACTTTACTGTATCTGAAAGACCTCTAGAAACAGGATGAGGTTTTGTGCCCTTTTTTTTTTCATAAGAAATTCACTTACCTATTTTTTCTGAAGTAGAAAGAGCTTTAAGAGATGGGGATGGAAATCAGAGCACTGCAGTACTAGAAGTGACATGGAACAGTGAAATTATTTTGTTGTTTCTGAGAATTCTTAAAAATAGATATGAGGATCACTTACCAATTGCGATCTTGTGTCCTGTATTTAAAATGTTTTCTCTTACCTCTTAGGAAATTCTCTTGAGTTTAGAGTCACTCTGCCACTTCAATAGTAAAAATGTTTTTAAACCATTTATTTAGGTATTTCATCAAGAAAATCCAGTGTGTTGCACTGGATTTTTCTAAAGTGAAAAATACGACTTAGAAAACTAAAGCAATCAAAAATTTTATTTTGGTTTTCTATGCATTTCCCCCACTCCTGCCCTGGGGCAGGGAACCTATAAAATGCAATTTTAATGGCTTACTGTAGTTGAAAGTATAATGCAGAAGCTTTCTGACAGTGAAGGAATCCAGAAAGTAGTGAAGTACCAAAATCTGGAGCAATAACAGCTCATAGGCAGAAGTGATTAATTGTAAAATCCTTCTAGGCCCAAGTAGAGAACACTGCCCAGGATGTGAGGCAGTCACACCGGTTCCTCCCCTTAGTGCAGCATAAACAGCCATTAAAATACATTCTGGCTTTATTTCTTCCTGTAGTGAAATTCTTTTGGAAGCTCAGAAATGTTAATTTGAACCTCATCTGAGCCTGAAAACAGAACTTGTTTCTTCGTATATCTCCTTGAGGGCCAACACAAGTGGTTTTTTGCAGAGTTTCTTGAGTCAAGTTTAATTCATGTGATTGTAGGGCAAATATGGGCATCGGTACTATCATCTTAGAACAGTTGGAGGCAACTGCTAGAAGTGATCCAGGCAGACCCTGTGCTCAAGGAGAGCTAATTCCAAAGTTGGATAAAATTGATGAGGGCTTTGTGCAGCATTTCTGAGAATCTCCAGTCATGGCAATTCAATAGCCTCAGTTAGGCTTCCTGTTTCACTGCTCAATCACATGCGCTGGGAAGAATGTCTCCCTTGGAGCATCCTGGGCCCAGTGCCTCTCACCCTGCACTTGTGCACCTCAGAAAGAAATCTGTTTCCGTCTCTTTGGATGCAGTTATCCGTTCAGTGGTGAAAGTCAGCAGTTGGATTCCACCACCAGAGCCTGTGTTCCAGAGGCAGTCGTGCTGCCTTAGCTTCCTGCAGCAGCCTTGGTCACAGCACAGGCTGACAGTGCTCAGCTTCCCCCCTGCCAGCACAGGGGTTGCCCCGCTCTGGGCTCTGAGCACCAGCGTTTGTAATTGGGTGTGGTTGGACTTTGGATCCCAAGCACCACAAGTACTGCAGTGGAGCCTGATGCTCCCCTGGGGCTGCAGCTGCCCAGCTTTGCCAGGGCAGACTGTGTTGGTGTGCCTTGCTCAGGTTGAACTACAGTGTTCTCTGGCCTTCCCTCCACAGCAGTCAGTCAGGTGGATCAGGGATGATTTGCCTTTAGTAAATTACATAACTGTAAATGTAAGTTACATAACTGCAGCTCCACCAAAGATAATGGCAAAAATACTTTTGACCTTTTGATGCAATTTCGTGTACCTTATGTAGCAGTGAACTTTTTTCCTACTATACTTTTAACCTTTTTTGAATCAGTTTAACTTTTCTATTAGTTTATTACATCAGTGACATAGTTTGTCAGCTATAGGAGAGCTGAGTGAAGATACAGTAGCCATGAACTCCTACAAGAATAAGTTTGCATCTCAGTTGAAGTGTTTTAAATATGTACTCTGAATGCCTGTATAATATCCTTTCTCTTGTTACAGATGTATAGATTTTTAGCCATATGTCCTCTGGCTTATTTCACATGCTTAAATTTAAATCTGTTTTTTTCTTCTAAGTATGTTCTCTGCTTTTATTCAACAGTTTTCTTGCTCGACATGTGTGTGCTAGCATTTTTTCTGATTTGGAGACAACTTACTTTCTGGAAATCTTAATGCTTATTTGGGGAATGTAATTCCTTATGATTTTTTTTTAAACATGAAATAAAACAATTGTCAAGTTTCTGTTGTAATGAGCAGGATCATATTTTTCTGAAAGAAGTCTCTGTGTGCCTTTGTTAGTATAAGCCTCTTCCATTTCCATGTTCTCAGTAAAGCAAGAGATATGAGTAAACTTCCTTGCATTGTTGTCCACTATTATTCCTCACTATTCCATTCAGCATCTGGAATTACCCCGCCACTAACTCCCACTGACACTGTTTTCTGTTTCATAATCTACTGATATCTTGAAAGGACAGGGATCTTTTGTCAAAAAGCCTGCTGATATACCTTTGTCAACACTAATTTAGCTTCCTTGCTCTTTTACCTCTATTATAAACAAAACTTTCTGTGTGTGTGAATTGTGTAGCTGTAGTACTTCAGAGCAGGCAGTGGTGATATTGATGAAATCACTTGCTGCTTTGGGAAACACACACTGTTGTAGTGTTTTATTTTAAGTGCTGCCACTTCATATCTATTGGGAGTGGGGTTTACAGTATAAAGGTCAGACTTTAACTGCCATTATAAAATGTGTGTGATGAACTGAGCGTAATAAACATTAGTCTCTCTATGGAATACACGTGTAAGGAAACCCAAAAGGCAAACTGATTGCAGCACTGAGTTTTTGGGGTGATGGGACTGTTTTAATCACAAATGTAGCTCTGCACATTCAGATTTGCAGTGTGAGTGTGGCTTCCTTCCCTGTTGCTATACACAGTTCGTTCTTGTGAGCACATTTCCTGATAATATTTTTGGCAGCCAGTCCATGTCACTTTGCACAGAAAACCACTCCACCGTGTATTCTCTGGTAGTTAATGCAGTTGCACGTGTTTCTGATGATCACTTTTGCTTTTATTCTGTGGTCATCCTTCTCCTCAAGCTCAGTTCTCTGCCTTGCTTGATAGGATTTGTTATCATCCTCAGAGTTTCTCTCAGTTTGTACCTTCACCTCTCAGTGACGTTGCTGTAGTGGATGCTTCAGTGTGACCTTTGATATTTTCCAGTGGGCCTCAAGTCTGTTCTGTGGGGGTTGTGCTCATATTTAATTTGAAGTACTTCCCCAGGCATTTGGGTATTGTTCACTCCGTATTACACTTCTGAGCGGTAAGGATGTTTTTCCATTTTGACTTTATAATTGGTGAGCCTTGATCCCTCTTCCTGTCTAAAGCTTTTGGGAAGGTTTGTGCCTGATGGCACATGGGGGAAGGAACGAGGCAATAGTGCACACAGAGGGAAGGATACAAAGCAGTCTGGTTGACTTGGGGAAGGTGGATTATCAAGTTTGTGGATGAACCAGACTGATGCTGCTTTTCCACAAAGCTGATACATGTCTGGCAGGTCTCAGTTTTAGAGATAAAAGTACTTGAAGACAGTGACAAGATTTCCATGATGGCAATACCTGGTGATGCTTGGCTTGGAAGTGGCAAGGGAGTGTGATGAGGCACAAACACTGAATGCCTGTGGATTAGGTCACTGAGGTGTAGAGTACACCTTGTCAGCCCAAGCATATGTCAGCTGAAAATGCCTTGTGTAGAAGCCAACTGGATGGCTTTTGTTTCTGGTTCTGAGTGAGTAACAGGTGCAATTTCCCTGGTCCCAGTAGTACTGCTGTGAGACCTGAGTGAGGCCTGTGAGTTTTGGGGACAGTGCGTAAGGTGGCAAGCACAGGGACTCACTGCAATAGAGATGCAGGAGTAGCTGCACAGGGTGCATTTTCCTAATGTGGTTTCCCAGCTTTATCGCTTGATATAGTAAAACATCTGATCATATTATCTCAGTGTGGCCTGCCGCTCCTCTGAGGTGACCAGGTCCTTTAACAGTGACAGCTACATTTACCAGAGGAACTACAGGATTTCTTGTGTGGATTTGGTTGTTCTGGGCAAACTGGTGATACCTGAAGCAACATTGATGTCCTGTATTGCTTTCTCCTCTGCTATAAGGAAGTTAATTTTTGAATGAAGAATGTTGTAATCTTGTACTTTTTTGTTCTGTGGTCAGTTTTTGCCTTTAAAATAAAAAAATGAAAGGTGCTTGAGTTTGATTTTAGATAACTCTATTCACAAATGTATCTCCTAGAAAATTTTGGACTGAAGTTTTTTTCTGTTCTGTGGGACAGCTGTATTCTGTTGGAGTCAGCTGAATATTTATCAGCAGAGATCAGAATTAGTCCCTTGATGATTACAGATAGTGCTTTAATGTCTTCTTCAGCTGTCTGTTTCCATAACTAAATCTTAATCTTTGTTGTTCCTGGCAAGAGCAGTAGTAATTTTCAAGCAGCAGAGGTGAACACTCACACTACTGAAGTAGATGTAGTTCTAATGCCTGACAGTTTCCCTGGTTCTGGAATGAGCTTATTGTGCTCCCAAGGAGAGTAAAGACTGGATTTAGGCTGACAACAATCAATGAGTGAAAATGGAAAAACACCTCCTGTGCTTGTGGGAAATACCAGTTTTTCCTCTTTTGAACACTTCAATATATTTTTAATTAAAGTGAAAGGTAACATGAGGTAAAATCCTACTGAAGATAAAATGTGAGAGTGTTTAATTTTACATGAGTTATCAGGTGAAAGGGAACAGGACGCTCTCCCAGGACGAGTGCTTTGCCAGTGTTTCTCTAAAAGGAGCACGCTCTGCAGCAAGGCACAGTGTTCCAGGAAATTCACCCTACCTGGAACACCTCAGCTTTTAAAATTGGTTGCTCATTTGGAAACACTCATAAAGGATCTAGCACTTGCTTGGGGCTTTGATTTAATGTTAGGTTGAGGGGTTTGTCTGTTTGCCAGAAGCATGTGAGAGGCCAGTCTCCATTGGGGTACAGGGGATTTTGCTGTGTAAATCTGTTGTCGTTGTTTGGAATTTCCCATGTTAATCTGCACTGTGTGAATGGTGAAAATAGCAGCAGTGTGCAAACTTATGACACTAAAACGAATTGCATCAAAATACTGTTAAAATAAAGCACAGGAAATAGAAAAATAAGTTTAAAATACAAAGAATATTTGATACGAGTGGAATTAGGTAAGGTGTATTCTTTTACCTGGTAAATGAGTGCAGCTGCTTAAAGGAATGGCTCAGCTCCCTGTTAGTCACATCACACATCTTACTCTGCCTTATCTGCAGCATTAATTTTGTGGTTAGATCAGTGATCTGCCTCACCCCCCTGTGTGTGGGATCACGGGAATGTGTGGGAGCAGCAGAGCACGCTTGCCCCTTTTGGTGTAGACAAGGACAAGGTTAAGTGTGTGTGGTGGGGCAGCACCCTCCTCCTCTGCACTGGGATGAGATCCCTGTGGGAACCTCAGCATGGCTCATCTCCCTGGTAGTGGGAGTTCAGTGCTGCTGCTTTTTAGCCCAGAAGTTTTCAGAGGTATTTTCTGAAAAAATTGAAAGCCATTTCTCTACCACTGAGCACACCTAGTTGAGAAGCAATCTGTTTATATCATAAATAATGAAATAGTAATTCCTGTACAAAAGCTAAGATGCCAAATGGCAACAGGTTTGGGTTTTTTCATTTGTTGGTCTGAAATCACTGGAAATTGTGTTTTACAGGCACTTCTTAAGGTTTTTATCTTGTACACCCGTTCTGTATAACTGTGTATGCCCAGGTGTCCTTATTTATAGCCACTGAATAGATTTCATATTTGGGTGTGCTGGATAAGGTAAGGATTGATACAAAACCCTGGCAGAAAAGGCAGAGGGAGTAGGAGTAGAACAGAGATATCCAAGGGAAGAGCTGAACGTGGCCTCGGTCTCGTTCTCCCACAGGCCTGCAGTCCATGGGTTCCCTGTGCAGCTGCAGCTCCATTGGCTGCTGGAGAGGATCCCTGGATGCTGCTCCGAGTGCTGAGGTGCTGCCAGGCAGTGGGACAGGGCAGGCAGTGGGACAGGATAGGCAGCGGGACAGGACAGGCAGTCCCAGGCAGGCTCTGGCACTGCCTCCCCGCTGCTGCTCTTTCCACAGCCTGGGGGAAGGGAGCCACACTGGGGCTCCTCGTGCCTGGCATGAGTTCTGTGCTCCCTGGTGTCAGACACGGGCCTTGGATTTGAGTGGGCATATTCCACCTAGTCCTTAATATTCCTGTTTGATATATCTTGCATCGAGGCTGTGGAAGAGCAGCTGGAAAGCTGCCTTGCCAGGGGTTTGAATTGGATATGTGATTGCTGAGTGCACTTCATTTTCTCTGCCTTTTCACTTTCCAAATAGTTCTGGAGATCCCATTGATAGACCAGAATAGGAAAGGAATTAACTTGTTTTGGATGAAACTTTAATTTTGCCTTTGACAGCCTGGGGAAATTACTATGTCTTATACTATATCTTTGTCTCCTACAAGCTCTAGAACAAGGCACAAAAGAAAAGAAACAGTAACTAAAGTTGGCAAGTTACTTCACTTCAAAACACCTGTTTCCTACTAGCAGGTCTCTGTGGGCGTGTCATCTCAGCAAAAATTGGGGAGGCAAAGGTAATACAAGTGACTCACATCTCTCGTTCCATGTTAAGTGACTCCCTCAGAGATTGTCCTCTGGTTCTTTCCTTGTGTGTTCTGAGGACATTGCCTTAAAATCAGTTTAGCTGGACATAAAATATTTGCATCCTAAATATACAAATTAGCTTGCCTTTTTTTTTTTTTTTAATTTTCTGCTTGTCAGAGACCCAATAGTAGGAGAAGTGTAGGGAGGGAAATACTTCCTTTTACTAAGTTCTGATATTTCTTTTATGGCCTGTTCAATGAACAGAATCAATAGTAGATCTACTTTGGTTTCCTTTTATGTTCTGTGTGGTATTCAGCATCTCTCCAAAACAGATGGCATCCTCTTAAAATTTAAATCAAGTAATTTTGTAATGAACTTAGACACTGTGAAATCTGAAGACAGACATCCACCAGGACTCCTGGGACTCTTCATGCTTTAAGTACATAGCTGGGTCTCTGGAAGCTTAACATCTCTTCTATGTAATGTTTCTCTTAATTAAACCTGTAATCTGTAAGGCAATTCTAGAAAGATTTATGAAATAATCGCAGTACTTTCAGGCGTAAGCCTTCTTTCAGGCACTCTGAATTTTTCCTCCAGTTCTTCAGTCAATTTTAGGTTTTGTCCTGCTTTACTTCAATGGGTCTTACTGGAGTTTGAACCTTAAAATCTTGCAGAGTTTGTCTAAAGTGCGTGAGCCATATACATTCCCTTAGGATTTGTCTGATGTTTCATTACAGTTTTCAAAAAGGGAGATGAGTAAGTCAGTGTAGTTGTCTTCTGCACTCCTGGAGCCTTGGTAGTCCAACCTCCACCTCATGTCCAAGTCGTGTGTTAGTGTAGGGGGAGCACTGTTAGAGCAAAGCCTTGCAGTGCAGTGCTAAATACATGAGAGGGAACCATATTCTGTTTGTTCAACATGGATAGTTTTCCCTTAAAAATAGTAGGGATTTTCATGTTTGTCAGGTCTTGCCCAAACAACCTTGTTAAATATTTCAGGCTTTTTGCTCTTCTCGTTGACACCTTTTCTCCCAAAGTGAATATACCAAGTGGGAAAAGAATCAAGTATAAAAACTTGTCCAATGGTCAGAAGAAAATACCAGTTAATTCTCTGACACAAAAATAGTGCAGATATTGAGCTGGTTCTCCTCTTCCCCAATAACCATTGTAGTAAGAGAGAAAGCTGCTTTCACAGTTTTACCAGTACAAGCATTTTGCATAAGCAGGAGATAAGGGAATGGGGGGATGTCTTTTACACTCTGGGAATGATATGATTAGATTATTTCCATGTAAAATGCAATTTTGTTTGGATATGCATGTTTGGAAGGATGAATCTTATGCAAATCACATTAGTAGAGACGCAGTCATTCCTTGCAAGCAACTTTGTGCTACTAATTCTTTGAAATCAAAGCATTGCATCAGATTGCTTGCCCTGCTTTCTGTCTGAGGTGGCCTGTTCCCTGTTGAAGATGCTGTTCATCAAGTAGAATTGGTGCATTTCTAAACTTGGTTGATGTTGCTTGGCAAATTCTGTTGATCTGTAGTAATGGATTAGTTCCAAGAGCAAATCATGTAGTGCAAGTACAGGTGTGAAATAGATTGATGGCTTTTATTATGGAACAGAGCTATTTAGGATTGTATTCTTCCGTGGTTCTGCTCTGATAATGTTAGATTGTGTCTAAATTAGCCTCTCTTCTTTTTGATGTTGTTTTTTATTATTCTTCCTTGTGCAGGGGAGATATTTTTGCTGCTTCATCAACTCAGTGACTCAGTGTGTTACTGTAGCACTGTTCTGACTGTGGAGTTCCCCATCCCTCCTTTGTGGCTTTCATCTTAAGAGTTTAACTTTCTTGTCTTCACCTACTAATTTTGATTCCATTCTGGGGTTTTATGTAGTTCTGTGTGGGATTTAAAAAAAATTATTTATTATTGATTTTTTTGCATAGTCTGTCATTTAATTTAATCTCTACTTGCTCATTTCATGTCTTATGTGTTCCTTCACCCTTTCCTAGCCTTTTGTCATGTTGTCTCTCTAATTCTATGTAAATCTTCTCAAAACTTGCTGATGTTTCTTGTAGGATTGGCTGTTTGGTTAGATGCTGTCTGCTTTCCTGATCGACTCTGAAAACAGAACTGAGTGTCTTCAAACACTGAAATCTCTTCCATCCATGTTTCTCTCTTATGTTTCTAATGTTTAACGAGATTTCAAGGTCAGGGACTGCACTGGGGTACAATATTAGGGTGTTAAACATCTTTTCATACCTTAAAGCACATTATTAGCAAGTATTAAATGTTTAAGTAAGGTACAGAGACTGAAATGTTGGACTCTGTGTGAGCTTCCATGCTCTCATTTGTTGCTTGACTTTTATAGGTGCTTTTTAAAAAACAATTAAATTGTTGAGTTAAACTACCAGCAGTTGTGTCTGTCCTGGGAGAATTTGAAATGGGTGGTGCCTGTATGGATACAGGCTGTAGTTCTGAAGTGCTGTGATTGGTTGTTCCTCTTCAGCCATTCCTTTGCCTCTGACTTTTTCTTGTTAGGTGCTTTTTCATTAAATCAGTTTCTTCCTCTGTATGCCAGAGCAAATCATTTAGGTTGATAAAAGGGAAGGATGGTGGGAGGGAAGCAGAGGACTCTTCCCAATAAGCTGGCATTTTTTCCTGAGTGATTTGGAGCACGTGTGGGACTACAGGCTCATTAGCCCAGGAGAGCTCTTTGTACAGGTATGTTTACACAGAGTGACCCAGATAATGTAGTGATAGGTGCCTTGATGTACATAAAATGTATGTAACTACAAAGCTGTCATGGTCTAGAATCAAAGTACACTGAACCAAAATATTTCGGAATCAGCTAATTTTTGAAGGTGTGGTCACAGATCATACAGTGTTCTCAGGAACTTTTTTTCTTTGAGTGGCTATAAAAGCTCTCAAAGTTGCTGATACAAATTCCCAAGCTAGTGTAGGGGACAGGAAGAGCATGGTTTGGAAGAAAAGGCTGATTATGTGCAATGCTGAGTGGGAAGAGCAAGTATTTATAAACAAGGCTGCTCTGAAAAAAGTATGAACAGTATTTTCTCCATGGAATTTCTTCAATTTGTTATTCTTACAGAACTTAAGATGTTTATCAGTTATTTTCCAGTGTATAAAACTGTAGAAGAATTTCCTTTTGCTTCTGTTTGGCTCTTGTTAGATCAAGAAGGTATTGACCAAACTTTCCTCTTGGTTTTGGGTTCCCGCGTTGTGTAACAAAGCAGAGAAGACAGAGAGCTTTCTCAGGAGGTTTGTGATACATGTGGAATATTTTCCTTTTCCTGAAAACAGATATTTGGCACTTGTTTGTCTCTTCTGTTTGTCTTTCTAAGCAACGAGTCTTTCAGTGACTGGGGATAACTTAAAATTTCTAGAGGTGTAGATACAGATTACTTTGATAGCTAGTAGGATATGCCACTTTTAATTTTGTATTGTCTAGCAGTTCTACCCATTGTTATTAAGGAACTGGTTTTCTCTATGGATGAGACACATGAGTTTCTAGAGTTCAGCTGATGCCAACTTGTACGTGTCATTTTCATAGACTGGTAAAACAGGAAAGGTGACTTTGCTCTTGAGACACTCACTTTTGATCACTTCCACTAAGTAAATGGGAACTGAGAAAATCTTACTGTCCCTGCAGAAATAGCTTTGGGTTTTTTTGGTCAGAAATGAGTTCATTGTTTTAACAACACTGATGTCAGGAGAAGCATGGGACAGCTCTGTTTATAGTTTGAGCTGCAGTTCTGTCTGAGATTGCACTGAATGTAACAGTGGCCTTTGAGCAGTTCAGCTTTCCTGCTGCTGCTACTGCAGCCCCAGCAGCAGGGAATCCAGCAGTGCTGGGAAAAACTGCTGGAGAAACACAGAATGTCCGAGCAGCAAGGCTGTGCTGAGCCCCTGCTGCTGTGCTTACACAGCTTCTAGCAACAGCTTGTTGGGTTGATCTAAGCTGGTGTTGCTCTGTCTGGGTTAGCTGTGGTCAGCCTTGTGATTGCAGGATGAGTTTATCCTTAAACTCTGCTGCCTCTGTGTGTAACCTGTCCTGTGTTACCTGGTCAGCAGTCATTTAGTAAATGGTTTGGAATGCAGGTTGAGAGATGCTTTCTATGTCAGTAGTTCAAGTGTGTTGCAGATGTAAGTTCTTAGCCTTTTTATAATGGGACAAATACTAATTAAAATTTTGAGTTTAAAATCGAAGTGATAGTTTTCTGGACTTCTGTATACGGGCAAAATCTTTGTTTTCTGTAGCTTCAGCATTGTAAAGGAGCTGGTGGGTGCTGGTTTCAGGCAGTAGATTGCCATTTTAAACCTCATGTTGTTGATTTATTTCAAACACTGATGGGTTAATAGTCTATGAAAAGATAAGTGTTACTATTTAGCAAGAAATAAATAACAGCGAAAACACAGAACAGTGGAAGTTTTAAAGTGTGGAAATATATCCAAATGGAGTTGTCAAAGAATGTTTAGAATAATAGTGGAATCCCCTTTCATGAGGCAAGTGAAGCTCTTGCGATGCTCTGTGGGGAGTAATCCCACACTGTCACGGGGTTATTTACTGTGGTTTGTGGTGTGTTTATGTATTAAATCTGTGATTTGTTACAAACACTTTGGTTTCGTGGTGGTAACACTGCAGAATTGTATAGCTTTTTTATTTAACATTTGTAATAGTAATGCCTAATATTGTACATTGGAAAATTGTAGTATTCTGCTTTGGGTGTAGAATGCTGATTGGAGACTTAATCCAGTGAGACTCAGTGGTGCTCTTTAATCCATGCCATTCCCTTTTGGGACCTTGATATTTATTTATTTATTCATTTTTATTATTATTATTCACTAAGTCCTATGGTCCCTCCAGTTGTGAGGTGCTTAAAGGTCTCTTGTTTAGGGAAAACAGAGGTTTGCTTTCTTCTTTGGAATTCCCCCATTCTTGCGAATTTATCATTCCTAATAAAAGACAGGGGCTTTGTGTTTGGATCTCTATAGATAAACCTGAGCTGTATTTTCCCCCTTTTCATCTCATAATTATTTCTTTAAAACTAAGGAGGAAATTAAGGCAAAGATGACGTGGCCCTGCTTTTCTGGTGCAAGCAGGCTGATAGAGCTTCCTTGGCCAGTGGTTTGGGTTTGGTGGTGCTGGTGCTGGTGCTGGAGAAACAAACATCACCACAAGTGGTTCACAGCACAGATAGTTGTGTCAGCCCCACAGAAGGGCAGCTGTTACGTGGGGTTGAAAATAGGGCCACCAAAGGCAGCCTGTAGATAAAATACAGCCTTTGGCTAAATAGTTCTCTGTATAGTTTAATACTGCTTTGAGCAGGAGCTGAAGGGCTGTCCAGGGGCTCACATTTTACACTTGTTTGGTTTGAGCCTGCTCATACCAGATCGTGTGTGTTACAGATAAATGTCCAAGATCATTTTCTCTACTTGTTTATTGTTTGTTATTCCATATTTCTTCCTTTTCTCCATCCTGGAGCTGTGCAAGCTCCTGCATTAACAGGTATAGAATCAACTCGATCCTGAACTAAATTAGTTGTTTTCACATTGCTCCCTGTGCTGCTCAGACATGCACGAGCCCAAGGAGGCCCTGAACAGCTCCTGTGGGTGCTCTGTGGGGCTGTGGGTGTGGAAGGGCTGGCTCAGCACCCCTCTGTTGTACCTAGTGTGAGGGACCTGTTTGCTTGAAAATTTCAAAATGTAGAATTTTATAAATGATGAAACTTGAAGCTGTAAGGCAAAATGTAATTTAGAAACATCTTAATAGCTTCCTGCTGTGAGAATGTTTATGGGAGTCAAAGTTGTTTTGCTCAGTTTTTCGTCAACAAGTGCCAACTGAGATATAGAAAATCCTGGCCTTTTTGAGAAAAAGAGATGCAGTGAAATGCTTTTAAGGTGTGTGGAGTTACAGAAGGCTTTTGGTAAGGTTTTGTTGGGGAAGCAGATAATCCTGTGTACAGTTGCTCTATGGATTCCAGACTTGAAACACTTTTTGTTTTGGTGTGGTGGTTGGGTTTTTTTTGTTGTTTTTTTTTTCTTTTTTCCCCTTGCTCCTTTTGTGAGCTCAGTGAAAACTTTAGGCAGCATGTAGGCTCACTTTATATTGTATAGACATGTGCATATTTCACATTTAGGTTTGCATTGTCAGTGGATATTGGTTCTTTAAGGAAACGGCTTCCCCTGCTGTTAGTGGCAATTGATTTGTGTTACATTGTTCCAGTGTAATTTTTGAAATAGTTACCATGCTTTAAATTCAGGAAGGAAAATAGCACTGCATTACTTGCCTTGTTCATCTTAGGACTGGCATACCAGGGTGAATGTTGTTATGCAAACATAAACTTACACTGTTGTTCTTTGGGTTTAGGACTAACTTCCCTATGTCTCAATGCTTGTGTTTTATGCAGGGTTCAGTGGTCTCAGTTTAAAGGCTATTTTATTTTCAAACTGGAGAAAGTCATGGATGATTTCAGAACCTCAGCTCCTGAACCAAGAGGGCCCCCTAATCCAAATGTGGAATATATTCCCTTTGAAGAGATGAAAGAAAGAATCCTGAAAATTGTCACTGGATTTAATGGGTATGTATCCTTTGTTTTCTAAAATCAGGCTAACAAACATATTTCTCCAGTTTTGTAACATAGTTTGTACTGTCTGTCTGGAACTGTTCATCTTGCTTCCTTGAATAGATGAGCAGAAGCAAATATGCACCTTGGAAATACATTGCAGTAGTTTCTGAACTTCATTATTCTGTCACTGAATGAAAAGTGTGACATGCTGTCATGTCATTCACATTGTTTTTTCAATATGTAGTTAGTTTTTAAACAGTGCATTCAAAGAAGCATCATATTACTATGTGCATTTAAGAGGTTAAATAGACAGTAAAGTCATATTGCTTTCAGTATATTTTGCAATACCAAATGGGAAGAGGTCTTCTGGTGTTCAGTTCCTGATTGTTTTGTGGCAGTTCACTGGCTTTTGAAGAAGTCATGCAGTGAGAAACAGGGTGTGACCAGGAGGTGTACCTGGGTTGGAATTGTTAAATAATGCCAAATTCAAATTTATAGCTGAGGTGATACTGATGAAGGACATGGGATGTTTGATCAGTTGCTGACAGCGTCCTAGATTAAAATGTATCTGTGCCCTTTGCTGGTTTCCTTTTGGAAGTTTTTGTTTCCTTTCAAATAAAGCTCCTGATGTTTTTGTCTTATTTGGTGTGTCCTTTTTTACTAGCTTACATAGTATTTTTGTTGTTTCTAAACTGGATTACATGCTTGCCGTAAGCTGAGTCATCCTGGCTGTGGTGCTCAGTGCTCGTTAAGATTTTTCAGCGTTTTTGTCAGCTTGTTACAAATCGGCATGTTCTAAATTTTGTATTCCTGATACCCTGAAATTTCAGGTTCAGAGGTGCTACTGACATGTCCTTAGTATTGTATTTTGATGCTGTATTTATAATTTATACTGTCATTGTTCCATGCTACTTCATTTATTTGCAGTTTAGGAGTCTAAGTCAGATCTCCTCTTCCCCCAACAACTGCTCTCATGTAGGAGACTTCTAAGAATGTGAAATTCAGCTTGTTCTCAGCTCCCCAATATTTATACCAAGCTGCTTCACTGCAGGAATTTAAAAACAAACCTATCCTTTATGCTCAAGTCTGCCTCTCTCTCTCCTCCCCCAGCTTTTTGTTAATGCTTCGTTGCCCACAAAATGGGTAATGTTCTCCCAGGGACAGCTAATGAATGGGCTGCTGTTATCTGCTGTTGTTCCCAAGTGCACTGAACAAACCTCTGGATGATGAGTCTGGAGCTTAGGCTGTGCCTGTGCTATTTTCATCCTTTGCTGTAGCACGTCAGGGTGCTCAACTTCCTCATACTTTGCAGTGAAACTCCCAGGCTTTGAGGAAGCAAACTGCATCCATTAGTTACCTTAAAGGAAATAATGCCTGGGAATGTTTCAGGATCTGGGATTGCAGAGTGGTTCATTCAGTAAATCTTGGAACCCCCACAGGGAGGATGTGATTTTAAAAGCTGAATCATGTGGAGATCTGTCCAAAGAGTAATAGCAGCAGGTTTTGGGTTGTGTGATTTGTATATTCAGGCTTCTTTAGAGCTGTGGGTGTCATTTCAGGGTACCCAGGGTATACAAGGAAGCTACTTGATGTGACTTTATTATTGGGATGTTTTTATTAGCATTTGTTTGAGAGAGAGGGAAAGAGTTCAAAGTAGCAAATTTTTAAAAAGTTTTAATTTGAGTCAAAGAAGTAACACATGAAAAATCACCTCTTTTTTGGGGTCTTTCTAGCTGAAGTGCCCTTTAAAAAAAACACAAACTGGCTCTTTTAGCCTGTCTGTATCTTACTTGACATGGTGTCTTCACAGGTTTACAGAGCCAGATTCTCTTTACAATTCTCTTACAATTGCTTTGGAGTAGGAACTTCTTGCCATTTTTTTATCCTTTTATTCTTTTGTTAGTGAAACAGGAAGTTCCATGGTAAGTTATTGGGGATCTCAATGACAGAGAAATTTTCACAGCATGAATAACCTAGATCATAATCCAGATTTCATTTATGTGGGTTTGTTTGTTTGTTTGGGGGTTTTTTGGCTACAATTTAATGTAACTATTCTAAGTAATTTTCCCAGGTCCCTCTTCAGTACTGTCCAAATGAATTTTTGGTTTGTAATTCACTCTGGACTGTAGTGCTGGAAGTGCTGTTTTGAGTGTGTTGGTATAGAATTTTAAGTGGTTACCTTAAGTGGGCAGATCAGGACTATTCATGCAGCTCATATGCTGAACTAATTAAATTTCTGAGCATTTACAATCAGTTCTCATACTGCTCACAAACTTTACTTTGGTGTTCCTTTATAGATTTACACCAATTTAAATTACTTGTGTTTTAAAATCACGTTGTTGAACTATTTTAAAACAATAGTTTTTCACCAGAAAGAGTTCCTGAGGTGAAGTTAACTTTGGGTTTTGCCAACTAAAAGCATTTGCAAGTGTTGAAGGAGTTCCATGCAGAGCAGTGATTGTGTGACACCGGGTGCCATCTGCTGCTCAATGCACGAAGTTCACTTTGCTGTGAAGAATTTGGAGGGAAATGAGTTGGCTTTTGCTTTTTTATTTTTAACTTCTTATAGCTGAGAGTAAAATAGGAAGACAGCTTTTCCTTCTGGAGTCAGTTGCAGGCTGCACATTCCTCGAGTTTTCAGTCTTTCTTGGGGGATTAGCACTGTGTTGATGTTTCAAAACACTTCATGTCACAGCATTCCAGGTGACCCACTAAGTACAGCTAAATCCAAATTAGCCACATATTGATTCCCCAGGATGTCTTACAGATCTGGCTGATGGAGAATAATTTAAAATTCTGTATGTTTTTGTTTCTGTTGAATAAATGGATTTTTGAATGAACTGTCTAGTCTATTAAAAAAAGATGAAATATTTTTATTTATGGATTTTCAACCAAAACCCAAAATGGCCATCACAAGAAACAGATCAATATAATATTTTATCTATATGGAAAGATTAACAGATCAAGTAAATTGTTTGTGACTTAAAAAGTTGGAATGTTTAAAGAAGGCACTGCACAGAAGCTGAATATTGTGAGTATGGACTTGATCTTAAAGGTCTCTTCTAAGCTTGATGATTTAAGAAGAATTTGAGTGTCAAAGATTGCTGCTTGACCAATGAAGAGCAAGGGAAGGGAAACTAATAATGCCAGAACCACTGTCAAGTTTAAGAGCGTTCATGTAATAAACTGAATTAGAAGGAACACTTGTTCCTGTGGTTTTTCTGGTTTGTTGAGGATTAGGACTTCCTCAGTAACATAATGTACAGGCAGTTCTGAAAAACATAATTAAATTGCTGATACTTAGTCACTCTCTGAGTACTACTTGCTTTTAGTTAAAGTGAGTTGTCATGTGGGATGATGAATTGGAGCTGTGCTGACCTGTTTGCACTGAGCTGGTGGCAGAGCTGGCCATTTCTCACGTGGCTTTTTAGCAAATGGGCAAAGGTGGAGATCCATGCTGTGTTAGCTCATGGCACAGGCTGGAGATACCATGTACTGACTTCCTCAGAAAATAATAAAAGTGGAATTTGCACAGAAATTGACAGTATAAGGATATACACACACATGCATATCAGTCTGTATTGATGCAGCTCTGGATTTGTATTCCCAGCCAAAAAATGGTTCATAAATATTGTATTAAATATTCTTCTTAGATAACTTTTAAAATCCTTATGGCTTCAACTTCCAATAGTTAATTGTAAAAATGCATGGTACTTTATAATTATACTGAAATATTTTTGTCAGAAGTTTGTCAAAATGTGATGCTGAAGTTGGATTCAATGTGTGTGACACCTCAGGTAACTGGGAATTGTCTGTAAAGTATTGCTTGTCTGAAAGGTCAGTTTCTCATTTCAGCAGGGATGAAACTGAGTGCAGAATTGTCAAAAAAAGAAATGTGTTTATGTGGTTCCTATGGGCTTATACATCACTAATTATTATTAATTATTTTTCCTGATTTGCTCTTTGATAGATGAGTACATTGTCCAGTTGTAGCAAAATAGATGATTTGTAACAGCTGAAATATAATGGTTCTACTAATTCCAGCATTTACTGCTTTTTCTGTAACTGTGTTTTGTAAAACCTGAAATAAACTACAAGTTGAGACTTTTTTAGCTCTAGTGTGTATGACTCAAATTTGTTTTGAATCCCTTAAAATTTCTCTATATTGGAATAGTACAGTCAGAAACTTCACTGTTGATCTGATTTCGTTTTTGTTGTTTAAATGAATCCTTTGAGTTGTGGGATGATGCATTTAGGATTCTGCTTGGGTTTTGTGGTGGTGAGCACAGGAAACAGCTTTGTGTATGAGATAGGGAAAAAAAAAGTCTTGAGGTGCCACCCAATATTGCTTATGGTAACAAATTTCAGTACTGGTTTTGTTCCTCCTTCTCGGTAATGGGGAGAAAGCAATAATGTTGTTGCTTCCTAAGAGTCACTAAAATAAAATTAAATTGTTATAAATCTATTTCATTGCAGCATCCCCTTCACTATCCAGCGACTCTGTGAGTTGCTGACAGATCCTAGGAGGAATTACACAGGAACAGACAAATTTCTAAGAGGTGTGGAAAAGGTAAGTATTTCTCTGACAGAGAACACAGCTCCACCACTTAATAACTTCCCAATTGCTCCCAAAGGCTGCTGGTTTCCTTGGGGCTCAGAGCCAGAGTATAGCTAATGGCTGCTCTTAAATGTCTGAGTTTGTTTCATACCTTTCAGCAGCAAAAAGCAGTTCTAAAATAACTTCAGACATAAAAATTAATCTCAGGGCTGCAACTGCTGTGTTTTGTAATCACTGTGCAGTACTCCAGCTGTAGTGTGTGGGGGGGGTGTATTGGCAGTTGTTATATGGAGTCCTAGTTAGAAATGATCAGATGAAACCTGAATCTTTTGATCAGGCATTTCCTCCCACATTTGGTTTCAGAGTAGATCGAGAGGTGAAGAAGAAGGGAGGCCCCTTCCCTCCAGTGTCTTTTGTTTCAGTGTTTAAATCCTGTGGTGTAGCAGAGTGTGCCTTCAGAAGAGCACACAGGTGTCTTAACTGGCATTTTACAGCTTCCATCAGAAGGTGGGATCCTTCAGAAGCCAGGAACAGATTTTCAAGATATGGTTCCACAATAGGATTCAGCATTTCTGGAGAACTTTGTTCTCCAGACATTCCTCAGTTAGAAATTACAGACACTCAGGCCTGAGGCTTAATGTGCTGGTCTTGTTAAAACAGCAACAAATTTATTAAAATCCTGAATTTTAGTGTAATTATGGCCTGACCTTGTATGTGGGAGCAGAGCTACCTTAACAGATAGGACCAAAATTCTGTAACTTTTGAAGTTTTGGGATGTTGTCAAGAGCTGAAGCTTCTGTTTCTGAACTCTCGATGTGTTTGTTGTTTGTATATTACAGAATGTCATGGTTGTCAGCTGTGTATATCCATCTTCAGAGTGAGTATAACCCTCTTTTCCATGAAACTTCAAGCCTGTGTTACTCTCAGGGAGAATGTATGTGTGTGTCTAATGCATTTCTCTTGCTGTCAGTAGTTGTGTCTAAAAGCCAGACAGGGAGAGTTCACATTTTGTTATCCATAGTTCAGTCAGCAGTAGGGATGGTGTCTGCAAGTGTAGTAATTGGGAAATAAGTAAAAATTCCTTGGGGACTGACAGTGGGGGCGTTACAAGTTTGGGATTGGGAAATTCTCTGCAAACAAGCTTGAAGTGATTTAAAGTTCCTTTATTCATAACATTTTGTTGTTTTATTTGTTAGGAAAAATAATTCCAGTAGTTTAAATCGGATGAATGGTGTTATGTTCCCAGGAAATTCACCAGGGTACTCTGACAGGTGAGTTCAGTTCCAGGGGTTAACTTTGACTGGATAGAAGCAGTGGAGTTCTGGGAATAGCTGGTTCAGGTCCCTTTTTACCTGTTGTGATCCCAAATAAGTAGCCTTAAAAATGAGGTGTGCCATGGAATACTGGGGAGTGGGGGTAGAGGAGGCAGGAACATGTATGCTACATACTGTGTATTGTCATCTCTCTGTCACCTCATTGTTGAGAATTTTTTCTTGTTATTTAAATTTTTTAATCAAATTTGCACATTGTAGGCAAGGAATATTTTATTCAGTATAAAACAGCAAAGCCCCTCATCTATTTGTTTAGTTTTGTTGATCTTATAAAGGAAGGGTGTAGCTGCTTTCTGCAAAATAGGAACAAATTACTTTGCTGAGAGGCTGGGTTAACTTTTCATTATTATTTTTAAAGATCGAATGTAAATGGCCCTGGGACCCCCAGACCCGTGAGTCGAACGAAGGTTTCATTGTCAACTCCCATGACAACCAACGGTTTGCCAGACAGCACAGAGCATAAAGAGCCCAGCTTGCAGCAAACAGAGGAGAAAAAACACAGGTTTGTCAGAAGGAGTGTATTTTGAGCTTTTAGTATTCTCAGGTTTTTTATTTATGTTTAAAAAATAGTTTAAAAAAGACATGTAAGGGATGCATAACGGAGTCTTAAGTCAGGAGCGATGACTAAGGTTTTGTTATGTAATAAGTGAAGCACATTCTGTTGTTGTGACTTAAAGTGTTTAAATCGAAGTAGTTGCTACTTTTTTTTAAAGTGTGACAAGATACAGAATGCTTGTCTTCAATAAAAGCTACATCTGCTTTTGTTGCTTGTAGTGAATCACCAGCATCTGAATCAGAAGGTGCTCAGAGCAGCCCAGTGAAAAATAAGCACTCTGAGGATGATCCTGCAGAAGCAGAAGGACATGAGGTAAAAAGACTTAAATTTGACAAGGAAGGGGAAGCCAGAGATGCACCAAACCAAACTGCCTCTAGTGAAGTCTCTTCAGGCATGGGGGAAGAGACAGAAGCATCCTCTACATCTCAGGATAAAGAAAAAGATGCTACCTGTGGCAGACAGCACTGTACAGAGGAAGAGGAGGAAGGTATTCTGTCTTCTTTTACTTCCAAGGAGTTGGGATTTTCTTTGCTGGAGACCAGTGCTGCTGGGATTGCTGAATGTCTCCTGTTGTGCTTAAAGATGAGCTGCTTGTTCGTACTTCAATTTTGCGTAATTTACCAAGTCTATCACTTCTTTTTCCTTGGTCCTACACTCAATTTGAAACTTAACACAAGGGTATTTAAAATCTTTTGGGGCCATAAATTAGATCAGGGTGCACCAAGAATTCAATAATGCCTACTTTAGGGTATTATCAGGTGTTCTCATCCTTTCTCCAGCATGGGGATAGGTCATACTTACGTTTTACTATCTTTATTAATAATGGAATTTACTTTATTACAGCTATAAATTTATGTTTTTTCACTGAGGAGACTGAGCAACAATGTCTCCACATCCTATCAGAACAGTAAAAATTATCTCACTGAAAGGCAGGCTCTGTACCTAAGTAAAAAAAAACCAAAAAAACCCCAAAAAACTGCAGTTAAGAGACTACTCTAGTTTTTACATATTCTTCAAAGTTTCGTTTTAATTATTTTTTGCGGCTGGAGAAGCAAACATCTCTCTGAAACATCTACCAAGAATCTGTCCATATATATTTATTTCCCACGGGACTCCTGGTTTGATACATTGTGTTACAGTATCCCCACTGTAACAGTTTTTTGTGGCTCAAGTATTTGTACAATGTTCCTGTAGATCATGATGGCTGTACACTTGAAACAGCCATGTTTTCATAATTTCCTGAAGACTGATTCTGAAGGCAAATGGAGGATGTGGGGAAGCAAGAAAAAGTTACTTCTTAGACTTCATCTTTATCAAGTGAAGCTTCACTAAGTGAAGCTACCCGTTAAATAAAATAACTGGACTTTATTTTATGGTATGTTGAGATAGTTTGGATATTCTGACAAAGGTGGCCACTGCTTTATCTTCTAATAAAATCGGGATTTGTCTGTTTTTCCTGTCCTTGGCTGTGTTGTGGAAGTTCTGCTCAGCATAGCTGGGAGTGGAAAGCAGCAGGATTAAGGTATGTTGAAAAATCCCTTCGTAATACTGTACTTTCTCTGTTCCTAGAGTCCTTCATGTCTCCCAGAAACGTTGGTCCAGACAGAAAAGAGCAAGACAAAGACAGTGACTCCTCAAGTGTGGCCGAAGAGAGCTCTGAGGAGAACAATCAGATGGAGGAGTCTGAGCAGTCGCGGGCAGAGAAGGATTTGCACTCGGCTGACAGTGACATCAGTGCATCTGCCACTAGTGGAGCTGACTGCAGTGAAACAGAAGAGCTGGGCTCCTATGCTAGTGAAACTCCTGAAAACTCCTCAGAGACCCCGATGGAAAACAGTGATGAAGCCACAGAAGCTGCAGATGAACCTATGGAGCAAGACTAATTTAAATAAACTTAGAGGCAGTATTTTCCATAAGGCTCCGGTTTTACACTGTATAAATAATTTTATGTAATAAAGTGGACCTTTAGTTTTACAAAAAGAAGCAGGTTGTAAAATAAACTTCTCCATGGATTGAACCTTGAAAGAGTTGTACATGATAAGAACTGTGAATACCAGCTCCTTCAGGTCCTGCTTACCGCTGAACTTTCGTTTGGTCAAATCAGTGGTTTGTGTATAGTTTTTTTTATTTAGAATAAAAGTTTTTAAACTGGAAGGTAATTATAATTTTGACAACTTTTTTGGAGATCACCACACCTAGTTGTATGTAAGCAAGAAAGCTTTTTGTCTTGTCTCTTTCTGACAGCTCTAGCAGTTACTTCATATTTTGGTTACAGTTTCAACATTTGACATGTGAAATTCGGGGTTTCAGGCTGGTTTCTGGATTTTTATTTGAATACACACCAAGAAACCTTCTGTTGTGTGTTTCAAATGTGTTCCATTTCACACACACATTTCACACACACATCTCTGCACAGCATGCACACCTCCGTGTACCCTCAGTGTTCTAAGGGGGAAAGGGTATATTTTTCTGTTTCTATAAAAGATAAATACAGCAAATACTTTTTCTATAGGGAAAAGACTGAGTTCACCTCTCAAGGCACTTTGCCTCTGGAAAAACAAAACACATGAAATCTGGCCCATATGAAACCCTGGAAGTACTAACATTGTTAAAAACACCCTAGTAAACACATTCCAAGAGAACTGTTCCAATGACAACATTTTTGTATACTTCTGAGGTGCCTGAGTGAAAGGAGTTCATTTATTTATGACAAAATGTGCTTTATGTTGAGAACGTTGTAATCAAAATATTAGCTTAAACTTTTGTAGAAGAAATGTTTGAAAATAAAATACCTTGGAAGAAATGAGCAGGTATTTGCCTTTCTGAGTGCTTCTTGGAGCTTGTGAATATTGTAGAGAAGTCTCAAGAGTTCCTCCAAGGTTTGCAGGTGGCATCGGGCTGATCACACCACTGGCTGGGAAGGATGGAGACGTGACCCTGGTCATGTTCCTGAGCTACAGGGCTTAGGGGTGCAGAGGAATCACCACGATTTGTATAACATTTTGGAAGTGAACTAAATATTTTTGAACATGCTACTTTGACAGCCAGTGTTACATTTTTTTCAAACCAGCTCAAAGCACAAACTACTGCTTTAAACTCAATATTTTCCAGTTCCCATATTTAAAGACATGCAAGCTGCAACCTCCCAGTCACAATTACTGGCTGCCAAATTTATACCTGTTTCTTCAACTGTACCTTTTTGATATTTAGAATTTTTAAATTTCTGTAAAGTAGATTTTTTGTAGATTGTAATGAGTGCTCACTGCCATTGTGAAACGGTATATAATTGTATAATTTCTGTGTGTAAACTGAATGCTTGGGCTTTCAATACAGTATTCATATAAAGCAATAAATATTAATGTTATGAAATATCTGAGTACATTTTTATCACAATTGTCCCTCTTTGGTTTTAAGTTCATGTACCTGAAGTACAAAAATGACCTCTAAAATGCATGCTGATAGTTTCTTGTACTACATGGTCTGCTTTGTATTGTTTGGGGGAAATTTAGGTTTTGATTAATACCAGAATTAATTTGGCTCAGTTGGACTATTTATAAAGTTATTTCTTGCTGATGTTACCTATCAAGTTGTGAGCAGACAGGATTCAGGGAGACGCTTGCAAAAAAAAAAAAAAAATCTTACTGATCGAGATCCCCTTGCAGAAGGAAAATTGTATTTTGACTCATTTTCATTGTGCTGAAGGGTTGGATGTGTGTCATCAAATTAAAGGACTGAACCAAAATGTTGAAATTAGGGAAGTTTAAGATTATAGTGACATCTTACACTTCTTTTTTTCTTTTTTTAATATTTTGCCAATGAGAAAATTTTAAAATTTCTAAGTTTAGAGATTTCTGAAATTTTCTTTAGATTGTTTATTTGTGACGATACTGTCAATAAACTTGTTCTTTAAGCACCTGTGACCTTTCCAGATGTTTGTTTGAGCAGCATTGGTGCCACTCCTGCAGAGACCTGCAGAGGGACTTTGAGGTATGGATCCATTTCTGTATCTGCAACTTATTTTAATGGCTAATAAAAATTTAAATAATGCTTCAACCTCACAGCAAGGATCTTTATCCTAAACGTGTACCCTCCATTTAACAAAATCTGCTTTAAATTCCCTAATTACACCCCAGAGCACGTGGCTTCAAACTGAGAGTGGGTTTAGATTGGATTGGGGAAGAAAGTCCTGGCTGAGGGTGGGCAGGCCCTGGCACAGGATGCGCAGAGAAGCTGTGGCTGCCCCTGGATCCCTGGAAGTGTCCCAGGCCAGGCTGAACAGGGCTTGGAGCAGCCTGGGACGGTGGAAGGTGTCCCTGCCCATGGCAGGGGGTGGGGTGGGATGAGCTTTCAGATCCTCCCAACCCAAACCATTCTTACGACTCCATGATTCTGTGTTCGTATGCAGCCAAATGGAGCATTCTGCTTGGCTTCTTGAAGGAAATACTGGCTTCTTGAAGGAAAACCCGCAACAGGTGCTTGATACCATTTGTGGGTGTCTGTTACAGCGGGGATTCCTGTAACCCGCATGTATCAAACCAGGAGTCCCCTGGAAAAGAAATACCCATGGACGGATTGTTGATAGATGTTTCAGAGATGTTTATTTCCCCAGCCCATGGACGGGATCTGCCGAGGAACCCTCACAGTCCGGGCCGAGGGTCCCTGCCCGTGCAGGGAACACAAACCAACCCATGGGAACCAGGCTGCCCAGGGGCAGGGAAACCTCGTGTGTCTGTGCCCTCAGGGGCAGGGAAACCTCGTGTGTCTGTGCCCTCAGGGGCAGGGAAACGCCCGTGTGTCTGTGCCCTCAGGGGCAGGGAAACCTCGTGTGTCTGTGCCCTCAGGGGCAGGGAAACGCCCGTGTGTCTGTGCCCTCAGGGGCAGGGAACCCCTGTGTGTCTGTGCCCTCAGGGGCAGGGAAAGCCCCGTGTGTCTGTGCCCTCAGGGGCAGGGAACCCCCCCGTGTGTCTGTGCCCTCAGGGGCAGGGAAACCCCCGTGTGTCTGTGCCCTCAGGGGCAGGGAAACCTCGTGTGTCTGTGCCCTCAGGGGCAGGGAAACCCTGTGTGTCTGTGCCCTCAGGGGCAGGGAAACACCCGTGTGTCTGTGCCCTCAGGGGCAGGGAAAGCCCCGTGTGTCTGTGCCCTCAGGGCCCCTCTCCCAGGGCTCCATGTTTTCGAATATTTCAGCAGGAAATACTCCTAGCTGGAAGAGAAAATTGGAATTGTGTTTCAGTTGATGCCTGGCCTGGGGGATGCAGGAAACAGGCTAAAATAAATACTATGCTTCAGCCTGTGAGTGTTTTGTGTGCGTGCTGTCCTTTGCTTGAGCAGTTCACTGAGAAGCTGCATCATGACTGTCCTGGGTCTGGTGCAAAAGAATCAAGCTTTTATTTTTAGCTTCTTTGTTAATTGTATGAGAGGGAGAAAAAAAAACCCCAACAACCCAGAGCCAAAGCCTTGTAAAATACTAGTTCTATGAGTTTTACAATGATTTATTAAAAATAAATAGATTTTTTTTCCTAGAATGGATGCCTTCTATTGACTGCAACTGTACAGAACACCCTTCTGCACTCCTTTGGCATTTTTTATTCATACAGTGCACTTCTAGGAAGAGTTTAAAGGTTATTCACATCTCTGTCTGTCTCAGGTCGTGTTTTTTCAGTGAGACACGTATGGAAGAGTTCTGGATTGCTGAAGGCATCCCAGTTACATCCCTCCGTTACCAATGGGAGGCCCGTGTTTTGTAACTTGTAAACTTTTGTTAATCAGCTCTTCATTCACCTCTTCAAGGACTTCTTAAAGTAGTTCTGTAATCCTGTGGGAAACAAAGGGTGTAAAAGGGTTGAGGAGAAAGTGGAGCTGTGTGGGCCAGCAGCACGGCGGCTGTGCTGGGATAACCCGCATGGGGACAGCGAGCCCAGCACGGCGTGGCCTGTCCTGGCGTGGCGGTCACACAGCTCAGCACGTCCATGTGCAAGTGGGAGGACGAGGATTCCTTGGATAGGTGAGAAAACTCTTGTGCAAGCTCGTTGCCATGACGGGAAACCCGAGCTGTGGAGCTGCTCTGGACACGGGGCAGGGCACGAGGGGAAACCGGAGACGCTGCGGGAGCGGGGCTGATGGAAGCGGCATTCCCCGCTGACGGACGTGTCCCGGTGCTGCCGGAGCTCCGGGCTCCGTTGGGTGCAACATTCCGTGTGCCAAGGGCAGGAAGGGCCGGGGACGGGGACAATGAGGGGACGCGCGGCCGGCAGAGGCCGCCTCGGGAACGTGGGATGTGAGGAGACAGCCCAGGAGCTGCCGCAGCAGCGCTGTCACAGATCCCTGCCCCGAGAACAAACCCGCAGATCGGGCCACCTTCCACATTACAGAAATCAGGGATGCCTGAACCATTTTAAATCTTGCCGCTTAAAAGTTGACAGCTTTGCAGACTTTCAAATTTACACCCTGATTTCAGTGAGAGCTGAGCCGTCCCTGTGTTAATTCCGTGGCTCCAGGAGATGGAGCTTTAGAACAGACAAACATCTCACTGTGGGAAAACGGGCGCGGAGATGCTCCAGGAGCAGCAGCCTGAGAGATGGGAGGTGCAAAAGTTTTTTTGCCTTTTCCCTGTCCTGAGTTGTAAAGATGTTAAGGAGATGCTTTGTTCTCCATCAGCTGAATGACTGTGTGGGAGACAGAGAGACTCCTGCCTTCCACTGGCGTCACTTATCTCCCTGGGAATCTCAGCAAGGAGTGACAGTCCCTGTCACAGGGGCCTCTCTCAGGCAGTTTCCACACCCAGGATCTTGCCTTTGGATGTTCTGTTGCTGGGGAGTCTCCATAAATCAGCCCCTGGTCAGTGACTGCTGCATTCCAGGGTTTATTCCAGGAGTGATTAATGTGAATTCCCCAACAATTTGGGGAGCAGGAGGTTGGCATGTTTTCCCTGGCAAGGTGACTGCTCTGATCACTGGGCTAGAGGGTGATGCCCAAACTTGCTTTTTTGCTTTGTTTTCCTGGACCAAAGAGACAACTTTGACTCTTCACTTGTACAAGGGATAAACTAAAGTCATGTGGGAAAAAAAATTCTGTGATTATTAGGGTCTTCTTTCTCTGTAATTGCATAATTTAGAACAAGATTGACCTTAAACAACAAAAGAAATGCCTTGTATTCCTGGTGCTGCTGGACTATCAAAACAGATCTCTGCATCTCAGAGTCTTACCAGCTTCTTTCTACTCCTGGTCTTTTGATTATTTATTCCTTTCTGCATTCTCTTTGACTTGTGGAGGAGCTGTCTGCCCTGCACCAAAGGCCTCCTCTTCAGATCTCCCTCTGTCTGCTAAAACTGCACAGAAAATATAGGTCTTGACTGTGTGATCCTAAAGGGGGTTGCTCTCCAAGCACAGGGGCTTGGCTTTATCAGGGCATTATTGCAGAGCTCTCTGGGGTCACAGAACCCTCACCAGGCTTTCCTCAGGCAGGGGCAATGCCTGACACACAGACAGCTGTCTTGTGTATCTGTGTATGAGGATGGAGAGGTGGGACCTTTTGGAGCTAAGTTACTCTAAATAACCAGCTTCTAAACATAAATATTTTCTTCTTGATCATTTAAAGTGTTTACAGTGGGAATTTCACCTTTATGTAGTCTTGAATTCTTAGAGCATTTTAAAATAATAACAGGAACTTCCAATTTAGCAACTTTATGGGAAACATTAACCTAATCTTTGCACTTTCATAAGAGGGACTGTGTATTGATGCATTTCTGGCTGTGCCTAGCAATAAACCTCAGGTGTTTATAAAATAGGCTTGTGAGTTTTCAGTCTTAAGGCAAATAAAACTGTGAAGTGAAAAAGGATTCTTTAGTGAAAAACTGAGGGCTGAAAACAACCCTTGCCATGGGTAGGTAGGAGGGATCTTCACCAGTCACACCTGATGTGTTTCAGGGATTTCAGTCATACCTGATTTGTATCAGCTGGGAGCAATCCCTAATCCAGAGTGGTGGAGTGGGATGAAAAGAGGTTGGGGAGGGGCAGAATTTTCTGTGGTGTGAGGGGATGGTGGGGTTTGCTGTTTCTCTGTAGGGAAGGGCTCTCTTAGTAGAACCTCAGCTACTGTTTTGATGGCATGAAGTCTGCTTTAAGCAGAAGGAAGATGATGTGGTAAGATCTGATGTGTTACTAAATGGTGGGGGCACTGACCTAGCAAAGCAAAGATGTGGTTTTTGGAAGGTGATATGGCTTTTTGTAAAAATGCCTTATAATTTTAGGGCATAGAGTCAGATTTCTTCTGACAAAGGGGGATGTTTAGCCCAGGCCTTGCTGTGCCCTGTGGGCAACGGAGGGGCTGTGGAGGTTGTGTAATGAAGGGGGGGGGAGGGGTGCTCCCCTCTCAAGGGGAAGGGGTAAGGAGCCCAGCTCTGAAGTTATTCCATCTGAATTTGAGCTGAGTAATTCTGGATTGATCAGAGACTGCTCTCCCTTGTTTTAAAAGGACTAAAAAGAGCATTTGTTCAACTCCTGTTGAGCATTGGCTGTTAGGATTTTAGCCACCATTTTCTTTTAGGAAACTGCAGTAGCTCATGGAGGGCTTTGATCAGCTTTTGTTAATGAGCAAAGCAGCTAATTACACCTCACCTTCCAGAAGAAGTATCTCTGTCTTATGAGACACTGGCAAGCAGTTTTGTAGCGCTTTCTCAGGGCTGAAACAGGGCTCTTATGTTACCACTGGGTTGCACAGGAAAAAAAAAATATTAGGTGCCCTCCTTGGGGAGGTGAAGCACCCACACAAAGTATGAACTGTGTGACTGACATGGAGCATAAAAACAAATTGATATTGTGGAGGTGTGCTTAAAAAGTACAAGCAGGTGGGCAGGTGAACCCTCTTCCAGCTGTGCTCTCCAAAAGAGCAGAGTGAGGAATAGGTGAGCTCCCAGGAACAGCCGCACAGTGAGGAGAAACCAGCCCCCTCAGCCCCCAGGTGTGATGGTGCAAACTACCTGTGAGCACGAGGACTTCTGTGGCTCTGTGTGCTTTCCTGGCTGGGGCAAGTGAGGTACTGGTTCTGAGTTTCTCTGTGGTATGTGGCTGTTAGCCCTGGCTTTGATTTCTTACTAATGTTACTTTGACTGTGGTCAGTTCCCACCCTGCAGGAATAAATGACTAGGTTTGCATTTTTCCAGCTGAACTATGGAAAAAGCTCACCTGGGACTGAAGCAGCTTCAACTTGTGTGTGTGCACCTGAAGGCAAACTGGATTTGCTCTGTGAACTGTAAAAGGGTCTTAGGTGGGAGTGCTGAATTCCTTTTCATGGGGGTAATTAAAAAGTCTGAGCAAAGTCAGCCAGCCTGCCGTGGCTCAAATAGTTTCCCTGTGTAGCAAAGGGATAAATCTCGTTTCAGCTGTATCGCTGCCTGCAGTCAGTGGCAGCCTGGGAGCTGCAGTGCTGACACTGCCGTGCTGGGTGTGTGCTCAGGCTGGAGCTGAGCCCCGGGGTCTGACAGTGCAGGTTCTTGGCTGTGTCCGTGGGCAGGAATTTGCACTTGTGCATGTCTGAGGCTTCTCTCGAAAGCTGCAGCTCAATTCCAAACACAGCTCAGCTGCACTTCTGCAGCCTCTGCCTGGGACTTGCACTGGGACAGAGGTGTCAGCACATTCATCTCCTTCCTCCAGGCTGCCCGGGAGGCTGTGCTTTGTGTGAGTCTGAGAACGGCTGCTGGATGGGCGCTCCCCTTTCCCGCCCACCCCTGGAATTATTTAGCACGGGCTGAGCCGAGGAGGGCGTGACAGATGTTCAGAGCAGCTGTGGTGCATGAACACTTGGGGTGATCTATGGACAAACTCGGAGAGGTCAGCCCTGAGATCTTTGATCAGGCAAACCCCCTTGCAGACAGACTTGACAGGAATGCAGAATTAAGCCTGACAATAAAAGTGGCTTTTAAAACTTTCTCTTCCTCGCAAGCTTCCTTAATGGGAGTTCCAAATCTTGGCACACTTCAAGACTTGTGATTTCTTCCATAAGTCATAGAGAGCAAATGTTTTATACAACTGCATTTGAAAGAGAGGCGTAGTTTTACGTTGGCATCTGATGCTTTGAAAGTATTTATGTGATGGGGAGCTTGTCAGTTGTGGCTGCACAGCCTCCCTTTGACTGGCTGCTTGTTAAAAGCACCACCCCAGAGCCAGTGGCTGCACTCTGGACAGACTTGTGTACATCTGGTGCTTTTTAAGCTTGTGGGAAGACTGGACAGTTTTTTTAAAAATCAGCATTGTTTAAAATAAGACAATCCTTGTAGGCGTGTAACAAGAAAATTATAATGCAGGACAGAGGTAAAACAAAGGGAAGGAGAAACTGGAGATGGGTGAGGAAAGGTAGAGGGAGCAGAAACAGTCTGTGGTGGCAGAGTGGGAATCCAGACCTTTTACTTCTGAGTGCAGAAGGCTTTGCTTCCCAGAGCTCAAAGCATGAAATACTGTTTAACATTACCCTGTCCTTAGCCATCAGCTGGCTGTTCAAAGGATCTGAGTGTGTCTGTGTGGTGTTGCTAATCTAAATCTACTGCAAATGGATGGAGGAGCTGGTTAACTTCTTGTGTGAAAGGTTATTCTGTAGCTGAAATTGCTTTAGGTGGCTCAGCTGTATTTTGTCAATAAAATGTGCCATCAGTGGAGGAATTGGCAGTAAAGTTGCTCCTGTGAGCTTGTAAATGGGAAGCACGTTTGAAGGGCAGCAACAGAGTGTTTGGGAGATTTAGTTGGCAATTGTATCATCACAAAGTCTGCTTTTTTGGGGGGATTTAGAATTTCAATGTGTTTAATTGCAATGGGCTGATATGATTTATAGTCTGGACGTGATTCTTTCATCTCTTTTGGTGGCTGTAAAGTGAACTGTGTGATGTGTACAAGTTCAGTGAAGGGCAGAAAAGAGTGCATTCCCAATATATCTATGGGTGTGCTGGGAATACATCCTGTGACATCTCTGTAAAGCACAGTGAGTGTGTGTGGGGTGGCCATGGTACATGGTATTGAGTCCTTTTTCATTTGAGGCAGATGAGATGGAAGGAAAGGTCTTGCCAGGCAGTGAACTTCTCATACACTTCAGCAAGTTTAGGTGTTGATTTCTGTCTCCAATGTGACCACGTGGGCCAGGTTGTTCCTTAGTGCAGCTCCTCCTCCTGGAAAAAGTCTTGATAATAATGCTGGATGCTGATGCCTTGTGCTTTTTCCTAATTTTAAGAGCAAGAAAGGATGGTCTTGACAGTAAGACACTGGGAACCAAGTGTCCTTGGTTCTGATGCAGACTTTCTATGTGATCTGGGGCAAACTAATTTATCTTTCCATTTGCCCACTCTATGCTTGTTCTATTTATTTAGGCTCTGTTGAGTGGCACCTACAGGCTTTTGCTGCATAGTGTGGTTAATGCAATGAGGCCTGAGCTTCTTTAGAGCCTTCAGGTGTTGTGGCACAACAGGTGAGCTTGAACACCATTTCAACAGATCTTATTTGTAAAGGACTTGGCCCAAAAGTTATTAGAGAGCAACAAGCTCTGGTGTGTGGAGAGGGAAATAGCAAAATGTGGTCCCTGGAAGCCTTCAGCTGATGTGATCGGCTCTGTCAGGGCTGTATTTGTACCCTGCCTGTATTTGGTATCTGGCCCTTGAAATCATATGCTATAACTGATTCTATACCAGTGTTTAGGCAATGGTGCCATTAATTGACAGAAATATGAAATCTGCTGGAGCCGGGCTGTGTGAAACTCTCTAACGAGTCAGTGCAGCACAACGTGTGTGTCTTGTACAAAGCAATTCAGGGTCACTCCTGGACACCATTTCAGCTGTTCTGCAGAGGGTTCTGTGGGCCCCCATCCCACAGGGCTGGTCTGGACAAACACAAGTGGGTTTTTGGAGCTTGTTACCATTTCAAGGCAAGTTGAGAAATGAGCTGGGACTGCTGCTGTGCTGAGCTGCCACACAGGGCACGGGGCTGAGGTCCCTTTTTCCGTGGGAATACAGATGTGCCCAGGCTTTGTTGTGACTGTGGTTCTGTGAATCATTTCTCCCTGCTGTAATATTAGTGGTGGGAGAGGGCTGGCTTTGATAAAAATAGAAATATTTGTCTGTGGGCGGAGAGGCTGTTCCACCTCTGGGTTTATCTATTCTTCCTGCTTCTCTCTGTCCTGAGCAGTGGCAGCTTGGGTAATTGGGACAGAAGATTTGTTGGTTTAGCCTTTTTTTAGCCTTAGCTCTTTATTGAAGAGTCCTGAACAATGGAGATGCTCTGGGATATGTCATCCCAGGAAGGTGGCTGTGCTCAGTTTGGCATTTTGGAGAGTGCTGTCCTGCCTGATGATGAAAAGACAGGATTATGGAGCAGCTGTGTTACCTCACTGCAGGGAGGGGGGAGCAAGGCGTGGGTTTGTGAAAACTGCTGGGGGATCAAGTGTCTGTTTAATACCAAGCAACCTAAAGTAAAAATGATGTGTATTCAGACTAGGGAACTGACTCAAGAAATATGGGAATAATAAAACAAATCCTAATTATAACCTCCCACAAACCTCAGGAAATAAACAGGTTTGTTCTTTGCAGCTTATATATATTATTTTGTCATACAAGCTTTTCATGACTTTTCTTGTTACAGTGGAGTGTAGGCTTGGTAGCTTAAGGAGCAATACAATTCATATATTCAGTTTGTATTCATGAAGCACCTGGCAGCCTCAGCCAGAGATCAGGGCTCTTTCAAATGAGATATTGTTCAGGTTTCTAAAAGAACAGTGAAAAGCCCTTCTACCACACTCTGCAGTTTATCAGTTTCCTACAGCTTAAGACCCAGGCGGCTTCTGAGGGCACGTGTTCAGTGGAGGCTTAAATCAAATATGAGTGATGTTATGTAGGAATATCAATTGAAAAGCTAGTTTGATGTCAGCAGTTTTGACCAATGTGTGATCGTTTTCAGCTTTTGTACAAAAGCAGCAGCTGGTTTGGTTCTCTGGTGGCTGCTTGGGACGAGAACAAGCTCTGTGAGGGTGGAAGGGGAGCTTTGATGGGGTATTTACTCACTCACAGGGCAAGGTGCTTCAGGAACATTGAGAGGGGTGGCCAGGCTCTCCCAAAATCCACAGGATGCCCTGAGTGGTGATAAAATAGGTGTAGAAGAATTGGCTTGTTAGCTGTAGCACTAATTACCAGCTAGGGGAATGTGTCTAGGTATGTCTGGAGAGCCAAACATTGAATTAGGCTGAATCTGGTGGGCCCTTGGACTTTAACTTCTGGTTTTATGGTGTTTTTTTCACATTAAATAAAGTAGTAAAACTGGAATTTATAAGGAAGATCTGGAGTCCAGGGTTTTGAGCTTCCTGGATGATGGTCCTTGTAGCTCACAGTCGGTGAAAAACAACTTTTACAGCATCCACAAAAGTAGAGTTCCTTGATATTGGGGCAATATATCTTGGTTTTGAGTGGTGAGTTAGTAAAGCCACAGGCTGGGCTGTGCACACCTCTGCTGGGTTGTGTGTTCAAGAGAATACTGCTGTGCCTGGCTCACCCTGACCTGGCCAAGCAGCAGAGTTGGGTGGGGACAAGGAGGGAGCACAGAGCCTTTGCTGGGGTCTCACTGCCCCCTGTCTAAGGGACAGAACAAGGAATTTGATCCAGGCCATGTACCAGTGCCATCCAGACCATGCATTGCATGTTCTTTGTTTTCCTCAACCAGAAGGTCACATCCATGGCAGGACAAGATTCTTTGTGATCGTGAAAGGGCTTTTTCAACTATGTGGGCAGGGCTTGGTGGTTTTCATTTGGCCTGGGGAAAGATGTAGAAAGATGAAATTTGATTCTGTGGTGCTCAGGAAATAGATTTTTTTGGTCTTCTTGCTGCTCCTGGTGCTAACTTAATTATAAAACCTGGATAAATATATATTTTGGTATAAATATTACTAATGTTGGCAGTAATTGAAGGTGAATCTGGCAAATGTATCTATCAAGCCCTTTCACAAAGTAATCATTTATGAACATAGCTGTATTAATTTGTTTAGTCAGATGCAGAGAAGCAATAAAAGTGATTGACTAAAAACAATTAAAACAGTAAAAGTAAATTGTTGTGTGCATTAAAACCTGCTGAGGCTGTCAGATGAAAATTGCAGGTTTAAATGTGAAAATTAAAGCTATTGATTTTAGCTGGTGTGTATGTGGCCATAGAGTCCTAATTTGTTCTAGTTTCCTTAGCTGAAAGTTGCTGAGACAAGAATAAAGATAATCCTAAAACTCATTCCCAAAAAGGCATAAACCTTCAAAAAGACATATATGATAAATATTTGTCTTGTCTCAGGAAGATGGGAACATTTTTTGGAAGACTTATCTCAACTGTCAGTATCTTGACACTGCAGAACTGAATATAAATATTTACCAATAATGGTAACTTTTTGTTCTTCAAAGAAGGTGAGGAATGAGACAGAGACAGGAGAGAAAATAAAGCAGTGGTACAGACCAGATTAGAGGGCTTCTTGCTTAATTTATGTGTATGACTTTATTGTCATTTTATTTTTATGTCTAATAGTAAATCTTGCATTCAGCGAACTATTATTTTTTAGTATTCAATTAAAATGCTAGCACGAAGAGAGGGCTGTATCTGGACAGGTATTAAGGGACAGTGGTTGGGAAAGAGGCTCCAGCCTGTGCCCAGGACTTCAGCCACTCAATAAGGGCTGTGGCAGGAGCCCACTGAGCCAGGGCTTTAAGCAACTATTAAAGGGTGTTGGCTTGCCAGTGTTAAGCAATAGGTCACTGTGTTATTTCCTCTTACAGTTTCTGTATCTTTATATATCATCCCTCTAGACTGTAAGATGTCATTTGATAGTTAAATACTTGATCAATAGGCAGAAGTTTAAATCTTGCTTTGAGGAGTGTAAAGCAGGTTTTCCAACAGCCCTGTTTTTTCTCTTTAGGAAGCAAACTGAGAATTTCTGTGACCTACAAACACTGAATCTATCTAGACTAAAGTGAGAGATGGGGGGGGGAGTTTGAATTTTTCTGCATGCTTGAGCAGCCCAGAATTCACAGGCAGTGTTTGTCTCAGTAGGGGATTTTTTAAATGAAAAATTCAGATACTGGGGCTGATTCATTTGAGAACTGTGGCACACCACAAATTCTTGTGAGCTTGTTCCCCCAGATGAACTCTTTGAGCATGTCCTTGCAGTAGATAACACAGTGGAGGATACAGGCAACTTGCAGTCACTACACAGCTCGCTGAAGTTTCTCTTTAAGCTTGTCAAAATAACGAGTTCTGTCAGCATGCAGTGGGGCAGCAAGTCAGGGATGGTGTCACTGAAATGCCATCGAGGGAGAAGTGAAAGCTGTCTGACTCTAAGGCAGTTGGTTGGTGGTTTTTAAGCAGCAGCTCCATCACCCTTGTTCAGCAGTAACACCGTGCTGGTTCTGAATGAGTGTCTGAAAGGCAGGGCTGGAGCCAAGTGCAGCTGCTGCCCTGTGCAGGGACAGTGTCCCACAGCACCACAGGGGCACCTCCAGCCAGATGTCCCCTCCACCAGGCTGCGAGGGTCCCCGCACAGGGCTGGCTCTGGGAAGCTGTCAAAGGGGTGTCACTTCTGGGCTCTGCTTCAGCAAAGCTCAGGAGCATCTGCTGAGGTGCTTTGCTGAATCAAGGTCCAGCAAAGAAACTTGTCAGAAGTGTTTTACCTCTATCCATGCAACTGTCAGGGTGATCTTAATCCTTCCAGAAACTTCTGTGGGAAGTGTATTTTCCTAGCAGTGACTCTCAGTTTGAAGGAAGGTTTATAGTGTACAGTGGTAGACTGTGAGTTAAGCCATAGTAGGTTTTTTTTCCCATTTCTGGCTTTTAGATGGACACTGTATTTCTAGAAAATAACAAGAAACCTTTATTAAAAGTAACAGTAGGCTTTTGTGTCATGTTGATGCAACAGCCTGTGTCAGTAGCATGTTTATTAAAGCATTGCCTTGTACATCTGTATCATCTCTGGCATGACCTCTACCTCTGAAGAATTTTCATCTGAAGCAGAGACTGTGAGGAGGAAGAGGAGCAATGAATCTGAAAACTAGGCTGAAGCCATTTTCTGATGTTTCTTGTTCCCTTTGTTTTAAATCCTTGGTGGTAGTACGACTGATGACTGGGAAATGTAGTGTTCAAATGCAAGGGGGAAACAAACTCTACCCCACGGCCTGAGTGGATCTTCTCACTGCTCATCCAACAACTCACAGCTTACTCCTAAAGTAGTTTTACCTCATTTTCCATTAAATAATGGAATGCACTGCTCAGGCAGTGAGCCTGGTAGACAATGAGGATAAATGTGTGGCCACAGATGGACAATGGCTTTCCCCAGTATGCTTAAACAACAAAGTGAGATACTTAAATTTTATGGCCTTACATATGTAGTCGTTGTCCTGACTGTGCATTTTCATATAAATAATAATTTATTCACACCAATTTTGTTTTCTCCAGTTCTAAAATCCAATGTGTTTTATGTTTAGCATTATCACAGGAGGAAACTATTCCCTTGAGGGCAGGAACTTCAGTGAATTTTCACATAAACACCACAGTAGCATTTCCTCCCTTGTGGAGACTGCAGCATTCAGCAGTTCCAATCCTCCTGGGAACTATAGTGTGGCACCTTTATAGCAAATAATTGGAGTGGTTATGCTCCTACGTGCTGTTACTGGCAAAGCCACACTGAGCATCTGAGGCAAAGCAGGTGTGATTTTGAACTCTGGTTTAAGGAGAAGAGTGCTCCTTTTCCTATTTATAAGGATGTGACTTGATCAGGATGAATATACTGAAGTGAAGGTTAGTTTAAGAAGATAAATAGAACTCGCCTGCCTGTTTGCAAAGGGAGCAGGGATGTGATGTGTGGAGCTCCTGTTTCCCTTCCTCTGAGCAGCAGGTCAGTGTCCCAGCCCAGGGTGGAAAAAGGATAATGGCTGTGAGGCAAAGGACTCTGAATGTGAATGAGAACTTCTGAGGCCCTTCCAAAGGGGAATGTCCCCACTGGGGAATGGAGCAGGTAGAAATAACACTGATTTTTCCCTGAATGCCTTGCTGGAGGCTGGAGAAGTTGTACCTCCAGTGGGGTATTAGAACTACTTTGACTCTTCTCCACGTGAACCTGTGACTGTTCTTTAGGAAGCACACAGCAGTTAAGCATAAATACTCATTTCTATCCTGGGTGTATCTCCACATCTTTGATAACATTGATTCTGACATGAGTTCAGTTTGGTACTGAAAGCTTGGCTCACCCGTGGAGAGGATGAAATTTTGAGGGACTAAATTTTGTGATTTGAAGCACTTCAGAAATTCTTGTTTGGAATTGTGACTCCTCTTAGTCCTGAAGCTGAGATGCAGTTAGAGGTGCTCGTAGTCCTGAGTCACCTTCCTATCCAGAAAGTTACTTAGCTGGAAGCTGAGTTCCCAGTGTGTTAACCCCTGCTTCACATTTAGCCTTTATATTATGGTGAGAGGAATACAAACTTTTTGTAGAAGTGACTCTACTCTTGGGACTCTTAATGCACCACAGTGCTTTAAAATGTAAATTTGAAATACAGTAATAGTTTTGTAATTGTCTTTTCAGTCAGGATTGAATAACCTGTTACTTTAGGTATTGCGAAAACTCAGTTTTGGTTCTTTCCCTCCCAATGTATTGATATTATAAAATTCAACTTTGTTACAGAACATTAATACATAACTTTCCCTGCAGTTTTAAATGCAAACTGTAGTTAATATATATGCAAATGACCTTTTTCATAGAAGTAAAATTTCACATAAATTGGTAATTAGCAATTCAGCTTCTGCTGTGTAACAGGCATTATGACATTAAAGTGCTAAACAAATTTGATTTTTAAAAAATTCAATGTGAACTATGACTTTTGGCAGCATATTATGAAGCAGTGCAATGAAAAAATAGGAAGTCTAAACATATAGGTCCTAAACATTTAGTCATCCTAAAAAAGTTTTTTTTGTGATCATTAGAGTGGATCCTGAAAGCTAAGTTTTGTATTTGATCACCCCTGAAGTTTATTGGTTGGTCTTCAAGTATTTTGGGATATATGGAAGGCTTTAAAATGTGATTACCTGTAATTTGCATGCTAAAAGCTAACATGAAGGCAGAATGCCATTTTTATTTGTGTCAGGGTGCCCTGTGGTCCCTGCATTCATTAGGCAGCAGGTGGGGATAACAAAAGGTATTAAAAAGCTGCCAGGGTAAAATCTGCCCTGGAGATTTTGGTTCCTACACCCTCTCTCAGCCTGGCAGGTCCCAGGCTGTTTGTTTGCACTCCTCAGGTGGAAGCTGTGGATTAACTGTGGCACTAACTGGGGACTTGGGGGATGTTTCTGAGGCCCACCTCTGTAGTAGGGTAAAGCCCTGCCCAGCAGTTCCCCTCTGGCTCAGTCAGTGCTCCCTGCACTGCTACGCTGACTTTTTCCAAAAAAAGCATCTGGTTTTCTGTGTGTTGCTCCCTCAAAGGGGAAAATAAACCAGGAATGTTGCTGTAGAACTGCTTTCCCCAGTACCAGACCTCTTTGTCCCACTGTACTTTGCTCAAATCTGGTGGATGAAGCGTGAGCTGCTGTTCAGCTGGGATATTAATCATGAGAAACGTGAAGCTGTTTTGCTGAGTGCTGTGTAATTGGTCATTGTCTTTGGAACCTCTGTTTTTGGTCGTCTTGACACACTGTGGAGAAGCTTTCTGCACATCTGCCTCCTTTTGGAGAGAGAATTCTCATCTTCCAGGAAAAATGAGACCACTCCATCGAGCTGGATTGAGGGGCTTGGTGGAAACCTTACTTAATCATAGTTTTGGGCATAATTTCAAACAAAATATAAATCAGGCCAGATCTGTTTGAGCTAAAGCTCAAATCTGCCAAGAAGATTTGCAGACTTGAGAAAATGCAGTCCAAGTTTTACATCTTACACCGAAACCCATACTTGTTACAATTTGATCACCTTTACAGAAACTCTGTACAGCTCCAAAGAGGCACCTTTTTTCAAACACTTCATTTAAACTTTATGCCATGGGAAGATGTGATCTCCCACTTTCTCCAGCTCTGCAAGGAAGAAAATGACTGTGGCTGTTGTGTTTGGAAGTGTATGTGTGCTTACAGGAAGGGTTTGAAGAGGAACAGAATTTGTTTCACTGCGTGGCTGGGGGAAGAAAATACTTGTGAAGTGTTCCAGTCCTAATTTAACATGTGCAGCAGTGGATAACTGCAGCACTGCCAAGAGAGGAAATGGAACAAGATGTGATGTAGAGCGAGATAGCACTTCCAGAAATGAAGAGCTATTTCTTCTGGAGGTTGCTGGTGGGCTGGGGTTCTCCACTGGAGTAAAAAGTACTGACGTGAAATTCATGCTTGTATGAAGTGCTGGGGTGGTGTGCAGTGCTGCTACAGAGAATGGAGATGTAGGATAAATCCAGAATTTAATGTGAGTGTTCTTGTGAACTTCACAAACTCTGGGATTTCACGTGGCTTCTCTGAGGATGAATGCTGATAGTCCTCTGAAGGGCTGAGAGATGTGCTGTGGCAGTGATGTGTGTCCTGCTTGTGGGGGTTTAAGGTCCTGGCTAGATAGCTTAGACACAGCTATGCTGGCTTTCAGTTGGTCTCCCTGGTGTGGTGGATTTAATAAAGCTTGTTTAATGCAGGCACATAATTCCCATCCTGCTTTTCTGCCTTGCTCTCACCTGCTAAGGAGTTTGCTTAACCATTTTACAAGAAAAGGTCAAATATGGAAAGACAGAGAGGTGGTGTTTGACAATGACTGTTTTTGGCTAGCTAAATATTTTAATTCCTTCTTTACTCTTTAGCAAATGCTGGAAAAATAATTATTTTACAGACCTGTTTTATTTTTTTTTCCAATTCTAAGAATGCTTGAGATTAGCCAATAGTTGTTTGTTCTTCAAACTACACTATGTGTTATAAGTGAGCTTTTATTTTTAAATATTTTTGCAGCAATAAGTTGGGGGTGAAAAAAGTGCCTTTGTTTGCTTAATGATGTTGGCTTTATGGATCCATAGAACATCAGTGCCTTAATTACTACAAATGGATAATAAACACTTTCCTGGATATGAGAATGGGAGAGACACAGTGTGACTGTCATTAGGAACAATTGGATTTTCTCGTGATAAGTTGGTAAAAAATGTAAATACTACAAATAACAGCCCAAGGGCTTGTTGAGATAACGGTGCCAGAAACCAGGCAGCAAAACTGGGTTTTACAGAAATTGCTTCCTCTGTTGGAGCTGCATACAGAACAAGCTGAATGCACATTCTCACATAAGCTGCAATTTTTTTTAGTTTCTTTGTGACCATTTTGCGTTAAGATATCTGGTACATAGTTTCCTTGAATTACTGGAAAGACCTGAATATTGGCAAAGGAGTGGTTAGGATCCATGTTTTTTGGGAAAACTGTCACAGGGCTGTCAAAATCACTACACTGCTCATGGATTCCCTACCGATATATGAGAAAATCCCACCTTGCTGGAGCCCCTGGGAGCTGTTGGAACACACAGGGGAGAAGGGCACAAGGCAGTGCAGAGCTGGTGGCCCAAAGCCTGGCTGTGGTTTGGGGTGTGTTGGCTCTGACAGCCCAAGCAGGTGCCAATGGAAGCCCTGGACAAGCTGGTGCTGGTGTCCAAGGGGTCACCTGGCTGCTCCAGGCCCGTGTGGATCCCTGCACCATCAGCTCCAGAACAGTTCTGTGCCTTTTCCCATTTCCCAGGGCCAAACAGGCCTGGGCAGGAGAGAAAAGCTGCCCTGGGAAGGGCTGCACTTTGTCCTGTTCTTGCATTGGGAATCTTCATTCTGTACAGAACTGCCATGCCATGAATTGAGGAGGAGGAAACACAAGATAAATTAGCTGTGCCATCCTTTATAGGGAAGGTTTTATGATGTATTCTTCCCTGTCCAGGGCTCCCATCATACCTACCCCTTAAAATGAAGGCTGGTGAATAATGGCTTAGGCAGGCAATAAATACATAATGCAATGCCACCTTTGAACCTTGTAGCTTGTGTGTAGGTCAAAGATTATATGGGTTGTAACCATGATTTATGCATTCAGTCTCTTGATATTTTTTAGACCATCTTTGCTTGATTGCTGGTATGACTTCAATTATTTAATTATTCTATTTTAGGAGGCCACTGTCATCCTTCTGATACTGCTACAAACTACACTTTTTATTTTTCTGAATATGAAATAACTCAAACTGTGTTCAACATACAAAAATTTGTTGTGTTTAAGGCAAGTAGGTTCAGAAAAATGTCCATAAGTACATCCACGCAAGTGCCTATATTCAAGTTTAACAATTTGTTAAAAAGAGAACTTGATTTATTACTAGTACCAGGCTTAGCAATTGTCTGTCTTTGAACAAATAATGTAAACTTCCTAATTGTTGCAGAACAGTAATTACACAAAGAGATCTTGACAGCTTCTGTATTAATTAAGCTCTCAGTCGTTGATTTGAAATTTAACTGATGAATGATGGCTTGATCTTAAAGCTTCCAAGATTAATGTTGTTTGATGTTAAAAGTGCATCAATCAACCCTTAAGCAGAACTTGACAAAACAATGTGATAGGTATGTTTTCACATCTCTCCTGATCCTGTTTCTTTGCTGTACCTGAGGTCTGGGCTTACCTGGCTGGTGCTGAAGGGCTTTGTGATGAGATGAAAGCAAATATTGACATTTAGTTTCACTCTTTGCTGTTCTTGCCGTTCAGCTCATAGGAACTTCACTGCAGATGAATGGGACTTGCTCCCAGTCCTCCAGGGAAATAGTGCTCACACAAAGCTCTCTCTCATCCTCACCCTTCCAGGCTGAGCTGCTGGATCTGGTGATGTGTGAGCACCTTGTGTTTGCTGCTGTAAAGCAGCTCCCACCTTCCCTTCAGGCACTTGGATGGACTGTGTTCCTTTCCTGGTTGTTCATTTGCTCTGATGTTTGAAGTTACCTGTTCTGTGGAGCAGTGGGTGCTCTTGACTCACCTTATTTCTTGTAGGACCTCTCACTGTGCAGCTTTCACGCTGTGCCTTGAGCTGTACTTGGCAGACTCATTTTGTGCTCCTTGAGTCCCAAGGATGCCTCTGGTAGTTTTCTCCTGGAAGAGGTTGGCTTCATGGTATCTATGCTCAAACAGTGATGCAGCAGCCAAGGAATCACTGCATTCCTTCTTTGCAGGCATGCTCTAGGAGCTTTGTCACCTGAGGTGAAGGACTGGCAGGATCTTTTCCCTCCTTTCCAGTCTGAGCCCATCAGCGTGTGCATTTCCACAAGCGTGGTTGTGGTGTGTCACTGAAAACCTCAGGCTGTGTCTCAGGAGGCTTTTCTGTGGTACTTGGCAGTCTGTAGGATGGAGGAGGATGCTGGCTGTGGGAGGGATGGTGCAGGGTGGGCAGCCTGAGTGCTCCGAGGGGCTGCTGCCCTGGCTCTGCCACAGCCATGCTGGGAGGGTGCTGGCACACCACATCCTCAGTACCTCTCCCATTTTTTAACCTGCTGCCTCTAAAACACACGACCAAAAGATTTCAAAGCCATGCTGTTGTCTGCTATCACTGATATTTTAATCCACTATTAGCTATACTAATGTATTTTCACTCTGTGTTTCAGTTCTAATGATCTGGATAATCCCATTAACTGTCTGGGAGCTCGAGCATGGCCCATCAGAAGAAAACCTCAGGACTTCAGCACTCAAATGTAAGTGGTCCTGAACATATACAGTTAACAATCAAGTGTAATTGCAAGGAATAGTGCTTGGAATAGATGACTGCACTCCAGCCCCAGGGCATTGTGGCAGATGCAACATAAGGTTTAATAAACTAGGTCCCTGTTGCCACTATTACTATATAAGAGTAATAATAGCAGTGAGAGTGAAAACATCCATCAAAAGCTGACAAATCTGTCACAGATTATACATATGCACATGCACAGAGTAAAGATGCCACTTAAATCTGATGGAACTGCTAATAAAAAATTGTTAATGGTCCTATGAAATATCATTTTGTGCTTATTACTCCTTTCACGTGAGGTTATTTTTGTGGAAACAATTATTTGAGTGTTGGAAAAAGGTGTTTGTAATTACAAAAGTAAATAGCAATATGTTGCCTGATAAATCACAGACACAATAATTCCATTCAGGGAGGACCTTGTAGTTAAAGCTTAAAGTCAAAACTAGAAGCATGGTGAATATACACACTTATTTTTAGCACAGAGGCTGTGTCTTTCACATTGTGTATTCCACCAGGAAACTCTGCTAGACAAATGACTCTTATTTGAGTTTGTGGGTGGCCTCGTTGCAGATGTGCTTTTTTTAAGAACCAGAGGAAGAACATGTGTGTGATTATAATGAATTTGTGTGTGGGTAGGTTTCTTTTTTAAACAAAGTCTGTCCCAAAAGAAGTAGCAAGGAGGACATTCCTTTGAGCTGATCCAGATATTGCTGCTGGTAGTGCCCTGAGTATCCCATTCAGGGGGCTGATGTCTTTATTGGAGCTGGCAGTGGTACCTCCAGGATACAGTTCTGACATGATTTAGGCAGGTGACAGCTTTGTCAGTACCTGATGGACCCAGGTCGTCCTTCCTCCTCCTCTAGAAGGAAGTGTTCTGAGATCCATTGGTGAAAACCAGTGTGGGTGTGAGTGGGTTGGGGGAAAACTGCTCATGTAACTCAGCAAGACTCAGTGCCAGTGTCCTATTTAAATAAGAGCAAGAGCAAGCTGCATGTCACATATGAACTTAAAATGGTAAATAAAACAAAGGCCTGTGGTTCAACTGAGCGTATGCAGCCATTTCCATCTCATTTGCTCTTTACTGCACACACGCAGCTTTGGAGCTCAGCTTCCAGATCAATGTTTCTGCCTGAATTTTGAAGTGTGAGGTGAAATGCAAACCCTGTGAACTACTCATGAGCTGTGTGCCCTCCCCAGGGCTGGATGCAGATGCCTGCAGCTCTAGACCCCAGACATGCAGGTAACTACTGTGCTGCCAGCTTTGGGTTGTGCAGTCTTTGCTCTCTGGCTGGCACCTGTGTGTCAGACATATCACTGCTCACTGGAACAGCAGCTGCCTTGGGTGCTCTGGGACTGTGCAGGAAGCAAGGGACTCCCTCCACCAGGCAGAGTCTGAGATCCCACTAGAAATCATGTTATCCCTGTTTCGTGGTTTAGTTAAGTAATTTTTCTTGGGTTATCAAACATGCTGTCAGTCAAACAGTCTGCAAGCTTAGGGACTCCCTCTTGTGTGATCCACCAGTTCAGAGCAATTCGGAACACTTTCTGCTGATGGTAGTGGGATATCCAGGGAATCTGGGTACCAGTGTCCCTGTGCCTCATCAAAGTCAGTGGAAGCTGAGATTGTGATTTGTGCAGCTGGGCTTTCTTTGGAGCCTGTTGCAGAAAAAAATGCACTTGTTTTCAAGCAGACATCCTATTTGCATTCAAATGTAAGTGCTAACAATTGTGTGAACCTGTTGCAGGTGCTGAAATGTGGCACCTGCTCCAGTGAGGTTAATAACACCAGTAAAAGAAAACGTAGCCATGAAGCTTGCTAAATATGACCTTAGAGACTGGGTTTGTGCCTCTGGAAATGCATGCTAATGAGAGAGCTTTTCAATAAACCTGCGCTTTTCTACTGCATAAAATGTGTGACTATTGGAGCATTTAGTTTTTGGCTTTCCAAATTAATACCTTGAAGTATATCAGTGTTGCACATCCCTTTGGGGAGACTTAGGGAGAGAGACACTCTCAACTCTAGCTTTTGGATAGAATTGTTCATACTTACTCTTATTCTGGGAGCATTTGGAAGCCTGGGCTTGTCCGAATCTTGTTTTGTGCTCACCAAGCCCAAGGAACTATGTGGAAATGCTTATTAATTGTTATTACTGTTGAAAAAAATTATAGCAGCACCTGAATTATACAAAGGTGCTTCCCAATTCAGGAAGGTGATGTATAGGCCACAGCAGAGATCATGTTTGTTGAAGTTAATATTCTTTAAGTGTGTTCTTTGTGTATCTTATTAGACTTAATTGTGGTCAATGACCAATAAAAACACCGCTGGATTTTGCTGGGTTTTTTTCCCCAAATGTGTGATATATTCACATTTTCCACAGAGGAGGGGTTTGTTTGCATTGCATGGCTGTGCTGCAAGAGCTAATATATTAAACATTTTCCCAAAGGATATCAGTGGTCTTTAATTAACTTTTTTTCCCATAGGCTTATAATACAGCATTATACAGTATTTGGTCAGTACCCTGCTCTCCTACTCCTGGGTAGGACTTATTGGCTCTCATTTCCTGGGGGAGCATTATGAGTGCAGACAGGAAGAATGAATCAAATGAAAAGTTAATTGTGTTTAAGCTGTGGGTGAGAGGGAAACAGGGTTGAGACTTCCATTCTGTTGTGCCTCTACAATAGGAAAAGCTAAATATAGTTTCCTAGGCCACTAACCCAGGAAAGCAAGGGAAAATTAGCTCAGTCACAGAAAGACAAAACATAAAACATGCAGGCAGCCACAGGAGCTCCCTACTTCAGTCTGAAAGCTGGCATGGTGGAGGTAAGAACATGCCAGCATTCATGGGGATTACTTCCTGAGGAAGGATAAAATCCTGTCTGCTCCCCAAAGGCTGCTCTGATTGCTGCTGTTACCCAGATTCCACAAAAGCAACAGTGAGGGCTGGAATAGAGGAACTCGTCCCTTTACAGATTCCTCATAAATCATGACAGAGTATTTGATGCCAGGCTGTGGGCAGGGTCATGCCCAATCCCTGCTGGCAGGGGTTTCTTTAGGGGAAAGCCAAGTGGGGCACATCTGAGATGGGATTGTTGGCACTTGGAGCAGTTCCGAGTGCTCCAGCCCCAGCTCGTGGCTTCCTCCTGCAAAATCTGTTTTGTGCAAGGACATCAGCTCCCAGGGGGGTGATAACATGAGAAATAGCAGCTGTTTCAGAGCAGGATTTCCAATATCCTCCTCACTGGAGATGTCCCTATTGCTTATAAGACATTTTCATTGGAAAAGCTCCAACTGTCAGCAGCAATTTACCCGGTGAGGGTCTGTTATTTTCTGCTCTAATCTGGTTAATGGGGCTTTGTGGAAGCAGGTCCTCAGATGTTTGCTTGATCACTGCTCCCAGTGAGACAGTTCTAGATTTTCATTTTCTTGGGTTTAAGGTTTTTGTATGGACTAAAATTTGGTGAAAATTGCTGGGTCAAAAAGGTGGCTTCTGCCTTAATTCTGTGCCAAAGCACTTGAATCTTACCTAGCACTGGAATTTCAGCTTTAATCCAGATTTCTTTGATAATTGACTGCAGTTCACTCAAAAATTCATAAACCAGAGGATTGTCTTGCCTGTCAAGTATGTAACTTTAGCAAGAATTGGTTATGTTTGTTTAGGATTTATCACAAACTGTGCCTGGTTGTATTTCAGGTTTGAACAGTAGAGGCCAACTCCAGAGACAGAGCTTTGTTAACTTCTGGTGAATGGGGCATGGGAGGAGTGGGGGAAGACAGACAAAAATGCAACTGCGATGATTCCCTTGGAATTTGATTAGGATATTTTCAGTCTGTGGAGTGCACAGACCAACATTCATTGAGTGAGAGCAGCTCAGGACCCTTCCCAACAGTGAGCGTGTGTGTTCTTGTAAATCAAAATTAACTGGTGTGCTGGGATCTAATGTGCCAACTGCACATGGCAAGTGACAACACCTCTGTGGCTTTATTGCTTGGATGCTTGTAACCTCTAGAGATCTTAATTGAGGTTTCATTGCACTGTTCATACACTTAATTAAAAAAATCAGTTCAGTCTAGTGTCCTGATTCTGTAAATACCTGCTTGTTCTTGCCTTCATTAATGAGTGATTTTGCTGGAAATATTCATAACATTTGAATATAATAATGAACCAAGCAGATTGAGTACTGGTACATGCCCCCGGGTGGTTGCTATAAGGCCAATACTGATGATGATGCTTTAAGATGGGTGGGTTATTAGTAAATATGTGCTCAGTTGTCACAGCACAATGAGAGGAGCTGCACCTTGTGCTCCACATTTATATCCAGGTGCACCAGTCACATTGGATTTTCCTCTCAATGTGATGTGACAGGCTGTGACTGACACTGGCTAACAGTGAAAGTGATCATTGCCTGGGAATCTTGATTAGCAACCCAGGGAGGTAAAAGTAGTTTTCTGAAAGAAGCCTGGTGGAAGGACCTTAAAATAATAAAAAAGGGGGAGGGAGGAGTATTTAGCTTTTAATAGAAAGGAATTCCCACATGCATCAGACTTTCTTTTAAAAGATATGTAAATTAAGTACTAAAATGTGTTAAAGCCTCTCCTCTAACACACTGGTTTTATTCAGATTGCAGGCACACAGATGCTGCTGTGCCTGACTTTAGCTGTTATGTCCATAATACCAAAACAAGATGATTGGATTGAGGCATCCGGGCTGTTTGTACAGAACACATTTAAATTAATTTAGAAATGGTTGTTTTCATTGAGATGGACAAAGTTAATAGTTTTCTTGGATATTTGTTGTGTGATGGGCTCCTCTCTGCTGTTGGGCATTATGCAAACTCCCATTTTAAACAACTTCTTTGCATGTTGTTTTCCCCTGTAGCCCAAACAAGAACATAAAATTGCTGCTATGCTTCTAATCCTGGTGACAGCACATTATAAAAAATATCTCCTGATCTCAGACATCATTAACTGTGATCAAAACAACTGGCAGTGGTTTGATGAGCAGCTACAAAGGGGTGTGTTAAACTGCCTTCTCAACCTTTCGTTTTTCTAGCAGGACACTTAGCTCAAATTCAGTATCAGTGGAACTTAAATTATGCAGTTTCAGGTAGGATGAAATAAAGATGATCACAGCTTGCATTCATTTATGGAGAGAGCTTGGAAGACATCACAGGAATCTCTATTTGAACTTTGAACAGGATTTTTTTCTTGTGTAGACAAAGGAGTTGCAATTGAGATGAGCTCAGTTCTCCATGGATGATGGGGGGAATAATTCTGCATGTTGATTTGTGACAATCTAACTCAGGGTGCTGATGATTCAAGGTCTGGCCTTACCCAGTTCTTACAGGGAAATGCAGGATGAATTCTGGATTTACATGGTCAGTAGTAACCAGGCCTGTATCCTTCTACCAGTTGGATATTGTGAGTACTGTAGAAACTCTTCCTGAAGGAGCTTTAGTTAGAATCTCATCTCACTGTGCTAGGCTGCATAGAAAGCATTCAGCAGTAGCAGAGCCAGGCCATCACTTGCTTTAGCTACATGTCAGAGATGTATCTGTAAAGTAAGAATTACACCTAGTCTGTATGTGTGCTTTAAAAGGAGTGCCACCTGTTTCTTTCTTTGTTTTGGTGTCATTGGCAGTGGCAGGATAAAGGCACAGAGCAGCTTTTGGCTGTTGGCACTGCAGAACTCACCTGAGCCTGAAGCAGGGTCTGTGTTATGGAATCTTTGCTGAATTCCACAGGCACCTTTGCTCCAGCTGTTCACTGGGGCAAATCCACCTGTCAGCAAGGCAGGTTTGTTGTCCAGCCTTTAATATTTTGCAGAGGTGGCCAGCCTGAAAACCCCAATTAATTATTGTGTTCTTTTCCTTAGTGGAGGTTGTGTGAGAGAACACCCAGTCTCTGGAGAAGGGTTTGATGCCTGGTGTCAGTTCTGTTCAGATCCATCACAAGATGAAGGTTCATCCTGTGTGGAACAAAGGGTGCTTGAAGTCTCCTGCTGCTCCTGTGCCTGTCTGGAGCTAAATCTCCCTCTGGAGACTGGCAGGGCCAGCCAGTGCTGCTCTCGTGCTGCAGCCTGTCCCATCTGTCACTGGTGCTCCAGCAGTGGCACATCTGAAACAACAAAGGCCTGGACCTACTTTGACCAGTTTAGAACTTGTCAAGACTAAGTTCTAAAGTTAGGACCTACCTATACTAATAATAGTAGCTGGGGAGAGAGAATCTGTGTTCTGCTAGGAGCCTTTGAGTACTGAACTTGCTTGAATTGTGCTCTGAAAGCAGCAGGGCTGTTACCAAAGCATAAAGGAGTTTGTATGTGAGTCTATATATGGATTTCCCAAGATCTTGAATCTTGAGGAGAATTTAAAGCATCTGAATCTTTCATTATCTCAGCTCTGGTAAAATATGAAGGCCTTTTATGCTGTGCACAGTGGTATTTTATTATAATTTATTTTTTGGTAGGCCCCAAGAAGCAGAGGAATTACTTTCAAGCAGTCTAATTTATAGTCTAATATTTATATGAGACTGATTCACAAGTAATTAGGTATCTGTGCTTGTATTGAATTTCCTTTTAAAGAGCAATAACTTGTCTAGAGAAAATGCTGTGGGATTTCACCCATTCCAAAGTCTGAAGGTGTTTGTTTTTTCAAAGTAAACAATGGATGGCACTCACTTCCCTGCATGTAAAGCAGTGAAAAAACCTCTGTCTTTTTTGGATGCAGAAGAGCACAGTTTCACTATTTTCATGTCCAGCAGTCATATTCCAAGGCTGATGATCTCAACACTAACTGGATGATTTGGTGCCTCTTTGATAAGTTGAATTCTCTAGAAAAACTTAATTTGAGGTTCCTTAAATCTTGTCCAGGGAATTTTTTTTCCCCCCTCAAAGTTACAGAATTCACACACCTCTCTTGCGACTGCTGTGTGCTTGACAGAGTTTCCTTAAAAATGGCAAAATGGGAGCAAGAGAAGCAGAAGAGGGAAAAATCAAGGAAAACATCAAGGCACTTCTTAACTGCTTTTCAAATTCCTGCTACAGCAAGTTGCAGGTGAGCTGAGCAGGTTTGGCAGGAGGCATTTCCCCCATTTCCCAGACACTTCCTGCCCCCATGTCCCTGTAATGGGAACCAGTTCTGCCCCATGGCCACTTCTTTGGTGGCCTGTGAGGCTTCCCCTGGGCAGGTGGCACCATGGCATTGCCAAATGTGCTGCTGGCAGGGAGAAATAAAGATTGGATGCATCAGGATGGTCTGGCTGAGCTCTCCAAAGGGTACCAGGGTCATGATGTCATTCACTTCCCAAAGGGTGTCTTTTCTTTTGTTAATGGAAAGGGTTATTTTCTTTTGTTTTATCAGCTTTACCTGACATTAATTAAATTGCTGACTAAAAGCTGTGTTTTGGAAGGGGGAAATGGGGACTTGCAGAGGAAGGGCTGGGATTTAAAACCAAAATTGCAATGGTTCTTTTCTAATAAAGTTCAAACTGTTTTCTCAAATGTTCATTAATGAAGTGGTTTGGATTCTTCTGTATAGAGGGAGATTGTGCTGGATCTTCTTGGTTTTGAAAAGCATTCAATGAATGGAATTACTGGGCATTTTGACAGGATTTGTACACCATAGCTCTTCCCCTTAATAGCAGTAAGATAAAGTAGGGTTGACTTAAATTTTTAATTGAGACTTGGAGAAATTCAGCAGAATTTGGACAATGTTGAGAATGAGATTCCAGAATCTTAAGTATGTGTTAGGACAGCTTGGATAACAAATCACATCTAGGTCTGCTTAATGTTTAAATACTTTGCCAAACAGAAATGAGTTTAAGCTTGTGCACAAGTGTGAATTTGCAGAAAATTATCAGAATTTCAGAACTGAGCACAGTTAGTTCTGTTTAGAGCCCCCTCACCATGGGGAGCTCTTTGGGGATATTGGATAATTGCTGGTGGTCTTTGGTTAGTGTTAATATTTGTCTTTATGGACATCTGGATACTTTCATATTGCTAACTTTTTATAGGGATCTTTTTTAAGGGTGTGTCTGTGTGTAATTATGTAGCCCTGTAGTCTGAATTATTTTATCCAAATTGGACATAGTTGCTTTTCTGAACATTTTAGCTTTACCTCAAGCACTGAAACTTTGGGTATAGTCAAATAAATGAATAAACAGTTTTCTTTTAAGAATTGGCTGAAGAGGTTGTAGGTTTGTGGAAATATATATTAGGAAAAAACCCCCCAAACTAACAAAACTCATGCTTGATGGAAGCTAGACTGAACTGGTGAGTGAATAGCTGATTTTTCCCCCCACACTTATTTTAAAATTACATAATTGCTACACTTGGGTTGTGAATTACCAGAGCAAGTAATGTTCTGCATCCAGCTGGAGTTATAAAAATATAAAATGCCCCACTGAACACCTGTTTGAATTACTCTAAGGCTTTAGAAGCCTGTGGAGAATTTCCCAGGCTGTTCTGTGCAATCACTGCCTGGCAAACCTGACTGGGGCAGTGCCTGAGGTTCTGGAGCTGCTGCTGCTGTGGGAGTGATGTGTGAGGATGCTGGAATGTGAAATTCCCAGCTCACTGTGAAACTGTCTGCAGGGAAGCAAAGAGAACTTGGTGCTTTCACTCCTCCTGTAAAGATTGCAATGAATAGGAAAATGTTGCTTTGCATCTGTGAACTGAGAGATTTTTAAACCCCATGTTGCTGTGGTGTGATTTTGGGCTTGTGGTGTTGGAAGAGTGAGATCTGGAAGACTGGTCTTGATGAGCACTTGTCTAGCAATTATGAATTAGGTTATTAAGTGAGAGATCCCAGTCAAGTCCCTGCTCCAATTCATATTTACTGTGAGTTTTTAGAAAACAGAGCTGAGGAGGGAGAAACCCTGAAGTGTTTAAGTGGGGCATAAAAGTCCTACTGGTGTTGAGGAAACTTTGCCTAAGTCACACTGTAGCTGTCTGTAGGAATGTCATTGATGAGGTAAGGTAGAAAAAGGTCTGGGTTTCAGTCATGGAGGGGTGATTGTGTCCTGGTAGTGGATTTGTACCTTTCAGGTGATTAATCTGTCTGGCAGAGTCAGCTGCAGGAATGAAGCCAATGTAATTAAGCATCCCAGTGTTGTATTTCTTACATAATCATCTGACTCTACAGTGACTTCAGAGCTCTTGTTACCTACAAGCTTTATTTCAGCACTGAAGATTCTTTCTGAGATGAAAAACACTGTTGTGCTCTCTGCAAAAATCTGGTCTGAAGGTTGGGGAGGTGTCTGAGTGCAGCACCTCTGTTGTTTTGGCTGTGATCAGCACAGCAGGATTGCTGTGGGTGACTTCCCTGGTGACAGTCCCTCATGAGGCACAAAGGATGTGCCACAAAATTTGGACTGAGGGTATGGTGAGAACCCTCTTGTCTGTATCAGTCTTAGCAGCTGCAAGTGTTTAAACGGTTTAATATCCTTTTATGCTACTGCATCTTAAATAAGGCCAGGGCTATTTCAGGCTTGTTTTTATTACTTGTACCTTTATGTCCCTAGAAACTGATGGAAATGAATTCTGTACTGGGCAATGTTTAATTCAACAAAAACTTCTGTATCAGTCTCTGTGAAAGCTGGCTGAAAATATTTCTGTCAGGACTGGGGCTTGGCGTTTGTGACTTGTTTACTTTTACAGCCCCTTATGTCAAGTTGCAATCATACTTTCATGTAGTGTTTTATGTATTTTTGATTCTCCTGACTCAAAAGATTAACAAAAAATGTTACTCTTGTTACTCAAAATATTCCTTATAGCTAATCAGACTTCTTACATAAAGTTTTTTTCCTTTGGGTGTGAGAAAAGAATGATGATTTTTTTTTAAAGGAAAACCTGCTAACTTATTTTTGTGTAAATAATTTGATTTTGCAAAATTGCCATGATTCCAGAGAGATTCTTCTTGCTGAACATAGAGCAGCCAGCAACTGCTCAGCAAGATTCAGCAGGACTGTTTAATGAGGGGTGAAGACAATACAAATGCAAATCCAGGGAACAGTTGCTTTTTCACAGTTGGTAGGCTGTGTTGCAGGTGCATTTTCTTAATGAAGGTTAATTTGTCTCATATTTTAACCTGACAATACTTGGTGTTGTTAGTATATAGGCTTGCTTAGAGAAGTAAAGGGGAAGGTTTTCTTAGGGAAGGTTGGGTGTTTAATTTCAAGTGTGCTGAATATTAGCTGGAGTTATTCAGAAAAGTCCTATTAGATTTTTATGAGAGAAAGGGCCTTTTGATTATTTTGACAGTTTGGAGCAAGGCCAAAATCAGCTCTTTTCCTTGGATATAAATCCTGAAAGGCTGAGATAAAATGGAATAGATTGGTGCTGACCAAGATTTACTGAGGGAGAACCAGAACCAGAGGCAGGCTTGAGTACCACAGCAAGTAATAAAAAGGCCTTGGATACCTCCTGCACATTAAACCCAGAGTAAGAGCCACTGGCCTGGCTCAGGTTGGCCAAAATCACCTTATAAAGTTCATTGTGTAACTGGAAAAAAAAAAAAAAAAGAGAGAAATTACCCTGGGTATGGGCAAAATAAAAAGCTTTTCTGCAGTTGCTTATTAAGCATCATGTGTAAATTATCCATTGTTATCCTACTGTACCTCAAAGCCTTTTAAATCTCCCATGCCTCTTGTATCGACTTGTTTTTGTCCAATATGAGCTCTCATGAATGCTGGATGCTGAAGGACTGGCTTAGAAATCAATTCCAGCTTCTGAAATATTACCTCTATGCCAGTGACTTCTGCTTCAGGGAATCTAGTTCAATATCCTATCTTACACCCATATAGAGGACTCCTTTAGCTTTCTTGTTTCTGGAACATGCAAACGGATATTTCTGTTCTTGTAAAGTAAATAACACCAGAAATCAAACTGTGAAAAGGCTCTGTGATATCTCTGGCAATGGTCAAAGGAATTTGGAATTTTTCCCCCTCACCTAAGATGTGATCCCAGTGGATAACAACTGAAAGCACCATAGCCATGATTTTTATACAATGAGCCAATGACTTTAGTTTGGTGCTTAATAGATTCTCTTGGAAGAAAAAGCAGCATAATCTGGCGTCTGAGCTGAAGGGCTCAGTGAGATGTTGCATCCACTGGCATTTTCATGTTGCTACTCTTCCACAGGTACAGAAATCCTTTTAGCAATTCTGTATTAAAGAGATGCTTATATCATTCAGCTGCTGAGTTCACGTCCAGGAGTAGGTTTTAATAAGGAATTGCCTATGTAGTAGAATAAAGTCAGATTTGAATCATGGGGGGATGCTATTGAGGGGTAGTTTGCTACATGTTGCTCATGGTGGAGTGTTTTAGTAGGATAATACTGTGGAAAACAGAAAAATCTGGGTATTTGCCAATTAAGTATAATTTTGCAGAATTATACCTAATTCATGTGACAGATTTTTTTTTTTCTTTTGGCCTCTCAGAAGCATTTTTGAAAGCGATCTCTCAGTTATATGAAGAGTTTGGTTTGAGCACTACCTTTGGCATTTATGTCTGCATAAATCTGTGTCTGTGTGTTCCATCAGTGGGAATTACAGTCAGCCTTACTCAAGGAATCCTTTGGAAAAGATGATGTTTAAATGTTTAAATTAACAACCCAAGGCCTCAGTTATGCAGCAAGAACCAAGACAGTTCCTTGGCAGAGTCAGAGCTTGTATGAAAATTGAGGATAAATTTTTGATCAGTTGCAGGGATTAAGGCAGAGGAAGCAGTTTAACAAGGTGGGATTTTGGAAATGCAGGTATTTCAGAGCCTCTGTTTTTAAAAGAAATTCCTGCTTCCAGAGTTAGAGCTTCTCTCTCACCTCACAGACTCAGTTCCTGCAGCATCCTGATGACCACACAAAACGGAAGATTTGAAATGTTTTGAGACAGTGGAGTATGAAGCTGACTTGCTTTGCAACAGCAATTATTGATCAATCCAAGTTTAACTCCAAACCCACACTAAGGCAGAGCAGCCAGAGAGCAGCAATGTTTGTAATGAGTTAAGAGCAGTGCCTGTGACTGCAGCTCTGACGTGCAGGGCTCTGCTCTCAGGGCTGGAGGGGATGCAGGGACTGGCTGGGATGACCCGAGGAGCCAAAGGGTGGCCTCAGAGGGGCACAGCAGCATGGCTGGGCAGACAGAAAGGGTGTTTACATGAGGAATCAGCAGCTTTACAGAAGCTCGTTTTGCACTCCTGGCTGCTGTGATAGGTTAATTTATTTCCGTCTAGTCAGGGCAATGATAGACACAAATCTCACTTCTGACCGAAACCAAATAAAATCATTACTCCCCTACAGCAGCTGGGGTGCTGACAATACTTTAAATAAGCATATCCATCAAGAGGGGAGCTCTGAAATTGGCTTAGGATGAGGTCCTGCTCAGAATGGTGCTGGACTTCTAAATCAAATACAAATACTCTGCTTCTGATTTTAAATAATTGTGTAATATTTGGGATGATTTTTTTACTCAGTTTCACCTGGCTTTGAGAAAAGAGGTTTGTTTCCTTTCTCCTTTGCTTCGAAGGGATACAATTTCACTTTGTACCATATCTGTGTTCTGGAAAGGTGTGCTCTTATTGTATCATACTTTATGGGCATAAATAATAGCTGGTTCTTCAGGTGCTGTACATAACCTTAATGTTTGATGCAATGTATTTTTAAGCTACAAACTTGCTTTTTATTTTGATTAAACTGCTGCTAAACTTGCTGGTGAATGGTGATTACTTTTTTTTAATGGTAAGTTCCCAGTGCTTATTTGAGGTGTGATTAATAGCACATATTCCACACTGAAGTGCCCTACTGCTCATAATCTGGCTTATTTTGATTAAATTAACTCATTAAGCAAAATTCTGTCTTTCTGAATGACTCCCTGTGTCACTGCTTCCTTCACCTCTCTGTAGGGAGCTCAGGTGTGCCTTGGCAAACAGTGAGGGTGTTATCTGTTATCAGACACCTGCCTGTCCCATTACAGCTGTCCATTCTTGTGGCTCCATCCCTTACAGAAAGCTCCAGTGCTTTCCTTAACCCTTTTGGGGCAGGTGTGATAGTTAGTTAGCTCAAAATAACGAGCTTTGGAAGTTTTCATCAACACAAGACCACAGAGGAAATCATGCACTTGCAAGCTGTCTTTAGAAAATAAGGTTGGATGGGGCTTGGAGCCCCCTGGGACAGTGGGAAGTGTCCCTGCCCATGGCAGGGGGTGGGACGAGATGAGCTTTAAGCTTCCTGCTCAGACCATTCCAGGATTCTGTGACTCTATAAGCTCCTGGGAAGCAGACTCTTGTTTCCCTCCTGGCATGTCCCACATGGCCACAATGGGAGTTGATGTTTTGGAGGGAAACTCCTGACCAGCTCTTCTCAGGGTGGTGGGAGGGTCTGCCTGAGCCTGGCCACTGTAATGTGCCTCTTGTTTGCCTGCTGACCTTACACAAACCTGAGGAGTGTTCTGGCTGATGCCTTTCAGTGTGACACACTGCATTTTCACACATTGCACAAGGACAGCTCTGACACAGCTTCACCTCATTGAATGCAGTGGGTGAGACTAAGGCTGTAAATCTCCTGGGTGACAAAACATAAAATCTGCATGGAGCATCTAATCTTTCCTGTTCTGACTGATAAAAAAGAAGGGTGGCTGGTGGGTAGTAAATTAGGATGCAGCACAAAAGTTTTACCCAGAGGTGCTAAATTGTTTAACTGTATCAGGCTCTTAGGACTGTCTTTGTTAATAACTACAGAGAGGATTATCTGCACTGGGGTGGGGAAGAACTCAGGGGAAGGTCAGCATCTGCTGAGCCTTTCCTGTATAAATAATGGCCTCTGCAGATCCTTGTGGATTACTGTTGTCATTTTTGTGATTACAGTTTTTCATCAGGATATTAGGGAAGAGTTGGGCAGTGTGGCAGGGTTGCACACTTGAACAGCAAGGCAGTGCATGTGAGTGGGCAAAGAAGGGCTGGCTTCACTGGCTGGGGGTGAAGAAGCAGGGTTTTTTTGTTTAGATTTCCTAAATAGACAACTAAAATCACTGAGCTGTGTAAATGGATACTTTACCCATGCATCTGAGCCTTTGTGATGAAGCTTATTCTGGACATGCTGCTGGGTGTCCTCTGATTTATAGATATAAAAAATAAATTTAATCTTCTCCAACGTGGCTTGCAGAAATATGTTGAAATAAGCTGGTGTTTGTTATAACCAGCGCCACAAGGCAAGCCCCTGAGCTCTTGCTGTGTCTGCAAATGCACAGGTGCCTGTACATGCAACACACTGCTGAAGGCTGCAGGCCTGACTCTCAGTAGATTTTGCTTATAATCCTCCCTCTTCACTTTCAAATTGAGTTGTAGGAGTTGCCCTTGCAATTGCATGGAAATCCTCGCTGCAGCAGACTGTTCCCTGCTGAGCCCAGGCTGCACGAGTGAGAGTAAAGCAGGTGGTGAGCGTGCTGTGGCTGAGAGGATTTAGGCAAAAGATGGATTATGTATTTCATTGAAATTTTAAGCTCTTCTTCCCTTCTCTTATTTCAGAAGCTGGAAAGATCAGATGGATCTTAAAACTAAAATTTTTAAGTGTACAGCTGAAAATATCTGCTTCAGATCAGCAGTGTGCTTTTTTTTGTGTTTTACAAAGGACTTTGTTAAAACCAGAAATTCAGCTTTAGGAACACTGGGGAGGAAATGTCCTTTGTAAAACAAGTAAGCATGTACAGAGGTTTGTTTGTTAAAGACCCAGTGTTTTGGGATGCAATTAGACCAGAGCAACTGAGGAGGAGTAACCCAAGCATTTTCCAAAATCTGATAGAAATTGACCTGTGCAGAATGAAAGAGCTCTTCTGCATGCTGGTTCTTTGTGGCTGGAAGAAGCTGCACAGGTTAATGGTATTCCAAACCCTTCTGAGTTTGCCACCACTGGCTAAGTTAATTTAGGCCTTGATTATCAAAGCAGCTCACTGTGCTGGCCTAACTCTGCTCCTGCTGAAATTGGAAGGGATTGGGGTGAGGAAAAAGCCAGGTGGGTTTTGGAAACACTGCTGGACTCTGGGTGCCTCTATCCAGCCTGGGAAAGGGAAACTGTGCTCTGTGAGAGGTAGGAAACTTGGAATTGTTTGGATAAAGTGTTCGAGAACAACACTGCTGAGAAGAGATGGTAGGTTCTCTTTAGCCATCACAGCAGAGAAAATATCTCTGTTTCTTCCACTATTGGTGTGCACTGGAGTTCCCAAGATAATTTTTGGGAGTTATTTTAATTGACTCAGGGAACAGGGGAGTAAATATTATCAGGTCTAAGCCCCTGAAAGATGTAAATAACCAGCCTGGGAGTGTAGAATGAAGCTCTGGACAGCAATACTGCACTGTTGCAGTGCAACTGCAGCAGTGCAGACTCTCAGTTCTGTGGGGTTTGTGAGCTGTTTGTGGTGAGGAATCAGGCAGCCAATGCCTTATGAGATTTCTTTGTTACTGCAAAGGGAGAGGAAAAGTGAACTGCTTCCCCTGCTGATCAGTGAGGGTGAGAGATGCTGGAACTCTGCCTGGGAGGTGTCCAGGATGGAGCAGAAGGGTCATCCCGTGGGAGCTGGGGCTTGGGCCACCTCCAAACTGGCTCAGTGAGATGTAAACACGGTTTGCCAAAAGTACGGCTGGGGTTCTTGTGCACAAATCTTAACTTAATTTGGGGTTGGCAACAGTGTCCCAGCAGGAGGGTTTCACTTGGGATCAATAGGAAGGCTTTAGATTGCTTTGGGGGCATCTTGCTGCAGAGGAAGTGAAAAGCTGTGTCTGTCAACAAAGTCGCTTGAGAGAATCATAGGAAGTGGAATTTTATATATTCAAAGCACTGTGTTTGTTTCAATTCTTTCAGGCATTTCTGCTATCCATTTTTTAAAAAAAAGAAATTAATAAAATTTAAAAATTAGAAATATTTCCTTGCAAGTGTGCTTGTGGAGCAAGGGAATGTGAGAGCTACAAGGAAAGCAAAATTACTTCAGGATCCCATATCATATCTTCCCCTTCTTAGTCCCCTTTGTTTTTCCATTTGTTTTGGGATGGGAGATGCTTCATATCTTTTGTGTAATGAGGGGAAAGAAATTATCACCTCCAAAATAATCAGTCAGTGCTAGGTCAGGATGATCCTGCCACTTCATGTTGATACCTTTCCTGAAAAACAAAAGCAGTGGAATTGAGACTGCCCTTGGCAGATGGGTTTGTCTGTGGCATCCAGCTGAATCCTGGCCGTTCCTGACCCTCCTTGCCCAGCAGCAGCCTCGGTGTTCCCCAGCAGGCACAAGTGCCACTGCCAAGCCAGGGCAGGGATTTTTCCAGCACTGACAGCTGGAGGGTTCTTGGCCTTCCTTTGGCAGCTGAGCTGATGCCCCAGGGAGGTTTATGGGGCTGCTCTAGGGTGGTGGTGTTGGCCCCCAGAGCTCTGCTTTGCTTTCTGGTTTAAATAGCCTGGCTTTGGTGCTGCAGCTGTGCTCTGTGCCTTGTGGCACTATTACAGTGAAAGATCTGTCAGCATTTTCAGGAGAAGGTGTTAATTTCAGGCACTTAAAGCTCAGCAATAAAAGTTGCTTCAAGCAGGAATACGAAATACAAGTGCTTAGTAGTGGTGTTACTATTTATTCCCAATCTTTCAGAACAGCAGTTTAACAATTTAAAAGAGATTTCAGCTTAACTCTCCTCTCTGACTGCACTTCAGAAGGTGGATTTCCTTACTGGCCATATGGGCACCAGGTACATTTTGCACTAAGGATGACAATTTGCCTGCAGGGGACAGTCACTTCTGAGGCAGCTGAGCATCCAAAATTATGGGTGCCAGCAGCAGCAACCAACAATTTGGTGTTAAAACTCCTCACAGTTCCCAGCACCACAGGATCTCCCCTTGTGGCTGAGTGAGGATCCTTTGGGAAAGAAACCCAAAAACCACCAACACATGCTGCATGGAATAAATCCCTTGCTCTTCCTTTTTTAACTCCAGTGAGAGTTTGGCTGAGACTTCCAACACATTTGCTTTCTTTGGGAGCCTGCCAAAGGTTTCTGTACTTATTCTTTAGTTTGCATCACATTCTCCAAGTTGTAATGCTGATTGGGTGTCTTTTCATGTCAAAACTGTAGTATTTTATAATTTAAAAAAAGAAAACCTATTTTTTTTAATCTCTTGCCATTTTGAAGCAAATGGCAGCAGTCAATCTCTGAGAGTGAGTTTGCTGGGCAGAACCTCAGCTGTTCTCCAGCACAGCTATCGAGGTTTAACCCAGCAAAGGAGTTCTGTGGAAGATGCCTTCTCTATCCAAAAGTCTTACAAGCATAAGGAGTCTCTCCAGCTTGACCATCATTCCATATTAATAGCAGCAGCTCCTGAATTTCAAACACAGAAAGATGTGGGTGAGGTGATGTTCAGCTGTTTCTCACAGTAGCACTGTGGTCAAAGCTGAGACTGTGACACAGAGAAAGAGCTCAGCTCATGAAGGGTGTTACTGACCCCTTCCCGGTCAGAATTCCAGAGCCAAGGATGCTCTAGCTGAATTTGGGGCGATGGCTTCCCTTGGAGCTGCCTGGGCACTAACACTGAGTAAGGGCCCCCTGCTCATGACCTGCTGTGCCTGGACCATCTAGGTGTGTCTTGGCTCTGCTTTTTCATCATAGCATCCAGCTTTGCAGATGAGTATTTGGGGTAACATCAGAGCCATGCAGGAATGTTTGTAGTCCCCTGCCTTGTGTTAGAGAAGCCCCATGGGTGTGTTCTGGATCTGGTGGGATCACCTGTACAGACAAAGACCTCTGGGGTGTTTGGGATTTTGGAACTTGCTGTGATGGCTACATGGCCTCTACCAAAATTGGGGCTGGAAAAATACCCTGCGACCCCGTCTCTTCCAATATTTCCCTGAACTGCTTGGCACACTCCTTTCTCTTTACCCTTTCTGTGCAGTAAATCTTGCTCTTGCTGACAGGCCTGGTAATTGCCTTATGTAGAATGAAAGTCTTCCATTCTCTTTGTTTTTATAGTATGCAGCCTTCCCCAGCAAAGTTTAAAAGGACAGAAAAATTCATGGTGTTTGCAATAAGAGCATGTTTTATGCTTCCCTGCTGCAGCAGAGACAATGCTGCCCTGATATGGAGATGTCAGGGGCACAGGCCTGTATCTAAGGCAGTAAATGTTTCTTTTATTTCTTATTCCACTTTATTCTGGTTGCTATTAATTTTAAACTTTCCTTGGCATTTGCAGCAATAAAAAGGATAAAATCTTGAGGCTTTGTTCTTCTCCTCCTGAACCAAGCCTTCAAAAGGGGCTCAAATGGGACTTGGGCTATATTGGGAAGAATACTGCTTCCAGAGACAGCTGGGAACTCTTACAAATGTATGTGAGCATTGGAACACCACTGCCTTGGGGCTGAAGGCATTATCTGTTCCTGATGAACTCCACATAGAACATGTGCAGTGGGGGTGAATCGAGACAAATGTCTAAAATCATCATATAAAAAAATAAAGTCTATTTTCCAAGCCCTTGTGATGCTGGCCAACTGTGGTCCTAAGGCTGCTTTGTGGGTTTAACTGCACCCTCTGATGTGCAGCCGCTAAAGGATGTGCCTTTGGCTCAGCCCTCAGTGCACAGGATGTCCTCTAGTGTGTGACCTGACTGTGGAGAGGGCTCTGCTGTGCCTTGTGCTGTCCAGCACCCAAATTCCCTCTCTCACACCAGGGCTCTCTGTGTTCCAGGAGATGGGGGGGGGCACAAGGTTCAACTCCTTCTGTGCTGTGATGATTCATTTAAAACTTGTCCTGACTTTGGCAGATCAGCCTCAGAGCACCCGGGGGAAACAATGACACGTTTGCTGCTCTCGATCTTGTGTGTGTCAGGATTCCAAAGACTGTACAAGTTGAGCTCAGATTAAGGAATATGTGGTGCTTGGCAGTGGTGTGTAGGGCTGGAAGCTAAATTCAATTGTTGTAACTGCCAGACGAATTTCCACAGCCTTTGATTTAATCACTGGAGTATTGACAGGAGCGTCTCGCTGTGTTTTTTGGGTCCCAGGCTGGAACAGGTATTGTCATGTTAATGGAAGGCATCCCATAGCAAGTTCTGCCCTGGCTCACAGTCTGAGCAGCCAAGAAATAACAGTTCCTTGCTTGACCCAGACTGGTCATGAAATTGGGCTTGCTGGAACAGGGAAGGCTGTGTTCAATTTTTGTGGGGATGTGAGAGGCTGTGAGAACCCTGCACTGCTCAGGGCTTGCCCCATGAGCCCACTCTGACCTGCAGTGCAGGCACAGTGATAAATGCTGACACTGCCCTTAGAGGCTAGGAATGAGACCAGGTCTGTGCTGTTAATCCCATACCATTGTATTAAGTTCAGCCCTGCAAATAAATATTTGTTATATAGTTATGTAGTGTTGATGAATGTGAGCAACTTGGGCTAGTGGAAGATTCCCTGCCCATGATGAGATGATATTTAAGGTCCCTTCCAGCCCAAACCATTCTGTGTCTCTACTGTCAAAGTTTTCAAGAGACCTTTAGCCAAGATGCTGCTCCATTATGTCTTGGGAAGGAAGATTCCTTCAGAGCATTGCTCTTTCTGAAGTGAGATTTCCATACTGTTCTGTATAAATAAGCATGGAAAGGCTCACCCTTTTTTCTGATATTGCAACAAAGAGGATTTACATGTGAAATAAATCTTTGTAAATCTTTGCAAGGATGCCTAAATTATTTATGTGGGTTTTAGTTTGGTTTGCATACCATATTGCACACGTGTTAAACACTTTATTCACCACCCTGCTTTTCACATTAATCACTGCAGGATGTGCTCTGTTCTCCCTGCTAAAGAGCCATCTATTACATTCCAGTGGCCACAGCCAAATGGTCTAATTTTTCTGTTGGTTGTTCTATCCAATGGTTCATAAACTCATGGCTGTTATTACAGTAGCGAAGATGTTTTGCTATATCACATTGATGCATTTGTTATTTTCATGATTTTGTCATTTTCTTTTCTCCTTTTGTAGAAGAAATCGTGATTGAAATGGGGGCTTGTTCACTGAGCTTTGCTCAGTGGGTGTGGGCCGTGCCCTGAATTTCTTTGTCTCTTTATGTGTAAATAGTATTTCAGCTTAGGCTGTTTTCCAAACCAGGCGATGACTGCTTTTTTGGGAGCGTGTCCAAAACCTTGCAGACATTGCAACCTTTTCCCATTTTGATTGGGGGGAAAAAAATAACCTTGACAGACTCAGGTCTTTTATGGTGTTATTGGCACGGAAGTGGGAGACTGATGCAGGTGACCTCAGCTGGCTGGGATGAGCTGCATTAGAATTGGCCCCAGTCCCTAGATGTGACCTGTCTGTGCCACTGTGTCATTGTTCAGTGTCTGTGCAGCTCTGCCTGAGTCTGTTTCAGTATCTGTAAACACCTTTAGATAACGTTTGGGTAAGTCTTCCTATGGGCATCTCCTCCTGCTTTATTACAAACAAATAATGGTGCATTAATTTGTACATGCACACGCAACAAGGCTTTATTGTGCTTCTGGATGTGAATGTGAACTCCTAGGGATGATTAACAGGATGGAGACATGGGAATGATGAGGTTTGGAGTTGCACTTTCCTCATGTGCAGCTGACAATGTCTTTGAGGCTATTTTGATAATTCCTTGGGAGACTGAATTCCTTATCTCTGTGAATCTGAGCTATGGGACCTTAAGAATAGTGCAGGCTTGTCCTGGTGCTTCTCTTCCCTGGGTGCTTCTCCTCACCTACCATGTGCAGTTCAGACCTGATGTAGCAAAGCTCGTGCCACATCAGGTCCCCTCTCAGCAGTGCAGGGCCTGTCTGATAACCACAAGCACAAATCAAAGACAATTTTGTGGGAATAGCCAAAATGTTGCATTAAAAATACATGAGCACAGATGGCTGTAGAGTAAGAAAGTCACAGCTGTTTGCTCTCTTATGATTCTTAGGAACATGTTTTTAGCTAAGGTGCCTGAACCACCTAAAAACACGGGAGGGGGAGGCCAGGAACCCTCGTGCCTTTAGGAGAAAAGCACAACAGGAGCCTTGTTCTGCTGCAAGTCAAGGGGGTGTTGCCCTAATCCTTAAAGCACAGCCATGCGTTCGGATCCCAAAGGGGCATAGTTATTTCATGATAACAGCTCTCCCCAGAGTGGCCTTACTGGTATTTTAAAAAGCAATTATTGTGGAGAAAACCTATATTTTTAGTGCTGACAGTTTTAAGAATATCGAACAGTAGTTGCAGCTGAGATAGTGATTCACAGAGATTAATGCAGCTCTTCAGCTTTCCCTCTTTCCAAGCCAGAGCAGCTAGGGGGAAAGAAGAAATTCTTTCCATAAACAGCTGTAAAAGTATAGAACTTTTAGCACCCTCATGCAAGCATCAGCAGTTGTCAGGTCCAAAGAGAAATTATTCATATTTTTCTTTTAATAGGCCAAACTGTGGAGTTCTTTGATCCAAATCTCTGCACTGGTGCTCGCTCAGGTTTTTCCAGGTGCTCTGGGAAGGCTGGGAGGGCAGAGAGCAGAGTGTGAGTGACATCTGCTTTGTGAGGGAGGTGTGGTGCTGAAAGCCTGCATGTCGTGGGAGGGGAGCTTGCCACTTTCTAAACAGTCCACGAATAGTTGCAGCATTGGAGTTTGGCTTTGTTCATCCCCTTTTGCAGAGACCCATCCTCAGGTGATCACAATGCCTCACACAGAACTGGTTCAGCTCTTGCTGTGATGCTGCAGGAGAGTTTTACTTTGACGGGCTTTTGAAAGCACATTTCAGAGCTCAGAATTCATTATTTTATAAAGGTTCCAGTGCAAGAATGCATTTGCACGTTTCCTGAGGTTGTTTGGTGTTAATTCTTCGGTGAGACACCTTTCTCCAGTGCCAACAGTGCCCACAAGAACCATGTGACTGCATGGGATTCTTTTTGGCTGGGCCCTCTCCACATTTCCTCTCTCCCAAAGAAGCTGGGATATAAAAGCACATGGTGAGCTTGGCTGGCTGGAATCTCTCTGAAGGAGTCCTGAAGCCTGGATGTCTTTCACCACTACACTAAATTTCCCTTCTGTTCTGGGGGAGGTGGAATAGAGGATGGTGCAGCAATTGTTTTTGTTTGTTTTTAATAACAAGCTTTAAGGCAATAACAGGCAGGTAGTGTCAGGCTGATGTATTCTGCTTTGATTTCAGGCATTACACAAGGGACCAGACTATTTTCACATCTCCCCCTAGAGCTCTTTAGCAACAACAGCAGCAATAATAACATTCAGGTTATTAAAAAAAGAAAAGAGGGGAGAAAGCATCACATCCAGTTCCCGTAAGGAGCAGCACAAAGCCATGGTGAAGGTGCACAGGACTGGGCATCTTTGCTCCCAGGGTAAGAATAGTGCACATAAATAACAATTTCCAGCAGCATTGCACTATGAGCATTTCTGATGCTCAGGAAAAATATGAGGCTTTTCACAAAAAATGTTGCCTTTTCAACCCTTGCCTGTATAGGAAAATGAAATAACTTTTTAAAATCTCTTTAGAACAAGCATTGAGGGAACTTATGGAATTGCAGTGAGTCAGGCTAATGCCCAGGGTGTTGCCTGGGAAAGAGCAATGCGTTATGTCATGGGAGCTTTGCCTCACCTGAAGTGAGAGGCTTGGGGACTGGAGAAAGGGGAATGGCAGTAGAGGGAAGAGCTGATGCCTTTTCAATGGTAGAAGGGTCAGTGGGTTGGCAGGAGAATTGATGAGCTGCCCCTATAACGTGCTGTGTGTAACACTGAGGCAGTGCCAGGTCTGTGTTTTAGGAGCGCAGTGTCTGTCCCAGGAAATGGCACAGACTCACCCTTGGACTGGGTGAGTCTCTGACTTGCCATCTTCTATAGCTTCTGCTAGGTCTTTCCTTTCTCTCTCTCTTTTTTTTAATCTAAAATGATTAAAAAGAGAACCTCTAGGCTCTTTTGTGCTGGAACTCTCAAGAGGACACAGTTCTGGATTTCCTGTGTGGTTATCAGGTGTGTCTGATGCCAAAGAGAGGAGGTTATGAGAGAGGTTGACAAGGGAGAGAGCAGTGCTGGAGGGGAGAATTGTGCAAATGTTTGGTATGAGCATTTCATCAGAGCAGGAACAGCAGAAATGAAACTTCTCTTATCAGGTTGGAGGAGCTTGATAGCACTGCAGAAATATTCAGAGCCTGTGAGCTTGTTTTTTCCATTCATAACCATCTGTGGGGATAAACAGAATCCCAGAGCCAGGTGGGAAAACAATACCCTGGATGGAGCCAGGTGCAGAGCCATTGTCTTCTAGGTTGTGGCAGACATGGAAGATTCTTCTAAGTTTTGAGCCATCATCTGCATCTCTGATTTCATTATGGGCAGAAGATTTTTTTTTGCATCAGTAATTATCATGATTAATTACATTAATTACAAAGTTTGTGTGTTGATTTTGCTGTGCTGTCTGTCCTCAAAATCTTTGAGGCAATAGTTGTTGAAGAGTTAAAAGAAGCCCTGTTTTGTGGTGAAGGGTGGTTATGGCTGCCCTGTCAGCTGAGAGTTATGCTAATGGAGAGGACCCAAGATACAAATGTGAAATGTGCACATTAGTGAGCACACTTCTTGTTAATTAGTGCTTAAACATGTGCATTGTGCTGTGATTCAGAGGCCCTGAAAGATGTCTCTGACTGCATTTCCACTGCCAGGCATTTTGTCTTCTATGAAAATGTCTCAGGAATGCAGGTTCACCTAAAATAGCCAATTTTTCAGATTGAGAGAAGCAAAAAAAGAATTCTCTTTGTTTCTTTCTTGGTTTAACCTTCTCCTTGTTCTTCAAAACAAGGCATTAATCAATGACAATAGAAACTGCTACTCTTAGGGCTGTCAATGTTTATAGCTTGGGGTTTAATAGCAAGGACATAAATACATACTTTTCATTACATTTTTGCTGTTATTTGCTCATCATCCACAGTGTCTGATATTATCATAACTCTTTGGTTGAAGCTATTAAAGTTATGGCTTGTAGCTCACACTGGCACGAAGCAGACAGAGAGCCATAAAAGCAAAAAAAACCCCTCATAGACTGAGATCAGCTATTAGGAAGAACCGGTCATTTTCTCCCTGTTCACATAACAGCAGCTCCAATCTTGGTTGATAATGTTGTTCCCTTTCCTTCCTTATCCTGCCCTCTCCCCCCACAGTAGCATTTCTCCTCTTCCCTTGAAGCTGAAGCCATGTTTGCCATTGCTGCTGCAGGTTTGGTTTGGGATGGACCCACACCGCTGAGCAGAGAAAGTCTGTTCATGTGCTGAGCAGAAGCAGAATAGGAATTAGAGCTGAGATGACTTGAGGCTGTGCTTGCAACTGGCCATGTTGGTGGCCACCCCAGTTCTGACAGTAAGGATCCCCTGGGTCACGTGTTTAGGAGGACAATGGAGTTTTTCTCCAATGGAAAATCTTTGCAGAGAAGCTTTTTCCTTCTCTGTATTCAGTTTTGCCTGGCAAATTTCCTCAGTGGGGCCCTACCCATGAGCTTCTCATCTTCACTGTGAGGCTTCTTTCCTGTCAATACTTTGGCCTGTTTCCAAGTGAGTGGGTTGGAAGACAATGAACTGAGGGAACCAACTCATCAATTAAAGATGGCCAATAAGCAAATAAAGCCTTGGTTGAGACTTGTCAGTATAGGAATGATTGAGATGGTGACTTCATGGGCATAAATCATTCATCTTCTAGTAGAGGATGTCTGGCTTCCTTCAGTTTGAAATAACCAGCAAGACATTCTAGATCAAATTCTGATCTGGTTTGAGCTGTGCTGATTCGTGTAGTGTTGCCAGGCTCTGATAGGCATGGAGGGAAGGATCCTCATTTCCAGAGGCCTAATCAAAAACCCACTGCCTCTGGTGAGGTTTGAACTAACTTCTAAGGACTCCCAAGCATTTTATACTCTGTATTAGTTTAAATTTCTGTTTACATGCTGTATTTCAGAATATAAATTTTACAAAGAGTGCCAGTGCTCTTTCATATCTCCTCCTTCAGAACCAGTCAGCTGTTGGCAGACTTACTTTTGCTGGGTTTTCCCAGCTTTCTGCAAATAATCCAGGCTAATCCTTAAATAGCCTAATTCTGTGTCAGAGAGTTTTAGGATTTATTTCAGCCTCTGATATTTCATGTGACTATCAAACAAAATAAAACATCCTTAAAAAAAAAAAGTCTTTATACAAATCTAATTGTGTTTCTCTCCAAAGAAGCCAGCAGCACATTTAGCAGCTTCAGAACAAGTTTGATTTCTATTTCCAGTGAGGTGTTATTCTTTTTAAGCTGCTAAATGCTTGCAGTAACTCACGGAGAGGAACCAGGAGTGATTGCATTTCCCATCTCCCTTTCTACACGCATTTGCTGCTTCCTCACCTGAACCAGCACCTAAAGACTCTCTCTGACTGTGGGGTCCTTTTGTGTTTTTTCCATTTGCATATGTCACCCTGCTGTGTGACTCAGTCCTGGGACAAACCCTGAATCCATGTAACCCAGAGTTTTCTCTCTAACCATGCTTCTGGTTGATGCTTCTGGAACCATCTACAAAATAGTGCTGTAGGCTGGCTTAGTCCTCATGAGTTCTGGCAAATAATGTAAGAGGAGGTCTGTGTGAGTGAGGGCTTTGTGTCAGTGTCTAAACAAGCATTTATTTGGCTGTGTGTGCAGGGAGGAGCAAACAGTGACCAGAGCGCTGCCGTTGTTGGCTGATGGCACAACTATGGATGCTTTATTCAATGCTGGTGTTTTCTCAGCTGGCCACCTCCTGTCCTGCCTGAATTCCTCTCCACAGCTCAGCACGAGCTGCCAGTCCTGAGGATTTGCCCTTCTGGGTGAGACCTCCCACAGGACAAACTCCAGGCTGGCCCAAGACAAGGAAGGTTCACAAACCAAAACACTGAAAGCCTTGCAGTTACTGCTCCTTGCTGTGTTCTCTCCTCTGTGTGGGTGCTCATTTCTAATCCCCTTTAGTCCTATGGTGTGGAGGAGCTTCATTGGGCATGAATTGCTGTGGAGCAGTCCTTGTCTCTCTGCAGAGAAGGACAGGGTGCCTCTGCCTGGGAACAGAGCATTCCCTTTGCTTTCCTCAACCTTTTATGAGTCTGAAGACCACAGGAACATGAGCTCTAGCTGATGTCTGTCTCCAAAGAGAATGAGCTTAGCTCACATGGAAAAGTGCTGCCTCTGTTTGTGAGTGCTGTTGGAATAAAAATTTATAATTTGATCCAAATGGATTTTTAAAAAATGTTTTAGTACTTTTTCAGATGAGTGATATGCTTGGTCTCTGAGCTTGTAACTCTGCGTTCATGTTTATTTTTAACATAGGATTGTTGTTACCTGATCAGCCAGGAAAGTGAGAGAGGGGGAGAGATATTTGAGGGCTTGCTGGCAGAGTTGCAGGGGAATATTCTGAGCTCTTTGCTGGGGTCTATTGTTGCTCTTTGTGGGTTGGCACTCAGGTAACCTCAGTCAGAAGCAGGGTCCCCTCCTCCACCTCTGGAGAAGATGAAAACATGAACTGCATTATTAAGGCACCCTTGCTGCCTCAGATGTTGGTGATGACTTGAGTTTAGGGCTGTGCTGGGAATACACAATCCCTTTGGCAGGCACTTGTTATTTAGCAGAATTACTGCATTTTGGGCTCGTGTGCCCCTGCTGATGGCACTAATCTCCATGTTAGGAGACAAAGTACCAGCTGTGCCTGGCCCCATTTGTACTGCTTTAGCCACATGGATGTTCACCCATTTAATCTGGAAATATTTCTCCACGCTCATCAACAGCCACATGCAGGCAACTGAAATTGCCACATTTATTCTGACTTAGTTTTGAAAACGACAGATGCTGCTTTACTGTAAAACATGGTGAGAGGGTTTGCTAGCTTTGGTTTTGTTCCTTATTTGTGTGTGAGTGTTTGATGTATGAGCTATTAATGCTGATGAGTGAAGCTACTTTTCTTCGAGGTTGGCTCCTTCTCCTAGAGCATCAAGCGAATCTTCCACTGCAGGACTGGTGTTCATTTATGCTCAGATAAAGGCCTTAAAAACTGCCCTGGGATTCAGGAAGGAGAAGAGCTGGCACATGTGTGACTTGCAAACACAGGCAGATGTGTTACATGGTAGTTATTACTTTTTCTTAATAATGTGACTTTTCCCTCAGCCTGAATAATTCAAAGGACGCTGCTGTGCACGTGCCTGAAGGAGCATAACCTTCTGCATCCTCTGGGTGTGTGGGGTGTGTGCTGCTCCCAGTGCAGGGATTTTAAGGGGGCAAATACAAAACCATCTGCCAAATCTGGTGCATCAAGTGTGAGCCTTGTACAGCTGCTTCTCTTCTCACACATTTTTAGGGCTGTGCTACAAACATTTTGCAGGGTGGTGTTTAGAGCCTTGTTCCCATTCCTGGCCTCATGAACCAGCTGTGCTTGGGTCACCAGTGGGGACAGGGACTTTGTCACTGCTCCTTAGCAAGGCCTTGGCACCCAAAAGGACTCTGTTCATACAGATACTGCCCTGTCCCACACACCGAGGGCCACTCAGATCACCTGCCTAAAACCTGAGCCTCTGTCTGCACTTAGGAAAGCTGGCATTGGGGTCCTAAATGAAAAGCCCTGCAAGACCAGGACAGGAAGGACATGCCCTAGTGTCTGGCAGAAGATGCTTGTGGAGCCTGTGTTGAAATTTTTAAATCTCCTTTTAGTGCCTGGTTCATTGTGCCTTTGGGATTTGCCTTGAAGCTGCATCCTGTAGCTCCTTGTTTGTTTATATTGTGTTTAGCAATCCTTCCTAATGCCATGTTTGAGCGGTGAATGGAGCCAGAGGATCTCCAGAGGGCCCTCCCAGCCTCAATTACTCTGTAATGCAGATGCTCAGGGATGCCTACAAAGACTCCTGGAAAGAATAAATGAAGCAGAACCTCTCAGCCTCATTGGAAAACAGTGACACAGGAGAAAGCTCTGTGGTTGTAGGTATAGAAGGGGTCACTGTTTCCTCACTAGAGACAGTTTTTGATGCCTTTGGAATGGAAGTACTGAAAAAGGCTCATCAGTTCATTACCAAACAATCCTGCAGTGCTTGAGTTCAGTTTGTGAGAGTTCAAATACAGTAGAGCAGAGAGGTGTTTCTGGAATAGCTTTGTACATTTGGTTTTGTGTTTTGGTACATTTTGCATCTGTGTTTGCTGGATCTTATGGTGTAACCAAGTCGTGTTTCTCGTGGAAATTATTTGGATATGACCTTACTGCTTTTATTTGGGCTGATTCCTCGAGCCCTAAGGAATATAAATCTTGGGTGCTTACATTGAACTGGAGCAAACCAGCGATTTGATAAACCTTGGGTGCCTTCAATTTGCAGCTTTTTTATTTACTTTTATTAAACAATTATAGCTGGATTTGCCTTTTGGGGAGCCTTTGTTTATGGCATTCAAAGCTAACAAAGCCCAGCTAAGCTGGAGGATGGATTATGGAAAATCAAAGCTAGCTCTCCTAATCGTGACAATGGAGCCTCGCCATGACACCTGGGAGGCCCACACTCCAATATGATAGAGTATTTTCTTTGAGGGAAGGTCACCCAAAGTTCACTTTTACAGAGAAGTTCTTATTCTCGGCTAATGGGGCTCCCCGTAGCATGGTCCTGCAGTTGCTTCACATAAAAAGGATGGATTGTCAAAGAAATTACCTTCAAAGCTCCTCCCTGGCAAACTGATTTGAAAGGACAGCCCAAGTGTTGTGTCCTGGCCAGAGGAGCAGCCCCTGACCCAGCCACACAAGCTGTCGTGCCTCTTTGCACTTCTGCACTTAGGGATTTGTCAGCAGTTTGAGTCCAACCCTTGTTGCTGGGCAAGTGCCATTCTTCAGGCTTGTGCTTTATAACAGAATCTCCTGCCTGGCTTTCAGAGCAAGCCATTTAATCTTTTCATGCTGTGGAAATGAAGACATTGTCAGTCCTTTGGGGATATTTTGTGCTTCTCATATCGTGTGTGAGATGGACTAAGTCCTTTTTTGGTCCTGAAGAACTAAACACAAAATCAAAACACATAAGCAGAGCCAGTCTTGGCGCTTGTTTTGTGTGTGTTACGTATGTAATTTCCTGCACATGTAATTGATCCCCAGTCATAGCTGGGCCCAGACCCAACTCTGGAAGACTGTGGGGATTATTCTTTCTGATCCCTTTCTGGCTTAGCTGGCTCAGTTTTCCTAGAAGGGGGAGAGAGATGGGAGTAGGGTGCAAGAAGTGTGACCTAAAGCCAACATCATCTGCTGGGAGAAATAGGAATGGGCTGTTTGGGCTTGCTTTAACTTGATTATTCTTAGAGGTGCTTGAAGATGATTTTGGAAAAATGTAGTTATCTTTTAAAAATTACTTTCATTTTGCATAGAAGGGAAAAATAATATCAGCCCAGATGTGTGTTTGGGCACTGGCTCCCCTGATTTGGCTCCACTGTTTGGTTTGGTTTTTTTTTTTAATGCTATTGGCATTATACTTTTGTAAATTAAAACCCTAATTGGAGCATTGTTGCCAAGTCATTATTAATTGATTTGATTAAATCTCCTCTAAGAAACATTCTGTGTCAGAAGATGACAGTTTTTCATAAGAAACTGTTAGAAGCTTGTTCTCATTTTGATCAGTAAAAAGCATTGCAATTATGCACTTAGATCTATGATGCTGATGTGCAAATTTAGGTAAAAGAAATCAGGTAGTTTTAATTCCCAGCATTCAAAACTGGTAGATTGACTCCAGTAGAATAGACATGTGGCTTTTAAGTTAATTTCAGGTTTTGTTTTCTACCTAGTTTTCAGAGTAGGCAATTGCATTTGTTATGCTGTAGAAATGAGGATGTTTCTAGTGCTTTTGGGTATTTTAGGATTCCAGCAAGAAGCTTTAGGGCACAACTGAGGGAAGGAATACACCCAAGAACACTGAGCAATGCTTGCTGACTGTGAACTTCACGGTCAGTCGTGCAGCAGCTGCACAATTCCTTTTGCAGCCTTTGCTCGGACACAGATCCCCTGGAGCTTCTGGAGCAGGGCACAGGTTGGGGTAGCAGAGTATTAGTGGGGGCTGCAGGATGGTTTTTTTAAAGCAGTGACCATTAGAAGGTCTGTGGGAGGTGTGGTGAGCAGCAGGAAACCCAGTTGTGCTCTGATGTACAAAGCTGTGATGGCCTGTCCCTTCAGATCCTTCACTGGTACAGTGCAGGGTAATTAACTGTGTAAGTTAATAGACTGTTTTAAATCCTCCGGGACTGCTTGGAGTCTCTCAGCTCACGTAAGTGGGCTTTGTGGCAGGCCTGTGTACTAAAGCCCTTATGCTTGAGCATGAATGAGCCCAGCTACCCTTTATATGTGACTCCCTTATTTCTTATAATGTTAAATACCTACCACTGTCTCCACCACCATCACTTTCTCCAGTGGCCAATGCTGTGTTTCTGAAGACATGATCTGATGGTGAGATCTCCCCACAGAAACCCCCGAATGTGGTGCTGCTTTGTGCCATGACAGACACCTGGAGAAAAGGGAGGTTAATTCTGCATGTTTGCATTCAAACAGAGAACACATCTCCACATAAACCCCACGGGGCTGAGGTGCTGTACTCATGCAGAAACCACCACTCTCCCAGCTGAACCCTGGCTGGGAGCACACAGAGCTGTTCCAACGAAACCCCAAGCAGAATCTTGGCTATTTTGTCACATCAAACAATTTACATTCGATAAAACTAGGGGCCTCGGGATGGAGGTACAGCATCTGCTGTGTCAGTTTCTGTCTCACGTTTGGTTTTTGTGTTTTCTCTCTAATTAGTTTATGTTCCAATAAATCCTTAATACAAAAACTGCTTTAAAACAATTGAAAATAAAACAAAGAGAGGAATTTAAATTGCTTATGGCTTGCCTTGTATGGCTTCCAGGCATTTGAGCAATTTTGCTAACAAGTATCCGGTAACCTATTTCCAAAGACCACTAGCAGATAATTATATTTGGTTAATTTACATACTTTCAGTTTATAATCCTAATTAGTTCTCCAACCAGTAGTCCCTAGGCAATGTGTAGTCTTACCTCATTTTATCTGCCATCCCTACTGTGCAAGTTCTCTTAATTTACAAAAAAATGCTGTTAGGTTTGGTTCAGGGCTTTCCCATTTCAGCGCGTATCTAAACCGGGCGATTCCATGCCGCTTTAAACCCTACTTGCAAATAAGTATTTTACATTTTTATAGATTTTTACATCTGGGACACATTGTGCAATTCAGGGAAGCTGACCCCAGTTTGACACAGAGCCTGTTTGCATTGCAGAGAATCAGCCAAATTCTGCACCAACCTGTATCCAGGGTGTCCCCTTGTCACCTCTGGTGGGATGAAGGGGCACGAGTTGTCAAGGGATGGGGACTGAGGTGTTGCCATGGCAGGAGCAGGGACAGGAGTGTGGAGCAGCAGGAATGAGCAAGGGCTGGTGAGAATCTCCAGGAGCTGCACACATGGACTCTGGTAAACTTCTCAGTTTGGCAATTCCTTGTTCCCTCTATGTATTTAGGATCTCTCCCTGCATAGTTATTATTTTGGGATCAGTTTGCACCCAAGCTGGAGGTTGTGCTCAATAAGTGGCTGAGGAGGAAGATGGAAATGAAGTTTTGTACTTTTGGGTGACAATACCTTTAGTTCCTTACAGGTTTAAACTAACTTCAAAAACCATGTGGACTGAGCATCCCCACTGGAAGGAGCACACTCCCAGTGCTGATCCCTGCAGGGCTCTGAGTATCTGGGGTTGTGTCCAGCCAGGACCAACCCACCACGTTGTCCCACAGGGGGTGTGTGGCCATGGTGGAGGGTGCTGGATTTTGGGTACAACCTGCAGTAACCCAGGAGACACAACCTCCACTGCTGCCTGGACACTTTTTGTGTGAGTGTCCTGTGGATGACAGAACAATTTCCATTGTTATCTTTCAAGCACTGGAGTATGTACTACAATGTCATTTTTAGAAAAACTGTTATTTGAAGTATTTCCTCTTGGGTATCCAAGGCTGCTTTTAGTTGGATTCATTGCTCTGTAATGTCAGGTTTGGATTAACATGGTAATTTCCAATGTTTCCTTGCAAGCAATAAAAAGACCCAAAATCTCCCTTTTCAACACCTCATTAAGTACTTTGATGGGGCAATGAGAAGTGTGATGATAACTGGAAAAGGAAAATCTGCAGTTTGCAAAGCTTTTGTTCAGATTTCCAGGATAACTGACGGATTCTGTGAACTGATGCTAATTAATAAATCCTAGTGCTAAAGGAGAGAGGTGATTTTTAACTGTCCAAAATAACAAGTGTTTAGTGAGGAAAATCTCGAAGGTGTGAGAGTAATTCTTGGCGAATAATTTTACTTCAACATCTTAATGAATGTAAATTTTATACTGTGGATGCTTTGGTGTAATTTCTGCACATCACACTGAATTCCAAAACATGCTGGGAGTTCTGCTGCTACCCGATGTACACAATGCTCAGCATCGCTGTCACTGGTGCCCAAAGGAACCATTGCATGAGAGGTTATTCCAAAGGAGCTTATTTTTATGAGGAGCAGCTTGATAATAACTATTCCTCATTGGAACATTTCAAATTTTACTCTAGTATTTCCAGGCAGACTAGAGATGGTTTAGCTGCCTTTTCATGCCTGGCTTAAGGATTGTTATTCCACACTAATCACAGCTCTGTACATCTGAGTTTGTGGGCTTGAGGAGAAGGTAATATTTTGCTGTGGCTCTCACACCTGCAGTTGGGATGAACAGAATATGAACCAGGAGTGAGGCACATTTGAGACAGAGAGGGCAAGTGTCTTACACTGAAAGCAGCGTGAGAATCTGGTGTTTTCCCCACTGTACCACTGGTGATGGTAACAGCTGGTGCATGTCAGGTGAAATCCCAGCTCTTACAAAGTCAACAGAAAAACCTTGCACAGACTACAGTAGGAGTAGTTCTTTATCCCGAAGGAAAATACAGTTTGAAGATAAATTTGCAGAGGCTTACTGACAAGAGTGCCAGATTACACGGGCTGAAGGTGCATTTTCAGGTATACAGAAGTTCACTGTGGAGTGTGGCAGACACATTCTGTGGAAATCAGTGCTAGTCCACAAAGGGAGCACAAAAACCCTGGACAAATCCATTGTTTGCTTCTTGATGACAGACAAAAGGGCACAAGAAGCTGTTTATCTCTCCTCTTCCAACTTTTCACTTCTGTCACCCAGATTGTAATTTTTGCTCTTTTGAGTGAGGACAGAAGGATCCAGAATAAAAACTCAGGAGGCCTGGGAGCAAATTTTCAGGGGAAAATGGAGAGGGGATAGAGAATCTGGGAATTATGCATAACGAGTCTACATCACTTAATCCAGCAGAATATTCCAATTTGTATCTAAATTCTTAATCAGAAATAGAAAACACAAAAAGGAATGTGATACCTCTTTGACACTGCTGTTATTTTTCCACCGTCTCTTTTGTGTATTTATTTGCTTTGGTTTATATATGCTTTAGTTTATGTATTGTCTGTTTTTAAAGCAAACCCTCACTGAAGGCTGTAGTTGGGTTTATACACCACTAAGAAACCACAAACCAAAGCAAAGCAGGAGAGCAGATCTTCTATTTCTTTCTTACAAGTCACCTTAAATACCTTGTGAGCTGAAGATAAGCACTGCTGGATTTTACTCTTGATAACCCTTGTGCTTCTCCCTTGCCTCTTCCCTCAAGAAAACCTCAATCCAAATTCCCCCCCCCCCCGCCCCAAAGTCAGGAGGGCAATTATTCCCTCAGGTTTGGCTCCAGTGGCTGTCCAGGCACTTCTGCACCACAGGAGCTACACTCCATATATTTATATTCCAGGTGGTGAAACCAGAAGGGAATAAAAAAGAATTTAAAATAGTTTGAAATATAAAACAATAATTTATTTTACTTCATTTTACTTGTTAACGTTTGTAGCTAATGATGATTTCATGAAACTGCTTTTATAATTCAATACATTCAAATCTATAAAGCAAACAGTTACTACCATGGGCTTTTCAAATTCCACAAACTGTCTTATATAAACAAATTAGCTGTACATGCACGTTTCTTCAATAGGTTGCAACATTTGCAAACATGCTTTAAAATCCTTTAAAGCTGCATTATAGTGTACTTTGCCTTAGGCTTTTCAGATGAAACCTCTATACTTTCTTCAGAAACCTTAAAGAGAAAAATGTTTAAATGTTGAGCATAACTCTTTAAAAACTGCTGTTTGATAAATGTTTAAATATTACAAGAGAATGGCTCTAATTCTGAGTTTAAACCTTGAGCTAAGTATTGATAAACAGCACTCTGTGTAGAAGTGAACAACAGCAAAATAATATCACAAAATATGGTTTCACAAAAAAAAAAAAAACATATGTGCAGATGCTCTTGTGGGTCTCTTGCATTTTTTTTTAGGTAAAGAAAAGCACGGGTACCTTTTAATATGAATATAGTTTAAGCAAATTATCTGTGTAAGTATGGTTAATACATTTCTGATATTTAAACACTTCATGTAAAAGGTAACAAGTAAAAAAGTACAATCAGTATTCCAAAAAGCACTGCTAATATTGCCTTTGAAGGAGATGGGCAAGCTTCCTCTCCACCGCAGAATGGAGATCCTGGCACCCACGGCTGTAGAGTTCAGTATTTGAACTATAAACTTGGTGACTGTATCTTATATACAAAAATCTTGCCACATTGAACGAGGCATTGATTCCTACCCCACTGGTAGTGTTTTATGTACATAATTTAGCACTGGGGATTGATTATACAGTAGTCACTGACAGGAAGGAATTGTACACCCGCGTGCCATCCGGTGATTTTGTTCCATGGGTTAGCAGTTCTTGGATTGTCATCCAATTGTCAAATATTTTTTTATTTCTCTTCTTCATCATTTTTTTGTGGCTCAGTTCAATGATGTTCATCTCCTTCTTCTCCTCTGCACCTTGCTGCTCCTTTAAGCACTCTAACCTGCTCTGCATCATGAACTCCCGCCGCCTCCTCTGCTCCTTCGCTTTCACCAAGTGCTGCTTCCTCTCCTCCTTGCTCCAGTAACGGCCCATCTTCATCTCACTGATGGCATCATCATCCGTGGTCATCCCACTGCGCTCCTCCTTGATCTTTATGGCCCGTTCCCTCAGCAGCCTGTCCCTCACTGGCCTCTTGGTGATGTAGCGTGTCCCGTCGCTCCTGACCTTCACTTTCCACTCCATCCTGGGCTCGCTCTGGCCCGAGGCCAAGTCCTTGCACATACTCACCAGGCTCATCTGGCTCTGTGCATATTCCACAGCGGATTTCTGCTGGATCAGTTGCATGTAGCTCTGGTAGTGCTGGGCATGGGCAGGGATGTGAGCGTGTTTATAGGGAGAGTGGTGGTATGGGGACACGTAGGAGCCCGAGGGTTTCTGACCATGAGTGGGGCTTTTGCTGCCATCGCTGCCTTTTCTCTCCTTGCTCTCCAGCTGCTTGCCGAGATCAGGATCTTTAGCAGAGGCATGGCATTTACCAGCGCTGGATTCATGGCTTTCTGAGCCAGCAAACAAATTCTTTTGGGAGACATTATACGCCACTGTCCCCTCGTTACCTTGACAGTTAATGCCTTCTGCAGTTCTGCGCAGGGAATTGTCAGGGGAGATCTCCAGCGTGAGCGGAGTGCTGCGGCAGCTCTCGCCCGTGTTGTAGGCACTCGAGCTGTCCTTGTCGGACTTCTCGGGCAGCTCGGTGATGTCCGAGAGCTCGTGCCTGCGGACGTCAATGCTCGTGTTGTAGTTTCGGAAGCCGCTGTTGTGCAGCATCCAGGGCTCCCGGTACTGCTCCTTCAGCTGCTGCATTTTGTGGGCTCTCACGATGTTCAGGCACTCCAGCTCGATGTTGCGCAGCTCCTCGTTGAGCATCTCCAGCTCTCTGTCAACGCTCTCTTGGTCGCTTTTGCTCATCTCCAGGGTGCTGTTATGGAAATACAGGCTGTAGGGGTTGGCAGACTTCACCTGGCACTTCAGCTCCAGCAGCTCCCGGAACCGCTCGCACTCGTCCACGGGGATGCCGAGGAAGTCGACGTCGGTGCAGTCAGCTGAGATGAACGACTCATTGCTGAACTGCATGTCCCCACTTCCCAGGGTGTCATGGCTGTAGGTCAGCTTCTTCTGGCTGCCCAAAGTGTTGGAGGAGGTGGTGTGATCGTCCCCATTGTTCTCCTGCTCAGAGCTCTCATCGTTGCGAGTGCTGTCGTCCGTGCGCCCCACGCCACTGTCCTTCTCGTGCTGGTTGGACAAAATAGTGGCTGTGTCTGTGGTGCCTCCATCCTCCTCGTGCTTCTTCTAACAACAGAAAGAGCAGGACAGAAAGAAAAATTATTGCAAGCACATTACGTATTTCAAGGTGTTTATTTTTAAATAGTTCTCTTAACCTGTCACTTTTTACACTTTCAGTCTCTTATATGGAAAGAGTATTATTAAGAACTCAAGAGAAAAGGTGACCAAACCCACAGTCTGCTGTGGGTGTCCTTTTCAGAAGAACCTGAGGTCTGGGTTTCACCTATGCAGCAACACTGGTAGAAGTCACATTTTCAAAATGTTTCTTCTCCCACTTAGGGTGCACAACGCTATCCAGTTCTCCTGCAGTGCCAAAGTGAGAGCATGTCTCCTCAGAACATGGGGATGCCACAAAGGATGTAGAGTTCTAGAAAACTTCAGAAAAAATGTCTAGGCAAAAACTGAGGAATTGCTTTAATCATAGCAGAATGATGGAGAATATAAGCCTGTATCTGTGGCCCTACATAAAATCTGTAATGTAAAAACATCTTCTTTGCCTTTCTCCCCTTACATAGATCTTAGTTCAGTCATTTGCCTAAGCTCTCTACTTGAGTTTCTAGGTTTTGGAAGGCTGTTTCCAGTCTGTGCATGCACATCAAATAGGAGATATTCTGTAAGACAGCCCTCTGCCTGCTCTATCCACCATACACCCCGTACTTCTCTCAGTGACTACAGTGACAGGGGATTTCCAAGAATTGTGATCATGTTGTGGTAAGGGGAAAAGCACAAAAGGTACTATTTTAAAACATTTTGGTCCCCAAGATGAAGTTGTGGACAGTCATGTAATGTCTTGATTTTACAGAAAGTCCTTTTGGCTTGTCTTAGTGTCATTGAGACACCAAGTGTATTCAGCCAAGTTCAAGATTGGAATATTGAGTGCAGTGGGAAGTTTGACAGCCCTGCACACCAGAAGAGCAGTACCTGCTGAAGCATGCTGGCAGTAAATTGCATTGCCTGGTGGTGCTGTTCCTCTAACATGTCCATGTGCAAGTCATCCAGAAAATCATTTCTGTCATCATCCATCCATCCTTCATCCAGCTGTGTGAAAAGGGAGGGAAAAAACAAACCAATCGGTGTCAAAAGAATGAAGACTGACATAAATTACGGTTTTTCTTTGTGGACAGTGGTTGGGAAATCTCAGGAGATTCCTTCCTGTGCCAGTGCTGCTGTGTCCTGGGAAAGAGCCTGTCCTTGTGCTAAGTGCAGGTATTATTAACTGTGCTACCTCTCCCACAGCTGCCTCCATCTCCAACAGCAGGGTTTTATCTTCAACAGCCCTTTACATATGAACAGTCTTTTGATCCGAGGAAATACTTCTAAGAGTTGGGGCAGTCTTGGTTTGTGCACAACTTGATTAGGATGTATAAAAATACTCCAGAGCCCAAAGCTTGAACACCTCTTGTGAGGTAGCATCAAACAGTGGAAGGAAAATCTGGCTGGGGTCCGTAGGACATTTTTACTCCTATTTCCAATTATCCCCATGGGAAAGATCAGAAATATCCAGGCTAAGAGGACAGTGGTGATCCTGACCCTGCATCTCCAGGTGCTCTGGCAAGGGCTGCTCTCCCAGCACCAGGAGCAGAGACAGATCAAACAACGGTGCTCCGGGCTGTTTGTTCAACACCTTTGTTGTGCTAATCCCTGCTCTACAAAGGGATCTGGTTCAACCTTTTATTACAGCTGAGGAGGCTTCTTGACAGTATTCAAGTACTTTAAGAGATGGTATACGAAGTGCTGAATAATAGGTGTTTTAATGAATGAATAATCAATACCTATAGGAATTAGAGTTCAGCATGTTCTTCAAAACTGTGACTCAAAACCATTCATAATACCTTGCACTGATGTTTGTAATAGCACTGCAGCAAATATAAATCACCACACGTCTTAGAAATTGAACTTTAATATAAAATATGTATGTAAGTACCATGACTGCTGAATTCCATTATTTTAGACCATATATACATGTGCAGTCAAACGGTGTGTAATATGGTTTTAGGTAGATGGTAGATTTAGGCAGGTTAAACAATTTGAAAGAACTTCTTTCTACAAAACAGCAACTATTTTAAGACTCAAGTGATAGTTTTTTGTTGCTACTGTACCTGAATTTCTGGTCTTGCCACAAGTAAGGAGATATTCTTGCTCTCCTCGCTGGAGAGAAGTGCCACAGCTTCCTCTCGGTTCTGCACCTCGATGCCATTGATCTTTAAAGAAAAAACAACACCATGAAGTGTTTTCATGGGCACACCTGGATGCTGCTGTGCCGAGCTCCATGGAAATGCTTGGCTGGGTGGATCCATGCATACACCCCCAGCCTTGTGCAGAGAAGTGCTGAGCAAGTGTGGTGGTTTGGACACATGATGTTGTTCCATCCCCCTGCATGGCATGGGCAGAGCCTTGTTACGAGGGCAGGAAGTGGAATTCTGGGGTTTAGGGCACTTGGAGCACTTCCCACACGTACCTGGATAATGCGATCCCCTTCTCGGAGCCGCCCGTCTTTCGCAGCGATGCTGTTGGGATCAATCTGCAAATTAAGAGAACTCTGAGTGCTCTGCAGGTTTGGGAACTCAGTATTTACTTCCCCTTATTTCCTCAGTGGTGCATTTTAATGGAAGGTTTTAGATTTAGTTATGAGGTTCTTTCCCTAAACTGGTGCAAATAATTTGAAATGGATCTGCATGGTAAAAAAATGTTGATGTCTAAAATGCAACTTTTTTCATGGAAAGGGACAAAGAGAGACAAATGGGCCCCAGATGTTTGCAAATAAAAATGTGTGGTGTTTTTTATAATATATATCGTTTCAGGAATAATCAAGAACAAAAATTAAAGGGGGAATACATGAAAATACTCTGAAGGCCTCATTTAAAATGGAACATTGTTAATATAATGAAATTTGACTTCAGTGGGAGCAGGATTGCACTCAGTTTGGAGAAAAGGAAAATAATTAGATTTCTTCCAATTACTGCATTTTGGACTGCTTATCCAACATAGTACAAACAGAGGATGAATGTCTTAACTGCCCAACAATGCAGCTGGAAAGACAAATGGTATCTTATGGAAAGCAGCTCAATCTTACCTCACTCACATAAATACCCATGTCATCTTCATCATCTGTTCTGTAACAGACAGTGAGGCCAAGCTTGTCCTGGCTGTTCACTCTATGTAAATCCACTTCCTGAGGTTAAAAAAAAAAAAAAAAGAAAAATACATTGTCAGTGAGACAGGTGACTGATGGAAGCAATTTTTCAAATGCAATGAAAATATTTTGCTTAAGTGATATAGTGGATGTCTTTTCATTTCACTTGTAGACGAGGTTAACTTACTGAGCAAAACGTGATTATATGCACACAATCAATACCTGGGACATTTTTGACCCTTCAATCAATACAAAGTCATTTTCAAAATAGACCTTTTATTGATCTTAAGGAAGAAAAATTACCTATATTTCATGTAGTGGTAAGACTTCAAAGGCTAAAATACTTATAAAGTATGATTTCAATATTTGTCACAGCTGATACATATTTACTAATAAGCAGGGAAATTCTCTGGCTTTTCAGAAAAAACTATAATAATCTATTACTTTAAATGGTATAATTTTCATGAAGTCATCTAATAAATTTCTCAAAAGTGTGACTGAAGATCAATATATTGTCAGCAAAGCATTTGGTACTGGTAATAGAAATATAATAAGCATTTCAATATCTTGCAAGTGCTTGGCTTCAGCAGGTCATGGTGGTCTTGTTAATATTGGAGACATTTAACCCATTTTAAAAGTGTATGCTCTTCCTCGATGCTTTTTTTTCCACGAGGAATTCCTGAGGGTTATTTTTTTTTCCTTCTGTGTTTGCTGCTGCTGTGTGACGCTGGTGGTAGGGAGGATTATAAAATCCATGGAGATACCCCCAGGCTCTGGGATGTTCCTGACTGGTGAGCAGTGACCATTCCTGTAGCACCTTTCAGTCCTGCCCTCTTGCTTCTGAGGGATATCCTGGAGGTTTAACATGTTTAACCAACTTACTGTGACTGCTGTGCTGGTCCTGAGGATGCTGCCGTGGGAAGGAAGGATTTTGCTGCACAGACAGAGGTGTGAGAGCACCTGCAGTTGTGTTTTTATTTCCTCATGTGAGGGGAGTGAGTGAGGCTTGGCAAGGTCTTGCTCCTCCTCAGGCCAGGCAGGATGGAGGCAGCAAATCTGGGCTCTGTTGCCAAGGGAAAAGTGGGACCAGGCAAAGGGACACAGTGGGATCTGAGGCTGTCCCATGCCTAGGGCAGACCCTACACTGTGTGTTTGTGCTTGGACCCATCATTCCAGAGGAAAAGTCCTGATAACACAGCTCCTTATTTCTGACATCTCTGTTGCTGTGCCATTTGGAAGGGGCAAGACAATAAAACAAGCTGATATGAATAATTTATTGGTGTGTCTAGATGACAGCTGCCAAGATCAGCAATCTCATGTTATTTACTTGTCAACATGTGTAATTTCTTTTTTTTTTTCCCTTAAAGAAGCGTAGCTGTAAATGTCAGTGACATTTCAGCTGGTATTTAAGTGGTTTCAATCAATAGTATCCATGGTGAACTGCTGTGCTGTTCCCCCCTTCTTTTGTTACTTAAAGGTTTGAACACAATGCTTTAATAGCGGGGTTTTCTTCAGATTTCTAAAGCTTTGGAGCTTTCTAGAGAGGAGATGGAGATTCTTCACAAGGAAGATGAGACAAAGTGGATTAATTCTGATCTCAGCTGATCCTCGAGAATGCCACTGCAGTCAGTGGGTTTATCCTGCATTTAACCATGGAATGAACTGGGGATGAGGTGGGAATTTGTGGATTGAGCCTAACCCAGGCCTAGAACGATTCCCATATTCCCTGCATACTTTAACAAAAAGTTTCATTATCTTCAGGAATGTTTTTACGTACTTTATTGATTTGAAAATGTGGCAAGAAATTTGTGCAGTGGCTCATTCTACTGCTTGCCATACTGGTAGTGAAAAAATATATATATTATGTTAAAAAAAATCCCACAAAAACAGGAATATATGGTGACTTTGGCCATTGCTTTAATAGATCCTGTGTAACTACAAGCACTTGGAGTGGAAGGAAAGGAGGGAGTGAGCTCTTATTTTCATTCTTACTTGCCCCATGTTTTGACTAACAATAGGTATTTTTGCAACAGTGTAGGATTACAAAGGGTATCATAATTAAAAATAAAGTATGAGTTTAAATTGTACCATCTGAGATGTCACCTGTGATATACTGGAAGGTAATAAATTACCTGGTAAACTAAATAATTTTATATTTTAAAAGGAAAAGAGCTATCTGTTGTTTAAAAACATAGAAAGAAAGCAGCAAAAAAAAAGCTAGAGAAAAAAAATTTATAGAGCAGATGTTTAGAACCTGAATTTTTATGAGTAGTTAGTTGACAGACTTACTCTTGGGTACAATCCCTCTAGTCCTTGGTAGGAAGAGAGAAGTGGATTTGATGCTACCCAAATATGATAATTTTATGAACTTAAACATAGGAACAGCTGCTTTCTATGGGTCTTTGCATCAGTGAAGTTTTAATATAATCATAAAGGTTTGAAATATTTGAGAGATAAAAGTGTGCAATTCCAGTTGGAGTTGAAGAATCAACACCAGAGTCTTCAAAGCAAAGGTAATATTTTCCATATTCAGAGGCAAGTCTGTGTAATGCAGAGATACATGAAAGGGGAAAATAGAAAAGTGGGACCTGCAAGTACAGGTACTATGGCAGCCTGAGTAATTGTACCAGGAATTAATTAAGCAGAGGAATTAATATGGGCCTGGAGAACTTTAAAGGTGTAAGTTCCCCTGTTTGTAATGCCACAGGACTTGCCATTTCTTACAGTTCTGTCTCAGGGGCTGCATTCCTGGGCCGTGGAAGGGACACACTGAGGTTATTCCACACCCCCTCTGGATACACAGAAAGCAGCTGGCAGGCAGAGGTGCTATCCATGAAGTGCAGGAATGTTTGGGCTGGTTAATATGATAAATGTAAAAATTCCATCTGTGAGAATTTTTACACTCACAGATAATTCAAATCTGCTTCTTCAGATCAGGTAAAAGTGACATTTTGAGAGATGTTCAAAGGAGGATTTGGATGCTCTTTCAAAATAGTCTTTGCAAGAGAAGTGTCTGAAAGATTATTGGCTCCTCATCAAATGCAGAGCCAAGGAGGGCTCACAGAGCTGGTTGCTGAAATCCATCTGGCATTTGCAGCAAGACAAGAAGAAATGAACATGCCCTGTGACATTATACCTGCAACCACTCATCATAATGAGTTAGGAGCAAGTGATAATAGTAAATTAACCTCTATAAGCTTAGAAGATCCTTCATTTGCAGAGGATTATTGAATTATTGTACTGCTGATTTAGAATTATGGCCTGTCTGCAAATTTAAAAAAAATCAGAGTCCTTTCTCTAACAAGACAGAAATGAGCAGTAGAGATCTGAAGTGACAGCGATGGGTAAAAATAGTTCAGTCACTCAGAAAGCCTCATCCACAGCTTGCATGATAAGTGCTCTGTCCTTCTCCCTCTCTTTGTAAGATGTGGTGGGTTTTTTATCCTGTGCTGACCTCTGCCATATCTGACCAGCAGGGCCCCCTTTTTTGATGTTCCATTAATAGGTTTCATGGAAAAGAAAGTCAGGGAAATAAATATAAAGAACTATTTCCTTTTATACTGCACAAGGCCCTCTCGCTACGTTTTGGCAACTGACCCTGCCACCGCAGGAGGAAGAATCTTGCTCATGCATTCTTGACTTTGGAAAGTAATCTTTACATTTGTAGTTTCATATCAATGTGGTTTTCAACACAGGTAAATGGAAAAAAATCCCACCTCTTTGCTTTTCAAAGGAGAAAATACTATAAAACCAGATTTTCTTTCCAAAATCCTTTGCCCTAGAGAAGTAGAAATCTACCTGGAGGTTTCTCTGGCAGCCCAGCTCTGTGATGGGAATTCTCTGTCAGACCATAGAGGCTGGACCAGCATTAGTCAGCAGTGGTGCTGGGGAAGGCTGAAGAAAAGCGTTTCTCACCCTGATGAAAAGAGGTTTGGGATGCCTCACTACAGTAACTTGGAGGATGCCCAGGCTCTCTGCCAAGCAGATGGGCAGTGGTCCATGATTCAGACCTTTCTCACACAGCACGAGGTGTTGAGGCCAGGCTAAAACCCTCCACAGAGCCGAGGGAGAACAACCTTTCATTGCTGGCTTGTGAGCCAGATGAAATGTTTTACCACTTTTGCATTTGCTCCAAACAAAGAACATACAAATATTTGTGTTAGAAAGTACAGCTGTGAAGCTTTTCAAACCTTTACATATTCAATCACACTGCCTGAAGCAGGCCTGCTCGGGCTGCAGCTCTTTGTATTCAGAGACACAGCAATGCCTTGAGAAGCTCCTGATCAGTGCAGCTCCCTGCAGAGCTGGAGTTTTCATAGAGAAGAAATATATTCACATAAAAGATGCTTTGAAATGCTTTGCAAACCAGAATGGAATAAAAATTGCAGAGTGCCTGTGATGGAGCCTTCCAATTCCCATGTTCAGAGTCGCCTCTTGCCTCCCTTGCAAACAGATTATTGGAGAAGTAAAACAAAAGTTTCTGCCAAAGTAGAAAGTACAGCAAAGGGGAAGTTTGAAACCCTGATACTCAGCTTTTATTCATGGTTTCCTAAAAGAAGTGGAGTATTAATTTCAGATTTTGAAGCACAGATTTTGGTGCTCAGGGTGTTCATCTTTTGCTGATCAGCTGTTGTGGTTTTGTGCTGGGAACTCTGGGAGCTGTGCACTGGGTGGGCAAAAAGCTCTTTGAACGAATTTGGTGTCCTCCTTCAGTCTTTTGACATGAATGCTTCATTTCTATCCAAGACTGAGTGAGAGTATCAGAGGGAAATTTCTCAGCAGTAGCAAACATTTCATGTAATTTTCATCTCCAAGCTTCACTGACTCTCAACTAACCACTCAGTTGAGTTCAGTTCTTTTCTTGGAAAGAAAGACCTACATGCAAGTTGCATATTGGGAAGGGTGAAGACAGAAAGTCAAATGGGAGGGAACAGGCCCCTTTTTGAATGTAGAATGTTCTCCTTTGTAATGTGAGAAAGTTCCACGGAAAGAGCCCTCGTTTGGGCTGTGTCTGACAGCTGGACAGACTTGTCTGAATAAACATATTAATGCATAACACTGCTGGGGAACCCTGGAGTGACATTATTCTTCCTTTATGAGCCTGAAATGACTTCTAGCTGGGCCTCAATGAAGAATGAATGCACTTTTAATTTATAATAAAATAGGAGTTCACGATTTAGTTCCTCTTTACTCGTGGCATGTAAACTTCAAAAGAAAACAAATGGTATTTATTTATTTTTGTAGTAGAGAATATATGGCAGTTACCTCTGAGTCATCAATTCTAAGACAAATGTTGAGAGAGAAAACCAAGAAAACAATTTTGGCACCTCAGCAATACTGCCAGCATAAATTCCTTCCTATGGATATTTACATTGGAGGTTTGCTGTGAACTTGGCTATTTCACCTTTTTTGTCTTGTTTACTTGTTACAAATCACTAACCAGTCAGTTATAGACTATAAAAGTTTAGATGAGGAGCTTCTGATTTAAATTCAAAGCACATTTTATAGACATAGAAACCCAGAAGGCTGACTTGATGGCTTTCTTACTTTCAACATTCCTGCTGCAGTCAATGAAACAGTGCCTTTGTGGTCTTTTAAAACATATCTATCAAAAGGCAAACAAAAAAGCAACCAGCCAGTTGAGTCCCTGTTAGCACTTTGACCTTACCATTGATCATAGTCTTTACAATTTGAACAGGAATCTTTAGTGGTTTTTAAGGAAATACTATTAGGCTACAGCGACTTTCCTAACGTTCATCTGCCTGTGTTACTGAGCTGATCACCTTTTGCCATCAAGTACTATATCAATGTCAAAATTATTAATGTTGTGGTTTAAGGCATATTGAGGTTTGGCTACTGGAGTGCGTGTGTTTAAACTGTTTTCAGCTCAACTGGTTGACCTTCTGATGGAAGCATTATAATTTATCCACAATATTAGATTTCCTAAAAAGTAGATTTTGGAAAGATAGTGGTAGAAAATACCAATTTGTTCTACATTTTTCTTTGAGACTGAAATCTATATTGTATTTGTTTTTATTTAAGAGAAGAAAAAAGGCCCTTGTTTGAAAAGTAAGGCCTTGAAGTCTCCTAAGTAGCATTTGTTTTACTGGCACTTTGATTTTATCCTGCCTTTGATTTACGTTTGTATACAGAGATGAATTGCTACCAGATCTGCAGAATTTGGGAACGCCTTGCGAACTTTTTATGGGGTTTTAGTCCTTGATCCTGCAAACACTTTTATAGAAGGAAACAACCCCATGCTCACAGAACGACTGAACTCTGCTCCCACTGAAGCTGTTGATAAATCTACCACTGATTTAAGCAGAGCTTCAGGCAACTCAGCACTGCTTGCTTTGACAAATAAGTGTTAGTAGGACCAGGATCTAAGAAATCAGAAGTGCAAGCTAGCTAAGGGTATAAAATATTTTCTTACTGAAAATCTTGGATGGATCAGCTGTGTCAGACATTGCTGGCAGTATTTGGAACTATTGGGATACTTTGCTACTATTTATTACAAAATAATTAAAACCACTTCACTGGGTCAGTATTGCTTAAGTATCTTGCAGAGCCCCACAATTTATGTGCTGCACTTTGAATGCTTTGGGAGCAGGTTATTAAAATTAGGAATGAGAAAACTGAAGATGAACTTCTGATGGGATATACAAGCACTAAAACCAAAAGTGATTTTTAAAGATTTGGCGGGGAAATGGACTTTCATACCTTCATGACTGGTTCAACTTTTATTATCTGTAATTTCATATGTATACATATGTCACTTAAGTAATGAAAAAGGGAGGAACAGTTTAGTATAGTGGCAAATCTATCCTGGTCTTGTCTTGTAAACTTAACATACTTCTGAACGGAATGATCAAGAACATCTGTTTCTCAGCCAGGGAATATTTAAGGGAAACTCACACATTTTTACTGTGGTTATGTAGAACAGGTCCTGCCACTCAGCAAAGCTTTCCAGATTTTCAGAAAGCCTAAATCACCACACTTACACAATTTAATTATAGGAATCAATGACTTCGTTATTTATGTTCATTTGTTAGCTGAAGATCATCAGTGCCTGGCTCACAGTTCAGAGGACTGATAAAGGTATCAGCAACTAGTGAACAATGTTATCACAAATATCTGCTTTGAAAAGTCTTTTCACTGTATACAATTCAAAGACCTTGAGGTGTGCAAGGAAATGAAATAGTTGCTCAGATTAAGTACCTCTAATTCCAACTCATCCCGGTCCATTTCTTGATGAATTCCTCCCATGTAGTCATTTGGGTCATAGTATTCATGCACGGATGGATGGCTGGAAAAAAAAGGTATTTTTTAGGGCAGCACTCAGGACTTTAGTGGAACTTGTTAATGCATTCCAAGCTTGTAGGGAGATGATGGACTAACCCCCACACTGAGGAGCTGCATGTGGTTAATTCTATAAGCTACACCACTTACCCTAGTAAGTGTTTTAAATGAAAATTCCATGTATTTGTAGGAGGACAGCCTGCTGCTTTTTACTGCTTGAGCTCTCCCACACTTCCACTGCCTATACTTTGGAAGTTGTAAGCAGAGTAATGCTCTTGTGAACACTGTGCTGGATAGTTTTATCTGCAGTGAAAGTAAACTCCCTTTAATTCTCTGTTAACTAGATACATGTCTGAGGCTATTTATGTAACAGCATCTGCTAATTGGCTAAGATAGTCAAGTTGTTAGAGGCAGGCGAGATTTATCTGAATGGAATTGGGAGAAGTGAGGGAAACTAGGAAAAAATGACTCTGCTTTTACATGCTGGCTGACAGCACAGCCAGAGAGCTGAGTGTGGGCCATCGCATGAGAAGGGCTGCGAGGGAACACCAACACCTCCAGCTCAGAGGAAGGGCACTGGTGATGCAGCAGCTGGGATCTGTCTAATGATTAAGGAACAATATGAAGTTGATAGGGCTGAGCTGGAATAATGCAGACATGTTGTAACCTAAATTATAGAATGATAGGATTATGGAATAGTTCAGGGTGGAAGGCACCTTAATCTCATTCCACCCCTGCCATGGGCAGGGACACCTTCCACTGTCCTAGGTTGCTCCAACCTGCTTTGGACACTTCCAGGGATGGGGCAGCCACAGCTTCTCTGGGTAACCTGTGCCAGGGCTTCACCACCCTCACAGGGACAAGTTCTTCCTAAATGATTCATCAGGAATTAATCTTTGCCGTTTTCTTAGTGTAACTGGTTTTGTAGTTGGCAAGTCAGAGGTACTGCAAGCTCCTCCTGCAGATGAGGTTGGGAGTGTGCAGTGTCGAGGCTCTAGGAATAATCATGTCCTCTCCACAGGCTCCAAGCCCTGCTGTCTGCTCACTGAAAGCTCAAAGCTACAGCCTCTTGTCAAGTATTTCCACTAAATCGTGCTGCTGTGCTTGAATTTTCAATGGGCTGGGAATAGGTGGCTCTGTTGGAATATCTGCTGGAACCATCCTTCAAGCATCAGCAGAGAGAACCATGAGAGGAATAAACATTGCACACAGAATGGTCCTGGCTCAATGTGTGAAAGTCAATGTGCTGTGAAAGTCGCTCAGGAGCAGTGCAGGATCAGTGCCTGCTTGTAGCCAAACCCTATTTCCCAGGAGTGCTGGCAGGGATGTCTGGAGAGGTGCACTGGGGGTGTGTGCACGCCAGTCCTGCCTCTCACCGTGTGCAGCTCACCTCAAACCCAGGAACTGCTGTGGCTTGACCAGATCAGTCTCTCACACACAGCAACTGAGAGGGTCAGAATCCTTTCTATTCCCTGTTCCCTGTGGAGATGTGTGGCAGGATGACAGGCAATCTGCAGGGGCTCCTTGGGGAGCTGTTTTCCTCTCGAACAGCATGTGAGGGCGGGGGGTGTGTGCGCCAGGAGATAATTGTCATTTGTATTTGTAAGTACAAAAGCATCAAATTACCATTAACAATAATTAAAATTTGATTCTAAAACATCCATGACAACACTGGTAAGTAATTTTAGCCCTAGAAAATAACTTATTCGAGTAACAGCGCTGCAGGGTTATAATAAAGTAATTAATACACTGGAACAGAATGTAGCAGCTCTTAGCATTACACAATTTATGGCAGCCATAAAAAACAAAGTTAAAACATAAGCAACCCAAAGAGGCAGTGAGAGGAATTACAAAATGCAGTAACTTTATCCATCAAATGCCAGCAAAAAAAAAGAGTTTTATGAGGCCGTGTTGTGACTCAGTGGCATTACTCATGTGAGTAATGTCTTGCTAATGTGTAGGAAAAATGAAAATGCGGTGACTTATGGCTCAGTGGTGGATGAATCCTGGCTACTTCTGGGATTACATGTTTACCAGCAAGTGAAGGTGAGGTTCTGAACTACTTGTAACGTGCCACGTTACAAGGATTTTTGAGGCTCAGCAAAGCATTACTTACTCTTCAGGCAAGAGGTAGGGGTCCAGCACGGGGATGGGTGGGGTGGGCGAGCCCATCTTGCTGAGGGCCATGATGTGCTCGAAGGTGATGTCGGTCTGGGTGGCCACATCCACCAGCTGCGGCTCGTGGGCCGGGGCGAAGGCCTTGGCGCGCGGGGCCCTCCTCAGCACCTGCACCACGATGGGCTCCTTGGCTGTTTTGAATGCTTCCACCGCCTGCTCATGGGTGGCTTTGGATAAATCCTTCCCATTGACCTGCGGGGAGAAAGCAGCAGAGCCATCAGGGACCCATCTCAGCTTCCAGCCATCCCAAGGAACGAGCAGCCAGTGCCAGGAACGAGCCCGGCAATCTTGTTCCTCTCTCATTTTCCCCTCTTGCTACAGTAACTTCACAAATCCTCCGCTCTGCTTTGTATTTTGGTAAGATTTTATTGGGCTTGCTCTTTGAGGTGAAGTACAAACCAGCATCCCGTTTGTTTCTTGCAGATTAGAAATCCCTCAGCCCTTGTTCAAACACAACAAGTTATTGATTCCCCCCCAGTTTTTCTAGTTTTCGTTTGCTTTTTAGACTCCTCACCTTTTTGCTGAACAAAACTGAAACTACAAAAGTATGTGTTTGTGTCTGATAAACAATTTTTCAGATGAAACATGATGGTGGTACTCAGTCACTGCAATAAAAAACTCCATTTAGAGTAGTGGACAGAAATAACACTAGACATGCCAGGCCATGGAACTGGGGGGGCTGAGAAGAGAATTTACACACTGCACTAAGTACACACTGTAATGCCATGTTTAGTCACATTAAAATAAGTGGGCCACCTGAGTGAGAACATTACTCAGCACAATAACTGAATTTAGCCCATGCTTAACATATTGCCCGAGGCAAAAAGCTGGCTGATATAAAGAGGGTTAACTCTAGTGCAGAATAGATTGAAAGGGCTAAATTCCTGCTGAATTACCTTGTGCACATAACCCTTTTTCTGCTGTCATCTTGGGTTTACCTTAGAGAGGTGATGACACCAGGATTTTAGTGAAGCCAGCTGAGATGGAAGGTGCTAGCATGACATTTACATTACATGAACACTTGCACTGCACACGACTGCTCCCAGTAATGCACAGCGTGTAAAGTTTGGCCTGGTCAAATTAAATACCATTAACTCACCCAATTGAGCAGATTACTTTAAAACAGTTTGTACGGCTGTAAAATTAGGTTCAGCGTAATGTTTTCTCTGGAAAAAGGAAATGCTGATTATGGCTTGAGTTTTATTATTTGCTGCAAATTAAATGTTGCACATTTTACTGTGTGCATCCTAATTTTTTTTTTTTTGTACAACTAAACCCAACAAGCAATCAAAATAAAATAATCTAAATTGTAGCATGTAGTGTTTTTCAGAAATGTTCTCAGAATAACTCTTGAGCAGGAAACTATTTATGTGAGATCCTTTCTCCATCTTTATAGTAAAACTGGTAAAATCCTGCAAAGGACAAATTTCCAGTTCATTCCCAAATGCTGTAATGAACCTGGATCACAGACAGTTTAGTACAGGCTTGCATTTTAATTTAGGTTCCTTAGGACACTTTTATTTCTGCAAATCCATGGCCTGGCATCCTCTTTGTGCTTTCCTATGCAATTGTTACATAAATAATCATAACCTCAAGGACAGTTTGATGTCATGCAGGGAACAGGTGGTGGCTGGACTGTATCATAAATTGTTACTACAGGAATTATTTCCAAGTAGTTTCCTGACTATGTTGTCTGCAAGCTGATAATGCCATGAAAAAGAGAAGGTGCTGCACAGTCAGGAAGAAGGACATGGGATCAGATTTTAGAACTGGGGTGATGAGCCAGCTGAATTTTAATATAAAACCTCTCCTGCTGTAGAGGGACCTTGTACAGAAAAGGTTTGTGACTTTCTGGTATTCAGCTTTCAGTTGGTAAATTGGTAACTCTACAAGCAGAACTATATTTGATGTGTATACAATTTTAAACCATGGGTTTGATAAGATGGCAATGATTATAGTGAAATGAAAGTATAAGTCACTGTACTGCTGTTATTATGGGTTCCTTAACCCACTTCAAAGATATGGTTAGGGATTTTGTCTTTAGAAGTTAGTATTTCTATGAACTGTGGCAGCACCCACATCATATTAGGCAAACAATTCTCTGGACAGTAGCTGTTCACATGATGAATGGTTTTGGGGTCGGTCTGTGGATCCCTTACAAGAGACTGATTCCTCAACCCCAGCTGAGTGAAATCCTTTTAGCTCTGCAGGTTCCTGTTCTGATCAGCAGCCTTGGCCACTGTGCCGGACACTGATCTGTGAGACGTGGTCAGAACTGCACTAACAAATGATGAAAGAATATGCAATGATGCAAAAATATGCTTTAAAGTGATTTACAGCAGGGAATTACATTTCTGAATCTGGTTCCTAAAAAGCCTGCAGTGACTGCAATAATATGGGGTAAATAATGAACAGTGAATAGTTTGTAATTACTTTTTTTTTTTTTAAAGTATTTCCCATCTCAGCACAGCAATAATATCATTTTCCATTAAAGAAAAGTGAGGATGGACATGCTAAATATTTGGATAATAAAAAGCAGTAATTCCCAAGTTTGCTTATGCATAACAGAGATAAATTGCTTTTTGGTCTAGAAAAAGTAGCAGGTATTGTTATTTTATTTTTAGTAGCACAAAAATGATGCAGAAGAGAAATGAACTGGGATGATCTCAATGGCCTGATTTCTGGTGTCTGTGCAGAGTCAGTACTTGTGGCTAATCCTGAGCCTAGCAAATAGGTGATACTAACGTGGTTAGTTTCTATCTGGAGAATTTGTCACAACTGACAAATAATTATTCCCAGTGTTTAAAAGCCAATAAACACATAATAAAATAAATAAATCAATCTGTATGGCTTTGCTTTGTTAAAAAAAAAAGGGAGGGGGGGCTTATATTCATAGACTTTATTCCTAATGCTGCTGAATTTTGCTCAGCGGTTTTTTTCCTTCTAAACAGTTCCATCTGAAATAACACAGGGGAAAAAAATCCAGGCTTGAGAAGACTGCCAAAAACGACAAATATGCATAATTTCTTAGGAACATGCCATGTGACAGAGACAATGGGATCTTTCATGGCACAAAAGATGGATAAATTAGCTTGTCTGAAAGGGTGAAATGCTTAGCTTTTGGACCTTCTTAGCACTGGAGATATACTGAATATGGAGAAAGCTGTAGATAAAGTGCAGTGACTGGAGTCAAACTGAGCTGAATGGACTTGGATGAAATTCGTGGTGCAGCCAGATAGTGGGTTTAGCCACTGCATGAGGGAGGGACACAAATACACTGAATTAAGACCAGACAGTAAATAAGGAAGGGATGCTTGAATTTCATCGTATTTTTTAATAGAAGCTATACAGTGATTACAAAATAGAAGAGCATTTATAGTATTTTATTTTATAGTTTGTACTCTATGTTATATTCTTCTGCACTGAAGTAGGCTGGAGAGAGGACCCCACCTAAAATCTACATTGTAGAGGCAGCAAGAAACCCGTGGATAAAAATGGCCTAATCCTGTCTGTGAGGTCTGTGTCTCCTTGGAGTTTCAGTACTCAGAATGAAAATAAAATAGTCACTTGAGCTTGATTTGATGCTTACTGGAGCCAAGGGGTGTTTTGCTTTTGCAATGCCTCAGTTCAGGCTCTGACTGAGAGAGGACATTAACAGCAAAGCAAGAAGTTATGAAGCCAAGTGTGCCATCAGCATTCCATGGCCAAACTGAGATAATGGAAAGGAAAATGCTGTCAATTAAGGTAGAAGTGATGTATATTTGTAATTGAGAAAAAGAGAGATGATGCCCAAAGGCAGAACAGGGGGAGGCCATGGCACAAATCCAAACGGGGTGATCCCAGCAAACGAATAGATGGAAAGGATGTCTTAAACCCTCATTTTGATCAGGGAGCTCTCATCAATTCCTATTTCCAAGATGTAAATGGTCAGGAAAATAAGCAGGAATTAATGAAAAGAAGGAAAGAAAAAACCCCCAGTATGCTTCTCTGGCCCCAAATGGAAGAAGCAGAACTTCACTGAGGAACCCTAAACATCAGGTGGAATTGCTGAGGAACATCCCATGATAACTTAGGAGGTGTGAATGCAACAAATATGTGCATATAGTTTGAGATCAAACTCCTAAAAGCCATGAAAAAGGCTGGAAAAGTTTGAGTGCTACTTTGGAGATAACAGGGTAAAAACAAGCAGTAGGACCTTGACAGGTGTAGTGCTGGTAAGACCCAAGTGCCTTCCTGAGTCTGTTCTCAAATCTCTCTCAACTGGTAGCTACACATTAAGCAGAAAGAACGAATAAATCAGTGATGAATTGTGACCAGTGATGTTCTCAACAAGGAGAAAAGTGAAAAAAAAAAAAAAAACAACAGGAAAAACCTCATTTCTCTTTAGGCTTGTGAAGAATTTGCTCTGCCTCACCAGGACATGGCTTTCCATATAATTTTCCAGTGCTGTGAGTGTGTAAGGTATTGGATATACAATGGCTTCTCTCTGTTGGAGGTGTGCAAGGCATTTGGCATCCTTCCTGTTGAAATCCCCTTTCTCTATTAATTCTGGATATGTCACAGTGAAATACCTTTTGCAAGGACAGATTTTCTCATGTTTTTATACTTTATATAGGTGCTTTTACTTTAACACTTACTCTACTGAGAGGTTGGGGATCCTCCAGCGATTCCTGAGCCAAGTGCCACTGTTTAGATGCTAATTTCCTGAGGTTAGAATTGGCACAGGGTCCAGAGGCTGGAGCCTTCCAGCCTTCACACTGTGAGGACAAGGCTGGACCTCCTGTGCAAGGCAATGGGAGTTTGCAGCCAAGGCTGGGATGACAGAATTGTTCTCAGTTACTAGAAAACACATTCTTAGTTTCGTTTGAGGTATGAGGCAGGATAGTACATGGCTGCACTATTACATAAATGTCATTTTATCAATAGCTGCTGTTTAATTATTGAGCAAGGTGATTTACATGCTTTATTTCCCTGGGTGGGAAGACAAGACTAATTAATTACCACTTTTTAATGACAGACATAAATCAGAGGCTTTCAGGTATATCAAAATATGTTACTTGTTTACAAGTGGACAACATTTCCTCCTGGTTGCCACTGATTCTTATTTTCTTTTCCTTCTGATACAGTGCTTATGGAAACTCCAGTAGTGTTGGTTTCTCTTTCCCTGTGGGAGCAGAATTAACACACCTGGGTTCTCTACCTGAGAAGGTTGTCCCTGGAGCTGGTTCCCAGTTTCCCACTTGCAGCCACAGCAGGAGCACAAACAGGAGCCCCTGGGAGCCCTGAGAGGGGACATTGGGACAGGGCTGTCCTAGGACAGGGCTGGCAGAAGGAAAGTGGGGAGCATCTCAGAGAACGGAGGAGTTCAGCACTCAGGCATGAGCAAACATCATCTGCACTAGCACAGATGAAGTGATTTTGGGCACTGGTGGAAGCAATTACTGAAAGGTTGAGAAAGCCAGAAAATCCCTGTGCAGAACATTTTAGTTATAATTATTTTGCACTTTATTTTTGCTTCAATAGTGTGAAACATTGTTTTCTGCATGTTGGGAGCACACAGCAGAAGCCAGAAGGGTTTCAGTAAAAGAAAATTATTTTTTCCCATCAATTTAGACTGATTTCTGCAGGTTTAATGCCATGAATGATAAACATTTGTATGCATTGTACAGCTTCTTGGCTCTTCTATGCCTCACAAATGTCACAGAGAAAAAAACTTCTTTTGCCTAAGAATGAGTAAGCAGCTTTTCTTTGTAGAAATTCATGCAAATCCTTGGGAAGTGCACTATAAAAATGCTAGTTCTGTTAGACTACAGACGTCTCTGCTCCCTTTAAATGCTCTCTATGGTCTGATTCACTTCTTTAGCAAGTTCTTAAAGAGTCTGCATACTAAGAAAAAGCAGCACAACTTTAAAGATTTTTATGGAAGCAAGAGCAGCAAAAAGCCTATTTTATAACCCCCCTTTTCCTCAGGAATTGGAGAAAAAAGGTTCAAAATATAGGTTAATTCTTCTTGCAGCTCCATCTAATCCCTCTTTTATTTCCCTGATATGTACAGTCTCCCTCTTTTTCAAAACCCCAGAATTATATTGTTTAGTAATAGACTGTTTCCATGTGTGTGCATTTCCCTTCTGCCTTGTGAGCCATCCATGACAAAACAGTTCAGACCAAGGAAAAATTCTTTTACTTAAGAGCACAGAATACATTTGTTCTCCAAACCGTTAACTTGCAAATGGAAAATCTTGGGAGAAAGACCCTGGAAATAAAGGAATTTTTATTTTGCTGGTAATTAGCACATTTACGTATTACCAAGGCAGTGCCAGGACTGTCTGTAGCATACTAAGATGCTCTTGGTTGGGTTCTCAGGCTCTGCTCCTGTGGATCACAACTCAAAACAAAACCACAGGGAATTTTATCATTTGCTTCAATGAAAACAGAGCAATGCTGGGGCTTCTGAGACTCTTGGACTTTCACCCTAAGTAAAGTTTATTCAGAGCCCTTTTTTTCTTAAATATGCATTCATTATGTTAAATGACTTTATATCAGGGCAGAAATGCTTTTCCTTTTTTCTAAGTGATCTTTTGTGTATCTTTTCATGGCTTAATAACCCAGGTCCATCTAAAATACAGCCAAAAGTTTACAGGCCTCCCCCTTTAATGCCTCTCTCTGCCATTTCTGCATCGTGACCCAGAGGGGGCCAATCAATGGGATCTCTGAGTGAGGTACAAATGAGCCATAAATAATCATGAATTACTAATGACTGGGATTCAGCAAGTGTAATTACCCGTTTTCTCACATCCTCTGCTTTGTCCACCTCTAGCACTGCACCTCTACTGTGGCTCCTTGGGAAATGCTCTTGCCCTTCCCACATGTGCTTTTCCCAAGAGGCAAACCCTGTGTCTATGTATTCACCTAGTACAGTAAAATACAGATTTTTATGAATTAAACCTTTTAAAAGACTGTGTATTCTCTATTTATGTTTAAAATAACACACAATGAGAGTGAACAGCACGAAGAAGGTTAATCTGTTTAGTTGAGCGTGCAATGTTACGTGGGTTCAAGCTGAATTTGAGCAGCACAAGAAACCAAGTCTTGTACTGAATCAGACCAAAGGTCTCTGTAGGGCAGCACCTTTCTCCCACAGAAAAAGGGAATGGTCAAAGACTAAGATTTGGTGGAGGGAGCTTTCCTCTGCTATGGCCTTCCAGCACTTACACTTTGATAAGGCAATATTTAATACTATGCCTCAATTAAAATCAAAGTAGTACAAGTTTCTGGCATCCAGACCAGGATTTCAAACAATACTGATATTTTAGTAGCAAATCAGACCATGCAAGCACACAGCAAAAGCCAGTGCTGCCTCTGGAGACCTGCTCCAAGCAAACAGACAAAAGGAATCTCGTACAGATGCAAAGATGAAACACAGAACAAGTGAGTGATCTGCCTGAGGTCACACCAGAGCACAGCACAACTGAAACCTCACATCCCATCTCCCAGACATGTTTAAGATCATTCTAATTCCCAGCATCCCATTTTTACACTGTTCATTGTTTGTAGTTTTTAAGTCCATTTTCCACTCCCTCCCTTCTTCCACAAATGCCTCAGTGATGCAGGACGGGGAAAGAGCAATTTTGGACAGCTCTGAAGATCACCTGTGTTAAAGAGGGTTATTGAAGCTGGTTCCAAGAAAAGATAGAAAGAACACCCAGTGCTGCTCTGTGGGAGCCCAGTGACAGATCCCAGTGGGTTTGTCAGTGAGAGGCGTGGCTGCTTTAGCAGCTTTGTCACCGTGGACCTTCCACAAGCAGAAGTGAAGTGGGCAAAGAAAACGAACCTCAGAAGGGATCGTGTAGGCAGGAGTCCCACCACCACCCCCCTCCACCCTTGCAGTCTGTGCTGCCATGGCCATGAGTTCTCATAGTGTGACATTGATAAAAACACCTTCATTTTCCTTTGCTTTTGGCTAAAACTGATGGCAGTCACACAGATGCATCAGGTCAGATAGAAGAGCTTCTGCTGCACTCTGAAGCAGCTCTGCCAAATTTAAAAATTCTCATCAGCTGTGATCTTCCACCATATGAATAATTGCTTTCTCTAAAATGATGTTTTCACTTTGCGGGAATGTACAGGATATTGGTTTAAAGTTGCAAAAACCGCTCTTTTTGCACTTCCATTTGTAGTTTTTGTTATTATTTGGGATGATTTTGATATATTAGTGCCCAGTTCCTATGCCAGTGGACAACGTGTCCAATCACCTCCACGTCCCTATCCAGGATTATCCCTGTATGGACACAAGGAAGAAAACACAGCCATGATTCTGATCATTTGTGTTTTGGATGGAGGCATCTGGCTTTTTGCCTGTGGATATTCAGTGTTAATAGGAAGTTTTTCTTCAATTGTCACTGCTTAAAGTATTGAGTATTGTAGTATTTAATGTTTATGTATATTTGATATTACTTATTCTGCCCCTCTCCTGTCAAATCCCTGACTTGCCACCAAGTTCTGGAGGGCCACTTGGATCTGCTTCCCTTTACCCACCAAATCTCTGCAAGGACTAATCCCAGTGTTTGTGTAACTGCAGAGTTGTCCTGTCCCAGTGAAAATGAAGCCTGACCTTTTGTTCCATTCTTAATGAACACAACAAAACGCATTTATTGAATCTGCACTTTTTCATTACTCCATATGTTTCCTTTTTTCCCAGCCCATGTCTGACATGTGACAGTAAAGCACAGAGTGACTGTCCCCTAGTGCCTTCTCCCTTGTGACTTCCTGCCACCTGCTTCATAGCATTGAACAGATGTATAAGTGTAGAGCATCACAAAACTCATCCCTTCGATCATCCACCATTTAAAAAAAATCCTAATAAATCTATGCTATGGCTGAGCATTTTATCTGCCCACTGTAAAGATGAAAGGCACTGTAGATTTTAGGAAGATTATGCAGCAGTGAGACATTTCATGTGCAGAGAAGGTCAAATTATGCATTTATATCACAGGTGACCATTAGGCATTTGTTTATTTCATATGGCATCTTGTTTATGTTCCTTTAATGGCCAAAATATTCCTCTAACTTTACAATAAAGAATATCTTCCAGAGAAATCCTAACAGAGGCATTGCATTATTCATCATCAAGTGAAGAGGAAAATTTCAATTGCCAGTTTCTGGTAAATGTCTAATTAGGAAAGGGGACTTGTGAGCCACAGACAGGCGCCACGATCATTAAAGGGCAGTTTTCTGAAGATTATGAGTCTCCAGTCTGTCAAGCAGAGTTTTTCTACAGCTGAACTAATTCTGCAGTAGAAAACCCTGTCTAGAACAAAGCCCTTGGAATTAACATCTTGTTTAAGCAAACACATGCCTACTTTGAAGTAAGTGTGATAGGTTCACAACTGTTATTGAGGTCAAGTTTAATGGTAGTGAAGTGACAGAATCGGACTTCAGTGTTAGTGTTAATTTCAGCTGCAGCATAGGCTGTATGTACAGAGCACTTGAAGCCATACACTGTATTTCAAGTAGAGCAGTTCCCCATAATTGGCACCACCACTTTGGTCTTAACATGGAAAACTACTGAAATGTAAAACAACTAATTCTCTGGCTGCCCAATTAAATTTGAGGGTGTGAAAAGCATATGTACAGAGGTAATTATTTCTGTTTTCCAAATCTTACAGTTTTGATTAGATTTTTTTTTTTTTTTTTGAGCTGAATGTTTATTTTGGCAAGCTTTGCTTTGGCCCTGCTTTAGGATAACCTCATTGCTCAGTAGGTTTAAGTCTAGTTAGACTGTTTCCTTGAATTAGGCTTTCTTACTGATTGATTACTTTAGTCTCATTTTCTCAGGCCTGAACGTGTGAATGGAATTCTGATGGTGAAGGGAGCTGCCCTGGTGATTAGCTCAGTGCAGCGGGGTTTGTGTGAGAGTTCTGCTGGAGGAGAGTCCCCCACAAGCAATGCCACTGGAAGTTGCCAATGGAAAACACTGTTGGCTTGTTCCTCATCACTGCTGACCTCTCATTAGCACAGAATTTGTGTGGGACCTTGGTGCTTATATAACCTTGCCCACAGAGCATCTCAGTCTGGTTTAAAACACAAATCCAACTTGCCCACTGTTGTGTTATACCAACACTGTCATTTTTCTGTGTCTCGGGGATGTGCCAGGCCAGGAGCATGTGAGAGAGGCTTTCACGTTTCTGCCACGCCGAAAGATCATGGCAACAACTGTTTATTTATATATGAACTTTGGTATTCGTGAGAGGTGCCAGCTCAACAACCACGGAGCAGAATCTTCTGACCTCGGCTCAGCTGAACCAAGGGCAGTGGCAACATGAGCTTGTTTCCTGCTAGCCTGTCCTTACCCTGGAGGGACAGCCTGGAGGAAGGGGCTGGGCTCTGTGCTCACTTATCTCAGGGTTTCTCAGCTGAAAGTGCCAGTTTTGATGGGCTGTTCCTATGGTATCTTCCCACTGCCAGCACCAGGTGAATTCTGTCATCTTAAATTGCAGGGAACAGTTTTGAGCACTGCCCATGCAAGTTAGAGTCACCTGTGGTTTAAAGTTCTATGTTGATATCCTTGGAAATTCTTCCAGTGGAAGGTGTCCCTGCCCATGGCAGTAGGGTTGGAACTACAAGATCTCTTTAAGGTCGCTTCCAACCAAAACCATTCTGTGATGCCGTGAGGATTCCATAAAACACTGTGTCCCTTTAGGAAAAGATTTCACTGTGTGTTTACTTCCCATACTGTGGGCAATGTGTGCTGAGTGTGAAACAGGTGCTGAGAAAGTTCCATAAATTGCAGGCTTAATCTTATTTTACTTCATTTTACAAACTCAAAAGCTCTACTTCAGATGACTCATTCTTCTCTAAGTTTCCTCCAACGGAGTTTACTTTTAGTCCCCTAGGAATTTTCATACAAAGGGAAAAGCCCTTATTTCTGTTATTGTTTATGTAGGAGTTGATAACATTGAGAAAAGCACATCGAAAACCTGGTGTAAAACACCCTCCCGATTTTCTGGTTTTCTTTCTTCCCCCTTCTTCCTCCATTTTCACGACTTTTAATCTTCTGAAGGAGATTTTCATTTGACCAGACACCCAAAAATCTAACAGTATGTATCACTTCATTTCATATACTGTATTCAACTGGGAAGTAAACCTTGGGATACATCTAAGATAGAATATGCAGCCCATTGCTGCCACGCTCATCACTGGTGACACTGCTCTGCATCAAGGCTCCAAGCTGCCACAGTCCCCTTTGTGTTTGTACCACAAAGCATTGATATGCACAGCTACAACAGACTCTAATGACGAGGTGTCTTAATTTGGTTTTTATTATGTGATTAAAGGTACAATAAGGTAAGTGCTCAACAAGAGGGAAGACCATTGTTCTGCATCATTAAGCTCACAGCAGCCCAAAAAGAAATTGTAGGCAATGTGCCAAAGCCCTTAATGAAGAGGATCTCTTTGAATTATCTATGGATGAGGAAGGGATAAAGCCTGAGCCCTGGTATATTTGATCCTCTTTGTGCTCACTGTTACGAGGACTTACAGAGCCAGCCGTACCGGACCTTCTGGAATTGTAATTTATTGAAGCATTAATTTCCCAGCCACACTAAAGCTCTTGGCCTAATAGAGAAAGTGCAGTTATGTACTATTATTAATTCCTTCAAGTGTTTTCTGAATTCCTACATCTTGGAGTCATGAACTTTTGAAAAATAAGGCTAAGGAGATTTATTTATAACAATGCTCAATATTCCCTAAAACCAAGTTATGCAAATTTTGTCTAACTCAGACTTCTTAAATAGCAATGCCTTCTTATCACATGATATTAGGGTTACATGGATGACACAAAACCACTGTAAGAGACATTTTCTACTGCTGGCAGATTTTGAAACTTTTATCTTCTATATTCTGTAATTTTAAATGACAGTGATTCTTCATCTCCCTCACCGTTAAAATTTAAGTGATTGCTCTTATGTGTAGGTTACATGAGGATGTATTTTTATAGCTGTAGTGACATATAATTATCTGGATGTGCTCCATGAGCTATAGGATTCCCTCCCTCTTATCTTGCGAAATAGAGAAATCAAAGTAGACCCCTGTTAAAATAATTTTGCACAGTTATTTATATGCTAGAATAATCAGAGGTTACAGTCTTAAATAATTCAGGTTTTACTATGTTAGAAATCCTAGTTTTACAGGATTACATGCACCTCTCACTTCTGTGGAAACTGAGGGTATTCCAACAGTTTCCCAAGAGACTTCCATACTTAATGAGGAGCACTGGGCACTCACATATTGTGGAAGCCAGGCTGCAGCACTCTGCAGGTTGATTTCTGAATCCAAACTCCTGCACCTGCAGCCAGCACTGGATAGTTCAGTCATCTCAGATATCAGCAGGAACTGTTCCTGGGACTGATTTCAGGAAATGTATTTAAAGAATGTTGTCCTGCATCTGTTGGGAGATGTCAGTAAGTTGCAAAGGTTCTCTGCCACCTTCCCTTCATGACAAAAATCGAGCAAGCTTCCTGAGCAATCACAATGTTCATGATCTGGTGCTGTCTCAGTCTGTCCTGATTGTTGCATTCCTGAATGTGACTCACTGATAGTCCCCAAACCCAGACTGCACAAAAACTTGGCAGGACAAGAAGTTCCCACAGCCACTGCTGTATCTAAGCAGAGCATTCACACAGACCATACCTGGCCCCAGGTGTGCTGCTGCAGGTAGCCTCTGCAGCTGGTTCTCAGTTCAGAACACTGTCTGAAAAATCTGATTATCTCCCTCTAAAATTCCTCCCCCCATCACATGCACAGCAGCTTAGCAAGTGGAAGTGTGCTGGTATAAATAGAAATGACAGTCAACATGTCTTTCTATTTGCTCCCACAGGGCTTTTTTTATGCCGCAAAACGTCAGCGTCCTTTGGGTGAGCGAGTGAGAATTAGATCACAACTACGTGGTTAAAATTTAATCACTTCCCTACTAGCATAACATACAGACCACATCTTTTATTCACTCTGTTGTCAGTGACATCAGTATCTGGGATCAGCTGCAGGTGGGAAGGCAGCAGGACATGGGATTGCTGAGCAATTCCCTCTGCCGGCAGCACGGAGCAGCGCTGGGAATGTCACCCAGCAATTGTCACTTACCCTAAACCACCTCAGGAATGGCAAGGGGGTAAAAGTACAGCTCGAAGGATCTGGGTAGTGTCTGTCCATCCAGAATCTTTGTACAGACAACCCACTTCACCTTTTCAGTGTTAACTCTGAGTGTACAAGCCTATGAGAGTGTTTCCAAAGGGATCTGCAGGAATACATCCTGAAACACTTGGCCATCACTTTGCAGGGTTCCATCTCGCTGCCTCAGTCCGAACTGTACTGTAGATGTGACAGAGTAAGGAACTTCAGAGGCAGGCAGAAGGGAGAGCAGAAACAGGAAATAAAAATCCTTGTAACAGAGGTTGATGTGTTAATACATTCACAGAAAACTCCTCAGAAGGTTCATATAAGTAATTTGGTCTATAAAGATCTGTAGGGCAGTAGTTTTAATCTGCTGTCAAATGTGTTTGTTAGCTGCTATTTTTACATACCAAGGTGCAAAACCTACAACAACCAAATACAAACTCAGTGACAGGCACTTACAGAGCAGACTGAGCACCAGTGAATGCACTGCACACAAACAAGTGGCTGTAGGTCCTTGTAAACAGGTACAAAACCTCCCTCGTGCACCTTTCCCAACTAGTGTAAGGAGTGTGTGACCAAGTCACGATCCTTGACAAAAAATTTTACCTCGTATACACTGCAGAAATGAACACAGTCTTATTTTGTGATGAAAGTTTTGTGAAAAGTTTTATGTGTAATAGCTACATTTAAATATTTGATGTTCTGCACATGTGAATGGGAAGCTACAGCCTAAAAACATAATCACTATCACACACATTTCAAACAAGGCAAACCCCCTTTCATTTCCAGCTCCTGATATTCCAGTTTCCCTGCCCTTAACAGTGGTCACAAGCCTGAAAGAAAACACTTGCTTTTAGAGACAAAAATCTAATTCTTTACCTGACAAACTTCATACAGTAACTTGTACTGCTCTTCTGGCTTCTGCAGAGTGCACAAACTGCATCCCATGTTTAAATTCAAGTGGCAGAAAGGATTTTCCTTATTTCCCCGAGCAGCCAGAGCGATGTCTGTGGCCAGCACACATCCAGGTACGGCTGGGACCCGCAGGTGAGGCGGCTGGAGCGGGCGCTGGGAGCGCAGCGGGAGCCGCGGAGCTCTGTCCGTCACCGACACTCAGCACTCCCTCCCTCTGCCTCTCCGGCGCCCAGGCACGGCTATATACTGCCACTCATGCATATTAATCAGCTCTCATTGACTATTCATAACAGACAGTGATACACAAGCTATAATTGCCAGCTATGACAGCTGAAATTTCTCTAATTAACAGGCAAGTGCTTCAGTAGCAGGCATAATAAAGGACACTAACAATTTTGTAAACCATTTTGTAGCAATTACAAATAAACACGACTGCGTTTTACTACGGTCCCTCAGGATAATTCTTCCCACATTTCAGCAGGCTGGAAGCGGGGTTTAAACGTAAGGCACAATGAAATGAATGCCGTGGTACAGAACTCAGCCACAGTGAAGTTGAATATGCTCAGTAGCATTTATTTCCCTCCTGGACTGTGGTGCTATTTGAGAGCCTCAGCTTTACAGCAGGGGCTGACTGAACTGGGTGTTTAACAAGCACAACAGAGAAAGGCATCTCTGTCCCTGAAAGCCTCCACAGCCTTAGGATCTGGCTGTGAAGCAAAGAAGATATATGTGAATGTACATGGATTTAGGGACAAAAAAAAACCCCAACAAAAAAGAGTGTTTTGTATTAATATAGATTAGCTTTAGATTAATATGTATTCCAAGTGAAAAATGGCCATTTATGCTACTGACTCCCATTGTGTATTTGAGTGGTGTAAATGGCAGGTTCGCAGATTATCTGTGATATTAAAAATATAAACTTTATGAGATTATAAAAATATGTACAATAAAATCAGTATGGCATTTATGACTGCTCAGCATTTGAGTGCGTAGATCTGCATTAAACCTGTACCACAGATGTAAAGAATAAGACAGCAGTGAACTTGCCCAATGAGCTAGAAAAGTACTCGTAAGTCACAGGCTTTATGGATATTTTCCAGTCTGTGGGAAGCACTGCCTTGTGTTGGGAGTGTGGATTGACCGTAATTTTCCCAGTTGTTTAAGCATTCAGAAGGGGGTGCATTTTTATAACCTCACTGCAATTCATTCTGCCATAAAGAAGAGGAGAGAGCAGCCAGGAGTGAGAGCAAGGGTGCCATTCCTACAGGCAGTGCATGGAGAGCCTGGATGGATCCTGTGCCCTTGATATCTAACTGGTTTTGACTATTTGTTCACCAAGTTTCTGTGGGTCACAATGGAAATGTTGTGCAAGGACCATCTTTTCTGTCTAAACTCTATAGACAGGTGTTTGCTGAGGTTATATTGTAGGATACTTAGATCTTGCTACAATGGCACTGACTCACAGTTTACATTAAAATATTCAGTTACTGCAATGCAGATCATGCCTTAGTACAACTTTAGTAAACAGAGACTGACAAGAAGGGTTCCCTTGACTCTGAGGCTTAATTTTGGTAGCAAAATTTGCTTACCTACAGAAAGAAACAAAGAAGAGAAAGAAAGGGGGCCTCGTTTCAGTGGTGTCCAGTGACAGGACAAGGGACAATTTGGCACAAATTGAAACACAGGAAGTTCTATCTGAATATAAGAAAAAAACTTCTTTATTGTGAGGGTGGCAGAGCCCTGGAACAGCTGGCCAGAGACATTGTGGAGTCTCCTTCTCTGGGATTATTCAAAACCCACCTGGACATCACCCTGTGCAACCTGGTCCGGATGACCATGCCGTGGCAGAGGGGTTGGACTGGATGATCTCCAGAGGTCCCTTCCAACCCCACCTGTGACTGAAACCCCTGCCAAACAGCCTAAAGCAAGTAAGAACTTTATCCCTGAGCTGTGACTGGGCTGTTCCCCTGTTGAGAGAACTGCTGCCATGATGGCAGAAGTTGCAAGGTTGGAGCAAGGCAGAGGAAGCCTGGATGTTACTACTGCCCTCAAGGAATGTTTCAGGCTATCCCTGGTCAGATATGCCACTCACATACTAAGGCTCTTCCAAAGTTGGTTGACAGCCAGTGATTGTGGATCCTGAACAACGGGAAAATTCTTGGATGAGGGGACTAGTACTCCCTAAAAGCAAAAAAAGATGATGATGATAAATGAATTAAATAAAGAAAACCCCTCAGACTCTATGGAAATTGTAAAAAAGTTTATGGCTTTGATTAGATAATTTTTTGGTTATGTAATTTGATTAAGCAACTTAAGGTAAAGCTTCTAGAAATGTTGTCTGTGATTTTGGTTTTCTTTTGAAATGCAATTAAGTTTCTCCCCAAATACTAGATGCTATTTAAATAAATGTTAGTGTTCTGTTCAGGTGGCTGAGGTCAGTCAGGAATTTTTTTTTTTTTTTTTTAGGAATAGCACGCAGCTGGATCTGCTTAGAAATAAACCAGAACCATGCGGGATATTTAATTTCTAGTTTCAAAGTTTCAACGGAAGCGCACCTATTTGTTATTTCCCTATAGCAACGTGACAGACTACAGGAGATAATGTTTCATCTGATTCAGAGAGATAATCCCTAAGTCAGGCCAGGAGAGTAAGCCCAGAGAAGACTCATTTTGATGTGTGAGTGGAGGGTCCCATAAATGTGATGTTTGGGATTCTTCAGCTGACACAGCCCCAGCAGCAAGGACTTCACCCTGGTAAATGAGCTGCTCCTGGAGCCAGGCCAGTGCCCACTGCACTGGAGATGTTTCCATTATTGAAACATAACTTGCATCTCCCTGTTCATCTCACAGGCAAAAATGGTAGCACTGCCTCGGGTCAACATAGACTAGTTTTTACTGCACTTTGCCAAACTTTAAACATTTGGGCTGTAAACTTGCGTTGTGGGCATTGTCCAGTGTTGATTTCTGCCTTTAATGGAACACTTGAGCTGAAGTTTCAGTTCTTTCCAGGAGTAATATTACAGGAAGAAAAAGTTTGCCTATGTTCTGAAATTCTGGATGCTTTCTTTGAGAGGGTTTTAGTATCAACCTAATTTGAAACAAGAATTTGAAGTCTGGCACCAGGATGGTTTGCGTTGTCCTTGTGAAATCTGCTAAATCTGGTCAGCTCCTAAGCTGTTGCAATTTGTGTGTTCTCAGCACAAAGTTGGTACAGGCTTCCAATTTAATTCCTGTGAGACTTTAAACGAGTTCGGTGAGTGATGCCAGAAGGTCTGAGGAGGCTGCGTTTCCTAATGGCTCTTTGTGAGTGGGAGGATGGATATCAGGAACAAAGGGATGCTCTCTGTGCTCCTCACTGCTGGACCCATTCAGGCAGGGAGAGCCACACGAGCTGCTGGGATGGGCTGAATGTTAACTGTGTGACTACACTTGTTTTATAACACATTAACCAATGAAGCCTGGTGCCTTAGAGGAACCCTCGTCACCACCTGCTGTACCTGGGGCAGGTAAATCGGCTTCCCTTGGCGTGTCCACATCAGGCAGCTCGTTATGGGATCTGTCATCGGCGCTAACAATGTGTCATGTGTGGTCTCGCCAGGGCCACAGATAATGAGCTTAACCAAATGTACGGCAGTGGAGAGTTTATATCACGTGTAATGGGAATGTTAGAGTGGTCCCAGCTGAATCTGAGCAATCCAGGCTGAATGGGAAGTCAGCGAGCCAGCTGACTGGGAACAATAGGAAATAGCCTTTGAATACACAAGGTGCCAGCAAGAGCTTTCATTAGCATTTATCTAGATTACTCACTCCCTGACTGCCTGCGTGTGACCACGGCTGCAAAATCCCCTTCACCACAAAACCTGGGTCCGACTATCAGACATTTGCTTTTGTGTCCAAAAGCTAATTCCCAGGAAACAGAGGAAGGTGGGAAGCAGCCAGACTGCATGGACCACCCCAAAGGGGAGGGTGCTGCTCTCATCCCCGGGAAGCTGAAGGTCCTGGAGACAAGGAGGGAATGCTGCCACAGACCACGGGCTGGTTTTGCTTTTTGTATGTGTCTTAGTTTCAGTTTGCAATCTCTCAGCTTGCAGCTACAAACCTAATACAAATTTTGCTGTTTAAATGTTTGATTTATCCCCTGATTAAGCCTGCCAGGTGCTGGCAGGTAAGGGGAATCCACAGGAGACTGATGCAATTCAGGTGTCCTGCCTGTCTGCACAGGATGGTGAATCAGAATAAAGAGGGAAATGAAGCACTCATGAGGGACCTGCACCCTGGAGGGGATCATTATTAGAGAACTCAAAGGCTAAAAAGCACTCTCTGCCAGCTTTTCAAGGGTAGGGACTGGCACTGCCAAGGGTTGGCTCTTGGACAGCAGTTCCCACCAGCAAGAATAAACTCGTGTCCTTTGTGTGAGGAGCAGATGGCACACAGCTCCTGCACAGAGCTGGCCACACACCAAACCCAGCTCGGGGCTGGGAGTTCCTAATGCTGGAGTGGCTGCCTGCGATATCAGTGATGGCTTGGCATTGTTTATTTAGTTTCTTTAAATGCAAGTTGGTTTTCCTACTATGCAGTAACTATTTAACATTATATTTCTGTACATGTACTTAGCAAGTTCTGTTTAAACAAGTGATTCCTATTTAAGCAGCATGATTAGGGAAGCGTTTGCTTAATGTATCAATACTTTAATTACTTTTCTTGTTTTTACAAATATTTAAGACTTGTGAGAAACAAAACCTAGGGAAAAGAACAGCTGTGACTTTATAAATAATTCTTGCTTTGGTGTGTTAAATAAACAGAAGTCATGGAACTGTACAGATTACAGTTACCCACAGTGGTGTGACAGAGAACTGTGTTGCACAACCATACTTTAAAGTTAAGTATCTGGGATTTTTCAAAGCGTGCAAAGGTGCTTTTTAATTATAACCATTGGGTTACCTTTATTAAAGCTCGAGTGCCTCTGCTGGGAATGTGTTCAGACTGAGTTCTGTTTCCCTGTGTTTATTTGAAAATGTTCAATAATACAACCCACTGATAGCTGTGAAGTGTTGGGTTCTTAATAATACATGTAATTAGCGTGGATCTAATTTAAAAATACCCTTCTGAAAAGTTCTTTGTTGAATATGTGAAAGCAAACCAGGATTTTTTATGGCATCGTGCAGGCACAATAATTAAATACATACTCTAAATATAACAGCAAAAAGATCTCAATCCTGGTGGGGTTTTTTTTTTGCATGTGGGCATAGCAATCTGCCTATGCATTGGAAGCTTCAAGACTGAGCCAAAATATTTAAACTAAAACATACCACAAGAGAGGATGTGAAAGCAAATGTAAAACTTTGGCTTTATTCCCATCAGTTAATGCTGAAGTCTTGAGATCCTTATTTGCTCCACTTAGCATCTCTGAAAGAGTTCCAATCCTCAGAAGTAACTTAAATGAAATGATACTTATTGTTAAACTGCTGAAGGAACTGTTCTGTCCTTGAAGCTCTCGAATAGTCTGATATCTCTGTAATTTATGCCACTTGAGAAAGGCAGTGATGTTCAGGAGCATCACAGCACCATCCCTGTAAGCACTGCAGGGCCAGCAGATACAACATTGTTGTGTTAATTCAGTCTCTCATGAAGCAGAACGATGAGGTCAGAATAGGGTAAATAACTGTTTAATATGCCACTGAGACCTTGTGATGGGGAGAACCAGGAGAGCTGACCTATGGACCAAGAAACTCCTCCCTCCCTGGGCGGCGACTGTGGCAGTGCCAAGAGGTCTTGGTCAAAGCTGAAGACAAAAGGTGATCCCTGAGCCTGAGGATGTACAGGCTGGATTTCCAGTGATGACACAGTGATGGAAGTGGGTGAAACAGGGTTTGAGCTGCTGAGGCCAGAGAATGAACTAATCAAAAAGGAGTGCTCTTTCACCTAAGCATAAGCAGCTCCAAAATCATCTGCCAGCTGTGACACTTCCAGCCTGGCAATGCCCAGCTGAGGGAAGGATCTGGAGGCAGATCACACTCCCCATCCTGTAGCTCAAATCCCTCGTCCCTTTTCCATTCATGACACAATGGAAACAGCCACTGCGAACCACAAAACCAAAAGTACGGAAGGCTGGCAAGGAAATGAGAAAATCTCATTATAGGCTGGATTTGTGTTCTAAAAGCTTCTTCCATGTTAGCTGAAACCTCAGCTTCCTAACAAAAAAGCATCTTTGATTTCCTGGTTTTGATGCTGCAAAAGCCAAACTAATCTCTGTAATTTTTTACGGGTTATTTAACTGGACAGCTTCTATTTAAGAAGAATGACAAATTCAAGCTTGCACAAATTGTCAGTTTTTACATGGTGAAAGTGCTGTGCTTATTGTTAGCAGTTACAAGAATACACAATAGCAAATTAGGAAGGTTTAAAAGAAGAAAGTGGATAATGGAAGTACAGGAGCGTGGAGTCAAATGTTAGTTCTACACTTGTCTCTATAAGGTTCACATGCTCTCAAATCTGACATTACTTACAGAGCATCAATCCCCATTTTGATTTTGCTGTGAAATATCACTTTAGAGAGACAGTATTTGTAACCACAGGCTGCTCTGAGTGATGGTTATTTCAAAATAAGAATGTTTTCATGAAAAAGTGATAATACACTTTTAATAATCTCAGAGAATGCCAAATGATTTGGTGGACTTGAATGCTGCATAAAAACTATTGACATAGTATTTCATCTTGAAAACTGATAAGACACGTGCCCCAAAAGCTAATAAAGTTCATTCTAATACAAACGAGCAAGTAAAATAGTATATCATAGCCTGTGATAGCTTTGGCTCCTGATCATATAACTGTAGCCCAGGGACAAAGAAAATTGAAGTGATTTAGAAAGGTACCCAGTAGGATATATCTGATATTTGGCAGTTTGCTGAAGCAAAACAGCAATGTCAGAGAGATACAAAGGTGTAAAATCCATTTGACTGTGTCCAAGTGCTTCTACTCTCTGACCTTAATGTCTCCAGATGAACTTGCCTTAGGGTCAGCTGAATAACACTTAATAACTGATGGCCAGAAACTGCCAAGACCTGCTAAGCATCACAGTCTTCACCTCTGTGTTTTAGCTACTGTATTCATATTAAGAATTTTAAGCCACTTCTATTTGAAAAGATGTTAACTTTCATTTCTCAGTTTTTACTGCTCCACACTTAATATGAAACAGAGCAAAACAGGAATGCTATCTATGGTTCACTAGGTTTTACATTAACCACCCGATGAAAGGAATATGTGGGAATATGAAGTATTAATGGTAAATGGCAGCCAGAATGAAAGGATTTGCTTATCTGTTTGCCTTTGTTTTCATTTCTAGGTTCAGGTGGACAATGAGGGGTTTGATTGCTAATTCTCAGCTAGAGCTCCTATGCAGGGAAGACCCAGGAGACGAGCAGACCTTCAATGAGACGGGATTCGAATCTTTTAGGAACAAAGGAAATGTAAGTGCTCATTTCTGTCTTTGAAGTTGGGGAAGATGTTTTCACTGAAGGAGATTGGCATTAGCTCCAGAGCTGGTGTGTGTGATTAATTCCACTGTGGGCTCTCAGAGGGGACAGCAGTGGCTCTGCTGGGGACGGGAGGCAGCAGCAGAGTCTGTGCTGCAGCAGAAGTACAGTAAAATAGATCAGGTGTATGGGGTAAGAGGAGAGGAACAGAGGGAAATGGGGACTCTGGCTGCCTGCAACCCCAGAGCCAGGCTGTGTCTGTGCTGGGAATTCACCGGTGCTCTCCCAGCACCACCAATCTCAAAACTATGGGAGGATACAGAGGGTGATTCAAGTCCTACCCAGTGCAGATTTCCATTGTTTAGCTCATGAAACACACCAACAATACAGCATCACCTTTGCTTCCCATTTCTCCTCCTTGCAATGTAATCTCACCAGCCCATGGAATTGCAGCGATGCTGGTTCATGTCTTATTTCATTGTAAAATCAATCCTATTGCAAAAACACTGATTGGATGAAAGACACTCTAAGTATTAATGCCTTCTCTGACACAAGAAGGACACTTTCTATGCCTAACTTGGCTCATCTTGAACACAGAATTCTGGTTTAATGAGGAAAGTCATAGAAGCGTTTAGGCTGGAAAAGACCTCTGAGATCATCAAGTCCAAGGATTAATAATCCCTGTTGGAGGGCACATAACTCCCAACTTTGCTCCTTCTCCAGGTCACATCACCTGGCTTTATCTTCAGTGGCAATGGAAGTGATTTCCACCTGTTATTAGCACTGTATTTCTGCGCAGCTCTGTGAGTCAATAGGAGGTGACATGTTTACCTTAATGAAAGAAATAAATTACCCACTCAGGCTCTTGTATTGGGCAACTGCATGGAGTTATCCCTCAGCTGTACTTCCTCTGCCATTTCTTCCCTCAAAATACACATTCTGATAAGTAGTATTGATCAAGCAGTATTAAAATGGATACACAAATATAAACATTTGATAAAATAAATGGCAAAATACACAGGGAATCATAACCAGAAATGGTCATTCCTATTGGAAGACACATTAATCTTGTCATTTCCAGTGAAGTCTCAGAGCTGCTGGTTTTCCCTAATCCAGAAACTGCATTACAGGTTTCCTGCAGACTGATGTTTCTTTGCATTTCTCTGCAGAAATAGGCCAATGTCCTTAGTAAGAGTTTTACAACAGAATAGAAGTAAGAATACAAATATTAATTGATGAGATTATCTACTAAGTGACAAAATAAGTGGCTGTGTTTCTTTCAAAGTTGTATTATGTGGACAGTATTAAGCATCCAGAATTTTCATCCTGGTGGATGACTGCAGCATAACAGTGGGATGCAGAACTTGAAAGCTTGTGTGATTTACGGTGTGACTGTATTTATTTTAAATATTTTTGTTTTGCATTATGCTTTGACTGTTTTGAGGTATCAGGTGTAGATGGGAAATAAGATTTCAATGACATTTCTTATCCCCTGCCTATCCTTGTTCTCCTCAAACGAGAGGGTTCTGTAGAGTGCTGTGCTGTCTTTTCAAATTATTCCTGTCTGTCCTGACCATGGTGATGACAGAAAACTCAGACTCTGTTTAGGATGGGAATGCACTGGATTGCACATACATGTCTAGAGGCACAATCACTTCATGGCTGGGGGGACGAGACTCTGGATTTCTGAGAAATATACCTATGAAAGCATTAATTAAGTCACAGATGAAGCCCAGATGATGGGGCTGCCTACTTAAAACACTACATTGGTTGCCAGTATGATGATCAACACAATTTTCTGTGCTGCTTATTTGTTTTTCTGTTTCTTGGCTGTAGTTAGAAGGTTATAAACTGCCAGGCATGTATTCCTAAGTCTTTGAAGTTCAAGTTGCTCTCTGCTTTCTTTGAGTTTCATGTTCTTAGCGGAGGAGAGAAATCACAATAATTACAGCTTAAAATGGTCTCATTTCATGGTGTGGCTAACAAGTGAAACTACAAGTAATGATGTAATCTAACATGTCAAAAAGGAAAATGAAAAGAGGAGACAGAAGGCAGGATGGAGCCAAGGGATGCGATGTGCCATGTCATCTTCTAATTAACTAACTGATCCTTTAAACTGTCAAAATCAGCCAGGAACTCCATGGCCCAGTGTCTTATTAATATTCATCCTGGGCCACGAGAAGCTCTGATTCCAGTCCCAGTGGTTATAGTTAAACATTAACAAAAAAAGCCCGGCTACCCAGGGCTGCAGGAGCCTCACACTGATAGGGAAATGAAGGCAGGCCACCCTGCTCCCCAACCCTCTGCTGGGGGAACTCTCCCAGGATGCATATTGATTTCTGGATTATTAGGGGGGTTGTATATTGAAAAAAAAAAACCAAACCAAAACAATTTTTTTTTCCTGTTGCTACGAGCTGCCACATTGTTAATCACATTAAGCTCCACGTTGTCAAAGGAAAGAAAGATGCATGGAATGTTTTGCAATATAAGCCCATTTTTAATTTTGCCCACACCAACGGAATACATAGTTAATAAACCCTGGTTGTTTGGAGGAATGGGGGAATTCATTTTGCCATGTAGGATGCAATTCAGGATTGTTTTTGCAGAAATCTGGGGCCCGCAAGAAAAATAATCTTCCATAATCTTCCTATAATGCAATTATTCTCTTACATTTCAGCCTGCCAGTCTCTTCCTACTCCCACTAAGCAGTTTCCTGAACCTTGAAGTCTAAGGGAGCAGCTGACATTTGGTTTCTCCATTCATTTTCTGTTTAATTCTTCATGGCAGGACAACGCTTTAAAAAAAAACAATACAAATCCTCTCTGCTCTGAATTACATGGACTATTTTGGGGCCCAGTCTGTCATAGACAGGGATGTGCCTGTGTGCAGGAGAAGATGGGGGATGAGGAGGTAATTCAGCACCTCCTGAAGTCAAAAGGAGTTTTGACATCAGCCTTGTACAAGTAATTTCAAGCCCTGACTATTTTGAGGGCAGTTAATCCCGTTTTATACTTGCCATTTCTAGCTGTGCATGGCATAGTAGAAAGCAATATATTATGTAGCCCTTTATAGCAGCATGATCAGTAAAGGAGTAGCTGAGCCATAAATCACATGCTGTACCTCTCAATGAAAAATAATTAAATTGTTGGAATCTCATTAGTTGATATCCTTTATTTAATTGGTACATGAAAGGAAAAATATCTTGGTTTACCCCCTATTTCTTCTGTTCTTTTCCCGTCCTTGCCAGTTTCCTCTAAAACAACTTCCTGCAGTTTGACACAGCACTCAGAGGAAATAGAAGCCATATTTCCCATATCAGCCACCCACTTGCAGTGCCTGTGTGGGTCCCTGTTCCCGGGGAATCAGCCAGGTGAGGAGTGGCATTCCCTGGGAATTGCCCTCCTGATGCTGTGGGCTGGCACAGCCCTCCTGCATCCCACCAGGACCATCCCAGCAGACGGACTTTGGGTTCTCACCTCAAAGCCCTCTCAGTCCTAGGTCACAGCAGCCCAGTTTTTGGTAGATAAGTAACTTTCCCTGGTTTTCCATCAGCTGTGGAGCCTGGCTGTGCCCCTGGAGCAATGTCAGAGTATTCTGGGACAGACCCCAGACCTGGTGCTGTGGAGCTCCTGTCCTCTTCCCTGGCCATCAACACACAAACCCCGGGGTAAGATCTGCATCAAAACATCCATGCTGTGCCTACGGAGTGCTGGGATTTGTCTGGGAGCCACTCAGTGCTTTCTCATCTCTCCCCAAAATTTATCTTCAAGAAAAGCTATCAAGCCAAATATTTAACATCACATAGTTAACTCTCTTGTTTAAGCTCTATTATGGATGAAAGGCAGGCTCCATTATAGAAAAAAAAAAATTAAATACTCCAAAGTGTCTATCAGCCGGGTTAACATCAGGCACCAAACTGCCAGACCACAAATCTTGAATATGTAGATGCTAAATGTCTACGAGGAGCATATGTTATGGATCAAAGAACACACTGATTAATCCAGCAGAGACAAAAGTCTGTCACTTTGGTCATGGGGCCATGGTACCACAGAAGACAGGACTGAGGAAGCACATGAATAGAAAACAAATGCCAATGAAAGAATGAAAAGATAGAAAAGGAGGTTACAATCTAAAATGACAGTTCTATTAGGTCAATGCTTTCACCCCACAGATGCAGTTTCTTAATTCATTTCCTGTTTTTTAAAAAATAAAGTTCTCAAGATTTTGGGGGATATGAATTTGTATCTATTTCCCTCCTATCATTTTATTTAAATTATTTATATTAATTCAAGCAGTTCATCATTTTTCTTGTGAAAGTTGTCTGCATGTACATTGGTACATCATGAGGGAACAGGAACCTGGAATCACAGCAGTGCATTCTGAGCTAGACTGTTTTTCTCCAGTACTTTGTTGGTTTATTTTGCATTTCTGCCAAGCAGTTTAGCAGAGCAGTGTCTTATTCATGTGTAGTTTTGCCTCAATCCTTCAAGTGAGGTGTTAAGGTGTTTCAAGTACTTAAAATATACTTGAAAGCAGAGGAAAACATCTTCTTTTTTAGTATTTTCAAGTATTTTTCCATTCAATATCACAGGCATGAGCACATCCCTGTATCTGGTATGTCTTCCTTAAAGAATGCTTCAGAAAACCTTCCCCATAACTTACAAAGGAACACTTATTTCAAACATTTCCTATTTAGTTTCAGTGTTTGTTTGAAAGTGTTTCAAACATTTGCTTTCTCTGCATTCATATTTTCTTCCTCACTGTAGCATTTAGTTTTTAATAAGAAAGGGGGAAAAAACAACTTAGGAAAATGAGACTTTCCTAAATTCAAGCTTTAATACTGAGAAAGTTTCTTGTGCAGGAGGTAGAAAAGCCAACAGTCTGTGGGGATCCTCTGCTTGAAAACTGGGGGCTCTGTACACAGATTACATCCAGGGGGATCTGATTTTTTGGAGAGAATGGGATTCCCAGCACCGTTTTTAGCTTCCAGAAGAGTCTGTGGTTGAGCTCTGCTGCAGGGCTCCCAGTCCTGGTGTCACTCAATGGTGCTTTAATGTGTCCCCTACATTTTGACAAGGCGGTCACCTTCATCACCATAATATCCTGTCCATGCATGTGCAGTTGGCTAAATTCATGTATAATGCATGAACTAGGTTTCTCAAAAGTAGTCTGTGAGGGGGTATATTAACTATACATGTTTTGTCAATTTTCCATCTCATTTGGTTAAAGATAAGTTATCAGCAATCTCAGATGAGAGCTATTTGTGTGTGAGCGGCTGTGCATATTTTATGTAGGCAGTAGCTGTTTATACCATGGTACCTAGCAAGCATGTTGGGGAGTACATGCACGCTGAATTTCACCTGATTTTATTGCAAGGTGATGCCATGGCTTTTCTGAAGGAGTAACCACTGCTGTATCCAGGAGATTCCTTTAACAAGCCACTGCTCGGCTGTATTTGTCCTCAGCTTGTTTTTCTGCATAATTTAAAAGACAGCTGTCACAGCTACCTGCTGTCCTGCCTGAAACCTGGACAGTGTTAAATAAACCTGACATTTGTACAGTGCTAAAGAAAGCCCACTCTGGGCCCAGCCCTCTCCATGAGTCTCCCTGATCCCATTCGCAGCAGCCAGGCTGGGGACACATGGAAAAACAACAGCGACAACTCATCACATCATGTTACACCGCCAGAATGAGCAGGGCTTTCCTCAGAGAAAGAGTTAAAGTTAATTGCACGGTAAAGACCGTGAGATCAGAATCCTGGGACTCAGGAACTGATTTATGCACTGCAAATGTGTATATCCTTTGCAGAAAAGGCCATTTCCTGTTTAAAAATGTAAAAATACTTGATTAAACTCTGCAGTTCCCAAACCAAACACATTACACTCTTTAGTCCATTAAAACTCTGCGAGCCCGTTACTTATCGTGCTGTGATGGATTGATTGTATTTAATCTCTTCTCCTTCTGAAGTTGTTTTCATTTCCTGCAGCCCTGTGCCCTCCCAGCACCAACACACCAGCAGGGCTTTCACTGGCCGCCAACAGAGCTGATTATAAAAATCTATTGTCACTTGGACAATGTTTATATGAAAACAGCTACATTTTAGGAGTCATTATTTTTATTGTTATTATTGTCACAAACCCAGATGGAAGCTGGAGTGGGATGACAATAAGGACACCTGAGCAGGCACCACTGAAAATTCTTATCTTCTACCATTAAATTAAGTCAGTGTCAGAAGGTCTGATACATTCAAATGATGCTGCACCATATTGCTCTATGAAACACACTTTTTAGCTGAAGCTAAACACAGAGTAGACATGTTTCTTAAGGGGGAAAAAAAAGTGGATCTTGACCTTTACTATAATTGTCCAATAATAGTTTGCTATTTACCAAGAAACAAAAGTAAACACTATTAGTAGACCAACCTTCCCTTCTGTATTAGAAATACACAGGGGCAATGGTGCCGCCAGACCTTTTCTTTCTCACACCTACTCACGGACTTTTTGTACAGCTCAGACTCTCTTAGAAGTGTTAATCAGGCTGGTTCAAGGAATTTATGAAATAGAAACTCTCACCAAGTTGGAGCACAGTGCAAAGCCCTGGTGTACAATACTAGTGTCATAGATAATTAATTTCCTTAAAGATCAAGTTCAGGAATCTTTTTCTGTGGAGTTTCTGAATCATTGCTCATTTCATGGTTTAGGGCTCTGTTTATCCTGAGACTGGTGAACGCACACAAGCTCCTTAAAGCTGCTTTCCAAGTCTGTGCCTCTAAATGATTTCCTTTCTCTCTGCCACTCACACATTTAAAAATACAAAGTACAACAGCAAAAAGATGCTAAACTTGCACGATTTATCAGTTTATCTCATCTCAAAATAATGGAATAATTTTTCAAAAACAGTGTGTGTTCCTGAAAAGGCGTAATACAGATCAATTCTACTATACACTATTTTATACTGAGGAGGGAAACTGTCTGTCTGGTGTTTGTTTTCACTCAAAGAGTTCTTCTTAAGCAGTGCCCACCCTAATTTTCCTCATACCCCCTTGTGTATGAATTCTATTGTGAACTTTCTCTAACAAATTTGGGGGAAATGATGATAGAGAGTTATAGACTTCATCATTCACAGAACACTAAATTTGGTGCTTTTTCCTTTCTCTTGAGCACAGAGCTCTAGCTAAAACTCAGGATTTGCATTAGTGCTTTTTCAGTTCAATGTGGTGATCAGGAGGCAGAACTAATGGGAGGCTTCTGAGTTATTCCGTGCAATCTGAATATGTGGTTCAGACATCAAGAACAGTAGTAAAGAAGAAGGGAAGAATTACTGTCCTTCCAACAAACACATGGATTCTGAGTGGTGGGAGGGAAGAATTGCTGTTATAAAATACAATGCAGCCAGAAATTTCCAAAAGGTGTCATGTCGGGATTTTTAAACACCTAACACCGATTTAATTCAAAATGATGCCCCAGTGGAAACGGGATTATTTTATCTGTTAACATATCTCCAGGAATCTAAAAAGCTTTGACTCATCAGTCAGGTATAGTTAATGTTACACTTTTCAGTTCTTCAGTAAGTCCTTTTTCAGATCAGTCTGACTGAGTGGCTTTTAAAAGTGACCATTTGTTGGAGAAAGTGTATCAACAGGAAGAAATGGTGTGCATTTTTTCCTGCTGCTGTGGATGTAGCCTTTTGGTTGCTCTGGTAATTACTTGGATCAGACTACAGGACCTGTGTGCTTAGCCTGCAAACTTTGCTCTGACCTGGAAGAGAAAAGATTAATCTTTTTAATCTTTCCAACTGTCACAGCACACCCTGGCATTGTGCTCTTGGTCAGCGGGGTAATTTCTTCAGTTGCATGTTTGGGGTTAAAGTCTTGCTCTTGAGTTGCAATATGTGACTAGGGTTTAAGTAACTGTTTTGTGTGATTAAGAGCAATTCTGAGCAATTAAAGAAAACAGTTCATTTGTGGCAGGTGGCAGAAAGCTAAAGAAGATAATTACTCTTTTTAGCCATCTGTGTTAAGTGCCATTAGCAGAATTGAACTGGGATTCACCACTTTGAAATTTGAGGCAAAGTTCCTTTCCCTTAACTACACAATACAATATTGTCTGAAGTCTAATTACAAGAAAAGAGTAATTTCACCCTGCTTGCCATGAGGTGCCTATTTGTTAATTTTGTTAAAAATGTTGGCACTCCAAGATATGATAAATTGGACAACTGCTTGTACTAAATGTCTCTGCATTACGTGTTGGCTGTGAAAAGCTGTTCAGCTTTGAGTCAGTTTATCCTGAAAAGCCCTGATCTGCAGCCGTGAACTTCTGCTGAAAAGAACAAACATTTCCCCCCTTCTGTCAGGTGTCCCAGCTCTGAAATACCCCACTGCCCTCCCCAGCTCTGCTGAGGATCTGAGCACTTCCAGTGCTGCTGGTAGCCTTGTGAAGGGATCAGGCAATGGGCAGCTCCAGGAATGTGTGCCAAGATGTGGAAAATATGCATCACCAAAGCACAAAAGCGAGCAGGGGAAGGCTTTCCTGGAGGAATGAGCACGAAGTGTAGCTATTCCTGCCCCCTGGCAGCACTGGAGCCTGCAGGGAGTACAAACCAACCCTTTCTCTCTCCAGCTGTGTGATGATAGATAGCACCAAGCACTGCTGGAAATGAAAAGTACAATTCTGGAAAAGCAGTCATCTCTAAAGGCAGGAATTTTTTCCAATTTCTCTGTTTTCTGGTAATTATAAGGAGGCTGAGTTTCATGACTATGGGACCTGGCTCATGTTTTACCTTCTGGTATTTTATCAGTTGTGTCTGCTCTGCACTTACACTTTGGGTATTAGGATTCTGGTAAAATTCATGTCACACTGGAACCACACACAGACGCAGTCTCACTCACTCTATTAAGGTCACTCTGGAAAAACTGCAAATTTTTCCAAACACTAATGGAGCTTTTGATTATAGAAGTACTTGAGCTTGGGATTTTTTGCAGTAAACTTTACACTTAATCACCAGTAGGAGTTTTCATGTTCGCAGGATGATCCCAGCTAATTAATGATTCTTTCTCACTGATTAATACCAGCTACATTTCATTTTAAAATGGGTGGATTAGGTTAAGGGAATTTTATCAGACTTTAATGACTGTAATGAGCAATTATAAATTTAAGAGTATATTAGGATTCTTCTCTTGTGTGAAAGACTTCACAATAGCATTTTTCATAACCTGAATCTGTATTTATTGGCAGTACTCGTGTTAATTTTGTGCCACAGTGAGTCTTTAGCAAGGACAGGGGAACAGGGCACCCACAAGGACACTGTACAACGGGGCTGGGTTCAGAAAGCGCTGCTCTGTAAAGGCAGCACAGGACAGGGATCTGAGATGGTCTTTAAATAAGGAAAATGTTCACAGTCATATAAGAAATGAAGGATTGAGGATGGGATCCCCAAAACCTTATTCATCTCCTAAGGGGATTAACAGAAGGCATCAGGGCTTTCTGATGCTTCTGGAGCAGCATCTCCAGCTTTGCCAGAGGTTTTGAGCTTTTCCTTTTTCAACAGACTTGGTATGAGGAGAGTTCTGGGTGATTTGTGTTGGCAAACTTGGATTAACAAAGCTGCTTTTTGTTACCAAGAAATACAAATACGTTTCTCTTAGCATAGTATTAGGAATGGAAATGTAGGTACAGACACCTAGAATCATCCAAGATTCCTTAAGACATCTATGCACCTGGCAGGTGGGATGCAGAGCTCAGGAGGACCTGCAGTATCTGGAGGCCAGTCCTGACATTCCACAGTACCTAAAATATCACGAAATTTGGCTGTTGAGGCAGCAAAATCCCAGTTCTGGCATGGTATGAATGCTACTGCCAAGCTGATCAGGCTGCTGGAACAAGCGGAGTTGTAGCTACATCCAGATGAATTAAATACACATTTACATAGATTAGATGTTATTCTGTATAAGGTTTCTCACTCTGTTTATTGTGCTTTGGTCTGTAAGTTATTGCACTGTTCCTTTAGCTGGTGAGATGTCTTTGTTTGAAATAAAAACAGTGTTTGCTATGGAGGCAATATAAGCATGTTGAATTCTAATGAGTGGGTTTATGTTAAATATACAGGACAGTTATTCAAATCTCCTCTGTGAACCAGGCATACTGAGAGTGATGTTGCTAAGCTTGCTCTGCTGTGGAGCTGTGTGTCCTTCCCAGATACTTCTCCCTTCATTATTTCCTTCCTGAGCTGTGTTCTGGGACCAGTACAAAAGAACGGAATGGGAGGCAGAGATTGTGCAGGAGAACAAAAGCCCTTCAAATAACTCTTTTAGACACTTTTCACACTTTAATTGAATAAATTGTACAGAAAATCCTATGTCTGTGGTATACAACTCCCCAGGTGCTCTCAGCTACCATATCCACAGCTGCTTATATTCAAACTAGGTAATTTAATACACTTTTATCTGTATATATTGTACAGTGTCTTTTAAAATCAAATGGCTGTGAATTTTGACTTGGAACAAAGCAAACACCCTGTGAAGGGACACTGCCTCCCTCCTTGGGTGCTGCAGTTCATCTCTGAGTATCTGAGCACCGTTAAAAAAAGCCCTTTATGCTGATGTATAAACTCTGTTTTCAACCAGTGCGTAATGTCACTAACATGACATCCATGCACAAAAAAATGTATGGATCATGGCAGTTGGCAAATCAGCTCCTGCCTGGTGCTCCCCAAGGGGAGGGATTCATGCATGAGGCTGCCAAAAGAAGGGTCATGATTCAGTTTGGCAGGGGCATAGCCTGGACACATTTTCCTTTAATTGCTCCTTGTCAGGTGAGACATGGTCCTGGGTGACACCGTGGCTAGAATAATACAGAAAATAAATGCTCACTATCTCGTCCATGCCAGAATCTCTAAATGCTCTGTTTATTTTTCCAGTGATCATTAGAGAAAAAAAATAATTAGTGTTTCATTTTCTCCCACCTTTTTTCCCCCCCTCACATCTGAGTGATGCAGCAGTCAACATAAAGGAATGGCAGTACATGAAACCATTTTCCTGGCTGATCTCTATTCTTACAGTCAAACTGTTCGTGCCTCACTTTGTAACTTCATCAGCACAGGGAAGAAAGGCTAAAGGATCTTCTTAAGTGTCCCTCTAAAGCCTGATGGCCAGGGATGTCCTACAGGTCCTTCACAGTGGGAAGTGCTGTAATTGTCAGCTCCATGTCCCTCCCCTGAAGAGCTGCTCTCTGGTGAAGGGAGGGAAGGAAATGTGAACAAGATTTTACAAATTTGGCATATGGCAGAGCAACTGCAGAGGCTGGAAGTGACTCAGCAGCTACAAACTACGGGGAAGAACATCATTCTGAATATAATGAAACTCCTTCTGCACCTGGGCAACCTGCAGACCAGGCTGGGTTTATTGGAGGTGCAGCTTTAGAACTGGGGAGGAAGGAACTGCCTCTGCCCCAGAGTGAAATTGCTGGAGATGGGGAACATTATAGGGAGGGATGGGAATGTTTTCTTCATATTAACACATGACCGAGGTACGTTATTCCCATGTAAGACATCGTGCCTCCAGGAGGCAATCCCATGGTCTGCATATTATTGCAGTCATAGTCCCTTCACTGGGCTCAGATCTCACAAAATGATATAAACTGACCATGAAGGACTGCAGAGGATTCCACTGTCATCACTGTCCCACTGCATACAGAAGTGTGTGGATGCTAAAAAGCAGGAGCAGAGGAATTTTCCAGCTGCCTTTGCATTTATAAAGCTTTTCTTTCTCATGCTTTAGCTGAGAAACAGTGAAAGACAGTTTTGTAAACTAATTCTCTATCTCTGCACCTGGGTTTGTTTTCCAGCCTTGTTTTGGTACTCTGGAAAAAAATATTTTGAATGGGTGTTAGAGAACCTCAGCCAATCCCTCTAGGGGGTGGCTGCTCAAGCGACCAATCATATCATGCTCTCACATGTACAAAGATATATAACCTAGCTTGTAAATAAGATAATAATCCCTTTTCTCCTTGGATTTAGATTGTGTCCTTCCTCACCAGTTCTCGGTAAAACAGCGACAGAAGTGTCCTGGCCTGTTTGATGTGTCCCCCTGACACAGGGCTGAGCTCTGCCAGGGAACACTGGCCTGGCCTTGGGGCAGCTGGAGAAGCTCCAGCCCAGGGCAGGGCTTGTGGCAGCAGCAGCAACTGAGGGTGGCTGAGGGACAGGACCCTTGGCAGAGCAGCAGGGCAGGCCAGCAGAGGGGACACTTCAGACATAGCATGAGCAGTGACCCAAAAAGTCATCCAGAAGAGCCAGACCACCCTGGCTTCCAGCTGATCCTTTACAGGCACCAAGAGAAAGGTCTTTGTCTCTCTTGTCCCCAGTAAGCTCCTTGTGCAATTATCATTAAGAGTGTGTCAAGTGTTTGAAGGAATCGGCCATTTAATTGTATAAAAGCAAAGGTTTAACCACAAAAGCTGCCAGGCACTCCCACAATTATCATTCATCAGCCAAACAAAATGTCCTCAGGTTATGTATTCATCAAATGATTATTGATTTAAGCTTTGGGCATTTTACAAGATTAGAAATTATTACTTGTGATTTAAATAGTGTTTAGAGGACAGAAATCAAATATAAACCAGTGTGTTTATAAAATGACAGGCTTTTATAGAATTGCAACACAGAAATATTGTAGAACAGGAGCCTCCTTCCAGTGCTTTGAAACTAAAGAATGGTCTCTATACACAATTAGCTGAGTATTAAAAATACAGTGGGCTCATTTTTCATGTCAAGGGTGCTCATCCCTGTGACTCTCTTCAGAGTATTAGAGAATATCAGGTACTCTGAAAATCTTTGGAATTAATGTGGGAACACAGAAACATGAAAGGCTTCTCCTGCTTCTTCCTCTTCTCTTGTTCTAACGGTCTAATTAGTCAGAAATGCCTGAAAAATGACAAAGCTCCTTTGGTTTTCATTTGAAATGCAGACAGCAGTCATGGGTTGGGTACTTGGACTCTGCTGAACTGGTGGCTGGTCACTCAGGAGAGGTGCTGGCAAAGTATGAGGGAAATCCTCCCACCCAGAGCGGGGGAAGCCGATCACCCCAGTCACGTTGTCCACAGCTCATGGTCTCACACAGAAATGCTGAGCTCCCTGGGAGGACAAAGCACTGGCAAGCTGTGTCCAGGATGGAGATATAAATACATTATCTACTGAACTATGTCTCTGAAACAGCTTGATCACATCAAAGTAATCATGCCCTGAACGTGGAGCTGATCTTTGGGCAGGGCTCAGTGGGGATGTCACAGGCACTGAGGATGAACCAAACCAGCCCTGGGCGTCCCTGCCACAAACACCACCCGAGATGGGCAGCCTGGGCACATTCCCTGTGTCCCAGCCCTTGAGGAAGCTCAATGAAGGCTGTGTTTATATACACAAAAGCTATTATCATTTAATGTTTTCCCTTGGCCTTTGTAGGCTTGGCCTCTCAAAGTGTGACCTTTGTTTACAGGTGAAACGTGTTTTAAGTGAAGGGCATCTCTCACAGCAATTTGTTGGTGTCTAAAGAGCCTGGGGCAGGGGTAGACATTTACTTACAGAACCTTGAGACTACTTTAACCAGGCCTTTGGGACCTCCCTACTGACCAGCCTATAACATGGTCTTCTGCAGCATTTCTCTGTGCTATTTCCTTTAATTGACTAACCTCAACTCTGGCTGTTCAAAATCACTTTAACCCAAACATGCCCCCGGTCTGAAGCTCCTAATGACCTTCCCCTGGCCCTAAACACATATGCTGAGACAATGCAAACATCATTTGGAAGATGAGTAAATTCAATAACTCAATTACCACTGCACCAAAATACCATTTATCAAAGGCTGGCCACAGCAGTTCAGATCTTTAGCTCTCTCTGTTTCGATGGCCCAGCATTTGGGTGAAAGTAACTAATCGATTTAGGAATGATTAAATAGAAATTTGTAACACTTGGCATTATTAAACCTTCAATCTTCATTACAACTGCTTAACAATTACATCATGAGCTGTGTAAAATACATTAACAGTAGCTGGAAACAATCTCCTCATAAATAAAGACAGCAAAGGTATTAGACTACTCTTCAGTAGGAAGTCTAATAAAAATACATATATTGTGGCATTATTAGTAGGTAGTAAATTCTGAACTTTGGAGGAGAGTCAAGCCTGAAAAATTTAAAAAGCCCAACAAGAATCCCCCAGCTGGTATCTAACATTGAACTCATTTATTTTAAAAGGTCTAATTTAGTGGCAGAGCCAGCAGCCTGAGGGCTAGAGCTGAACAACAGGTCACCCCTCCATCCTCCTCAAATAGGAGAAACACTTCCCAGCCAGACCAAATCCCAGGTTCTCCCTTGGGCTCCACACTCTCATCCTTTGCCTGAAGTTCAGGGAGTTTCTAGCTCCACCTGCTCCTTTAGACATGCAAGAGAGGGTCCCCTTTTCCTCTTTCAGTACCAAAACATGCAACGTTTTATTTAATTTTTAAATAAATTTGGAAGTCCTGTAAAATTCTTTCACCTAATTTTCCTACTGTCTTTGTCAAAGCCTGACCTTCCCACAAACATCCAAACGGGGCAAACCATTCTACTCATTTTGGAAGCATCACTTCTTGCTAAAAGAAATCACAACATTTAAAAAAAAAAATTATCCAGGCTAGCTATTACACAGATATATTTGGTCTGTGGATCACTAATCTAAAATATATGTGTATGTCCTAACACTTGGATGCTAATACAGCAGATCTCACAGTGAAATATTTGCCTCATTGAAATTCAGTATTTACATTAACTTTTGTGTATACTGAATTAGCCCTTGACCAGCTCCTTCCATAGTCTGACAGATACATTACTCCAGTAAAATGTTTGGACACTAGAATATTTCCAAGGCACGTTTAGAAAAAATATAGCATATTTTGAACAGTTAAAAAAGAGAATTTTTGTATGAATTGTCACTAACTGTATCTCAGTCATTAATGTGAAATACAAAAAGCACTTTTCCCAGGCAGAGGAATGTGTCTTCCATGGATGTTTAGTGCACAACAGTGCTGTTATTAAACTTCCACAAATACGATTTTGGGAAGTTCTGCTCCTCTTACCAGCCAGTTCTGATAATCAGCAGTGAAGTCACACATGTGAACTGTAACAACATTAAACCATGGATTGATTGTGGGCTGGGAACTAGGAAAGGTGTTTTATCTCAAGGCTACTGGTTCAATTTATCCCAGGTCAGTGGCTGCTGAAATTTGTTCCGAGTGAGCGTCAGTGTCCCATGGGAAGGGGCTGGGTGGGCCTGCATCAGGATCTGGGGAATCTCATTAAAATCCTACAGCAATCAGTATCCTTAAAACACAGCCAAGATGCTAAAAAATAAAGTATTAGCCTATTGCTCCAAATCAACAGGGTTACAAGTCGTATTGAAGTAACGGGGGAGGAAGTTTGTTTTGTTTCTGGCTCTCATATCCCACAGTGTTTCTCTAAAAACAGAGCTTGCCCTTAAAAGGCAAGGAAAGCTGATGACACTGATCCAGAGGGATGAAGCACATTTCTACACCCACAGCTTTAAAAGCCAAGTCCCGAAGCGTCTGAAGTCAACAGAAGGATTTCTGTAGACTTCAAACGCCTTCACATCAAGCTCTGGGGAGCACACATGTCCCGTGGGAACCTGAAGAAAGTATCAAAGAGTCTCGAAATTCAGATGCTTCCAGTTAAGTTTATTTTATGACCACACCACACTGCATCAGAGATTATCTCTGTGACTGATATAAATGTAATTTCTGTAGGGCAGGGCTAACGTCACCAGTGCCCCAGCCCTGGCAGATCACGTCGCAGGGCTGGCATCTCAAACCCTGGTGTGACAGAGTCTGTTTTCATTATTTTTCAAAACAATATCTTAACCAGAAAATGTAAAATACACCTTAACATTTGACAGCCTAATGAGGTGTATTTGCATTAACTCCCTAGGCTTGAATATAAATTTAGGATTCTGTTGGTGGTCTGAACTAATTCCCATATCACTGTCTGTAGTCCAGAGGTTTTGAACCCTGTTGATGCAAACAGGTATTTCTAGGTTAATTATCTAAGCTTGATCCTGTATTCCATGTACAAATAAGCTACTTAGGTCATACACCTGTGCTTTGCATCCAACTTTGTACATGAGGCTTGTATCTGAAGTTCTGGATCTTTATTTTGACCAAAATATTTATCAGATGTTATAAATCCCAGAATATCATGGCATCAGTAATTCAGGCATTGAAAACAGCCAGTGAGGAGCAGACAGCTCCTTTTAAATGAAGATTGCAAAGGTGCTGCAGCCAGGACTAGAGAATTAAAGCTGAGTCCCAAAGCCTCTGATAAAGTGTGTTATTTGATCTCTGACTAAAGGTTCTCTGACACCAAGTCGTGTCTACTCGGACTTTTCCTTCAGTCCCAGGATGTGTGAAGCTTGGACAGACAGCTGAGCTTGGTTAGGGGTGACAATGACTGGGCATCTTTTCAAATGTTTAACTTTTCTGAGCTTTGTTTAGCTTTTGCAGACAGTTTTAGGAGCCGCTACTGACGTACATCCCGCCAAGCTCTGCGCTGGGAGAGCTGCGGGGTAATGGGCAGCAGATGGGGGAAATCCTGCACCAAGTATGGCTGGGGTGTTATCAGCTCACAGGACATGGTCCTTCCTGCCTCCTTGCAAGAAAGACACTTTGAAATGGTTCCTAAAACAGCAACATATCCCTTGTGGTATGGCTGTAAGGACCAAGTGCTGTAGGGTGAAGACCACAGTCTTTGGGATACTGGGAACAGTCAGAACTCAAACACAGTAAAGATGTTTGAGTTCAGCTCTCTACACTTCCCCGTGGTAGTTCTTCTGTTTTTGTTTATTTACTGAGAAATAACGAGTATAATGGAGAACAGTAAAGCTAATCTAAAACATTTCAGCTGGATGTGTTTGAGTTGGCAGCACAATAATAACTGTAATAATCTCACAACAGCACTGGGTGTCTCAGAGAACGAATGCAGCCTTCACTCATAAATGTCCAAGTGTTTATGGAGGAGGATAAATCCATTCCCTGAGTTCACCAGCTGCTACTGAGCAAGTTATCACCATTGTGTTTGAGCTTTTCTGTAGGTGTTGATGGGGAGCTGTGCCTCATCAGACACCTAAATCATCCAGGCACAGTGCTGACAGTAACACACTGCACTGGCTGCAAACACCACCCAAGTGTCACCTGACTAGCTGACACTGCTTTTATTTGGTATGAAATACACACCCACTGGTGCCAGTCTGGTGTTTGGGAGATGTTGGCACAGATATTCTGATTATGTTGTCATCAAGTGTCACCTCTGTGCTGAGCCTGCTCTGTACTGCTGTGATTCTCTGGCTTGGATTGGGAGGGGTGTTTGAGGATACAGCAGGTGGTAGATTAAGAGACCCGCTGCCATGGGATGCCCCAATCACTTCAACAGTAAAATTAACAAACTGATAAGAATAGGGGAGAATTAATGGCTTTTCCTTGAATTTCAGCCTCTCCTGTTTCTCCCTTCTGAATGTGTAAGGTTGGCTCTCCAAAGAAACCGTAGAGAAAAGGGCATCAATCTTGATGTCCATCTCATTCATTTGCTAGAGCCTATATACTGATTATTCTTACAGAACATATAGCTCAAATGCACTCTTTAATTAATGCTTAAAGTTCTGAGGACTTCATCCAAAGTTGTAACTAAATGAAAAAAAGCCCAGTGTAACCAGGTGAAATTTTTTAAGAGAAATTTCAGTTCTCAAATGTAATTTTTGTGTTGGTATCTTTGGCATTCTCAAACAAACTCAAAATTTCTAAAGCTGAATTACAACCTATGAAAAATGCAGTTACTGATGAGGTACCAAACCAGCCATACTTGTACTGGTGCAAATGATACTGTTCCAACACAATAATCAAATGAGTTTCTCATAAACTCTCCTGTAATCCAATAAAGTAACAGCCTTTGTTACAAAACCTTTATCAATCTCAATCTGTAACATTTACATACATATCACAGGGCATGAAAGGGACCTGGAATAACTGACAAGCAAACTGAGATAAATGACAAATAACCATCATTACGGCAAAAAAAAGCAAAAGGCAGCATCACGTAGAAACTTTATCAAGTAATTAATGATCTATCTGGGAATAATTACATGTGACTCACCACTCCCATTTTCTTAAATGAATTTAAAAGCTATTAAATACCCCCTCAACAATAACCAGCATGTGAGACGCAGCTTTGCCTCTTTTGTCCACAAAATTTTATCTTAATCAGGGAATATGGAGAGTCTTGAGGAAGAGCGAGTGAGCAGATACAGCTGTCAGGTAGTGAGGGATGTGTGTGCTTGTAAGGAAAAGGCTGGATAATAGATGGAGATATGGAGCCTTGGATAGCAGCAGGGAGATGGTAGCTACAGTGTATGGGATGAATTTGTGGATTGTGTCTTTTTATGGCTGGTACAAGGTGGGCCCAGTGAAGGCCTGTCACAAACACTCTGGAATTTTTGGTGTGCAAAGCCAGGCTGGGAGCAGGATGTTCCATGCTCAGGGATGCCAGAGAGCAGAAAGGTCTGAGGGGGATTTAAGTGCAGAAGATGCACGTGCTCCCCTAAAAGTCTCACACTGTGCTACCTTCTTGTTAGGAGAATAAACACAAGTGATGATGAGTGCAACAATGAGGACCTCAACTGGGGTGAATTGGACCCAGTGAGAGCCACAAGCTCAGCAGGAGAGATACAAAATGCATCTTCAGTCCTTTTCCTGTGCAAAAGGTTAATGTGTTAGTTGAGGCTGTGGGTAGCGTGGGTTTGAGGACAGCACTGCACAGAGGTTTCTTACCAAGTACCCTAAAGACTCTGAGGTTATTATGGAAGTTATTTGCTGCATTATTTTAAAAAGAAAGCAATTCAACTACTTTTTTTTTGCTGTCATAGGGATAGGGATGGAAAGAGCCTCCCCACCAGACTGAACTGCTCAGGTTGAGCAAGGAGCGTTTTGCTTTTGCAGCTTGGCTTAGGTAGAAGGGAAGTGCTGAATTACTTGGGGTGGTGATGGCTTTGTGAAAAAAGAAACTTTAAAGCTCCTGGGGATTTTCAAATTGATCTAAATAAATTAACCATTTCTATTTGACCAAATTTTGTACCAAGCCCTGTATCAGTTCTACTTCTTCATCATGTTTTAGGATGAGATTATTTTGCCTTTATTTTAAGATTTCATCCCAATTATCTACCTAGACTGTAACCTTGTTGGGCAAAGTCTGTGCTGATAAAGGTATGCATGATAAAGTCAGTGCTTCAGCTGCATTCTCTCCTCATCCACAAAGAATGCAGCAGAACTCACATGCACAGACACCAAAGTCATCCTCATGGGACAAAATTCCCTCTTACAGTATGCAGCTGTTGCAGTTCATGATTACAGCTGGGCTTTCTTCTAAAGCTAAAATTTGCTTAAAAATTGTACAGAAATTTCACTTATGAGTCTACTTTAATGTCACATACAAGCTAAATATCCCAGAAAAAAAAATCATCAAAACATCAGCAACCTTTAAATATTCTGTTTCAAAAGACACAGTCTTTGCCATTAAATCCTTTTTTTTCACCAACAAAACTATATTACGCAAACTTGATAAGTATATGAGATAGTTTATTGTCATTATTGGTGTTCTGTATGAGTGCTAATGACCTTGCATAAAGCAGACATAAATTATTTTCATGTCATCCCTCGAGTAGCTTTATGGAAATGCACGGGGTGATTCTGTACTGAGATCTTCAATTAAATGCCAGAGAAAAAGTGACTTTGGTAAGGTTTTGCCATTTGATTTCATGGGATGATCCCATTCCCCAAAGTGGAAGTAACCTTCTTTTATGCTAAAGGGCAGTGGTTTGAAGGACCATGTCAAAAATCTGTGCCTGTTGTAGCTAGCATTTAATTTCAACTCAATTAAATTGCAATTTGATTGGGGAGACACTTGTTTTAAATATCCAAATGCAAGCATTCGAAGACACTATTTGCATCTGAAAGGAAGCAAAAGGAATACTTTTTGTGCAAAATTTTAAACTCTTCTGTATCAAACCATAGGCCACGTTCACGTTGGACTTTTCATATCACACAGGGTGTGTATGAGATACGTAGAAAATAGATGTTTAAAAACATGAGTTGGTTTGATCTGGACAAACTGACAGGAATGTGGTACACTCACACACACACACACCTACTCAGTTCTGTAGTTATTCCCAAGCCAATGCACATAATGAGGAAAAGACAGTTTCACACAGGCACTCTGCATGCTGCAATTAAAGTAGATACATCTGTAAATGTGTCTGTCTGTGGAGGCATCAGCTTTTGTTGCAACTTTTGGATCCAGATGTGAATCTTGGAGCTAGAGCATTCCCAGCTGCCATCCTGGCTTTGACCATTTGCTGTCCTCTCACTTGAGTGCTTGATTTAAAACTGGCTTCAAAAGCACACCTGATGTTCCCAGAGAAGCCTTCTGGAACTAACGTGCTGTGCTTGAAGTATTCTCAAACAACTCAATGAAATGCAACACAATGGAGGAACATGTGTGCATCCTGTTTGTGTAACTTCAGCTTCCCCAGGTGCTCCTGGATTAAATTCTCCCATCTTCAGCAGTTTTTGTCAAAAAAAAAAACCTCAAACCAACAGCCCCCAGATATTCTACACTGAGTAATAAACATGTAAGAACTTGATATATGTTACTTTAACTGTTTTATATCTCAGGATCAACATGAAACATAAGAAAATAGTTGCATTCTTTGTTTGTAGCAGACTGTTTTTGTGCACTAGGCAACATATCCTTGCATCTTCTCACAGGAAAGCTAGTTTTCCTTAAAGAATTCCTCTTTTGTCCTCTCAGTTTGAAGGAGAGCAGCCTTCCCAGATCTGGGAAATAACACCTGAGCTGACAAAAAGGATTGTGCAAGCAGCTTGTGAGCTTCACCAGCTCAAGCTGCTGCTTGTGACAACATGGAATTAAAGGCAGTGCTCCTCTTGGCCTGGGAATTAGTGTGTGGATGGACTCCAAGCAGGGCAGCACTTCACTCAAACCCCATTTCACAGAGATAGCCGAGCTCCAGAAGACAGACCCACCGTGTGGGGTTCAGAGCAACTCTCTAATCCAGCCAACCTTGGCCAAGGCTTCCAGCTTCAGCCTGACACAAGGGCTCACTGTGTTCCCTGTGCCAGGTCCCACCAGCCAAGAAATGCAACACTGAATTGCATCATAAGGAAAATAAAACTGGGATGATTTCATTTGACATCAATTTCTCCTGAATTGGGAGCTTTGCAATTGTACAGTGCAGTGACTGAGCACCTCCTCCGGGCCTGGGCTTTTTCTGTGTGTAAGGAATAAAATCACAAGCTTGGAAGTTTCACCCTTTCTTCTTGCACAGCACATAGAGAAAATATGGGGAATTGTTATCTTTGGCCTCCGTATGACGCTATGAAAGTGATGCATATAAAATACGTGTTGACAGAAAGCTGAAGTGCCCTGCTCTTTTCTTTTTGATCATCTCCACTTTAAATAGCTTCAACTCCATGTAATTCTTCTTTTCCATCTAATTTGCGAGTTGAAGAAGTGAAAACAACTGTTTCCAAAGATAAACTCAAGGAATTAAAATGATACTATTCTTTAGTTCCTTGCTCCTATGCTGGTAAATTAATTCCTAAATGGTAATATTAATACTTATGATGAAAATACATCCTATAATTGCCCTGCTTAATAGATGAAGACCCATGAGAAAGACAAAGTAAAAAAAATGAATTAAAGAAAATTAGGGTTTTCATTTTGGGCATGAAGTTTTGAGTTGCAAATGAAGATAAGAAAATGAACCACATTTCCTGTTTATGTTACCGAGATTCTCATTAAGGTGTCTCCTCTTTGACCTATGTTGTTATGAGAAAGAAGCTAAGGCAAGCAAGCTTATCCTAATGAGAGGCAAGAATATCCCTGCTTTTTCACAATTAGAATAAATGTACTGGGGAGCCAGATGGGGCCTTTAAAATTTTCCACAATTATATGCCTGCTGCAGATAATGGCAAAGACCTCACAGTGGCTATGTTAAGGCAACACTTAAATGAACAGATTAGCAAATTTTTGGTTTTTAGCTTCATTTTTCCTCCTTTTCACTGTGTTTTGATGTTTGGTGTGTTCTGGGGAAGAGAGAAGGAGGGGGAAAGAGGTGATTTACTGGAATGTTTTAATTTCAAATGATAAATTTCATACAGCATAACTAGAAACAGTTTTGACTCGATAAAAGGCGAGCTGAATGAATTACAAGAAAAAAAGCAAGCCTATGGTGGCTTTCATAAGCAGCAACTAATTCTGTCATTGTTATCTAACTAAAACACCAGTGTCCTTGATTCTACCACAACCTTCGTTGTTGCTTCTCTGCTTATAATCCCCCTGCTTTCCTCACGTGTCCCACACCCCTGGCTCTGCCACAGCTGCTCCTTCGAACCACATCACTCCTGGGTTTCATGTCTTTCTCTGTATTTAGTGCCTTTTGCATACCTGTGGTTCTGCACACCTGCCTCTTGCTGATCAAAGAATACCCTTTTTTCTTCAGAATACACATTTCCTGGGTTGCTTTAGTCGTGATGTTTCTAAACATTTCGAGAAAGAGTGGCAATAGGAGACAGAGATGTTGTGCTCAAGCGCACTGTTATGGTTCAGTGGCTTCAGAGGGACCTGTGCACGAGATATTGGTAATCTCCAAAAATCAGACCCCTCATGACACCTGAAACTGGATGTTATCAATGAAGTGAAAAGAGAGACTGGCTGAGCATTGTTTAATTGTGCTGTTTAGTGTAGTTCAAACACTTATTTCCAAACCCTTCACTTGCCCTTTTTTTACGAAGCCTCTGGCAAGAAGAGGAATGGGTTTGAGCAAGTTTGGATGACCACGAAGAGGAGAAAGCTCCAAAAAGAGTCTGTCTCAATACAAGCACAGTGGAAAGCAGTGGAAAGTTGCTTCAAAACTTAAACCCAGTTGTGCTTCACTTGACTTAAATCTGAAGATAATCAGGAAGCAAATAACCAATACCTGCCTTAAACCTCCCTGTGGTACCCGGACCATGGGTTTATTTAACTGCACTGACTGCTGAAAACAGTCATTCAGGAAAGCGTATTTTGGCACCATAAACAAAGTCCAATTATTTCATTTTTACTGTGGCACTCAACAAAATTACCAATAAATAAAACAATTGGCAAGGCTTTAAGATCCACGAGAGTATCCAGCAGTGCGACAAACAAAACAATCGAGTTACGACTGTTATAAAGTGGGTAATAGACACAGTGGGCCCAATTTTCCCAACTTTACAATAATTTGAAAAGCCCTGCAGAGCTCTTTTCACTTGTTCATCTTACTTCCTTCACTGGAGCTCATAATTAATTTAAACCGTGCAATTCACGAACAGTTGTTCCATTGTATTGTCAACTGTGTGGAGTATTAAAATTGTAGGAGTACTTATTGGAAATAATGATGGAAAAACTGAAATTGTGGTTGCATCTACCTTGGCTGCTTGCATTGAGTTAGCATTGCTCAAGGTCTGTCTGCTCTGCACTCAGGGCATTGAGCAATTGCTGGGTCAGTTTTCCACCAGCTTTTTTACTCCTGGGGCAGGAGCTGCTGGATGAGCACGGAGCACAGCTGGAGCTCAGTCTCTGTGATGCTCAGGAGGGTAAATTAGCTCACAGAAATCACTTTCTTGGCAAACTGCCTGGGGTGCACCCCTGCACCAACCAAATTCTGGCCAAAAATGGCATGAGAGCACACCAGCTTTCCATGAGGTACTGCTAAGAAATGAGCACAATCAAAGGATCACAGAATGTCCTGAGTTGAAGGGGTCCTAGAGATCATCCAGCTTCAACTTCTCTGCCATGGAAAAGGACACCTTTCACTATCCCAGGTTGCTCCAAGCCCCGTCCAGCCTGGCCTGGGACACTTCCAGGGATCCAGGGGCAGCCACAGCTTCTCTGGGCACCCTGTGCCAGGGCCTCACCACCCTCACAATGAAGAATTTTTTCCTAAGATCTAATCTAACCCTGTCCACTGTTAGTGTGAAGCCATTCCTCTTGTCCTGTCACTCCAGGCTCTTGTCCATAGTTTCCCTCCATGTTTCTTGCAGGCTTCCTTCAGGTACTGGAAGGGGTAATTGGATCATCCCAAAGCTTCTCGAGGTTGAATAAAACTCTCTTGCCTGCGCCCTGTCCTGTGACACAGATTGTGTCAGCTTGGCACAGAAGTAGGTTTTTTGCCTTCTCCTGCAAGGAGTGCACTCAAACACAGTGTTTCCTGTGGTGGGCCTGAATGTGGAGAAGATCTGTTTGCACAAAGTCCACAGGAATCACTCAACAAATGTCTAAAGCTCCAAAGGATGGGTGTGATCTCAAGGCGATGGAGATGGAAAGATTGCAGCCTGTCATGGCCCTGAGCAGCGCAGGCTGTCAGCCCCTCTCAGGGATGGGGAAACTGGGCTGGATGGGAGCTTGTAGACAGAGTTATTGACAGTCAGCTGATGAATGGTAACTCATTAAGCCGTGGGAATATTATTGCTTGCAATGCTCTGTCCATACAGTTAATCAATTTTCTTAGTGAATGAAACTGCATTAGGGTCTCTTTAATTTCCAATGAGAATGTCGACACAAGCACTTAGTGAAGTTTGACTAATCTATTTCAAACTAACTTAGATTTGTTTCTCACAGTAGCTGTATGTAGGCAACTCTTGGACAGGATCAACAAAGCCACTCCAGGATTAACATGCCAAGGAATTCTGCCATTTCTCATTTCTCAAAGCGTATTTCACCTCAGCATCTTCCAGATACAGCTTCAAGGACCTGTCCTTCAAGCTGATGTTGAAGATTTACTTCAAACCCAAAGGGACAACAGACTTACTCTGTCTTCATGGTAAATGTTTTATTTTTTCATTAAAGGACTGGATGGAAGTGACAAGAAAGTGAAAATTAAAAAAAAAGGAAAAAGAAAAAGAAGGTTTAATAAAGACCAAGAGTTGTCAGATCACATAATCCACAGGAAACGTGGGAAAAGCAAAGCATTAGCATAGCGTGCCACATGGAAGAAATGTCACACTGAGCCCAGAGAACTGAAAAGGCACCCTCATCTTCTTGAAGCTGATGGGAATTTTGCCACTGACTTAGTGGAGACGGGTTTACACCCACACTGTCTAAGGGGAACACTTTGCTGCTGAAGGACACGTGGCAGTCACCCCAGAAAAACAGCAGCCTGCTGCACCACGACAGATGCTGACTCAATCCAAAACCTGTTCTTAGCTCAATGACTGAGTTTTTGGCATGGCTCTGTACCTGCTCTTGTTTTATTTGCTACAGCCTTATGTGGGGATGGCACAAAGCTCAGTGAGAGAATCTTCTAATAAACATGAAATGGAGATCACAGGATCCCAGGATACTGAACAGTGGCAGGATGAGGGGAGTGGAAGCAAATGCTAAAGGAAATAAAGATTTACTTCCTGCCCTGAAATATTTAGAAACAAAATCAAATGATTAAACTTTATTTCATCCCATCAAAAGATATATTTTTTGAAATGCATCTCCTGGGTTCAAAACATTTTGTATACAAAATCAAATACTTTTCTTCATCTAGTTCCTTTCTGTGGAAGCAATTTTGCCACTGCCCTGGATGTTGTGGTAGGCAGAAAACCTGGTCAAGGATAAAACCAACTTTATTGTACTGACTGTTAAGGGATCCTCAAAACACTGCCCTATTTCTGACTTAGCTGAAGTTACCCCTCAAGTTACCTGTCCTGTTGGTTTGACATGGATTTGTTTAACAAAAGTATCAGGTTATTTTAAATACTAACCAGCCTCCAAGGAGTAATTACAGCAACAAAAGAAGCAATCACCTGAACACAACTGAGTATCTGTTATCTCTTACTGGTCACCCCAACAGCCCAAATAAACCACAGCAAAGGCCCTGATTAGTTCTGAGCAGTCTGATGGTTCAGCTCATAATAAAGCCTTTAACCCACAATCAGACTTGGTGCACCACAGTGAAGAATTCTTCATCGTTGTTCAAGAAATTCACGTACCCAGGAAGAGCTGAGTACAAAGAGCTCAGAGTTTTGAGGTAATTCTCAGCCAGTTACAGACGTTTTGCAATCCAAGAGAGCACTGTCCTGTACGGACTGTGAGGACTCGAGCCATGGGCACAGGAAGGGTTTTCCTGGGAGGAAAACCTTAGCAAAGACGCTGTAGTATGAAACTCTACTGAGTGCCCTTCCCTTGTTTTTCTCCAGAGCAGGCTCTGTGGAATCCATTTCAGCAACCTCGTCATGGCTCAATGTGAGACGGGCCAAGAGGTGAAGGATGGTGCCTCTTCTGTCCAGTGGGATGGTCAACCATGTACAATGAGTATTCAAATGATCTCATTAGCCAACAATCCTACTTCCAAAGATCCTTTCAGATGCCCACTGAAAGGCAATTCCTGTTAGGCTGGCATAATTTCCATCTGATATTTTTTTCTTAAAAAGAACTGTGCACAGTTGGCTGCAAGCTTTTCATGCTTATCTGGGAGTAAATACCATAAATTTGGGGCTCAGTAATGTTTTTACTTCTATTAATGCTTATTTTGATTATTACTCACAGAAGAAAAGACATCTAATTCTAGAAAATAGCTGCAATATATTTCATACCGTGCAGGAAATCAGCTTGTGCCTAACCCAACAGAGGCATGCAAGGGAGTCAGATATTATGGAAGGAAAAAAAGTTGCTTTTAAGGTGTTCCAGCTCCCTTCCCTTCTTGCTGTTTCGGATGCTGAAGAGCCATCCATCTCTGCATGTCTACAGCCAGAGCACATCCCTTTCCCAGTGAAGCCAATGCCATTGATTAGGAGGAGAACTGCCTAGTTAGCCACCTATCCATTCTGGAGAAGGGAGAGACTTGCCCATGTGTTACATCCTAATCTCCAGTGTTACAAACAGGCCCTGCTTTCCCTGGAATTAATGGTTGCAGACACATCGATCCCATGGCAGAAAGGTCACACTCCCCAAAGCCAGACACATAAAAGAGAAAAATGGAGATGAAAAGCTCTTCCAAGTGAGTGTCTGGCTGCTGAGCTGCTCAGCATCTCCCCAGAGCTGTCTGCCTGCATCCAGGCCTGGGATGGGGAGCTAAGATTTGCCTGAGCTGCAATATCCCAGGTTCGATAGCCCAGTCTGCAACACCCCAATCTTTACAAGGCCCACTGTGCTTACAACAAAACCATGTTTTAGTCACAAAGAATGTCACCTTCATGTTAAAATGATCCAGACAGTTTTCAGTGGATGTGGTTCAGCAGGGTCCTCTGAGGCTGAAGTGTGCCCATGGTATTTTCATTGTTTTATACTGAATGAAGAGAGAAACTAATTCACTGTCCTTTTGTACTGGGGATAGAATAATGCATGTGATTTTCCACTTTGAAAAGATATTTAATAATCCCTTTTAATGTTGAGTTAAACATTTCATTGTTTGCCATGACTAATCCACAGATTTGAAGGGAAAATTCCACTTTAAAGTGTAATAGAGCTTCTCTGTTCCTTCACTTTTGAATTAGTACTAACACAATCTTGAAAATAAGTACCAATTTGTGGAGATATTTTGCTGCACGTGTCCTAACACACTTATCCTAAGTGCAGTTAAGTAGAGGGTGCTTTGGATAACAAATGCAAATTCGGTCAGACTGGTAAAACCAGTGCAATCTTCACACAGAGAAACCTTCTAATTAAATGAATAAACTTATTCTGAAAGATGTTCAATGAAGGATGCAGAATAGGATTATTCTACTCCATCAAGCACCCTTTTGATGTTTAATGAAACTACAACACCAGGTAAATTATGGGTTTGTGTTCACTGCACACTTTTTAATGAGATTATAAAGAAAAATCCAATATATTATAAGTGGGTTAAATATATTTTTATATCTCTGTCTGGAGAGGCAACCTCCAGAATGATCATTTAGAAATATGCAGCTGACTACCGGGAGAGTATTGAAAGAAAGACACTGTTATTAAAACACAGAAACCACAGAACTGTTGCTATTTTCAATCTGTCATGCCCAGTGAATACAATATAAAAATACGTAAATATTTATGGCTGCACAGTAATGACCTATAATAACAAATTCCATTACAGTATTTTTAAAGAAATACAACTGCCTTAGCCATTTTTGATATTTCCATATTTAAAAAAAAAACAAACCACTGTAGGTGTCAGGATTAAGGGGAAAGAGGCACTGAAGCCTCATGGGCCATGTGCCACACTGCATGGGGTTACAGACCTGTTAACTTTTCCAAGGAAATGAGCCTTATTATTCAAATACTTCAATTATATGAGCTCTCTGCCGATCTGAAGCAATTGAAAATGTCACACCTTGGCATATGAGGGTGACACCGGTACCAAATGGTTTCTGTGTAACCAGCCCTGCTGCTGGTGACAGCAGTGATCGAGCTCCTTGTGACTTCCAGGGACACACAGTTAGGCTGGGCAAGCTCCCACCTGGAATAACCTATGGCACCAAGCCACGGATCCTCTGCTGTCTCACCTGCTCACCAGAGCAGCTCCAAAGGCCACCCAAACCCACTGATCTTCCTTAGAGAGGTTCGCTATGATCACCACCTTCTCCTGAGCAAAGGTTACACTGGCCTGTTGGCCAAAGTGGGTCAGACACATTTCGTCACCTCTCACTCTGCCCTAAGGAGGAGCCCAGCCCAGTTAATGTGTGTGGGAGCAGGACCCATTTATCTGGCACTTCTTGCAAGCCAGGCACTCTGCCTGCAAGTCAAAGTCTTTAAATCCTGGCCAAATGGCTAAATCACTCCTCCTCTGCTTGTCAATGCTTGCTTTTGTGGAAAGACAAGTTGTCTGGGGAAGGCTGGATGCACATCTCAGCAGTGTGAATTGGACACAAACTAATTGGAAACTTCAGCGCAGATGAACTGCTGTCACCCCTGCTCTGCCAGCCGGGCAGCGGCTCCCAGGCGCTCCGCACCAGGAATCAAAGGAGGGCCGGATGAAAAAGAAGGATTTGAACAGCACAGAATTAATCTTGCAGTTTCTCCTGAGATTATGGTGCTTGATGGCTCCAACGCATCACAGAGTCCGGGAGCTGCTGGGAGTTGTGACTGGAGACAGACAAACGGACATTCTCAGGCACAGATTTGTGAAATTTGGGGAAAAATTCAGTTCACTTGCTTCTAAATCCTCCATAGCTAAAACCAAGATTTGTCTGACAGCTATGTGACATAAACTGAGTTCCTGTATTCAGCAGTTACAATTTTGGTAAAACTTTTACTCAGAGACTTTGAGTTGTCAATTAACAACAGTTCCAATGCTGAAAGCATCTTCATACAATAAAACTTGTACTTCAGGGAAAAGAATAAGACTCTTTTTCACAGAATCAACAGGAAAAACATGGTTACCAGGCTTGGAAATACTGGGAAAGAATATTTTTTTTTCTAAAAAGAACAAGGTTATGTACGCTTCAGACTCATTCACAGCCCACCCTAAGGACTCACTGCTGTCTGAAGAAGGAGAGTCTGCACAAAACAGGTCTTGAGCCTTACTTAGCTCATATGAAGTCCTATTGGACAAAGGAACATGAAACACTGGAATAATGTCAGAAAACACAGAACTGCAAGTAATTTTAATTTTAGTAATGAAATGGAAGCGCCTCATTTTGACTCTTTGTTCCAAACCAACTAGAAGTCGGTGAGTTTTGATAGGCTTTGGTTTAGGCACTAAGACCTGTAAAGATGATGAGATTGAGAAGGTGCTCAGTGTTTTGTCAGTAGGGCTGGACTGACACACACACACACACACAGACACTTCTGCAGGTCTGCTGACACCTTTGGCTCTCGCTGTCACCACAGCTTTGGCTGTGGCTGTTGTTCCAGCCCAGCTGCTGGCTGTGTGTCCATGGCCAGCGCTGAGCAGGGACTGTGTCCATCCCTCAGCCTGGCTCACACCCGTCTTTCTCACTCCCCTCACCAGTGCTGCCAGCTCAAACGCCAGGCTCTGAACTGGGCCACTTGAGGCACTGATATCCTGTCCCCATTCTGTCACCCCTTCCAGAGGACGCCGATGCTGGAAGGCAGAGAGAGGCTTTAGGTGAACAGCTGGAGATGCTCATGTCTTAGGCCACTGCAGCTAAACCTGCCAAACCTCATCTCACAGCACACAGTTTACACATTCAGCTTCATGTGTGTGCAACCTGAGGACCACCAAATTGCTACTTTGAACACAATGCATTAGCTTGAATGAGATCGATTAAAGAAGAATGCAAGTAACAACTGGAACATCTGAGTGCTTCAATAAAAACCACACTGTTAACACAATTTAGGGAAAAACAGGATGCCTAAACTTTGCACGTAATTTAATAATATTCTTCAGGATAAAGAAAAAAAAAAAAGATGTTATCTGCTCTCTTGATAAATGCTTCAAACTTACAGAGGTCTGATCTTCATCTGGTTTAACTCAGAGTGACTTCACTTAAGTCAGGGGAGCCATGAAAGTCAACAGCAGATGAGGAGCTGGCCCTAGTTTGCTATTCACTAATCTTCAGGGAAATCGTAAGATTATGGACAGAATACTTTCTTTCTCCAAGATAAGGAAATATAATATCCCTAGAATACCTCTTATCTACCCTCCAATTCAATCTGGAAAGTCTTTCCTCTTTTCCAAGCTTTCTGTAGAATTTCTGTTCCACAAGCATAGCCTTTCCAAGTTTATTGGCATTTTTAATGTGTTAAAGCTGTCGCTCCATTTTTGGCCACAGATCCTTCTTTCCCTGAGTCCTCTCAAAAATTTAAAACCTGTTCTCTTCCTGCTCCTTTCACTCTTCAGAGACGTTTCTTCCATTTTTTGTGGACGGAAATATTTGCTCCGGTCACAATCCCCTTGAGCCTCTCCGTTGTGTTCCAGGTTCTGACCTTCTCGGTGCAGTGTGTGGGGCAGGGCAAACCAGTGTGTGTGAGCTGAGATCTCAGCATTGTTTGCTCCGCGGCAATTCTCATCACACCTCATATATGGTATAAAAGCAGACTGGATTCCAGAGAAACTCAGGAACTGAGCGAGTCCTCCCGTGTTCCTGGTGCTGTGATGCCATCTAGTGAGTTAGTTACAACACTCTGCCTGTCCATTTTTGCACGAAAAACAAATTTATTCTTAAATATAATACTAAATAAATATACTGATGTTCTCTACAACTGTGCAAAATTCCATAAGCAGAGTAATCAAATCAAATAAAATTTTTACCCAAACAGTGCCCTGAAGCATTTCATTCCCAAGGCACTGATTTAACATTCCACTGAAAGTATAAAAGTTGAATCTTTGATAAAGTCATTCCAAGCAGAAACAAAGGTGCTTTAGTTAGTATACCCAGCCTGTGGACTAAACATATCACTTGTATAATTGATCTCAAAAAGCTGTTTACACTGTTTCCCACATTGGTAAAGGGATGTGTAAGAGCCTGTTATTTATCTTGAATATTTTCTTCAAATCTAAAGTCCTGCAGAGCTTCTCTGTAGCAGATGTTCAAAATCACCAGAAAAGTGGCTCAGTTTTGAAGCCAATGGCTTCAAATGGGAAATTTTCCATTTAACCCTTCCCGTCCCTCCAGGTGGGACACAGGATTTCTTTCTTTAGGTCTTCACCTCCTTCAGGTGAGCTCACTCTGAGCCACAACTGGAGCCCGTGGAGGGGACTCCATGAGAGCCCCAAAGAGCTTTTAATGTTACCCTGCAGCCACTGAACCCCCCTCACAGCCTGGCAGCTCCACATCCAGCTCCTGGCCAGCCCAACCTGTCCCCACTGCTCAGAAACGAAAAAACATTTTCCACCTGGTCCCATTTTATCCTGGATATCATCAGGCTCCAGCTCAAACAGTTTAGAAGAGTCAGTGAAATCACACAGGCGTTGTTTAAAGCTCCTCATTGTGTCATCTTTGTCTTAAAACTCCTGCAGAAAATATCACAGGATCAAAAGTGCTTTCTTTTGTTTTATGTGTTTCCATCTCCCCTCTACTACTGCTGCTCTTTATGATACTGTAAAAATCTGCCAGACCTACAAACCAGCTGTCCCGTGTGGTGGCTGTGACAGCTGGAGAGGGCTTCCTCCCAAGGGATTCCAAATCACGAATCTGACCCCAAATCAGTTAATGAATGTCTTTTCACTGATCTCAGGGGGGTCTGGAGCAGGCCTAACACCAAAGATGTTGTCTATTAAGTTAAATTCTGTTTCGGATGACATTTTGGAACTGTTGGCATAGTTCAGTTTCCATTGCCTGCAAACAGATGAACCTAATATTTTACAACAGTTTTATGCAGAGATTGGAAATATGATTTAAGTTATTCCTACTGGTGCTTTACTTCATTGAAGGAAATTGGTATTAAATTGTTGGATATATTTATGTGTCCACATTTGTTACTACTTTAGCCTGTCTGAAGTACCTGCAACCTCCAGTACTTCATTCTCACCATTAATTAAAACTCTTCCAATGTTAACATACCCAGGAAGAGGGACTGGGGAGCAAGCATTGTGTAACAGATGAACCCGTATAAAATCTAAATGTGATTTAATTAGTTGATAATGGTTCATTAATTACAAAGCTAGCGAAATGAAAGACACTGTTGTGGAAACACATAATGGAACTATTGAGAAAGAATAGATTTGTTTTTACTAAGTACTTGTCTGCTAAGAAAACCACCTGTGCAAATAACCGGCTCAAATCAGATGACAAGCAGATTTTTTATTGCATAAGAAAGATTTGGGTTTCCATGACAACGCACCCAGGTCAAAACAGCAAATTATATATTTTTCTGCAATAAACATCTCATTTACTCTGAAAGGCTTAACATCCAGGTTTATAATGTGTCTAAAATATATTTATTAGCTAGCAATTATTTAATACAGCAGCTTCTGCCCAGAAATGGCTGTCCAGTGACTGGGGATTCAGCTCCAAGTGTATGGGATCTATCCTAAGCCTTCTGGCATTTTAAACAAATGCTGTAATGCTGTTTGGCTCACAGTAACCTACTGTGAGCTCTGGGGAGAACTAAGCAAACAGTTTAAATGTTATACAAAATTTTTTATTTAATTGAATTCAAGCATTTATGAAATTATATTAAATTAGGTCATATTCATAGGTTATCCAGTATTTAACATTTTCACCAGTAATTGCCTATCCATCTAATTTAAAATTTAATGACATTATTTAAGAAAAAGGTTTTCTTGATCTGAGGGCAAATATGCTTTATTTATAGGCCCCTTCTCAGATGGAGAATGGAAAGTACAAATGTGTTACTCATTAAGGCCCACGTTGTTACGGGGCTGGATCACTGAACCACTGCTTCCCCAGGGGGCCTGCACCAAAAACCGCTGGAGTCAGCGAAAGGAGCAAAAGAGGTGTTCTCATTTCCAGCCTTCTGAATCGAAAAAACAATAAGTAAATCTCCCAAATAATGAGGGGCTTCATCCACCAGAGCTGCCTGAACTCGAACCCTGAGATCTGACGGAATTTTATCTCAGCCAGGGAAACAAAAAGCAGGGGACAGGCCACAGGCTGGAGCCCACCTTTGCTTCAGGTGTGACACTGTGCCTTAGAAGTGCTGTCATATAAAATCCTCTCCTTTTCAGAACACTCCACGTCCCACAGGGAGGAGGAGGAGGAGAAGAAGGAGGAGGAGGAGAAGAAGGAGGAGGAGGAGCCTCCTCAGTGTCCAGCAAATGTTTCCAGGTCTATTTTAGCCTGACTTCGCAGGAAAATGCAGCTTGTACAAATGTGCTCTCTTATCTTCTTCCAGTAACTCCTGAAGTTTTTGGCATGCTGGGAAGCCTGGAAGCTGCCCCAGCTGTCCTGAGAGCTCGTGGGGGCATGAGCCAGGGAGCTGAGGAGCACATTTTTCTCTGGGAAATCCACAGCATGTCTGAGTACTGCCCGGTGGATGGGTCACAGAGATACAGGGCTGAGGCTCCTATGGGAGAGGCAAAGGAAAATTCTCTAGGAAAAATGGCTTTAATTTATAGAGAAATTGCTTGATTAGCATTCCTGGCCACAGAACAACTTCTTTTCTTTCCTGTGATCAAGCCCAGGCTACGTGGTAGAACACAGCTCGCTCTGCCTGGAGGGATCACAGTGACACTGCTGCATCCTTAACCAGAGCCCACTTATTGAGAGCAGCATTTCCTTCACAAAGATTTTCTCCTTGTTTCAGCCTGAGCCCGTGTTCAACAAGGGGTTAAGACAGAGGGAGACCAAGTGCTGCAGCTCCAGCCTTGGTCTGGGGCTGTGAGGGGCATCTGCAGTGGGCACACAGCAGGGCCAGCTGATCTCTGGTGGCAGTTCTTTGTGTAAAGCGACACACGGGGCCTTTTCCTGCGTGAGCCAAGCTGGATCCAGGGATGAGGTGGCTCAAAGGAGAATTGCTGCAGAAGCAGCAGGAGAAGCAGGGACTGGACTCCAGCCACAGCTCTGGAGAGCCTGGGTTGGGCTGGAGCAATATGAAGGTGCTTAACAGTGTTTTATGGTCACTTTGGAAAATAAAGTGCAATAATCACCTTCGAGTCTGGAATTCAAAGGTAGATTGTTGTGTTGTGAGTGAAAATAGGCAGCTGGATCAAACACCTTTTAATGCATGTATTTTTTTTTTGAAAAGACTCTCTGAAGATAGCCTGGATCAGCTCTGCTCCTTTTTCCTAAACTTTCAACTAAAAGAAAGACTTTTTCCTGTTTCACTAAGGGTACATAAATACAAGTCACACCCCCCTGAGAGTTCTTTAGAACAAAACCTGAATATAAAGTTCTTGATAAAAAGAGATGTTTGCTTTACATAATTCTGCTCCCGATATCCACAATTCCCAAGTGGATAAAGAATAACAAAGTAAAGCTTAAAAGGTGAGACTGAGAAAGAAGCAGTGGAAAACAAGGGCTGGTGGAACTTAGGAAAATCCCAGTGTGTTCAAACATCAGACGTGCTGCTTCCCATCCTCGGAGCACATCTTTTAATCTCAACAGCCTTGCACCAGTGAATGGGAGTAAGTGTGGAAGGAGTTTATGGGATTAGCTATGCCCTGCCTATACCTCCAGTCCCACCTATAGAAACATTTCTCAAACCAGTGCAGGGAGCATTTTCCATTTCCTCGCCCTCTCGTCTTTAATATCTGTAGCCAGTGTGTTAATTACTATTCAAAATAAAGGTTTTTTAAAAAATTATTTTTATTTAAAAATAAAGTGCTCAGATTCTGTGAGAACTGACATGCAAATCATGAGAAGAACCAAAACATTTCTATGCATGTCAGCTTCCAGGACTGGACACCAACTCTTGGGACAGTGGATTTGAGACATTCCATGTCCCTTGATTTGGTCTGGGGTGCAGCTGGGCAGTTCGTGGTCACTTTCCCCATGCAGGGACCAGGCAGGCACTAGATGGCTCCCGAGTGACAGGCTGGGTTTGTTTAGAAATCGAGCTTTCTAATGATATCTGCCCTTCCTGGCTTAGAACTTTGTCCAAAATCTCTGCTCCCTTCTCCTCGCAGAGGGTTTTCTGCAATTCAGCTTTGCCTTCTCAGGCACTGAGGAGTTTGTTGTTTCTTGAAGCGGATGGGATAAAACAGGGCTGCACGGGGCTTGTGGCGGTCTGGGACTGCCAGCGCTGCCCTCACACGTGGACACAGCTGTGGAAGGAGGAAGGATTTCATGAGGACCTGCAGAACCGGGTTAGCTTAGCTGGGAGCCAGCTTAACTGGCACCAACTGGCTTCCCTTGGCTGGTCATGTCTCTTCAGAAGTGACTTTCATGTTCCTTTTCCTGCAGAAGCACTTCTGGTCCTTCTGAGAATGTGACAACACTCTCACCCTTTCAGAAGGCAAACAGCTACTACCAAACTCAGCTTTACAAAAGAAATGGGCTGTGTAAACAACAGAATGCTCTTGAAATCGTCTCCCTGTTGTGATGTGGTGACCACACAGGAGTACAACTGCTCCCAGCAGCACAGCTCCGAGTTCCACAGAAAGTCTGCTCATTGAGAGCTTTAGTAGCCTTTCTCCAGTAAGCAGAAATAAACAGAAACCTAATTTCCTCCCTGAAAAGAGACAAAGGCGAACACTTTCTAAACACGGCACGCACTTACGATCCCAAGGTAAAGCTTTCCATATGGGGAGCGTGTCATGGAACATTAGGTCAGTTTGCCTGTCACTGGATTTGTATTCAGTGGCTTGGACACAGACACTGGCAACGTGGAAATGCTGAGCAGTCCCAGCTCAGTAACAATGGGTTTTAGGTGGCAGTAAAATTGTCTGAAGATTATAACACTGAGAACACTGAAGTTTCTGGCGCATTGAATGGTGGCTGAGTGAGAAGGGTTGGCCCTGGGAGCTGTTCAGGACGCTGTGGGTGTTACCCAAGTGCCCGTTCTCCACTCCTGCCCCCGTTTCTCCTGGAAGGAAAGGTGCATGTGTGGGCAGAGGGGTCGCAGGGGTGGGCTGGCAGCAGGACTGCAGGACAATGCCATGAGCTGTTCTGTTCACCTCTGCTCTCAGGAATTATCTTCTGTAATTTCATAGTTGTCTGGGTGAGGAGAAATGTATCACTGCAGTCTCCTACAAGTACAATCATCACTAAAATTCTTTCTGGATGTGTGAAAAGGGTCTAGTTAAAGTCGTCTTAATAGTCTTGAAACCCTTGGCTGAGATGGGACCTACTGGCCAGGGCTGGACTGTTCAGAAAGAACAAAGCCCCAAACTCAGACCATTACCAGCAATCACTGGGGAATTACCATCAACACACAGTGGAGGCACAATGTAGAAAGGATCAATCCTATCGAGTTCCTCACTTTCCCATTCCCTCTTAGCGAAACACTTCACAGAACTCCAGCAGAGAAGTTGGGAAAAGAACAACAGCAGCTCCTTGTGCATTTTAAATAGATTTCCTGAGTCCATCCTCCACATTAGATTAGGCAATACCAACGTTTAAAATTTTTAACCATTTGCATTTTGAGAGATGAGACAGGGTAAAATGTTGCTGTGCTGCACGTTAAACTTTTATAAAAGCATGGCTCAGTATCCCATCACATGCCAGCAGCCTTCCAAACTCAGACAGGAAACACCTGGACTTTTGTGGTCAAACATCACTGGGAGTGCACTGTACATTTTGGAACAGATCATTTCGAATTGTTAATAAATATTCATCTTATTGCAGTAAAACACTGTGTGTTCCCTGTTATAAACATTGGTGGAGCTAAATTAAATATGTGCAAGGTTAGTCATCTTGACTTTTTTTTCCTCCATAAAAAAAAAAAAAGAATGCTTGACTTCCCCTCCAATAGCATCTAAAGTTTTAAAACCTTTAAACCCCTGAAGACAATTCTATGGGATGTACAATTTAAATATCTCCATTTCTGTTACATTTATTCTTTGTTAACACATTCTCCCATCTTTTCTAAAAGGCTCATTATAAAGCTCCCTAAAATGAAGCCTTTGTTTCCTTTCCTGGGAAAAGCCTTGCACCTTGGCAAACACAGCCCTGCAGGCTCATACAGGAGTTCACTGTCGCTCCCCTCATGGTCTCAATTTGAAAAACAAATCTAGAGATGTCCCTAATTATGTGACAGCTAGAGGGCAAAATGCAAATTGTGTACAAATTCTCAGACCTTTCCTCAAGAAGCTGCACAAAACCTGTGTCTCTATTTTTGCTGCATTACGTTTGAGGTAAAGGGCTCCAGAATCATGCCTTGAATTGAGATTTCCTGAATTTTAGGATTAATCATTTAATTGTTGCAAACCAGCCCTGAACTGAATGAAGCCTTGAACTTTCTGCTGCTGAAAGAGGCAGAACAGACAATCCAGGTTGGACTCGGTTCCAAATCATAACACAGATTTGTTGAAGGTCATGATAAACAAATCTTGCTTCCATATCCTTCTATGTAAGGCTAATTCTTTATAGATAATTTGCTCAGGTTTGGGGGCTGTCCCCATGTTTCTCTTCCCTATCTTTTTTTTAAAGCTTGCTTGCTAATACTGTATTTCCGTGTCCTAACAGCTTGTATTGTTTAGATTTAACATAAGCATTCACCAATTTTCTACTAAAATATATTGCCTGTGGAAAATTAATATATTTTTCTGTCTTTTCTCAAGGCATTTTAATACTCAGGAAAACAAGACAGCATAAATCTAAGGAAAGAAAAGCTGCTTTCAATTGAGCAGAAAAAAATAAAAGGCAAAGTCTGTTGTGCATGTGTGTCAACAGCTTTCAAAGCTGCGAGTGAAGCACAAAAAGCAATCAGAAAAATCCTACTGCTCATACAAAAAATATTTCCCTTGGTGAGAACTCCACCAACACTGAAGCAGCCTTAAAACTTGGCTTATTGTGTCTGTCTGTAGCTCCACAAAGAAGACTACTTGTTTCTATTTTCTGAACGTGTTGAAAACTAGAACATGGCAGCTGTAATTCTGCTGCAGAGCTCCCCCAAACAAACAGCAAAACAACCCTGGCCACCTGTTTTGAGCAGACTTCAGCTGTGGAAAATGCCTCTCCAAAGGGAAAGTGTTGGGGAATATTTATGAGACCCTAAAAGCAAGTGGGTTCTCGCTGAGACTTTCCTATACACTATGTTATTTATGAAATATCTGTTGCTTTGACCCCCCTGCCGCAGGGAGGTTGTTTATTTGTGCAGTCATCACTGCTGGGAAGAACAGTATTTCTGTACAGTGAGATGCAGGATGCAGGCAGAGCTGAGATTCCAGCCTCAGTTGTTACTGCTGTCCTACAGGAACAGGAGGAGGAGGATGGACCTTCTCCTGACCTTCTCCAGATCTCCCCTGGGGCTGATGGCACCTGAGAGGGACCTGTCAGGCTGAGTGATGGTCCGTGGGCACAGGATGCTGAGGCAGGGGCAGCACCCATCCCTGAGCACCAGCTCTTCTGGAGCCACCTCAGGTGTGTTAGCCCGGCCCAGGTAACCAGTGCAGCTTTGCCTCTGGAAGGGATGGGCGACATCTGGAATCTACAGCCCTTTGGAGTGATGTGGGCACTGCTCACAGACTCCTACTCCCTTTGAACACTGGTCAGCCACCCTATGGAACATCCCCTGCATCCTACAGCAGTCACAGTATCCAATAATAAGATAAATAAGTGGAACCATAGTTAGCACATCTGTTCCACAAATTGTCTCTGAACCATCCTCTTTTCTCCCAGCAGGGATTTTTTTATCTACCTTCACAGTGCTATGGATAAATAATGCCATAACTCCCCCCCCCCCCCCGCCCTCCATCCACTGCCTGAGGATATCTATGGAGCTGCTCCTCCCTACACCCTCCCAGCTATTGCCACACTCAATTTCCTGTCTTCTGTTGACACAAACAAGCTTGCAAAATTGCAGACATTCTGAAAGGCCATTGTGTTCCACAGATACTGGTAATTTCAAAAGTAATCAGGCAGTCTGGGATTAACAGGACACAGAAAACTGCATGAGACACCCGAAGTGTTCAAATAAATAATTTCAGATAATGAGTGGTTCAAGAGCTTGGAAAGGCCCATGCAAAGCATTCTCTGGAAGTCTGTGAAGTTCTGTTTAGCAGCATTGCCTACAGAACAGGAGGGTTGAGTAAGAAACCCAGATACTCAGCTAAAGATGGACAGAGAAAGGTGGAAGAGCTTCCTCAGTGGCTGAGCTCTTCCCTAAGCCATCTAAACTGAAGCAATTTTCATGTAATAAAGAGATCATAGTCCATCTGACATGAAGACTGTTTCAGCTGAGTGGTAGCTAAGCAAAGCATCCAGTAGCTTGATTCTTTTTTTTGGCTGATCACAGGCAGTGTGCTGGAAATGGAATGCAATGGGAGAAGATTAGCTCATCCACCTTGAACAGATTTAATAATCTCATTTTTTATTTTTTTTTGTCAACTCCCTCCTCTAACTAGCAAAGAAGGAGAAGCTCCCATCAATACCAGCCCAGCTCCCAGCCCAGCCCAGCATCATTCCCTGGAATACCCAGCTGCCTGTCCCCACTGCTGGATATTCTCATGTTTCTCATCTGCTGCCTCGAGCTGCTGCCAGGCTCGGAGGTGACTTCACCGCAGACATTCATGTGGAGACCAAACATTTTCCCTGCAACCTTCAAAACATTCATGGTCTTACTTGGTATCTAGAGACCTTTCATTTCAGGATTTATTCCAGCTGGACTGCAGAGCTGGGCTGAGATTTCCTTGCTGGCCTTGCCCCACGCTCCAAGGCTGAGGGAAAGCTCAGCCTGTCCCGGGCCTCTCCGGCTCTCATGAATGGCTTGTTTGTACGGGTGGTTCTGCCACCAGGCTCGGGACTATGAACACCCTCACTGTTACTGTTTAACTACAGTAAATCAGTTAAAGACTAACTGTGCTGTTCCGGAGAAATATTTTATTTCATGCCACAAGACTGGCCTACAGTCATGGATCTGACTCCCAGACTGGAAAGACTATAAAGAACAATGATTTTGAACTTCACTGCGTATTTCTCTCAGTGACTTAAACACACACAGAGTAAGGAAGAGAAGGACTTTGTGCCTTAGCAAGCTCACATGTGAATACATCTGCCTTTTCAGGTGGAGAAAAGAGTCTGCTGGGTCTAAAAAAAAAATCAGCAATTAGGTATTTTGAATGAAAGGCTTCATTGTGCATTTCTCTTGCAAACTGAAGAGCTAAAAGCAGACATTATTATGATAACTCCTAAGTGACCAGCTCAAACTGGGCAAACACGGCCCTGCCTGACGGATGTTAGGATAAATCTGTTCCCAGAAACTCTCCAGATTGTAAACGACAGCATTTCATTTTTCCAGGAGCCTCTCAAGTGCGACCATGTGGATTTTCAGTGGCAGAAATATCCTGCTCACAGCTGATGGTTTTTTTTGTTTTGTTTTGTTTTTGTTTTTTTTTTTCCAAGCCAAGTCAGGAGAAAACACATAAAATATTCTTCCAAGCAGGTCACTTAGTTCCCAGCTGACATGCATTTTGCATTCCCCTATTTTCACTCTGTTTTCCCTACACACATAGTCCATATTGTAATAGGGAAAACAGTTTATATGAGAACACTGGCCTGCCACAGCTTACATTCTTCTAGAAAATCTTGAGTAAAAACCTGTGTGGGGCTCTTTTCATTGGAGATTGGAGTATTTTTGTTTAATTGCTGTTGTTAGGAAATTTAGGTTAATTTAGTTGTTAGGAAAGGATTCAACTAAACTAAAGTTTAGTTTGAAAGTTGGAGTTTGGTACCAGTTAACTCTGGTTTTTGTTTGTTTTTTCTTTTTTAAAAGACAGATTCAGATTATATCATGGAGACTTTTCCATGCAGAGAAACCCTTAAAGTCTGTATCATTTTGAGATCCAATGCTTTCTGCAACCAAACTGCCCAGCTTTGGGATACAGAGATGATGGTAAGTCTGTTTTGCATTATTCACCATCTGAATAGGGACTAATCCCAGCAGAACACACGGCCATAAAGCAGCGAGGGATGAAAATCAACTCAACTGATAGGTAGGATGTAAGAGGAAAAGGAAAACCCTTGATGCAAAATAGTAGAGAAAATGAGTTTTAAATCCCTGTATGAACAGAACAAACTTCTGACATCTGGAGCATGATTTAATACTCCACCAGGTGCTGATGTATTTTGCATTTTCAGAAAAGCATATGACAATTTTGTATAGGATTTTTGCTTTAATTATCAGTGTGTGAAAACAGCATTAAGGAGGTGATCACAGCAAGTCTGAGGCTTTGCTCTGATTAACAAATTAGCCAGTTCTAAACAGATCAAGTAACAGTCAGAAAAGCTGATGACCCTTGAAAGCAGGCTTAAACTTTCATTGGGCCACTTATTACAGACCACTTGCTTTGGATGCAAACCATATCAGGTGTGCCCCCTTGGACCAAAAAATCTCTTTATTAAAAAATGAAAGAGCCCTCGGTTTTCACTGGATGCTTTGAAGTAACAGCAGTTATTCCAAATAAGAGGGATTTTCAGGAACCAAGGAGTCTGTATTTAAAAAGAGATTGCTTACACTGGCATACTCCAATTTAATTAACTCAGATTTAAAAGTAGAAAGTCTGCGTTAGTTGCATTAGTAATAGCAAAGAAAAAAAAATTTAAAAAGAGTTTGCCATGAAATAGAATTTACAGAAAGGGAAACAGCATTTTAAAAGTTAGCATATCAGAAATATGATGCTGTTGAATGCTGAAGAATTCCTTTTTCATATTGGGGGAGACCCTTTTGGAAAGTTTTTGCCAAATGCTGTAAGACTCTAAAGTGACATTCATAGGAGCATTTTCCCAGATTCCAACAGGTGCTGAGTTGGGCAGAGGCACACTGAGAAATGAAGCTTTTTACTTTTATCTCTGTGGTTTCTCAAATTTTAAAATACTAAATCCTTCAGCCTCTCCTCAGTCTTCAGTGGGGCAGTTTCTCAGGAAGAGAAATGATTTCTGTGCTGGAGTAACTCAGTGTAGCTGAGGACCTGTCTGGAGGATTTACTTGCTCAAAGATAATGTTCTCCTACACACATTTAAACAGGTACAAATTAGGTGGGATCTCACAGACTGGGTCAATGCATTGCCTCAGAGTTCAGCATTAATAAAGTATCTAACAAACCATTTCAATGATTCTATTTGTGGAAAATTCTATTTGTGAATAATTCATTCCTGGCACAGAGCGAGACTAGGACAGTACAGCCAACGACAGCGTGTGCTGAATTTACAGCAGTCACAGTGTAAATTATCTGTGCATTAATTATATCACTGATTACAGGTTCCCTGTGGGAATGGCATTCCTCCTCTGAAGCTGCACCATCATATGCTGTAGCATTAAGTCATGAGTGGTTTCACCATTAACATGCAGCTCGTAATTGCTGCTGGGAGAAAATGTAGGTCCTGACCTTGCAGGTACTTCTGCATGAGTAACTTTATAAACGAATGTATTGCACAAAGAGGTCTTTCTGGAAAACCAGAATGCCTTTCTCCAGGAATTGGAGAGTGGTTTTTCAGTAAATATCTTCACTAGGGGAGGGTGACATGTGCCAGAGCCACCAGATTAAGGCTGAAAGCACATCCAGAGTTCATCTCTGTAGGACACACATTGCAGAAGGCACCCTGTGATGGGCAACCAGCTCAGGGGGATCTGACTTTATTCAGGGGTATATTTATTCAGAGTCCAGAACATATTTTCCCAGTCTCCAGGTTTCAATCTGCTACAGGATTTCAGTTCCAAAGTATGATCTAGTCTAGCTTGGGAATTTTCATGTGAAGGCTGTTAGTGCATCTGGTTTGATTTGTTTCTAATCAACCACTGTGGACTTCTAAAGTGTATTCCCTTGGAAAGTTTAGCTGATATTTTCAAGGAAAACAATAAAGCAAATTCAGCTTTGACATGCACATTTTTTTTGCTTACACAACAAAAACTTTTGCTTTCAAGTCTGTGAAGTTCCAGAGACACCGGGGAACAGAACTATTTTTTCATGCCAAAGTATGCATTTCTGTTGTAAGTAGATTATTTAAAGAAACCTGTCCTGTTAAATGAAAACCCTCAGTGCATCAGTTCATAAGTGAACATTGCCAGTATCAAATCTAAAAAAAAAAATTAGAGTATTCAACAAAAAATTATTGCAGATCTTCGTATTTTTATCAGCTATTGAAATTACCTGTGGGAACCTTAATTTTCTGTCAGTCAGATCCATGCCCCAGCAGGTACAAGACCCAAGGAGGCACAAGGGAGCAGGTTTCCAAGTCCAGCTTCAGCAGGCACTGCTTACACTTCATCCTAAGTCTGTGTCCCCGTGGTGGGATCTGACTCTCTGCTGCCTTCTCCTTGTGTTTTCACTTGGCTCCAGCATCATCCTGTCGGTTTCCTGCTCTGTGTCATGTCCCAGTTCCCACTTTTGCCTGGAAATTTATCTCTCTCCTGGTTGCCCTCCAACCTCATTTGACTGCTGTAATTAATGGCTTTGATATCTGCCTTATTTCATCCCTAGCACTTTCTGGATCACTGAAAGGTGCCCTGTGGAATATTTACCCACTTCCCTACCCTCTGGTGGATGCCTGGCTGCAGAACATGCACCGCTCAGTAGAACTGCCATCCTTTCCACACACAATGTGGAATAACTAGGGAGGTTTCCAAAACAAGAGTTTTTAACAGCACCCTTTTAAAAATTATATGTTTGAGATTGGTAAATACCTGTAATTAGTCATTCTGGGCACCTTTTCAGACCATTTTTCAGTTACTCACACTTTACCAGCTTTATCCAGGAGAATGACATTATCCACACTGGATATCTGCTTCACATTTAGTTTTGTGGAAAAGTTTTCAAGGAGGGAAAAAAAAAAAAAGAGGCTCATCTGTTTCTGAGAATGAATATAGGGGAAAATATGCTGGTTTGCACACAGGGAGTATTAGGACATCAGGTTTGCAGTGACAAATTGTGCCTGCACAAGCAGGGACTGGCTGGAGCAGGAGATTTAAACTATGGGGCACCGTGCCAGGGGAAAGGAACCAGAGGGACACAGAGAACTGGAGAATCATTAAGGTTGGAGAAGACCTTCAAAGGCATGATGATGGGAGAGTTTTGGGGGAAATTAGGTCTGTTTTTTAAAACAGTCAAGTACTGCTGCAAATCACTGAAAATGACCTTTCTGCAGGTGGCCACAAGCTGGACACTGCCCAGTGTGTCAGTGCCCAGCTTGAGGCCCCTCATCTGGCTGATCTGGAGTGCTGCCACCCCACAGCCTCACAATACAGTCCTGTCCCTTCTCTAAACGTTCAAAGGGATGATGTAACTCTAAATACTCAGAGAGATCCCATCTAAGGCTCACAACATGCCAAGTGGCCTGTCACCCACCATGGAATTACTTTTTTCCCTCTGTTTCAGGTTCATACCTCTTAAGGTCTCCCTATGCAGTTGGAAAGATTAATTAATGTTTGGGAAAACGCCACAAAAGGGGACAACTGTGGCAAAATTAGCAATTCTGTCCTTGCAGCACTGTGTCAGGGAGTCAGTCATGTGAAACAGCCACTGAACAATTTGGGGAACACAAAAGTCCTGTAAAGCTGCTCGTACCAGCCAGGCTGGCCCTTGTGTACCCTGACGGGAGCTTGAGGGGACAGTGTGTGATCACAGGGATAAAGGAAAGGACACAGAGCTGTCCTGGCCGCTGAGCCTTTCCATTTAACAATTTAACAATCTTTTAATGCAGTTTGGGTGTGTAAAGGAGCACATGGTGCAGCAGCTTCTTGCTGTTTGCTTTAGGAATTCCAAACTGCCCAGCTGCTGCAGCCCTGCACACACAATAACCCCCGACAAATTGCTCTCGTTGCTAATCGAAGTGGCAAGGGCCAAGGTCAGAGTTCAGCTCCTTCTGATGTCAAGGGCCTTCCCCAGAGCCCATGTGATGCAGGGCTGCTCTTTAATGCCAGCTCCATTAAGGGCTGTAGCATTCACGCTCCGCTGGAAGCTGCCTGGGATGTTGGCGTACACGAGGGGGTGGGTTAAGACTCCTGTTGGTTAATCCCTCCCATGGCCCACTGGCTGCTTTCATGAAGTACACTGGCAAGCTAAAACTGCCTGATTTTCTTCTCCCCCACTGAAGCTCGTGAGCAACTGCCAGTGTAATTCTAAAAACCTGCAAGAGTACCCCAAAACGCATGTGAAAGAGGAACAGGTCTGTGAAGGATGTGGACATTGAGTTCCACGGTTTCCAGACCAGCTCCGAGTGATTATTTAACACATATTATTCAAAGCATTAGGACAATATAGATTATATCTCTATTACAGTTGGGGAGAAAAGGCAAGCCTGATACTCAAAGCTTTTCTCCTCCACAGCCAAGCTTTTACGTTCCCTAAAGAAAGCTGGCATGCCTAAACAGCTTATAGGGAATATCTGACACTTTTACTATTGGCCTTTCAGGAAGAAGCTAATACTCAACATGAAACAACACTTTGCCCTTCAAACTTTAAAAACGTGAGTGTTAACTGTGACATTTATAATTCTCACCCCAGCAGTGAAAGTCCTGCTGACATGTGTGGAAGGGTGAAATCATAGGAGCTGGAAGGCAGAGTGTCAACCTGGGTTTGGCTCTTCTGAATGTTCAGGTGCTTATCTCTTTTTACTGGATTGAAAAGTAGTTGGGTGTCTAAATCAGGGATCTGGATTTCATTAGGCAGCAGGGATCTTCACTGGGGGCTGTGAGCTCAGGTTTGCATCATTCCACATTTATTTTTGGCTCTAAAATGGGATTTAGCTGTGGTTCTGATATTACTCCTTCTCATCTGAAAAGTAGGTTTTCTGTGCTGTCTCCTCCTCTGTGGCTGCATTCCACATAAACTGGGGTTTTTTTTGCTTTAAACAGATGTCATTTTGGATAATTTTTTGTCTGTGCAGATAAGCATGTTCCTTGTGTCACCATTCCTTACGATGACCAAGAACCGACATGACATTCTCATATTTCAATACTCTAGATAATCCAAACACTTTTTCCTACTAAGTTGAAGTTAAAAGTAAGCACAGGAAAAACAAGTTGTACTTTCCATTCTTTGAAATCCTCTCTCTGCTTTCTTATTTCTTCAGACAGTGGGAGAGGGTACAGAGTAAGTGCAGTACAAATCAAGGTATGTGACTCATCTGTTTAAATTCAAAATAATGGTCTCTCTACTTTCTAGCTGCTGTTTCTTAGTGCTTACCCAGTGTTTCTTCTACTGTGGGGGTCCCAGTCCTGGGGCACTGGGAACACCCTTGGAATCTGCATCCCAGGCTGTTACTGCTGTTTTGGTAGGAGCTTGGAAATCTTACAACTTGCTTTTTCATCCTTATTTGTAAATGGGCCAGAGAAATCAGCCAACTTCTTACCCACACATTGGCCATTCTTCTGAAAGTGTGAAAACATGACAGTATGTTTTCCATCTTAATAGAAAATGTCTTCCTCAATGTAAATATTTGTGGATGAAACTCCCTCCTCATTTTCTACACGAGCAGCTTCTTTCTTCTTCAAAGGGCAACTTGAAGTATTTATAACTTGAGTTGATTACAAATAGCCCATTATTTTAGCTCTAGGAAATTTTCTCACTACCAGTGGATGGCTTTTACCACTTTGTACTCCACTAATACACTTACTAATGGTATAACTAACTAGGAATGAAGAATTCATAGGTATGCAGAACAGACTCATGCAATTAGAGAACAAATGCTACTTTTCATACTTAAATCTCCAATTAATTCTTCTAACACAATCATATGGGAAGGCAATCTGATCCACATCTTGCCTGTTCAACATTGTTTACAGTACATGATTAGTCTTCAGTAAGACAAAAATGTGAATTTATATTTTCTTTTGCACCCAGGCAAGGCTACAAGTAAATATTAAATGACTTCAGAGGAATTTGGTATATAATAAAGCTGATCAAAAATCTGGCCAGTTGACTGGAAAAATAAATAGCATCCATAACTCCACAGTTCTTTAATTGGAATAAGAATGTAAATCATTGTGGTGGGTTGATCCTGGAGGGATGGTGCTGGATTGGATCCAGGTGCCACCAAAGCTGCTGCATCACTGCCTTCCTCAGCTGGGCAGGGGAGAGGAGAGACAAGGAAAGGCCCGTGGAAGGGGATATGGGCAGGGAGAGATCCCTCACCAGTGACTTTCATGGGCAAAACAGATTCCACTGGGCAGATTAATTTCATTTATTACCAACCAAATCAAAGAAGGATAATGAGAATTCAAAACTAAACCTTAAGACACCTTCCCCTGCTCCAGCATAAGTCATTCCAAGGAATGCAGCTTTTCCCCTTCTTAAATTTGTTATCCCAGAGGTTCCAGCACTGTTGCTGATGGGCTGGGCCTGGCACTGCCTCCACTGGGCATGGGGGAAGCTTCAGGCAGCTTCTCACAACAGCCACCCCGGAGCCCTCACTACCAAAACCTGCCCAAAAATCCAATACAGTGGTCAAGCAGCTCTCAAACAACCAAGTCATGTGAGAGATGAGAAATATCTCCAAGGTTTGTTACAATGAAAAGATGAACAGAGAACAAAATTGTAGGGCACATATCCTGGTGTTCTTTTTCCACTAAGCACAAAAAGCAGCAATTTACATCAGCTAAAAACCCAACCTATCATTTTCTTAACTGACCGTATTTTTTCCAGCACACTCATGAGCTGATGACAGCTGCTCAAGGCTTTCCCATAAATGACATTCCTCAGCATTTTACTAACACAGGCCTGAGCTGCTACAGTATTTCATCTGCATGAATTAATCTCTGTGAATTGATGTTATGGCTGTGCCATACTCATTTACCATTACTTACATGCACATATATTCCATGACTACTTGTACAGGAATAAGGTTCACATTTTCTACATAAATACATACTCTTTATGTCTCTCCTGACTTGTTCTCATTAGCTCTGCACTAAATGATGTTAGACATGAGACTGAGTTAGTGTTGACTCTGGAATGCAGCAGCTACACGTGGCTGACTGGCCCCTTTGCTGAGGTTTATAGTGTAGTTTTGTACTTCATAATGCAGCCAATCTTTACAATGTAACACCCCTGCTAATAAAAATAAAATTGTTACGTAAGGCCACTATTAAATAATGAAACCACTACTATGTTTAATTCACCTATTAATTTCTGTGTGTCAGTAAATGCTGTTATAGAGTTTGTTATTAATGTGAGTAACCTCAAAAGTGCTGCCAACACTTCAAACATAAAATTTCTGTAAAGATGCTGAAAACAAATGATATGATGCTTTGCAAGTTAGTCCTTATTCCAAAGTCAGGGGCAGGCTCCCAGTGTTAAAATGAGAGTCCCAGTAACTGCACTGGAATGGAGGAAAGGAGAGGATGCTGAGCCCACCTGCTAAATCAGCTCAGGTGCCTCTTTCCATGGGATTTCAGCATGTTATGTTGCCAGCTGTTTCTGGATTGACTCAGTTAAGCAATGTTCACCTTTTGAGCAGAATCATAGAATGATGGAATAGTTTGGGTTGGAAGGGACGTTAAAGATCATCTTGTTCCAAATCCATTTGCCCTGGGCAGGGATGCTGTTCTCTACATCAGGGCTTCATCCAACCTGGCCTTGAACACTTCTAGGGATGGGGCAGCCACAGACACGTGAGTGTGCATGAAATGGAAAGAAATACCACAATTGTGAGATTTATTTTCAAACTTCCACTTATTTCCATTAAGGATAGTGTAGGACCTCCAAAAAGGATTGGTGCTGCAGTCAGCCCCCCTGAACACCAAGGTGCTATGGCAGGCTGGGGACAGCCCTCTCACAAACATAACCCTTTCTAGCTCCAGACTCCTTGGATCATAGGTAACAAATAGCTCTTTGTTATTACTAAAGCATACCTAACTGTAAAATACAATTACTATCTACCTTCATAATGAAGGAACTCTGAAATAAAACTCTGTAAGTAACTAAAAGAAAACACAGCAGCTTTAACAAAGTTCTGCCTCAACAATTCTTCACTGTGACTTCAGGATTCAGTTTTAACAAGTTGGTTTTAATCCTGTTAGTTTAAGATCAAAGGAAAAGATTCATTGGCAGGGTTAAATGAAGCAACATTGAAGGATTTGGAAAAATAAGGCCAATACCCACACAGTCCTTCTGTCCTAATTAAGTTTATATTTTTTCTAAGTATTGCTGGCAGGAATTAATACTCAGAGACCTAAGCCAAAGTAGCTCACTTTAACCCGAGGACATTTTTTCACTTACTCTGACTGTAGTTCACGTTTTCCATTTTGAAGTATTTAGCTTAATTTCCTACTTGAGAAAGTAAAGCTCTTCTCAGCAGCTCTTTTACATGACTGAGTCCACACTGCTGGGCTTGACATTAACCTCTTCTGGTCTTCCTGAACAGTTCCCTCTGGTAAAGGCACTGACCCTGCTGCAACTTTCTCCTCAAAAAAGTATTTGTTTCTGTTCCTGCAGCTGCTTTATCAGTGTGAAAAAATGGTGAGAAAATTAATCCTAAATATCAATGATCTTTGTAGCTGTGGGCAAATAAATTCTGGCATGCAACAATACACATTTACTGTTTGCTGCTCAAAAATGAGCTCTTCGTGGTCCAGTTCTCCGTGGAAGTTGTGCCCACTGAGAACATCTGGCACCACTCAGAACATCTGGCACCTGGAGGCAGGTGGGCTCTGCCTGCTCTGACAGTGCAACTGCTGTTCAGATTATCTCCAGCTGGACACATTTGGGCTACTGGGGCTGGTTAAACCTCAGAGCTTTGCACAGAGAAATTAATTCCTGAGCAGCAAATACTCCCTGAGAATGGGTCACCTGTGGACCTTCCCTTGCTCTACAGACATCCTAAGGAGGAGAGAGGTGTTGGAGGATAACTCAGCCTACATGGAGAATAGAAACAGGCAAGCCAGATTCAGAAATCTCTGAAAGAGAAGTGAACATATAAAACTATCACCTCTTAATAATTTTATTTATTCTCTAGTCCTTCCAACTTTACACTGCCTGTCCTTAAAAAAAGAGCTATCATTTGGGTTCCCAAGACAAACACTTCAGTGCAATTTAAGTACTTGTTACATCCCCATCCTGTTTCTCCTTTTGTCTGTACAAAATCTTTCATTAACTTTCACTGATCTCATCCTATACTGTGGTCTGGATAACTGCTGTAGGAGTTGCAATTTCAGTTGCCTCTTTGATCTCTGTAAGATGAAGGATAATTTCCATTTTTAAGTGATTTTCCTTGGCTCTTATACAGCCTAGCACATGGTGTAAGATTGTCCTGAGACAAAATGGAGAGGTTGAGAGGTGGTGGTAAAATATCCAGAGTTGTAATGTCAGTTCTTTGTGTCCCTCCTGAAAACCAGGAGACCAACAGTTAACTGAGGCCATCCATTTCTGCATCTGTGTGTGTACATGTAACACACAGACTTAATTAGAACCAATTGTGACTGCTGAAGTGTAAGATTACTGAGCATAACATGTATTTTGTCATGACTTCAAAATGAAAATGTGCCTTTTGACTTGTTATGGAAGTCTTGCTTGCCAGACAATTCTAAATAAAGCCCAGGAGACTGGATTTACATCTTCCCCCTCTTAACCCTTCTCTTAATCACCTCCCTCTAATTCTATTTCATTTATTTTCAATGTGTGTGGCTTGAGCAAAGCCTCTTCTCTGTAATTGTCTTCTAAATTGGCAAAAGGACAGTGCAGGGTGTGACCCTCCTCCAGTTTTTGTGCACAGTTGTGTCCTCCCGGGCCCCATTCTCCTACAAGCTCTCCCACATCTCTGTTAAGCAGCCAAGATTATACAAAGCAGTCAGATTCCTGTTACACATCTGTGTCTTCCTACAGCAACTGGAGCTGTAAAATGAGTTGTCATCGTGGTATTTGATAATATTCTGAGCCAAAGGTACTGTATGTTCACATCTGGGACGCAGTGGGCTCCCTCTTTTAGGTGCAGAGGATGGCACATCTCACTTGCACAAAAGTGGCAAGAGATGCAGCCAAGGATTTCAGAGGAGCAGCAGCAGAAGAAGGAAAGCGTTCCTCAAAATGTTGCTCTTTGTCAGGGATTCACATTGAGCTATTTCCTTTATTGTGTACTTTGCAGCCACTGCTCAGCTGTCCCTGAGTGAAGGTTCTCTCAGCTCCTTGTGAGCACTGAAAATGCTTTTCTTGCCTCAGGACTGCACAGGCACATCCCATTCCCTGCTCAGGGCCCTTGTGCCCGGGATGAGCTGCCCAGGCTTACACAGGAGAGTGCAGCTCCCAGGCAGTCCCAGCCAATGCGGGCTTCAACAACACTCAATATTGTGTTCTTGAGGAGCAATTTTAGAGAAAAAACATTCATTGTATGTTAGTCTAACATTATTGCTTTTGCCTTAATTCTCTTCTGTTTGCTAAACCCGATGTTTTCAGCACCTGATACTCAGCAGCGAGCTGGGCTGACAGCTTTTGGCGTGCACTGGTTTTTTAATGACTACCATCCCCTGGCACACACTGCCTCCTTTAATGAGTACCAGCCACAGGCACACATACCAGGGATGCAGAACAGTTTTATTAAATTAAGTGGAGGCACAAACTATCCCAATTATTTTCTTACTAATAAAGGCAAATGTTTGCATTTATTTACACTCTGCTGAGTTCAAACTGAATACATGATCAGCTGTTTTGCAATACCTCCTACACCAGTTTTCATGGGTTTTTAGAATAGACTTTTCTTACCAAAGACAGTATTTCCCAACATTTTGACTGCTCCTAAGGACACTGCCCTAATGAGATGCAGCAGCTGCCTGTTTCACATCCTGGCTCCAAGCCCCAGCCCTGCCCTGGGACGAGGTGTCAGTGTCACCTCCATGTCCCAAGCAGGGGCTGGGTTCACCTCGGTACAAACCCAGCAGTGCTGTGTGCTCAAGCTGCTCCATCACCTGCACCATGCCTGATTCTTTCTCCTGATAATCCAATTTATCACCTCAGTGACTGAAATTAGGTGTCAACAGGAGGGAGCCAGCATGAGCTGTGCCCTGTGGCCAATCCGAACCACTTGGCACTGCTTCTCTGACCCACCAACAAATACCCATGACTTATTCCCAAAGTTTTTGTGGACAATCTTTTGTTCCTCTTCTACAGCCATCAGCCAAGGGGCCAGTAGCTGGGTTTCACTGCTTTTTAACTGGGTGAGGTTTACTGGGGCAGTTGAGTGTGCCAGACTAACACAACCCCACTGATGGCTGCTGTAGGTGTGTGGGCTCTGTAAATCTGTAGAAGTGACCTAAAAGTGAATCTAAATGATGATGAAAGATTTATCCAGGTCCTTGGCCATTTATTTTCCTTCATGGCATCACAACTGCAGCAAGAAAAGCTTACTGTCTTCAGGATGCATAATGCAACTTGGTTTTGTTTCTGTTCTTTGAGAGAAGTTTACAGGAAAAGGAAAAACTGATTCTTATTCACTATTCACTCCACACTGGAATAAAAACTATCTGCTTTACATGGAAATTAGTAGTATGAGCTACTGCATACTTTTCCAGCAGGAGAATCTCTTTAAAAGAACTAGCCAGGAAAGTGTTCTTTCTACCTAAATACTTATGTTATGCTAAACAACAAGAACATGTTATGTGAAATGAATCATGTCATATTTAGAAACTGCTATTGTTAGAAAAAAGAGCATTCACAAAAATTAGATCTTCTGACTGGCGTATTTTAGCGTTTAAGAGCAGAGACTTCTTACTTGAACTCTGCAAGCAGGGCATTTTTGAAATATCTATCTGAAAATATGAGTATTTTGGAATTATCTCTGATCAACAATCCTACCAACAACCATACCTAATTCCTCCCTTTTCCCTCCCTTTCTCCTGGTAAGATTTCTGAGCAACCAGGCAAAAATGGGGTAAGCACGAGCCAGCAGATCTCCCAGCACCACTGACAAAACAATTTTCATGCTCCAGTATCACCGCAGTAAGAGTTTTATAGAATATACCCTGAGCTCTCACTGGCACATCCCCACACCTTCCTGCTGTGAACAGCACCTGGCTCTGAACCTCTTGGTCTCCCTGTGGATGCTGCTGCTCTAGGGAACGTGGGATACAAAACTCTGAAACATTTTGCTACCTCCTGCCGCATTTTTTTTCCAGAGTTCTGTGTGTTTCTTTCGGGTAACACGATACCAGGTTAGCATCACTATCATGCTACATATCTCCAACAAACTGCCCTTACTGAAGTCATAAAAACCCAAGATTTATCTGTAGGTATTTGTACAATCTCAGTATTGTATCAGCATTTTATAGGGTGTATCTGGAATTCCCTCTGATTTCTCAGATGTCTTTAATTTTCTGCAGTAATGTAGGTAAGATTAAATGCAAATCTTGGCAAACAAACCTCTGGCATTGCAACAACAGAGAGATATGGATTTTTTCCTTTATTATTCTGCTAGAAAAACTTGGAAAATGGAGGTTTATTTTCTCCCTAAACTCTTGCAGACCTACTTTTGTATTTTGAGCAGGATATTTATGTACTAGACATTAAAGTTGTGTGGTGAGAGTGGCCTGGTTGTCTCAGAGGATGTGGCATTGCCATGACCGCACACACATGGCCCAGGTATGTACCACTATGTGCAGGATCTCCTGCAGCTGATTTTGCCACAGAGGGAATGGGAAAAGGAGAAGAAATGGGTTCCTGTGTGCACATGGCTGGTGTGAGCTCAGGGAAACGCTGGGGTGAATTCCCAGCTGGTGTCAGTCCCACAGCCCTTGATGTCAGCGGATCTGCGCCGGAGAATTGCAAACTCGAGCATATTTGGATCACACGCTGCTTCTTTATGGCTCTGTGGATGTGACAGATTTCCTGTTGAGTCCCAGCTGCTCTCACTTTCCCGTTTCACGGAGCAGATCCCCAGCGAGGGTAAAATCATGGAAGATGGGCCAAACCACGGCTCTGCCCCCTCGCACAGAGGAACAGCTGAACAGCCTGGAAGCTGCGTGAGGGCGAACGGCGCTGTGCAAAAACCACGCAGCAGAGTCAAACCCCAGCACGTATTCCAGCCTTGGGAATGTCTGCAATGAGCTGCATGGCGTGGATGGCCGGAGGAGGCTGCGCAGGCTGCAGAGCGCTGCTTGGGCTGACTGTGATTTATGTTTGCTTCCAGGTGCATGTAAGTTTTCCATCCCCCATACAGACTCGAGCTCTGCGCTACAGTCACAAGAGATTAAAATTCCTGCACATTTTCTGGAACTATCAGCCCTGCTGAGAAAGGAGCATGGGAAGCGCTGTTTGTTTTGTGCTTACAGGAATCCTTCACAGATACGTGTATTTTCTTAGCGTTTCGTATTAGCATGAATTAAAATATTCCATTTGGGCGAGATGTTATTTTAGCTAATTTCCTGCAGACTCTTTTCAGTCCTTTCCTCAGTGAATGGTGAATAACTCTTCAGTAGAGCCCGGCACTTTCAGCTCCTGCTGCTCAGAATAGCTCCCTGCTTCTCAAGTATTAATTGTATCTGGTTATGTTTAAATGTCATTAAAATATGCAGCAAGTGATCTGTGGGGATTCGTATTTCGACCAAAAATCGAGCCTGCACCTAAACTTCCCACTGCAGGAATCTGGGATGGGCTTTTCCCGCTGTGCCTGTTGCAAACATCTGCCACTTCTGAACACTGAATAGAGCCCTTGCAATCCAAATTTTAACATTGTAACCCAACGCTTTTAAGAGAGAATATTGCTATTTTATTCATAAGCCGTTTCAAGAAAGGAAAGGGGGAGCAGAGGCGAGGAAGGAAGCCAAGAGAGCTTTGAGTTGCTTTCTGTTTTCAAGTGTCTCGGGGAGCGCTGTGCCAAGAAAAACAGAGTCCAGAGCAGTGAGCAGCGGGGAGATCCTGTTACAGCAGCCCAGCACCTCGGGAGACGGGGCTGCCTCCGGCAAGGAGAAGGGAAGAAGGGGAGGAACAGGGACCTGGCTGCCTCTGCACCCAACAGCTGCCTTTTGGGGGGGTTCATGACAGGGACCCCATTCTTCATGTGATGGGAGCTCAGTGGGTCGTTCATGTGGGCAAGACAAGCAAAATCTGGCCCTGGCTGGAGCAGGGCTTTCAGAAATGGGTGACTGGAGAAAGGGAGAGGGCTCATTATTATCAGAATAATAAGCAAAAGTAGGAAAAGTGTAAGTGAACTTACACATGTGACTGCAAACTGCTACACAGCTGGTGTGGCCAGCTCTGGGGCTTAGAGCTTCACCAGTGAGCTCACAATAAGAGAAGGAAAACAAAGACACCCTTTCCCCAGCACAGATGTGTATTTTCTCTGGGTGTATTTGTTAGTCTTATACGAGAAAATGAGTGGTTTTGTCTAGTTAGGGTACAGATTGTGGAAGATTGCTTAGGACAAGTCAGCAACTCACTCGCCCTATGCACTTGTACAGGGAGTTTGGACAAGCCTACAAAGCTCCTATTTATCCCCCTTTTAAGAAGAAAGCAGGGCTGCAAGTCCTTCCAGGGAGGCAGAGAGGGAATGGGAAAAATGCAGAGCACATACCAGTGAGCCTAAAGACAGAGTCTGGTCAGTGCCAGACTGTCCCCCACCTTGCATACGAAGTCTGTGTCTTTCAGAGGGATGATAAAACACAAGCAGTTAAATGAAAAAGTAAAACCTGTGAAGCTGGCCTGGCCACTGCCCCGTGCTGTCACTGAGAGGGGCAGAGCTGGTGAGCCCAAGGAGCTGGGCCAGACCTCATGCATTTCTGAAGGATCATTATTTTATGAGGGGTCAGGGCTGGAGCAGGTGGTGTGTGAACTTTCACAGGGGGCAGCGACCTGCAGCAACCCTGCTATTCCTGGCCCTCGTGTCTCCAAGGGGAGCTGCCACTCTGCTGGTGACAAGGACTGCACAGGCTGGGAATGCCAGCGATGGCACAGGACACTTGTGGTGTGTAAAAAAAGGGAGAACAAGGCAAGTAGAGCTGCGCTGTTTCTTGACAGCAAAGATGTGGCACTTCAAGGGTCTTACAACCACCACAAACTCCCTCCACATTTAGACTGGGACAATATGGTCCTGGGACCCTGAAGCCACCCTTCCTAAGGAATAGATCTTTGTGCTGCCCTGGGAGAAAGAGGAACTGCTGAGAGCACTCAGAGACCTTGATGGCCCTGACGAGCCTCACCTGGGCTCTCTGCCCACCCCACCCACAGCCCCAGAATCCACTTAAGCTCAGCTGTAGGGCTTTATTCCCTTCCTAAGCCGTGTTGGGGCTGTCGTGCTGCCTTGTCCCTCTTCCTGAGGTGTTTGGGCTTCTTGGCTGGACCATGGTGCTGCCTCACTGCCTTGGCTCTGCCTGGAGATCACCAGCTATGGGTAGGACACGTTGTTATTGCTGCCCCGCTTTATCAGCAGTGGTTTTATTTTTAATGGGGTGTTTCACATTGCTATCAAAGTTGCATTTTAGTTGTGTCAGGTCAAGATTTGCTGTCTGTTGCTGGCTGAATCTTGCTGGGCTTTGGCACTTTGCCTGTTATGTTGGTCGCATCCTAGTGGACTCTTTGCTAAGGAAGACAAGCAATGGGCACAAAAATGATCTGGGAAGGGTTGTGTTTCACTGTGGATGGAAGTTCTCATTGTGGAACTGTGAGCCTGTAGCTCCAGGCCCACAGTTAAATCCTGATCCAAGTCTTTTTGGGAGACATTGCATCTTAGCACTGCTAAGCTGAAGATTTCTCCTGAAAGGGAGAGGCTACAACAGCCCTTTCACATCCTTTGGTTGGAGGGACTGTTTTGAGCTCTTGGCAAAACTTGGAGCAGTTCAGGTTTGCTCTAATTTGTGCCCACAGTCCCAAGCTGCCAGAGATTACTGTGGAAGAATGAGTGACAATTTGCTTTAGGCATTTCCATGAGGTTTAAGTCTATGAGCTGCCCCTCTGAAACTGCTAAAACCATCCTTTTCCTCCCTTCCACTTGAACAAGGGGAACCATTTATGTGGCCCTGGCCACTGGTTTACAGATGAACCACTTTGTGGACGATAAAATTACTGACAGCATTGCCAAATGCTCCCCAGAGTATTGAACCAGCACTGTCTGAACTCACAAGGATCTTTATTGTGGTTTCCCTGCCATGAAATTGTTGGATGTTGCTGCTTATTCCTGAACACAGCAAAAATAGCCAGGGCAACTTAAATGCATTTTGTAAAACTGACTTAGCTTACAACTAATCCTTTAAATCTATATGGAGACAGGAGAATCCAGTGGTTGGAGCACAGAAATAAGATCCAATAAACTGGTTTCTAGCATTGCCTTCTGCCCCTTGCATCACCCTCCCCACCAACAGATCTCCATCTGTAAAAACATTGCCAGCATCACTCAGGCACCTTTATACACGGCTGGGATGTTCTGATGAAAAGGGATCGTAACATGTGAAAGACATTAATGAAACTGCAGAGAGTAAAAGGCATCAGCCAATATCCAGCCACAATCCAGTCAGAAACACAGTAAACTTAACTGCTCACTGCTGGCCCTCTCATGGAGTACTTTCCAAGATGAGGTACGAAACACTGCAAGCAAGCAGTCCAGAAACCTAAATCTGAACTCTGACTATCAAGGGAGAATCAATTATTTGGGATTACAGAAGTTATGCACTTCAGATTGATTAAGTGAAAGACTGTTCTAAAAAACCCCAGTAATTAAAAATATATGTATTTTTTTTAAGGAGCTTTTCTTATTCTGAAATCCTTGTATACAGTAGTGAGAGGAAAGCTTATGTTATATATGTGTGTGTGTACATACACTATCCAAATTCTGCTATCAATTACAGATACAAATCTGGAACAACTCCAGTGCTATTTGCATGGGCCTAAATTAGAACAGACTGTGGTTTGTTAACGAGGTGTATGCATTCAGTGCTGGTTGCTGTTCTGTGAAGGCAGAGACTTGTGGAAATCAGCTTTTCGTATTTATTGGTGGTATCAGTGCTTGAGGGATCTCTTCTGCTCTACAGCAGTGCAGCTGTAGTATATCCACTTCCCAGTATTTAAAATTATCACCTAGGTTAATATTCAACTCTGTGGTTGCTTGAATATGATATGATGACAAATATTTTGCATGCATAGACATCGCTTGGTGGTCAATCTCAATGCTTTTATTATTTTTATACTGATGTCTCCACATGTATTGGATTATTCATCCCGTTTCTTAGCCAACTTTCAAGGTCTTGATTGTTTTCCATAGTAAAACTTTGCCTGGGTTTGTCTCTAAACCAATGTGTAGGTTTTGGCTTAAATATGGCTCAGTAAGGTAATTTTGAAATTGGAATGATATGCAATTGGAAACATGACCTATATTTTCAGAATCCTTAATTACTGAACTAAGAAGTACTAAGCACTGATAGATGTTTGCACAAGAAGGCTTGATACACATCTGAAGTGCTTGAAAATTAATTTATTTTTTAAAAATATCAGTGCTCCTTCTACTTTAACTCCTTACATGCAGCCAGTGCCAGCTGTGCTTTACTACATTCAGATGGCAGTTCACATACCATGAAAATAAGAGTTTGTGACCAAATTATAGTGTAGTAACACTAAGATTATGCAGCCATTTAGGTCAGGAAACATAAAATAACATCTTATAAATAACTCATTACATCAGCTCCTAGAGGTGAGGAGAAAGGCAGTAATAAAGGATTTAAGCATTACTCATTTTTTATTTTATTCTTGCTATAAAAATCTATCAAATTTTCAACTATTTTCTTGAAATGGTGAAAAGACAGGGTGGGTTAAGCTCTTCCACTGGTGTGGAAAAGGAGCTGCATTTCAGTTATCCAGTGGTGAAACAAATTTCTCCAGTTCTTAAAACTCTGGTTTTGAATAACCTTGATCAGTACCAGAACTGAGAACAGGAAGTTGACAAAGCATGTTCTGCTCAATAATCACAGTTAAATTTTCTAACAGGCCAGCCTTGTGTGGTTTAGACAGTGCAAGAAAAATAACGTGGCAAGGAAGTGTAAGTGGGTTTGTCAGAACACACACAGCCACAGATGCACTACTGAGGACAGCACAGTGTCACTCAGTGCAGCTCCTGAAGTGTCATTTCAGAGCATTTTTATTCAAGCCTTAAGCTGCAAGGATTTTAAAGTAACGAGTTCCCTACAGATAAATAACAGCTGATTCAAAACTAACAATGCAAACTCATCCTTCAGCATGCTCAGCTTTTTGGCCCATTTCTGAAAGAAAACATTCTGCTGGTTTAAGGAAAGCAGCTGGTTTGTGTTTATAAAATTTGCATTATCTTTACTTGGAACTGGATCATCAGCCTTGGGTTAGAAAATCTGAAAATATTTTGCTGGCTCTTTCTGAGCCGATTTCCCTCAGCATGTTTCCTCACCCTGACTGCAGGAGTAAGACGGACCACGGGGTCACAATTTACCCTTGATTTCCACCAGCAGAGGTGAATACTGAGAGCAGGACTCCAGAAAAGTTTCAGGGTGTAATTCTCAAATAGTAACTATGGTAAAAGTGTTCCAATCATCCTAATTGCCACAGGATGCAAGGATTAGCTTTATTTATTCACTTGTGATTTTGCGGTAGTTTTTTGCCTTGTTTTTCACATTTTTAACTTTATAAACTTCTGCTATTGAGTGCCTTTCCCCTCTTTATTCCTATTATGAAGTAATGAATCAAGTCCTAATTGCCATTAAGTCAAAACCAAAACAAAGGCAACGTAAAATCCCTTCATAAGGTGAAATAACCAAAACCCAGGAAATCAATAGTTAAAAACTGCAAAGATATGCTTGTATATCCCTGTTGTATCAATGTGAGTGTGGTCTGTTCTCCTGGGCCATGGGCTGAGGGGGCTTTTGTACAAACACAGACAAGAGACACCAGAAACCCAAATCAGGGCTGTGGTTTTTGCAGTGACAAACACGTTTTAGTCACCATCAACACCAAACTGCCAAAATATGGTTTATGACAGCTGAAGGTCTTGCTGATGCAAATTGTGTTTACATGTCTCAAAATCAGTAATAACAACAGCTATAGGGGAGTTTGTTTAGCCACCAGGAGGGTGGAAGGGGTGCTAAGAGCCAGGCTGAAAGCACAGTACCTTGGGCAGTTAATGACAGGGAAGGCTGAAATGTCTTTTCTTGCTGTTCTGGGATACCTCCTGGAAGAGTAAACCAACTTCCCAGGATATTTAGCTGTACACGTGGTGAAAATTGCTCTTAAAGTTGGTAACTCCTTTTGTTTAACACCACCACCAATTGTTCCATGACCCAGGCAGCACCATGCAGAGCCCAGCCCCAGCCCAGCTAAAGAGATGACAGCCTGGCCATTTACTTCCACAGGAGTTGGACACAAGCCATAACTTTTATTTCTGAAAACATTCTGGCTGTGTGTCTTGATTGAGTCAGATGGAATGTTCTTACAGCAACAAATGCCATTAAATATTTCAGCACAATTGGATTACAATTATTTTGGTGTACTTAGCCCTGGAGACACTCATGTATCCATAACAGAGTGGAGTGCAGTAAGAGCCCACAATAGGAAGGAGTTTTTCTCAAGAATGTGGCACAATTATATGTATATTTTAAAGCTCCTAAGGGTGAGATGTTTCAAGTCTGCAGATGTACACATCTATTTTGGGAAAGCACTAAATCATAAAAACCTTGCTCTGGAAGTTGTGTTCAAGATGTGTGTACATGTGTATGTTTTTGTGTGTGCAATTTTACAGTTAATGTGACACATCTGGTGGTCAAGAGCTGGTTTATCTGGGGACAATTACTCAGGTATTTGAGGGACTCTGGAGCTTGATGGTAACCAGACTAATATTTGATAATGCAGATTAAAACTTGCCTTGTGTTGCTTCCATGAGAGACAGGGAGTGTGAACGTGAGAAAGGTTATTGCTCTGCAGGTCACACTTCCATGGAGCGTTCTGGATGCACAGTATTTTTGTCTTGGGGATATTTTTCCAACTGGCCACTTCTAAAGAGTCAAACATCCAAAAGCTCTGCTTAAAGGGAATGTAAATTATCTCAATTTGACATTTGTTAGCAAAGATTTGAGTCATTTTGCCATACACCTGTCTGGATTAAATTTGTTTTCTGACATAATTACTATATTGTCTTAATGGTTGAGTATTTTTTTAGGTTTTGATACTCATAAATATTACCATAATTTGCAGCATGTAACAATAGGGAGAGAAAAGGGAAGGTTTTGTTGTGTTAAATTCCTCCTGCCCCGAAGTGCTTGCTAGGCCTCCCTATCAAAGGTGCAGCAATATAAAAGTATGGATTTTTTTGGTCAGTACAGCTCTAAAATCCTCTACACCTGAGGATCAACAAAGCCCACATTGGACTGTTTCATTTAAAACAGCACTGTCCTGAAATGCTCTGAAATCCTTCTGTGTGTTAAGCCTGACAGGTTGGTACCACCTGCCTGGGGCCCCAGCCAAACAGATTTCAGATGCAAATGTGATTTTCATGAATCAGTCAACTGTTGGCAACCAAATGTTTTCTGGATTGTGCTGCTGAGAGCACAGAGCTGTTTTCATGCTTCAGCTTTGTTCCTAACACTTTCTGGTAACTTCTGCTTATTTTAATAATTGAGATGTACAAGGGAGATGTAATAATTAAAACAGACTGTAAATGTTCTGGATCATTAACAAAAGTATTCATGGCATTAGTCTAAGATATTGTCAAGAAAATACGGTGTTACTCATTCACTATAATGCACTGCAGTCAGCAGGTGGATGGAGAGAGTGACTGCAGAGCACTGTGAAGATCAGATTGGGCTGGCACACAAAGTCTCACTGATTTCATTTGAGAATCATTTCAGTCCCTGCTTGTTGGGGGTCTGCATTTTCCATTTCAGTGCTCTTTCTGTAAGTAAGAAATGTTACTGTTCACACAGGACTCAAAAGAACTCCCTATACTTGAGTGCAGGATTTCCTACATGGATTTGCTCATGGATCCTCCCACTTCTTCCTTTGACTCTGTTACCACTGTGTATATATCTGTCTTGAGCTCTGCGAATATGAAACTGTGCAGATATTTGAGTCAGACCTCAATGTCTCAGGGGGAAGATTCACAACATCAATTCTGGCTCTGATACCTTATTTCTGGTGCCTGTAGGAAAATCCTGAGTTTTCTTGCAGCCTGCATCCCTTGGTGGCTGGCAGCCAAAGGATGAGTGTGACAGCCTGCTGTCCCCTGTGACAGTGGCAGCTTTTCCTGTAAAGTTACTACATCAGTGCCAGATGTATTCCTTGTCTAGGAAACCTTTATGTACTTGCTGGGCAATCAGGACCTTTCAAAGGCCAGGCTTCTGCCTAGGAACCTTAACAAATGATCACTGACTGTATCAATGGATCTATTTTCTATATTACGAATACTTTTATTTCATTCTGTGAGGGCATGCTGTGTTTGTACACATTTCCGTGCCGGAGCAGGACCCTTCCATCCTGCCCTGTTCTGTGGTTTTATGATTTAAGTACAGACATGCATCTTTTGTGCTGGTATTGTTTCTGTTCTACTGCAGGAGTCTCTGAGACACTTCTTTGCATAAAGCCCAAGCAGAATAATTATAAAGGCTCCAGAAAGACATATGTGAATAACAAACAAAACATAATTCCTCTCCTCTTGCATTATAATGTCAGAGATTTCTTGAAGCTTGGAGTTGTACTAGCGTAAACTTTTGCAATTAACAGAAAATCATCACCAAATACTTGCAATTAAATAATATCTAGAGCTGGGAACTATTGCACCAAAGTCATGTTCTGGAAGCCTTCATGCAGTGATTTACACTCACTTTGCCTGGAAAGGGCTGTGGAGATGCCTCGGTGCCTTTTGAGGAGAGCAAAGAACAATAAATCAGGCTACTTTGGATTTGATTTTACAACTGGAAAAGACTACACTGATCTTAACAAAACAGAGAGGCCAGTGCTCTGATGCACAGAATTTGATGGTTACCACTCATTTTTGTCATGGAGAAGAAAGGAGCAAATTGTCCATATGCTTTTAAATAGTACTGTCAACACAGTGTATTTCTAAATCAGCCTAATCCCCTCTGCTATAAATGGAAACCATGCTTTCAGTATTTCTGGTGGGAATTAGTTAACTAAGTGCCAAAACTTGCCAAACTGCATTTTATATAAAAAAGGACCTTCATGAATCAAAAGCAGCGTTCAGCTGCACATAAATAGGCTCCCAGAAAAACGTATGCCTTGTAATCACATCTTGATAGTCTAATACCTTGTATAAAATCCAGAAACTATTTTTTGCATCTGACAGTGTTTACAGCACGGAGCCCAAAGTCTGCCCTCCTAGAGTTACTGCTGCATACAACTTTATTTATGGCAAAAAACTGAACAGGCTTCCTGTTTACAACTTGGAGGATGTTTATCTGTCAGGTGTCCAGTTCCAGTCCCCCTTTCTGTGGGAAATAGGATGTGAGAACAAATGTAATCCAAAGTAGAATGTAAATTGTCAAATACCTGTGAACTTGCACGAGGCTCAGCATCCAGTGAGGACTGTCCCTCAGAGTTTAGACCTTCTGTGCAAGGACAAAACTTTGTTTATCCCATTGTTGCCTTGTTTTATGGCTGTGGAGGCAAAGACTGCCTGAAACCAGAGAGAAATCTCAGCTGCACACAGAGCAGGTGCTGGATCAGTATTTTACTGCATTACCTGGAGTGAGGAGGCAAAGAAAAGTCGAGGAGGGGTCGTGTGACATTAGGTTTTAAGAGTCTGGACAAACTGTTCCCATTTGAGGCAAAACAAGGGGGATGCTCCTGTGAACTGGACTTGGTTGGACTGGGCATCCTGGTGTTCAGCCTTTAGATTCCCTCTGGTTATTCTGACCTAATCCACTGCAGGTATATTTAGATCCCGCAGGGTTTCCTGTGGATTATCAGGTGCTTGTTTTGCTTTCAGCTGGAGAGGCCCTTTAGGGGGGAGGTACCTCTTACTATCCACTTGACAGCAGTAGATTTGATGGATGTGATTTACAAAGAGAGGGGGCAAAAATGGAGTAAGTGCTTAGAGCTGACTGACAGCTGCAGTAAATCTAACCCAGTCTTTGAAGAGAAATAACGAGTGGTGGGGCAGATGCAGCCCCATCCTTTCCCTCTCTGTGGAGGCATTTCAGCTTGTGAACAGTGCCCTGACTTTTTCATGTGCTGCTGAAAACCAAACATATGGTTCTGCTCAATGAAAACAACTCGGAATCGCTGTCAGATGAACCCAGATTAAAACCAGAGGAGAACTGTGACCCACTCGGGTGCTGTGGCACTGCTGCCCTCCCACTCAGCTGAGAGCACCAGCACTCAGTGCCTCCTTTCTCCCAAGCTTTGCTGGGAGCACCCTGGCAGCAGGCTAGCAGGAAATGTTCCTGTTAACAATGATGTACGATCTCCAAACACTCTGCACAAGGAAGGAGTTGGTATCGATGTGATTATTTGCTGTGAAGAACACGTTATCACTGCGTGGCCTCGTGCCCAGCCTTTGTAAGGGAGACACGGTCCTGGCACAGCCCCTGTTCTCCTCAGAAATCAGGAGCTGAAGTTGTGCAGCTCCTCTGATAAACAAGTAACCCTGATGTAATGCAGTTTGTCTCCTCTTTCACTGCTTGTTTTCCCAGGACTGTTATCCCTCCTTCTCCAGGGCTTCAGCCTGCCTTCCCTGCAGTTCAGAGCTCCTCCTGCCAAATACATTAGGTGGGAAAGCTGACTCTTCTGCAATATTCATATTCCAGTGCCTCTGCCAATTCCTCTGTTTTACAGGACACAGTAAAGGCTGCCAGCAGAGAGTGAGCCCCTGGAAACCTACAAAATTCCCCCTCAGCATGGATCATTTTAAGCAGCAGAATAGAGGGATCCTATGTATAACATCAGGTGTTGTCCAGCCCAATGGCTGCAGCTTTTACTTAGGGTGCAAAGCTTTGTAAAGCACATCTTGAATTCTCTGGAACAGCTGCAGCTCTTAAATCCCACAGGAAGCTGCTTTGGGTTTCAGGATAGGGTGAGACCAGCCTCTAACTGGCTGCTGACCCTCTGAGTACAGCCCCTCACAAAATTAAGCTTTTTGTAATAAAACCACATAAGGAGATGACTGCACTACAATCATAAAGGGGGCAGTGCTTGAATTAATGCTTTACATTATTTAGAAATATATTGCTTTGTACATATGCAGCATATATGGATCCTAAAATAATTTATAATCCTGAATTTAGGTAGTGACCAAGATGATCCGTGTGCCAGGCCAGTGCCAGTCTGGGGGCTGATGTCACATCTCATATGTTTGCTATCTGATTTCCATGAGTCTGTGATATGTAATATGCATCATGCTTTGCTGTGTTAGGTCACATCTTAAAGATCTGGTGCAACATTTGTCAGCTTCTTTACAGAGCAAAAAGAAGCCCAAGGAAATGTCCTGGTGCACTGCTGATGTTCAGCCAAACGTGCAAAGCTGATAATGTTCAGCAAATGCTGCTCCAAAACCCCAATGGAGTTGGTAGCAAATCTGAGAACTTGCTCTTCCAGAGAAACTGCAATTCCCATTTACAAGCCCCAAATCTTAGTCTTCATCAGATTTAGAATTTTTTTTTTTTGAAGAGTAATGATATTATCTAAAAAGAATGAATTAACGTGGTTTAACAGCCAAAGGAAGGAGCATTGCTGTTGTAAGAGAAAAATCCCTGGGAGAGTTGTGCAGCTTTTTCTACACAACTTTGCTCAAAAGGAGATGAAATCCTTGGAGTAAAAGCCCGTGGTGCTGCTCTGTGCAGCACTGCTAAAGGTTAAGTTGCTGGCTGTCAGAGTTCAGTTATCCATCACATTTCTACTGGGGGAAGGGAGCACCAACTGCTCCTTTTCCAGCTCTGCAGCCAGACTCTCTAAACAATTTCCTGTGCTGGGCTCACATAGGAGACTAAATTGTTTCTAATACAAGGAATGTAGTTAACCACAACCGATAGACAAATACCTTTTCTTATCACTAATGGATTACAACACTTGACTGCAAAAGCAATTTAAACCTTACAAATGGCATATTCCAACCCCCAACAGCAGCTACGCAGGGAGAACTGTTGTTACAGCAGCTTTTCATTTCATCTTTGAATGTTTGCACTGAAAGCTGATTGTATTCTTGTTAAAACATCAACACTATAGCTTTTATCCCCTGTATCTCTGCAAATGATAGCTTCATGAGAATATCCTGTAGCTGTGGACAATATTTTATGCTTAGCAGTTCATACTGACACTCAGCAGCAAAGCAGCAATGGCTCAGGAAGAGTTTAGATGAAAAAAACCCTCTATTTATTAAAACATCTGAGCTTAATATCCCAACATGATAAATGTCATGGGTAAAAGCTGCAAATGTGGATTTACATAACTAATCCCCAGAGACATGAAAGCATCACAGGTAAAATGGGATTTGCCTGACATTGCTTAGCTCAGGGAATGGGGGAATAGAAACAGGAGGGAAAACTCTCCTCTTTCATGGACTACACACCTCATGGTCAGGCAGCAGAATTGCTCCTTCCTCCTCTTCCTCTGGAATTGTCATTTGTATTCCTGTAAATAGTCAGTGTGTGTAGAGGAATGATCCATGATGAGCAGCCAGGATGGTCTCTGTGTGTCCCTTGCAGTGACAGGACCTACAGGGGTTCCCTGTAGGCTCTGTGGATTCCAGGGTGGATCACTGGATATAAGGACCTGTGGCACGCTCTGGGAATTTTCTGCTATTACTAAAGTCCTGGTTTTGTGTTCTTCTACACTTACCCTACTCAAAATGCTAATTACTAACAGGTTATCTCAGCCACAGCTTTAGAGTAAATCTGTGACTGTGTCTACACAAATCAACACTTTCTAACATAAAGCACAAACATTCCTTTTCCATTTACCTTATCCGAATTATGAATAGCTTCTAACCTACAAAGTTATATCTGGCATAAATCATGTCCTTAAGTTGAAATGTGGTATTTCAATATACTGAGCCAAAATCATCCCAGAAGTCACAGGTTTCAGCACTCTGGGGAAGTAAGAAACAAAGCTTTAATCTGAGTTTGGTACCTCAGCTGCCTACTCAGTGACTACCTGAAAGTTCTGGGTGAAATGAATTGGAAAGGTGCATCCTTTTCTAGCTAGTGGTACAAGTCAAAATTGTTTATCAGCTTTTCCTGGGCCGCAAAACATCATGGATAGTAATCATGGGGGTTTGGTGGGGAGGCAAGATGGTGGAGTGAGCAGAGCATCCAGGGACAGAAAGCAGAAAATCAATGAGCAGCTTCCTCTGCACAGAATTCTACCTGCATTGGGTCTCCTTCCCTTCTACTCTGTACCCTTTTAAATTACAGTGAGTGTGAAACACCATCACTGAGAATAACTGTGCTTTACACCTTCTTCACATGAAATAAAACAACCACCCAAGGGACAAGAAAAGGCAGAGTATGGCCCATGGGAAAACGTATCTGGAATAATGGTTTCTTCTGAGTGTGAAAATCCTACTGAGATTGAGAGTTCTACTTTGATTCAGTGACTTGTGGGGAGTGTCTGGTCTGGATCTTAATTCTTCTGCTCCCCAGAATTAATGTCCCAGAATGTGGGGAGTAGTCATGAGCTGCAGGTCTCAGCCTCCTCTGCATTTCAGCCAGCATTCCATCACTCCTCTGCAAGCCATCTTCTCCCTTATAAATACCAGCAGCTCTGGGGCTGAACTATCTTTGCTTAAAGCAGCAGCGACGTGTCAGTGCTATAGATTATGTACATCAATAGATCCTTGCTGGGTAATGGTTCAGTGTTCAGTAGACCCCCAAACATCTTCCCTGAAAACACCTCCATGGTATGTCACTTCCCACTGCAGAAACTCAGGTTTCAGCACAAATGTCAGGCGTGACACTGAAATCCTTCCCCAAACAGCCTTTGGGGGCAGGTCTGGTAGGAGCCCGTGTTTTGGGAGTGGGTGCCAGTTGTTGGAGCCTGCCCTGAGCTGTCACATACCTTCCCCATCACAGAACAGCTGCCAGACTGATATAGCCCCTGCCCCAGAGCCCTGCAGAGCTCACGTGCCCCTGTCTTATCTCCCCAGGGGCTGGAGCTGCTGATACCAAATCACTAAAAATGGCAGCAGAAACAGCAATTCGGGGCTGATCTGACAGCCAGGGCTGAAGGGAAGGCACAGCCCACCCCACCCTGCATTCCTTGGACACCCAAATCTCCCTCTGGGACTTTTAGGTACACACAGAATAAAAGCTTTCTCCATCTGCAACTGATGCACATCTTGCTTTTTATTTAAAGGAGTATTATTAATTGTTAGAAGCAATTAGATATAGCAAGCTATAGTTGAATACATAATTCATGGCTAAATCAATTTTTATTACAATTGGAGTTTTAAGCAGCTGTTATCCATATTATGGATGCTTCCCATTCATCACAGAAATGCAGGTATAGCTTGTTTATAGGGTGCTCTAGATATGGCTCAAAAAGTATTTTAACAAGCTAAGTATTTGTTTTCAAGACTTTTTCTGAAAAGATTCCTATTTTGTCTCAGACTTCTTACTGCTTTCTTAGCCTCCAGGTAACTGATTTATATTTTAAGGATGAGTAAAATGCTAAAAAGCATTCAGTTATTTATGAAGGGATGTTTTCCCTACTTTTCTCTCTCCATTTTTCTGTCACTTAATGCTCTGCCCTAATTCCACTGATTCCAATTCTGATAGAACTGGTTAGCTAGTCTGGTCTAGCATGACCAAAAAAAAAAACCAACCCAAAAAACAGTGTAGGTGTGATCTGTACTTTAATATAAGCTCAGCTGGTCACACTGAAAGTGATGTTTCCCAAATCCTTCCCCTGACCAGCTCACCATAATTTATGTTACATGTGTCATATATTGAATTTTTAGAATTATCTATCTAAATCTTAGTCTAGACAGAGGCACTGTGAAACTACCACAAGCTTCCATCTGTACCTAGGAGCCAGGAGAAGCACTAAAACAACCTGGAGAGGATTACAATTGTGGATTTATTCCCCGCTCCTAGGGAAGCTGCTGCCTTTGTGGTTAAGTCACTCCATGGACTAAAAGCTTGGGGCTCCAGCCCTGCCATAGCCATGAAGGTGGGTAAATAGAGCTGCTGTGAGTCAGCTCTTACAACTGTGACATAACCCCTCTTGGCTTTGCCCTGCTGTGTATTTTTGAATATTTATATTTCACTTTATTAGAGATAAGCTCTGGTGTCAGTGGGAATTTTATTTCTGTGAAGGTCCCCAGGCACTACTAGAGTCACAGTAATAGATGATGAGCCACAGCCTTGGATCTTGTGTGAAGTTTCTGTGGTGGGTTAGAGGTTGAGTAGAACAGAAGGTACCCACTCTCTCCAGTGCAGTCTGTGTATGATGTGTGAAACAACCCCCCTGAAGCCAATACGAGCCCCCACCTTAATGGGCAGCCCTGCTTTTTATCTGGTGAGCTGCTTAAATAAACCTTAGTGTTCTACTGGGAGAGCTGAGTAAGGCAATAACCCCTCAGATGCCCCGTGGCACTGATACAGAGCTGTTTCTTAGCACCTCCTCCAGGCATGAGCTGCTCTGAGGATGTGAGAAAGCCAGAAATGGAAAGAGCAAATGCTCTTTATCCCAACGCAACAGTTGTCAGGAATAACAAGCCAGTTGTAAAACTGTCAAATATCTGATGCTTATGTAAAATACTGTTATTTACCTTCTGCTGCTCAAGTCTGCTCTGCTCCACTCACCCCACTCAGTTCATTTCTCCATTTAGCACTGGCAATAGTAACACAATTAATTTTAGCAGGCTCTCGTTATTACCAGTATTTGATCATTTTCCTTTCCTACCTCCTCCCACTGGAAAAAGCAGTGTCAGTGTCACTGTGCTGACTGCAGCAGAGGAGATCTGTAAGAGCTGAAAATATTTCATGAGGGGACTGCTGTGTGAACTATGACATAAATAAGCACAACTCTTTTTTGATAAAGATTTCAGACTTAGACTATGTGGGTTTTAGAACTGACAGCAGGCACCACAAGAGAGAGCCAAGAAACCTTCCCATGTGACCATTTCTGATGTGTATTTGTTAAAGTATATTCTTATATTCCTGTAAGAAATAGGAATGGAGATGCTCCAGACCCCTCTGACACTGCAGAGCTGAGGGCAGCCTTAGCTCAGTTTTTAGGCAGTAGTTCTGCTCTTGCTGGGCCTTGGGGCCCAAATCTGGTCCCACCCAGAACAGCAATAAAAAAACCAGAGCAAACCTTAGAAAATGATACAGTGTCACTTCAGGCTATGAAAGGAATTGATATTAATTCGAGGTAGGTACAAAAGTTCATGTAAGAGAGACCTTGAGAAGAGAGTGCATCTTGCTGGCTCATCCAGCTCTGTCATCAGGAATCCTTTAACTGCCCGAGTTCAAGCTGAACATTTTTAAAGTGGAAAGAATTTCATCTATGGGCTGGAACAAAAATATTTTAAAGCATAAACAAGACATCTGGTCATTGTGCTGCTATTGCAGATGAGATGTTTGTTTGCTCACACACATTTTGAGGCAGGAAGTACAGAAATCACCCTTGCCCTGACTGCTTTTTATGAAAAGCATATAGAAATTACGTGCACAACTTGCTGAAACTCCTGTCTCACTAAATGAGAAATAATTCATGTGGCTAAAATGAAAACCTTGGAAAGACTACAGCTTTTTTGTACTGCAGTTTGACTCTAACCACCTGTTGCAAGGGTTCAAAATAGTTTCCAGTGTCTTTCCACATCCCAGGGCTCAGTGAAAGGAGTCTCTTAAAAGGGGTGTTTGAAACAATCCCAGTCCCCACCTGGAAAGCAAAGTGAGTGTGAGCCTTCACAGTGGCCTGGCAGCTGCTCCTGTGGAATGCCTCCTGCACTGACAGGGGAGAAAAGGCCATTTTGATTTATAACTGAAATCTTACCTTGGTTTAAGTGTGTGAAGTGAGATATTTGCCCTGGTGCCTCTTAAAATGGATCGGGCATCACTTTGCTTCACTGAACTATTGTACAAAACAGCCACTGCACGAACATCTGTTTAACCAGAAAACCTTCAGTTCCATCTTGAAGAAAAATCAGCTTTTCCTTCCTCCTGCAAACTTCCCTGGTGTCCCCTGCAGCTGTTCTCCCATGAAACAATAGATGGATTCACACTCACCCCAAAAGAAGAGATCACAACCCAAATTACATCCCCCTCAGGGTTACCAAGGCAAGAACACTCTCACTTCTTGCTGACTTGCAGCACAGGGAGCTGCCTGTTCCACCAGCCAGGATGTGTCCACTTGGCCTCTGCACTTGTGCTCTTGGATTCCCGAGTGATCGAGATGGAGATAAATGTGTTTGAGAATAAAAGGTTTTAGCCCCCTCTAAATTCCTCCACAATGTTATCATGGAAGCTGAGCAGCCAGACAAACAGCAGCGAAGTGTAGCTGTTGTCTCTGGAAAATATTCTGAGTGAACTTAAAACTTCAGATGACAGCTTTTTTATTTCTTTGTTATTTAAAGTTTTTCATACACTAAACTACATGCCCTAAACTGATTGTGGTAATGCTCTGCCTTGAGTTCAGTGGTCCAACAATCTGTAGTTTTGCAGTCAGATTCTCCTATTTTGGGAAAATCTACCATCTGTAGGTGAGAGGAATCCCCAGAGACAGAGCTGCCTCTTAATCAGAACTGTGTAGAATGTACTGTACACAATGCCCCAAAGTAAGCCAGTTTATTTAAGGGTGAATGTGAATAAAGTTAGGTTAGTATTTCATCCAGAAGTGAATTTTCAGTTAAGATACATCTATTCTTTGTCACTAACCGAGGATTTATAAAAATAGTTTATAAATAGTCTCTAGATAAGTTACTTGTTGAGGTCCCAAAAGAATTTAAAACATCTTGCCCTGTGCTTTCTTCCCTAAAAAAGCCTCTTCTGGAGAGGTGCATGCTTTATTTTCTTTCCCTTCTGTATCTACTTACTTCTTTTCCCTTCTTTTAACTGTAAAGTCACAGAATTATGTAAGACAACATCTGAATATACATGGATTTTATAACAAGTTAAGTGTATAAAATTATATTAGGTCTGTCTAGAAAGTCTCTAAATGCCTGTCTAATGGCTTTCCCCTACGTGGCTCCTTCTGCTTTACATTTTCTCCCATGTAAAATTATCCCAAGTACCAAAGTGTTAACAAAATGGAATAATATTTTATTGTTCCACTAATTTTCCACTAAGCTTTCCCAATTTGTTTGTTGCTGGGCTATGGCTTTTTTCTTCTTTAGAATTTCAATTAGACTCCACTCTCAGGGTAGGTGGTCTGTAACATTAAACCATCAGGCAATCAGTTTTATGCTTTCCTTTCCAGCTCCGGTTTTCTTTTCCCAAACAACGGTAGGAAATCCTCTGTCTGACATAGTAAAGGGTAAAGAAAAACAAAAATCAGGCCCGTTTGTGATTCAGAGATATGCTCAGTGCTCTTAATGCCTAAAATGCCCCGTGTTTTGATAGAACAAAATACTTTAATCCGAAGGCAATTTAAATGATGGACAAAGTAATGGTTGGGAGAGAACAGCAACAATAAACTGGAGCTTTAGAACTGACCTTGATCTAGAATTTGTTGAATTTGTACATCCAAGCAAAAGAAAACTTTTAACTGTGGAGCTGAACTGTAAACTCGGATAGAATAAATCTAGTTAGATCATGACACACACAAGAATTTACATTCAGAGAAAAGTAATTTTAAATAACTTGGATGCCTGACAATAACACAAGTCTGATGCCTCTCTAAATCACAAAGAGTGGTAGAAGTCAGTGTGTCTCAGTTGCAAAGTCATTACTCCAGGTTCCAAGCCTGTATCTACTCTGCAGTTAATGGTAGAAAATGAAATTTAAAATCAGGAATAGAAAGTGACTGCACTGTAACAAAGTAACAGGAGTATTCTGTAAAGGGAAAAAAAACCCAATGTTTTTCCATTTTCAAACATTAAGATGATGTAGCCTTTCATTTGCTTAAAAAGGAAATATGTAATATTTAGGCAGCAACATAATACACTGTGGTTCACTTTCTCCTGTCAAAATTTGGTTTACTGGGAGAATAAAAGCAGTTGGCAATGTGGATGTTAGGAATTGAAGGAAGCAGAAGCTGAGCTGTTTACAACAACTGTGTTGTTACAAAGTGGGAGACAACTAAAAATCTGTCATTGTTTTCCATAAAATTCTTCTCAAGTGTCAAATACCACAGTTTGGATTCTCTGATGATGAGTTACGGTTTTAAGTATTCAAAGGAAATGGAAAATACATTTGTGCCTGCCATAGATCAGAAAATTTGTTGTTTGTAGATTATTTTCCCATGTTTATGGACTCTTGACACTGAGCAGTGCCCAAGACCCCAGTTGTTGTTTATTTAATGCATATCCTTAACTTTAGGCAAATAAGCAGAACTTTGGCTGTAGAAAAACAAATCCCACACTTAGCCTGAACATATAAAACATGCTTAAGTTTCTCCACTGTGATAGACAACTTATGGGGCAGCTTTTTTTCCAGGGATTCCTGCTCACTACAGATTCTACTACAGGCTTGCACAGAACTTCCAGTAATAGTTCCAATAAATAGTCGTAAATTTACTCTTTATCCCTTGGTTAGAACAGACTTTATGAACGTGGCCATCAGCTCCCATGAACTCCCTCAGTGAAATCTTCACTGCTGACTTCAGCTAGACAGATATCAAATTAATCAAACATTATGCTCATTACTTCAGGTCAGGGTTTGGCTGTCAACTCTTAGCCACTTTTAAAATACTGTCCCACTATCCCTGGAGAAGGGGCTTGCATGGCTTGAAATGTTGTGGATTGCAGTTAACAGCTGATTAACACATGAAGGATAGATACAAACAAAGGCATTTATCCTTTCAGCATGTTTCACTTACACACTTAATTTCCCAGCCCTTTTTCCCCCTGCAGAAGATGATGTACATCACCTGATTGCCTTCGAATAGGAATGGCTGGGGGTGATTATGAGGCTGGTGGCAAAAAGCGGTCAGGACCTTTCCCAAGACCTCCATTTATAGCCTTAATTTGCATTTTCCTACAAGGATAAGTAAATTCTACCACGGTTTATCGCTTCAGTGACAGCTCCCTTGAAGCAGCCATGATAATTGCACTTCTTCCTGAAACGGCAGGAAAACACTTCCTAAGTAGTTAAAAGCTTTTGGGCTTAGTTTTTCTCCAAAGGTTTTCTAAAGGAGGGGAATCAAGTCCTTGCAATCAGACACAAACAAGAGCTCAGCACCAGTCTCTGCATCTTGTTCATACTGAACAGCACCTCAGGCAATGGGATAAACAAATGGAAAGCAAATTATTTTTAGTTATTTGAGATAAAAGGGACAGAGTCAATGACAAGTGTATCATCTTAGTTCTGGCTGTGGGGCTCTGGTTCCTTTGTTCTGTAAATCTATTAAAATTGTAACACAGCATTCAAACCAAGCAGAAAGTCTAAGTGAGGGACTAAGAGGCTATCACTTTAGTCTGGAGAGCTTTCCATTTAGATTATGCACAAAATTCATTTCATTCCAAAAGAAACTCCACAGCACCTTCTCAGCCTCCCAACTCCTCCCTATTTCTGCCTGAGATACATCACTGAAGTTTCTCATTAGTCTAATGAGTTTGGGTGTCTAACAAAGAACCCCAGCAGGGTCTGGGGAAGGCAAGCTGGGGGAAGGAACTGAACTGCAGTGTCAGAGCAGGGAAAGCAGCTTTCAATGGGCTGTAAAGCCTGGAAATGTGCTAGAGGCTGAAATATCACCTACTGCTCTCTCTGCCACCCTTGGCTCTGTCCTGGGTTTGTAACTCGCTTTAACATCGGCTGCTCAGCAGGTCTTCTTGCAGTGAGACAGCCAAAAACTGGGCAAAAAACTTGCTTTTGGGTCAACTTAGAAGCAGAGAAAGAGAACATTTTAATTAGCAGCAGGAGGTAAAACTGGCTAAAACTGAAGGAGAAGGTTCTCGTTGCTAGAGAAAGGTTTGTAATAAAACAGTGAATAATTCCCCTGCTGCAGAGGAAACTTTGCCTACAAAGGTTTTAAGGGGAAAGAGGGAGGCCAAAATGAAGGGAAAACAATGAAAGGCTGTATTAAAAAGAAGTGGCTCAGCATGTCCTGGCTCCTTCAAACACAGGAAGGAATCACAGGGCTGGCTGTGGGAACACTGAAATTAAAACAAGAGCTGCTAGCAGGACACTTCTGAGCTGTGAGTGCAGCTGAAGAGAGCTCAGTGCATCTGCCCTGTCCCCGGCATCCAGGGGGCCAGATTTTCACTCCAAAATGAGAGTTAGGGATTCTTGACAAGCAAGCAGGAGAAGGGAAACACCACTAGCAGAGAAAATACAAAAGTGAGAATTACGTAAATTCATATTTTATTCCTGTTTTATTGTGGTTAAGGGAACTGCCTCAACTCAAATATGGGAATATGACTGGGTGCAAGGCAGCGACAGTGGCTCCAAGAGGTGCAGCTTCCAGAGCTTCCCTGTGTGCCAACAGACTTGGTTTTTCAGCAACACTTCATATTCTGTGATTCTATCATTACCTAGCTTTTGTTTGTTTGGATTTAGGATGAACCAAGCTTTAAAGAGTCTGACACACGTGGGTTTTCCTTCATTCCATGATTTAAAAATTCTTTGTAACTACAGACAAGAGATTTCTTTAAGACTTACAAAATAGGAATGAATTCTGACTGAACTACAAGGGAGACATAAATAAATATGCAGTCACTGGAGTATCCTGACAAAACAAGTATTTTTTTTTTCTCTGCAAGAAATTTGCTTGGGGAAAAAAAATAAGTGCTGTACAGAAAAGGGGTTATTTGTTCTCAGGGTTTTGATGAAGATGATGAACTTTTTCTTCTTTTTTTTTCGCTAGAAGGAATCACAATTAGCCAGAAAGCAATGGTTCATCTCCACATGTCACACAGCTAGAAGAGGCTGATCATTTTCCATTTCCATCCCCTCTGTCTGTAGATCAGGATAGGTACTTGGGGATTTCCAAACAGGACCTGGTCTGAGCCAACAGTCTGTGTCCAGTTTACAGCTGGAGTGGCCATGGAAGCCTTGTATTTCCCACCATGACCTTCTCCTTGGCAAACCACAATGTTTCTCCATCCAAAACCATGATCCCAGAAATACAGGCCCTAAAATCCCCACAATTTCAGCCACTAAATATAAATTTTTTTTTGTCCATGATACTGCTTCTTATTTATAAACAGTAATAGAGCTTTAAGTAGCAAAAATACAAATAATCACCTTATTCACTGCATTCATGAAAGCCCTGCCCAGAGCCCCTCACCATTTGCTGTCAGATTTTGGGCTTAAGAAGAGAGGCTTGTTAAAAGAAAGGAGAAAAAGATTTCTGTTTAGAAATCAAGTTAGAGAAAAACACTTCAGAGAAGGCTGCAAGGGTGGAGATCAGATGAGCTTTGTGTGTTTCTTCAGGAGGAAAAAGAAGTTATGCAATTCTAAGCAGTCATGTGGTATGGCAGCTGCTAAAGTTACGGCTAATTTTTATTAGAGCTGGCCAGAGCCAGAAAAAGGTCTGCTTTATAAGCAAGACCTTTAAAGAAGTAAACTAAATCTTCCTGAGCTGGGAGGCCTGCAGAACTGAGAAGCAAAAAATAGCACTAAAAAGTTCTTTTTTTTTTTTTCTCTCCCCCCACCTTCAAATGATTCAGGAAACATTTTCACTCTCCCTTCCTGTCGCTGGTTTCTTTCTCATATTCATCCAATCAATCAAACAGATGGATAATATTTACCAGTTTTCAGCTCAAATTCCTGCTTAGCCCAAAGGACTATTCACATGCCCGATGTGTGTGAGCTTTTATTCACCCAAGGCAGACATGTGGCTCTGGCTGACCCTGCTGGGAGCAAAGGGCTGGATTAGCTGCTCTCCAAAGGTCCTCTCCAACCTCAGCCATGCCGTGATCCTCTGCAACATCCAATGATTTTACTCTGTTTGATAGAATTGGAGGTGGGATTCCAGTATTCCCAGTAGCCTTGTGGTATTTTCCAGCACTGAGCACCTGTGGCTCCTGTCTTTGAAAATCTGTGCAGGAATTAAACTGGATCCTGAGCCAGGCTCCATCCCCAAACCTGTTCCTTGCTTTCAGCTTTGCACACTTTTGTGCCCTTCAAAGTCATGTGGGTGATGGCAAAAAATAATAAAGATTAAATGCAAAGGCTACAAGATAAAATTCACCACACTAAGGAGACCAGACATGACTCTTCGTATGTCATCTAATCTCTGTCCAAAGAGGATTAATTTTGTACTGCTGTTAAATGGAGCATATAATTAAGCTGTGGATACTCCTCTGGGGCTGTGGATGGTAACTGTGCCAGTGTGAGAGGGTACAGAGGAAAGGCTGCTGCAGGGATGCTGTTCCTGAGATCCACTGGTCAAGTCCCACAGTAAGGGATCTACAGATTAGTGATTTGTTTTTTAAGAGTATTTTAACACCAGGCTTAATTAGACTATGGAAAAGGGGCTTGCACTAACAAAAGATAGTTTTCCATACTCTGACTCTTTTTTACCACCTGCTTTGCACAGCTGAAGCACATTTAATGTATAATTTAAACTGGAGATAAGACACTTGCACCATTTGCACTCTTTGGGACTAGGAATCCCCTGCTCCCTCACAAAAGGGATTTCATGCACACAGGGATGGGATGTGTCTCCACCATTTACTGCTCTGCCCACACAGCCCTTCTGTACCACTCCTGCTCCACCCCAAAGTCCCAACTTTCCTTTTTGGAAGTAATAATCCCCCACACAACCTTTAAAACCCAAATTCCCCTTTCAGAGGTAAATTCACTTTAGAGATATAAGACTTTACAGAGAGAAGCTTCTTTAAAGATGTTACACCTTTATATGAAAGCTAACATAACACAAATTTACTTTGGATACTAAAAATGCATAATAAAAGTCTTAAAAGGAAAATACTGTTTTCATTTAAAAGCCCCAGTGGTGAAGCAAAATTTTTCTACTACTATTATTGTCAGCCCAGTCCCATTTGTATTTATGAGAGCCTAAAAACTTTACAAGTCCTGAAGTTGCACTTCGTAGTGGAACATAAAATAGACTATATTGTTTTGAAATATATCAAAACATACAGAAAGTAAAGGAGCAGTCAACAATGATGGAATGAAATTCCTGATGTTGATAAGTTGTCCCTTCTCAGTGTTTAAAGCCCAGAACTGCAGTTAATTGTGGATAATTTTTCATAGTGTAAAGAATTAATTAATTAAGCAAAGGAAAAAGGCTTATATATGAAGGAGAGCCATTATTTCTATACAATTTGCTAAATGTCTTTTGAGCACTCTGCTTTTCCAGGTTTTCCTGTCTGGAGTGTTTCTTGTCCTACCATACCCTCACATTTGCCAGCTTTGATGAAACAAACAAAAATCCCCACACCCAGTACTGGAATTGATTTTGTTTACTATAAAACACCTTATTTGTCATTAAAACTACAAAGACCACTAAGCAGAAGAGATTTGGTTTTGTACTTCTCACTAGAACAGCACCATGCTCTTGTTCTGAAGACAACTCCCTCCACCAAAATTACCCAGGGCTGAGCTCCAGGATCAGGATTTGGGATCCCCTGGTAGATTTGGTCATTCTCCCACACTTGGCATTTTCCATGTTTGCTGAACGAATTCCATTTTTAATTCCAAATGACGAGTTATGCAAATGTGACTTGAGTGCCTTTTGAATAGTAATGGTCTGAGCTTGATCCTTTTGTCAGTTAATTTGCACTTAGTTCATGCATATCTTTAACCCAACTGGCATGGTAATGTGCCACATATGTACTAAATTAAGGATGATTGTGCCTGATTGCCCAATTATGATACCAAATGTGTCAAAATAGTTGATAGGACATTCTGTGTGTTTTCTCTAAAAAGACTCCACGCATTCAAAAATCTAAAAATAAAAGCTAACAGTTAATCATAATGGTTTGGCTTGAAATGTAGAAAACTGAAGAGATGATTGAAAATGCAAGGAATTGTACCATATATGAAAAGATTAAATTGTCCCATTGTTATATGCTCTATGTGCATCCTTTAAAAAAAAAACCCAAAATTTGTTGGGAGTCTGACACGTTTCTCTCTGATGAATTACAGAGGATGAACCAGATATTTCTCACTTCTTTGACAGAGTAATGATTCCTAACCCCAAATTCTGGATTTCTCAGGTGGTTTGTATTTTGAATTCATCACAAGTGTCCTGGGCATTGCAGCACCAGGACTGTTCCTGCAGCACTTGCTGCCACACCAGGCTTGGAACAACCTCCTCACCACAGGGTTGGGAGAAGGGAACACAAGGCAGGCAGGCACCCACCAAGAGCTGGATTATCCAGGCAATTAGCAAGGATTGGTTTAGCAGAAAATGGTAAACACAGCTGAGGGAGGATGGATGAGGGAATTCATGAGCTCTGGGATCAGCACGACAGGAGTCAGTGGAATGAGTCCCTGACTTCATGTGAGATTTGACTGGAAATCATCAAAGCAGTTTGCATTTCCTCTCCAATCCTGCTCCTTGTGGTCCTGGACAAGTTAACCACAACAAAGAGAACCAACTCCTGGGGCAGAGCATTTGATAAATAATCTGTGACTTTCACTGTGTTTTAAAGCATCCTATCAGTAGGACTTTTCTCCCAATTTTTCCAACCTCACAGTAATGAAAAGTTTGAGGCAAGGGAACCCAACCTGAAAAGAAAATTCCTCATAATCGCTTCTCCTTTTCCTCAAGAGCAATTTCCTGTTGAACTGCAATTCCAACACAAACATGAGCAACATTATTTAACTTCTCTGCAAGGACTGTGGATGCTCCATCCCAGAAAAGGCATTCCTCCCAATTCCAGTAGTGGCAATTCTTTTCCTGATTTGTGCAGTTGTCACAGTCCCCATCGCAAGAGCACTGAAGGTTTTATGGGACAGATTTCATGCTGGCTAAAGACTGAAATGGTTGTTTTCAAGCAGACTGTGTGAGCAAGGAAAGCAAGAGTGGAGGGAAGTGAAGGGTAGAAAGGACCCACACCTTAATCCCATTAATTAAAGATGTGTTACACATAAGGGATCTATTCCTGAGTTTAAGAGAGCTTTTTTTTGATAATTTCATTACCTCTTATTCATTCAACACGCCCTTGACAATAATATTCTAAGCTTCCACACATTCAAAATGCCCACATTACACTTAGGATCAGCATGCTGTGGACTTCTATTAAAAAGAAGAAAGAAAAAGATAGTGTGGAAATTTGAGGGGAACTCACACTTTTCTCAAAAGCTGCAGTATGAAATGTGCTTATAACCCGAGCTCTGCAGCCTCCAGGTCAGAGATCATTACTCCATAATACTTGAAACAACACTGCCTTCTCTGTTTTCAACACTTCTATTTTTGTTCCATCCAATTTATTTTTCTGGTTTTGTCTGTGCGAAGAACAATATTACAGTATTGAGTGTAAAAATCCTGTTGCACCTCTTTGGTTCATTCTCTGGCTCGTCCCCTTGCTTTCCCCAGCTCCCTGCCACAGCTCAGCCTGCAGTATGAAATTGGTATGAAATAAATTTATGAGAGGAAAAAATGCAGTGATAACCAAGGCCGCCTGTTTTCATTTACATTTTCCTCTTTAGGTTGTTATTATTACTCCCTTTTGACCGAGCTGTGGTATCTGTGTTTCAGCACAGGCACGATGCTGCTTTGTGAGACACCATTAACAGATATGGACAAAGGCCTTGGAAAGTTTTCTGGGAGCATAAACTCCAGAAAGAGCTGACTCTGCTGTAGCTGCACTCGCTGCCCCGCCGTGCTCGCTCCCCACAAATGCTCTCATGTGCTTGCGTGTCCTGGCAGGAACTGCAACAGCCAATTTTAAGTCACTGTCTGAAAATGTTTTCTTCTAGAAAATTAATTCCTGAGCATACAGAGCTGCACAGTAAATCTTGTTTGCAGAGCTGAACTTTTCCATTCATGACAATGGAAGAATTCTGTTTAATCTGTATCCTTGTCAGGGTTCAGCTGGCACCGAGTGTCCCGCAAGGAGCTGCAGGCTTAGGATTATCCTGCTGAAGCTGGCATAGTTTTAAAAAGTGCTCACCAGCAAATCAGAATTTAAGGCGGTGTTCAGATAGTAATTTTATTGACTGATTATTTGTGGAAGCTGCCTGTGAGTGGTGATAAGCGAGCAGGGCACCCAGGGCAGCACAAGCATGCACTGACAGTGCAGCCAGACAACACACCGAGGCCTTTCAGCCCACAGGCTCAGTCTGCTGGAAAAACGAGACCCATCACGCACCACCAGACCACAAGGAATGTTTCTTCTTTTATTCATTCACTCAGTTTTCAAGCCATCCTCGCCTCAGTTTGTGTCACTGGCAGGGAGAGTTCACGCTGCTCCTGCCAGAGTGTCCTTTCCTACCATTCCTCTGTGCCTGATGGACTTTTTCTGCGCTGATGTGACTTTTCAGAGGCTGTGCTGTTAACACAGCTACCAAATTAATCTCCCTGAAATCCACCTAACCCCCTCCTGTGAGCAGAAAGTGCCTCAGCCAAAACACCACACTTACTCCAGAGTGAACAGGGAGCCTGCAGCAAACGGCAAATTTTGTTTGTACATCCACAAGATTTGCTAAAAAGTTTCATTGTTCTCGTGTGTAATCTGTGAAGAAATGCACGTCCTGGAAAAGCAGCCTGTAATTTGTAGCACGAGTGTGCTTTGGGGAAAATCAATCACATGAACTAAGACGTGTTCTCAACTCCTAAACTAATGATCCTTCCTGTGAGCAGCATGAAACACCGGGCGAGTCCCAGATGGCATAAATCCTCCAGGTTTCAGCAGAGCTGTGACAGTTTATACTACCCCAACAGTACCCTAATTGTGCTGCAAACTTTTTAAGGTGGCGAGCAGTCAGCCTTTCAAAAGCCTCCTTCTTCCCAAGCAGTCCCAGAGCTAAACAAACAAATTTACCAGTTAGTGAGAGGAGAATGCCAGATTTAATTAATAATCTTTCAGGGCTGATGTGCTTAAAAATAAAAACTCTGAAAATCTAATTTTGTCTTAAGAAACGCCAAGCAGCTGCGTAGAGGCATTCAGGGCTGGGACCTGAACCAACTTCTGTTGAGAGAGGAAATTAGGACCATTTTGTTGCCCTGAGAAAAATGAAATCTATGAGAACAGTAATTCCTTTGCAGAAAAAATCAATAGTTTCAGCATGTTTTTAACGTGGCAATTTGCTACGGAACATCTTAACAATACCTCCAGTAAATCACCAGCTGAAATCAGCTGCTGGCTTTGAATGTACAAGTACAGAACTGCATGAAAAATATGTAGTCAAAGCAGAGGAAATCTCCCAGAATCATGACTTCCTCACTCCTAAAGTCACTGTGAAAGATCTGAAAACAGATACAGGTAAGAAGCTTTGGTTTACATAGAGAAGTTACAAAACCACCAAAATCCAAATCTTCAACCCTAATCTGGCAAGAACTTCTAGAACTTCTTTCCCTCTATGCCTCAGATTACCCATTTACAGAGTAAGGATATTATTAAACAGCGAGGGGAAGTTATTAAGCAGTTAATAGCCATAACATGATGTTCATAGTCCTATGTAAATATCACTATTCAACAGATTCTGTAAAAATACAAGAAAAAGGCTATTTCTCTGTATTTGTTACACGCTGTTCTGATGACTGAGTAGCACAGACCACGCAACATTCATCTTGATTTTTGTCATTTAGCAGTAGCAACACAGACCTCACAGTGCCATTACTTATTTCAATGATATAAAAAGGGACAAAAATTTGCTTTTAAAGAAAATTCAAGTCAATTCTTAAACCTGATTAACTTTTCATTTAACCTCCTGAAAAATGTAGAACAGGAAATCCAAATTACATAAGGAAAATACGTTTAAAAATTATCGCTGACACAATTCCGAGGTTATCTCTGTATCGTATTGTCAGGGGATAGAATTTGCAAGCAAACAGCAGTAAAGCAAACCTTCTGCTATCAGCCCTGAGCAGTACCCTGGATGTGTCTGGATTTCACTTTACTTAATCCCTGCTCAGTAATTAGAAATGTTGTGGCAGTTCTGAAAAGGAGAAGTGACGCTCTTATTTTATATGTGCTCCAAAACACATCCACCAGAAGATCTGCAGCAAAGAAACATTTTCCAAAAGGAAATCGAATGATTCATGTTTTACTTCATTGTGAATTCTCTGTGATGGATGCTGGAATTAATTAGGGAGATGTTATGCTCAGCAGCTTACAGTGGAATAAGAATTCTTTGTGAAAGAGTCTATTCAAAATCATTGAAGGAACAAGGTAAAGAAGTTCTAGATAGCTAAATTCAGTCCTAGAGAAGTAAGCTGCCATCTTTCCTTACCATTTTTTGTGCATTTGAAAGCAAATGTGACCTGCTAGGATGCCCTGCTCTGTGCCAAGTCCTCCAGCTGTGTCCTGCTAGTTACAGCTACATCTGTAAATCATTTTTGAGTCAAACTCCCAAATCAAAACTTTGACAGTGGGAAGGTTATAAAAAAACTTGCCTCTAGAAGGATGGCACCACTGGCCATTACCTAATTCTCACCTAGAGAGTTTACAGGTATTTCAGTTAGCTAAGAAAATCAGACATTAGGGTGATAAAGCTCACTTAGATGCCTTGATGCAGGAGGTGTCCCCTTTTTCCTTATCCAGAGTAAGGTTAGATACAGTGTGCTAAATATAAATTGCAGAGAACACAGGATGAAACAGCTGCTCTCAGGAGCTGGTGTCCACAACATCTGTATTTTGAGGGCTCTCTTCTAGAGCACTCGAGTCTAGTGCTGTGAACTGGATGCCTGTAGTGGCTGGGCTGCATGAAATGAATTAATTTATCTAAAAAAGAATTCAATTAGCACTCTTGGAGACTGCTCCACAATGGGAATCAAACCACATTAGCTGGGCATCACTCAAGGCTTGCTTCCACAGAACATTCCTGATCCAGAGCGAGTTGCTGATCTGGAGGCACACAAAGCCAACACTTGGGAAACAATGTGCTCCATTTTCATCAGCATTTTGTGTATATTTAGAGGTGAGAAGAGTGAAGATGACAATGAGTTTGTGGTCAGCACAACAAGAGCTGTCAACACGTCAGCCCCATGTCAACACATGGGTTCCCGCTACCCTTGGCGTGTTATTAATCCAACAAATCGCTTAATGCCTTTATTCTGGGCTTTTCTCTTCTCTGAAAATGCAGCTTGAACTGTGCAAAAGGCTCTGCACTAACACTGCTGGCACAGGCATGGCTCTGCTCCATGAGGGGACACAGCAGGAAAGCTCACCTAGCCTGTCCTCTCGTGTCCTTCTCAGTTCCTCTGGACAAGAGCGGGACTTCATTCCTCAGCCTGGACAAACACTAAGCTTGGGGAGCAGTAAGGAAGGAGCAAAAATAAGATCAGAAGGAAGGAGGTCCCTTGCAAGAGAGCAGATGGTGCAGAGCCCACAGAGGCTGGCTTCCCTTGGCCCCTGCGCTGTGAGCCAGGGTCACTTCCACAGTGCTTGTGTGACAGTGCTTGTGCTCACGGAGCCTGAACCAGACCAGGACATTTCCTAACCTTGGGGTATTTGATCTCCCAGAGATTTTGGTTTTCATAGGGTTGTTTGGTTTATGTGACTGTGCACTACTTCAGAAACGGATGTCAGCTTTCCAAGGAGGCTGTGGGGGAATTCAGGCTTACGGGAAACCTTTCAGTTCAAACAAAATCGCAGAGTTCTCACAAAACTGTCCAGAGCTTTTCGCAATTATGTTACATCACACACAGAGTTTGAGCAACTCTGGATCATTTCACAGCTCAGCTTCTTATCTTTTTATAGTTCTGCTACTGTGGCTCCATTCTTTCCCATATGAAGAAACTTAATTAATACTTTATGCCCTTACTAAATTGTGAATACAATTTACCATAACAGTACAGAAAAAGGCAAATACACTTTGTCCCCTGCCAACAGAAAATCCTTAACAGCTGTTTATTGCTCATTTGCAAAACATAAGAGCAATGGAATTCCATTACTTAGAGAAACTGGCCGTTCCATGATACCCTTGGCAACAAACACTGCACTTATCTTTTTGAACAATAGACTCTCAAAGTTTCTCCAGCCTACAAAAATAAGACAGTGAGGAAGACTTTTTCTGAACTGCAAAATGCCAACAATGAGAACTGACTCACGGTCAGCTGCATTTTGTTTCATGGAAATGAACCTTTTTCTTGCTCTCTCCCCTCCCCTCAAAAAGAAATTTGCTCGCTGCAAATTGAGAGGAAAGTTTCATGCAACCATCTCTTTCACAGGAAGAGCTTTTTATTGAGGTCAAGACTTTGGCCAAATGAGTAGAAATTCAGACTGCAATCTAAGTAATGTAAGAGCTCACAAAAAACATTCATGGAGTGACTTAGGTTTATGATAAACCATGGAGAAATCACAGAGTGGAATTTTCCCTGACTGTTCAAAACTTCAATACCAAGAAAAATAACGTCGTGCTTTACAGCACAGATATTTCACATATGGTTTTAACTAAATAACTCCCAAGTTTCCAACAGCTTAAAAAAGAACTATCTATGGCATACCAGAGAGATGCGAGCTCCTCAGAAAGTCAGGACATGCACATACCATCCATAATCTGGTTTCTATATTTAGGGAAGGACTATACCTAAAGCCCTGGAGGTCAGCACTGAATCAAGGCCAGCATATTTTCACAGACATATCTTCTAGACAGTGTTTACCACGGTCCACTTCTCCCAAACCCACAGCAAACATGCCATGTGAAGACCTGAGCTGCAGCTTGCACTATTAAAAGGCAGTTTGTTCACATACCTCAATAATCCTGTCGTGGATTTGCAGCCCTCCTTCCTTAGCAGCAGGCCCAGTGTCAACTATTTTCGATACAAAAATTCCTTCGCTAGATGACCCATCCTGATTGTCCTTCAAGGATGAAAAGGAAAACACATTATTGCCCCTCTCATCTGCCTTCAGCTGAAGCTTGTCCATGTCACAACAGTGCATGTAATTTGAGAGAAATATTCTTATTGATGTCTTAATATGGAATTACTTTGTGCTAATGAGAACACCTGATACTCCTGTTTTGAAAGACTAAGCAACCAGGGACGGACTTCCATTAGGCAAATTAGTTGCTTGATAATCATTTTCCTCTGACTTAGGCCAGCTCAGGAGTAATTGTCACTACAATTATTCTCAATGCAAAATCCAGTGAGACACAGCCTGTTTGCACATCAAACATAGGACAACGGTGCAATTTTTATTTTTAGTTGCACAGCTTTTCCTATGGAGACTTAAAAATAAACCCATGAAAACAACTTACACCTAACAAGGTATTTTCATATTCCTGTGTATTGTGCTTCTACCAACACAGAACAACGTCTCAGAAAGTTGAAAAACTCTAAAGAAAGAATAACTTTCAAGTGAATTCACTAGGAATAAATCGTGATCAATGTCAGATTTCTGAGCAGCCAAGAAGTAGTTCTGAATACTTTCTAAATTACTAGGACAAGGTATAATCCAGTCCTTGATCTAATTAAAGTCATATGCAGCAGCGCCAGCCAACAAGCATCCAGAAAAAATACATTAGTGAGTGTGTAGTGCAGGAAACATCTGCTGAAATCACAGAATTCAAAAGTAGGCTGTTTAAGTTCCATCCCTTCACCTGCACAGAGGGCTGCTGCATCTCTGGTGGAAAGGAGAGTAAATAACTTTTTTTTTTTAATGGAAGGGGCTAAAGTTGTGGCTCTCAACCCATGAACATCACAGAAGATTATGGTCTGAGAAAGAGACACCATGGGTTTGATCATTTTGGGAGTGGCACTGCACCAGGATCAGTGCTGCTGGCTGTGATGATATGCAAGAATAAACAGGCAGTGAGAGAAAAGGCAGCGTAGTCAATAGACATCCATACCAATCTCAGTGGAAGAACTGCTCTGAAAGAATCCCAAGAGGACCAAATGCTTGTCAGCAACATTTTTCCTCGAGGTGTTGACCTACATAGTGTTCCCAACTGCAAAGGGCAAACGTATTTTAACAATTAACATACCACGCATGGCCGGCCACCAATAATATTAAATCCAAGAGATCCAGAGTCCCGATGCAGGACCAGAGTCAGTGCTTTTGTTTCTTCACCCTACAAAGAACAGATAAACACATTCAAAACATTGTGTGGGGGGGGGTAAAACAGAACAGGTAATACTTCTACCCAGCTTTTTTGCTGGGCTGGTTTCTCTCTTTTTTTATCCCTTTGTAGTTTAGAGACAAATGTTTGGAATAACTTTGCAGGAGCGGAGTCAGCAGCTCCCAGTGGCTGCTCCATCCACCCCACTGAGTTCCAGCAGCAGAACCACCCCTAAGATTTATGTGTCTTTTTTATTGAGATCTACAGTGAGACAATTAACAGCAACAGAAGAGGTTTATATGTAATGCTGGTTCCTGCAACTACTTGACCCAGTCATATGTGATGTGTTATGTAAAATACTCCACGCTCCCAGCAGTCAAACTCTTTGACTTTTCCAGTGCTTGGGGGCGACTGAATCTTAGGACTGGGTCCTTGCATTGCCTCTCTCTCCTACTGGCTACGTGACATTGTTTTAAGCAGTATCAAACACAGCGTTGTACAACAGAAATTCTCTGAAGAGTTTTAGAAAACAGCATTAAACAAAATTGCTACACATTTTGCCACAGGCCCAGAACAGCAATTGCTATTCATAGCACCTGCTGTGCATAATTTTTTTTTCTCTGGCATTTTAAGACTAGCAAAACAGAAATCTTCCATCACTGAAAATCATTATGTTAATCCCTAAAATATGAAATTCTGCAGTGAATGGTTGTCTGGCCAAACAATGTACAACAAAGATACAGTGGAAGGACGTGTACTATTTGGGGGGCTGTGTGAACAGGCTCTGTTATCCTGGTCTCTTATCCCAGCTTGTTCGTAACTACAAACTCCTACAAAATGTCCTTTATGACACAGGGATGCTACTTAGGCCTATTAACTTTCATAAAGACAAAAGTAAGTGCAGGAACTGTTAAAGACCACTAAATGTTCACAATGTTCTCTCTTCAGTCTCAATCTAGTGGTTGTTATTTACAGCACAACAAACAACAGCAGAGCACTACAAAAAGCCCTCTGAACAACAATATTGTTTGTAGAGATCAGAATAGGATCAGTATGTTCTTCTAGAGATACAGACAAACTTTTCTACCTCCAAAACCATTTTCTTTGTTTTATCCAAAGGGTGAAAAAGTTACGAACACAAAAAAGTTTGAGGAAGTTATCTTACAAGTCTGGTTTTCATAACCAATTAATGACAAAAATTGCAACAGTTACATTGTAATTCAGTGCAGATGGTTTTAGTTTGTGCATTTTTCTTCTAACATGTCAATTTGAAGTTGTCAATCAAATATTAATGTCTATTAAAGTCATAAAAAATGTCAAAGTAATCCTGGATTACTGAATTACTCCCACAGATTTGGGATGATAAGGAAGCCCAATTCCCTGCCAGTGTGAGCTGGCAGAGCTTCCCTGACCGCACGCTCTGAGCTCCTTCACAAGGGAGCTGCACCAACAACTCCACCTGAAAATGTGCTTTGCAACTTCTATGTCAGCTTCTGATCATTATCTTCCCTAATGATCGAATAATAAATAGACTTGGACCTGATACAGAGGAATATGAGCAAACTCTAAAGGCTGATTTTATTTGAATCTGCACTTGGCAGCTGTGAGAACCAGGTACTCAGAGGAGGACTGAAAAATGAAGTAAAATCTATTTCCTTGCAAGTCTACAGACCTAGACCTCAGACAGGATTTCAAGGAACAAATTTCCAGTCCTGTGAGACCACTTTCAAGGACTGATGATTCTGGATTTGAAAGACAAGCACATGCTAGTACTACTGTTTCCTTCTATTATCCCTATTTAAGAAGGTAAATCAATTAGAACAATCAAAAAACAATTACAACATTGCTCTCAAGACACTTGCAGTAATTAGAGTTGCCTGTTTTCATTAAAGCCTCCTTATGTGGCTTTGATTTGACACTTTTCTACCTGGCTGAACAAGTGTTAAAGCAGATGGGATTGAATCAGCCGGGTGGTGAGGGAAAAGAAACAACTAATGCAGCTTTCTGGAGGTACTTCTGAAAAAGTACTTCTGTCTACAGGGGTTTTAAAGACATTCCCAGTCCTTTCTGGGGGCTTTGTGGGGTGTCTCCATGTTCCCCATGGCAGCAGTCCCATCCCACCATTGGTGCGGAACTGCCCGGCCCCGGGGAGGCAGCAGCACCTCGCTGAGACGCTTGGCCACTGCTGCACATCCACATCTCCGGTCTCAACAATTCCTTCAACAACCTTCTCCTTCTCTTCATAAGGAAGCCACAATGCAAATGATTTTTCCAGGGCTCTGCCTTTCTCTCCCCCTCCAATGTCTCACGTTCCAGCAGAGCAGTCATTGAACAGTGAGGTAACTGTGGAAATGCGACGGCCAGGGGCCAGCCCTGCCCCGGCAGCTGCTCCAGCAGCAGATCTGATGCTTCCTGGCATGTTGTATTCCCACAGCTGAACAGAACTCTTAAACATAATTCTTGAAATTACTGCACTTCCCAGCTGAGTAATGTGCAGCTAATAGACTGCCTTTCCCTTTAGATAGTGGAAGACTAATTTCTTTGGTAGTGCTGTGGCTGAGGTCTGTCTTCACCAGAGGAGGCACCTCAGCTCCTTGTTCCCTGGTGGAAGGGCTGCCAGGACCAGCCTGGCACATCCTGCTTGGGGACAGGCTGAGAAAAACACATCTTCTTGTTTTAAAGGACTTCATCTGGCTCTTACAGAATTCAAACCTGTGTTACCACCACCACAGAGGTCCTGAATGTCAGATCATAACTGGTTCCTGCCTGGACGACACATTTAAAGTCAGTCCCTGTCTCTGGTTGCCAGGAGAGCAGAAGGGTTTCCACCCTGGGCTGTAGCCAGCACTGTCAAAAGCTTCCGATTCCCTCTCCCCTTGTTCCTTCCCGAAGGACTTTGTCGGCTGTGTAAATAAGGGATTGACCAGATCAGCTTATCAAGAGGTGTGCACAGTGCTGTGTTTCACCAAGGATTAAGCCTTGTTTGAATTGTACAAGTTTTTCTCTTGATTGTTTAGACTTTGATATTTCAGGATTGACATGTCTGATTGAAGGAAATACTAATTTTGAGTGAGACACACCACCTTCCCCACCACTCCCTCCTCAAGCTCATCCTCAACAAGCCTATCCTCCTCCCTGCAAGGAATAAACAGTCATTCTCCGAATAAACCTTTGAACTGTACACAGTAAAATTAAAGTGTTCCCTCAGTGACAAAGAATGCACATGGATAGCACAACTGGGGCCACTTAAGGCACATCTACCTGCTTAAGGGCCTTAGAAAATTGTGAGATGCTTACAAATGAATGTGTGTATAAAATAGGTATTTTATTTATGTCTCCTTTCAATAGAGTTATGGAGGTGTCATAGAACTCACCTCAGAAATGGTAGATGAAAGCACAGCGAAGCTGTGGTTCATCCAGCATCACAAAATCTGTGCCAGGGTGAATTCTGACCCGGATCTCCAAAGCTGCCAAAAGACCACGAATTTGGGTCTTTAATGAATGGTCGAATGTCACCCAGTATCGTATTTCCCCTTTGACTAAGCATTTGAACACAGCTGTACGTGAGCATTTCTTCTGTTTTGACTACAGGATACGTCATCTGATTTATTCTGGATTGGTTCTACACCTGCAGCAACACGCAGTCATCAGGCAGGAAAGTCAGAAAACTCTTTTTCTTCATCTACTGAGGAGTGAGAACATCCCACAGTAAGTTCTGCAATCACCACTTGTAAGCTATGAACCCAGATTGTTGGTGCTCAGCCTACTTGTGTTTACACAGAGCAAACTATTACATCTAGGAATGTATGAAATATGAATAATGGTTGTAATTTAAATAATGACAGCAAATTGGTTATTTCACACCATCATACCTCTAATCCCTGTGTTCAGGGATCTAATCCCTAGGCAAACTTGTATGTCCTGCTGAGTGCTCCTGCACAGTCTCTGCTACTGTCTCTCAGAAAATAACCCCAGACTTGGAAGTCTGCCACAGCCCCAGACTGGGAAAGCATCCCCTGCACCAGGTGATTACCACGGGTCTTTTAGAAAACTCTCTGGGTCACAAAGATGCAAGTTTGCTGATTGTGCTTGTCTGGGAGCTGGGCAGTGGAGAGCTGTTAGTGTTGGCCAGCTGCCCAAAATGCTGTGAAAGACACGTAATTGACTGACCGCCGGCCCAGGGCTGCGGTGACATGACACCTTCCAGCTTTCTTCAGAGTGGTGGCTGCTTCAGAGAACTGCATAACAGCCTTTTGTAATGGGGCTCAGACCCAGCACAGCGGTCTGGGCCAGCTGTACCCATAAATCTGATAAAAAGTCTAGCTGGAAACGTGTGCCATGAACATTTGCAGCGATGAAAGAGCAGCTCTCAGGATTGCAGCAGCTCCCTACACTGTACAGAGCTAAATGATGCAAACCCAACATTACCAGCACTAGCCATGAAGAAGGGGTGGTGTGAGAATAAAGGAGATCAGAGATGAGGAGGCAGGGATTGGGCAAGATGATTTTTGACAGCAGGACTGTGTGCAGGGCTCTCCTGTCATCAGCAGTGGAGATGGAGCTGTGTGCCAGGCTGTGGGAGCAGAAAGCCTCCAGAGTGCCATGGCAAAGCTGCAGGAAAATGGGGAGACAGAACTGTCCTGAATCTTGATATGACTGTGAACCCCCAATTTATTTTAATGGTATTACTACGACTTTAATCAGTATTGCCTGCAGTCAGAACAGCACGTTTAGTATTGAAATATTTTCTGGTTTGAGTTAGGAAAACATGGTGGGTTCTGCCCTGGATTGCTAAGAAGGTTAAAAAAAAAAAAATCCTCTAACATGAAGTTTTATTTCCTTTACACAGCTTTTAGAGCCTCAACATTACCAAAGGTGTGAATACAGATGTCTGACAGTTTTGAACAGTTTAATACTGCTGTGTCTGTGGTAGCACATTCCAGGTCACTGGGAGGACTCTGAACGTCTTCATTTAAAAGATAATTGGCTTCCAGGGCTTCCCTCGCTGGGGAGCCTCATTCCAATTAAAACTTGGGGATTGTTGTAGCTCTGGCTTTTGATTCTGGTCATTTTATAAATGATCTAATTTTGAGGGGCTGAAATCAAGTTAATTTTTCCCTTCCTAAATTGAGCTTTTAAAGAACCCTGTGTGACTCTGGCAAAGAAATCACAAGTACACAGCATACGTCCTTGTATCTGGATGTGGGTGTTACAAAGATGATGGCTGCAGATTCTGAAACAGCTGGTGAGGTGTCTGAGTTGAGTAATATTTAATCCTAAAGACTGCATTTTGTAGGAAGCCCTACTGTGGGATGCTAGGTGAGCTCAGGGTCTGGAAAGCATTGGGTCACAGCAGCTTCTTCCAATTCACTCCACTTTGTGTGACTCCTGGGAGTCAATTTCTGCTGGTTTAATACCATTTCCAGCCCTGGAAATTCCACTTTTAGAGTTTTCTTCGGGGAAGAAAACCAAGAGAAAAGAGTAATACCGTGACCTCGTTACTTTTCTGTGCGAGTTACCTTATGGGGTCCAGCTAGCAATGACAGTCACAGTCGAAAACATGTACCTACAGAACGCGGCATATTACAGCTATTAACGCCCAAAGCTCGGGTATTTGAAAGGGTTTGGGGCCGGATGGGCTCTCCACGACAAGCCCCGCACACGGCGGGGCGGAGGGGCCCCTCTCCCGCAGGAACGCCCCGGGACCCGCGCACGGGACAAGGCGCATCCCGAGCGGCACCGGGCAGCGCGGGGCGCGGCGGGGCCCGTCCTTACCTTGCCGGGGGAGGCTGCGCGGGCGCGGGCCAGCGCGTCCAGGCGGGCGCTGTACTGCGTGAAGCGCTTCTGGTAGCGCAGCGCCGTCACCTGCAGCTCCAGCTGCGCCGCCGCCAGCCGCGACAGCAGCGACTGCTCCCGCTTGCCGGCGCGCAGCGCCTCCTTCTTCAGCGCCTTCTCCAGCGCGGCCGCCCGCGCCTGCAGCGCGGCCCCGTGTGCGCGCAACGCCCGCAGGCAGCCGTGGCCGCCGGCCCGGCGCTCGCCGTGGGTCAGCACCAGCCCGCAGCCCTGCTCGCACAGCCCCGCGGGCCGCGCCTCGCAGCGCTCCCGCATGTGCGCTTCCACATCGCGCAGGTTGAGCACCTGGCGGCAGCCGCGGTTGCGGCACTTGGCCGGAGAGAAGTCGCAGGTCTCGGCGTGCTCGCCCAGGTGCTGCAGCGGCACCACCGCCTCGCAGCCCCGCGCGTGGTTGTCGCACTTGATGTCCAGCTTGAGGATGAGGCTCTTGAGGGGCAGGACGTGGTTGAGCTCCTTGGTGGAGATGCGCTGGCAGTTGACGGGGCAGCTGCCCTGCTGCACCACCCAGGGCAGCACGCAGCCCGCGCAGAAGACGTGCCCGCACGGGGTGGTCAGCGGGTCCTCCAGCACCTTGTTGCACAGGTTACACTTGAAGTCGGGATCTACGTCCCCGCTGAAGCGATCCAGCTCGAACCCCATCCTCCTTCCGCTCCGCCGCGAACAACAGAAAAAAGAAAAAAAAAAAAAGCAAGAAAAAAAAAAAAGCCCAGAAAAAGTACCCGGACTGCGGAGATGGGCCGGGGGGGAGGCAGAGAACGGGAATAAATAAGTAGGAACCGCTCCCGCCGCCGCCCGAGAGGCAGCTGAGCCCCCGGCCCGGCCCGCGGCCGTGCCCCGTCCCCGCCGGTCCCGGAGCGCCCGGGAAGGAGCCGCGGCCGCGCCGCCGCCTGCGCACAGCGCCCGCCCCGCCCGGCACCGCCCCCGCCCGGCGCCGCCCACCGGGACCCCGGGGGTCCCCCGCGGCCGGGACAAGGGGGCTTTGTCTCGGGGAGGGGCTGGGCTCCGCGCTGGTGCTCCCTTCCCCCGGGAGGGCCAGGTAACGGGGGGCCCGGGATGGCAGAGCTGTGCCCGGGGCAGCGCTGCGCCGGCAGCGCGGGGACACGAGCGGCGGGAGGGGAAGGGGCCGCGACGGGGAAGCGGTGGGAGAGGAGGGGAGGGGGAGCGCAGGGAGGGTCGCGGCGGGATGTGACAAGGTGAGACCGGGCGGGGAAGGAGCAGCTTCGGCCGCCGGCAGCGGTGACAGACGGGATGGTTGCTCGGAGCGGGGCCGTGGGACACATCGGCTGGGCACAGGCAGAGCGCAGGGGCGGCCAGGCCAGCCTGGAGCTACCTGGTGTAGTGCAAGGTGTCCCTGTCCGTGGCAAAGGGCTTGGAACCAGATGGTCTTTAAGGTTCCTACCAACCGAAACCATGCTATGGTTCTATGATGACTTTTGGAAAGGGCACTCATGGAGTTGCCCCTGGGGTCAAGTCCTGGATGAGCTGCTTAGAAATTGGGCTGACTACTCAGTCCTCAGGTGAGAGTTCTTACATTACCGATGAGAAAAAGTGCAAACAGAACAATCTGCCAGTGTGTGAGGGACTGAAATGTTAAGGGTTAATGATTTGCAAAAGCATCAGGGTGCTTTGCTGAGGCCAGGTTTGCACCCCCCAGCCGATGGGGACGAGGAGGGGTTTTGGGTGTGTGATGGCAAAACCTCTGATCTGCGTAAGAATAGCCCAGGTATAGAGTGGGTGAGCACAAACCACCAGAGTCACGATGACAAACCAACCTTTGTTTGGCAACAAGCTGGGTTTTGGACCAGACTGGGGAGAAGGCCGGTAAGAAACAGATTCTGCAGAGGTGTAGTAATGCTTTTTGTCATGCCGCTGTCCTCCCGTACACACCCGGCTCAGCGGTAAACGCCCTCCTGGGGTAGGTATCGGGACATTCACACGCGGACCTGAGCGTTTTCATCCCCTCTCAGAAGGCACAACCGGCTCAGCTGTGCAGTCATGTCTGAGAAGGGGCCATAAACCATCAAAGATTCCCGAAGTGCCCCCAGACTCACGATCCACGGTGCAGCCCATGACCCACAGTGTTGCCAGAGAGAGTGGAAAACTCCCCCTTCAGGGGGGGTACCTGGGCACTCCCACCTGAACCTGAGCGTGTGTTATCCCACTGAACTTTATGTTCCATGGGTTTCCTCCACCCCTGATGGATGAAGACTGAGACCATCACTTGGACAAATGGGCGTCAAAATTGCAGCAGTCAGGTCTTGTTTCTGGATCCACAGGTGGTGATATCTTTCCACTGTCTACTCCATTCTATCTTTATTATTTTCTTAAGTGATCTCTTTATACTTTTATACTGCTCTGTTACTACAGATAATAACCAGAACAGCTATGCACGCCCTTTCCATTGCAACCAAATTGTTCCAAAATAGACCTGCCATATATTTTATATCAATAAAAACACTGTTCACTCGGTGTCATTTCACTCTAATGACTCCAAGGGATCTATGAACAAGAACCTCAGTTACCCTGCCTTCAGGGGCAGGTCAGAGCACAGTGCTGTCCATATCCTCATGGAAAAGGGATAAGTTTTTTCTGTGTTTGCACAGGCTGCTAATGCTCCGTTACTGCCACTTGGATGTAGGTGATGTAGCTCATTAAAAGTCACCACTTTTGATACCCATTTCTGCCCAGGGATGATTTAAAAGCACTCCTGAATATGCTATAAAAAGCCAGCCAGACCACACCTGAAGCACCAGACACAGCATTAGGCAAAAACAATTTCTCCTACAAGGCAGATATTCAAGTACTGAAAAAAAGCACTGAAAGAGACTGGCTTTGTTCATTGTGGATGGCAGTGCAGAATTCTCATGTGCACCAGAGCCACAGAGCAGCTCAATTGTCCTTTTAATGTGTTTTGCTTTATGGCAAAGCAGAAGCCAGTGAGAAACTTCAGCTTCAAGTGATCTTTAGGGTATGTCTATTGTGTCCCAGTAAAATGACTTTCTGAATTCCTGGGATGATTTTTTGTGTGTTGGTGACCTCTGGAAGGTAAGAAGACTCATGGTTACACAACTGTGTTCCCATTTCAGTCTCGGGCAAGTATTTTTTAGTGCTGAGGCTTTTCCCTTTTCAAATCTGAATTCTATCTGTAGTGCTCATTCTAATTATTAATGTTCCATAAAGCCTGAGGTTGCTTTTGGCTGCATACATTGCCCTACTGAAGAGAGTGTGCATCAATGTTTAGGGTGATATACCTAGCTAAGGAATTTTTAACAGATTTTTTCCTTTTTTTTTTAAAAAAAGCAGATGATGTAATATAGAATTGTGTGTGTAGGTTTCTGTTGACTCCATCTGAAGGCTGTGCGCAGTCCAGGGTGATAAAGTTTAATTAATACATGTGTATTGCTGACTTCTGCATTATTCTTTTTAAACTGTTGTAGTGATTGTCATATTTCTTCTTGTGCTTCACTGCTTTTTGCCTCTTCCTTCTCTTTGCCATCTGTTTCTCCTCAGGATATCTCTGCTCACAAGTCCCTCCTGCCATTCCCCTTCCTGCAGTGCCACTTCTCCTTCCAACCACTGGAGCCAGCAGCCCTGCACTGCTGAGTCCCCGCACTTCATCTGTAGTGTCAGTTCACACCTCCCTAGCAGGATACTCTTGTTTTGCATTTTGCCACAAAAACTGGGATTGCTCTTACTAATCACAGGATCTGGTTTTTCCAAGGGCATTTTATATGAAATAAAACTTCACACTCCCTGGTCTGGGGATGCACATAGTCCGGCTGAGGGAGGTGAGCGTTCATTGCTGTAGCTGCTGGATCCTCTGATGGAGAAATCCATCAGTGCACCTGGTTCTGAGCAGGCTGTTTTGAGATAGCTGCTCCAAATCAGTGGCCACTGCCTTACAGCCTTCTTTACCCGAGTTTATAAACTGCCCCATGTGCTCAGGATGGTTGTAAATAGAAAGAAATTAATTCCTTCAGCGATGGCTGTGGAGGTTTGGGTTTAGGGTTTCAAAGTTGTCACTACAGGATGCTCGAGGCCGCTGCCTGAAGCCAGAGAGAGAGCTTTTATTGATTTCCATGAGGGTGATGTCAGGACCAGGTTCCTTGGGCTATTTGAAACTACACAAATATTTGGATGGAAAATAAAGGCAAGAACTGGAATAACATTTTCATTTGGAGCTGTGGCTGGGCAGATGCTGTGCTGAATTCTGTGATACACTTTAATGTGACATTTATGTAGGAATAGATACTTTATTTATAAATTAAAGCTTTTGAAGGCCACTGCAGCCTTGCACTGAGACTACAGCTTGGAGTGCTGACGGGGAATTGAAGTTCTCCTCTCCCTGCTGCCTCTGTCCATGGGAGAAGGCCCAAATGGAGCTTTCCCTACTGGAGACACATTTCAGTTCTCCCTTGGAAAAAAAAAAAAAGTTTAAAAAGCAGCCTCTCAACGTGAGCCTTTAATGTTCTTTTCAAAGCCTGAGGTTTGTAACTGAGGAGAGGTTTGGTTTCCAGGGCTGAAATTACACTGCCCCAGCTAAGGAAGGTCGTTTTTATTTTAGTAAGTTCTCTCATCCTCGGAGGTAGTGCTGGGGTAGGACCACTGCTGAGCCATTAAGGCTCTCCCATTTAACTTTGCTCCCCTGTCAAAGGAAGGGTGAGGGCATGTCAGTTTGGGATGTAGCACAGGCAAAATGCCAGCTCTCAAAGGGCTGCAGAAGTGAAGGGTTTGCTGCAGGTTTCACTCAGATTGTGGATTTTTTTCCTGCTGCTGTGAAGTTTCCAGTCCCACAGAAAATCAAATGCAATTCATCTTTACCTGCCTTTTGTCCATAACAGTTGGCATCATTTTACATTGGATTATGAAGTCTTTGCAAAAAACCTGATGATTTTTTTTTTTTTTGCATCAGTTTGCCTTTAAAAAGGGAGAAATAATGAGGTAATGCAGAGAAAGAGTCGAGTCCCTCTCCATGTCAAACATCTGGGTCATTTTGACAAATCCCCTATGGTTAATAGAACATGTCCAATGTAACATGGTCTTCCTTGTGCACTTAATTCACGAGCTGGACCACTCCCAGTGGTCCTGGGCACATTTAAAATATGTTTAATGTGTCTAGAATATGTGCAGTATATTAAAATGTACCTAAAATGTTAAGTTCTTCTCAGCATTCTCTTCATTGCCAAGCACTGGTGCACTGTACAGAGTTATAAAGTTGAAAGATTCCATCTTCTTTGACATTTTACGACCTTTCTTGTACTATGTTTGTCTTACATGGGTTTCTTTATCTGTGTAGCTCCTATCATTAAATTTCAAGTGAACTTGCCTCGATCCTTTATTTTTACTGCTGGCAGAAATGTAAGTTTGCATTAATAGAAGGTGCACAGAAGAGCTGGGGAGCATGGGCCAGATAAAATGTCAGCCGTGTGATGGTAGAGCTATCAAGCCCAGAAGAGATGGTTCATAATGATAATGGTTTATATGACATTTATTGGCAGTATTTTGTGAAAGGTCAGGCTCTGACTTGGCAGCCGAGTGAGATTTCAGGGTTTTACATGTGCAAGTGGAAGGTGGATATGGAATAAAAAGGGTGCTTAGAATGAAATGGTACCTTAACAGACCAAGCTGCGTGAAAAATCCACATCAAATCCCTCTGTTTCAGAAGAAAATATCTAAGCAAGAAGTGAAAGACAGCACTTGAGCATCCTTTCCCAACATTCCACACGTATTTTTGTGTAGTTGCTTAAGAGCCATTTCACTGCCTCAGAAATGTTGCTGTCTTCAGACAAACTTGAAGGACTGGCAACATCTGAGCCTGTTTCATAACTGGCTTCCTTCTCCTCGTCTCTGCACATAGCTAATGAAATAGAAGAGTTTATATTTTATTTAGGCTAGTTGAGAGGAAAGAGCCACAAGAATTTTGGCTCTAAGTACACATTCCTATATTAATATGGGTAGAGAAAAATATAAAATAATGCTCTTCTTTCTGGGGCTTTTTAGGGAATTTGATCAGTCACCCATGTTGACTTTTACTGCTCTTTGTCTGAATAGTTACTTTATTCACCACTACAACTTCTCAGAGTCTTGAAGTTATTTACTGTACATTTTATTATCAACAATCCACTTTGTGAGAAGGGAGAATTAGCCACGTTTGAAGACTGGGCTTAATGTAATAGAAGTGCTGGTTGTAATTCAGCAAATCTTTATGTGAAGTGCTAGAAATTGAATTCTGCTTTTCCTGAGCTGCTCTTCTCTGGATACTGGCACCAGTTTTGGTGAGCAGTTGCTTTCTCTAAGTCTGGGGTTTGAGAGCAAGGCTGAGGCCCAGACCTGACCACTGCTGGAAACTACTCAGGGATTCCAGATTTCAGCGGAGGCTACATCCCAGAAAGGTTTTGGTACTCAGTTTATAGGGCCTGAAGTGCTGCATCTTTGAATTTCCCCAGTACTACAAACCCATGCAGTAGGTATCAAATTCTGATGTAGACACCACATTTTGCACCATATAATTTCTTTGTCTTTTCCCCCCTTATTTAAACAATTTAGAGCAAGAGAGCTGACATCATATCTGCCTCCTTCCCTTTAACACATCTTGCACGTTGTACGTAATGATAATGTTTAAATCCAGACTGTAATTAACTCACTGGTGATGGGTGGGACGTAAAACAAGCCATAATTTAGAGGCACATTCTGTAGGGGTTTGGAGGATGAGTTCAGCCATGGTGGGGGCCAGCCCACGTCTCAGAGAACAGAGAGTGCTGAGTGAACACAAATTGCTGAGCATTCTGCCCCGTTTTCCATGCACATGGGTGCTGCAGAGCTGTCAGGTGGCACTTGCACAGGCAGTGTTCCACACGAGTGGGTGTGCTTGGGATTGTATTGAGCTGACAAATCTGATTGCCCTTAACTGACAGTCTGGCCCCACCAAAAAGAGGTGAAGCTGTGTTTATCCCTGACTGTCTGCTCACACATAAGCACTTCCTCAAGTCTTTTTAAGTCCAACCTTCCTCTGTTGAAACATGAAAAAAATATTCCTGTTTTTAAGAGCAGGAATGGAAACTGATTCACTTTTCATACTGGCAGGATGATTGTGAATAATGTGGAATGTTCCGGTTTTTCCACATCAGCAACGCTGCTTTATCTCAGGATGCTTTTGTTCCATTTCCAAAATAAACAGCTCTTAATACTTGCACGAGGTGTATTTGACAAGCAGACTTTTGGGATCATCCACCATTCCTTAGGTAAGCAGTCGCCCTGCTTATGTATTTACAGCTCTGTTTACATTTGTGTAAACTAAGGAAAAAATCCCTTTTTAAAACATGTCAGTTCAAAACCAGAAACCTTATGGAGAGTCCAGGCTGTTTAGTACAAATTCTGAATTTTTTGGTCAGGTGAGCCCAAAGATAGAAAAGAATAAAAGATTTGGGGGGTGCTGGTTTTTCCTGATGAGTGTTACAGCAGGATGATGCAGAGCCCAGAGCTACCTGTGGGTTCAGGGAGGGCATGGAGCATCTTGGGGCAATAAATCCAGCTGTTGGTACTCACCTCTACCTCCAGAAATCTAAATCACTTCTTGCCAGGAGCTGGAAGAGAATCCCTGCAAACCGACCCTGCCATTATGTGCAAGTTGAGTATCCCCAGCTGATTGCTCTTAGGCAGGATTCTGGGCTCGAGCACCTCTAATTTGATCCTAATGGAGCTTTTGGCTGCTTTTATTTTTCTGATAGTCAAGTTGTTTTGGAAAATGGTGGTGGCTTAAGGCAGCCTTTCAATTCTTGGATCTTCTGTGCAGTTTATATTGCTTAAAAGTCTTTAAAAAAGGAAGTTCCAGGACTTGGTAAGCACAGATTTCAGAGTGGTTTCTTTATTTGTTGTAGTTAAGGGGGTTGGGATAAACTGAAGCCGTGGGTAGAGAGGTGTAACGGGGCTTTGTGAAGCTGTGAGGTTACACCAGGTCAGGCCATTGTTTTCCTCATTAATATCCATCAGTATTTACTCTGAATTCAGCACGGCGGCAGTGGTGGGAGTTGTGTGTATTCGGAACCCCAGACACTCAGTTCAGAGCAGGAAAGAAGGTACATCCCAGATGTTAAACATCCTCGGGGTTCCTGTTCCGAGACAAAAGGTGCTTTTTTTAAAAAAACATGAGGCAGTTTCGTGGTTTCTTTAAGAACACTCCCGACCACACCTGAAGGTACAAAGACTCTTTGCATGAGCGGAGTCCTCGGGAAGCTCTGAATTTCTTTAGGGGTCGTGGCTGAGTGGGTTCAGAGACCCCCAAGGCCCTCCCACAAGGGCTGTTTTATGTAATGTCCTGTTTGTGTGATAGTGTGGAGTGTCAGGGGCTTTCAAATCTGAGTTTGTGCTGTGAGCAGCACAGAGCTGAGGGCACAGAAGTGCACAGGACACTGCCCCACATCCATCCCCATGACATCCTTAAATATTCATCTCCAGAGCTATCTCCCTCTAATGAAAAACATTTTGTGCAGCTCTCATAACTCTTTCCCTTTTAGCCTTTTTTTTGTGTTTCAAATGTCTTGATCTAGGCAGCTTCCAGCTCCTTTCTTCTTCTTTTTTTTCTTTCTGATTTTTTTTCCTCCTTTGTGGTTTTGCAATATTAAGTATGCCCTGAAATTTCACTAACATCTTAGACATTTACTTTAAAAGTCTGCTTGGTGTTTCTAAGATCTCTTCTTCACTTTGACAAAAGTTCCAAAAGGAGGGAAAGTTGTATCTTTCTATTTTGGCAGGCCCTGCTCCATTTGTCAGTGACAGAATGTAAGCCTCTTGGCAAAACAGTTTTTAATATAAATACTAGATCTGACTGAAAAAATAAAAGCTGAATTTTCTGAGAAATCCCTGAAATGTCAAGTTTGTTGTCACTGTAACAAATTAGAAACAGATCATTATGAGGAAATATTCTCCATGGGTTTCTTTTAGAATTTCTAAGTGCAAAATGTAAATTTTCTGTACATTTTTTCCCTTAAAGTTTTATTGAAATAGATATTGACTTTTTTTTTTCTGAAATAACTAGTTATGAAAAAGAAATCATTTTGTTAACCAGGATGCCACATTAAAATGCAAGAAAAATACCTGAAAAATTAGCAAAGTAATGATAATAATGCAGTTAATGCTATATTTCAAGTGGAAAGTGTCAGGAGGGGGGCAGGGATCTTTTTGTTTCTAAAAACTGTATTGACATGGCTGGGTCTAGAATGAATCAGAACTGCTCTAGTTTGACACCTCCCTGTGAAAATTTCCATTGCAATGGGAATAAAACTTTGAAAATGGCCTGAATAGCAATTCCATGGGTATTACTTCTTCTCTTTCACTGCAGCTCGTGTTTTTCGCTGTTAAACCAGGGGGCTGAAAGTTTAGCCATGAAATTAGGATGGGGGCTGCCTCCCAAAGTGCAGAAAATCCTGCTAAACATCAGGAGAAGATCGGAGCAGTAAGCAGTCCGGGGTGTTAATGTTTGGGAGCAGATCCCTTTCCTTTCTTGCTGCTGCAGGCTATTTTAGGATGGTTCCAGGATAATGCTCGGGCTGGCTGTTTCTGTACTGCTTTATAACAATGAGGAGATTGCTCCCACACCTACCCCTCCTGTCCTGCTCATTCATTTTCCATTAGCCAGCATAAATATGAAGGCTGCAGCAAGATGTTTCCACCCTCCAGTTGAAATAAATGCTCTTTGTAAAGGGACTTGGTGCCACGGAGTCAGGCAGACCTCGCTGCTGGCTCTGGAGCCGGCAGAGCCCTTGCTCGCCACGAGGCAGCGGCGGCTGCGCCCAGCATCCTGCTCGCACACGGACACAGACCTGCTGCGGGACCTTCCTGACGCTTGCTATTTAACCAGCTGTATGTTGGGGGTGGGAGGTGCTTTTCCTGCCCAGTCGGGTGTTTGATCATCGGGGCTGTAGCTACGAGACGTGTGGGAAGAGAGGGCTGCTTGTGTCTCCCCCTGACGTGTTTATATAAGGCAGTCAGAGTGGAGATGTGCTGCTGCAGCCCCCAGGAACTCAAACTCCAAAGCCTGTCCCTTTAACACGGCCTCTGAAGACTAAATGATTTGGTTCTGAAGGCAGGTATTACCTAAAGATATTTTTTTTTTTATTATTCTGCAATAACTTCATGCCTTCCAACACTATTTTTAAAAATTTTTTTGCTAGTTGTGGTGGACTTTTTTTCCCCCTTAATGCAAAGACAAATTCAATAATGCTTGTAAAGAAAACTGGGCTGACTAGTGAAAAATCATCCAAAAAAGGTGGAAAAAATAGTTGTTTTATAGATTATTGAAGCTTGATGGAGTAGGCTCTAGTGACTGATTTAAGTCATTGAATAACAAGATAGAAAGCAATGGAAAAAGCCAAAGGTAACAACCTTGACGGTAGAGTTAAATGATTTATCTGACTGCAGCTATTCTAAAGGCAAAGGTTAGTGTACTGAACTGGTGTTGGGAATTATGTCAGGAGGCATGCAAAGCTCTTTCAAGTTGCTGAGATTTGTTTTTGTTGTACATTTGCCATTCCTTTAGTGTTAGACCCAGCTATTTCATAAAAGCACTGCATTGACCTCTGCTGTGTGAAGTTTGCACACGTGCAAGTACCAGGAGTTTATTGAAGACAAATAGATTGAAAAAGGAGGGCAATGGCAAAAGTAATGGTAAAGCTGCAAATAGGAGTGGTAACACTGCAAATAGCAATGGTAAGGTCATAGGTGGTTTTGTATACATAGAAAAATACTGTGATTCATAATTTCATATTTTGCCAAACATGTTGCCCATGTCAGCTCTTCCTGTCGCTTTTCTTTTGTTTCTTCCTTCATTTCTCCTCTCATTTCCCTGCCACCTCTCTGTTTTCTCGTCTCACTCTGCCAACCAGTGCAATTCCCACCCTGTATCTTTCCAAGCTGCCGCATCTGGTTTTACTTGGCTGTCCTTGGCAGGCCTGTTATATTGCTCAAGGGGTTGGCTCCTTCCTGGAATATCCACCCTTCTGGGGCCTTGGCTGGTGAATGTTAGTGCTCAGTCTGTGTCTGTACATTGCTGGTGGCATTCTGCAGTTGTTCTGGCTCTTGGAGGCGACTCTGTCACAAGGGCACTGTCTGCTCCCTAGCACTGAGGTTTCTGCACAGCAGAGCACCAGCAAAGTGACCTAAAAAAGGTAGAGCAGAACAGGCTGCAAGGTATGGTGTGCATACCTTTCAAAGGCATGAAACTCCAGAGAAAGCTTTGGAATAGAACAGCAGGGAGGGGTGGAGGCAGGTGCTGCTGGGGAAGCTGCTTCTCTTTGGTTGGAAAGTGTTCCATGTGAGGCAGGACAAAGGGAGAGGGGTGTAATCCTTAAAAGAATGGTGAAGAAGAAATATATTTGAGGGAACTACAACTCCAGTGTATATAAGCTGCTGAAGTGACACTTAGTTCTGCACAAGCCAAAGCAGGCAGTTTCTGTTAGAACAGGGCCTGCCTTCTTGAAAATTCACAAAAGCTGGATAAAACTAATGACAAGCCAAGAGGGAGGAAGGTGTGAGACTGGCAGATTTCTTGAAATGTGTGGAGACAATGGTGTGTCTCTCAACTTGGTGGGAGTAGCAATGAAGAGAACTGAATGTAGAAACAGCACAACTCAGCCTGGTGCTTCCCTAGCAAGAAATACTGCTGCACACAGTGTATTTCTGCTCTAGCATTGATTTATCTGAGGGATAAATCAGCTTCTTCCATTATTGTTTGTTGTTGATCTTTTCCACATGGCTCTCCTGCTTGACTGCTATTTTCCTGTAGCATTTTCCCAGCATGCCTTCAGAAATATCAGAAAATGCTCACAAATGCTCTAGAAAAATGCCAACTAAATATTCCACAAAGTGCTTGCAGAGCTTGTGCAATGTTTCCCCTGGTCCTTCCCAGCTGTTTTGGAGCATTGATCTAATATTTCCCCCGTGAGCAGTTAGCATTTTTGTGACATTAAACATAGTGGGGAGGTTGTTTTTCCATGTGTGAATAAAGTGACTGCTCTGATTTTTCAGAAGAAAATAAGTGTTCAGTGTTCCTCCTCACCAAAAATTGCTGCTCCAGATTGCTGCCTAAGGGTTTGGTTTCTTCTGCTCTTTTGGGGTTGTCTGTGGCTTCTCCAAAGGAAATAAGGTACTTTTAGTGTTACAATTCAAACTACTCCAAATACATAGCCTGTGACACTTTGGTTTTCTACTGGCATTGGATCAGGCTCTTAATAGTCTCTATAATACTTCAGCAGATTACCTGAGGTATTTTTCAATATACCTAAAGAGGAGGTGGCTATGCCAGCTGTCTGCAGCAGGAGGAATTTAGGTTTTATGGATGTAAATAGAAGTCATACAAATCCTACCCATCTCATGAAACACTTTGCATTCATTTCACCAACAGCTCTTTTCTTCCCATTAAGTTGTTTCTAAACAACATGACCCAAAGAAAGACTGACAAAACCAAACAAGCACAAATTTTGTACTGTTTGTTTAGGTAATTGGTTCATTACAGGTCAAATCCCGAATTACAGCACTGCAGTTCTGGAGCTCTGGACCTGTTCATGTGAAACATGTGGCTTTGGGAAGCACAATAATCATTATGCAGAATCAAGCCTGTAATTAGACTGATAAAATCTCCGTAATGCTTCAGCAGGGCAGGTGAAACCCATGTGGCAGTTTGCAAAACTTGTTGTCTTCTGAGGAACAACATTTTTATACACTATTGAAAAGTATTGAGATCCACTCTCCATGATTCTAATTGGCATAAATCAACTTGTGCCATTTTTATGGCACTAATGGGTGTCTTGAAAATGTTCCAGATAGATCTCAATATGGTCTTAATGCAACAAATTGGTTGTTTAGTAGAACACATTGGTGAAGCCCGAATTACTTGTCTAGTTTTTTTACTTTAGCCATTTATTAATTTATCCCTAATTTCATTGAGAAACTGGTGACCCAGAAGTTGTTAAAGGCAGAATTGTAGTGTAGACAGCACTTTTCTGGGTATCTCCTGCAGCCAACCCCAACAAACATCCAGTTTCAAGAACTAGCCCTAAAAACTGTAATTAATGTTTTCAACACCACTAGCACACGAATGAACACAGAGGTTGAGTTACTCTCTTAGACCTCTCATGCATCCTGTACCTCTGGAACAGGACCTGGATGGTCATTGTGGGTAACAGTAACACATAGAAGTATTAGTAAGAATATGTGTATAGGTGTTAGAAGAAAAGTCCATACTGTAAAAAGTATGTGCTTGTAAAACAAGAACAGCAAGAGAAAGGCAGAGAAAATAGAGTTGATTAGTAGGGACTGAAAAATTATCCACTGTTGTTGCTGTAGTGCAGCACTTACACCAAGTGTGAGGTTGGGGTGGAATCCCTGGCTGTAAGTGCTGTCTGCAGACTCATACAAAATCTGTATGAAGGAGAATTTCTGTTGACTTTAAAAATGACTGTTAGCAATTTTTTTCCTGGTGATTCGCTTATTTGTTCTCAACAGTGATTAATTAGCGAGGAACCAAACTAAGACATGCTCCAAGGCTTTCTGAGCTCCTTAAATCAATCTAGAGAGACCACTGCTCCAAATAAAGCTGTCTATATAAACACACCACTGTATAAATGTTTGAGAGATGCTATTGGACTGGAAAAATATCCCAGACATCACTTCTAAGATTTATTGTCTGGGAATCTGAAGAATATTCTGTGAAATCTCCATTATCATTCAGGCCATGATCCACTTTAATTGACTGGCAGCACACAGTGCAGCTTGTTATTTTTGCTATCTGCTTAACCCTAGCAAGAACAAACTGGTCTCTGGAACCAGCAGTCTTAGGAAAGAAACCCTCAGAGTTTATATAAACCAGACTTGGGGTTCAGAGCGAGGGGGCCGGGTCCTCTGGGCTCAGGAGTCGGTGCATGAACAACCCGCGGTGGCACACGGGGAACCTTTGTGTCTTTGCTCTGTGATGAGCTGAAGTGACCCATCCAAACTCATTTCTGTCCTGCTGAGCACCAGCCAAGGCAAGAAGCACCTTTGTGTGCTGCTGACAGTGTTTGAATGTCCCTGGGCTTTAGGAAGCAGGATGCTTTCTGCGGCAGTCGCTGTGCATTTCTGCTCCAAGGTTGATTTAGTCTGGTTTAGTTGGCTGTTTGCATGGCTTGACTTTTAATTTAGTCCTTATGAACAGAGAGCTGAGAGAGAGATCCAGGTTGCAGATGACATTGGGATGCCTAAATAAGAAGACAAAGTGTTCTGAGCTGCCGCAGAGAGATGGCAGCTGTGTGAGTTCACAGTTAGTTTTCACATTTCACAGAAAGGAGTTTACATTCAGGCCCTTCCTTAGGGAGCTGTTTGGCATTCTTGTGTAAACAGCGAGGTCTTCCTTGCCCAGAATAGGCTCCTATTCCAATCTCAGCAGGCATCCCAACCAAATCCACAGGAGTCAGAACCCCCGGTGTGCAGCACCTTCAGCCCCAGGTAGCTCTGCCTGCCTTGCCTGCAGCAGGACACCTGAACGGCCTCGGTGCCAGGACTCCTCCAGGAGTTCTCCAGGGGTCCCTGCTGCTCCCAGGCAGAATGCCACCTGGAAGTACATTTCAGATCCTGCTGTCTCCTCAGCAGCGGGCATCAGGACCAGGGCTTGGCATTCCCTCCTGTGCCATCCCTCTGGGAAGGAGCTGTGGCTGTATCTCCTCACTGCTCGTCAGGCAGGGATGCACTGGAAACCAAACCATGACTGGGGATGGCTCAGCCTTCCCCTAACTAGTTAAGCAATTTAGTTACTTAATTATTAACTGGCTAGTCTTGCCCTAAGGAGAAAAAACCCCTCTGAGTGATTTTTTTAATGGAGAAAAGCACAGTTGCCAGGGAACAATAGCAGCAGTTGGATGGGGGTTGCCCTCAGCTGGGGTATTTTAGATGGGTTGAAAAGCAAGAGGCAGAAACCACGTGGATTGTGGTTATCTGTGGTTATATCTGGTTATCAGTGGTCATGTAGGATTGTGTAAATACACACATGCTCCTTCCTGAGCTCTTTGCAGTGGGGGAGTTGTAATTGGATTGAGTGTTGTATCACTGTCCAAATAAGCCATTTGTTTGGAGTGGAAAATCTTTTAAGGCAGAGCAGTTTTCCATCTATTATTAGATCAATTGATTTCGTTAGAAAGAACACAAAGTTTTCTGGCACTCAAGCCATTTTTTAAAAGATCTTATGGGATTCCTTAGGGTTCTTCAGTGACATGAAGAATGAATTCTCTGTTCCAAATCTGAGTATTTTTTTCACTGTATCATTCAATCTACTAAACATTATTGCATCTTACAGGCCTTGCCTCCCTTCTCCTCTTGGAAACATTGCAATTTGAACTCATAAACGTTCACTTGGGAATTGCAAAACCTCACATTACGTGTCTTATCCATTGAGGAATTTTAAAGGAACCCCTGGAGTCCTACTTGCCACGTTTTCATAATACTTAAATCTGATTTGTTGTAAAATTCTCCAAAGCTTCATTGGAATAGTTTTAAATTGGATGGAGGGAAGATCCAGGGATTTATCTTTATATATATCATGGGAGTTACTTAATCTGCCTAAAAGAAAGACAGAAAATTGTGGTTGGCCATAAGCCTGATCTTTCAAATGTGGTGCCTCTCAGCTGAGTCTGGTGACAAGCTCCAGAGCTGGTGTTTAGTGATGGTTAGAGGTAGCATAGAAGATCAATTTGATTTTTTCCAGTAATTTTTAAAATTCCCTGTCTGATGCTTAAAAATAATCTCTCTCTCTCTTTTTTTTTATCCTTTCAAGCACTTTTCAGAAATTTGAAACTTTTTTTGGACTGATAGTTACTCTGAAGGTGTCTGGGATAACACAGGTTCATTCTAATGGTTAAACCCTAATATGAACCTCAATGAAAATGTTCTTGTGGCTTTTCTTTTCTTTTCTTTTCTTTTTTAATCTGAGACAAATATCTGCCATACTGCTGTGACCACTCCAGTCACAGAAAGCTGCCAGCATTTCCCAAGCCAGTAATGTTAGAGAAAAGCTGGAATTACAGGGATATTTAAGGACATCATTTTTAAAAATAGTAAGATGCTGAATGGAATTGATCTGCAGAAGTAACGTACTAAATTGTGAGTGAACTTTCCTCAGAGCAGAAAATTAAATGTGTGTGGACACAGATGTGTGCTAAACTCTTTAGTCAGGATGGTTTGTGTCCTCATCACTATATTAAATATGGCTATATATGTTATCTATATTACATTATATATATTCTGCTGATTTCCTCTTAAGCTATGTCTAATACCAGAAGCCTAACTGAGATCTGAAAAACGTGGCAGTAATTTCAAAAAGCTTCCCATTTTATCCTTCTTTGTTGCTTGGTAGCAATAGTTTCAGCCCAAATATAACTGGAAAACTGAAAGAAGTGTGGTTTTTATTGAAAATTAGAAAATAAAAATGGTCTGACTAGAAATCATCCAAACCTCTTTGCAGAACTGTTTTCAGAATCAGTTTTCCCCAAATGCTTCAGGGGAGAAAGTCAGTCCTTGGCTCCTTCCAGTGGAAAATGTTTGTGGAGTTTGCATGGGACGTAAATTAAAGCGGGAGAAAGTCATAGGGAAGCTGACAGCAACTGGGCCTGTTTGAAAGAAAACAAAGTGAAAGTCAGTGGGGGCCTGGCTGCCCTGGAATGCCTGCCCCAGTTGTGAACTGTGCAATCCAGATGGTTTTCCTCCTGGAGCAGAGAGTGCAGTGCAGCCAGGACACGGCTCTCAGGGCTGGTTCTACCTGTGCAGGGAGTGTTTGCCCCAAACCCCTGCTCCTGGATGGCTCCAGGCTGTGGGGACCCCAAGGGTTTGCCCCAAATCCCTGAGGATGGCTCCAGGCTGTGGGGACCCCAAGGGTTTGCCCCAAATCCCTGAGGATGGCTCCAGGCTGTGGGGACCCCGAGGGTTTGCCCCAAATCCCTGAGGATGGCTCCAGGCTGTGGGGACCCCGAGGGTTTGCCCCAAATCCCTGAGGATGGCTCCAGGCTGTGGGGACCCCGAGGGTTTGCCCCAAATCCCTGAGGATGGCTCCAGGCTGTGGGGACCCCGAGGGTTTGCCCCAAATCCCTGCTCCTGGATGGCTCCAGGCTGTGGGGACCCCGAGGGTTTGCCCCAAATCCCTGCTCCTGGATGGCTCCAGGCTGTGGGGAGCCCCAAGGGTTCTGGGGAGGCAGAGGTGCCCCAGCTCTCCGGACAGGGAGGAGCAGGAGGAATGTGGCAGGGACAGCATGATGCAGTGTGTGCCGCAGCCAGGGGTAGTTTAAATGTAAAGGGAGCTGTGATGAAATATTCCAGATATTTACTGAATGAAAATGCCCTGTGTTCTGCAGAAGACTGTTTCTATTCAGAGGCAACATAATTTTTCCAGGTTTGCCAGGATGATGAAGCTTATGTGGAATTCACAGCCAAAAGGAGATGATTCAGACTCCTCCAGGATCAGGAACTGGATGATAACCACCTTGTTTGCTTTGGGCCACCCTCAGCCAGCATCGCTCCAAGTGCCAAATGTCCTTGTGAGAGTCATGGAAGGACAGAGGGGCAGGTCCTGCCTGGAGTGTGGGCAGGAATCTCTGATCCGTAGGGCAGGCTGCACATGGGAAGTAAATATGTCATTGTTTTCAGGCACGTGTCAAATCCAAGTGTGGGTCCTCTCTGCTGATGGGGAGTGGGAGAGAAGAAATGTCCTAGTTTTGGAGCCCTGTAAGATGTGAATGGTGCTCATGTTGTAACTGGAGGTTAAGGAGTGCTCTTAGAGGCCTCGCTGCCTTCTGCAGTTGCCACAGTGCTGCAAGGTCACTCCTGATGCTGGAGGTTCTCTGTTACTGTTTGTGAGGAGTTGGTGTTAATCAGCTCTCAAGGGCAGGCTGGCATGTTTAGTGCTAATGGAGTGTCTAATGCTCCTGCTTTGCCTGGCTATCTCTTGCCTGCCTTCCTTCCCACCCATTCATCAAGATTAACAGGAATTTATTATGTTCAGCTTCCTTTCAAGAGGTGTCATTAGAGGCACATAACCATTTGTAAGATTTATTTATTCACCCCAAGGATGCTGGAAAGGTGTGCAAGCTTGAGGAACACACACACAACTTGATTTGGGATGGGGGGAAGGCTTCATCTTATCGGAATTGTTCCTTAATGAGGAATAAATATCAGCCCAGGGCACCATTCTACCCAACATCAGTCTCCCTCTAGGGCAGAGGCTCTCTGGTCCTGATGTAGCTGTGTTTATACAACTGCTTTTAAAGCAAGTTTGGTTGCCACCAGGAGGCTCAGGATACCCCCAGTGCTGCCTGTGGCACATCTTTAACTTCTCCGTGATGGATCTCTTCCCAAAACGTGATCCACCACCTCCCTGACCTGACTAATTCACACCCTGGGAGCGGATGCAGTATCCCAGAAACTTCTCTGGTTCATTTCAGGAGTGAACACAGCCCAGAACTGATACTCCTGTAAATGTGATATACAGTGTGCTGCAGAGATGATTTGCACGTGATCCATAAATCCATCAGGATCCGTTTCCTCGTGCATCCATCATGGCCTGGCAGTCCCAGGGGCACTGCTCTCCTTACAGGTGCATGGCAGAGTTGATCCATATGTGGTCAGGCGGGGCTGCTCAACATCTGGAAGTGCCAGACAAACTTACAAAATCCTCCTCTTTCTTCCCTCAGCAACATTTGTGAGTGGGAAGGAGGGATTTGCCTCATTCATTCATTCATTCATTCATTCATTCATTCATTCATTCATTCATTCATTCATACGATCCTGCACTTGTGAGTAAACCCAAGGAAGGAAATGCATGAGAGTAACACAGATTTTAGCTGTAATTTCTGGAAATTCCTTTGAAGGGAATTAAGGGAATGGAATATTAGTACCCACTTCTTTTGTTTCCAAAACTTTATAGAGGACTGAAATTAATACAAGATATTGAGTTCCTCTGTTAAGGAGCTCTGCAAATAAAGTGTGGGGAACTCATGGGGCATTTAATATCTGCATGACTGATTGGAACATTCTCCTGTAACCTTGATGTTCTTCAAAGCAGGTCATGGCAGGGGGAAAATTAACTCAGGCCCTTAGTGATGCCATTGATATTCCTGAGTTTGAAAATCCATGTACCTGAATAAAAATTTGGAAAACTTAAACAGTGTCTGCGTCAAGACGTCAAGAAGGTTGCCTGGAGCCCATATGTAAATTATTAAATACTACATGTAATGGAACCCAATATTCTTGGAACATGAAGCAGCAGCTAAATGGAAACTTTGGCTATTACCATATTCATGTTTCATGCAAAAATATTTCCAAGATCAAAGTTCTGTTATTAAAACAATGGGCATGAAAATAACAAAATTGCTTTTCATAAAACAAACATATTCTTTGTATCTGAGAGGCTTTTCACAGAAATCTGTATTTTGAAACAGTAATACATTACAGATTTCCTTGCTGCACTACTTTGATTCATTCATTAAAATAGTTTTGATTTTGGCATGTTGCAAAGGTCTAAATAAAAGCATTTTCATTACATAAATACAGACTCTGTGGACTCAACAGTAATATAGTTCGTTTGGAAAACTGTCATTTATTCTGAAGATACACAAAGACCAAACCACAGACAGAATTTTCTCTACATTGTAAACATTCTCACAGTATGGGTATAAATATCCCTTTTTTGATTCATTGCATGCCAGGTCTTCAAGCAAAGAGATAGAAAAAGAAGCTAAAGAAAAGAGATTATAAATTTACTAAGACGCTTAAAGGCAGCAAAAGCCAAACAATTAAAGGGCTTACAAAGTTTTAAGTCACTGTATACAGACAGGGCCATAAAATTACAATAACAATACAAGATAATATAATCTCATATTTACTCACTTTCATCCACAAGATCCCCACAAGCGGTGGCATGTTTCGGGACTTGTGGTGGGTATTTGGTGTCTGGTGGGTCCTAGGCAGAGCTGGGCTCTTGTCCCGTCTCAAAGGGATGTTTAGGAAAGGTTTAAGGGGGTCAGTGAAGATCTTTCTCCAGTTTGGTGCACTTTTAGTATGAGGTATTTTGAGCCCAGGTTGCCAATTCTTCTCCTTCCTTCCCTAGGAAAGGTTTCCTGCTCCTTCCTTGTGAATTCTTCACTCCATCAATTTCTTTCTCTGCTTTATGGACCACTTTGTCCAATATCCTTCCTCTGGCAGCTCAAAATGTTACTTCCTTTTTAGGGATGGGAATCCAGCAGTTGCAATCCGATCATGTACTTCCAGACATGTTCTTCTCCCTCATTTGGGTCCTGCAGAACCCAGCAGAAGGCAGGAGCGTGTATGACATGATTGCATTAAACCTGTCCAAGCAGCAGCAGATGTTCTCACTCTCCACACCCATACCCAGCTGTGGATTTGGAATCACATTAATATCTCTAATTCTGCTGTCTCTTGTGTATATCTGGTGTTTGGTGTCCAGCAGCACCTCATTTTCTTGGCCAAGGGGTAACAAGCCTATGTAGATTCCTTCTCTTATGAAACAAACCCTTTTTAAGAAGAGGGCAGAGATTTGGGCTGTTCCCTGACCACACCACCCAGGAGAACCAATTCCAGCTGGATCAACCTGTGGCTTCCCCACCCCACTGGGAAGGAAGAGGGGGAAGGTCCCTGGAACGTGGGGAGGGAGCTGCTGAGGGTCCCCACTCCCTGCCGGGCTGCCAGGCAGAGGAGCTGAATAAAGCCTCATTTTACATGTAAATGTATGTAAATTTTGGTGGGTCTAAAGAAAATTTAGACTTCAGAAACTAATGATTTTGGTGCCTTTTGTTTAATCCTTTTATCTATTCACTGTTTTTTAAATATGCATTTAAAAATGCACCAGTTTGTGCCCAATAGAGCAAATCCTGAAGCCTTTCTCCAGCTGAATTCCTCTTAGGAGCCTTGTTTGCTCTTTCCCTGGCAGAGCTCCCAACGCCTTGATAGCAGTTTTATCTGAGTAAAGCCCTGCGTATTTGCATGACACTGAAGAGCTAAAATTATCTCTAAATGGAGCAAAAAAAAAATTGCCAATATATATTGTTCTGAGAAAGATTGCTCTTTGGTGGGCCCAGAGGGGACATACTGTAAATATGATTTAAAAATGTCTCTGCTACTACTGTCTGATCTTATCATCATGTTGCTGTGGAATTTGTCTGTGCAGACCCCAGAAAGGAAAAACAGATTGAGCACATTAACTTGTGCTGTGAGAAAATATCTGCAACTTACTTTGTCTGGCACAAAAAAAAAAAACAACCCCAAGAACCCCATCAACCCATTAGAAATGTACTCTAAAAATGGAAACAAACATTAAAATGCTGTCTGTCTGCTTTGATCGCTCTGAACTTAAAATGTAAGTGCTGCTTATGGATCCTTTGATGTCAGGGAAGTGACATTTTCCCCCAGTTCTGTCTGACTGTTGTGATGAACTTCAGGTTTTCATCCGTCTTCCTGACACCAAGGGTACAACATGGCTCCGAGCGGGATCCCTGCCTGGAATCTGATTCCAACAGCCAGGCAGCACGCTCTTCTCAGGCTTCTTCATGTTAAAAACCTTGTATTTGTCCAATAAATCATTAGTCATCTCACAGACTGGCCTAGAGAGAGGCTGGTTTTTTGTCAGTAGAGCTTTTTCAGCATAAGCCAGTGGCATGTCATACTATAAAAAAATACAATTTCTGGGGTTTTTGAGGAGCTGCTCAATAATGCAGCACTGGGCAGTGAAGATGACAAGGCATATAAATGTCTGAAATGAAATGCAGTTTAAGAATAAGTTTAAGTTATCAGGCAGACATCACAATTAGTTTTGCAGAGCCAAAAGCTTTTGTATTTTGTCATTTTGTGAGCGCTGAAACACAAAATACTCCTGGAAATAAAAGAGAGGCTATTATTGAGAATAATATTTGCATTTCAAAGTTGTTTTAAATGAATCTAGGAAAGAGAAAGAAATTGTTAGGTCTGAAGGAACATGTGCAATAATCTGACAGGATTTCTAGCGTGTCTGCTATGTAATTCATACCTTGGGGTCTGTCTTTAAGGTACCAAAGTTAGGATTTCACAGGTAAAAGTCAATATAATTTCTGTGGGTGGCAGCAGCGTCGAAGGCAGGATGGAGAGAATTCCAGTGCACACGTGCTGAGGGTGTGGGGGCAGGCTCAGAGAGCTGATATCCATCAAAGGCCATTCTCTCATGAATTCCTATCATGTGGCTCAGCTGTGTGTTAGCACCAACATGAGTTTGCCTGCCCTTGCCTGCTCTCAAACCTTCAGCTGGGGTGGAGCTGTCTTGTGGTGGAAGCAAACTGAGATTCCCCAGAGGCCGGTTATAATTAAACATCTAATGAAGATAAATGGAGGAAAAAAAAGGTGATTTTTCTGGTTCTTTTTGCGCTGTAGGATACTTGGTGCATGGCCATGTCCATCCACAGCCCATGTGTTGTGCAGAAATCTGTAAAATGAAAACCATCTTTTCCTGCTCCAAGTGTGCTGACCAGGCAAATACTCTGCTTAGAGTAGGGACTAGTGGCCCTAGGAAAATAAGCCTTGATCCCAGGCCTCAGATATTATTTGCCACTTCAGATGCTGATTGAACCATTGGGATTAACTAGGCTGGGTCTATGTATTCCTCAAGCTCCTTTCCAGGCTCAAGCACAGACACAACTCAGAAGAAACAGAAAGAAGTAACCTGGCTTTGTCTCCTTGCTTCATCCCAAACATCCCAGCTTAGTGAAAAGGGTGCTCTCCATGCCATCCTTCTCAATGTTTACATGGAATGCCCTTAGAGCTTCATGGATTTACCCAAACAAACCTGATCAGTCATCAATCAACAATAATTTGGGAGCAGGGCTCTGCACAGGCACGGAGCTGGAGCTGGGTGAGATCTGCACACACAGGTGGGGCTTTGCAGGGCAGCCAAAGTGGGGGCCTGAGGCAGATGTGGCAATGATAAACATTCAGAACCCAACATGAGTTTAGACTTCAAACTGTGCAACAGGAGAGCTTACAAGGAGCTGCTGTGCCCAGAATTGTGGACTTCAGGAGAATGCTCAGCAGAAGTTGGCATGGTTAGAGAAAAAATAAATGTTACCTGCAGGAGCTCTGGGTAAGAGTGTAATTCAGAAATAGGTCTGAAGGTGCAGGACTGTGTGAAGAACAATAAATGGATGGGTGATGAATCCTACAGGTTCTGTATAGCACTTGTATTTTTATAGAAAAGTATTTATGGTCAAAGGAGTTGTGCACTTGTGTAAATAGAAGCTTCCACATGGTAAGAATGCTGGAAAAGGAGTGAGGTTTGTCTATTTTTTATTATCACAGCTGCTTTCTTTGGTTTCTGTAGCTGCTGCTAATGCATTCTGTAGCTTGTCTTCTTTTCTGTGTTTAGAGACAATTGGGGCATCATGAGGAGGAAAGTCTGGAGTGCTTCCCAAGAGTGCAATTATTTTGAGCAAAAATTGTATGATCAAATATTTGAAAAGTATCCTAAAATATTTCACATTTTGGTAATGTACATAATCTGCTCTTTTCTCATTTTCATTGTTTTATTTCAGGAAAATGGCAGAAATCAGTGGTTACTATTTGCTCCCACAGAATAATCAGACTAAATGGCAATGGCAAGGAAATTTCATACTCAGCAGCAGTCAGTGTAAGGGCCCTTAAAAAAATCTGCCTTCCCTAAATTCTGATTTGGAGTTATTTGTTTCTATTAAGGTTGTTTAAGGAAGAATAGAAATAAACTTATTTAAGGTTATCTCCAGTGCAAGTAGTTTGGAAGTCACAGTCGGTGTACACCTACTTTTTTGGTGTGATTATTTTGGGTATTTTAGAATGCAGAGATTATATGGAACATGTCCCAGTAAATACCATGAGAAATGTCCTTCCTTTTCTTCTTGTGCCTGTTTTGGAGCAGGCTGGAGAATCCCAGTGATGGCAATGTGTCATTTTGCCCTTTGTTTTTCTGACTATTTGAATTCCAAATGGAACATGACAAGGGCAAACTACACTTTTGAACTCTGACCTCTGCTTTAAATTGAATGTGAAGTCTAAATATCTCCCTCTTTGACTGTAGCCAAAGAGAGGTTTGTCAGAGACATCTTATAACCTTGTGGCTGCAAGGGTATCCTCTATTAATTAAAAGAAGTTTTCTGAAGAAGTTCTGACTCAGTGGAATAGACAGGGGGCAAATGTGGGGAAGAAAGGCACATTGTTCCCGTGGACAAAGACAGGGGATCAATTTTCATAAATCTGCATTCCCAAGACAACTGTTCAAATCTGGTAAAAGGTCCATTTCTTTGAACTTACATACCAGAAAGCTTTTATTCCCCTGCTCTGCAGCAGACAGGAGTGCAGGTTAACTGTGCCCCATCAATGTCATGCTTTAGATGTTCCAGCGAGAAATTCTTTAGTTTAATGATGGAAGGTACAACCTACTTCAAGGAAAAAAAGGGAAAAAAAAAGGGGAGAATGAAAGGGTTACCTGTGGTGCCAGACAATGTTTCAGAAGATTCAGTTTCTCTTCATTTTCAAAGCCCAGCTTTTAAGCTTCATGATTTAAAATCACTAGATGTTATAATTAAGGATTTAATGTCACTAAAAAATTGCTTATTTATTTCTGGAATAGCACATATCAAAATTCTAACCATGAGTGTCCTGCCTAACCTCAAATCTTTTGGTTTGGAGTTCTTATTGCTATTTATTCATTCTTTTGAGACTAAATGATGGTAAAAAATGAACTTTGTTTAACTACAGTTCACTGCTAACACAAAACCCACACCACTTTGCAAGCTCTCGGCAGCGTTGCACTGGAATGATGTGCTTGACCACTCATGCAGAAGAAGCATATTTTTATTTCCAGTGCCTGTGAAGCACAAACATTTTCTCTAGTATTTTCTCCAATAATATTAATATGTATTGAATATTTTTGTTAGAGGAGCTTCTGGACGTCCAGAGTGCAAAGAGACCTGAGTGCAAAGAGACCATAGATGCCTCCATTTATATAAGACAAGCAGTGCATAGTCTAAAAATTATCCCAATCTAAAAAAAAATTAAAATAACAAAGGCAGGGAGAAAAGATTTGAGTTATTTCCTAGTCTGAATTTTTTTCTGTCCTCTTGCCCTTTTGCTTCTCTTCACCTTCTTCTTTTCAGTCCTTTTTTTTTTTTTTAATGTTTTCAAACTTTTTCCCACCACCTGGAGGGCCAGGAATAGATTTTCCTAAAAATGACGAGTCCTGGCACCATCACTGAACTTCCACGACTGGGGCTACAAGGCAGGAAATCCAGGAAGATTGGGGCCATAACTGGGATCTCTAGATCAAGTTTGGCTGTGCCAGAGCAGAAAATGCCAGGAGCTGCTCTCAGGTGCACAGGGTGGAGGCAGGCAGAGCTTAGCTTGAAGTTAAAACACCAAGAACTTCATTTGAACACCAACAACTTCACTGATAAATTTCCTGCTCTGAGCTTACAGACTGCAGAAATGCTGCTGTGAAGGGAATGCTGCAAATCCAGGGAATGCAACCTGTAAAAAAAACCCACCTGCTGAGATGTTGAAATACAAATTTCTTCCTTTTTTCTTTCTTCTCCTCTTCTCTTCCCTGACTATTTACCCCTCATGGCCTTTTCTCATCTCTTCAGACGAAGGTTCAGCCAGATTATAATGAAGAAGTTGTTACTGCATCACCTTTGGATCTGTATTAAGTGTGTTACACCTGTCTAAAAGTGTCCCTTTCTCCTCTAGCTACAGGCAGGCACACCAACTGAATTGGTTTGTGTTCTTTAGACATTTTTAAGATTAAGACAAAATCATATCCATGAAAGGAATGAGGGAAGAAAACCTCAGAGGAAAAAAACCCTGGCAACTTTTAATTACAGTGTCTGTTTGTAGGTGTATATATATAAATATATATATGCACTTATGATTTAAAGACTGTTTGATAATTAGGGTAGCTGATCAGTGTCTTTTTTAAACAGGAGAAGCTTCTTTGAAGTGCTGAAATTTGGGTCTATTACAAAATCATCTAATAAAACCCAGTGTCCATAAAATGACTTGCTATCAGGAATAGTTATACTCTGAATGTGAATTCCTGTGTACCTCTCCCACAGTGTTGATAATTGCACATGCTCTTTTTCCCCAGAATATAAAGGCACAGGAGTGTGGTGTAACCAAAATTTCACTTCTCACCACTTTGGCCATCTGTGCTTTGATCCTTGTATTGTCACAGACAGCTCTCAGAAATTATTCTTGGGCACTTATTCTCCTGCTTTTTCATACACATTTTAAACTTTCTTTCATCATCCCCTCTTCCTGTCTTACAGCCTCTGCTTGTGTGAAAAATCTACAGAGATTTTGAGGGATAAATTCTGCTCTTTACAGTGCAATCTGCACCCTGCCTTGTGCTCTTGGTGAGAATTGAGCTATTGGAACTCTTGCACAGGATCCTCAGCAATTACCAAACCTAAACATTCTGTCACTTCAAAAGGATCAGCATTTCCTTGGGAAGAATTTAAGTTAAAACAACATCAGGAAGACCCAGGATGACAGAAAAAATTTAGAATATTCCACAGGAAAGGAGAAACTCCAAAGCAGAGGATATATATTGTCTGACTCCACTGTTTGTGTGTGGAATTATTATAAATGTTTTTCATCAAAGGGAAGAGTTGAAATACGGAATTAACTCCTGATGAATTGGAGATGGGTATGCACTCTGGAGAATGCAACCTAAGATACAGTGGCCCTTTAATCTTCAGGTTTGCAAAATAAGTGATGTATTCCAAGACTTTCCATGCTAGGTCATGTGGAAGGCAGTGACTATTATGGTTTTCATTAGGAAAGACTGAGGGAGATAAAGACTCAGTGAGATAAAGGAGATTCACGGGCCTTGTAGGCTTTAAACAAACACAGAACTGATTTGTTAAGGGAATATCTTTTTGCTTTCTGGACAAAGCAATAACCTGCAGTTAGGGGAGAGGAAGTGCTGGGCCCTGGACATGTGGGATGAGTGAAATGGGAAGGTTTGCACTATTAGAAGGTGAAAGATTAGGGTGTACATGTAATTTTAATGTGCTGTTGGGTTTCGTGATGTGTTATGCCATATATAATGGGCACTGATGGGTTATTAACAGAGCAGGAGCTGGCTGGCAGCTCTGGGCTGTATTTATGGGGTGGCTCTCAGGGAGAAGGCCCTGGATAAGGTGCAGTAAATAACACATAAATTGGATTGCAAAGCAAGGAAGGTCATTCCTGTATTGTGGCCCAAGGACTTTGTCTGAATGGATGGGCAGGGCTCACACAGCTGGGCGGTGCTGCAGGAGGCTCCAGGCTGCTCCAGGAGGGTGGGATAACCAGTGGGACACACAAAGCAGTTATAGGTACCCCAGCACTTGTTGGTGTAGTTTGTTCTCTCTCTGTGTGCTGAGGATGGGCGGTTTGGGACTGGCACAGCTCAAGGTGTGTCCTGCACCCACACACAAGGTCTGCTTGGCAGAAACCCCAGGCCCTTCCCAAAAATTTGTGTTACTGGTTTTCGTCCTTTTCTCAGAGCTGAGGCTGTGGCAGATGTGAGTGGCTGTCATTTCTCAAGCTGAGCAACCAAATCAAAACTCCATGGTGAGGGCAGAGAGCTCTGATCCCTGAATGCTCAACAGCATCGTTGGTAGAAAGCCCAAAAATAACTGTGGCTTAAAGAGATTTCACAGAGAAGGGGTAGTGTGTGGGTAAAGGAAGAGAGAAACTGTGAGGTGATGTAAAAGTGTCTATTTAAACATTGGCATTATATTAAATACTGATACTAGTGCCCACTCTCAGTTTGGTGGTGTGTGTGAGTTCAAAACTGATGGTCAGCTCCGTGCAGGGGACTGCCAGCAGTGGAGTTCTCCTTGTTCCAGCAGAGTGAGCCCCAGCTAAGTCTGCTGTAACCAACCCATGCTGGCTGCTGGAAAGGATTCATTCAGATTCCATGATCTTAACCTGTGTATTTATTATTTATATTTATGGAATTGATTTATGCATAGTATTTATAACAGAAGATTGAGGTGGTCAAACTGTCCTCAAAAAAACTGACTTGTCTGACAGCCACAGTTATTAATATTTGCAGAGAGAGAGAGTTATGAAAATCCCAGTATTTTCAAGCTGAGGTTTCCTTAGCTTGAAAATACACTTTCCATGTTTACAGAAAACTGAAGTTTTAGAAAGTGATTTCATAATTCCCAAGGAGAACAACAACATAACGCTTCTGTCCAAGGGGAAATGGATCAAAAGGGGTTTGTTTAGAGAGCAGGTACATTTCTTCACATCACTTCCAGTTGTTGCCACATCATCATCGCTCCTAGAAGTGCATCAGCCTTGGAATGCCATTAAACTTTCTCTTGTGGCTTGCAAAAATGCATTTTTCTTTCTGCTCAGCGCGTAGGGGAGGGAGCATTTTCCTGAACCCATTAACAGGATGCCCGAAATGATGTCAAGAGGTTTTCAAGCTGGAATGTTCGTGCAGAGGTGAAAAGCAGAGTGAGTGGCTTCTCTGCGTCGGAGGTGTCAGGAGCCTCCCGTCCCCCAGAGACAGGGCCAGTGTCACCGCAGGGTGAGATCCATCCCACTCGAGCCATGTGCAAGCGCCTTCCTTGCCGAGGTGTCGGAGAAATCCTGCAGGGAACGCTCCCGGTGTGTCCCTCCTCCTCCTCTGCCCCAGCGCTCCCGCCCATTACTCACAGCCCTGGAATGCAGCTCCCAGGGGCTTGGAGGGGCTGGATCTGCACAGCCACAGCCTCTGGCCTGCCTGTGGCTTTTCCCTCTCCATCAGATTGTGCCAGCCTGTTCTGGAGCCAGCCCGAAGTCCCAGCTGTGGGATGTGGGACTCCTCTTCCCCTGGCTCTGCTGGGCTCCAGGGGCAGGAAGGCTTTGGACCAGGCTGTGCCCTGGGCAATGTGTTCCGAAGGCCAGGTTGGAGTGGGACTGCCTGGTGCTTGTTCTGTCCAAAATTCACAGCAGCAGCATTGCTCGTTCACATTCTGCTTGTTTCTTCCCAAGAAACCACTTTACAAGGCTGCTTCTCCATTTAGAAGGGATTCTGGCTTGTGGGTGAGCTGGCAGGTGTGGGTAGGAGCTGGTGCTCCACTGGACGCACCCAAGCAGCCAAGGCAAAACTGATTTTTATTTCCCTGGAAGGCTGTGAGCAGCTTCAATGACAAGCAGCATTCAGGTTACATGAACCAGGATAACCCTGGCCTGAGTTTTGCTATGAATGCAGTAAAAAGACATTTTTAAAACTGCATTAGTGAGGATTTCTACTTTTATCATCAGTGGAAAAATCTTCTAAAAGCTGGAAAACAGTATGTTTTGTTTGCTGCTTGTTTCACAAAACTTTAGACTATTTTGAGAGGCCAATAAAGATTCACTGACGTCAAAATGGAATATAAAAGGCAGATGTTCCTGGTTAGCTTATTTATCCCTAACCACTTCTCCTGATTTTTGTTTTTTGAGAGGTAAGTCTAGACTAGACAAAGCACATTTCTAAAGTGTACTTTTTAACTGATTAGTGATTTTTAGAATAAGACTATCAATTTTATGTCCTCTGCCTGGTTTCATTATTAATTAGTGTGTGACATTTTGATAAGCCAACAATATTTCTGAGCTTTATCCAGGGGAAAAAAAAAGTCTCAGCAGTGTTATTAGAGACAGATGAAATGTGCCACTGGTCTGAAAAATCAAACATCTGGGGAAGATGGATGTTTAGGTGAGTGGTATAAAAGAGCTTTAAGATTTAGATAAAGCAACAAGATTAATATAGATGAAGAATGTTGTCTCAGTGAATTATTTTCAGTTCATTCCCTGCCATAACCTCAAATATATTGTACCCAGATTAGTTTCTCCGAGGAGGCAAACTCAGGGTTGGAAGTTGCTTCAGATGAGGGTGAGGAAAGCTGTGCAGCAGCACCCAGATCCACAGCAGGCCGTGCTGATCAGAAAAGAAATACTGCTCCATTAGCTCTCATGGTAAATGTGCTCCGGATCAGGATAGCAGTAAATATAAATATATGGGTTGCTGGAACCAGTCTGGCCCATTTGCAGAAGCAAAAGCACTCAAGGCTGCTTCCAGTTATGCCACCACATTTTAGGCAGCTGGTATGGTCCTGTCTACGTTCCTTTTCCACCAGAAAATGGATGTTGCTTCTGACAGAGGTTACAGGGGATTAAGGCAGCAGACGGAGGGATGACAGGCTGCAGACTTTGCCTTTGCTTGAGGAGGTGAGGATCAGGTGTTACAGACTCAAATCTGTGTCCCTGCCTGTGCTTTCCTGCTTTCCAGCCTTTCCCTGTGCCAGGGGCTGTCCTGGGATGGCTCCTGGGCAGTGGGAAGGGCTGCTGCTATCAAGGGATGGTGTGGGGGCTGAAGTGGAGCGTGGAAAGGAAGAGCAAACAGGACAGACAGTCCCCTGTGCTCACACCCCAGCCTTCCTGAAACACCTCAGTCACCCCATGGCCTTCCCAGCCCTTCCTCCTCAATTCCTCATTACATCCCCAGTGCCTCCACCTACTTCAGATCTCACTGGCCTCTCCCAGTCCTTCTTAGCCCCTTTAGCTTCGCCAGGAAAACCCCAGTCCAGCCAGACTGGCCCCTCAAGCCCTCTCTACCCATCTCCCACCCCAGAACTCGGGCTGAATTCTGCCTGTGTTGCTGAGCAGCCTCAGCACTGCTCCTCTCCCAACCTCCTGGAGCCTCCCAGTGCTCAGCTGCTCCTGCCCATCCTCACCTCTCCCAGCTCCTGCTGCCTCTTTACTGTCCCCACACCTGATCTGGGACCAGCACTAAATTAAACTTAGCCCGTGTTTCTGGGCAGCCTTTCATTAGCTCTGGGAATAGAAGCTCTGGTGTCAGTCTGGGAGCAGCCAAGGATCCTTGTGCTCCTCTTGCCAGGGTGCTACAGCAGCACCCTGGATTTGGCTGAGGCTGTGGCTTGGTCATGAGGCTTTTGACCTTTCTTCCTGCATGACTTAATGCTATTTTTAAAATTCAGCCAGGATTTCTTTTTCCCCTTGACAGCTGGATTTGGCTCAGTGTTTCTGTATGATTCCATAACATCTTTTTACAGTATTATCGTATTACTTATTTTCATTTTTAGCCCAGGGCTTCATTTGAGGGCGCTGAAGGAGTTATTGTAATAACTAACATTCCACCAGATGTGTAGCACAACAGCCAATGGCTTCAGACAAATCTTTTTATGGCTTTTCTATAATAATAAAACAATAAACTTTGAGTTTATATGAAGACACATTAATGTAACTTTCCACATGTAATTCAGCTTATAGGAATCTTAAACCTTCCAGAAAATAATGCTTAAGTGGATTACCATGAGCCTTACTGGACATTTAAGGGAATATATTTATTAAAATGTACTTTGGTCATGAGAATGTGCTTGACTTTAAACATGTAATTGAAACCATTTCAGACTGGACCCTGCCAGCTTGTGCTGTTGGGCTCTGTCTTATTCCAGCTGAAACCAAGAGGTGACTGCTGGGAGAATCCAGGATACTTTGACCTGAATTGAAGTGCCAGAGCTGGGTCTGTTATTTAGAGAACTTCTTATTAGCAATTAGTTGATTATGTGGAATATAAGCAGGTGTGTCTAGACGTGGCCCACACAATCCAGGTGATGTGATGTTCTCACAGGACTCACTCAGTGCTTTGCTAGGAGCTCATTGCAGGGAGACTCTGCTTCCCCATGAGCAAAGTGGGGATGGGCCGTGGCTCTCAATCACAAGTGGTGTCCAGTTTTCCCTTGTTCAAGGGTGCATCTGCAGTTCTGGGAGTGGGTAGCACACACTCTTCCCTTTCCCATCCCTTGGTGCATTTTGCTTCTTAAATACCAGGACATTCCTCCTCAAAACCTGCTGCTTTTCAGCCCTACACATCCTCTGCTCCTCAGTTCCACTGCTCCCTCCACGCAGTGTTCGCACACCTGTATCACTTTTCCTTCTCCAAATCCTCCACAGAGACTCTCTCTCTGCTCAAGCAGTACCTTCCTTCCCAGGATTACTCCAGTTTTGTTGCTCTTTATTGTCATTTTAGGAGTGCCAAAATCTGGAAACAGTCTACTGCTAACTGGAGCAACAAAGGAGCTTTGATTGCAGCAAAGCCTGAGCAAAATATATAGCATGAAATTATGGGATGATCCAAATAAGTGGGAATGTTGCCATTGGCTCCAACAGAGCAAAGATTTCATGCTTGTTTAAATTCAAAAGCTGAAAAGCTGAAGGAAGTGAAAATGTCATAAAAGATGCTGGGAGAAAAAAAGCCCCAAACCACTTAAAAAGGGCTGATTTTCTTTGAAGCTCATTTCTTGATAGCTAAACTGGGCCTGGATGAACATCAGGATCTCCAAATTAGTAGAATTTTGGTTTGGTGGGGGAAGAATCTTCCAACAAACATAAAAGAGCTTGGACAGCAGAGCATGGACATTTCTGCTCCTTCTTTTATTGATCATTTATGATTTCAGTCAATTCCCCTCCCTCATTTTCTTACCTTGAGCTCTTTTAAAAGAAACAAATGTGAAAGGTCGGTGCCTGTGAAACAATAATGTCAGTGCACAGTTGCTCCATTGAAATCCAATACATTCCTTCACATTTTGGGTGATTTCCTTGAGAGCAGTTTTTACTTTCTAATCCGTCATGTCAAATTCTTTGGCACTCGCACATAAATAATCACTCCCAGGCAGTTGTTAAAAGTGGCACTGCACGAAATAGTTGCTTATCCAATACTTCCACAGAGCCCTCTATTCAGCTGTGAATTATTAGGGAAGAAGAACGGATGTGATTAGCTCTGATAGCCATTTCAGCTCAGTTGCTGCTGTTACTTCATAGAAGTCTTGCTCACCGTCCAAAATCTACAGGCCCTTCAACAGCCTGGCAGCTTTGCAGCTTGCCCTTGTGATTTTTCATCCATCTCTTTTACTGCTGGTTGCTCACGTTAGGAAACCACATGTTTCTTTTCCTGTTACCTGCAGAAAGTTTCATCAGCCCTGAAACACCTTAGAAAAGTTCTTGGAGCTTGCATTCAGCTGTTTAGTCTGTAGCCTCCCAGGTTCTTGTCAGGAATGGAAGCTGAGGCTGAATGCAGGGAAAGCTCACTGGCTTGGCCTTAGGTCATTAAAGCAATTTTGTTCCAGTCTGGGGCTTTGCTCAGGCTCAGCTTTTCAGGCAGAGCTGCTCAATAGGAGCTGCAGACTGGGGGGTATTTCCTGTATTTCTCTTGTCTGCCCATCTCATTCCAGGGAGGGAGTGTGTGGATAACCAGCCCTGCTGCTGTCTCCGATTCCTCCTGTGCAAACCACTTCTGAGGTAGGTTTGGTAGCAGTTTTAACCTGACCAGCTTGAAAATGGGAGAGATTTTACACTTCCCTCTTCCACCTTCAATTATGCAAGTTTAAAGGTAAAGTTCAGGGGTCTGTTTTCTGGATAACTTTTAAATTCTTCCTCCCTGTGTTCCTTCCCTTTGCAGTGTGAGTATCTCTCAGACGTATCAAGAAAAGTTATTTGGTCTGTTTAGGTCGGTACCTTTAACCCAGGTTGTTCTGTTTGAGAGCTCCTTGTCAAAATCAGTTGTGTTCTCTCTGTTTTCTCTGCTCCCTCAGTTCCCCATATTCCCATGGAATATCTGGGTAAGTTCAAGGACACAGCCATTTGTTTGCTGGTGCTCACCAGTTCTCTCAGGTCAGAGCTAGCAGAGCACGAGGAGCAGAAATGGGGTAGAAACATCTGAAGGTCCTTCCAGACCTCCATGATCTTAGTGCAGCTTTAGAATATCTCCTATAATTAACCCTCTAGCATTGCCATCTAGATATCATATCCATAAACCTACAGTTTTAGAAGGATTTCAGACCAGCTGGACTCTTCCCCACTGTACTTTTTGCTCCAGTTGTGAATTTAAGCAAAGCCATGAAGCCGTGTGGGAACAGAGGGTTCCATTTCACAGGAGTTCACTGTGCTTTCAGATCACTTTCTATTCCAAAATGAGAATGTAACACAGTTTTGGATTCTTGTGGCATGAGCTTTTGGGGGTAAGTATTATTTTAATACAACAGCAACTTTTCAGTTTCATATAATTTTGGTCTGAAATGGATTTTTCTGTTTTATATTGTGTAACATGAGATTAAAAGGATTGAAAAAGCGCATTTCAAAACAGAAAGGTTCCACTCAAAGGAAGTCCGAGTGTTCAATCTCAACCTAAGCCCTATTCCAGCATTTTTCAAAACACGGTGTCACTGAAACTGACACATTTCTGCAAACATTTTGGATTCAAGGAAACCAAATTTCCTCCTGGAAGAATGTCCTGCTGGAAAACTTCTCACCGTCTCCATCTCATATTACTTGGCAGATTTCACATTAGGCATTGCTTGTTTCCTTAGCCTTATTTAATACTTTTCTTGGAAGTACTGCCAATTTTTCAACCCAAATGTGGGGAACCTTAATATGTGAGGAAATTCGCATCAATAAAACCCTCCTGACTGCAGTCAGCTTGCCTGTGGCAAGGCACAGCTGAAAGATTGGAGCCCTGTGTGGAGGGAGCTGAAGGCAGAAAGCTCTTTGCATCCACCCAAAGTGTGTGTTCCTGGCACAGCAGTGTGTGCCCCACTTTATTTGGGGGACTGCTCATTGGGCAACTCGTTCTTTCCAATTGGCGCGTGCAAGGACTTTTACAGGACATTTAGAACGGCATTAAACTCTGGAAAGCACTTAGAAAATGATTTATTAATATGGATACTTCAAATCAGGGAGTGGGGGAAAGCAGGGGCTAAAATGTGGGTCTGGTCACTCTGCAACAGCAGAGTGTTGTTTTTTCAGAGTGTTGGTTTTTCAGAGTGTTGGTTTTTCCCTTCACCTGGAGGTTTCTCCCATTTCCCTTCTGTCACAGAGCAATTCCCCTTCTGCCTTCCCAGTCAGGCACCAGCACAGGCTGAGGCTGATCCCCAACCCTGCAAGGGAGACCTTTCTCTGCAAAGACACCCATGCTTTATCCAGGAATCCTCTCTCCTCGTTCCTGGCAAGCTGGAGATGTGGAATCAGCAGAGGTGAACAGGGAAGCCTCTCCCTGCTCTGGGGCAAACCCAGCCTGTGCATGTGGACTCAGGCTGCAGAAGAGATCCTCCCACTCAGGTGATGCTGTCAGGACCATCTACATCCCCCTGCTCACCTCTGCCCTGTGGCTGCTCTCTCCTCACAAGGACAGGTCGTCTTTGATTTTGGTGCTCCCTGCCTGTTCCTTGCAAAAATCAAATCAGCTGGCTTGCTTCAGGCTTGCTGCTAACACACAGAGGTAGTGAGAGATTAAAGGGCACTCAGCTCCTCCTCGCAGCATGAAAAGGGTTTGTAAACTCTTTCAGTGGCTATGTTGGTTTATATATATATATATATATATATATATATATATATATATATATACTTTTGGTAAGGAAATAAAGCTGAACCAAATAGTTTTGCAAGATCTAAGACAGAGAGCTCGGGGTTATTTTGCACCATGCCTTGGGTAACATGGCTAATAACTCTGATTTCACAATGCACGGGGTTGTGAGAGAGGCACAGAGTGTCAGGGAAGTGCAAAGAAATGCAGGAGACTTCAAGAGACACCTCGGAGCAGAGCTGTGAGCTTCTCAGCTGCTTCTTAGCTGGGCTGGAAGTGAAATTCCGCTGTGAGTGTTAATGTCATCACCTCCACAGACTTCGGTATTGTAAAGTGACACTTCCTGCAGCACTGGGGGAAGTTGTCTGGCTCCATTTGGGCTTTTAGATGTTTGCTTACTCTTTTTTCTGCAGCTTTGAAGTCACGGTTTTGATAGCTGGTACATTTTGGGGGTCTTTGGGTGAGCAGGACCAAGCAAGAAGGACAGACCTTGCAAGGCCTCTGTAAAGCACTGGATATAAAATAGACTCTCCAGTAAGTGCTGTGAGCCCTGATGGGTTTGGATGAGCATCTCTGGGGCAGACAGGCAGCAGCATCCTCTGTGCTGGGTGTTGAATGCTCCACAGCCCTGCCCACGTTAATGAGCTCTCCACTCCAAATTAACGTGCTGTTCATGCTGAGCCGTGAGCAGCAAATGCCACACTGGGAGTCTGCAAACCCCCAGAGCAGCTTTGGGGTGTCTCAGTAACTTGTGCTCATTCACTGGGATTTTCCTTATGGGCCATGGGGCACGCAGGGATTTGTGGCTGAAGGGTCTCTGCTGTAAATCCTCCTCCACAGGCGAAGCTGAGATGGGGATGTGCTCCCCAAAACTCTCCTTAGATTCCAGCTGGAGCAAACATCTGACTTCAAAGCTAAATGCAGTGGGTCTTGTCTAAAGGAAACCTTTCAAGCTGATTGTTAAGCAAAATTAATCCCCCCACTATGTCTTTTTGTGAGTGAAACCAAAGGCTCTTGCAGCAAAATGGCTGCAGGTTTTAATCCCTTTTTAGAAAAGTAGCTTTTTCAGACCAAATAAACAAACAAAGAAAGAGGAAATGTAAGATGATTAAACAGGATTCCTCTCTGTTCCCCCATGTTCAGCATTTGCTGTTTCTCTTAGGTCATCAGCCACCATGAAACCAACATTTCAGTCACAGACTGATTGCAGCAGCTGCCTGAAGCCCTGCTCATAACCTCAGAAACCAAACTCAAAAAAATATCCAGATGAACTTAGTTTAATTTGCTCAATATATTTATAATGGAACACGGTATTGCAGATTGACATTGAAGTTCAAAATTTCATCTGCATTAGATAAGGGAGGAAAGTGCTACTTTATACAACAGAAACTACTCTGGGTTTAATTCAATAAATTGTAATCATGTGCAGTGTACTCGTGTTCACAACAAATGTCCCAGATATCCTGGAGAGAAAAACATGAAAGGCTCCATGTCTTTTAGCTTTGGAGTTGTTAATCTTTCTGAATTCATTTGTTTGGTTTCCCTTGGTGGAGCACTTAGTGTATGTAGAGCATGACAGTGGTTCAGTGAGCATGACTGGTGGGTCAGAGCAAACAGTGTTTTTCTAGTTTTAAGAACATTCCCATCTGTCTGTGGAATACAGGTTCTGCCTGGTGGGGAAGGAAAAAATCGCTTTTCTTCCAGCTTGTGTTGCAAGTCTCCTACATCAGTACGTGTGTCTGCAGTTGAGTCATTTTTTATTGCAGTTTCTGAGCACCTCTGTGATTATTTTAATAAATCAAAACAGTGATTGAAGCAGGCAGTGGAGGGGGACTGAGGTGGAGGGAGATGTTGCAGGAGATGTATGTGACCCACTGAGGATGTAAATCAGCCTGAACTGCTGCTCAGACGGTACAAGAGACCATTCTGTCTCTTGTGGCTGGGCAGAATCAGGTGGTGATGGGTTGTTACTCATCTTGGAAGGGGAACAGAGCTGGAGGAGACAGACGGGAACATTTCTCTGTATTATTCCAGGAGAGTAAAAATATACAGGTTCTCTGTGCTATCTGTTGGACAGGAGCCACCAAAAATGTCCTTAAAATGTGGCCCCATTTTCCCAGGATGCCCATCTAGTGAAATCAACCTTTGCCACTCATCTTTGCAAATCATAGAATCCTTAAGGCTGGAGAAGACCTCAAAGATCATCAAGTCCAACCACAATCCAGCACCACCACTAAACCATGTCCCCAGGTGCCACATCCACACGTTTTCTGACCACTTCCTGAGTTGTGTGATTCCCTCACTTCCCTGGGCAGCCTGTTTCATTCCTTTACAACTCTATTTGAGAATTTTTTTTCCTAACATTCGATCTAAACCTGCCCTGTTGCAACCATTTCCTCTCATCCTGTCAAACCACGCAGTGGATGATGCTGCAATCAGTCTGATGATGCTGCAATCAGTCTGATGATGCTGAAGTCTGTCTGATGATGCTGAAGTCAGTCTGATGATGCTGAAGTCCATCTGCACATGGGCTTTGGGAGCTGGGCAGTGGTTTGGAGGCTTGCTAAAGCCAGGAATGTCCCTATGGGGTGGTGGGCGGCATCCTGAGCCCCCCTGCCCTCAGAGCTGGGTGCCTGATCCCCACTGAGGCCAAGCAGGAGCTGCTGTGGTGCTGTCCAGGTGGGGAGGCAGCATGGATCAGAGTGCATGGGGAGAGTGCCCCAGGCTCTGCTACCGAGGCTCAGCCCCCAGCAGCTGCTGCTGAAAGAGCTGCTCATTTAGAACACCCCGAATCTCTGGCAGAGCCGTGTAAGAGCTAAGCTGCTTTGGAAATTTCCTCCTAAGACTTCCTGCCCTGGCTCTGGTACAGACTGAGGTCATTGCTGGGCTGCTGGACTCTCTGGCTCTTCCCATACAGTGAAGATTTCTGTAATTAGGATGATTCCAAATATTTCTGTTTGCCTCATGTGCTTTCCATTATTTGTTGTTTATTTTCCCGCATGAAATTGTTAAGCTGCTCATGGCAGGAAACATTTGCATGAACAAATATTTTGCTAGTTGTGCTCAGATCAGGCAATCCCCCAGCAGGGATATTGCCTTTAGTTGCTCTCACTCTCTCTTTTAAAAAAGCTAATTCAGAGCCCCATTACCCAGCATGGGGCACCAGTCATTGGCATTTCAGTGAGAAATTTCTAATGATAACCGAGGAGCAGTTGGCTCTCTATTGAAAGTCATTGAAACGCCCCACCTGTCACAGCAAATTTACACATTCATATGCTAAAAAGCCCTGAATCAGCTGGTGTTGTGTTTCCTTTCTGAGGCAGATTGTTCGCCTGTCACCCAGGAGCAGACATTTCCTGCAGGATTTCCACGGGGCTGGAGAGCAGTGGGTGAGCGAGCGCTCGCAAGCTGCTCCTCGGCGCTTTGGTCTGTCCCATGTGCTGTGAGGCAGAAGTTCCCCACCTGGATGTGGTGTCCTGGGGTGCAAGGGAGAATTCTCAGGGTTCTGGGGAAACCCTGGATCCCAGGATCCAGGATTTTGGGACTGACTGGGCCAGGTGGTGAGATCTCTGGGCTCAGGGGTTTGGGAATACCTAAACACGGCTCCGTTTGCAGTTACAAGGCTTTAATTCACTCAGGAACATGTATCTCACTTTCTACAGGTGCTCCTGAATCTGCTGCCTTAGGCATTGCACCCTTCATCTCCTGCAAAGGTATCTGAAGAGGCTGGGGCAGGTAGATTTTAGGTTGTGGCCACAGTAATGCGTTTCCCCCTCTGCAGAGCTAATCCCCCAAGGTCAGGCACTTCTCAGTGCAGTCACAAACTTCCCAGGCTCGAGCTGGAGCATGGGCAGAGCACACACACACATCTGTCTGCACCCTGCAGTGCAGCCAAAACTTATCTGAGCTGGGGCTGAGCCCTTGGGTGGCCGCAGCACTTTTGCTGTGACTGAAATTCTTCGTAACTCTGAGCACATCAGCCCTTCTCCGGCTGGTGCTCGGCACTCACAGGGTCAGTGCCTGTCCAACACGGCATCTCCCATTTCCCATGGCGTGTCCAAGGGCTCAAAATGTGCCACTGGGCACGGGCTGGGGTTGTTGTCCTCTAATTCATCAGCTTTACGCTGGAACACCTCCACGCAGAGCAGCAGAGCACCCAATGCCCAGGACTTTGCCCAGGGCATGTGCTTTGGCACAAGGCTGTGTGTCCGTGTGTCCGTGTGTCCCCAGCACTGCCTCAGTGACTGAGGTGTTTCTAACAAAGCAGCTATTTCAGTGGGAAGGATTTTGGCTGCAGCCACCTGACGGGCTCCCGACATGAATGATGGCTAATTGAGCGGCGGATGTGTAATTTGTCATTATTAAGGCTGCATTTGTGCTGGCAGCTGCTGTTCGGGGAGGCTGGGCCGGGGCTGGAGGCGATGGTGGATCCAACACTGCCACCTTCTGATAAAGCAGGGCAAGGTGGGGAAGGTGAGGATGGGTCCAGCTCCTCCTGCCGTGCCAGACCCTGCAGATCCATCCCACGCCGGGACACGCGAGGTCACCCTCCAATGCCGCACACGTTAGGGGAGAACTTCAGTCCTCCTGCAGCTCCCCAGCTCAGACACCACCTTTCCGAAGGAGGATGTCGGTATGTGCAGGCATTTGGAGTTAACTTGGAGGGAAAAATACCAGATTTCAGCTCTAATGTGATAGGAATAAGCGTAACTTGTAATGTTGCTGTTGATTAATTATATCAGGAGATATTGCTGTTAAAAAAAAAGTTAGTTCCACATACAAATCTGTTTGTTTTGCATGGGAAAGTCACTGAAAAAAGCAAAACAACTAGAATGAAAATGTAAAATAGTTTGAAGTGGGGAATTTTCATCAGTTTAAAAACATTGTTGAGATAAACTGCTCTGTTGTTCTAGGACAGACTGGACAGTGGCTGATACTTCTTAAGCTGAATTTTAGCATCAGATAAAATGACCAACTGAGAAATGTTTGTGTCCTAATAGGTAATAACAGCCTGGAAAAGTGTTCTTGTTACATCCAAGGTGATGTACCCTGATAAGGGAAGAATTTTGTACTCAGTGCTGACAGGGCCTCGGAGCAGATCTCTGAGGAGCCCTGATGGGGTGGAGTAGGGAGCTTCTGATTTGAGCCTGGCCTGGGTAACATTGGGTTAACTCAGAAGTGTTAACCTGCACTGGCTTCCAAGCATGTGAGGCCTGGCTGCACAAATGTGCTGTTGCACATGGATCCACTGCCCTAAAGCTCCCAGGGCAAGCATTAGCACTAGAGAGTGTGTGTAAATTTATGACATTCCTCAAAGGATATATAAATTTATATACTTTATAAATTTAAAATACTGGCAGGCTGGGACAAATGTAATTTGACTTCCATATGTTTCCTGCTACATACAAAAGAAAATAAGCATGTTTACTTCATGCTCACACAGTGGAAACTCAAGCCATGAAAACACTGCTTTCCCATTTGACGAGCAGCAGTTTGTTTGATACCTTCTGTTACCATCAGGCTTCTGGGATGAGCAGAGCCAGTGCAGCATTAATTAGTCCTTAAGATTACAAGCAAGATGGGATCAGTGTGTGACACAGGGGAGAGGGGGAGTGGTTATCTCTGTGTTGCACTGATATCTTTCCAGATTTCTCTTTGCTGTAACTCAAAGGATGATGCTTCCTTTCTTCCTGAGGAGAGTCCTCTCTTTGGTTCCTCCCCTCCCCTTCCTGCTCTGCATCAGCTCCAGACCTGCTCTGGTTGCACAAGGAACTGGTCCAGTCTTTTCCACTGTTGTTGTTGAGTCTAATATCTGAAGATTATACTGAGGCACAGCTTGGCTGGATGATCAGAGTTACCTTGACTGCCCTGCTGGCTTGCCTGTGTCCCTAAATTGTCTCTCATCTTGGTTTAATTGCAGCCTGCCTTAGGCTGGGTTGTGTCTTCATGTCTTTGCACAGTAGATCAAAGCACTTGACCAGAGCTCACAGGTCCCGCAGTAGCAGGATTAATGAGAACATTCTGGAGGTCTGACAGTATTCAAAAGGGTCTCTTTGGACACAAAACATCTCTAAAATTGTCTTCAGAACAGCAGGATTTTGTGTCTCATGTTTGCTTTTATATCATTCAGTCCTTTGGAAATATTTACTGTGTTTGGGAGTGATTAAGAGAAAAGGATTTTGTTGAAGTCTGTGCTATTAGGGCCAGGCTTTGCCACAGAGGAAGGCAGTGCCAAGCCCAGTTACCCCAGCAATGCCCTTACACATCACATCTCCTCCCTGAGCTGCTCTGCAGGTGGACTTGAAGCTGAAGAGCTGCTCTTGTCACAGCCAATGGTTCACCCTTGTAGTTCAAAAAGGGCTCAGCTCCATTCCCCCCACCCTACAAAGCCTGGCTGCAGTGCCTTCCCATAAATACAGCCTGCAAAGTTTGCATAACATGAGGCAATATTAGCAAAGCCAATGTGATGTCAACACTATAATCTTGTCAGGGTTGAATTTTTCACATTGTCTGGTGTTCTGAGTCTCGGAAATAGGCACTTAATGACTCTGTGGGTGTGTTAGGAGGACTGTGGCAGCAAGAGGATGAAATGTTTATTCTAAGCTGACTATTTGATGGTTTCTCTGTCATGGATTGCCCAAGCACAAGGGAGTGCTCTGGTCTCTACCCAGTGGGCAGTGATGGCAGAAATCCTGTCTGTCTGCAGCTGGAGGGGTCTGTTGCTTTTGGCTGTGGAGGTTCAGCCACATCGCAGGGGAGCTGGTTACTGGGAGAGCAGCACTGGGGTAGTGTGTGTGTCTCTTTCTGCTGCCATCAGCGCTCCAAAAAGCTCCCAGGAGCTTCCAGGTCTCTGAGGATATTTATGGGGCTCAGATGCACACAACCCTTAAGAATAATTATTCCATATTTACACATCACTTACATTTTTTTTTTTCTAAGCCAAACATTTGCTCTCCTCACGCGGAATTTTTAAGGACCCAGTGAAGGCGCAGACTGCTCTAATCTGCTTTGCTAAGCAAGACTCCTCTGCTGCCCAGTGAGTGCAGTTAGCAGGAAGCACACCACAATATTTGCAGCACAGGCAGTTCTGCCCAACCACCAGCCAAGGGCTGCCCTCCAGCTCCTCCACGGATTTGAAATTCAAATCTCTTGGAAGGCCCTTACTGCCGTAATTCATCCCCAAACCTCAAAACCCCCAATCTACATCTATCCATCTTGAAATGATGAAGGGTCTCTGGGTCTGGGAAGGGGACAGGAACACCCTGAAATAGCACTGAAGGGAGCTGCTACGTGCAGAGGGCAGAGCCAGGATTTTTGCTGCTCCCTCTCTGTCCTCAGCTCACCTCCCATCCAGGGCTCTGGACCATCACTCACAGGCAGAGGCAGCATATTTTTGAAATTACTGGGTTTTGCTGCATTGCGTTTCCTAGGCCTGGTTCCTGTTGCTCATCAGATGAGCTGCTGTGGAGAGGCACAGCTCTCCTAAGAAAAATTTAAGAAGTTTGTGTAGCTACAGCCCAATGCACTTGCTGGCCTAAGCCAAATGCAAAAAGATATTTAAAGGCATGAGACTTAAGTGCTGAAATAGGGCCTAAATGTTGCTTTGGGACTTTGAAAATTTGACTTAAATTTCTAAGGCACTTGAGAATTGTTGAAGACATTCCCTTGGAGCTGTATGAATCCTGTTTCTGGCCAGCTTTGTATTTAATTTTCTGATGGTGGTTGGAACATGTATTACCGTGACCTGCAAAAAGAGAATTGCATTAAATAATGATGGGGCACTGGGGCTATTTTTCTTGCTGTATGCCAGAAGGTGTTTGAATAAATTGACAGTGTATTTTCTTTTTGTTCTTCATCTTGATTTATTTCCATTCTTGAACTTCCCCCTTTGGAGAATCCAGTTATAGGTTTTCCTCCTGAGCTGTACACAGAGCCAGCCTTCAATGAGCAGTCTCTAAACATATGTCAAGAGATTGAATCACTGTTTTTTTCCATTTGTGTGGAGCAGATAAGACAAATAGAGGTTACTCTGAAACACTAGATTTTGGAAAGAGAAGGGGAGCAAATTCAGAACAAAGACCACCCAAACTATTTTTCAAGCTCAAGATTCCAGCGAAAACAAACACAGCAAAAATAATGTGCTTCTGATTAGCTACATAAATTAGCTGGTATTGTTCTTCTTCCCAGGGCAAACGATTTACTGGTTTATCCCACCCAACGTTAAATGCAAGTTGGAAATGTGTAAAATTACATTTGACTGTGGAGCACACAATGTGTACACAGTTGGTGAGCAACGCCAGCCCCATATGTTCTATACATCACAGGGACACAGTTACAGAGTTCTGGCATGAGCTGCCAGCTGCTGGGCCATGATAGGAGTGATCTGCACTCTGAGAGCTATCAAATGCATCAATCTGGGACAACTGAATAATGAACATATTGAAAACATTGTGACATTACTGGACCAGCTGTAGGGTGTCCAACTGCTCAGTTTTCCCGTTTGCTGCATCATAAAAGCAAGTTGTATTCCTGAATGCAGAAAGAGCAGGGTGAGATGGACCAAGGAAAGAAAACTTTTGGGGTTTAGGCGGCAAAATCCAGAGTGGGACCAACAAGAATCCACCTGCAGACCCTCCTGCTCACCTGAACAGCCCAAGCTTTGGCAGCTTCTCCTGCCCTGGGCTCCTGGTTAGAAGGGTGATCAGTGCTAGTTCCTTCCCCACTCTGGCTGTGTTGGGAAGGGGTGAGAGAACAGCTCTGAGAACTGCTTGGCCAAGATAAGCTTTTTGCTGCTTGGTTTGTGAATCCAGACTGGCCGTAGGATGTGGGGAACTTTGCCTCCAGGAGTTAGGATGTAGCCTAGTTCATGAGTTCATTGTCCCTGCCCATGTGGAACTAGATGTTCTTTAAGGTCCCTTCCTACCCAAACCATTCTGTGCTTTTAAGAGAGGCTTCAGCCAGTTCCCACCAGAGTGAAGCTGCGGCTCTGGCGTGTAAAAGAGACCTTCACACACTACTTAAAGCTACCCAAAAAGGCAGAGTGCTTCTACAAAAGTGAGATTCATTGCTTGGCATATGACCATCATGTCACACCCTCATGTTTCTCTCATATTTTAACACAAAATGCTGTCACTCTGCTGGAGGCAGTCTTTTTACTCTCTTTGTTTAGCACTGAGCATGAAGAGTTTGTGGGGTGGTGTTACTGTGTGTGTGTGCACGTGGATAGTTACACATACACACATCCATGGGTGTGTACATTTGTCAGGGGTAGCTGAACAAGCCCTGCTTTTCACACACTGCCCAACACCTGCCTTTATGCAGGGTGGTGGTTATTGATTGATGGCGGTTTTCAAAACATTCCTCTTTCCCACGTATTGAATTTGTGCTGTGTTTATTTATTTATTGTTTCATTTGTGCCTCTTCCGATTCATTCTGCCTCGTGTTTTCCTCATTGGTGTCAGTTGTAGTCAATTACTTTGCGTGAAAAGATTGAGGACCTAATTTATGGCATGATGACACACAGTAGATACACTGTTCCCATTAGAACCTGATGAAACCACTCTATTAATTTTCTCAGAGTGCCAAGTCGAGTCACAGAGGGTAGACCTTTGATGAATAAAGCATATTTTCTTACTTAGCTCCATTCCTAACTAGCTCAACTTCTAGAAATAACATCAGTTGGCCAATGAAAACACTTCTTTGATAGTGGCAGGAATTTAAGATAAAAAACAGCTGGGTGAGTTTTTTTAGACGAAAGGAAACAACTTTGAACTCTGCAGACAATGTAGTTTAAACCCAAACAGATGTGGTTTAATCTTGGTTTTGATCCTCTTGTAGATTTTCTTTTAAAATGCATGCATGTGCACGGAAATGATGACTTTCAGATGGCTGGACATAATTTGTTAGAGTATCACCTTGGTGCATAAATCTTCTCTGCCAAAGGCTCCATGTCTTTGAACATGGCCTGAAAGGTACCAGAAGGAATTAATGTTGTTCTTTTGGTGCTATCCTGCAACTGTGTAATAGGAAGGTAAAGTCTGTAAAATGAGAAACTCAGATGTGTTTTTGTGGTTCCCAATAAATCTTTTAACCTCGAGGGCCTGAAGTAACTCCAAGACAGAAGAGACAGTATGAGACTTACTCCAGATCAGCAGAGCCCTTTGATCTGAGCCCAGCCCTATCTCACTTCGAGAGCTGTTAGTCACATCTGGCATTTTCATATGCTAATTTCCCTCTCCTTTCCCTATGTAATAACACAAGTGGAAGTAAACATATAAACAGACTTCCCTTCAATAGATAATCAGCTTTTCATATAAATATGGTAGTGACACTGTCTTTCAGCACATGTTCCAATCACCATCAAACTTCAAAGCTCTGTGCAATCAAGACCTGCTTCTTCCCTACAGCCAAATCAGAGGATTGAATACAGGAGGGCTGGCTACAGATGTGCCTCTGCACAGATGTGAGCATTTCTTTCTCCCCATCTCTTATCCTTACTGAAATCAGAGAGGTAGGATGAAAACCAGCATAAAGAACAACCTCTTTTCTTCTTGGCAGAAGTAAAGAGCACTCTGAAAAAAATAAAAGATGATACACTGCCACCTTAAACTGGGGTTTGGGAGCTGCAGCAAATACCAAGGAGAGCTGGGAAGAAGAGCAACTCACAGAGATTTTTGAAAATGGGTGCATAGTTTAATGAGTCTCATACTTGGTCCTCAGCTCTCAAACATATTTAGGCCTTTCACACACTTTGAAACCAATGGGAATTAGTCATTCAAATAACTTTTGGATGTCTGAGCCTTGCTACACTTTTCCTAAAGTCTCTGTTTCTCAGATGAAGATATTACCTGAGGCTCATCAAGGGAAAATTTTTGTTTTGTAAACTTCGGAGTGGAAGGAAAAATATTGGAGATGTAATGAAAAAACAAAACAAACCAGAAAAAACCCCTAATTCATTATCTTACAACAAACAAACAAACAAACAAGTTTTCTGATTTCTGGTCATTCTTTTTGGGTGGTTGATTGTGATTTCAGAACAGAGTGCAAATGCTGTTGGCTGGGATGTGTTGGTGCTGTCCTGTCAGCCCAGCTCTGAAATGAGCCAGGCTTTTCCTGCCTTACCTCCTCTACCACAGTCACTCCAAGGCAGGGACCTGGAAGTAGATCTTTTTAAAGCTAAAGATAAAACCATCACATGATTTCTTACAAGATTAAAAACAGAGCTTCTAGCAGAATAAATACAACAGATATCCTGGCTTTTTACCAGGACCTAAGCAGCTGTTGTTTTAGCAGATAGCAGGAAATTATTAGGAACCCGTTCTCAGAGCCTGGTGGAAATAGAGGTAAATCTGCTGTAGATCTGACTCTTAAAACCTCATCTGGACTCATCTGGATTTTGCCAAAGGAGGCACCTGCTACTGCTCCATTTCCTTTTGAATCTTCAGGGTGGCACATATTTTATCAATATTTTATTTTTCTTCTTTGTTTTTTTCCTCCATCAGCAATAAGGGGTTTTTTTATACAAACTGATTTATTTTACATGTCCTTTTACAGATCATCTTGTTCCACCCCCTGCCATGGGCAGGGACACCTTCCACTGTCCCAGGTTGCTCCAAGCCCTGCCCAGCCTGGCCCTGGACACTCCCCAGTGATGAGGCAGCCACAGCTTCTCTGGGCACCCTGTGCCAGGGCCTCCCCACCCTCACAGGAATGAATTTTTCCCTAATATCCCATCTAACCCTACTCTCTGTCAGTGGGAAGCCATTCCCCTTGTCCTGCCACGCCAACCCTTGTCCCAAGTCTCTCTCCATGTTTCTTGTAGCTCCTTCAGGCCCTGGAAGGCCACAATTTGGTCTCCCCAAAGCTTGTCTTCTCCAGGCCAGACAATCCCAATTCTCCCAGCCTTTCCTCCCAACAGAGCTGCTCCATCCCTCTGCTCATCCTGGTGCCTCCTCTGGACTCTCTCCAGCAGCTCCAGGTCCTTTCTATGCTGGGATTTGTTCTTGTTTCTGACGATCCCCATTAGTCTTGCACAGCAGCTGCTTGTGTTACACTCTTTTCATAGCATCTCCCAAAAGTGCCACAGCCCAGGGATGATCCCACATCCCAAATGTCAGCATCTCCCCCTGAGCAGCCACAGGGCCCTTGTGGGGATGCTCCATCACTCCCTAGACAGCACAACCCTGAAATGTGAGTTTGGCATCACCCAGCAGAGCTGACAGACAGGTGGGAGAGGAGGGAGCAGTGAATGGTAAGAGCAGTCATTTGCACAGATGACTACAGGAAACCTGTAATCAATTAATGATTTGCATGTTCAGAATGGAGATGAGTTGAGCAGTAAATTATTAACTGCTCCAGCTCGATGATAGTGGATAATTTGCTGTGCTTACATTAGCAAATAACTGAGGCAGTCAGGATACAGCAAAATGCAAAGCTGTGGAGTGGAATCAAAAGTGTAACTACACAGCTTGAATGAAATTCCTCTATTGGCATGTCTTTTGAAGAAAAAGGGTTTTTTTTCCATTAAAGATAGTTTTAGCCAATTACTTATTTTTTACAAAAGGTTTTTTGCTTTTAGCAAAAGGAAAAGAAGTCAGAAACCTTCAGCCTTCCTCTCCCTTCATCTCCACTCCCTCCAAAGTCAAAATTAAAAAACATTAATATTTGAATTTTGATAACCCCCTTGAAATGTTATGAATAAGTTCTTTAAATCTGCTTTTATGTGCTTCATCCACATGGACATGTACAGTAAAGTGCCACTACACTCACAGCTGCATCTGTGAAACATTCTGCCATGCCCACCTGAAAGTCTGGAATAAATCTGGTGTGGACAACAGTGAGACTGTGCTCAGACCACTCATTTTCTTAGAGGTGGCCAAGATCTCAATGATCTGCACCAAATGTTGTCTAGAAACACAAATACAGCCTATGTTTGTTTGGTTTTATTTAAATTTAAAGCCATGTATAAATTGCAGGAGATCTAATTTTATGCCAAGTATGAAAACCAGTTAAAAGTACTTTCATTGAGTAAGGAGCAGGATTTCAAGTCATGGATTTTTTTCCTTTTGTTTTACACTTTCAGGACCATTTCCCTTATTCTGCTGGTTTGGGGGTAATTCAGTTTTTTGGAAGCGTACTGTAAAAGCATAAAAATTGGGATTTATGAAATAATGTGAAACATTTAACTATTAATCAGCTGCTGTCTCTGTGTAGCAGCATTAAGTACATGAAGGGAGCCTCTTGGTCAGTATTATGATTAAAACATTTGCTTATGGCTTGTAATTCATGTATCACCTCCACTTAGAATCGGTGCTCTAAAGCTTGGCCCCTCGACTGCAGGCAGCTCTTACCTTGTTTTAAAGCCTTTTAATGGTTACACCAAGTTTTGTCAGTGATACCCAGAGATTCTGGAATATCTGAGCAGCTAAATGGTGAATAAAATCCTGGGACTGGGCTGCAATGAGCTTTTCTGATCACATGGATTTATTCTGCTTTTTTTAGTTTTAATTTAGCTCTTCCCTGCCAGCTAATCAGAGCCAGCAGAACATGATTTTTTGGTATAAAGGGCATCAGGAATTGCATTTCATGGGTGAAAGTTTCCCTAGAGGACTTTCCAGTCCCTGCCATGCCCTCAGGGGTTTTGCTGCTGCAGGATGTTGTCCATATATTGTGTTGTAGTCACCTTAGGATAATTCTTGGCTTCAGGGAGAACTGAGCAGAACTTGCACTTCACAACTGGTTAAAAAGTGTGTGTGTAGATCTACATTCTCATTTTCAGATGGATGATTATGTTACAGAGCTCATCCTTTCCTGCTTTCAATCTTTTTGAAAGACAGGAACTTTAGGCCACCTCATTATCCATCATTTACAGACTTCCAGCCTGATCCACTCTATGATTTTCTATCCTATCCTGTGATGCTTTCAGGACAATGTTGGCACGGATAAATTTGCTGCAGTCTGGGGACTACAAGCCATATCATCCTGCTGGTTTTACAGGAAGTTAGTTACCCTTTGTGCATGAATGGAGAGGGGAGAGAAGTTCTGTAATTTCATGGAATTACCCTTGATTTGATCACTGCTTGCTGAGCGAGCCAGCTCGCTGTCTGCCATCGCCTTGCCTTGCTGCTGTCATGGCTCACACTGCCTTGGATCCCATTCCTGGCCCGGGCAGCATCCCTGCTGCTGCTGATAGCATGGAGCATCTGGGATCCATGTGGGCAGGGGGTTGGCACAGGGTCACCCCAGTGACACACTGCTGGCACCGGGGTTGGCACAGAGTCACCCAGCCCAGCGACACAGTGCTGGCACCACGGGCTGCCAGCTCCCCCCACTCTGCCCCAGCATGAGGAAACCAAGGGGTGCGCCCTGAGGGGACCTGGCTGGGCTGGTGGCTTTTTCCCCGGGAATCTGGCCTGCTCCAGGGTTTCTGGGATGGCTGCAGTTGTGTCTGGAGTGTTTGTGTGTGTGTCGGCACAGATGCAGCGTTCACAAATGGGGGGATATGAGCAGCGTTCCAGGAACTGCCTTCCCTGTGTTCAGCAGCCAGGTTCCAGCTGCAGGGGTTGTTAAACTCAGAGCATTTTCAGGATAAAGGTGTTGGGTTGGAGATCAGTGTGGGATACCTGCTTGGTCATGGCAGGGTTTCCATGTGTGTCTCTGCAGTGCAGTTTATGCTGGTTTAAATGTTTGTCTCTCCTTCATTCCCTACTTAGTGAGAAATATGTTTTCTGTCAGGAAATTGTAAAAGCTTCTGGATGCACAATTTGATTTTAGCTCAGGACTGATTTGGACAAGTTTGGAATAGGGATAGAATTTTAATAAGGTCCTAAGTGACCTAGGAGACAAAAAGGTGTTGGGATAGTCCCTGTGGCTGTTTGAGACCATGCACATCAGCGTGAAATGACCACCTTGCTTCACGTGTGTATGTGTGAGAAAAATTTCCCTGCTCTCTAATATTTACTATTTATATCAGCCTGCTGGATTGACAAGAAAACCAACATTCATTCTCTGGAAATGTTTATTCCAGCTTGTAAAGCAACTACAGTGCATTGTTTTACTTTTACTGATTAGATTTGGCACAATTTCATGTTAAGCTAAGAAATGCCAAGTTATTACTTGCTGCCACGGTGATAATATTTGTGAAAATTCTAATAATATCAGGGAATAATCAAATATGCTTCACGCTGTTTCTTTTTCTCTTTGGAAACTTTGGGATTATTTTTCTGTATTCAGATCCTTTCTTTGTTGAAATTGGTTGTCCATATAGATCCCTTTATCCAAAATGCTGCAGTGGCTCCTGGTTGGTGTTTTACACAGCAGATGTTCCAGCAGCCCGCTGGGGATGCAGGTACAAACCCTGTGCATCAATGCAGTTGTGTCTGGAGCAACACAGGTCAGTTTGGCTGTGGGGAACGTTGGATATATGGCACCTTTTGGATGTGAAAATGCTGGGGGATAAAGCTCTGGATTCCATTAGGCCACTAAGAGCAATTGTACAACATCATTCACACTCCAGTTTGGGAGCCAACAAAGAGAGGGGCACTGTGAAGGCTGGAATGGCTCAGGATCTGGAATCAACTCAAACCCAGTTAAGAACAGGGTTAAATGTCCTTTTTTTTCTTCAGCTGTGAGATTTGAGATGCAGCCCTACAGCACTGGCCTTGGTCCCTGGCCCCCCAGTGCTGTGCCATAACCACTGGGAACAGCCCTGCCAGCTCTGGGTGTGCATATTATTTAGGAATGGCAAAAGCCTAAACCAGAATGTGCTGGGAGATCATCAAAGCTGATTCTAGAGGAAACAGAGGAGTCTAAAGCAGGGGGGGAGTTGTTGAGGGCTGTAAACCGGAGCCAAGGCTGCTCTCCAGAGCCCAGCCTCGCACCCAGCTGCTGGTGTGGAAACCGTCACTCCACGTGAAGGAGCATCCCATCACGGTGATTAGGCTGCAGCAGAGCTCTCCAGGCATTCCTGCCCCCTAAAACCTCTTACCACTCCTGTGATTAGTGGGGGTAATTAGAAAGCCTGTGTTCACTGGAAGGAAACTGCTTTGGTCTCTGCTCTGGTGCGGATTAAACAGAAAACCAAAACGTTGCCGTGTTTTGACTAATTGCTGTAGAAACTTTTCAGCAAAATGTCAAAATGTGAAGCGAGGCCACATCAGAAAGTTAAAGTACAGTAAGTACATGGCTGGTGTAAAAAAACACCCCAAAATAAATTTGGGTGGATAGATCTAAGGGAAAAGAAATTACCACAGTTACTTGGGGTCCATAAAATGAAATTCAAGTTCAGTATATTAAAAAACATGTGGACTGTATTTGAAAAAATTTTATACAAATGCCTGAGAGCCAGAATAGGAAAGATGTGGCTGCAGATAAGCTCTCATGTGCAGAAGAGCAGAGATCAGGGATCAGGCATGAAGAAGGAAAACTAAAGGCAAGATCAGCGTCTGCTGGATTTCAGTAGAATTTGGGGAATTCACAGAGTATCTGTTCACAAACTTGGTGAAGGAAGGGCTCCTATCAGCCTTGGTGAACTTTAATCCAGGATTGCACTGAACAAGATTTATAGGAGAGATGGATATAATTCCCAGATTCTGCTAATTCAGTGAGATTTGGTGCTAATAATGGCAAGGTTGTGGGTTTGATCCCAGTATGAGCCATTCACTTGAGAGCTGGACTTCATAATCCTTGTGGGACCTTTCCAACTCAAAACATTGTGTGATCAAATATTGGAAATTTCAGAGCTGACTGTCAGCAAAAGGTACCTCAGTGCCATTTTCTGGCTGCATCAGTGAGACAGACAGCTACAACGCCCAAGTTTTGATTGCCAGCTCCAGTGGAGACACAATACTTTCTCCATCTTACTGTTCTGTGTAGCTGGTATGAGCTGCATTGGTGGGACTCAGCCTGAAACAAAGATTTTGGTAGGTCTCTCTGCAGATCAAGTTTTTCCAAAGCTACTCAGGAGCCTAAAAATGAAGGTACAAATTTAGCGTTTCAAAATTGCACGTCCTACTTTGGCACAAGAACTTTATCATGGGCAGTTTTCTTGTAACTCGTTAATGACTAATGAAGCACAGGTCTGTGTATAACAGTAAATGAGAAACTATTGGAGGGAATTGTGCTGTGATTGACTGTCTGCTGGAGACAGGGAAGGGTGTTCCAGGCTTTTCTGCCGAAGGCCGGTCTCCAGGGAGAGTCCTTTGTTCGCAGCCCTCGTCTCCAATATCTGCCCTGACGGCTGGCATTTTTTATTCCTTTGCTTTCCACCTGTTTTGTGTTAACAACCAGCACAAGCTGAAGCATGACTGAGGGGATTTGTCATACTCCTGTGGCTGTGGATGCTGATCAGTCCTGCAGGGGTGGCTGCCTCCTCACACACCAGGGGCCCAGCACACGCCTCGCCTCGCGCTGCTGCAAGCAGCACAAACCAGCACCGATTTGCAGCTGGGCTAAGGGAGGTGATGGCATTTCTTGCTGAAATCTATAGACGGACTCCTTAGCTGATGTGGGCAAATGGTTTCGGGGGCTGCTCTCAACCTCTCTGTTCCTTTTGCTTTTATAACTTGAGGGTATTTCAGATCCCATCTGGAGTTTTGCTTAGTTTAGGTCAGGAAGTTGGCACCAGTGTAAAACCAGTTTGTACCGGTCACAGAATGTCCAAAGGAAGAGATTCCCAGACAAACAGGAACAGCTCCTGATGCCTGTTTTGTCCTTGAAAAAAAAAGTGTCTTTTTAAGGACTTCATCGAGCACTACTTTTCAGATAAGAACAAACCCTGTTCATGCTAATATTGTCTGAAAATTTCATAATTTTAATAATTAATACTGTAGCCACTCTCACCATTCTTGTGTTTCTCACAAAGCAGATCAGGAAATTGTGGAATCACAGAATATTTTGGTTTGGAAGGGACCTTCCACTATCCCAGGTGGCTCCAAGCCCTGTCCAACCTGGCCTTGGACACTTACAGGGATGGGGCAGCCACAGCTTCTCTGGGTGCCAGGGCCTCAGCACCCTCACAGGGAAGAATTTCTTCCGAATATTTAGTCTTGCTCTGTGTCAGTTTAGAGCCACTACCCCTTGTCCTGTCACTCCAGGCCCTTGTCAGAAGTCCCTTATAAAAAGAAATGGCAGGCAGGGACTAAGTGCCATTTATTTTTTTTAAAGCCAGTGCAATTTCCCACTGATGTGAATTACATTATGACCCTTATATGTTTTCATTCTGAACAAGCAGCACTAAAAGAGTTTGTTTCTAGCAGATTCTTATCTTACTTTTTCCATGTGCATTGTTGTCTCCCATTTTCTGAAGGAAACCTGGAAAAATTTAAACTTAAATTAGTCTAAAACAATTTTAAGAGGGAATAAATAATATTCCTAAGATGCCTTCTCTCCTGTAGAAGAGTTGGAGAGTGCCAAGATTCCAGACCAATTCTTAGAAATAACTGATCAGCATCACAACCTGCCTTGAGAATGATTTCTCCTGCAGCAATTGAAGCTGGGAATACCGTGTGGCAGCAGCAGGAATGGGAATCTGCTATAGCATGAGATAGAATGGCTGTTGGGAATTTTTTCTTCAGAAGTTGGGGCGTGTGTGGATCTGAGCTGCTGGATTTGAGTGACAGCTGAGCCTTTTGCCCCACTGTTTAAGTGACACCAGTGGCACTTACCAAGTTTCAGTGTTTACCAATCTCAGGGAGCACTTGTACTTTGAAATCCGTGTAGGTAAAGCTTTGCAAGACTTCTTGAACCTCTTTGTTGGTGTGTGCATTCAAGCACTTCGAATTCTTCCTGCTACAAAGTGGGAGTGTCTAAACTGCTAAACACTAAGAGTTCAACATTTTAGCAATTGATTCTGAGGCAGGAACAAACTTTAAATGGTAACATTTGTCACAGAACAGAAAGTTCTGAGCTGTCACTGCTTTAGAAGAGCCAACACCCTCATGCTATGGAACCACTGTCCCTGTGGATGAGGCTTCTGGGGTGCACTGGGGTTTCCATGAGATGATTTCTACCAGGAGATGCCATGGTTTGGGTCTGTCTGGTGAGAGCATCGTGCCCTGGGAGTGGGAAGGGTGTGATGGGGCCCAGGTGGGCACAGGGTGGATGATGGGGTGCAGCTGGGGCTCCTGCAGCTGCAACGGATGATGAGGAATCCCACAGCTGCAGGGAATAATGAAGAGCTGACCAGGCAGCACCTGGGGCTCCTCTGGGCTTGCTGGCACTGAGCTGAGCTGCTCAGAGGTTTCTGTGTCTTGCTGGAGAGTGCTCTAAAAGTTAAATACTTATTTCTGCCTCTGTTATGGAAGGATTTCCTTTTTCCCTGGATGCTGGTGTCGTTCTTGTTCTCCTGGCTGGGTGAGTACAAGGCTGGGGTGCTGTGTAGGTGTGGGTGTGACCTGAGCTGTGTCTTTTTTTTATGAGAAAAAAGCCCTCAAAGGCCTACAAGTGCTAATTCTTCTGGAAACCCAGCTTTGATTCTGGTTGCACAGAATAAATTTTTGTGTATCTGGGTGTGAGAGAGAAGCTCAATGATCAGTGTTTAAATGCCCTCCTCCACGAGTGGTATGAAATTGCTCTTTCAGCACAGAGTAACTGAGTAATTCCAGGATTTGCTGTCTGAAGGTCTCTCAGCTCTAGGAGTAATACTAATAGGAACTCTTCCCTTCAGAGGTTTTTAAAGGGGGAAATTCCTGAGTTTAGAGCTGAGAATCTCTTATTGGTACAGGCCTGAGAGCTGCTGTTGTTGGTCTTGAGCCAAGGCATTTTTTGGGGGGGAAATACCTTTTCTGTGTAATATAAACTACCATTTTTCTCTAGGGAAAGCAGGAATAATTTCCTTTCTGTGCTGAGCTGAACTGGAGTGTTTGAGCACTAAATAAAATCAGAAAGCATTTAAAAATCTAATTTCTGTAAAAATATAATGGTCAGCTTTGTAGTAGTACTTCATCTCATGCAGGTGGATGGTGATGGAAGTGGAAAGGACTGGTGCAGAAGAAAGGTGGATTTACTTAAGATAGTTTTAGATTTTTATGTGTTTTTGCATGACCACATAAGCTATTCTGTCACTTAAAGACTGCATGTGGAGCTGGGATCCTGCTGCTGCAGAAACAAAGGGTGCCCTACACAGAAAAACCCTGTGCTGGGATTTCTGGGGGCAACATCAATGTGAATATGGGAGGTGAAGGAGAAGGAACCCTTTCCAGCTGGAATGGCACAAGACTTGTGCTTGTTAGCTGTGTCCAGCTCAGGAGGAGACAGCTGTGCCTGTTTTCAGCCTGAGACTGAGCTCTCGAGGTGATCTGAGCTCAGGTGTTCCCCAGGCCAGCAGAGGAAGAGCCGGGCTGGAGGAAGGCTCTTGCAGAGGGCAGTGTCTGGTGTGGGTGGCATCCATGTGAGGGCAGGTTGGTGTGTGGGAGTCAGGGGTCTGGAGAAGTTTGGAGAGGATTCCTGGAAACACGAGCTTGCTGTGAGGGGCTGTCACGGGTGCGCTGCTCCCTGAGAACAGAGCGGTGACAACTCTCACTCTGACTGGAGCAGTGCTGATCTTAAGGACTTTTCAGCTTTGTTGCTGTTATTCTGTTATTTCCTCCCTGTGGCTCTGTGACAGCACTTTTGTCATCCAGCTCTTCAGTGTGGGAACCCTTTTCCTGTCAGGGCAGTGGGAGGGATGTGCTCAGCGCTGCCTCAGCGGGGTTTGCTCTTTGAGCTCCCTCAAAAGCACCATGTGAAATGTGCTAAGAAGTTATAGAAAGCTTATAAAGGTGGAGGGGAGCTTTCCCCTCCTTCATGAGCACTTGAGCTTGACTGGCTCCTCCTCCTGTGCAAGTCATGGTTTTTACTCCAGACTTCTCCCACTCTTTTCTGGGTCTGCCCTTTCCCTTGCACTTCAGGGTACTGACTCTCCCCAGTTTCTGTGCTGCTCTTTTCTTGCTTTGATCCCTTTTTAGCATGAGAATCCTGCCAGTGAGGAGGAGTTAACAGCAGCGTTGTGCAGCTGCCAGGAGGTTTGTGTTCTTGTGTCCTGGTTAAAGTGGAGACATTGGCTTGTAACTATTCGACTCTGTGATTATGCCTTAGACCAGAGGCTACAGACATCTTCCTACGATATATTTTGGCAGGGCTGAGTTGATTAATGAAGCTTGAATCATGAGAAGGCAAACTCTGGGAAACTCCTATGCTTCACTTAAAATATCTCATGTAAATGAATATTTCTGAAACATGTTTTCTGCTTTAAACTTAGACCCAGGGGAGAAAAAGTGCTGATATGTACAAGTAGTCTGATTTCCTTGCCAAGCTCAGCAAGAGTCTGTGCCAGTAAAGGGCAGCAAGGAGCTTTGAGCAGAGAAAATAGAAGTTTAATGTTTCTAGCTGTTGACTGAAAGAATTGGGCCATTATGGAGATGACAGAAGGCTGGAATAGCAGCATCTCAAAAGCCCTTCAGCGTTGTCTGATGCTGTCCCTTTAAAAAGTGCTGTACTGATGTAATGACTGCTTGAGGTAATGACTTTTTAATGTATTTAAGGGAAACAAGACCACCCTGATTAGCTGGAGTTTTATTTTCAAAAGAGTTATGATTACTGAAGTGCTGTCATGCCATGAATCACTCGGTTCTGTGGCTGAGGTACTGCAGGCTTGCTGCAAAGCCATCAATTTTCATGGTTGGGCCCCAAAGTTTCTTTCCCATTTTGTGCCAGTTTGGCAGCTGAACCAAGTCTAAATATATTGATGCATTTTTTCCTACTGGAATCAGTGTCTTGATAGCTTGACTGTAAAGACAGTGAGATTTTGTATTGGATAGTGGCAGTAGGGCTGGGAAAGGGGATGCTGAGCAGCACTGTGGAGCATAAAATATTTGTGGGGGAACTTATGCAGCATCTCTATCTCAAGGAAAAGTGCAGTAGAACAGATTCTCTGCTAATCCCCTCAAGAAAACCTGTGTAACTTTGGACAAAAAGATTTTGCCATGGGACACGGATGTTCCAGGGTGGAACCATGCCGTGAAAAAGCTGCTGGTGAACTTCATTGGCAGTGGAAATCCTTCATGGCTGAGCTGTAGGTGTTCAAGGCTATTAGAGAGAAGTTCTCCTTTCTGCTTTGTCCTGTTTTATGTATGTACACACAGGCTGAAGACACAGAAGGGGGGGTCAGCTGAGTGTGTGTCAATGTGTATAAAGTTAAAAGCAGCCATGGAAGAGTCAGTAATGCTGCCAGCATGGATATGGGACAACAGCCCACTGCACGCTGGGCTGAGTGTTTTTTGTGTCTGGTACCTGCAGAAGGCCACGATATAAGTTCTGATCTTTTCAGTGTGGATGAGTAATTTAAAAAGGTGTTTCAAGCTGAACAAACCCAGTTTAAGTCCCCTGGAATGCTAATTTTCAGTTTGTTCCACCTGGAGGGTTGGCACAAGCAACTATACCTGCACTGTGTGGCAGCCTGGCAGAGGGGGTAAAATCCCTTGTTAGGAGTTAAAAGATTATTCACTGCAGAAACTTGTCAGTGAAAGGCTATCAAGCTAAAATTGCTGGCTGGACTTTAATTGCCAGGATGGGCACTGCTTTGTTATTTTTAGATGCTTGCTGCTATCGTGATCAATATGAGTTGTACTTTTCATGAGTCTTCATATTCTGCTGTTCCGAGCACAGCGCTGGTTGTGTATTTCATTGTCAGTCTCCTGTAACTCATTTTTCTGTTCTCCAGCATTAATCTTTGCTTGTCAATGTTTTCTAAATCTAATCCAGCACAGCCTCAGGAAAATAAAGCAATTGTTTAAATTGATGGCTTTGAACAAAATAAATCATAAATCAGTATATGATCTTTGAAACCTCTCTTCATCTAGAAAGTGTTTTGTTTTTTTTGGTTTGGTTTTTTTTTTTTTGCTCCTGGAATGTGATTGTGGAGCATGGATTAGAGATGTGCAGGAAGGCCGTGCCACCTGCAGGTGCTGGGGAGAGGGTGCAATTCTCAGCAGTGTCCAGGGCTGGCTGAGCTGCCCCTGCACGGCTCTGCAGGTGCTCAAAATAAACACACTCTGTTCTCCTTCCTGCTCCAGCTAGCAGAAAACATGGAATATAATCGAAACTGTTGTTCCAGAATCCCCATACTGACTGAATGTGAGTGAAAAGGGCTTGGATGGGGCAGGATTGGTAGGGGATAGTTTTCCTTCCTGTCGCATTCCCAAGGAGAAGCTCGTACAGCTGAGGGTCCCCATGGGCCAGAACCCCGATGCTTCGGTGTGTTGGCTGCTTTATTAGCTGGTGCTCCTCTCCAGTGAGATCCTGATGTCTGAAAGTCTGACAGGCTGGAGCTGTGCTGCTCTTGAGGCTGAACTGGTGCTCATTCAGATTTCTGACTGCTCGTTGAAGTTTCTGACTGCTCAGTGTCAAATTTTGGCTGTTTAGGACCTGGCTCAGTGTGACCCCCATGCGTCCCGGCACTGTGGCACTGCTGGGAGCCAAGCTCCTGGTCAGTCTGCAGCTGCCCCCAAATAACCCCTGAAAATAGAGAGAGAGAGCACGGCTCGGGAGTGATTTAAGGGGAACAAACCCAAGGGATGGGAGACAGCACGTGTTGCTAATTCCCTGCCATTCCGATTTTGGCAGTGGTTTTTCAGCCGTGAGCTGAGCGGTCCCACCCAGCAGCAATCCAGGAGCGCGGCTCTGCCTTGTGGGCATGTGAAGCACTGGGATTGACGCTGTGTCGCTGCTGCTCCGGGCTTTCCATTTAGGGTCGTGCTGGAGCTTGGGGAGAGCTGCTGGAGCTGGGTAGTTCATCGCAAATCGTAATTGCATAAAGATGATCTGCAGTAGCTCCCCAGACTCAATTTCTACTTGTAACTGGCAGATGGAAGAAGACTCAGAACAATTATCTGATATTAATTACATCAAAGACTTTTTAGGATTTTCCTCATCTCTGAAGTCTCGTTTCTTGACGTGACCAGAGAGCTTTGTGCAGGGAGCAGGGGGAGGGAGATGCTAACTCTTTCAGCAGGTCTATCAGAAGCTGATTTGTGCACCTTGTGCATGGTAGAACATCCCTCAGCAGCTTCAGCTCTGGAATTTTCACCATCTTCAAATATCCCACAGGTGCATTTGGTCAGCAGCACCTGGTCTGGACTTTTCTGGAGCTCTTTGGTGCTGGAATTTGTGGAGGAGAAAGCACAGGGCTCAGAGCTGAGCATGTAGTGCCCCGCTGGGCGTCTGGTGCAGTCCTGCCTACTGAGGCCTGGCAGGAAATTTAAATATTTATTTAAATATTTATGCATAGTGGGCTGAAAACTGTGAGCAGATACGGAAAACTCAACCCCTGAAACAGAGTAGGGCCATTCCTACCTCAACGGAAGAGAAGCTTCCCACAGCCACAACTTTTATTGAATGATTTATGCTGTGAGGTGAAGAAGGGAGATGCAGATTAGAGGACACCTCTAGTACACCAAAGGTTTTGAGTTTTAATTTGGAAGAAGAAGTATCTGTAAAGTTGTGGCTACTCTTGCAGGTGAGACTGGACAATAATTCCAGCCTTATTTTGTCATGGTGTTTTCCTGAGGTATAGGAATGTTTAGGGGGAGGAATTCTAACAGAGCTGTGCCCTGATGAGACACCTCCTCCCAGCCACGCTCTCTGCAGTTGTTGAGTCCTGTGCACTGGCAGGGAGAGCTCCATTAATTCCAGAAAAACCTGGGATCAGGTAGCTCTGTGCTGGAGGTGTGTTATACACAGATTATCTTCTGGGCTTGTGCGGACTGCTTTTGGACACCGGTGGTTGGTTGGTTTGTTTGCTTTCCTTTTCCTCTCTGTGGTGTGGTCTTGTGGCAGCTATTATGGGATGGCAAGGGAAAATGAAAATAGTCCCTGCTCTGAGGAGTCACCTGCAATCTGTGAGGCAGAGGACTGCTTTCTTGTCTTGTTCCAGAGGGTGTAAAACCACTAGAGAGTACCAGTTTTTTGTAAACCTGGAGTAAGCCTGCAATGAAAATGGACTTTGCTAGAATTCCCACCGTGGATGGAAGTTACAAGATTGAGTTCTCCCCACCTCTATTTGTCCTTCAGGTTTTTTATTGGAATTTATAAGAATCCAGGGAGGGAAGCTGGGAAGAGTCAAACATTGATGCATCCCTCCCTTGCTCCTGTTTGATCGAGCATCCCAGTGTCTGTGGGACTGTGGAGAGCAACTGTCTGCTGAGGGTAGCATGAAAAATGGCCCTCACCCCCTTTTAAAGCAGGGTAATAATATACAATATTTATTGTGTATGTTGAATGTTCAAAAATTATGTTTTGGCTGATATTTATACCCAGCCAGGCCCCTGGAGGGCACCAACAGCCAACGTTAGGATTTTTCACTGCCTTTTAGCTCTTACACACTGACATACAGCACCGTGAAGACGGCAAATATATCCCCACGTATAGATTAAGGTGAACTTGCTTTGCCTTGCATAATTTGAAAATTCAAAAGACCAATTTCTTAGTGTAATTGAAAACCGCTACATTTCAGGCTTATTCATTGAATCAGTATTTCCAGTCAGAATTCAAATTAATCTTCCTACCTTTAAACAAGATAACGAGGGTGTAGTTATATTTACTCAGCCTTTTAACAATCAGGTTCAGTGTAGCTGCATATGATTAACTACACACACACAATTGCAGGGGGTGAGTGCAGGCACGGCTCGAGTCAGGAGGGGAATTCATCTCTTAAGGCTGAAAATCTGAAGCGACAGTTCAGCACTCAGCCTAATGCCTGAGTCCCTCTGGAAGGGAAAAGCAAAGAGGAAGGAAGGAAGGTGAAATGACCAGCCCAACAGAAGAGCCACGTCAGCTTGTCTATGATTCCCCATGGATTATTTTTTTTTCTTTAGCCTGGAGGCCTCTTGCTTTAAAGTTGCATTAATGCAGCTTTGCTGAATTACTTCCAACACCTGTCAGAGAGATGTGACATCCAAGAGTGCTTGTGGAGCCCATCTGGGTGCTCTGGGGGTTGGCCAGCTGGAAACACAAGTCTGAGGTTTGTGCAGGGAAGTTTTTATCTGGAGCACTCCCTGCTCTGCACCACAGGTGTCTGATGTGGGGGGTAAATTGGGGGATAAAAATCCCTAATTCTGTGAAACAACAACAGATGGGTTTTAAGAGCTCAACTCTCTAAAGAAAAGCCTAAGGGGGATAATTTGACCGGTTTCATCCTGAGTCTGGGCACCTGACTCATTTGGTCTTTGAAAGGGCTTGGATCCCGGACTTGGTACTTCCAGTAGCATCATTACTCTGCCGTGTGGTGATGTCAGCTGGGACTTGGTATCTTCACTGCAGGCCATGAGTCCATCCAGGGAAGTCTGAGTTTTGGATGTGAGAAGATGGGGATCGAATTTATTTGGGCACCCCCACAAGCAGTCCCTGTGCTACTTTTAATTTGTAGAGACAAAGTAGAGAGTCCCCTGTCCAGAATCTTTCCTCTGGATTGGTCTACTGTGCCCGGCGTAAACTGGAAAGAGAAGTTTTACCCTAATCCATTATATTTGAAGGGCTGGATGTCGAGCTTGCTGTGTGAAATCCTCACTTGAGCTACCAGAGAGTTTTTATTCTGGATGGCACCTTGCATATGTTTTTCAGTCACTGACTGGAATAATTCCAGGGAAGCTGCTCTGTTCTGTTGCCTAATTAATAATACATCTCTTTAAAGAATAAATCATAAAAAAAAATCAATGCATATTTAACTGATAAGCTAGAGTAACTTCAAAAGCACCAGTTTGGGCCATGAGCTGCATAAAGCAGTGCTGTGCCACTCTGAAAACCCTGACTAGAACGAAACTTGGGATGTGTGAGTTTGCATTATGCTTCTAAAGTACTTGGGTAGTGTAATGTGTTGAATTTCGTGACTTTTTTCTTCCTTTCTTGGAGATAAAGAATGAAAAATACAGTTTAGTGAGCTAAGTGAACTAGTGGAGGTAAAATTGTCCCTTTTCCAAAAGGGATTCGTTGCTAAGATGAAATCTGCAGCCCAAGGTGTAGTTGTAAAGCCACTGCCCAGCATCACCTTATCCTCAACCAGCTGTTAGTCAACATGCTGCTCTGGAAAGCAGCTTATGTGACCATTCCCTTCTGGTGGGGAATGCAGGCTAAAATATGGTGTAAAACTGGGATTTGGGACAGGATTTGTACCTATGCTGTCACTGTCCCTGTACAACACTGACCAATGCTTCTCATGGTGCAGTTTCTCATAACGAGGTAAGACTTGAGCTTTTTGCATGAACTTTTGCCTCTGCCACTTCTGCTGATTCTTGGAACAGCTACTGACACTGGGTTTTTATAATAACTTTACTGGGGGAGAAGAAAAAGTTGGTTTTGCAAAGATTTCAAGTAATCATGAAGAAACAGATTGGTTTTTGATTCTTTCATGGCAGTTACTCCTCACCAACAGAGATTGTTGGCCTGGGGAGAGGAAATGAGGAGGGTGTGAGGTCCCAATGGGGACTTCCCCAACAGACCAAGTTTGCTTCTATAAAGATGATTCGGTTTGTTTTCCTCTGGGAATATGTTTTCATATTCAGAGATTTCCTTGGTTTCTAGAAGAGTCTTTGGCAGAGGTGATGAGCAAACAAGCAGAACCTTTCCATCTCTGCTGTGCTGCAGGGCCTTCCTGCTGTTCCTCCTCTGTGTGCATCCCCCAACCTCCTTTTCCAGAGGTTTGCTCCAAAACTCCCAGGGCACAGGGGATCTCCCACTCCCTCTTTCACATGATTCAAGGAGTAGCAACCAAGACCAAAAAAAGTGCAATAATTCTCTTTTGTGGTGCTTCAGGAGCTGCCTGCAAACGGGTGAGCAACACCAGGTACCGCTCGTGGCAGAGTAGCGTTAGGGATTCAAGGCTGGAGCTACCACAGGATCAAACTGCACATCCTGCAACACAAACCAGGATGGCTTTGATGAAAGCTGAGGCTTTAATTTAATTTGCATGGGCTCCAGATTAATGGCCTGTGTGATCAAAACGGATGGTGCTGTAAATAGGTTCAGAGAGCAACGGAGCGATGCCGAGGGAACAGAGGGTGGCCCATGGGCTTGGAGGCAGGGCCTCGTCCTGACCTGAGCAGGGAGTGATGCCGGCAGCTTTTCATCTCCTGCTCGTCAATCAGGAGCTCTGAAAGCCTGCAGACAGCTCAGCTCTGTTGTATTTCTGCTTGAGGGCAGAGGTGGTGCAGAGGTGTCTCGCAGGATGCAGGAATCTCCTGTCGTGCCGTACGTGCCTCTGGAGCCCGGGCACCACTTCCATTTCCTGTGCTGTAGGTAAATTTTAGCCCCAATTAACAAACAAAACTCAATTATCTCGATGGTGTACAAAATGGAATATATCAATGGTCACAGAGGCCATTGATTTAGGAAACTTAAAATCCCATTCCTTTCCAGTGTCTGAGAGATTTACTGCGGGAGCTCAGGTTGGAGATGCTCAGGACTCAGGTGGTCAGTTCTATGCACAGGACAAGAATCATTAGAGAATGGATTCTTTAAAGTTATCACCAGCATTTTGTAAAAGATTTTTCTTTGACAAATGACTCCTACAAGTGGAGATCATCTTTATTTAAAAGATATTATGTTGTCTTACAGCTCTGAAATTGATCTCAGAAAGGCCAAAGATTCCATTTTTTCAGTCATCTGGTTGCTGAGAACCATCTGGCTGCATTAAAGGTGAGAATTAACTTACTTAGCTAGTAAGTTAATTGATCCTAATGGGTCCCTTCCAACTTGACATATTCTATATTAAGCAAGAATGATTTGGGAGCCTTGCCAGTGAATGACTTGGAGGAGATCTTGCATTTTAATTCTCAAAAATGGTGTTTAAACTCTTTATTTGTTTCCCCAATACCTCCCAGGCTGGATATCAAGCTATGTTAGTTAAACCTTTATCACTTCTGCAAAAATTAAGTCTTTCAGAGGGACAACTTTAAAGATTTAAAGGTCTCTGCCTTTCAAGGGTGCTTTTAACAGATGTATCTTTGCTGAAATGTTCCTTAGCACAATTGCAGTGCAGTTAATTTACCACTTTTTGGAACTGACTTCTGAACTGGATAATGGAAATTACCCCAACTTTGTGTGTTCCCAGCTGCTTAAAGATGGTGATTGCAACAGCAGGGAAACAAACAGCTCTGTGCTCCCTGAAAAGGAGATTTATCTTGTACTACTCGTGTGCTCCTGAGGAAATTGTTTTCAGTTATCCAATCCAGCTCCTGATTTTGTGAACAACTGTTAAAAGAGAAACTCAGTGGAATAACCTGGAAGGATGCTGGAGAGGTCATGTAACTCATCCATCAGCCCCAGGGCAGGATCAGCTGTATATTAATCCTGACAGATATTTATTCGATGTGTTCTGAAAGATCTCCAATGGTAGAGAGATGCTCAGCTAATCTATTCTGTCTCCTCATCCCTGCTGGTAGAAAGGTTTTCTTGACGTGTACCCTGCATGTTTCTTCTTGTAATTAGTCAGGAAAACGGAGTGACTTGTCTGATCTGTCCTAGGTATGGAAAAAGATGATATTCTGCTCTGTGTGAGTGAAGACTTTGAGGTCCCCCCTGACTTGTCTGCTCTTCAGGGCACACAGCCCATAATGTTTTTAATCTTCCATCATGTCATGTTTGCAAATCTCTGATTAGTCTCGTTGCATTCCTGGTGCCCTCTGCATTCAGGCTGTATCTCTCCTGATCTAGAGGATCTTTCTCAAGTGTTTAAAATGGCCTCCATCACCCACTTTTGATTCAGTAGCAGTGTTTGGAATATGTTTGCTATCAAGATTAAAGTAAACCAGTGCTATTATTGAAATATTATTTCCTCTAACTGGATCAGTCTTCCATAGTAACAGTAGTCCTGGTAAAACTAAACATAATCCTAGATATCAGTTTGGAAAGAAATACGCATTTTAAGGAGAAATTGGAGTTCTAAAGCAGGCTTTAGCAGTAGCAAATCTCAGTGTTTTTCCTGGTGATTTGGACCCAAACATCTTCTGTCTTTGACCTTTCCAAACAGATGTTTCCCTCCCCTCCTTACCTGTTTGCTCAGCTCTGAATACCCAGGGTTTCACTCACTTTTGTGTGTGTTTCCATTCCTTAGATCACGTTCTAGATCTCTCTTGTTGTGGGAGTTACTCCTTCTCATTTGCACACATTCCATGATGTGACAACTTATTTAATAGCAGATGACACTTGTTGCTGATTCTGTCACATGAAACTTCTTCAGAGCCTTTTTTCCTCCCGCAATTAAATCCTGCATCTTAGTTGCTGCCTTTTGTTTCCTTTGAACTCGTCAGGGGAGGAATATAATCAGATATTTGAAATTACAATCTTGGCTAAGAGGCAACATGAAGGCGAGGAGTGCTTCACATCTTTGTTTAGCATTCCGAAGCTGGGAAGCAGACAGACCAAATAATCTGCACTCATTTCTGAGCAGCAACTTAGGATTCTGGGGACTTGGATACTGCCCTAAGCAGCTTTGGGAAATAAGACTCAGTTATCAAGGTGGGGGAATAAAGCTGCAAGAGCAGAAGCTGGAGAGATTTAATAGCCACTCCCAGATGAGTGGTGCATCTATTCCTCACCCTGCTGCAAAGTTAGGGCTGTACATTGGTAGAGATGGCAATGTAGGTAAAAATTTGGGATCAAAGGAGTCAATTTGATCTCTTTAAACCAGTCCAGAAGGAGACAGAACCTCTGGCTCCCTGCAGTGAGCCTCACCACATTCCCATGTGGGCACAGCAATGAACTGCAGACCCTCAGTACAAAAGTGGAAAAAATTGTGATGTGCCAAAGGGAAATCAAGAAATGGGAAACTCTTGCTGGTGCCTTGAACTACTGAATTAGCAGCAAATTTGCTAGCTAAAAAAAGTCCAGCTGGTGTTCAGAAATGAGTTGCTTTCCCAACTTCAAAGCCTCCACCAGGCTGTCCAGGGAGGATAATTCCTTCTCTGAACAGTTCATTTAACTCCTGAGTGTGTGAGCTAAGTGAGCTCCTGATAGAGGTTTCTTTTTTTTTTTCATGTCTTGCAAAGAAGTGTTGAACGGTTTGGGCTTAAGGTGAGAGAACACCTCTTTTGAAAGGTTTTTATGGAAATTGCTTCTGTAACAGAGTCAGGGAGTAACCTTTCTGCACCACAATTGCAGGAGAAAAGGAACAATCTGAGTTATAGCTGAGGGAAACTTGCTTTATTTTTGAATCCGTGGTGATTTCCTTAGAAACTTTGTTCTTTAGGATGTGTGCCAGGAGCTTTTAGGAGAGGTTTTAGCTCTGAGCATTGCTTGGCTCTTCCTCACCAGAGCCCTTCTGTCGTGGACCTGTTGTGAGGGGGGAGTGGGGTTTGAGTGGATTATGAAGTGTTGGTCAGTTTGGATGCTCCAGAGCAGGGCAAGGAGAGGACAGTTTGCAGAGGGACTTTGGGCTCAGTCTGGTGTTTATTCCCCTTTTTGAAGGTGCTTCAGTTGGTAAAATTTTGGCTAATTTTTGTAGCAGTGAAACTTCCAAATTTGCGTTCTCCTTATGCGAGCTGGCTTTGTGAAGCATTGGCTTTCCCTGACATTCTGCACACTGTGCTGAATTCAGCAGGGCTTTTTTTTGTGCTGAATTGGAGCTACAATAATTTCTGAGCTCTGTGCCTTGTTTCAATTATTTACCTCTGCAAAAAAGATTTTTATAAATCCTTCCTTCCCTTTCATATTATTAACTTTCTTGTCAAACTTTTATTTAAACCACGGAGACAAAGATGGATCTTTTCTTTATAGCTCTGCAAAGTTAGATTTACTTCTCTGACCTGTTTCAGTGTGATTGAAAGCTAATCTGTCTCCTTTTTATTGGCTTTTGGTAAGGCATGTATTTCTTTGTTTCCTTTTTTTTTTGTTCTGGATTGTCTTGTGAAAATATGTAACTTCACTGGGCTGTAAAATGTTATTCTCCTAGGGGGAAGGAAAAAAAATGACAACCCTTAATCCAGTCCAAGAGAAGCTTTATGTCTTTAATTAGCTTGTTGGATTGCATTCATGTATGATTCATGTCAAATGAACTCTGAGCAATAATAAAGGTCCTGTGGCCACCTCTGACCTCGCAGAGAGGAGCACTAAAGCCAGAAAGCTTTTTTGGCTCAACATCAATGACAGCTACTTGAGTTTGTCTTTTTTTGGGAGGTAATTTTGCCATAAAAGCCTGTGGAGTGCTCTCACTGCAGTTAACTTGCTTGGCCAAGGGCATGATATGCCTTGTGGACTGCTAACCCCAAAGACTGATATTTTAAATTCTCTTGCTCTCCACTTTGTAATTAGTCCACTTTATAATCAGTCCTTTCGGTGCTCTAATCCTACAGTATGTGTTTCTAACCCGTCTGCAGGAGTTATTTGCCTTTTTTTTTTTTTTTAATGCTCTTGAGGATATAAAATTACTTCTGTGTTATGCTAGAGTTTTAAAGCTAAAATTACACTTTATGGAGGCTGTTCATGTTCTGCCTTGCTCAGGTGGGTTAGATTGTGATCATGCAGAGCATTGTATCAGGCAGAGAGAATTCTGCCCCATATATTTGTGTTTCTTTTTTGTTTTTAAAGAGCTGAATGAGCACGAGGATAATATCCAGGGATATTGATCCTGGGACTTATTTTGGTAGAAGGTGCTGACTCACAGCAGCAACCCAAAATTGATCAGTTTTCCTCCTGTTCAGTGTGAAGCATCTCTGTGGTGTCTCCAACACACTCCTGACCCTCTACAGCAGGGCCAGCACTTCAAAGCCATCTTGCCAGACTTAATATCTTGCTATTTGCAAGGTGTCTGCAGAATTGGGAACACCAATAAAATCTGCACAATTGCTACCTGCAGTAGCTTAAATTTATCAAAGCATTTTACCTCGCTTTCTACTCAGTGGCTTTCACTGCCAGCGTGTAAATAAGTACTACATATGTGTAAATAAGTACTACATATGTGTAAATAAGTGCTGTGGCTGCTTCTCCCTTGTTTTTGGGGATGAAATAGCATTTCACTGGCATTCAAGAGCAGGTTCAGCTGCCTGAGAGCAGTGTATATATCATATATATATATATATATATATATACACATTGGGATAGTACACAGATAAATAGATATATCAGCGTAGCTACTGCTCACTGCTGCTCTGTTGCTGAATGTGGGAAAGCACATTAAACCCAACAAAAAAGTAAACAAAGTAGAATAAATGCTGCTAAAATTAGAAGTTCAGCCTGCCAGTTACTGATAGAAAAATCTTCAAAGGACCTGTGTCTCCCACTGCTGTGAACATGATTGACAAGTTCTGTGGTTCATGTTTTTGGGCTGAAAGCATGTGGATACAGGTTTCCATTGGTGTTCCTGTTCATTCTTCAGGCATATTTTGTTTTGGTGTCCCTGAGATATTTAACAATGCATCCTGACATTCATTAAATATGCACCCTTCATATATGGACTTTAAAAAACAGTTGTAAATTGCAAGTTAATATTGTTTATTTAGCACTTCCACCTTATTTATGAATGAATTATTTATGTTGGTACATTCATTATGGTGCTGTTTACCTGTAAATCTGTATTTCAGTCACCAGCCCAAACATCCTACCAACAAAAAGCCTCGAAAACCAACCAAAAACCCCCAAAGCCCCTGTTTAAACCAGATAAATTGATAGAAGGCATATAAAGTACTACAGGAACCTCCTCCCTTAAATCAAATGGCTGGATAATATAACCTGGAAGAGCTGAAAAATATTTCTGAGCACAGATGCACATTCCTGAGTGAAAACTTGGGTTCAGGAAGTTTTGACGAAGTTCAGCATCCAAGGTTAATTCATGAATGTTGAGGCAATTGTGGGGGAAGTGGGAGCTTCAGCTTTGTAAAACAGAAGGCTCAGGAAATAAAGAAGAGAGGGGAACTACTTAGAATTGAATGACAGAAGAACATAAATATTAAAAACTGGAAAAGAATGTGTATAGGTTAAAATCCTGCAAAGAAAATTCAATATTTTACTGGCTAAACATCCCAACAGAGAATTATTTTCTGTAGTCCTTGTCTGGAAGAATTGAACCTCTATATATTAATCCAAGGGTTAATTTGTGCTCTGGCTTTCCTTCGATTGCCACCAAAAGGAAAATACCTATGGGACAAAATTCCCTGATTAGAAATCTGGAGAAGAAGCACCAGTGCAATACTGGGTGTGCTGAGAAATTTCAGCATCTGAGCATCACCTTCCCTGGCAGAAGAGTTTTGAGGAGGGATTTGAGTTTGGGGGTTGTGTGGGGGAAGCTCTGCCCAAGCATTAATGGGAATGTGAAAGGAAACCCAGATAAAGGACAAGACCAACGTGATTTGGGGTGGCCTTGGCTTCCAGATTTGATGGCTTTGTTTGGCAGCAAAACTAAATAGGAATACAGATGGCTGACTAGGGAGGGTGAGGAAAGGAAATGAATGCAGCCAGATAGAGCAAGTCTTTGATCATAGATTGCAAAGATTATTTCAGTGCATATCAATGCAAAGAGTAATGATGTCTTTGAAGAATTCATAACAAAAAAGTCCATGTTCATTGCAAAGTATAAAGGATGAGAAGGGTAAAGGATTAAGAAAAGCAAAGAATTTGTGCATCATTAATGAATGATGAGGAATAGAAAGACAAATGAAAAATTTCACTGCACAGAATGAGAACTTTGATTCTTTTACTGAGTTGCTTGCTTAACACAAGGATTTAAAGAAGGAAAAGAGGATGAAGGCACAAAGCTCCTGTCTGTGTATCTCAACGTGTGAGGAAATGGTGGCAACCGTTTCCAACAGGAAAAGGAGCCAAGAACCAATTAAAATGTGATGTTATAAAGGGAAGTGTGACTCTGAGCTGAAATTGGGAAAGCAGGTGAAGCACATGGTGGCGTTGGCCCCTGTTAGAGGGCAGATTTCCCAGGGGAAAGGCAGTTTTGGGATCTGCTGGCACAGCTGCCAGCTGGGGTGTTACCAGGTTGTGTTTTTGCTGGGAAGAGGATTGCTGGCAGAGTGTGTGGGAGAGGAGGAGCTCCTGCTCCTTGTTTCCAGAACAATCTGATGTGCAGCAGTGTGAGTGTGGCGCTGGGAGCTGGGCTGGGGCTGCTGCCAGGCCCTGGGCTCACCTGGTGCTGCTCCAAGGCCAGCCTTTCCCTGTTCCCATGGTACTGCATTCCCTGCCAGGAAGTTTCTAGGCATCGTTATCTATCCTTATTTTTCTGCTTCCTGTAGGACTGTCAAATGTAACCACAAAAAATAAAATACAGAAGGTCTGCCGCTTGCTTTTATTAATTCAGGATATTCCCAACATGTAGTTTCAGCTGTCCTGGATGTTTCTGCCTTGTCCAGCTGATTATTTAGCTGTGCTAGTGGATCCTCTGCCATGTACAATGTGCTGCCATAGAAATAGAGTTATTTTTCAGTTGTCTCAGCAGGTATTTTCCCCTCTCTGGGGCAACTTTGTGAGCCAAGATTTGATTCATTTGTTGCCTGTTTATTGCCCCTGCTCATCTCTTCTCTGAGGAGCTTTACTGTTCCTGTTTGAGCCTGGCAATGGGAGAAGCCTTTTTTAATCTGCAGACTGTGAATCATTGGTGGAATCAATAGAGTGTAATCCAAAACTTCTGCTGAAGGTTTTAGGGAGTCTATAAAACACAGGCAGGAAAAGGCACCAAGACCCCTCTGCTGCCTGAGATGAAGTGGGCTGGGCTGGCAGCTCCATCCGAGGTAGAGGCTGCTCCAGGCTGGTGCAGAGTGGAGGCTGAGGTGGGTTCTGGTTCATCCTCCAGCTCCCCCAGGACCAGAGGGAGCTCCAGCAGGGCCAAGGAGCACGGGAGGGGCTGTGTGAGTAACTTTGCACCAATTAATGCCTCGGTTCCTCACAGCAGATGGGGAGTGGGGAAGGCAGTGACTGAACACAGCGTGTTCTGGGCTGCTGGGCGTTTCTATCTGCTGGGAGCTGTGTGTGGTCAACAGAGCCACAATTTCCAGAGTGGGGGGTTCACAGCATAACAAAGGAGTAGCTGTAATAGCTGCTTGCTGCTGGTGGTATCTAGCACCCAGAAATGTAACTCCATGGCAATAGGAGCTTTCCATAGAGCTCTTTAGGCTTTTAGGAATATGAATGGCTTTTCTGTGGGCACTGAGATAAAGGAGCTGTGAAATGCCATCTGCCTGCTTGTCTTGTGTATCCTGAATCAGCAAAGAACTCGGTTTTGCTCAGGTTTATGTCTTTCTTTGTGGGTCTTTTTTCTTCCAATAGGTTTTTAAACTCCATTTTCCAGCTTTGCCCTTGGTTGTATCTAAAGGCAAGCATTGAAGGTTTGTGGACAAGACACAGCCTTCCATTCCACACAATGTTCTTCAGGGTGCACAGTTTGAAATTAGCTTTAAATACAATCTGTAAACAAGTGTTTTACTGTGAAACATGACCAAAAATTAGTCACGTTTCCTTTTGTACAGAACCTTTTTCTAAGTTGCACAAAACCCTCACAACCGTGCTGCACTGCATCAGCACATATGTTTGGTGAATTAAAAAGTATTTTTTCTGTGATGATCTCCCATCTGCTGCTACCTCTGATAAATTTAATGCTGGCTCTTGAACACTGGAATACAGGGATGCTTTTTTCTGGCATGTGCTGGGCAAGGAGATCTTGTATCTCACAGGCTGCCCTTCTTGTGGGTGGCTGCTGATGAAATATATAAACAATAAGAGGTTTGGTTTGGAGATTAAACAAGAAAAAGGATACGTGGTTTATTTATAGTCTGAAAAAATCAAACCCACTAAACAACCCAACCCTCTTCTGCTGGCCTGTGTAATAATGTCTCTCCTGTATGAATTTGTTTTAAAGCAATTTTTTAGCAGCCCAATAAGCAGATGATAAAGTTTATACAGAGTGAAGAGACCTGGCTTTTCCATTTGCCTTTAAATCACTGCAGAGCTTTCACCTACAAGTGCAAAACCAAGCTGATGAGGAAAATCTGCTCTCTGCTGCTTTATGGGTGTCTGGTCCAGCTCCTGGTGCCAGGCTGAGAGGAGGGAAGGATGAACTGGAAAATCCCTGGAGTGGAGGGTGAACCCAGTGTCTCCCAGTACAGGAAAAAAAAAAGATAATTTAAAAAAAAATCAGTTATTATTGTAAATATATAGATTTTAAAATTGTTTTGTTTTTCCTGATTGTCGTCCCTAAAACTTGTAAGATTTGATTCCCTTAGCTAATCCCAATTTGCAGAAGCCCCACTGCCTTCTTCATTTTGTCTTACAGAATCTGGAATAATTCCATGGGATATATGTACAAATCCAATCTCAGTCTGGCTTTGGATCATTAAGTAGCTTCTGCTTTGGGTTTTGGTTTGGCTGAAGTAATGAAATAAAAAATCTGAAGTATTTTGCTGGTGGCAGAGGAACAGCTCCAGTATTTCTCTCACTGGGATTAGAGTGTTCTGGGGAGATTGGTGCTTTCAATCTGGGCAGTGCTTCAGCCAAGAGCAGCAACTGTCCTAAAATGTCTCTGATGATCTGTGAGGCCAGAAAAAACCCACTGAAATTTTTCATTTCTAAAAGCTGAGCCTTTCATTCCCACACGAGTGCTGGTGGATGGAAAATGATGGTGCTCAGGACACAGCTGGATCAAGGAGATGATTTTGCTGTGTGTCTGTTTCCTTGTTTCCCCATTTTCATGCACTTTTGCAGTCATTTAATACCTTGTAGGCTGATTGTGAAGTGATTGCAAAATAGAACAAGCAGGTGGTTCTGATGGTCTGAGCTCGTTTTGAACTCTTCTTGCAGCAGCAAATGAACACAAAGCAGAGCTGAATCAGGGCCTCAAACAAGTTTTATTAGAAGAGTTTATTTTTAATGTGCATCAGATGAAAAATAGTATTTTTGTATTATCATATCACTGAAAATCCCTGTAAGGAACAGCTCAGTGACTTATTCAGGAGGGTTCAAGGTATTTGAAACATCCCTGTGATTGTCCTGTGGCATTTTTTCTCCTCAAAATGCCTCACAAAAATGCACCCAGAGGGTCTGTGCTGGCATTGACCTACAAGTCAGGGCAAACATGAATGAACTGTAATGATAGTGGAAAAAAAAAAAAAAAACATGAGAAAAGAAATTTTTCTCTCAAATGTTCCACTTGATGTGCCTGGAAGAGGTGAAGTAGGGCCTTGAGGATAAGTATGGCCCCTCAGCACAAACACGTGGGGTTTTTTTGCTCCCTGGAGATGGTGGTTGGAAAAATGTAGTTGGACAAGGCCTTAAAAGTTACTAAAAACTCCAGTGGTCTGTGTTTGGTTTTGTTTTGGAAGTAATTATGGTTATTTGACAGGACTAAGCAGAGAATAAAAAGGTTCCCTTTAGTCTTTCAGCTCTTATTAACTGGAAATCATTGAGTTAAGAAATGCCCATGAACAAGAGTTGTCCTGCCTATGTCAATACCTCCAGACGTGCTCCAGTCCATAACCATTTGATTGGACATGGATGCTGCAGCAGTGCAGGACTGGACACACCTGGGTGCAGGAAATTACTTTATCTTCAGCAGCTCTAAGATCAGTAAAGAGAAAATGTTAATTTGGGAGCTACAGGTAAGGAAGAAATATTGAACATGTGTGGCAAATAGTTTCCAATGGAACTGAACACCAGGAAAACTCTAATATGCCTTTCTTTCCTGAAAATTGGGATTAGCTTAGGGCAAGGATGGAGCTTAAGGGAAATCCATGTGAATGAAGTTGTAACCCTTGGCAGCCATCAATAAAATCAGGAATTTCATGTGCTTTAAAGGAGTGACTTTAAAAAATAAATCCTCTTAATAAGCTTATCTTGCCATGGGATGCAGTGGGCAGGGGAGACAAAGGCTCTAACCCAGGCAGCGTGGGAATGCACATTATTGCCTTTCAGAAGATTCAGGCTGTGTCTGCTGGGGAGCTTCTGCTGATGCATCTCCCTGGTGCAGGTCCAACGTGTGCCACCACAGCCACCTGTTTGTCACAGCCTTCAGAGCCCAGCCCAGGCTGTTTGCAAAGATGACAGAGAAGTAAAGAAATGGTGTTTTCACACGGCTGTGACTGTGTCAGGGGTGGTGACAATGCAGTGTCTGAGCTGATGCTGGGTGTCTGGGTTTTGTCCAGGAGCTGGGAGAGGATGGAGCAGCCTGGAGAGCTCAGTCCCAGTTATCCCTGGTGGGCGGTGTTTGGGTCAGTGCAGTAAGCACATCTGGGACAGGCAGTTCTGTATATCCTACCCACAGAACATTTCTCTTTCTTCAGTCCCTAAATAAACTCAAAAGCTGGTGACAATTAGCCTGTCTTACCACATGAAAATGCCCCAAATGGTTTCTGGGCGCTCAGAAGCGCTGCAGGAGATGAGCTAAAAACATGTTACAAACAGGACTTCAAATAAAACAAAAAGTCCTATTAGGAAAAAAAGGTGATTCTGGGTAACTCCGTGGATCATCCACCCTGGCTGCTTCAGGCTGGTGTGACCATGCAGACATGAGGACATTGGGAAGGGGCAATTATTTTAATTGAAAGGGCTTAGCAATAGCTCTTGACTCAGGGGGTACCATTAGTATTACCTCTCACCACCCAAACAGGTCTGGTTTCACAGATTTCACCGTTCCCTTCTTTTCCAGCCACTAATAGAAAAAAAGTGAAATCTATTTTAGAAGGGCAGCCAGGAGAACTGGATGCTAATGCTAAAATGTTCTGTTACAAGCTGGTTTTCAACTGCTGCAGCACCTGCAAGAGGCTTTTAAAAAAGAGAAAAAGGAGAAAACCCCTCTGATAATTTTACTGCAAAATGGATACTTCATCTCTATAGAGAAGAAAAGTGTCATTGATCTCGATGATAAATTGTATCTCGGTGTCTGAAAATATAGACCTTGTTTTTTTTCATTATAAGGATGACCTTGCCTCTATTGTAAATCAAAAGTAACCAGGGATTTGTGGCTCTTACAAGATCTACAGGGGGGGAAAAAAATGACTCTGAAGCTGCAGCCCATTTTGGAGCTGAAGGAAGGTGAGGGCAGAGCTCCCAGTTTCATCAGGCTTGCAGTGGGATGGATTTCAATACCTGCTGGATGGATGCTGAGTGCTCCCTGCCTTCCAAAGCCTGAGATGAAAGCAGCAACACAGGAGAGTTTGGGCTCTGGCCAGGAGAGGGTAGAGAAGTGCTGATTCTCCCTTAATCAGAAGAATTTCCAGAAACTTTTTCCAGCCGAGGTTCATGTGCCAGCTGTGCCCTGCTAAGGGACTCTCTCTGTTTATTCATAAAAACTGCTGTGGTGCTGAAAACTCCATAATACAAAGTATTTCTCACACTGCTCCTTTTGCAGTTTGAATTAAAAGCTGAACAGTAGCACCTATTTTTGTTTTATAAATGGTGGGGGGAAAAACAGTGTTTTAAATAATAAATGGTTTTAAATTGTAGCAAATTTCAGAGCACAACCTCCTTTGCAGGAGCCCAGAACTGATACAGGAGAGGGCCATAGACATCATCCTCTTAACTGGAGCCCTAACTGCAAAACCAGCCAGTTGTGGCTTAGATGAAATTACCTGTTTTACTTATGACTTTCCAGTTGGTTATTTCAGATCTCAACGCAAAATATTTATCCTGTCCTAGAGGTAGATAATGGTCAGAGCTGGGATTACAGACCAATTAGTCCTGGGATGGGTTACAGACCAATCAGTCCTTCTGGTGCTGTGGGGCATGGGTTGAATGGATCCTTTAGGCCTGGCTTAGAGACGGTTGTCCAAGATACAGTGAGGAGTAAAAGTCTTGGAAAGAGTTTGCATAGTTGGAAAAATTCCTCTGGTCTCAGAAAACACTGGCCTGAGAGTAAAATCTTCAACAATGTCTACCAGAGCATCACCCATATTAAAATGTGATCATTTCCAAATGGTGGAGCTGGATAACCATCAGACTTGGGGCTTTGTTAGAGCTTGACCTTGGCATTAAACTTTGCTGTGGGGAGTTTGAGAAATGCAGGTGCGTGCTTTTTGTCAGGGTTATCAGGGAAATGTCTGTTGTGTGAGTCTCGTGATTATGGAGTGAGCAGTGGAGGTGAAAAAGGCTGGAATTCTTCCTTTAATTCCCTTCTCAGGTTGTGGAGCATCTGTTACAAGCAGATAATCCATTTTCCTGCTCTGGTAATGTTTTCTGTTATAAAATCCTGCAGACCTCACTCCTCCTCCAGCCCTGGGCTGAGCGAGGCAGGATCTTCAAAGTGGAGTTTGTGTTCAGGTAATTAAAGACCACATCATTATGCACAGGCACGAGGGGGCAAATTGAGGTTGCACAGCAGGTCTCAGTTCTGACATTTCCAACTTGGAGGTGGTTGACTCTGCACCTCTAACAATGGCAGAGAATGTGATTGCTGCTGCTCTCTCCACTTACCTCAGGCAGAGGAAAAGTTGGATTTCTTCAATGCACACTGAGATTGGAAGCGTTTTGTAGGGAAGTCATGTGGAAACTTTGCAACGTAAAATTCACTGGAAATAACCCTTTTCTGTTTATTTTGGGAGTTCAGTTCCAGACAGCTGGAACTGTCCCACGGGGGGACACATGCAGTTAGTTTACAAATCTTGCCTTTCAAACAGCACCAGCTACTTTGGTTCAATTATTTAAAATATGCTTCCTGCTTGTGCCAGTACTGTTTCCCTGGAAGTTATTTTTGTGTTTCAGTGTTCTTCACAGCTACCAAAAATACTTCTGTGTAGTTTGAGCCAGAGAGGAGTGAAGATGCAGTGAACCTTGATTTATGTAACTCTCAATCAAGAACTGACAAAGTGCTTCAGTTAAAGGGCAAAAACACCTCCCAAGCTACCCTAGAAAGCACAGAGAGCTCTGAAAGCAATTTAGATGGTGATACTGTGCCCACTGTTATAGCTGTAGTATTGATTCAGAGTGTGCACAGCACTGTTCCTACAGAGGAGATGGGGTTTGCCCCTCTGGTGGTGGCAGCAGAGGGGACACCAGGCACAGGGGCATTTGGACACTGCTCTGTCCAGACCATGCAGAGGGACAGGTCATCCCTCCAGCTCCAGACATATCCTGTATTTGGTCATGGACACAGATCTGGAATGCAAGATATCTAAAGAGAAAAAACTGTACTTTGTAGTCAATAGGTGGTTTTATTTCTTTTTCAGTTTGTTTCTGAGCTGGAAGGCTGGGCTGTACCAAGAATCTTGGTGAAGACCTCAGAGCAGGAATGGTTCCTTGTTTTATGGAGCCTGAGTGCAGCAAGGGTGGGAGAAGTGCTGTTAACAGGGCTCCAATCAATAATTCTATTTACAAAGAAGACTAAATCACTGTTCTTTGAGAGTGGTATCATATATCATAATAAAAAGAATAACAGTCCAACACGAAGTCCCTTTCTAGACAGTTAATGATGTATTCTGGGAAACTGGACGTGTTCATCCCTGGATTGCATTTGAGAGGCTGGATTTTTCCTGCAGGAGCTGGTCTATTATTGAGCTGGGTGAAGTTAACAAGACATTCAGACACAGGTCACACACTTGTGTGTTGAAAGAGAAGACAATAAGCCAGTTCTCCTCTGCTCTTCTCATGTTTAAAGGATCCTTGGCTCCTTGGGAATGTTCTAGGGTCTTCACCCCGCAGTTGACTCTGCTCTTAGTGACTTCCCTGCTCCCAGTCAGGATACAGCACTGTGGAGATTGTGAATATTTTTTTGTTTAGGAGTGTTAGGAGTGTTGTTGAGGTGCAGAAATTGGTAGAAAGTGCAAAGCTCTTTGGAGTTTCTGTCTGAACCCATTCTGGCAGAGCATGGAGGGGGTCTTGCCTGACATCTTTGTGCCTGGCTGTGGAAATGAGTCACGTTTAGGGCTTGAGAACAGAAGAAACGTCAGGAGGCCAACACAAATAAAACACTTTAGGAAAATAATTCCAACAGTTCAGTGCTAGTTTGCATTTATGATGACATCATGTCAAAATCTACTTTGAAAATTTATTAACTCACGGCTAAACAAATGAATATTTTACAAGGCTTCCATTTAACACTTTGGTTTTTTAGAGGAGGATTTGTTGTTGTTGAATAGCAATGTTTCTTCTGGCTTGTTCCTGAAATGTTGGTGGCTTAAACCATTTATTTGAAAAATGCAGCAAACAAACCCAGAGTTTATCTTCTTACTGGGGAAAAATACCCCAGTGGGTGTTGGAAAATTTATCTGTATAAGCTAATCAGTTAGGCATTGTAAATTTGGTTGATGATTATGGCAGCTTCATCATAATATAATTTCATTACTTTTTTTTATCTGAGGGATTATATGCTTGAGGAGCTGTCTTTGAAATACCTGTCACACTGAGAAGCCACTGCACCTGTGACAGTTTCCTGTTCAGAGCCTTTGAGGAATATCAGCATGGATTTTTAGAAGCCAATTGAATAGCCAGCCCCCAGAGTACAGTGAAATAACTTTGTTAGGCAGTCTAAGTAGTGCCATTGAGTTTGTTTTGTGTCTCTTATTAAATCAGCTCAGTTAGCTCTTTCTTTTGAGTCCCTGTAGCTATTAAGTCTCATTCTAGAGCAGATCCAATCTTGGATTAGCAAGAATGTACAAATGAAGTTTCAAAGGTCCAAAGCAGAGGTCTGTTGGCTGAACTAAGGGAAAATCAGGTTCCTTGTGTGTGAAGCCTGGTCTGCTGTCCTGGAGTGATGCAGGGAGGAGTTCCTGTTCCAGCTCTGACTCTCCTGGCACAGTGACCATCGACTGCTGCCTGCAGAAGTAGGTGTGGGCTGAGGGGGTCAGTAAGAGATTTCTGAAATTATCCAGGTGATCATCACCAGGAATGCCCTTCAGAAGAGGGATATGGCCTTTTAAATTCAAAAGACTCACTTTTCAGCAGGTGAACAGCCTGGGTCTCTCTGGTGGCGGGCTCTTCACCTCTGGAACACCTTCTGAAGACTCCTGGATGTGATGTGTAATCCAAATTTCCCACATCACAACAGAGAATTTTGGTTGTTGGGCCTGCCTGTGCTTTCCCAGGGTGTGAGCTGTTGTTTGAGGTTGGTCATGAGAAATGTGGGAAGGGAGCAGGCTGGAGGATCCCAGCTCTGATTGGTTCAGGAGCTCTCTCCAGCCCCTCTCCTGCACTGCAGGTTGTTTCACACATGGGATGTTTGTGCAGTGGATGGGGGAATGCTGAGGGGTTCTTGATGGGTTTTGAATATTCAGAACATATCTTTAATGAGCCAGTAACGTTATGAAGCTTGGACTAGTTATTTCTTCAATTTTTCAGGGTAACTTTAAACTCCATGTTTTTTAGGGAAGTATTATAGAGCGAATTGAATTTCCTTTATTGAATGAAATAATTTTTTCCCTTGAAAACTAAATGTAACAAGAATTTAATAATTCATGAATTGAGCTTCAACATCTTTTAAATAATAGATGGACTGTCATGCCAAGTTCAGCTGCAAACTTACAGAGCATACGTTTTTATGTTTTTATTTGACATTTCGAGGAATTACAGAACTGAAAACATTTATTTTGCATTTTTGCTCATTGCAATATTTTATTCCTTTCAGGTTGATTTAAGAAATAAAAACAACACTTTAAAAAAAGCAACTAGCTTCAGGTTCTGATGGGAAAAGAGAATAGAAGGGAAAGAAGCTCTAGGTACACATTCATAAATGATTCACTGGACTTTTGGCTGACAGATAGAGAGCTTTCATAATAACTCTGTTTATTATTTTTCTTATCAGTGGAATCAAATGTTAAATAGCTTGACTGGAAAGAGCTGTGAGGTTGACTAACAATTACACCTCTGTCACCTCTGCTGTCTTTGTCCTTTTCAAAATAATCAGACTGGATTTCTTTTATTGGTTATTTCTCCCCCCTCCATGAAATAGAAATGATTTTCAGATGTGGCGAGCTGCAGGAGCAGTCTGTCTTTTTGTGGTATTTTTGGACATGAGGAGGATGGAGGAGCCTTTTGCTTAAAGAAATAGGAACCCAAGAGTTGCCCTTGCTGCTGACTCTGTGACTTTTAGTTCTGCTCTGTTACACCCCTGGATGTGACGTGTCCCAGGAGAGGTGGAGGTGACACCATCCTGGCACGTGGTGGCCCTGTCCCTCTGCCCTGTGTCCCAGCTCTGTTTTCAGGGATTCAGTCAGGGCAGGCAGCCCAGTGTGGCTGTTTGGGAGTGATTCCTGAGGACATGGACAACGTGTGACCCAACTGAGTGTGCTGGGGGGAGTGCTCTGCTCCTGACCAGCTCTGAGTCCATGGGTGAGGTCTGGTCAGCAGGAGCAGGATGTGGAGCTCTTGGACAACAGAAGTTCCTACAGCTTTTCAGCAATTAGGATTTTCAGTTGTTAATGTTTATGATTTCCCTGCTCTTTCCCATCCCAGTCAGGCAGAACCCCGACTCAGCCTATTAAACAACAGATAATCTACAGCTGAGGGGGTTGCTGGACATGTCCCAGGAGCTGCAATCCAAAAGAAAAGCCCAACCCGGATCACAAGACTTGTTAGGCCTTGGAGTGCCCAACACCACATCACAAACCCACTGCTGCTTCTGGGATTCATGCCCTTGCTTTGTAATACCTATTCCGGAGTGCAGCAATTGACTCTGAGGTGATGGATTGCCTCATCTGTCTTGGCAAGACCTTCTGAAATCCATGGAAAACTACTGCAGATTTCATGAATAGGTAGCCCATTCTCTGTTGGTTTGGAAAGTTCTTCAAGTGCCAGAAGTGAAAACTATTTTCTTCTTTTTTCATTCCCAAGAAAGTGCGTCTTTCTTTCCAGCTCCCTCTTTTTCTGCACAATGGAACTTGAGGCTGGGGTTGGTGAAAACAAAAAAATGTTATTTCTAAACGTGGTTTGTAGTGTGCCCTATTGCGAGCAGGGGCCCAGTTAGAGGCTGGAAGATTTTGAAATGAATGGTGTTGCTCTGTTCTGTTCCACCAAATGAGGAATGAGGTGGTGGGGGTTTGAACAGATGAAGTTGCTTTCTGTGGAGTTGTTTATAAAAGACTTTTGCTATCCCTAGTAATAATTTGAGTTGATTATTTCAGCATTACTGTGATGCCATGATGATTTTTTGCCTTTTCTTTCATATCCCTTTTATACCTTTTTACAACTCCTGTATTCTCAGTGCTTTTTGCCTACATTCTTGGCCTTGTTTGTTCAGCCAGGAGACTCAACATCTTAGAAGCTTCGTAGCTGGGGATCAGTGTGCCCCAGAGCCCAAAGTCCTCTCCAGAACACATTCTGTAAACTCAGAACCATCCAGGGGAAGGTTCCTTGGGGAGGGGGGCTCACTTGAGCCTCTCACTGGGGAATCTTTGATAGATCTGCTAATTAGTAACACCTAGAATGTTGTACCAGATCTTTTGGGGTGTGCATTGCAGTGTGCATTGAGGTGCACTTGACCTGGACGTGTGCACCTAAGGATTCTTAAAATAAATACCAAGGTAAAATCCCTCTCTCTTCTAACAGTGTTTGACTCTTGATTTTAAGACCAGGAAAAGGCATCAACTGTTCCAATTTTCCTCTTGAGTGCAGAACTGAAGAAGCAGAGGGGGAAGAAGTATTTAAGAACCTGAAGCAGATGATTTAAGTGGTAGCACTGTGCCTGCACCTTTGTCTCATCCTATTTACAAACTACGAACCTGTCTTATTGGTCAAAGGGGAACAATCAATTTTACAGGAATCATTATCTTTCCACCAGATATTCCAAGTGTTGAAAGAGAACATTGGCACTTACAGGGTATTAACAGGCAAAAATAATTCACAACTTTGCTGTGATAAATGTTCCCACTTGTGAAATTACAGCGAATCTGTATTCAGTTCCAGCTTGTTCCACCCCACGGAAATGCTTTGGTAATTTGAGTGGTTACTTACAATAACTCATCAAGCTGATAATAGTGTTTATTGCACCATATGTTATCACTTAAGACTTGAACTGTAACTTTTACAATTCCATTGAAGGGGAACTAGGTGAATACGGAAATCAGAAGAGCTTGGGGTTCCTTTCTTTTCTTTTAGAATCCTGAGCCTATTTCTTGGAGTCTCCGAACATGTAAAAGGATTAGGAGAAGTCCTCCTAGCTGCTTTTTGCACCAAGCTGGGCTGACCTCACATGGGTGTTTTTGTAGAGAAAGGGCAGAAAAAGAGATTTTAATTTTTTTTTTTTTTATTTGGAGCTAATAAATAAGGCTTTTCTCTATATTGCTCATAGACTGGAGCCCTGAGAGAAGAGCCAGCTAAGTTTAGTTTCCAGCTCCATCACAGGTTGGGTTGTTATTCCCTGGAAAACCTCACAGTTAGAAGGAACAAGGCACAGTCTGCCCTGGCTGGGTATTTTTAGAACAGATTCACCCAAATGTTCAGGTTTTTATCAATAGTCTTTGTAGCATGATTATACCCAGGACTGTAATTTCCAGCAAAGATTCCTTGTACAAAAAGCTATAAACATTCCTTATTAAAAGGTAGTCTCTGTCCCCAAACATTTCTAGCATGTGTAGTTAGAGATGCAAATTGTGTTATCTGGCAAGAAACCATTCTGTTCTCCTTTGTAATGTCATTTAAAAGCTGTGCCCCCATGTTCACTTCTGATCAGGTTTTGGTAAAAAAATCTGTTAGGAATTAAAGTTTTTCCTCGCTCAATCTTTTACCGAGCACCTTTTCACCCCGGACGTTTCCTTTTCTCTTTGGGAACATTGCAAGCGACTCAGTCCCAAGGGGAAGAGAGTTCTAATATTCAGTGGGGGAAGAAAATAATTTGAGTGTGTCAGTACAATGGTAGGAACATTTTGATTAAAAATGCAAGAATATTCAATCATTCTATCTCGCCGACCATATGTACATGAAAAGCCTATCTTCATCCTTATCATTTGGGTGCTCGTTCTCAACAGGATGATTGATTGGCAAGATTCCTATTTCTACACCTTTCATCTATCTTCAGTACTTTCATAAATGTTGAATTAAGCAGTTTTTATGAAACTTATCATAAAATGGAGTGTTCATTGAAAGTGACTGTGACAAAGTGGATTCCCTTACTCTTGAACTTCAACAGCAATATTGCACAATACATTTATTTCTGGCTGCTTAAAAGCACTGCTTTTTTTTTTTTTTTTTTTTTCTTTATGTAATTTTCACCCTGAGGAAATTACAGAGAGGGGAAGACTGAAGGGCTTTTGAGAAGAGCAACAGTGTCTTGGAGTGAAAGTTTTGCTCACTCTTCAGGCACCTGGAAAGCGAGACTGTTGCCTCTGTGAAGTTGACTTCTTTCTTTTGTTCTTAACAATGTTTTGTTTTGGTCTGTGATTGCCTTTTTGTGGAGGTAATACCTGGAAGCCTTTGTCTGGCTTTGGATTATTCCATGTCCTTGGAACAGGAACAGCCTTATGATTCATGCAGATTATCTCTGATTAAAAGTAAATCATGTTGTATTAACTCTTGCCTTGCAGATATCCCATATCAACACGAAACAACTGCTGAAAAAAATTAAATTTTTTTGTTACTGGCATCAGATTTTGGGCTTTAGGAAGTGAAGATACTCTGAGGAGCTTTGTAGCTGAACAGATTCACTGACAGCTTATTGCAGCTGACAAATTTCCTCTTGGGTGACCCTCAGGAGTCTTCCCAAGTTAGAACTGGATAGGGCTAAATTTCCCACTTCCCCTACAATGATGCAAATCCAGTCACATTCAAATGCTCAGTAGTTTTGGTTGTTTTTTTTTTTCTGGAGGTGTTGGAGCCACATCACATCTGCTGGTGCTTCTGGTACTGTGATGTTCCATTAAGTATCTTCCAAATTGGGTTCATGGTTTTCCTAGGGAAAAAAAAAAAAAGAGATATAAATGCTTGATTTATGGGAACACACGGCATTTGCAGATGTGTCAGTGTCACTGTTTCCCCCAGTAACTGAATTAAATGGCTGGAAAAGGACAATCAAGGTGGCTGTCACATGCCATTGCATGAAGTTAGTGCAACATCTGCTTTGCCTGCTGTTTCAGGAATCACTGGTGCATGGCAGAATCGGGAGGAGAATCTCGAGCACTTTTTTTTCCTTGTTGGTGCAGACTGTGCATGGGAAATGTTTTAAGTTCTGCTGAGAGGAGCCTTTTGTAAGTTTATGGCAGCAGGTTGATGTTTTTACCCTGTTCAGCACTAAAGTTACAAGAAGCTCAGAAAAAGGGCATTTCTCTCTTTCTGTGCTCTCTCTTTTTATCTTTCCATCACTTGCCTGAGCCCCTGATGCTCTTCATGTCTTGCTCCTGGGAGTGCCCCCATTCACAGCCCGATGAGGGATTTTTATCCATACAGTGAGTTAATTGTAGCTGTAATCACTGGCAGCCGTTGATGTTTTGCTGTTGTAATTTGGTATTTTCCCCAAGAACCATTAGAGGAGGATGTGATATAAACTGCTGGTTAAAAGCTCTGTGATTCATGGCCTTTCTGGGGGCAGCAGGGAAAACGAGCTGTTGGTAGCAGAACCTCCAGTTAGAAACATTTATGGGGCTTCCCTCAGGGACTATGAGGGGAGAGTCAAACTTTGATACTCTCAGATGCTTGTAAGCAATTCTCCATCTGGGACTTTAGATTGGAATAGCTCCATTAGTCATTTGTACCCCAGAACTCCTTGGGTAATAATCTGCATCATCTTTAGCTGTGAGTGGCCACAGTCACATGTGCTGCTGGGGGAAGCACAAATGAAATGCTGCTTGCTGGCCTTGGAAACCACTAACTGTATTTCTTGCACTACCAGATGCTTCCTTCATCATCTTGGGCATTCTCTTGCTGATAAAATCATTTTAGATGCAATTAGCTCTCTGCACACATCACAAATATTTAAGTGACTTGTTATAGAGATGATTTCTGTACCTGACTCTGCACCTGTGATTTGGGATGTGACTCCAGGAATGTGACTGGGGTGGAGGGAAGGTGTCAAACCTCATTGTCCCAGCCCTGGAAGTGCAGTTCCGAGGTTAAACAATGGTGTAGAAGCAGGAGCACAATTCCCACATCCTTTTTCCATGGTTTTGTATGAACTGGTTTGTGTAGGCGCTTGGTGTGTGCATTTTCCAGCCCGTCCTACTTTCAGGTGGAGTTTAGCACCAGGAAAGGAGGCTCATGGAGAGTTTCAGGGCCAAATCACACTGCATGAGAGGGATAAACTCTCCTTCAAGTATGTTTTTATCATGTTGTATTCCATGGTTTGGACAGCAATGCAGTGAAGGAATCAGTGCTGAGCATTTTTGGCTCCAGGAGCACCAGAAATCCTCCCGTTAGTGACTGTGTCCGTTTAACAGCATGGCTGGGCACTGGGGACGGGGTGTCACTGATGGTTTAGCTGCTGTCTCTGACCTATTGCAGGCTGGCTGGCTGCTTGCTCATTACCCCAAATTGGATTAATAGATCAATGAGCAGCAACTGGAAAAAGCAGCAGAATTCAGCGTGCCTTGGCAGCTCTGATTACCCCGAGGCTGCAGCCCCAGGGGGGCAGAGATCTGAGTGTACCCACAAGGTCCCCAAATTGTCAGCCAGGTCAAGGGGAGCTCAAAGAGCCACATCCAGCCTTGGTGGGGAAGAGCTGTTGGCTACAACAAACCAGTGACTGAGGGCCCCAGGGGTTTGCCAGAAGGACTTTTGGGAGAATTAAGTTGTGCTCAGCTTATCAGCGCCACAATTTCTCGTTTTCTGAAGGTACTGCCAGTGACTGCACATAATGTCTGTCACAGCAAGTGTCTCTGAATTATTCATAAGTGACTCGATTTTGCCATCCTAAAATATGAGTGCTTTCCCACCTAAAACCAGGCTGTTGCTGTTTCTTGTGGAGCCTTTCCTGGTTATTAGAAGTCATTGCTGGTCTCCAGTCCCAGGGTGTTTTCCAGGGGTTGCTACAGCTTCTCCAAGTCCCCTGAACACAACACATTGTGCTGCAGGCTCCCAAATTCTGTCCAATTTGGCATCCCTGCCCATGGCAGGGGGTTGGAATGAGGTGATCTTTAAGGTTCCTTCCAACCCAAACCATTCCAGGGTTCTATTTACTGCTTCATTGGATTGCACTGGGCTGGAGAGGGTCATTGACTGCACCCAAAACAAAGTAACAAAATTTTGGGTGTTGAGCAGTCAGTTTACTCCACAAATACTGACTCAATTGAAATTTTTACTTACCTTGTAGTGGAGGGTGCATCTCTGAACCCATTAGCGTAGGAACTGAAATTAGTGTGTGAGTTTATCTTTTAATGAGTTTAGTGCAGCAACATCAAATAATTTTTCTCACAATTTAGCTCAACATTGATTCCTCATTTAGTTAAAAATTCTCAAAGTCTTACAGGCTACACAAGAAATTAGGTTCTTAATGACTGTTTTATTCAATTATTACAGAGATACTCGTCCTATCACAGTTAATGTTCCATTGTGAAATTGGTTTGAGAGGGAGTGTAAAATGTTACTTTTCTCCCCAATCTCCTCATGAGTAATATCCTTACGTGGCGTTTTAATGCCGTTCTTAACCATAGTGGATCTCCTTTGCGTGGTTGTTTCAGAATTGGAACCAAGAAATTATTAAAATGCAGTTTAAATTGCATTTTAAAAGCCTTTTTTGTCTCAACAAAGATTGTTTCTTACCAAGTTTTTAGCACTTTTTCCAAAATTTCATTTAAAAAACCCGAAACCTTCAGTGCTGCTTGTCTTAGCATAAAAGCCTCCAAATTCTTTTTTTCTCAAGTAGCACTAACAGAAACTTAATGGTTCTTGTAATCCTTTTTGTTGATAGATAAAATTCTTTAGCAGCAATTGATGTATAGAAAACTTCTAGGCAAATATGACAGGAGATACAATCCAGGAAAGAATTTTCTGAGGGGCGGGGGGTTTTTAGGATAATTTTTAGACATTGTTCATCATGACTGAGAGCTGGTGGTCAGTACTTTAAAAGATAACATCTCTGGACTTCCCAGTTTCCTGTATTTAATACAGAAATTCCAGGTAGTACTTGAAATATGGCATAAAGTGTTACTTTGGGCAAAATGAGCAATAAATGGCCTCAGCTGTGGCAGTCCTGGGGTGTAAAAATGGAGCCTGACAGGCAAGGAAGGACTGGGAAGGGGATTAGAGGTGAACAGAAGGAAAGTTCGTTCTTGCATCTCCATCCTTCTGTCCTTTCTGGACCAGGGCTGATCATTCTTGGCTGTGCAGGTCAAGCTCTCTGCTGTATTTCAGTTTGATATGGGTCAGGTTTATCCATTCTGTAACTTCACAGGAAATATTTAATGTTTTGACACTTGGCTGCACGGCCATTTGGTGCTTTTTTTTAATGGGAAGAAATGGTGGGGTTTCTGTTTGGGTTTTGTGTGGGGTTTTTTGTTATATTTTTGTTTTGCATTTTTGGTTGTTGTCTTCCTCCTCCTGGTGAACATCCTGTGCAATCTGATGCACTGTGGAGCAGCCTCTACTTCCATTCTGTGTGCTGGAAACCTCCTGGACACCTGGAGAGCCGTGTCCTGTGGGTTTGTAACCCACCTGACAGCTTTAGCACAGCCAGCCTGCAATTAAAAACCCACGGGGCTGCTGATGGCAAATGAGGTTCAGACGGATGACTCAAAATTACAGCATCTTCCCACCTGGTCAGGTGCTTTGCAGCAATCATTTGTTTGCTGAAGCAGAAGCGTTTGTCTGGTGTAGTTACACCCGTCAGAGCAGAGTGTGCACAGAGGGGCTGGGGATGGGGAGACCTGGGCCAGAGCAGGGCACGTGGGGAGCAAACTCATGGAGCTGCAGCCAGAGGGCCTGGGAAATGCAGGGCTGCACTGCAGAGCGATCTCTGAGCCACGCTCAGAACTCTCTGTGCCTCCAGCATCTGGCGGTGTTGGTGAGGTCTGGTTCTCTCATCCCTCCTCCTTAAATTGTCTCCGGCGCCCCCTTTGCCTCTCGTTGCCAGCGCTGTTTCTTCAGCTCCTGTCTCAAGAGTCGGTTCAGAATCTCTGATGGGTGAAAACATCTGCACACCGATTCTGTGCTGCAGCTCTTGTCTCAAAGGGTGTGTCTGTTGCTACAGAGAATATCTGTTTACTTCCCGTCAGTCAGGGCAACAGCCACCCTTCAGTACTCCTCTCATGTGCAAAGGCTCTGCAGGTTGTCCCTTCCATCCACAGGATTCTGCCTCCAGTTCCAGCTGTGCTATCTTAGGCTTTGGGGAGAGAGAATTACCAAGATAATGTGGTAGTTAACACCATTTAAGATAAAAAAAATCAAGATCGAATATAAATACATGTCCTGATTCCTTTAAAGTAAAATTCTAACAACTACTTTATGTTCTAGGCTGGTCTAATATCTTACAGAATGTAATATTTTGATGTATGTGCCATAATCTGCCTAAATCTGTTGTTTCAGAATTATTGTTTCAGAGTTCTTATTGGTTATGAAGTAGAACTTGAAAATTGGTTTGTTTTTTTTTTTCTGTAGTACATTTTTCTGTCTTCTAAAATTTAGGAAGAATTATCCAGATCGGGTTACTAAAGAAACTCAAGTGGCTGATGCATTGACTCGAGTGCTATCCCAGGGTTTTTAAAAGCTCCCCTAATTGCAGGTGGCAGTGTTAGTTCATTGTGTTCTGACCCCATGCAATGAGCCAGGCTTTTTAAATAGAGACCTCACTGCTGGCCCACTGGTTTAATACATTTTTACTGGGGAGTTACCTTGGCCACCAAGGTGGCTTTGACTAGGCCTACCTGTGTGGGAGTGGAGATAACACAACTTTTTAGAACATCTTCCATGGCAATTAATATTAAAGACTGCATGCAATTATCCCATCCCTATTTCAGAAGAAATTAATACTCATTGTTGAGAAGCATTTAGGAACAGAAAGGTAAAAAATGGCTTTTTTCCCCTGTACCATTTGCAGAATTTGGTTCATGGATAGCTTTCTTTTTCCTACCTGTTTTTATTTTGGATGGAAGTTGAATGATTCAGTCCTTCTCTTCCTCTGGTATTTCTTTGCTGTGCATCATAGGTACCCCTTTGAAGGGAAGGATAATGCAGGAGTTGCCTGCTGCCTGGAAATACCCAGCAGAAATGCACATACATATTTGATTATGTATTTCTTTCCATCTCTATAGGGCAAAAGAAAGGTAATAAATGTCGGGTCTGCAACAAAGCAGTGTTCTCTGTTTTAAGAAGAGGTGTTGGATTGCTTCTCTGGATGAGATGGGGTCACAGGGAAAAGGTGGAGAAGTGGTGGGAATGGCTGTGGAAGTGAAAAACATCTCCAGAGTAAACACGGAACATCTGACAGATGTGATCATCAGGAAACAGTTCTGTTTCTTTTAGTAACAATGATTCGTGGTGGTTCATGTTGATTTCCCAGACTTTAACACAGAAACACCACCTGCATTTTATAAATGCTGGGGTTGCTCCATGGGCCTGTTCCTTTGAGTTCCTTGCAGTTTGCTTTGAGCGACCTGGCAGAACACTGGTGAAGCTCTTTGTTTAGATTCGTGTCATTTCTCTGCTTCTCTGGGTAAATCAGCTTAGTGGGAGTTGACTCCTTTATACCCAGAGCTCTCAGGCTGGTGGAAGAGTTTAAATACGAGGCCTGAAATTAATCTGAGTGCTTTGCTCTGTATCCTGTGAAGAGTAATAAGATGCTTGTAGATTTGCCAGCACCAAACAGGGTACACAAGAATACAATAATCAATATGTGCTGTAGGAATTCCAACTCTTTAATTTACTGCTTATTACATCGAATTGGATTACAGTCTGCTTTGTCTTTTCCTTTGCTTTAGTGCAATAACCTTTAAACCTGGTTTATTTGTTCAGAATAAACCCAAATCTCCCTTTCCTCCCCCCCCTCAGTAACCTGCTTTATGTAACAGACACTTCCAATTTCTAGTCTCTTTGCTGGCATTTATCTGCTTGCAAATGGATTTATCATGGAGTAATCCCAGTTTTGAACAAAATGTCTTTTGCTATCTCAAAACCCCAGGCTCTGCTCTGTTTGCTCTGCTCCCAATTAAGTCAAGTGAGTCAATGAAAACCTTTTTCAGAGCATCATCTGAGGAGGGTGTGGAGAAGGGAATCCTGATGGCTACTCTGGAGCTGAAGCAGGTGGTGCACAATGGCTCATTTGCACACGGGGATTGGGAGAAGCAGGGAGGATGGATGGTGCTGGCAGGAGATTCCTTTACTCTTCCTGCCTCTTTTCCAAGGAGCTATTCCATGCCATACATGTCTGGAATGCTGCAGTGAAAGATCTCTTCAAATCAGGGTGAAATTTAATAGAGAGCTGAAGCAGACCCAGGGTCACCATGATGCAGCAGCACAGAAAATGGTGTTCACTTTCTGTGTTCCCATTCAGAAAGGGGGAAATGGTTTAAATACAGTAATAAAGCAACAATAAAATGGGTTTTTATATGTATGATATGAAGCTGTGTGGTAAGTAGGGTCTGACAAAGGAGAGGGGATGGGGATTACTGGAGTGGGAGTGTCAGCCCTGACCTTTTCAGCAGTAACATCATCTTAGCTTAGCTTATTCCAAGAAAATTGTTGTGATGAATTTTCATTTTTTGTCAGTGACTCTGCTCTATGATGTATCTGCAAATACAACCTTGTCTTTCTATGCTAGAAAATGTTTCAGGTCCCTGAGATTAGGTCAGGATTTGGACCCAGTCCCTACCTTGGTGGGAAGAAATTCTGCTGACATCCCTGCATGGTGCAGTGAGCAAATAAAAGACTGTAGGGACTTTAATTCTGCCTTTCACATTTAACTGTGGCCTTCTTCAGCCTCAGGAAGCATCACTGTTCACAGAGATGAAAGTATCCCACCTGCATAACAACATCCTTCCCCAGGCAGGAGTTGTTGATATTTACACTACAAATTGCTATAACAACTGAATTATTGTAAACTGGAGGAAGCAGGTAAGAAATCTACCAGCCATTCATTTAGGCACTGGTCAAAGGAACTGCACATTTTATCCCAGGATAATTACAAAAGTAACCCCAGCCTGATAGCTCTGATGCTGCAGATCTTTCTGTTGGAAGGTTTGGAATGAGGGACAGAAGATAAACTCAAATGTAATCTTAAAATTTAACAAAAAAACAAACAAACAACCCCCCCAGGAGAATTTCAACTTATTTTTTGGTTTTAGCAAACCTGGACTGATATTTATCTTTCTCTTATATATGGGCAGGATGAACTCCATATGTCTGCTTTAGTTTGAATAATATTTTTGGGATGCAGGTATGACGTGATGAGGTGTGTGAGGATGCTACTGAACTCTCTTTGGGAGGTGGAGTGAATTCCTGGCAAAGGCCTCAGCATGCAGCAGACTTACTCAGCTCTGCTGCCTGCCTTGATTTAGCATTCAGAGAGGTAACAAGCATTTAAGACTTGGAAAAGTGCAAGAGAAATTGCTCAGGCTTCCTTTTCTACACTGTCTCAGCTAGGATGGTGAGAGGACTTTCACCAAATGAAGGATACTGCAGAGAAATTTGAAACTGATGAGAGAAAACCCCATGCTAATCTAGGGCCAGCAGCTGCAAGATCACAACAGGTTTAAGGGAAAGACAAACAAATGGGCAATAAAGACACCTGAATTTGGGTCTGTTCATTGGGAATGAAGGCTGCTAAAAACAATTTATTCCTGGCTCTACCCTGGAGCACTGTGAATACTGGTACCTGAGCACACTCATTTCCCAACACAATTTCATAGGATGGGAAGCCCTTGTCATGTGAAGAGATGGAAGCAAGGCATGGCCAGGAAGTGTTTGGCCTCCTGCAAATCCAGATGATCTGATCCTCCAGTGATCAGATCATCTGGAGTTCTTATGCCTCGTGCCAGGAGCTGCTGCTGTGACAGATGTTGGGTTGGGATCACAACTTCCAGGCAGCGCAGTCCCTGCAGATGGTTCTGGGTGGGTTTGGACCAGTTGTGGGTGACCCTGGCTTGGGAGGGTTTGTTTTTAGTGGGGTCTGGGGACTGACCAAAACCTCAGTGAAGTGTGGTGCTGTCCATCAAGGAGCTCTCTGGTGCTGGGGAGGTGCCCAGTGGCTGCTATTTCAGAGAGCAGCTGATGGCTCCAGTGTGCTGTGCACATCTGCAGGGCCCCAGGGAGCCCTCGGTGCCACCTCACTCCTGCTGCTCCTTGCCCAGGCTGGGCTGTGTGCCTGCACTCTCTGAGGTCTTTCCAAGCTTTCCAATAGTCTCAGTCAAAAATCCTGAACAAATTCCAGCCTAATAAGATCACATAGTGAACTGTGAGGTATTATGACTTGGATGACATTGTGCTCCTGAAGTCAGAGGAGGGATGGGAAGGAGAGGATGCTTCTGGTATCTCATCACAGGAGCCACCCCTGCAACTCAGCCAGATCCAATCCAGCAGCACTTAAATAGTTCTGGAAAATCTCCCTGCTCTGTAGCGCAGGAGGAGAAGTCAGATTCGGGAACGGCAGGCTGGAAGGATCTGCCAATAAAGTGGCAGGTGGTCCAATAAAGAAGAGGGGATGAGGTCAGAGTGCTGGTCCAGGGCCTGGAGAATTACCTGATGAGGAGATAAATGAATATTTTATCACTATTCATCACCATTATGGCAGCATGAAAAGGCAAAGAAAGAAGTGGGGAGTGGTAGGCTGGGACACAAAATGTTCCTTTAGCGGTGCTGTGGGTTTGCTCTGATGAATCTGCCTTGTGTCTCACCCAGAGAAAAGAAGTTGGCTAACAATGTGCTCTGCAGATGGATCAGTGCTGGCACTCAAACCACGCCATAGCCGGTGCACAGGTGTTTGATTTTGTTTTTGTTAACGAGCCAATCGCAGGCAGATTTAGGGAAAATGGACCACAGTTACTGTGCAGAGACAGAGTTTCTCTGGCTCCTTGGACTCCAGCTCCACCATATGTTCAGAGTGAGCCCAAGCCACCTCTCCCAGTCAGTCACCAACCCCGCATCTGCTGAGAGATGAGGATGGAGCTGCACCTCCCCCTGTTCCTCAGCCCCTGCATCCCTTCACGGGCCTGTTTGGCTTTGCTGAGTTAAGCCAGTACCTCTGACAAGTGTCCCTGATTTTTTGTCTTGTCACAAACTCCTGTGGCTGTTGCTGTTGCTTGTACCTCTTCCAGAAAACACTCTTCACAGCAGATGTTGGCTAATGCAGGAAGCGTTAGAGAAATACTTGTGAAAAGTAGATTTCAATATGTTTTTTTTTTATATATAGGTATATCAGGTGCAGTTATTCAATATGAGGATTAAGTAAAGAAGTTGCTAGAATTGGGAAACTCTTCAGGTCTATTTACAATTAACTGTGAATTTTCTGTAAGAAAAAGAGGGAATCAACACATAGCCCACAAACCTGACACAGGAAATGCAAGGAATGTCCTGATGGGCAGTTGAGGAAACATGTAGGTGCTCCATTGGATGAAAAGATTTATAAACTAGCAAATCTTTGCTGAAACTATTCATGAACCTTTAACGGGGGAATATTGGTAAAAAACTCATGTGCCTTTCAAGGTCAGTTTGTGAAGAGAACGGGAAAACCAAGTGAAATACAACATGTGATGATGTCCTCTCCCATATCTATTGATGCTTGCAGGTAGAGTGGGTTAAAACAATTGTAGGTAGCACAACGGAATTTTCCCAAACTCAACACCTCCAGATCATTCTCAACTCATGTTCTCCTTACAGGAACTGTTTCATCACAGCATCTTATTTAGCACTGGAGAGAAGGCAGCGAGTCCTTCTTGTTACTCACTCTTCTCAGAGTTCTCTTTTTTTTTCTTAAAAAACCAACTTTTCCCCCCATCTCTTTTTTCTTTTTTAATTCTATTTCTTTGCCCTTTTGTAGGAAAGGCTCTTTCTCGGTCAGTTTATCACAGCTGGAAGTGAAACCATGGCAATACCCTTTATCTGCAGTGTTACAGAAACTGTCTCAGAGTTGATGGGAGCCACTCCTTGCTTTTCTCGTTATCTTCCATCCCTGCCTGATTTAGAATGCAGCTAATGCTTCTCCCCAGGCTGCTGACTCACTATTAAAGTACATGCTAAACCCCACACATGCAGTTTGAGTCACAAGGGAATATATTGTCAGAAAATTGTGCTTTGATTCTTTCCTTTGTTGGTGCAAACAGGGTGAACAAATAAATCTGGGTGCTTTGAAGTCCCACAGTGCTCCAGGGAGAGCAGAGAGGGGATGCAGTAACAAGTTTGGGCAAAGTCTTTTAAGAATGACCAAGAAAACACGCTCTAAGAAATTCAGAATTCAACAGTTCTTCAACTCTAAGACTTTTAACTTGCTACTGTCATTTTATCTTGGATCATCAGAGTTTATTGTGAAAATATTGTAGTGTGGTAGTCAAGGGATGTGTGGTCTGTGTTAATCATATTTATGATTATGTTGTGAACTAATACCTTAAACTTTTATGGGACAAAGTGGCATTTATGAATAATTCATTGGTGATATGGTAAAGTGAACTGCAGCAATTTCTTCACATGGGTTATTTGGAAGAGCTATTGACAGTAAGGAAAACAGACACTTGAAATCTTTCTGAAAGCTCTCTGGAAGTATTGGGATGGGATGTGCAGCCTGTGCCTGGGCTGACCTGGACTTGGGAGAGCTGCCTGTACCTGTGGATCCAGCCAGCAATAGATGGAATAGGGAAAGGGCTTCCCCAGGCCCTGGCACTGTGCAGGACTGGGGAAAATAAAATGAGTCTATTTTCTCTCTTTTCTCTATAAATGCAATTTCACATTAGTTTCAGCGAGCCTGCTGGCAGGGGCTTGCTTTGCTCATTCTCTGCCCTGTCTGGGTGCAAATCTGCTGCAACCCAAGCGCTGCTGGGATTCCCTGTTTCCCTGCATGGCTGCAGGTCCTGCGTGGGAGCAGAGCCAGTCTCTGCCACTGCCAGCGTGGTGAATAAACCCCGGAAGGCAGAGCAGGGGCTGTCACCCTGCATTTCCCTGTCACAGCTCCGGAGGTGGCTCCCAGCGAAGCCACCTGTGCCGCAGCACCGATGTCCCCGCTGCTGAACACGCTCCAGATCCTGCCCCAGTGTTTTCCTTCTGCTTGACAGTTGTTTCCTTTATTATGTGGCTGCTCACGAGGGAGCTGTTTCCTAGGGATTTCAAACGTCTTCCTTGTAAAATCTGCCACTTCTCCTCCGTGCAGCAGATCGGGCGTTTTATTCCTCTCGCGCCGGTTCATTTTTCCTAAACTAAGCACTTTGCTTCCAAAGGGTGTCCTTGTAAATCTTTGTCCTTTTAAATTCAAAGGTCAATGATACTTTCTATATGCAAATTCAGTTGTTAAATGTATTGCACATTACTACTCCTGGCAGATGGGGAAAATCTGCAAATTTATCATGGTGATGGCTTCAGGAACAAAGTAAGTAATTATAGACACAGTATGACAACTAACAACAGTGTCTTTTATTCTCTGGTGTTCTCAGTAGCCTCTCAAATGAAAGAAGAGAATTGGAAGGTTACCTTAGCTCTGTGTCTGAATGTAGGATTATATTACCAGAAACTGCAGTGTATTGCTTTTATTATTACCCATTAGAATGCAATTTAACTTCTGGCCCCTTAATAAAACCCTTCCCATATATGCATTAATAAACAGAAGTTTACTTGGTGTTAAGCTTTGCTTTTGTTTCTTGTGCAGCATAAGGAATTCTAGGCAGTTGGAAGGAGAATATTCTGCTGAGATGTTTTTTTCTAGTTATATTTTATATTTGGGTAATCCAGGCTAACAGTCAAAGATACAAGGTGTTTTATAGAGTAGCTGCTTTGTTTTTGTGATGGTGGCTACCAGATCTGTGTGGTCTCAGCTCGGGCGTCACCACAAGTGCAGCACCCAAAATCCAAATATGCAGGTGGCTGTAGAGGAAGGGAAATGGAGGCTTGTGATCCTCTTGGTACAGGTGAGATTTTGGAAGAGCTGCTCCCCATTTCTGGGGGGACAGAGAAGGCCAGCAGAGCCAAACTGCCCCTTGGGACTATGTGGTTCCTGCTTGGCCAGGCTGGATCACCCAGCACCCCCAGCCTTCCTGCTGCTGGGCTGGACCCGTGGCCTCACCCTGAGCCCTCAGCAGCAGATGCCTGGGGGCAGATCATGTTCCCATGTCTCCCATCTGCACCCTCTCAGCTTGGATTTGAGCTTTTTCTGCCCTGATAAACTCAACCATATTTCCTTACCAGCTTGCTGTCAGTTGCTATATATTGATCCTCAGTGAATGCAGTGATCTCCTCTCCAAATGACTAATTAAATATGCCATAAATCTGCAAGAGAATGAATGCTTCAAGTAACAGAACTCCTTTTTTTATGTAATAAAAAAAAATCTCGTTAAAAAATCATGTCCTAACCACAAGTGATTAAAACCTAGTTTGAAGTTATTTTACCAGTGACAGGACTGTATAAACCATTGCAGTGATGTTTACAGAGCTGCAGACACTGCACAGAAATTCAGAAATCAGAAGTCCAGTGAATAATATTCATAAACAGTAAAAAGGAAAAGATGTAACCAGGCTAACACCTTGTGTACCTCAGATGTCACTTCAATGGTTTGGGAAAACCAAATTAATTCTTTTGGTACTGATGCTTTTGGACAAGAAACCAGTTTGTGATTTCTTGGATGTAGATAAACAACCCAATCCAAACAGGATTTTTTGGCCATAAAGGCATGTGGGTGCTGTGTTACCTGACAAGTGCAACACTCACTGGAAAATAATATTGTGCTGTGGCCTGTCCTGGCACAATGAATTCAGGTGTTCTGCTTCCTCCCCTGGAAGGAGGCTCTGGTAACAGAAGATTAACCCTGCACCAGTTAAATTATCACTGGCAAGCAAAATGCCCTGCCCCTCCCCAGAGAGAAGGAAGGATTTTCAGGGGAATAAACTGATATTTGATGGCTGCAAGTTGCCAAACTCTGCTGCAGTAGGCCAGAGACTCCTTTAGTACTGATCTGGGACTGATTCCCTACTGAGGTACATGGTCTGTGTCTTGTTTCTGCAGTGAGAGTTTTCTTGAAAAAAACCAAAATACTGCTCTCATCCTATGGAGTTAACTTGGGTTCCTTCCCCTTCTCCCTCTCCCTCCTTCTGCCCTCTAACAGCAGAGTAATATCTATCTTGACTGAAACAAAAGTCAATTTTTGTACTTAAACAGATGCTCTTACAGGACTGAGTGACTCCTTGTCCCTTCCATTTGCATATCCATCTATAAAATGATACTGGTTATTCTAAAACTCTTTGAACATGGATGTAGATCAGCAGAAACATTCAGGCAAACAAACAGTGTGTTTATAAGGAATAATTTAATAACCTTTATACAACTTTGTTGGTAAGAAAATGGCTAAAGATTGAAATTCACTGGTTCAGTGTATGATAGTGCAGGCGTGGAAGAACTTGTTTTTAGAAGAATTTATTAAACTTTTGTTACAGGAATGTAACAGTAACTGCAGCAGAATTTCAGTCATAATCAATTGGCTTCAGTTTGCAGTGGGTGTTGTGGGCTCTGCAGAGTGTTCCTCAGCAAATACATTCAGAAATGTATTTAAATAATACAGGTAAATGAATTCCAACAAATATCATAAATTTACAGGAAATAAATTATGCAAAATATGCGTTTGTAAGTATGTGGCAAGCATAGGTTTAGGAGGTAAATAATTAAAGCTATTACGGATATATACTTACCTTCTTTTTGTTTTTTTTTAAACATTTGAGAAAATTCCTGAAATTCTAATGAAGTTTTGGCTATTCCATTCCCTTCATTATATTGTGGTGATTTTATCCAGTTTAAAGGGCAGTAGAGTTGAGACCAGAATATTTCTCCTGGGATATCAGTTGTTAAGATCCATGATCTTTTTGCTCTCTTGTTTTGGCTTGGGACGTTTCTGTCTTTGCAGTGACATTTCAGGGCCTATTTCAGTCGATGCAAAAACGTGGAATTCTCAGTGATTGATGCATTTTTGTTACAAAATGCCATGGCTTCAGTGGGAGTTTGCTGAGATCACAGGATCAGATTATCGGACTAATGCCAAACAGCATTCCAAGAAATATTTACTGAACGATGGAGACCTCTGGAGTGCAGCCCAGCCCCGTGGGAGGATCAGTGCTACTCCTTGGCTAAATAAAAGTGTCATGTCATGGAAAGTGAACATAGGATTTTAGGATTACAGAGTTAAGGTTGGAAAAGATCTCCAAGATGATATTGAGTCCAACCATGACCCCAGCACCTCCATGCTCAGCACTAAACCACGTCCCCATGTGTCATATCCACATGTTTTTTGGACACTTGCAGGAATTGTGACTCCACAACTTCCCTGGGCAGCTGTTCCAATGCTTGACTACCCTTTCAGGGAAGGAATTTTCCCTAATATCTAAACCTCCCTGGCACAACTTGAGGCCACCTCCTCATGCTGTCAGTTTTTACCTGGGAGAAGAGCCCAACCCCCAGAATTTTGAGTCTTGGCTGGTTTGGAGGTTTAGAGGTTACAGAGCTGTGAACAGGCACTCGATTCCTATTTGGGATTCCTATGGCAAGTGAAATAATGATGGAAGGAAGTGTCACCGTTTCAAAAGTAAAATTCAGATGCTGCACAACAACACTGGCTTTGATTTGAATCACAGAGATTCTCAAATGAAAACAGAGCTTTGAAGTTTCAGAGAAATATTAAAATTTGTTCTCCTGTTTCTTCACCAGCGTGACTTTGTCTGGACATCCAGACTTAAAAGCTGTTATTGACACACACAAATCTCCTTTCAAGTGGGTGATCAGCACTGGGGCTGTGCTCTTATGCTAAGCAGATTGGAATATAGCTTTTAAAAATGACCACACATGAAAGGCTGTTTCCCCCCCTAAAACCCATTCTGAACAAAGTGAATGCTGTTCCATCTCATAAAGACAGATGATTGACATTATATAGTGCATGAAATTTTCCTTTTCAGAATCATGGCATTTTATAATAAAAGTGGAGATAATGCTGGGAGCTAGTAATTACACTATATCCTCCCCCAACAAAAAAAGATCCATCGGGGGAAGAAATGAAACAATATGTCTTTACAGAGAATGCAATTAAGTAAAGCCAGATTAGAGGAACCACTGAGGGTAAGCGACATGCCTTATTATCTCCAATGTGTAAATTTAATTTTCTTTTTTCCTCATAATTCTTCTTTCCCCAGCATTTTTTCCTCACTCCGTGGAGATCAACTTGCAACAGCTTCATTTTCCTATTGATCTATTTAATATTTTTCCATTGTGCATAATAAAACACTAAACAAAATTTGCTATCAATGCACGAGCAGCCTTTCTGTCTCGGAAAAGAAAGAGATAATATTGTTGCAAAAATGTTCTCCCTGGGGTAGATGATGACATTAACATTTTTGTTAGGGAAGGAGTGGCTCAAAATTAAATCTTGAAATTACCAGTATTTATCAGAGCCATTCACAGAAGTGAAGGGGAAAGGTGAAAAGGCTGAGTAAATATCATCTTCTCTGCATCTCTAAAGGCAATGCTAAAAGGCGTTAAAATAAAGATAGAAAACTCCCCTCAGGAATATTTATCAGAGGTGCTTCATCTTGATGACAAATCTAAGACAAGACATGCATGGCAATATCTGTTGATGTGAAGAATTTGTTAATAGCAGGTTTGGTTTTCTAAAAGTGAGATTTTGTCCCCAGGATAAAGAATAACTGGTTTTGTAAAGGCAAGGATGTGTTGTAGATTAGTTCTGCACAACTGGACAAGGAAAGGAGTGGCACCATCTGCTAGATAAACCACTTTGAGGTTAGAATTCTGTGAGTGCCTTTTCCTTGGTAAAAAGGAATTCATACCCAAAGTGTTTCAGGAAAAGTGTGCAAATGGGCTTTGTGTAAGTGGGGATGTGTAAGGAATTCTGCTCACGCCTAATTCAGGTTGTAGGAAGATTCTGTCCCATTGTATTCAAAGACCTACATGTGTGTTATTATTTTTGAGCTCTTACAAACACAGAACAAACCTTGGCTATGAGCGTTTGTAATTTAAAAATTATCAATGGATCAAAACCCATTGTTGCTGAAATAATGAAATATTTTGAATGATGAGTCCTACTGAGACTGTGGCAGCCTGAGCATGGGCAGTTTGTGAACAGGAAAGGGGAAATTACTGGTTGTGAGTTCATCCCTGCTTGGTATTTGATATTATTGTCCTTGAGGAAGGTCCTGCCCTGAAGAAGCGATGATGAAAGGCGGTGACTTTCTGCCATTCATGTCCTTGTATCATAAAAATGTCTGAATCGATAATAGCAGCAAAACAACGCCAGTTTCATTCCTGATGTGTGCTCCAATTGCACAAGGTGCATTTCCCTGCTCCTCAGTTTGTCTAGGAATTGTTTTGGTGTAGGGAGTTGTGCTAATTATGGATGCTGCACACCGAGGCGTGTTAGTCATGAATCTTGGCATGGAGAGGAGAAGATGAGACTTTATAAATGAGATTCGTTTAGGCAGCATGTCATCAAATGACCTGATAAGTAGGGCCTCATCTGGGTAATGATTAGGTTTTATGTACTATTACAAGGATTGATTTCCTAGAAAGGCAATGAGCAAAAAAAACCATATCTACAGCAGATTTTATCTGGCTGAGCAAATTACCTGACAAGATAGGCAGACCCAAACCAGACTTTTAATTTCTGAAAGGGCAAGATTTTGACTCCTTATCCAAAATACTCTGTGTTCTATGTTGTGGATTGCTCCACTTATTTTGAACAAGTTGTTTTAAGAGGAAAATAATATCAGTGTCCACAGAAGTATCTGACTGCCTCTGGAGCCCAGCTAAAGGGATTTCTTACGCCCTCTGAGAGGCCCAGTAGTCACAATACTGGAAATGTTCTTGGAGTGGCTTTATTGGATGTTTTTAGAATGCAGTCTTATGCTTGTGAAAGTCAAAGGCAAAATTTTCACTGATAGTAATTCTTTGTGGTGTTGGCTTTCATTTACAACCTCAGGAAATTTTCTGTGAAGGTAAGCATTGAGTATTATTACAGTGCAGATGCAAACATTTATTTGGGTGTAGGTGAGCCACAGAGTTGTTACTGATCAGCTTTCACTTTCTTCAACTCCGTAACAGAGTAAGCAGAAATTTCCCTGTTCTGTTTTTTGGTTGGTTTTAATTTTTTTCTAGAGCCAGAGAAAAACAGGCATTGTTTCCTTTAAATTGACTTTGACAAAGCTTTATTAACTTTTTTCTTTCGTGTTGGCCTTTCATTGCCCAAAAAGATACTAGTGTAAGGAAGAGCTGAGTGAGAATTAACTACTCTCTGCACTTGGAATTTGTAAAAGTGAAAGAAAACACGCACAAATTTCCATTCAACTCAAATTAGAGCAACATGGCACATCCTTCAGATCCCACTCTTTGATGGGTGTTAATGGAAGGCTGGGCCTTGGTTTTGTCTTCAGGAATCCTGGAGAAAAAAAATTCATTTGGATATAAATGTAAATCCCATGCACAAACCTATATAAACCCCTACAAATATTCAACTGGTTGCTGCATGGCTGCTCTCTGATCCAAAAAATAAGGAGTGTTTTATTGAACCAGCTCCTAGAAGCCCACTGTTTCTTTTAAAATTTGTTTTGTTTTGGAAGGTATGGATACATGAGCTCTGTGCTTTGTAGATTTATGGTTGGGCTTGGCAGAATTACACAAGGAATTATTTCAGCAGTGGGAATGTTGTGATGAATCATATTCCTGCAAACTTCTGGGCAGTCTTTTTAAAACAAAAGCCAGATCTGAGGCCGGGCGAGTGCCTTTCGATGCATGCATGTAAATTGCTGTTTTAGAAACGAAATCTTCCTTCTGAATTATTCATATAGGAAGGGGGACTTTTATTTCCACTGCTTCTGACCTCTCCATCTCGGTCTCCCTCTTTCATTTCCCTGGTTTTCTCCCTAAATTTGCCCCAATAAGAGGACTATTTGTAAGCAGGGTGATTGCCTCCCCATTTCCCACATCAGGTCGTTCCCTCTGTAGCTGGAGTTCATCACAACATTCCGAGCTGTGTGACACATTTTATGGTACTGAGCAGCCACCCCTGGAGGCAGAGGGATTTCCCATCTCACACACAGGGATTTCTGAGCAGTTTTATTGAGATTTTTCTGACAGGTGAGGCTGTGGAATGTGCTGACACATAAGGAAGCTCCCTGTTGTGAGTGCTTTCCCTCAGCTACAGAGTTGACTTCAATCCTCCCAGCAGGAAGGAAACACTGAGGGATGAAAACAGGATGGTGCTTCTTGGGCTATAGAGGTGGGGTAAAGGTTTAAACTCGGTGGATGGGGCTGGAGGGAAAGGGAAGCAAAGTTTTAGGTTTGAAAATCAATGTGGTTTGTTTTTCATTTTTTTCTAATTTATTCTTTTATCCTAATGTATCGTTTGATCCAAATTTTTTTGTGGTAGTGAGGGCCATTTCTGTTAAATTCAGTAACATCTTATTCATGTTAAAAGCCTTAATTCAATAAATACAAATTGAAATCATTGATAATGAAGTTTTTCAAAAGCTCTAGAATAGGAGCTCACTGCCTAAATTTCTCTTTCTGTTGGATTCAGTATTGATTTGCCATCTCATTTGCCACAGTTCAACTTGAGTTCTGGAAAGGCTGCCTTGTGTTATGATAGTGTTCTTTTGTCTTTTTTTTTTTCTTTTCCTTACAACAAGCTGAAACAAGCATGATTAACTTGAAAGGATGAGGTTTATTTCCACTTAGCAGATGTATTTGAGACCACTTGTAAAACAACTTTGAGGCCTTGAACGTAAATGACTGTTGCAAAGATTCTTTGTATTTAAAATAGAAGCCTAGACAGATATTAATAATGAAAAAGGCCAATAAATGACCTTTTCTTCACTTTTATAGCGTAAATGCAGTATTGAATTTTTCATCTGTTGTTTTCTTTTGAAATGTGAAAGATCACAAGAATGAAAGCAGGTGAATTAGATTGTATTCTCCACAGACACAACCTTCATGCTGTAGCAGTGTTTGGATACAAGAGAATTATTTTTTCATTTATTCTCTATATTTTCTTGATCTCCACACAGTATTGCTGCTCCACATTTTCATGATCTAATTTTATTCATTTTTACAAATGTAATAGCATTTCTTTTGTTGTTTTCTGTGAGTTTTCTGTGCTGTCACGTTTCAACTCTGAGGAAGTTCATTTGTCTGGTAGTCAGTGGGACACCGTTCTCTGAAATAAATCAGGACAACCCTGAACGACCCTAGAAGAGAAATAAGTTTATGGCTAGCAAAGAATGGCTTCTATTATGCTATCACCTTATAATTAAAAATCATAAATCTGTGCATTAAGAGTGGTTGCCAGGTGAAATGTCAGCCCAGGGGAGATGTGGGATCCTGAGCAGGATGAGAGTGAACAGGCAGACGGGACAAGGATTTGGCTGGGTCAAATCCCAGAATGGTTTGGGTTGGAAGAGACCTTAAAGCTCATCCAGTGCCACCCCTGCCATGGGCAGGGACACCTTCCACTATCCCAGGGTGCTCCAAGCCCCAATGTCCAGCCTGGCCTTGGACACTGCCAGGGATCCAGGGGCAGCCACAGCTGCTCTGGGCACCCTGTGCCAGGGCTTCAGCACCCTCATTCTGAGCAATTTCTTCCTTAAATCTCATCCAAATCTCCCTTCTTTTAGATATCCAGGGGGCTCCTTTTGGCCAGGCAGTTTTACACTTCCCTGAATCACTGGTCTTGGCGATTTATTTCTGAAAGTTGCATTATTTTTATTATTATTATTCACAACCCCTCAGTGATGGTGCAGAGCAGCCTTGGGCGCTGCCCCTGCCAGAACGAGCTCATCTGTGCAGCACCTGCTGAGGGAGGGAGGAATGAATGCAGAGGAGGAGCAGCAGAGCCCGTGGTGCTTTGGCTGGTGAAATGATTTGTATTCTTGCAGAGTAAGATGCAGTAAGAAACAGAGGTTGGAGGGAACAAACCCTTGCCAGGGGATGGGGCTGTGGCCCCGCAGCCTCTGGGGTGCTGCAGGCTGGGAAACAGAGCCCTGGGGTGTCTGATGTGCCCCCAAATCACCTTTGCTGCAGATTTCAGCCTATTTTGCCTGCACAAGGGATATTGAGCCTGGGCCAAGGAGCTGATGGGACTTGTATCAGTGAGGGTGAGAAAACAAAGCATTTTCAGTTGTGGTTTCTTGTCAGCGCAGGCTGAGCTGACCAAAGCCCAAATTTGTTTTCTCTCTGGGGCAATGCAAGGGAAGGAGTTGTCTTAAAAATGCCCCATCCCTGCAGAAATAACCCTCACTGCTGGTGGGGCCCCTTCGAGATGGTGGGACATGACCTGAGCCCAGCCAGCTCTGCTTTCCAGGACTGAGAGGCTCATACATGAGAGATTAACGTGATTTTCCCCAGCATAGAGCAGGGTATTTTGCCCTGCTGTAACTATTCCCCTAGGGCTTTGCTTTGCTTTTAGCTCTTTTCATGGCCTTGTTAATTTCTGAGACATAAAAATGCTGATTAGCTTTGCTTTTTTTCCGAGCTTGGCTGTACCTGTGGGCATCTTGGGGCTGGTCAATAGGTGAGGAGCTGGGATGCCCTTGCTGAGAGGTGCTGAAGAGAAGCAGACACCCAGAGAGTGACTGTGCATGAAACCTGCTGCTTACTGAGGGGGAAGGTGCTCCTGGAAAAGGACATGCAGAGCCTGCCCATGTCTGGAAGGCTAAAACCTTCTGAAGGACAAGGTATTAGCCACAGGCTTAAACTTGTGCTTGTGGTGTGCTGAAGGGCTGCACAAGGAGCTGATGCTGATTTCCCTGCCCCTCCTGGAAGCCAACAGCACGAATCCCTGCCAATTTTAGTAGTTATTGTATTGACTGATTGAATTTAAAGGTTCAGCTCCTGAACCACAGGAGCATGGTGGTCCATGTTTAGAAGTACAGTGCAATGCACAATCATTCTTTGCTGGCCCCGGGAGCAAGAACTCAGCCTGGTGAGCTGGGCTTGGGCAGAGCTCTGTTGCTGCAAGAGGAGTCAGCAGGAATGTGGAACAGTTTCTTGGTTTCTTTTAATCTAAACCTTGTGTCTTTAATGGTGCCTGGACTGGGGAAGTGGAACAAGGCAGAGAAATTCAACAGGAAAAACATCAGAGAGAAGCAACAGAGCCTTCAGGTCTCGTGGTAGTCTCAGCCTCTTGCAGGACTTGCTTGGCTTTCAGATGGGTGCGAGAGATTCTGCACTCGATTTATTCTGCACTCAAAGGAAAAAAGCCTCTAGTGATGGCTGAGAACAGCTTTAGAGAGATATACAACCTAAATAACAGAATGCAAAGCACTCATTGCAGTTGAATATGCATGTTCATGAATCCAAACCCAAATGGAGCCAATGAAATTATTCTCTAAGCTTTTGGGTTTTTTTATTTTTGAGGTTTTTTTTCCATACCTAACACTACATAGTAGCTTCCTGAATTTTAATGGATGAATTCCAGTATCTCTGTGTACACCAGCTGATTAGATTCCCTGCTGTAAGCTCCACTGTCAGGGATAAGTCTGCAGAGACCAGTATTTGCAAATTTATCGCCTCTCTATTTATTTGTAGGTAAAATATTCTCCAGTGATTCATCTCATCACTGGAGAATGCTTTTCCAAATAAATTGCATTGCTTCCTAAAATTTAATTCCTATTTCATATTCCTATTGTTTGCTTAGTTTATATCCTTTATCAAATGGCTTTGGGCAGGTTTCTTACAGCCTTATAACTATCATGGCTCTGATACCACTCATGCATTTCCATCAGGGTGAGTGTGTTTTGCCTTTCTTGTGCTTCTCTGTGGGTTGAAGTCCAAGGATGGGATTCCATTTGCTGTCATCCATATGACATTTGTTGGAAGATGCTCTCAGAAAGCCAAGACTTGGGCATTGCAAGTGGTACTGAGATATAAGCAGAGTGGATATATCTGTTTTTGTGTTAAACCTCACTCCCAGCACAACTTGAACTTGTTGAAATTCAGCTGAATCAGCTCATTTACGGCATCTGGGAGATGCTGGAAGACAAGAGGTTTCCTTCTAACCCTTGTGGGTTTATTTATATTGCTGTGGTGTTTGGAGCTCCAGTCACAGACCTTGTGTTCTAAGGAGCTTCAAAGAGAGACCAAAAAAGAACTTCTTGCTTCAGAAAGTTTCCAGTTTTTTTTATCAGAAGACAGGAGACTGTACAGATTACAGATTGCACAAGAGGCCCCATGAAGTAATACCAGTCAGCATGAGCTCTGCAGCCTCACAGCTGTGAAGTATTTTAATGAGAGCTTTGTATGGACACAGATATGTTGTGCTTAGAGAGTGGCTTTTGTTTCTTTACAACTTAAACCAGACTCCTTCCTTGGAAGGGAGGTAGATTAAAAAAAAATCATTAATTTTTGGAGGGGTATCAGGTTGAAAGAAAAGCTCATTTCTTATGGTTGCACTTAAAATTTCTCTAGCCAAGAGAGAAAGTGTTTCTATTGCGTTCTGCTTTATCAAATCTCTATCCTATGTGATTACAAATGCTGCTCGTGGTTCTGAATTTCAGCAAAGTATTGTTAGGATATTTATCCTGGGGTAACAGCCCAAACCTGCTGCTGGAGCATAACCCAGAGGTGGGGGAGGCTCAGCCCTGCAGCAGCCTCAGCTCTGTGCTTGCACAGCCCTGGGAGTGACTCCAAGAGTTTCCTGTGTTCCAGGTGAAGCCCTCCTCCCCCCGCCATCAGAAGTAAGCTGCCAGACCCTATATAACCCTTCTAACAGCTCGTTCAAAAAACAAAGCTCTGCATTCTCCGTTAGTTCTTACTGCTTTGAACTTTAAAAAAGATGTAGGCAAGTCCATCCCGGTGATAAATGGCCTCGTACCTGCTTTTATGATGACTGAATTATTGGAGGAGAACAAAGTGGTGGGAGGATTCCCAGCAGACCTTGTCCAAACGACTGCCCTTCAGTTTTCCTGTGGCATAGAGCTATTTGCTGTGGGTGGGAACTGCACCTTCTAACTAAAAATTATGAGTAGAAGCGCCGCTATTATTTCAGAATATGGGAAGTGTTTTTTTCATGAAGCCAAGACCTCCTTTTAATTGAAGAGATTGGATAACGATTTGCAAAAATATTCAAGAATTCATTGCGAGTATATTGCCCAGGTCTCGTGGAAAGGTCAATGCAGACAAAAAATGCCCCCTGTGTTTATTTGGCTTTGTGTATTAGGATTAGTCCCATTAGCTCTGATGAGGTAAATGGGGAAGCATGTGGAGAATTGGTGTCTCAGCTGGAATCAAATGAGTTTGTGAGTGTTTGTAATCTCAGCAATGGGACCTGACTTTCAGTTTTACTGTGCCTTATTTATACTGTCCCATCTGTAAAGAGAAAGCAAAGATAGGGAGGCAGACCTTGCCTGTCTATGGTACAGCTGCTGGCAGTTCTCAGTGCTCCCTGGTGCTGTCCCCTGGACACCAAGTTTGAGTTGGCTGTTGGGAATGTTTGTGGCGAGTTACAAACTTTCGTGACTCTGACAAAAAGGAAAAAAAAAAAAGGGATCTTTAAGCTCACAGCAGCCAACTCTGTCATTTTTCCTCCGTTCACTTAATGCTGCAAGATGAAAATCTGCTTTAACATCAGCATAAGCACACTCCTCCACGCTCTGTTATCTCATACATAATCAATCCACTTAGGCACCAATAGCAGAAATGAAAAACCAAAAGCTTTAACTTCACTGAACACCAGCCCCAGCTGTAATCACATCAAGGCGGTGATTTGTGCAAATAATGGTATTCCCCACCTTGCCCAGAGCAAACTCCCTTAACTTGGAATCATGTTCTCCCTGCTACACCACAAGTAATTGAATGTCCAAATGTTTTGTCAGCAGTACAGCTGCACAGAGACCGATTGTAAAGGGCTGTGAGTGCTTTCCTTTCTGATGAAACTTCACTGAGCAGTCGGAGAAATGAACACAAAACTAAACACCCTCCCCTCCTGAATGTGCAGCTGCTGTGTCACAGAGACAAAAGGAGGCTTGAGGGAACTTGTGCCTCTTGGCAGGACGTCACTGGGAGGACAGAACTGTTTGGAGTCACCAGCCAACATTATGACATTTCCTTTTATTGGGAGCATCTGCTCTCGAGGTGGTACCCAGCCTCCATGTGTTGTTTTCTGTGTGACTTGGAGTGGCTTGGCAGATTCTTGGGATCTGAGCCAAGTTGTTCAAAGTTTGAATCAAATAAATTAAGAGTCCAAGGCTAAAATGTTGACATTGATTTCTCATACAACACCTTTAATATTATTATGCTTGTTGGAGTATGGAATGACAGTGGGAGAAAAGAGCTCTGCATATTTTCATTGTTATTGCAGTTAAGCTGAACAGACAGGGTCCAAAGTGCCTTTTTTGGGATTATTTCTGAGAAGAAAAGACTTAAGTGAACAAAACTGGTAGCTGTTTACAGCTTTCCATGTTAGTATGGTCATTTTGGTGCCTAAGAAAATAGTGATGTTATTTATTCACAGCATTTGTCTTCAAGTATTCATGTTTTTTGATGAGATATCCCAATGGGGAACTAATGCTCTTATGAGGAGCAATTTAAAACCTCAAGAATAACTAAAAGTCGAGCCCCACAGTACAGATGTGTTGCTACACTTTAGTGGGAATAGGGAATAGCTTTGAGGATCTTTATTGTGATCTAGCTGGAAGTAAGCTACTGACTTGTGTCCTGGCTAATTGAACCTGCCAGTCACAGCATCCAATCCAGGGTGCCTGACCCAAATGCACTTCTCTGGTCTCAGTGGGGTAGAAAAGGTTCTGTATTCTGAGGAGCTTTTGAGCTAATGAAGTCCTTACTCTTAAGCATTTTGGTTTGCAGCTCTCCTTTTGTGAGGGAAATGCATTTCTGAAAATTTACAGTAGAGCATCAATGCTCCAAGATCTGTTGGGAATGAAAAGATGCTGGGATGTCTGTGGTTCCAGGTGCAGGAGCTCTTTGTAGTCTAACAAGAAGCTGGGAAAAGAGGGGAACAGAAGGATGCTGATAGCACCCTGCTATTCATTCATTCTGTGCTCCTCTGAGACTGTCTCCAAGGAGGAAGGAACTGCAGGAAGGCCAAAGGACTGATTTGTTATTGCCCTCCTTGCACTGCCATCTGTTGCTGTCTTTTTCCAGCATGAAAGGGAAGCGTTCACAGTTATTTTTCCATCTAAAAACTGGGCTACATCTACCAAGAGCATAATTCAAGTGTCTGTCTACCCTCCCTGCATATTGCAGAGTGAGACCACTGTGCAAACAAAGCAGGCAGATCTCTCCTGCTTGAGGTGCAAGAGGAAACCACTCCCAGGGTTTGTACTGGAATGAAAATTTAGGTAAGAACGAACAGCTACTGCTAATTCTTGATAATTTCTCAATAACAAATTGTGGAGAGAGCCATGGAGCACGTGGCATTTTACATACAGGAGAATTCAGCCTGTGTCTCACTGCTGCTGCTGTCATGTCTGCTCCATGCCCAATTGCTTTCTGGCACGGGGGCCCCTCAAAGTCCCTGTAATGCTCCCGTTTCTTCTGGCACAGGAGTCACTTGGTGTTGCTTATCTCACTTGGATGAATGTCCTGAGTCCTAGCAGCAAACAATCCTCTGTGGCATAAACGTGCCTGCCCTGGCCTTGCTTGCAGGTAGAGCTGCTAATTGCAGAGAAGTCCTTCAGGACTGGTTTGATTTCAGCTGTACTCACCCTGGCCCTTCTTAGTTTTTCAAGGCAAACAAAGAACAAGGGCTGATAATATTTTACATTTATTCTTCACACTTGTTTATCTAAATGGCATTAGAGAAGTGCCTTATCTGATGCTGTTCTCCTTCTTGTAGAGCAGCTACCATGTGTGCTTTTGGCAGGCAAAGCTGCTCCAGCTATCAGGAAAACTGCAGGTGCTATCAGAGAATGTTTTTATCCAGCTGTTGACTGATATCCAGGGGTTTAATGCAGAGCTCCTTCCCTGGGCACCATGTGGTTGTGGCTCTGATGAAGAGAACCCTGCCAGGGATGAGAGGCTGAAGGGAGAAGGTTCTGTCTTTATTGTACACCCTCATTCTCATTTCAGTGTTCAGCAGGGCTACAGAGGGGCACTGGCCTCAAGGAAATCTTCAGCACATTCATTAAATTGTGAGTTAGATGTTCTCTCCAGCCTGCATCTCCCTACTACTTAGCAACAGCCTTTTCCAAGGATCTGCTCTTCTCCTTGGTGCTTGTTGTGTTGAAAATGAACATTTTTCATGTATGAAACATGAAACAATGAACATATTTTCATCCAACAATAAAACCAAGTGTAGGACTGAGCAGCAACACTGACAAACAGCACTGCTGGACATGAAACTCATGGGGATGGAAAACTGGGATGGAACTGTTTGGCTGGACCACTGATGCTGTTCTTTGTCCTTCCCACGCAAAATGGTTTTTGTCTGGACAGGGAGTGCAGCATCCCAGGGGACCTGGGCACGAGGGGAGGCTGCAAATGCTGCAGGTTCCTCTGGCCCCAGCACCCAAAGGCACAGTAGTTGCTCCTGCGTGTTTTAATTTAGTCTGTTAATAATTGAACAAGGTTTTATGGTAGCTCCAAACACTTCAAATCTCACCATTGTGTGAAATGCCAAAGTTCCTGGAGCTGGGATTGAAATTGGTGGCGTGGGGAGAGCACAGCTGCATTTGGTACTGCTCTCCTGGTAGAATCCAGCTGCAGGTGCTTGGAAAATCGCCTTTCAGGACAATCTGTGGCTGTGAGGCAGCTCAGCTTTTACCAAACCACTGTGTGTGAGCTGGGTGTGTGTGCTCGGGGCAGGGAGGAGGCAGCCTGGCCCTGCTTCCTTCCCTACTGAGATCCTCATCCTGGGACACTCCTGGTCCTGCTGTTTCTGGCAGACCAGGAGGTTTCCAGAATGATCCCACACAAGGCCAGGCTGGACAGGGCCTGGAGCAACCTGGGATAGTGGAAGGTGTCCCTGCCCATGGCAGGGGTTGGAACTGTGGGGTCCTTAAGGTGCCTTCCAACCCAAACCATTCTGGGATTCTATGGCTGCATTTTTATTGATCTGGGCTGAACAGATATAACAAGAATGACATAATAAATGCGATGACAACAGCTCCATGGAGAAGTGATCATCCCCTGATCTGCCTATAACTTCTTTGCAACACTTATACCTGGGTTTTGCATAAATTTTGTAATCAGATAATGATTTGTGCTCCAGAAAGCTGATTCTGATATACCTGAAAGGTCTGGCAGTTCGTGATTTCCTACAGCGTTAAACCATAGAAACAAATTGGTGTTTAATGTAGATTTTACTTTTATTAGCCTCCTTCCACACTTCAAGAAACAAGTGTATTGACTAACATAAATCAGGGGTTTGAGATCTAAAATACATCTGTTCTCCAGCCTTCTCTAGTGAGGGGAAAAAAAGATAATTTCTTGCAAAGTAGAGCTGGCAGAAAATGAAGGAAATAAATGTTAGGATCTTCAAGTCTGTGGGAAAGATTCACAGCATTTTAATGATGCTCTTCCTCCTGGAGACACCCTGGTGGTATCCCCCTCTCCTTCTGCACAGTCTCCACTGCAGTTATTACTTGTTGTGTGTGTTCTCCATCCCAAAGTGTTTCCAGGGGTGGAGCTTTCTGTACCAATGATAACATCATTAATCTTCTTCATTTTTGGGAAAAGTTGAGCAAAAAGCCTTTGCGCAACAGCCCTGGACTGGTATCATTAATCAGTGATCATTTTGAGGTATTAATTAAAGCACTGGGCTTTTTGCCTAGAAAACATACTTCAAGGCTTTTTTTTTTTTGCACCAATAAAGTAAGTGGTTTCCATTAAAGGGCAATTAGCAGAGACACAAAAGCAGGGAAGTGCTCCATCTGATTCATCAAGCCCATAAACAAGGTGCTGCCACCATTTCTTCAGCCTTAGATGAAAAAAAAGCCTTATGAATGCCTCTATTATCTGTGTTATCTGTTATGGAAATCTGAAGATACTTTTCCTGTTGTAGTTTAGATATTTGCTTGTTTTTTCCTGTATTCCAGTTACATGCAATAAAAAAGTCCTTTGTGTTGCTCATTCCGAGTTTCTAAAAACATTTTAATGATGTGACTAGAGAGGGTATTTTTAAGGAAATGCAGAGTTCACAGTCAAACAATCCCACTGAAGTCTCTTTGGTGCTATTAGAGAGGGACTGCTGTGCATTTTAACCACGTTCACCGAACTAACAAACCTGGCTTTCTTTAAAGCAAGTTGTGGCAGCACTTCTTGTCAGCCAAGCCTCCCCAGGCCTTTAGAGATCCTCTGAATTCAATTATTTTCTTCTGGATTAGGAAGAACTAACACCCGACAGCTCAGAGGTTGTTTCAAACAGAATTTTATTTGGTTTCTAAGTGTTTGTCCAGTTCTCCTGGATAAAATAGATGCTCCAGCTTAAAAAAAAAAAAAGAAAAAAGCAGCAACTTGAGAGATGGGGAAAACCAGGGGTGAGGATGATGCTTCTGTTCTACAGGTGCTGTGAGCAGCATCTCTCCCACCCTGTTCCCTGATGATGAGGGTGCATCTTCATCCTCCATGGAAACCTAGGCACAGAGGGACAGTGCTGGATTGTGGAAACAATTTAGCCAGTCTGTTTTATCCGGGTTTCAGGCAGCTGGGAAGGTGTTCATTTGAGCCTAACGTTTCTCTGCCCCTCGGGTAACTCTCCCCTCTGGCTGACTCAATGTGTCATTGAGCAGCACTCACAGCAAGAAAGCCAGGCAGGAAGGGAGGGTGGTGTGGGTTGTTTTTTACCTTGGAGAAGCCCCATGCATAACCTACCTCATGATAACTTATATTAAAAAGGAAATTAGCTGTGCTGAGAAGTGAACGGGACCCTCAGCCTGGGCTTGAACTCAGCATTTCCCCCAGGGACAGCAGAAGGGGCAGGTCTGGAGCAGGGGTGGAACACAGACTCAGCACTGGCATTTATCTGGAGAGCTTTGGTGCACAGGAGCAGCCAAATTTCACAGGTGCCTTGGTTTTGATCTTTAATCTCCAGCCTTTCGTCTTGAACTTCAGCTTCTCTGCATGTGTTGGAAGTGCTTCCACCTAGATGGGGCTGGATTGGCCAGTGCTGAGGACACAGCTCCCTGACACTCCTAATTAGATCTAAATTAGCATGGCTGTGATTTAGCACTCTGCACCCTCTCAGTGGCTGCCAATTGATGTACTGGCTTTTATTCTGCAGCTCCTAATTCAGACCTCTGCAGTGGGTGAGGAGCCTGGCTCTGTAACAACCCTGGGAATCACCACCTGGAAACCAAGCAGTGTCCAAGAGGTACTTTTTGGCTGTTCAAGTTCTGCCCTGGTCCAAAAGGGACCAGGAAAGCCCATGTGAAGATCTTGGGATAGTCCCCACGTGCTGTGCTTTGGCTCATGTTGCACAGCTGTTTGCAAGTGCAAAAGCTGTGGAGTGCTTGAAACAAAGCCAGAAGAGGTTTAACTCTGAGCAGGCATTTGGGCTGTAGAATTGCACTGGAATCAGGTAGTGACTGCACTGTCCCAGCAGCTGGTTCTCTGTGGATGAGCTGGATACAGCCCCTGGGACTCTCCTTTGCTTTGGGGGGATGTGACAGAGCAATGAGTGTCCCTCGAGGCAATGGGAACAGTAGTTTAGGATATAAGAATGAATTAGATGTGGTTTAGTGTGAGCTTGGCAGTGCTGGGTTAACGTTGGACTCGACTTTAGAGGTCTTGTAGAACCCAAACGATTCTGTGACTCACTGAACATGAAAGAAGAGTTTGTGCTTTGGGCCGTGGGTCCAAAGCAGACTCAAATCCTTCGTTTGGTGGCACGTGGATCATTCTGAATGATGGTAACACCTCACAGCAAGCCACAGGTCTGGCTTCAAGCCCTGATGCCAGAACAGTGGCACAGTAACCACCCCTCTCACCCCTCTGCTCTCCTCAGTGAGCTGAAGCAATATCAAAGGTCCATGGTCGCATTCTTAGGGAATCATTTTTTTTCCAACAAGATTTACTTCCCACAAAATGAAGCTGGATGTTTCCCATTATTGGAAAATGACTGCTGTGTTCGGGATGAATCACCTTGGCTGTTATCTGACAGGTGCCAATCATTTATTTGTCCTTGTTCAAATGAAGTAGAGAGGGAGCCAAGGCAGTGATTTGTCTCCTTCAGATGATGAAACATCTGCCTGAACCTCGTTTCCCTCAGACACAGGGGCTGCTGGGGCTGATCATCCCAATGAGGCTGGGGGACCCTTTGGGTTCCTCCTCCCCAAACTCATGCACACAAAACAATTTTCACCCCTCATCTATTTCACTCAATTTTACCTGTTCAAATCTCAGCCCACGGAGCTGAGGGAAGGAAGGGCAGGTTACAGGTGTGACAGAGCTGCTGGGACTCTGAATGATCTGAAAGATGCATTAGAATTTGAGGCTTTTCCTTAATTTATCACAGCCCTCCTCATTATATTTGCTCAGGGTAATTAAGGTTGTGATTATTCTGTCAGTCCCATGGTAGATTTCTTCTTTTGCAGAACAAAATTGATGGGAGGCCTTTCTTGTCTTCAGGAGGAAAAAATGGTTGGATACAGCATGTCATATTGATTCCATAATGCATGGTTTGCCTCGTAGTCATTTTTTTTCTCTCTTGGGCTCCAGTACATGCTGCAAGGATCTGGTGTCAGTAAAATTGGCTGTCTGTCATACAAGAGTTATTAGAGGGGGAAAAAAAAGTAATTTTCTGATCATAAGATTAAATTTTAATGGAGAAAAGAAAATGAAGTAGTAGGTAACGGTACAGTACCTTTTTTTGGGGAAAAAACACTGCTCAGAAATATTTAATAATAAATAAGAGTATAAATAAGTATATAGGCTATTTCTCAGAGAGAGCAAATTCAGTGAGAATTATGCGTGGCAGGAGGGAAGGGGGACTGCACCGCCAGAAACCCGCCTGAGCATCTCTCAGTAAATCAAATTTTATCTTGCATCCCATTCCATTGACATTTATGGAAGTGCCTTTCCAATAGGCAGAGAAGTTTTATCCAGCAGGAAGTCTCAGGGTGTTCAATGGAAGCCAACCAGAATTGTGAGTTTTGTACTGGGAGTCAGGGGTTTGACAAACATCAGCTTTATTTATAAATGGTTCTTTAGGACAAAAATGATGGCCCCTGCTTGGAAAAGTGTCTGAAATTACCAGGATGTGCAGTGGTGAGCAACGCAGAGCACAGCGTTTTCTGCAAGATCCTTCTCCAGATAAAGCTGCAGCAGACAATGGATTGCTGCGGCTCTTCCCCAAAGAGCCCGGGATTTGCCCTCTAATCTCTTCCTCCAGGACTATTTCCTAGATGCTTTTTCTTTACAAAACAGATTAATAAGTCCACAGCAGAGCTGCCTTTTGTGCCTCTGTGCTGTATTCAAAATACATCCGCTGACATGGGTGAGAAAATTGAAGTTAAATCATCCCTTTGCCACCGTTAAGATTACTGCTGCATTTTGGGCGTTTTTAAAACATCACTCTTGTTCTTCCCTCCCCATCCCTGCTGGAAGGTTTTTTTTTTTTTTGTTAAACTAAGGTTTTGCTATCTGTCTCAAGGCTGAAAGCTGTAGATTACTTGCTGTCGGGATGTGAAGGCTGTGGGTGCAGAAGGAATTGCTTTTTAGGCGAACATAAATACTGTCCCTCTGTTCTGTTTTTTGTAGAAATTGTGTACAATAGATAGAAGCAGGGAGAGGAGCTCGGGGTGTCAGGAAGGTGACAGTGAAGGCAGCCAAAATGCAAATGGATGGGAAGAAATGGAAGTGAGATGCCCGAGCGGACCGGGGGAACCACGCTGAGAGATCAAACAGAGACTGAAGCAGGCATGAGAAAGTGAAGTTTAGCTGCAGAAGAAACAAACTGATTGGCAACAAGGAATTGCTTAGAAACACAAAGAAAATAACCCAGCCAAGAGCACAGAGCCCCGATTCAGTGGAAGGCTGTTAAGGGCTGCTTTTTGCATGAATGAGAGGGGAAGTTGTAAAGTGGCTGCGTGGGTGGCTGGAGCGGTGGTGTGAAATGGTCCCTGTTGGCTGGAGCAGATAGAGGAAATTACTGATGTTGTTTTGGTCTGTAGAGCTGGCAGAAATCCCTTTCCCTGTGAGATGCATCTTTGCCGAGTGAAAGGTGATCTCTTTCTCTGTGCAGTGCACTGTGTGTTTTGTGGGGTGAGTGGAGCGGCTGACTTTGCACAGGGGTCGTGTAAATACAGAGTCTGGGTGAAACTCAGGCATCCATCATTCAGCTCCTCGTATTGCAGAATGCTCCTGGAGCCCAGGAGAATCCAAACACATTCCTAATGTGTGCGTGCAAGTCCTTAGCTGGGATGTGGGATGCTGCTGCTGTGTTGACTGAGATATGACTGCTACTGAGATTTGGAATGGCAACGAATTCTTTGTCTCTCCCCACTAACTCCTTAAAAAATTCCCAATCCCGCCCCCTGGGTTAGTGTGTGTGGAAGTGGGTACCACCAAACAGAGAACTTTGCGTTTGAGAAGTGTTTGCTTGTAAGGAGAAGAGTTTTGAGTAAATATCTTTGCTCAGTGGCTTGGAGTTGTGTTTTCCTCTTTTGTTGGGAAGGTTGTTCCTCTTCCTTGGCACTTCCCAGCCTGTCCTGTCCATAGGCAGCTTCCTCCCTGTCTTCCAAAGACGTCTGAAGCTGTAAGAAATGCAAAATGAAGCAAATCCGAGGCAAACAAAATAACCAAGTTTGGTGTTACCCACACCACATTATCGTTCACTCAGAGGAGGCTGATGAATTATGTGTATGTAGTTAATTTAAAGAATAATGAAAAAGTCCTGAGGGAGGAAAAAGTGAGATTACCTCCTTTCCTTTAAAGGAGGGGAGCTGCATAATCATTCTTTAAATGTAGGCCCCTCTTTATACTCTTGCATACTGTGAACTTTCTTCTGAAGGTTGTCTTTGGGCTAAAAAGAGAATCTTTGCTTCTGTGCTTCTCTCCTGCACAGGTTCTGAAAGACCTTTATAGTTTCCTTGAGCATAAAATATCAGAAGTTTTTATTAATAGAAACATTATTTGGGAGCATCCAGCAAGTATAGATCTTGTTTTAAAACAGCTTTTAAAATGATAACTTTACTATTTCTACACCTGGTAATGAAATTCTAAATGGACTGAAGCTCTTCAAAGCTTGTAGCGCATCCCCTGGATGCTGCAGTTCTCCTCAGAGATGTCTCTAAATCCAGTGGCCTCCACTGGATTTTGCTTTTTTGGTGATGAGCTCCAGCAATATAAAAACTCTCCAGAAAATCCCTGAAGGACTTGGCTTCTGTGCAGGTCTCCAGTGCATCATCTCTTCTCATGTCAGCGTTTAAATGGCTCAAAATTCCTGATCATTCTTAAAGGCAGGAGTGACCTGCTTTGCTTCACTGCAATGCTCATTGTTCCTGCAGCTCTGTCAGTTCTGCAAGCAGTATTTACAAACCAAATCACATCTGCTTTGGCTGCTATCAATCAATAGATGATGAGAGAGAGACGTCATTGCACCTACTTATGAAGAACTAATTGCAGGGCAATTAGGATTTCTAGGTTTTTTTACCTGTACTTGTACTGTCTGCAGTTTAAATAACATCCTATAGCTCCTCATTTTTAACACGCGGGAGAAGAAGAGGCTTAGGAAAAAGATACGAGCAACCTGTGGGGCTTCCTGCTGCGTTTTGTTTTCTATTTTGCTATGTTATATTTGTGTTATCACACCTCTCCTGCGTGCTCGAGTTGTGCTGTCCCAAGGAAAATGCCGTATAAATGGCCCAAAGGAGTGGTGAATGAAAACTGGGGTGTGGCTGTCCCTGTCTCAGGGCTGGAATAGCTGAGGCATAAAGGGAAGGATGAGCTAAGCTGCACTGGGGCTCTGTGTGGGTTTCTCCGGTAATTTCGCGGTGCTGTGCTAAAATGAGCCCTGATTTAGGGCCTCCCATCAGCTCCACGTGCACACCTGGGCAAATAAATTCAGATCCTGGAACAGCACGGAGCGTTCCCAGGGATGCTCCTCCTCAGCCTCCCAGATGGTTGTCTGGAAAAGCTTGGGTTTGTGCTCAGGGGGTTTCCAGCTGGGTCCTGCCTCTGTGGGGTGGTGGTGCCTTTTTGTCTCATGCAGGTACAGCAGGTGCTCAGTTCTGGTTCCACATGGGGAGCACATCAGCCTGACCCTTCAAACTGAGACCAACCCCACCTCCCTGCCACTGTAAATCAAATTGGGGCTCTGGAAGTTGCAGAGGGACCTGGGTTTACAGCAGCTCAGAAGCTGTCTCCTTAGCCAGGCACAGTGGGACCTGCTGGTTTACATATGGGGCGACCAAACATTTTTGCAGCTGAACTTAACTCTTCATTGCTGGCAAGTGACTGAGTACCCATTAACATGCCTGATGTCCACATTCCCATGAAAACCATTTAATCACCAGGATTCTGATCACTTGCCATGGACTTACCTGACACTGGAGCTGTTTCCATTGACATCAGCTGTCCCCAGATCAGCCCCAAACTGCCTTTTTCCAGGTATTCCAGAGTGGCAAGCTGGCATTCAGGCTGTGATTAGCCACCCCAATTGCATGCTGTTTCTTCCTCCTTTGTAATCGGATTACTGTAATATTAGCTGAACAACAATGAAGCTGTAACACAAAACGGGCAGAGAGGGAAGAGAACATCAGCAGGCAGGAGATTTAAAAATATAAAAATGCCAAAGTGATTTGTTTCTTCCTTCCAGCTGGAGCACTGTGTAAATGCACGTTCACACATCACAAGTCTCATGGCACAGCTTCCATGTGGACAAGGCAGGGAAGCAGGAGCTCATGAACCAGGGGAAGTTAGACTTGACGGGTTGTAATTTCAACTTCATGCACAGAGAGGGAAGTTTTTAATTTAATTTTATTTTATTTTCCCTCAATGCACTGACATTTTTGTACATGCACGTTCTTGATTTATACAGAAGATAATACCATTTGCAAGTTTCATTTGTGGCTTTAAACTGAAAAAGGGTAGGTTTAGCTTGGATATTAGGAAGAAATTCTTTACTGTGAGGGTGGGGAGGCCCTGGCACAGGGTGCCCAGAGAAGCTGTGGCTGAGCCTGGATCCCTGGCAGTGTCCAAGACCAGGTTGTGATACCATGATGATTTTTTGCCTTTTCTTTCATACCCCTTTTATACCTTTTTACAACTTCTGTATTCTCAGTGCTTTTTGCCTACATTCTTGGCCTTGTTTGTTCAGCCAGGAGACAACAACATCTTAGAAGCTTCGTAGCCAGGGATCAGTGTGCCCCAGAGCCCAAAGTCCTCTCCAGAACACATTCTGTAAACTGAGATAGAACCATCCAGGGGAAGGTTCCTTGGGGAGGGGGGCTCACTCGAGCCTCTCATTGGGGAATCTTTGATAGATCTGCTAATTAGTAACACCTCTAATGTTGTACCAGATCTTTTGGGGTGTGCATTGCAGTGGGCATTTCAGCGCACTTGACCTAGATGTGTGCACCTAAGGATTCTTAAAATAAATCCCAAGGTAAAATCTCTTTTCCCCTTCTAACCATGTTTGACTCTTGATTATTAGACCAGGAAAAGGCATCAGTTGGACAGGGCTTGGAGCAACCTGGGATAGTGGAAGATGTCCCTGTCCATGGCAGGGGGTGGCACTGGATGAGCTTTAAGTTTCTTTCCAAATAATTCCGTGATTCTGTGAAAATTTACTTGATTAACCTGCCCTGGTACCCACTTGTTTGAGAGAAAAGACTTCACATGCCTTGAGTTTCCATGCCTACAGTTGTTCATGCTCACACAAGCACCATTGAAAATGGATGAAAGAACCTGAAAAAGTGAATAAAAGTGTTTCATGAAAAGCAGCAGATTATGAAATGGGATTTAACGTCTGGCAGCAGTTTTTGGCTGTTCTTCCTCTGTGTGGGATCAACCAGAGCTGACCATCAGGCTGACACAGGGGGAGTTGTCAACCTTGTAAAGACAACCTTTATATGTGATCACCTTGCCCCCAAAATCTGGCACTCTAATGGGAGTGGACCTAAAACCTCTTGCTTGAAGTGTGGATGACACTTTACTGCTCATAAATTGACAATCTCAGAGCAAAGCTGCTGAGATTGTGTTTTTGGTGGGATTTTTATTGCCTCCCAAGGAACCTGCTCTTTCCACCATGGGAATGAATGATGGTGCTGGCAAATTGCTCCCATTTTTTATGGGTGAGCAGACAGCTTCCCATTCAGCAATTCCTGAATTAACCATGAGGTTATTTGGGGCCTTTAGAACAATAAGGATACACCCAAAAATCGGAAATCTGTCTGTGTGTCCCAGGTGCAGAGTGTTCACCTGCTCAGGCCATGTCAACATTCAGAGGTGTTGCTTTTGGTCATCATTTCACATCACTTTGTTCAAACCTCCTTTCGTATTCCTGCTAAACAAAACTTCACCAGAACTGAGAAGGGTTGAGAGCTGCAGAGTTCTGATGGGTTATCACAGACATGCAACAAGAGAAGAAGGCAGGAGAAATCCTACCTTTACCTGGCCATGCCATATAGATCAATGTGGCTGCAGGAACTGAGATTTTTGTTAACTTCATGAGCATTGTGTAACTTTACAGATTATTTTCCCCAAATCCTGTGCATTAGTCATGAAAATCCCTCTGGTTTAGGCTGGTTTGGTGCCTCTGGTAGAGATCAGTTTCCAGAGGCAGCAGAAGGTAACAGATCACTTAGAGGGGGGTTTTGCATTATAATCTCTTAAATGAGATTGGTGAACAAGTATTGATCCCACACTGTTAGCTGATTGTGGCCTATTGAGCAGGGAGCCCTGGAAAGCTGTAATTTAGTTGGAGAATTCTACAAACACTCTATAATTTCTTTTCTGTTCCTGATGAGCTCAATAAAAACATTTCCACCCTAGACTTTGCAGACTGGTGGCTTACAGCCCATCAGTTCTGGTCTTATTTCAGATTTCTAGAAGATTAAACATAAGACTTCCAACGTTTTCAACTTTGCGGCAGCAGTTGCAGTTTTCTCCTTTATTACCAAGTTCTTCTGATATTTAAATTTGAGGAGGTTTCAAGCACTTTCCTCCAGAAGAATCTTTCCTGTGGTGTTGTGAGTGCTGGGTTACTGTTTATGCACTAAACCCACTGCATAGTTAATTTCCTTAAAATGCATTTTTATAGAATTCAGTTTATTAGTCTTGCTTTTTAATGTAACAATATTTTATAGAACAACAGATAATTTATCGCCACTGTGGCAGATTGCTGGGATGTGGCTGCTTTTTGTCTTTGAAGGTTTCATTCATTTTTGATTTAAAACATTTTTCCAATTCCCCCTCCCCATCCACAGAAATCCAATTTCTATTTTTGTCATCAGAGTACAATTTTAATAGGTAGGACTATCAAGAAATTAAGAAACATTTTCACTATTTTTATGTAAACCAGAATAAATTAGAAAGTACCATGTTACTAAGCTTGATGGAAAAAAAAGAAGAGAATTTATTACTGATTTTCTTCTTGATACATAAAATAACTTAAAAAAAAAAAAATTAACATTTGTCCAGAGAAATCATATCTGGTCTTTTCTTTCCCCAGAAGGCAGATGTTACAGTATTGTGATCACAAATGGGTCTGAATCTTAAATAGATGAGAGAGGAAAAGATAATTCATTATTTCCTAAAGAGCTGGCTTGGATAAATAAGAATTTGTTCTCTCTGATGAAAAAAATCCCTTGTAAAAAGATCTCTAAACTTCCAAAAAGGCCTCTAGGAAAAGCAGCAGAGATGAAATTTGAAAGTCTTAAGGCTGCTCTAAGATGAAACCCATCAAATTATAAATGCTTTAATGATATTTTAATACATTACAGAGAAACAAAGAAGAAAGCTTTGGTTTTTGTTTCTCAGTGGCCTTTTATTTTTAATCTTACCTGGGACATTTAATTAGGATTTTGTCAGTTGTAAAGACAACTTATTTAATTCTGCAAATTTAAATAGAGGAATGTGCTGAGAAATGGAGCTGTAGATGGAATGAGTAATTTTTGAGGTGCTCTGACTAAATTCTGTCTCATGGTGACTCTTCAGCCCCTTTATTTGCCAACATTTCTTGTGTTTCAGCCGATTTGCTCTAAATTTCAAAAACCTAATGGTGCTCTGAAGATTCACAGGGCTGTGTGTGTGGGTAAAGAGCTTCCTATTCAGCAATTCCTGAATTAACTTTGAGCTTATTTACACTCTTTAAAGCAAATTGGCTGTTGGAGCAGAGTGGGGGCTGGCAAGGGGCTGGCAGGGGTTCTCTCCACCCACCAGCACCAACCAAGACATAGCAGGAGCCATGAAAATATAAAACCCACTTATAAATATTCATTAGTATGTCCTCATTTTGAGTTGATGTAGGAATAAACGCCAAACTCCAGACTTTACTATTTCCCAGTAAATCTGCTGCTTCTGGAAGATAATCTCTACTAGATAGGCACCAAACCCACCCAAACCAGAGAGATTTTAATAACTAATAAAAGGACTGTGGAAAAATCACCTGTAATGTTACGCAATGCTCATTATATGAAAAGAAATCTTCGATCCTGGAGCTGCTGGGTTGGTCACACCAGCGCTGCTAAACCAGACAACAGCAAGAATTTAGCCATGACTCCCACAAGTGCTTTGGGATGAAAACGGCGTTTATGCACAAAGCTGGAAATTACCAGTTAATTTGGAATTGTTGCTTTGATTTAATTGTCAATCCAGCCCCCACAGGCACAAAGCTGTTCTGGTCTTTGTGCGGCGGTCGTGCTCTCCAGCGGTTTCTCACTGCGTCTGTCCATGAGAGCAGATTGTCCCTGCAGTGAGCCCGTGGGAGCCACCTGCGTTCCCAAAATGAATGAAGTGAGCCCGGGCTTTCCGACACCTTCCCTGGCTCGGGGACAGGAGGATCAGCGGAGACACGGAGCCGGCGGGATGTGCCTTATCAGCTCACCGGGATGGCCTTTGGGAGCGGCAGGAGAGCTGGAACAAGCAAATGCTTATCAGCAATCAGCAGCACGAGGGAAAGACACCTCAGGCCCCACAACCCTGCCCCCGGCAGGAAATGGGATTTCAGCCCCTGGTCCCACCAGGTCCTCTCTGGGAATGTGTCACACTTTATGTGCTGTGATTCCGGGCGCTCTGGCACTTTCTATTCCGCAATGTCTCTGTGCAGTGATAAATGGAGATGGATGGGACGTTACTATCTACAGCTGCTTTACCTCGCTGACTGCTCCTGTGTCTCTTTCCCAGCTGATGTGGCCTTTTCTAATTCCTGGCTCTGTTCTTGATTCAGACCCCTCAGAAAAAAAATTAGAGTTGCTGCCCCTTGAAAGTGAGAACTGATTGCCTCCCGTTTCACGCATCCTCGGGGTGTTCTGCACCTTTGCTCACTGCAAAAGGAGGGAAGAAAACACAACAAAAATCTATTTGGAACAGCCTAAGAAAAACCGTCCTCATGACCCCTGTAAAGATGGCAATGTTTCAATCTGAAATGGATTGCAGACCATAAAAATTATGAACAGGTGAACTCTGCCTGTAGTACTGAGTGCTGCCTATGCATGCAGCAGTAAATGCTGACCTCCTTACTCTGTAAAGATAAGAATTTCAGCTGCATTCGCGGATGGTGAGGAATGATGTGCTCATAACCAGATCTCTGTAATAGGGAGCACACAGTTCACACCGAGCCCACTGCTGGGAGCTCTCAGATGCTGTTGGAACAGCAGCCACCCTTTTACAGGTGTGAACTGCAGAAACAGGCGTCAGACCTGGTGGGAAGTAGTAATAAAAGGCAAATAAACCCAAGATGGGAGCTATTTACCCATTTATTTAGCTCCGGTAATTCCCAGAGCTGAAGATGAGATCTACAGCTGGAATGAAGTGAGAACCCTCTTGTCTTTAGTTTGCTCTTGCTCTGGAGTTACCAAGGAAATTTAACTCCTACCTGGGCTAGGAACTGAAAATCAGGAGCTTGGTTGTTATGTAGCCTCACCTAAAACCCCCATGTTTGCTTTGGTCTAAATTAAGGAGGTTTTTTTGGGAGGAAATTTGGCTGAATGACAGTCGGGGTGCTCCACAAGGAGCTGAGCTGTGCAGCCTCCTGGGAGAGCAAATATGGACCATGCTACTTTAACCTTCCTGTTAGGAATTGAAGTAGGTGATTGGTTTAATGGTATCACAGTGTACTACCCACCAGTAGTAAAGGTCTTGTAAAATAGATGCTGGTCGGCAGAATATTTAGAGAAAATGAAGGTTTGGTGAGAGCCTGCTAAACAAATATTTATAAATTGCTTTCCCCACTGCCACTAATGTTCCATCCGCTGGTTATGAATATGCAGGTAACAATAATCTCCTGCATCTCAGGATGGAGTAATTAGCAGCCTGAAGGCAGCCTGAAGGACTGAGAATAGTGGGAGCTGGCTCCTAGGCCAGGCTAGCCAGCGTGGGAGGGATTGTTCCTGCAGAGCAGGGCTGTGTTTGCAGAGGGAATGATATCCCAGTGGGATCCAGATCCAGGCACGTCCTGCACGTGTTGCTGCCCTTTCCATGCCTGTGTCTTGTGCCATGGGTCTCCCAAACAGTTGTGAGCTGGTCTTAGAGGTGGGAATTATCCCAGTGTGTGTGTTTAGCAATAAGATTATCCATCTCCTGTTAATCTTGTTATTTTGGTCCGTTAATGCACTAAGAGAATCTTTCCAGCTAACTCAAAAATACCGAGTAAATTCTAGGCAAGGAGCAAGTGTGGGTGTTCCGTAGCTCTGACATTTTCCCTGGTCTCTGGCATTTTGTCCATTTCTATATATCATCACCATGACTACAGTGGGAATGTCTAAGAGAACTCGAGGATAAATCTGACAGCACCTCCTTAGAAGTACTTAAAATCATGTAATTAAGTAAGAAAATGCAGCTGATTGAGGAGGTTAGAGCTGCCTCGCAGAAGATTACAGCACATTTCATGATTAACAATCAGAACATTCTTTGCCAAACCTCTGCCTAATTTAGCAGACTAAGGTTTCAGCTGAGGCTCTGCTCTTAATGCTGCGAGGAGGGAGGGAGAAGGGTAATTTCCCACCATTTTCACTGCTTTCCTGGTGTTTACTCCAGTGTCAGTCTCTGTTCCAGTTTTGCTGCCTGGGTTAACTGACTTAACAGAAGTACTGAAAAGGCAAAAAGGTCAGCGTTGCTGATCACAGCACTGTAATTCCCTTCAGTCTCTTGGCAGTTGATAATTAGGATGGAGGAATAGGATAAAAACAAATCATTTTAGTGACAAAGCTCTGTGCCCATCAGTTAATGTGCCAAAATTCATCTTTTCTCTAAAATTATAGGTTGGTTTCAGAGATAAACTTGTGTTTATTTACTGGCAAACACATTTCTGTGGAACTGTGGAGGTAAGCTGTTGGAGAGAAAGAAAAGTAATTCATGTATGGACTACAGGGGTGTTATTTAGAGCTTTCAAGGGAAAATGTTGTTTTGGTATGTAAACTCATAGAATGGTTTGGGTTGGAAGGGATCTTAAGGATCAGAATGGATCAGAGATAAGAATCATTTGAAGGAGGTGACAGCATGAAAGGGATCCTCAGAGACAGTCCCTGTGGTAAATTGTCCAGGGAGTTTTCCTGTGAAATCTGCTGGGTTTGAGACTGCTGTCAGTGGGAGGACAGTGCTGCTGCTAAAGCAACTCCATTTCTCTTTGCACTGCACACCTGCTCAGACATTTATAGACGGCATCCTTAGGGAAAGCTGGAGTTTGAAAGCACACCTGAAAATGTGGTTTTTCTGAAGGATGTCTAATGTGACACTGTGGCAGAGGGAAGAAAGGTCCTTAACCACGGCTTAGCTCAGTGCCAGGTACTTTTACCTTCCTTCTGTCAGTTTTTGATTCATTATTGTCCATACAGTTCTGGCCATGTTCCCTAGGCTTTGTTGCCTTAAAATATATATATATATATATACGAAAATGAATATGTAAATTGCCACCTATTTTCTTGGCAGCCTTCAAAAAAACTTTGCTACTTCTTGGCTCGTTTTGCCTTCCATGGTAACTGAGTCCATGTCAATCTCCACGTTTTTCTGGGAAAGTTTTTTAACTTTTCCTCCATCACTCGGTCGTGTGCCCACGTCGTGAATTACAGGAAAAGAAAATATTCCTGTTGTTTAATTCCTCTCTCTACACCTCCACTAAACGTGAGGGTTTGGGTTTTTTTTTGATATATGTATTATGTAGAAGTGTGTCAAAGGTCAGAGAGAAACTGGAAGTGCTGCGTAGAAGGTTTAAAAAAGGAAGAACTTCTTATTTTCCATGAATATTATTCCACAGAATAAATATCAACTGCATTCAAGGGCAGGAGCCCTGAGAAAAAGGAGAGTCAACACATGCAGCCATGGAATTGGGATTTTTTGCACCCAGATCCCTTGAGGGAATAAGGTTTTTTATCTTAATGTTTGTGGTGAATACTGATTTCAATTGCATCTCCTTTTGAATATACCATGCAGAGTTTTGCAACATTTTAAGGATTTTTTTGCTTTCACATAAAAATTAATAATTGCAGCCATCAGGGAGAAAACCAGCAAGTTTTTCCCCCAACAATACAGTACAGATTTAAATTTCCAAGTCCTTAAAAAATGGATAATGCACGGCGTTTGCATCTTTATTCTCCTATTGCAAAATGCATCATGATTTGTGGAGAGAATTGAAATAAAAAATACATTCCTGGTCCTAGAGGCCTGGTTTGAGTGTAAATAGAGTCGAAAAAGTCCTGTGCTTATGCTCCTGTCCCAGTTGTGGAAAAGCTGATGATGAATCTGACGTTTCTTTCTTAAAAACTCTTGGGGAAACGCCGGCACAGATATCATTATTAGCATTTGTTAAACCAGAGCAAAAAATACTCTTTACACAAGAGCTGCTGCTGGAGTGATCAAATATCTGCATTGCTGCAGGTCAAAATGTGCAAATTAACAGGAATATTCAAGTATTAAATCACTGCCAGGGAATGGCAAAAGGTTTGCAGCAAACAGAGGCTGTGTGGTGTTTTTATCCAGCAGCCTGGCTGAATGACAGGATGATGTGCAGTCCGGAGGAATTATTGACTCAAAGGAGAAGAACATGAAGCAGGCATTTAAAATTCAAGTCTGTAATTAACTTACCTCAAAATGATCTTGTAGGATTTATATTGCCAAGGGTTGTGGGGCTGAAAAGCTGGAATTTTACTACTGAGCAGGCATGGCTCAGGTACAGAGTTAATCTGAAGGGGAAAACACTTCAGTGTTTGGAATTCATGATGCTTGTAATAAAATAAAGGAGAAGAAGCTGCAAAACAGGGCATGTGACAGACATTATCTAACTGTGTGTGTGCTGAGAGGGTGAGAGGAATCAGCATTTCTTGTCAGGTTCAAGCAACAAAATGAGAATCTTGCAGAAAGTTCCTCGCTGAGAACAAGCCTGTAAGTTTGAGATAAAAATAGGTAGAGATGTGGCTGTAACTCCAAATTATGTAAGCTGCTTTAATGCACGGATTTCAGTCCTTTTTGAGGCAGAGAAGTTTGATGCTTACACCAAGTTTTGATATTGGGTTGGTGCTGTTTAGGTTGTTCTGTAATTCTGTTCTCTCTTATGATGCAGTCTTTAATTTCAGCACATTTATCCTTTTCTAGCCATGGGGCCAAATGCCAGAAAATCTGAATGTACCCTGCTTGTCCTACAAGAGGGAGCTGGTTCCATGCAAGGCCAGGTTGGGTGGGCAGCATGAGGGGCATTCTTGGGGTTGGAATTGGATGGTCATTAAAGTCCATTCCAACCCCAAGAATTCTATATTTCTGTGAAAAGATGCTTTGCTTGCTCAAGGCATTAATGCAAAAGAGAAAAAAAGGATCTTAACAACGTATTTCATTCTTGCTCATGGCATCTCCTTTCTATGAGTGTTACATCCTTACCTGCACCTGAGGAGTGCTGGGTGGAAATTGGCCTTCCAAGAATATGGGAAAAGCTATAACTTTGCATGGTTTTCCCCTAAATAATCCTATTCTCCTCCTGGAAAACAAATTATCTTCAAGCTCTACCTTCATTTCAGACCACTGAAGATGCATGAACTTGTAATGTTTTCCCCAGTGTTGCCTTTTTAGCTGGTATTATCCCAGAGTGTTGTAAAAATCTTGAGAATACATTTTCAGATTGCAAAATTGCAGCACTCTGTTTCAGATGTGTTGAAATGTTGTGTTCCAGCACCAGTAAACGGCTCTTTGCAGTTTTTAAACAAGATGTGAATCCTGACACGTTTCTGGTACTTCTGTTTTGATTAGTCAGAATTACCCAACAACAACAAAAAAAATATTCTGCCAGGGAGTTTTTGGTTGTCCTGTTCTGCTTTTTTTTTTTTTTTTAAGTGTAATTTTTCATCCATCTGGCTGCTGCTAGCCTTATCCTTGGATTTGTGCCTCTCATACAAGAGTGACTGATTTGAAGTATTTTTATTGTCAGCCCAGCTGCCCTGCAGTTCCTGGGTCAATTGGTGAGAAATGCCATTCCTGACCTAGAGGTGTGGCTCTCAGAAGAATTGCCCGGGGATCACAGAGGGAGGGAATGTGATTTTAAGCTATTTTTAGGCTTCCACATCTACTTTGCTGAAAGAAAAGAATAAGCCTGAATGTGGTGGTTCCAGTCCTCATCATGCTTCATCCTTCCTCTGTTTCTTTCAAAATATTTGGGAGGGGATGGATAGTTCTGGTCATTTCACAGAATCCCAGAAGATTTGGGTTGGGGGGACCTTAAAACCCATCCAATGCCACCTTCTGCCATGGGCAGGGACGCCTTCCACTCTCCCAGATTGCTCCAGATCCTGTCCAGCCTGGCCTTGGACATTTCCAGGGATGGGGCATCACCAGCCCTATCCCAATGTGGGATTTTCTTTATGGCAAAGTGAACCCTGAGAACAAATCAAGCCCTTATTTTAGCCAATGTATGGAAACTTTGCTGGAAACCTGAGCCCCACATCATCCTCCCCATCCAATCTGACATTTTCCAGATTTGCATTTTAGTTACATTCTGAATTGGTTCCTTAGGTACCTCCTTACTCAGTATTGCCACAGGTAGTGCTGGAATGGGGATGAAGTAACTCCTGTGGAACAGATGAGAAACTTGAAATTTGATGTGCCTGTTTCACTCACAATTTTATGCAGAACAGCTCATGAGATTCTTTTGGGCTTTTCTAATTTTTCCCAGCAGGTTGCCAGTGTGCATTTGTGTAAGGAGTAGGTGGGATAGCACCTTCCAGAAAAAAATGTGTGCACTTGGACATTTGCTCAAACAAAGTTTCTAAAAATGTCCAAAAATCCAAATTTATTGAAAGTCAGAGTCAGAACTGAGTACCAGCAACCTGACACTGCTTCCTAAGCCTTTGCTGCAACAGGAATGGGAAGATGAGAGATGACTTAATCAGTGAGTTGCTAATTTACCTTTCATCAATAACATCCTTAATAAGTCCATGTTATCAGAGGCTAAACCATAAATTGCTCTGCTGCCTCCCATTACAGCGCACAGCAATCAGCGTTCACACCATTAATAAAATAGCTCTAAATTTCATTATTATCTCCTGCAACGAGCTTGTGTTCACCTCTGGCTTGAGTTCTTTCAGTTGTCCTCAATTGTCACAGCAACGGGGACTCTCTCCCAGGCCTTTCCATGGGATTTTATTTCAGGCTGGAAGGGGAATTTAATTGATGCTTTCCTGGTCCTCAGACTTGCCTCATCCATGTGGCTCACACATGAATTTCCAATTCAATTTCACTCTCAAATGGGAACAGCCACAAATCCAAATGCCTTGCTGAAGCTGCACAAAGTGAATTATGTGGATAACAATATTTCATCAGGCTTGGAAAGTGGCTGTGTTTTGTCCAAAGCAGTGAAACTGTGTAAATGAATCTCCGAGTCACTGTAATATTCATGACTTGGATCTCATCCTTTAGAAGCTGGGGGACAGGGGGACAGAGCAGGGAATTGCCTCTTACCTTGGTGGAATTCTTCTTTTATTTAAGCCTGCAAATAATATTTAAGAAAAAAATAAAACCCTTCATAGGTTTAAGTAATTTCAAATATTTTCTGTCAAAGCTGGTGAGGGCCAGTCCTCTCTGGCCTTCTGCTCCTTGGAATTTCTATTCTTCAAGAGTTTCATTCAAACCCTGGGATTACCTTGGCTGCAGTGGGCTTTGGGTCATCCTTTGGGGTCTCTCACAACCTTTGGCCAGTTGTGCCACAGTTGATTGATGGCTGCCAACCCTCTTTTTCTGTGTTTATTGTCCTTTAATTCCTCTTCCTCTATCCAGCTGGTCCCATTTGCTCCCATTAGCACCACAATTCCTCCCTACTTTGAGGAGCTTTGAGGGATAATCTTCAGAAACAAGCTAAGTATAAAAATAAAATAATAAAAGAAACCCACCTCCACAATATTTTAAAGCATTTTGGTCTTGCTTTCTTTAATTGCATTTCAGTTAACAAATCAATAAGCAGCTCTCTCGGTTATGTCTGTCTTGCTCAATGAGTAACGTGGTGTAATAAGTCAGAGTAAGGTTTTCTTCAAATGTTTCAAAACCTTGTATCATCAATAGTCTTTTTTTTCCTGCTTTTTCTCAGCAGTCCTGAATGCAATAAGGCTTTAGTGGGAGCCAGTCTGACCAGCATGTGGTGCTTTATCAGAGACATCTCAGTTCTCTCTGCTTTCCTTTCCCAAATGATTTCCTAAAGTAGTTTTGGGTTGAGGTTTACAGAATGTAGCTTCCTATACTTTCTAGGAATTCCTATTGATGTTTGTGTGATACTTGATGGAAATATTTCACCTCCAGATTCACCAGGCTTCTCAGGACCCCGTACCCTAGTGCTGTGTTGTAACAGCAACAGAGAGTTTTGAATGTTTGTTGCACATTGCAGGCTTCTGATGGGCAAAAAAGTGATGTTGTTATAATAATTGTTAAACACCAAATATTTTCAGCTCTTGCACTGTGAACTTGCATTGGCAGCTTGGTGGATTGCAGCTTTGGGAATGCAGAAGTTCTCAGCGCCGGTCTGTTTCTGTCAGCTCACTCACCAACCAACCTTCGGGCATAGATGAATGTTCAAATATTGTGTAGGGGATGTCATCCCAAATCCGGAATTTGTGGTGGGAATCCTGCTGCCACCTGCTGTCAGATGAGGAATTGGGTGTTTCCCTGCAGAATCTTTGATTCTGACTGGTTTTTAAAAAGTTACCACTTTTAATTTTCAAATTTTTACTAATCATCAGATTTCAAGCTCTTTGCATTTCCTCCCTGAAGAAGACATTAGTTTCATAACTTCTAATTTGTTTTCTTATCCTAGCAGGTCTGTTGAACATCTGTTTGGCATTTCATTTTTAATATTTCCATAAACTGCAAGTGTGGGTAAATTGCAGGGTGTGATGTTGATGGCTTGCAGTTATTGCAGTGGGATGAGTGGAAGTGGAGGGCTCATCAGCAAGGGAATTTGTGTCTATGATTTTGTATCCCAAAGTATTTAAACACAACTTTAAGACAGCCAGATGTTGGCTTAAATGGAGCATTTACAACATGACTCAGAAATGTTTCTGTCTGCAGTTTGTGTTCTGGGCTGGAGGATTGGCAGAGAGAGGGGGGAGCCTGTGGGGGAGAAGAAAGAGCTCCTGTTGTGGCAAGGGGTGGATTATGCCATGTTTCCAGGAGGATGGAGTTGATATCTGAGCCAAAGAATATCTCTGATCCCCCTGATTTCAGGCCTCGAGTCAGTGTGGGTGGGTGCAGAGAGCACCCGAGTTTCCAGATACAGAGGGTGTTAATTACCCTTTGAGTCCCACTTTCAAACATGATCCCAATAATTTTACCTGTTTATACAGGCCTTGCTGAGTGTTATCTTATTATAGATACACTCTAAAACCTCTCCAACACTTTGACCACTCATGATGCTATAAAGCTTTGCCCAGGAGGTGCAGGGTCCCTGAACCAGGATAATCTGGGAGTGCTTCTGTTGTAAGGAGCTCACGTTAGAGCTCTGCTATATCTTCACTTCTTTGTGGTTACAAACCACATCTTTCTAACCAGAACTGATAAGCAGCAATGGTTTTACACCCAGACCAAGCCCAGCTATGTCAAAATTAAGATCCTGCTGGATCCTGCTTCACGTATGTTTGAAAGCAGAAGTCGCAGAAGTCACGTTCCTCAGGTGTGGAAGTCATTTTGAAATCGTCACCTGAAGACAGTAAATCTGCAGAAGGATGAAGCCCTGGGTTTCCTTATTGTCCATCATTAGAAAGACACAAATTCAGTTGGAACTGGTCAGAATTTCTTTCCCTGCCTGCCGTTCTTGTGGAAAGGTAATGCTGACCAAATCCCACTTTCCTGACAAAGCAATGCTAAATACTCAAGAAAGCTCTGCTTCTCTTACAGGGGGAAGGGTGTTTAGATAAACATTAGGTAACTTTTGCCAGTGATCCAAATACCAAGAGAAGCTCCTCAGCATCCCTGATGAACCCACGTTCAGTTGCCCAGCAGGAGAGGGGGCTCAGAGCTTGATGGCTCCAGAGCAATTTAAGAGAGGTGCCAGAGCTAATGGAAGTCTCATAGATGATTCACATTTGAGAGTTGCCTTCTCCATGTCCCTTTTGAATGATTTCCCCAAATCCTGCAGGGCTGATACCCGTGGCTGACCTTGCCTGCTGCCCAGCTGAGGGCTGTCCGGTGGGTCACTGTCCCTCAGTGGTGCCCAGGGGACAGCTCTTCCTGATGAGCTTCCATCAGCAGCTGGCAGCTGCCTGCTGGGAGGGGATTTGTTTGCTCTCTGTTTGTTTTGTTAGGATGCATTAGCAGCGTTTGGGCACGTTCCTTCTGTGTAATGCTGCTGTTAATCATTGTTTTCGGGCTGACATTGCAGCTGTCCTGCCCTGCTGCTGTGAATGCTGTGCCCTGCTCATGGCACTGCTCACTCTGCCAGCACTGTTTGCTCACAGTGACACTCGGGGCTTTTTCTTACCTAGAGGGAAGTGGGTCTTTATGGGGAGGTGCAAATGGAGCTGCGATTCCATGGAAACTGCATCCTCCAACTCCTCTCTTCAGTGCTTGCTCTCTGAAAGTTTCCACCAGCCTGTAGGACTGACTGGTTCCCACACACATTATCCAAGGGGTAGCAGCAGTCAAGGCTATTCATTTCATGTGGGCAGTATTCCCTTTTATTGAATACAGCAATCTCTTGCCACAGTCCTTATTGCCCTCAGACTGAGGCTTCCCTGCCCTTTGCTGCCCTTTGCTGGGCTACTGTGTTGAGTAGAGGTGGGAGGGCAATTTCTGCACCAGCCTGGCTTCGTGTACCACCCAAAACCAACTCATTTACTGCTATGAGCTGCTGTTTGGGTACCACTGTGCCAGCAGGTCCTTTCCAACTCAGAACATCCTGCAATTCTGTGATAGAAGGTAGCTCTGATGACCTGTCTAAAATAAAGGAAGGCTTAGCTGGGAGTGCTGGCTGTGGGGGGTGACCTGTGCAGATCCCTGCTGCACAGGCATGAGAAGTCTGAGTACAGGCAGTATTTAAGTTTAATGCTGCTCGTGAGCAGTTATCACTGGCAAATGCTCACCTGCTCAGCAGTTCCACACCTGTGGTTAACAGGCAACACTGGGTTTGTTTCAGCTACTTCAGGTTTTCATCCCAGTGAATGCAGAATGTGTTTCCCAGTGCCTTCCCCATTTTCCTCAGGAACAGCAGATCGCTGCACCAAACCTCTGTCCTTCCACTCTCCTGGTGCTGATTAGGCTGAGTTCGTTGTGTTGTATTTTGGTATTTGTGTCTCTGGTCAGACAGTGCCTTAGGCCTGTCACCCAAATCTTGGCTTGCTTTTGTCTCTTAGCTCTAACACCCACTATCAAGGAGCACTTATTCTGTCCTTTAAACAAAGAAGTGGGACATAAATCCAGGAGATGAAAAGGGCAGTGATAACAAGGTGGGTTCAGCACTGGCTTTGTCCATGAGGTGGGTGGATGGGTGGGTGGATGGGTGAGTGGATGTCCCATTCTGTTCATAGCATCAGTCACTGTTGTAGCAGGACATCAGCATATTCCTACACTGAGGGGTTTAAGCTAAAATGAACTGCAAAGTGCTGCAAATCTGTACTGAATTCATCTTTGAGGCAATCCAGGCATGATCTAGAGCTCCTTGAAGCCATTGAAAATGCTGCCTTTGGCTTCAGAAGATTTGGATGGGACCCTGAAACCTGGAGGAGCTCAGCTCTTTTGTGTGGTTATCTTAACAAATAAAGCTCAAACGAGAGAATCTGCTGGTGTTAGAGATGGAAGGTGCTATTTAAACAGAGAAAGAATCTCCCTTCTTTGCCTTTTAGGCTCTGATTTCTGATGGTCACTATAGCAACAGGAACCAAAGAGATGAAGAACTGGAAAACATGCACTTCACTATGACAAGTTCAATTTACAGCCAGCTCAGCAATGTAACAAATCTGTGTCATATTTAATGAGAAGCTGTGCACAGGTAACGGAGCAGCGGAAGGTTGGGATGTGCCACGAGGTGGGGAAACATGAGTTTGACTACATGCTAATGAGTCCTCCTCATTAAAGACCTCAGGATGAAGGAAACGTTGTGATGGAGTCTGGACTTCTGTCAAAACAGCTTGAATTGGCCAGGGAGAACACGAATTTTACATTTTGGGGTTTTTAACTCAGTGTTTTTGATGCTCTGGGTGTCTCTGGGTGTGGCAGCAGTGGGACTGGGGGTTTGAGCTGCAGCAGGACTGCAGTGCCTTGGCACAGACCTGGGCTCACGCTCCGTGTCAGCGGATCAGCAGCCTGGATCCCAGAGGGATCAGGGCATTTCCAAAAGTAATTCACTCCTACAGATAACTAGTCTGTGAAAATGTGGCCCAAAGGCATCTCTTGCTTTGGAGACAAAGACACTTAAAGGTTGCACTCCTGAGTGCTGGGGCAGCTGTGAGCTCCCAGTACTGGGGACAGGACAGAGCTGCCCAAAGAGCAGGATTAAGAGCTTGGAAAATCTGCCTTAAATCTATTTGGTGTCTATCGCACCTTAATTGTTTGGGCTGTCTTATACCATGAGCTGTTGTGGGCTTTGGTGGAGAATGGTTCTGCTTGAAGGAAATCAGGTGTGTGGGTTGCAAGGGGGGCACTGGGTCTGTGCCCGTGAGTGTGGGGTTCTGGTTATTGCGTCTCCCCCAACAAAATTTTCTTCTTTTTTTTTTTTTTTTTTTTTTTTCCCTCTCCTTTTTTCTTTCCCCCTCCTGCCAACAGCCTGATTTTCTCTTTGCTGATTAGGCCATTCTGTGCATTTTTGACTGTTCTCTCCAGCACATCTCTCCTGCCTGTCCAACCCCCTTTTCCTCTCAGTCTCTGTGTGCTCCCTGCTGTGATATGAGCACTACAGATCAAGAGGACAATCAGCTGGAGAACAATATGACAGCAGGTGGGGATTATTCTCTCCCTTCTGATGTGACTCAAATACGTGTCAGTCACCAAACAAAGCCCTGTTTCAGTTTAGAGGCAAAAATAGATTGGTACATGGGTAAATCAGCAACAATAGATTTTTTTTTTCTCTCCACAAATCTGCATTTTTTTTCCCTAATGCTGCTTTTATGCATCTGACTTTTAGCAGCTGTGATTTCTGTTCCTGGTGAATGTACATGGACTTTATTCAACTAGATCAAGCACTTTTGTGTCAGTAATTACTGTGATGGAGCAGTTCAGTACTGGGCGAGGTTGTGCATGCTGTTAATATTATGCCTTACTAGTGGGACTGTGCTTGTGCAGTCTTTATAGGGTAAGGAGTATAATCAGAAGATAAAGTGGATTCTGTGTGAACAAGATTAGCCAAAAAAAGAGGTTTAAAAGGTTTGCAGGACAGCAAGCTTGCCTTCAAACCATCAGTCTAGCAGATGTGAGGACCTGGGTGAACTGGATCAGCCTAATCCCATGTACAGCCTCTCTCTTGCTGTCTTAGCACTGCCAAAACTTAACAGCACTGGACTCTCTCTGGAACTGAGGAACCTCTCTCTGTGGGTCAGAAGATGCACACTGTGCATTTGGGGTTGGATGAGGGAGGAGGCAGCAGCATCCCACCATCCCAGCACAGTGTCTGGTGCTGCTGTGCCTGTGATTATTGCCCTCCTTCATCTGTGCTTTGTAACTCGGCTCCTTTCCGTTTCCATGCCTTGTTTATCCATGGAAATGCTGCTGTTTCTCCCAGATTCTGCTTTTTTCTTCCTGCCATGTCTCTGCAGCCTTCTCTTCCCCTTGTGTTTGGGTGAGTGGTCCTTTCTCAGGAGCACTCCCAGTGTCACCTCCCTGTCCCACTCACTGGAGCAGCCAAGGTGCTTCTTACTCTGCCTGACTTTGCCACCTCGACTCTGCTTTCTCATTTTCCACTCCATCACACTCAGATTCCTTATTCTCCCTTTTATTTTCCTTCAAAGTCTTCTCTTTCCTATTTTATTATTAGAATTTTTCATGTCTCCTGCCTCCTTTTTGTTCCTCTTGATCAGCGTTGCTGCTTTTCTCCCATGGAAGTTTCAGACATTGCTCAGAAATGCTCCCCTTGCCCTTTGAATTAATGGTTTGATTTCCTTCCTCTTCTCTAGTCCATGCCCTGGTGAACATTTGTTGATTTTACCTTACCTAATGAGCGTTTGATGTACTTAAATAATCACTGGAGCGTTGGTTGGGACCCCATGTGTCCCCTTTCCTGGATGAATGCTCTGAAGAGGGGTCAGATGGTGATGATATTAAAAAAAAACAGTGAAAAAAATTCACTCTACATGGCACAACAAATCTTTAGTTGTCCTCTCCAAAGTGGAACAGCTTCAGCACAGCCTGCAGGCTGGCAGCCAGGGCTGTCTTTTGGGAAACTGGAGATATTTTGAGTCCAGCAGCAGAGAGAACAGAGCCCAAATTGCTGAGCTATTAGCTGAAAGCAGCTCTGCTGTAACACACCACTGATCTCCCTCCCTCTTCTCATATCTTAAGGAAAGGTCTTGGCTCCATGAGGAGCTGGCTCAGTCCTGCGTGTCCTAAACGGAGCGGTGAGCTCCCTGCCCTCTGCATCCACCCTTTAGTCCCCTCTCCCTGCTCAGGGCTGGCTGCTGGCTCAGCAGCAGCCCCTGTAGGTCACAGGTTTGGGTCTGCCCAGCCCTTGTGTCCCCTGGGGAGCATCCAGGGGGGCAGGGTCTCTGCTGGGCCACGGCTCTGTCCTGGATCCAGCCTGGGGAGGATGCTGTGCTGAGCTCGTGTTCTGGTTTCAGGGCAGGCTTAGTGCTGTCTGTAGCCTCGTGGATTTGGGGTTGGATGTTGCTGGCAATGCAGGGATGTTTGTCAGGTTAACTGGCTGCTGGGTCTCAGCTCCTGGCTCTCAACCCTAAGGAGCCCTGGGCTGGACATCCTGAGGCTGTCCATTGTCCAGCCCCATCCCCTGCTCAGGAATGGCAGTGCTGCTTCTCCCTGCACCCCCAGCCTTGGGACAGTAGCTCTGTGCCCTTTGCCACTGTCCCTTTTCCCTCTCAGGACCAAACCCTGTGACTCCTTTAAATCTGCCAAGGACTGAGGCAGATTCCAGGGGTGGGTTGGGTGCTAAGGCAGAGGCTCCTGGCTGGGGGAAATCCACATTCCTCTATCGATGTCTGCTCTGCTTTTATCTCTGCTTGACATTTTCTCTTTCCCACATTGTGATCCTCAGCCTGAAATAATTGAAAAGCAATATAAAGTGTCTTATTTATCTTTGTTCAAGATACCAGCTTGTTCCACCCTTAAATTCTCAGCGGACTCAGGGGCAGATCCTTTCAAAGCACTGCTTTATTTTTGGGAGAGCAGTACAAAGTTTTCTAATGTCTATAAAACTTGGGATTGCTTTCTGCAGACTTCAAACAGGTGATCGTGCAGCCCTCCAATCTCTCACTTCTTTATGGGGTGTCATCTTGCGCCTCTCTAATTTTAATGATTTTTAAAGTGCTGCTTCTCTGCTGTACTTTCTTTTTGCCAAGACCTCACTGCAACTTGTTTGCTGCAGGCTCAGGACTTGGCAGACCTTGTCTTCCTGCCATAACTTTTTGGGATCAAAGTAATTTTGTCTTTAAAAACTCAATAGCTATTGAATAGTTTTATTTTTATTAAGAGACTTGAAAACATAATCACCCCAGCAATAATCTAAATGGAACATTGCAGCTGAGTTATTGAAATATTTTAAAATTTTTGTCTCATTTTAAGAAGAAAGAATCCAAAACGTCAAATTCTTACAGAATGAGAACAGCTTTTGGATATTTGTTTCTGAAGAACCATGTTATTAATTATTATTGTGTGTTTTACTTTCCTTGATTTTTTTTTTGTATCAGCAATAGGTTAACAAAAACATTTTTTGGTTGCTCTTGAACCTCGTCTTCTAGTTTCAGCAAGCTACTTTAAATCATGTATATATACACATATATAAAACTGTGTCTTGGGATTTGGTGCTCTGTAATTACAGCTTTATAATAATTACCAAACTAAGTTGCCTTCTTACTAAAAATGAGACAAAGAATTCGGGGTGTCTTGCCTCAAGGTTTGTGGGGTTTTTTTTTGCTAGGCCCTAAAAATGTGTGGATGCCTCTGATCTCTTGTAGGCTGCTGCTTTTTGCTATTTCTCTTTAGAATTTTTATTTGGAGATGGCTAAGCAGGATCCTTGCCCCATAAAATGCACGTAAGATAGAGAAGTTGAAAAGGAGCCGGGGAGCTGTGAAGTGGAATGGAGAAATGGCGAGGTTTGTTAATCCCAAGTAAAAGCCCTTAGGAGTGCAGGAAGAAGACAACTGTGTAAAATCAATCATTCAATCAACCAGAGCCCCACGTGCTTCCATGGGACCCATCCAGAGCCACTTAATGCAACCGTAAAATTAACAGCTCAAATAATGAGCACGTCAGCTCCAACGGGGGAGGCTGCAGCAGCAACGCAGCTGCTGGAAGAAGCTCAGCACAACGTGAACAGTCAGACAAGAGTAGCAGTGCCTCCACCCCTGAGCTGCTGGGAATTGGGCTTTGGATTGGTCCGCAGTCCTGGGATGGGAATTTTGTGGGCTCTGAAGCTGTGGAAATGGAGTGAGCTCTAAAGAAGGGTCCAGGGAAAGGGCTGGAGGTCCCTGAGCAAAGCCAGGAGGTGCAGAGCCAAGTCCTTGCAGACATTTCACGGTGCAGGTGTGGTCCCAGGCCTGTGTGGGAGTGGGATATGGCGCAAGGATGAGACAGCCCTGGGTTTGGTGAGGGAAAGTCCATGGGCATGTAGGATCTGCCCCCTCATCTGACTTCTCCGTGCTGTGTGTCATGAAAATGGTTTAAAACCAGCTCAGAAAGGTCTCAAATTCAAGAAGAGAACAAAAAGTACTTTGGCTACTCTTGTTGGCATGAGTTCCTGCAAGGGGAGATGAAAAGCCAGGAGGTTTGGCAGGAAGAGGATGCAGTGATCTAAAGCAAGGGTTTAAAAGGGAGGAGAGGGAAGAAGGGAGGGCTTTTGGCAGAAAGTCAGTGGATTTGGTCAAAGTGTGGCTACTGATGGAAGTGAACAGAGGAGAGGTGGGAATCGCCCTTGGTGACATCTCTTTGGAGCAGGGGAGCGCCTGTCAAGTTGTCCATAGGGTTGTGCTGCCAATTTCCATAATGCAAATCTCAGCCATGGGATACCTTGCACATTCTCACTGCCCGTGCCCTCTGTCTCCTGTGATCTGGTGAGGAACTCAGAATCGTTTTTAAACACGCTTCTAAGTCTCCTAATAGGCAAAAACCTGAATGAGGCAGTCGAAAGCCAGGAGGAAAAGACATTGAAAAGCTTTTAGCTAAAATCCTTGTAGTTCGGGGGTTTCATTAATTTTTTTTAAAATCCTTCTTGTAAGTATTTAATTTCACCCTTCGGTCTTCCTGCAGCCATCCTGTTTTAGCCATGCAGCATCCATTTGCCTGTAATTACAGCCATGTCATTCAGCTTTCAAACACCCCCTCAGACACTCTTTTGGCAAGTGGAATTTTAAATATAAAGCGAGAGTTAATCAGCAGCCAGATTGAAGCATTGCAGAAAGATAGAGAAGCTGCTTGATATTCCTGAGAACTCTGGTGGCTGTTTTATGTGTGTTTTAAACCACGCTGTGCTTGATGACCTTGTAATGATGAAGTCTGAAGGGAAACAGAGACTGAATCATCACTTCTGAAACGGATGGTTCCGGCAGTGGCTGACGCTCTGAGCACGGTCACGGGAAAAATGGCTGTTTCCAAAGGTCAGGACATGGATCTGGCACCAGGCCCAGCTACCTAAAAACATCTGCAGAGCTGCTGTGGTGGCTGCTGATGAGCAGGATGCAGGAGGAGGTGGAGATCTGGAGCCAGATGTGCTCATTAGCAGCTGCTTTGCCCCCAGTGCCCGCAGTTCAGAGCTTTGCCATTCCCCCCACCACTTTGGGATGTCCCAGGAATGACATTAGCACAAAACCAGTGTGGCTGGCTGATCAGGGCTGAGATTGCTGCAGAAATTGAAGTTGATGGGAGTGTTGTGTTAGTTGGGGAACTGAGTCCCACATCCTCAGAGATTCAGGCAGCTGATCCCAGCTGGTGTACAGGCGGGTCCCAGCTCCTGAGGGCTCTCCCTGCCCTTCCTCAAGAGCACACGACATCCAGCACTGCTCAGGTGGCAGAGCAATGAGGTGCTGAGGGAGCTCAATCCCAGAATCCAGCCCTTGGTTCTGGCACCTTGGGTCGCCTCACTCCCCTGCACCAGGAGAAAGGGCTCCTTTATCCCGGGCCACAGATGGCAGCCTCGACCTTTCCTGGCATCTCCCGTGTTCCTGGCAGTGTCCAGCTCTCTCCCTGGAGCTGCCAGGATTGCCTGATGGCACCAGGCTGCCTCCAGGCTCTGTGCCATGCAGAGGAGTCGCCAGCTCCCAGGTGTCTGCCTCAAGGCTGTGCTGTCCCTCCTGCTGCCAACTCCTCCATCCCAACCCCTCCACTCCGAACCCCTGCGGGTTCCTCAAACCCTGTGCAGGGAAAGCTCTGATCCCTCTGTGTTTGAGCCTGGACCCCACACGAGCAGTGGGGCAGGTATTTGGGCAGGGGAGTGGGTTGCTGCCATGGTGAGGCAGAACTGGCAGCAGACCTGGCAGCATCCCAGTGAAAAAGTGAGGGCAGGGAATTGGGAGCAGAGTCCCCCCAGCTGCCAGCAATGTGCCTGGAGGGAGAGCAGCTGCTCAAATGGGCAGCCAGTGCCTCCAGGGAAGGAGTCCAAGTCCCAGGCAGCCACTGGGAAAGGCAAAGATGCATCACCTTGAAGGCTTGTCCTTGGAGGTGCTGGCTTCTCTCTCGTCTTGAAATGGAACAACCTGGTTTTTCTGTTTTTCAAAAGATAGCTGAAATATTTTGGATACTTGATTATGTATTTAGCTTTTAGCTGCTCTGTATACCGTGGCTTAATTATTCTGGCTTCCACTGTTAAATAATTAGAGCTGTCTTGTTTACTAGCAAATTTTCTGTTTGTTGCTCCAGGGTGATTTGTTTTATATTAAATTAAGTACCCAGGGCAAGTAACATTCAAGTATCCCAAATGCCAGCAAAGAATTGGGTTGTTTGTTTTGCCTCTGGGCAGGATTGAGATGTTTCCAGAATGGACATAACTAACGAAGTGTCTCTTGGTTTAAGATCCCTCTCCTTCCCAAAAAGAAAGCTTTCTTCTGGTTTTTCTTTTTGGTTTTTTTGTTTGTTTGGTTGGTTTTTTTTTTGTTTGTTTGTTGTGGTTTTTTTTTCTTTTTTTTTTTTTTTTTAATGTTTTCTCTTTAATTCTGTGTTGCCTGAATTGTACTTGGAGGTCCTTCCAAACTGAGGATTGACATAAAAATTTTGGCTTTGCCCCTGCACTACTTGGATAACTTGGGATGAGACTCTCTTCCCCCTTGGGACATGTGCTGTCAGCTCTTCTACCAGTTCATTGATTTGACTATTTCTTTGTGTTTTGGGACCACTATTGCAGCCACAGCTGTTCTGAAATACTTGGATAAAACTTGTAGGGAAAAGAGGAGGATAAAGGGATGGTCAGGATTCAAACTGTAAGGATTAAAATAAATTTTCAAGAAGGTTGTGGGTGAGGGGAAAGTTGATTGCTGACCAGCACCGCCAGGTCCTTTCCCAGTGGAGAATCACAGTTATTAAAATATGCCCATGTTTTGCAGAGCCCAGGTTTTGTCACCCAGCCAGCTCTAACTATGGCTCTCTGTTGACAAAACCTGCACAAATACACTTTATCAAGAACGTCTTTTATCTTAGATGAGGAGGAAAACAAAGCAAGAGAAGGAGTTGTCTGCAGAAAAGCCTCTGTCCCTCATTTCTAAACGTCTGTGCAGAAGACAGGGCGAGAGTAAAGCAGCCACCCTGTGCTGCTCAGGTCAGGAGCTAGGTTTTATACCAGCTGCAATAAATGAATCAAACGCAAAATATTGACACAGAGGAGCAGGATCAAACCCATTGCAATGCCAGGTAAGACCTTCCTTCCCTCCCAGTGGTCAGCAGCAGTGACTTCTGAGAAAACCAGGGAAATCTATAGGGGATTTATATTTTTCTCCTCCTACATGGAAATTTCTGTGTCACCTATTCATCTGGGTTTTTTTCAAGCCTCTGCAATATCTATTCAGATGCCTGGGAAGGGGGAGGAGTGCGTGTCCTGCGAGGCTTGGCAGGCAGTTTGGAGTTTTATAGGCAATGTGCTTACTCAGTTATTTTTAGCACGTTATTACCGGGCTGCTTTGGGTTATTTAATGTGTGATATCGACTCCCTCCTCCCCCTCTGCAGGCTGGACCTGCTGGGAGGAGCTGCCTGCTCAGGCTGCTGCCAAATGGGAAGAGCATCACCCATCTCTCTTTTGCAGAGCTTGATATCAGGCACCAGTGATGACTTTTCTGTGCTCACTTGGAAGAATTTTGCCACTCTCTGGTTTCTGGATCCCACTGATAAAGTTGTTGGAGCTCCCAAGCCAAGTCAGGGAGTGCTGTGGCTCTGCAGAGCTGCAGTGAGTGATGGCCTGTGACAAATACAAGCTCTCATCCCAGTGAAATACACTTATGGGAGCACATTTTTCTTCATTTGCATGGGGCTGAAGCATTGGTACAGCCAGCTCAGTGAAATGGAGGTGTTTGTTAGTCCCTGGAACTCAATCACAGGGCTGGGCACGGGCTGGGCTGGGTGGGCAATTTGCCATGGCAGGTAGCTGTTGCATTTAGGGTTTTCAGACAACTGATACTGTTTAGCTGGAAGATAAACCTTTCCCAGCCACACAGTGATTTAGAAGCTGTGGGCAGAATGTATGGGAGTCGGGTATCTGAGCTCATTTAAAGACCTTGCTTCATATTCTTATTCCTAAAATGCGGCAGCGAGCCAGTTTTCATAGCTATTTAAATACTGACAGAAGCACTCAGAGTAAAAATCCTACTAGGTGATTATCTGCATCCTTAAACTTTTAAATTCTTCTATATAGCTAGTATTTAAAAGCTTAATTTTCAAGTCCCGTTTGTTTGAAATAATTTAATAAGTCCACATTGCTTTGAACAACTGACAGTCTTATTTCAGACAGGTATTTTTGCAAAAAGGTTAAGTATTCTAATCGCTGGGAAAAGACCCTAAATTTGAATTTATTTGAATGGAGTTCAAATTTGAATTCTCTTAGGACTGTCCAGTGCCAATGGATCCGTCATTGGGAAGAGGGGGATGAACCCCATGGGATGCTCGTGGTGGAGGTGCACCACAGGGCCCTGATGCTGCCAAGGTGGGACCTGCTCCTGCAAAAAGGTGTCTTTGAGTTTGGTGCCAAGAGGAGGATTTGCCCCTGAGAGAAAAAAAACCCAGGTGTTTGGGTGGTTTTACATCTTTTCTGATCTGTGGGGTAGGAGAAGGGCTCTCTCTGACTGCCTGCTATGAACTTCTGCACAGTCGTGCCTGTGAATTGCAGTAAATTGTTACCCACACTAAGTAGAGAGAAATGTGACTTTTTTATTGTTGTTTGTTTTTTAATCAACCCCGTGTAAGCCTGTGCATACAGCTGTCATCAGAGACCCTCTTCCTTTTTGCCCTTAATGGCATTTCTGCTGCCAGCCTGAAGATTGACTGTCCCGGGCTGGCATTTTTCCAGTGTCAGTTTTTCTTCTTGTCAGCTTTTCTCTTCTTTTTTTCCTGGTTTCCCCCCCCCCCCCCCCCCCCCCCCCCGCTCTTTGGTGACAGTTTTTCTCTGCTCAGCCTCACTCTGTGCTAGACTCTTCCCCACCACAAACCCCGTGTTGGGATTTGGCTGCACGTGCTAAGGAGAGATAGCAAAGTGTGCTTGGAAGTGGCTTTAAATGCTCAAACACATGGGAGATGTCTGCTGGCAAAGGAAACGTTTAACTGCAAAGTAATCTACAGTTCAGTGGATTTATGGAAATAAATTTGACTGCAAGGCAGGCCTGGAAGGTATAGAATTGTGCTGGAAGGAGAGGTTTGTCAGGGGGGAAGTGCAAGAAATGGCTGTGCTGGAGAAGGAAGAGCAGGGCACGAGGACATGGATTTGGGGCTTTGTTTTGTTATGCATTCATCCATCAGGCTCTGGACTTGTTATTTTTCCCTGTGTAACTTGAATAGCAGTGTTTACTCTTGGCCTGGCAGCCCCAGGCCCCAGCTCTGTGCCACTCCTTCTGCCTGGACCAGGAGCTTGACTCACGCTTGCAGCCCTTCCTCCTGCCTGCCGTGTTGTTTATAGGGCAAGCCTGGAACATGGAAAAGATCCAGGCAGAGGATCTGTTGCCTGTGTAGGTCCTGGATGTGGGAAGCTCTTAGGGTCTTTTGAGTGCACAGGGCTGGAGTGTGTCTGGTTTTCCTGCAGCCCCAATCTGCGCTGCCGTGCCCTGGCACAGGGCAGAGGCTTTGCAGCCTCTGTATCGTGGAGGAACAGAAACCTGCAGAGCCCACTGGTGGTCAGGACAGCAGCTAGAAATGATAACAAGGCACCCAGGGAAAAGGAGAATGCGAGCACCTTTCAGGCTGTGAAGATTAAAGGTCTGAACATCTCTTGTACCCAAGTTTTTTGCCTGCTTCAGACAAGGCAGCGAGCGGGCTGACAGCCGGGGCTCGGACTGCACCGTGAGCTGTCAGCACGTTAATTCATTCACACCAAAAAAATCTGGCTTGGCCATTTGCCTTGGACCTTCCTGACTTTGCTTTATTCCACAGGGCAGCCTGTCCCGAGCTGCAGGGATCCAGCCCTGCCCGTGCTGGTCTGGGCTCAGCGTGAGCAGCTGCGGCTCCGCTGCCTTGCAGAGTTTGTGTTTTCCTGTGCTCACATTTCACCCCAGCTCCAGCCCCGTGCCAGGTGGAAGCTGCAGGCAGGAGCCACGCTGCTCCAATGACACTGGGCTGTTTTCTTGGAAAAGCACTGTAAAAACTGCGTGAAATTCAATGTATATCATGCTAAATAACGAGGGTTTGTAGATCTTTACTTGGGCACATTGTGGAATTTATGGGGTGTAAAACAGTTTCAGAACTGACAGTGCAGAGATCAGAAAACATCGTTGTGCATTTGGAAATGCAAAGCAATGGACGAGTGTTGTGCTGGGAGAGGCTTTGTGCTGTTAGTCCCTTCCCCAGCTGAAAGCAGAATTGTTGTGGCAAATAGTGACAGTCCTGAAATCATCACAGAATGGGTTGGGTTGGGAAGGACCTTAAAGTTCATCCCATTTCCATGGGCAGGGACACCTCCCACTATCCCAGGCTGCTCCAAGCCCCATCCAACCCGGCCTTGGACACTTCCAGGGATCCAGGGGCAGCCACAGCTACTCTGGGCACCCTGTGCCAGGGCCTCCCCATCCTTATGGTAAAGAATTTCTTCCTAAAATCTAATCTAAATCTCTTTCCCAGTGCTCCAAGTGGAGCAGCCTGGTCAGTGGCTGTGAATTTTCCAGTGGATGATGCAGCTTTTAATTGGGTTCAAATGCTTAATCGCATCTATGGAAATATCAGGTAAACAAAACCGAACTCCAGTAATCAGAAGTGGCAGCAGCAGCTCTTGTCTTTTCAGGTTCCTTCCTGGCTTGGTAATTTAGGGGAGAAAATCAATTATGAACTGATGGAGATGATTTGAGTTTGGCTTTTGGGGGTTGAGGTCTCTGCTTCAGGTGAGACAGGGAATTTCTCTGTCTTGTTTTAGTTCAGTTGATAAAGCAATGACTGCATGGGTGGCTTTTTTTTAAATGTAAGTGATAAAATATTTGGAGTCTGGCAATTGAGGGGAAAATGGGACTGTTTAACCCAGGCAGTGAGAACTGGCAGCAGTATATTGAAATATTGGACTGGTATTTTCTTGCAGGTTAGGGCTGTAGATAAGAACAAAGATAAATTGGTTTTCTTTCGTGTCTGTTGCAGTAAAATCTCTTTTCTCTGGAAGACTTTCTTACGCTCTCAGAAATTTGGGGGTAAAAGAAGGATTGTGAAATAACTCAGCAGAGTTGCAGAGCTGAGCTGCATCCAGGTGGGAATGGGTCCTGGTGGGGCCAGGAGGAAGGGTGGATGTGGCAGAATGGAAATGTCTGATTTGGGAACGTCTGTGGGGTAATGATGTGAACATTTTGCCATTAATAGAGAATTCAAAGACAGTTGCTGGCGGAAAGAAACTTAGAATAGCCCAAACAGGTAAAATTAGCAACAGTAGAGGAAGCAGCAGAGATTTCCAAAGCAGGCACTTGGGAAGCAGGGACAATAAAACTCAGTAAACAAAATGCAAAGCTGTTTGGAAGGTGGATATGCTCTTGAGAGGTGTTTCCACCGTGGAAACGCTCATTCTGCATCTGTTTGTGCATTTAAGATGGCCCAGGGCAAGATTCAGAGGCAGATTTAAGTGTTGCAGCTTTGTTTAGTGCAGCAGAATTTAGGAAGCTCATCCTCACCTTGAGCCTGCAGCTGCCTGCTGGATGTGGGGTGTGAGTTCTCTTGGATTAATTACCTGCAATTGTCATTAAATGAATGAGCAGATCTCATGTTTTCCTTGGCTGTGCTGTAGAACACCTCCAGTCGTCCAGTCTCAGTGGAAGAGAGTCTGGAATATGGAAATACTCAATTTATTCAGCTTTACCTCGCCTTCAAAACAGCCCCTGTTGGTGAGAGCAGCCCTGCAGGAGCTTTTCCTGAGGGAAATTTCAGCTCAGTTTTATTTTCTCAGAATGCCTGATTACTGTGAGGATTTCCCTTGAGAAGAAGCTGAAGAACAGCTTTTTTTCAACTTTTGGTAGTCAATAGGTTCCTACATGCAGTTCTTAAATGAAAGTAAATTATTCTAGTAAAAGATTCTGTAAGAAATTCAGTTGATGTTAAATGTGGATGAATTATTATATTTTTTTAATTCTTGTTTAGGCTATGTAGGAAAGAGACTACCAACAAAATGTGCAAAATCAAAAGTTTTTCATGTATATAATTTTCCTGATGGGTTTTAGCTGCTGTTCGCTTGCATAGGATGAAAGCTTTCACCTCTTCTCCACCCCAATATCTGCATTTGTGTTTGATTTCCCAGGGCCAGCTGCCCAAGCATTATCCCAGACCTCGCACCCCTCAGTCATGCAGAAGAGAGTCTGAATTCCTGAACTATCCCATCCATTCCACTGAGGTGGTTTACAGGCGAATTGTTGCAAGAAAAGTTGGTATTTTCCCTGTCCATCCAATTACTTTGTGGAAAAATACCCCTTTTTTTTTTTTTTTTTTGCTTCATCTGTTGAATCCAGGTTATGGATGGGTCCAGTGGAGTTCCCAGCAATTCTGCTGTTGTAAATCTTACCTTACCTACAGCCAGAAATCCACAGGTACTTTACAGTTTAATTACTTGTTATTATGATGTTAAGAATTAGTTAAGTTGCTTGAGAATGATGTCCTTAAATTGTGTTACAAGAGTGGTTTTGGCACTCTTTCTGAGGTCTTTATTTATGTAGCTGAGGAGTTTCCTTGGATGCAGTCAATGTTTGCCTGAGCACAGAGCTGAGTGTTGCAGAATCCAGCCCCATGGTTTTGTGGCAGGCTCCAAAGTGGTGACATTGCTGTATGAGCTGCACTGTCAGGTTTGTATTAATGGCATCATCTATGGAGAGCTTTGATAGAAACGCTGTAATTGGTGTGTTTGTGACCAAGGATTGTAGCACTCGATGCTGGAGGGTTCAGCACTGCCTCTGAGCAGCAATTCTCCAACATTCCCATTTATTTCTCCCACTCTCATGTTTAGCTCGTTTACCCACAGCTGCACCCCTCAGCTCAGGCCACCGTGCTTACAACGTGAGATTTGGATAATATGACCCAAAATTCCTGGGTGGAGGGGAGGGCTGTGCTGGTGCTGCTGGTTTTCTTCTAAGTAAAGCGGTTTCAATCCTGGTTTTTCTGATGCTCTGTCAAACGATATTTCAAAATGGCTTTAAATAAGTACTTTATTCTCAAGCAATTTAATTCTTACCATTGTAGTATCTGTATCTGCTGTCTTGGCATGGACTCTGGAGTGGCTCAGTGGGGCAGAGCTGAGGGGCTGCAGTGTCCCAGGGAATTGGTGGTGTCTTGGTGGAGCAGCAGGAAGGTGAGATCTGGGTGGAACACAGCATGCTGATCCCATTTTAAGTGCTGTGCAGAGTGGCTTAGTGGGGATGATGCCTTTTTCTCTGGTCCTAGAACCACGAGCTAGGCCCAGTTAGGGGGATGAAAAGGGGTTACATCCTTTATGTAAGGATCCTTAGGTGCACAACTTGCCAGGCGGAAAATGCCAAAGGTGCACACGCCACACAATGAGTGTAGAATTCTTACAGATTTTGCAAATTAGCATATCTGACAAGAACCCCCGGTTAGGAGCATCCTCGGTGAAGCCACTGCCAGTTCCAGTACCTTCTAGATCGTCCCCTCTCAGATGAGGACTAAACTTTGTTCATGAAAAATGTCTCTGGAAGAGCTGGTCTCAGCCTTGGTTTCTAAGGAGAACCAAGATAGCACGGCTGTCTTGGAATGTGTTTTGTCTTTCTGCCTAGGAAAATACTGAAGCTAAGTTACAATAATAGACCACGGAGCTACAAATATACGTGTAAAGAATACAGAGAATATATAAAAGGAAAAAAGGCAAAAATCAACGTGGCATCAGGGAAAGCAGGGTCAGGGATGAGAACATGGCTTTTGCTGTGGTTACAGCTCACGCCTGACGCGGGTGTAGGTTTAGCCATGTGGGTTTAGGATCATTTTCCAGCCCATTTCACACAGGTGGCTCTGTGGGGCGTCTCTCCACAGCTGCCCCGTCCGGGGTGCGGACAGGCCAGCCTGATGGGCAGGGGTGCAGAGTGATCGGGACGGGATTTAGGAAGCTGCTTCTGGCCACCCCTTGGTGCAGCTGGGACGACGCCCTGACCCCTGCTGGGGATGCTCCAGCCTGCAGCATCCCGCGGCTGTCCCGGCGGAGCCAGGGACCGCACCGAGCTGGAACTGCGTGGAGTTCAGCTCACCTGAGCCCTTCACACGGCGTGGCTGTTCGAAAGCAGCGAGCACCCGGCCAGGCTTGGCAGGGGAGGTGACAGGGCTGCCGGCTGTCCCTGCCCCTCGGGCGGGCACCGGGCTGGCGAGGAGGAACCGTGGCACGCTGCCACCATGCCGTGGCCCTGCAGTGCTCCTTCCCGGCATCGCTGCTCTCCGCGAGTGGGCCAGCAGGAGCAGGCGGGCACCGGGAGCTCCGCAGCGGGCACCGGGAGCTCCGCAGCGGGCACCGGGAGCTCCGCAGCGGGCACCGGGATCTCGCAGCGGGCACCGGGATCTTGCAGCGGGCACCGGGATCTCGCAGCGGGCACCGGGAGCTCCGCAGCGGGCACCGGGATCTCGCAGCGGGCACCGGGATCTCGCAGCGGGCACCGGGAGCTCCGCAGCGGGCACCGGGATCTCGCAGCGGGCACCGGGATCTCGCAGCGGGCACCGGGATCTCGCAGCGGGCACCGGGAGCTCCGCAGCGGGCACCGGGATCTCGCAGCGGGCACCGGGAGCTCCGCAGCGGGCACCGGGATCTCGCAGCGGGCACCGGGAGCTCCGCTGCGGGCACCGGGATCTCGCTGCGGGCACCGGGATCTTGCAGCGGGCACCGGGAGCTTCGCTGCGGGCACCGGGGCTGCGCTCGGCTCTCCTGGGCGTGGGCGCTGTCCCTGGCACCGCCTCCACTGCCGCGTCTCCAGGCGGGCTCTCACTCCACTCTCCCACCTGTTGGGAAGGGTTTCGGTGCTTTTTGCATGCCCTCGAGCTTAATTTGCTCATGACAAATAGTGACCCAGCTGCCCGCACGCTCCTGCAGGCGAGACTCTGCCTTTAAGTCTCTGGAAACAAAGCCGCAAGTTCTGATGGCGCTCCAAAAGCTGTGCTCTGATTGTGCTATCTCAGTGCTGGGACTGGGAGCACTCCTGGTTCTGGGAATGCTGCTGCAGCCAGCCCGGCCTTGCACAGCATCACCCGCGCCCCAAAGGTGTGATCGGTGTTGAAAGCAGTGTCAATCAAAATGGGTGGTTTCTGCAGTGTTGTGATCTACTTGGAAATAACTTGCTCCCAACTCAGAGGGGAGCAAAAGAAGGAACAGAAAATTGCCTTTGTGCTGGATTTAATATTTACATCTCAGGCTTTGCCAAATAGGTTTGTTATTTATAGCAGGAGCAGCAGGAATATTCATCAGTTGCCATGGACATATTAAGCTCACCAAGTACAACAGTGAACCACAATCTGCACTGGAGTAATTTTGAAATGCTTTCACGCCGAGTGAAATAGTTTGTATTAAATTTAAGAGTTAAACGCTGGGTTTCTCCAGTGCCGTTTCTGGGATTTCAGATATAAAAATGGAAATGCTTTATTGGAAATTTAATGGGAAGAGCAGTGCTGTATACAGGAACCCTAAAGAGCTCCCCGTCACTAGGCAGTGTTCAGGATCGCAATTTACAGGGCTTAAAAAGCAGAATATGCAATGAGGGTGCCTAGAATCCCATTAATAGGTATATATTTTTGACAAGCTGAAAAAACTAATGTAAAATAACATTTTGTAATTTAAATGGAAGCATATTTAGGGGCTGGGTACTGCCTTATTGCTGCTGGCATCTGTATTTGAAGTGGTGGTTGGTGTGTCTGACCTGAGGCAATAATCACACATGCTCTGAGCAAATCCTCCTGTTCTGCTTTTGGGCAAGCAATCCTCATTTCTGAAATGCCAGGCCTCCAAAATATTGCTGGAGATGCAAGTTTTTCTTTCTCAGGCTAATTTAGGGAAAGAAGAGACAGAGAAATTATCCAAGGCTTTGTAGTCAGAGCCTGTGCAAAGGGTTAACCCTGGGCAGGGAGATCTCAGCAGATATTTACTGGTTTTCCACTGAACCTGCTCTTCCCCTTCCCCAGCCCAGAGAACAAATCCAGCAGTAAAAGAACAGCTGAAAGCTGTCAGGCTGTAATACCCACAGATAAGGTCATTCTTTAGGGGAGACCTGCTCAAATGCATAATAATATAACCAGGAACTGTAAAAGACACCGAGATGTATTAAAAGATAAAGCAGACTGAAGTTCAAACATAGAAAAATCTAAGCTTTATGTGGTGAAAGGTAAAAATATTCTCACAGATAAGTGGAGGCTCTTGAGAGAGGAAGTGTTTGAAAGGCCTGGGAGGTTGGAGAAATCCTTGGGGATGAGCATTTGAAGACTTACATGATCCAGATAATGCAGGAGGCGGGTTGGAAGGGGGCCTGTGGGAGGCTGAGCTCGCCTGCTGTGGTCAGGGGGTCTGGAAGGGCAGGAGGCACTGGAGCATTGCTCTGGCCAGCTGGAGGAGCAGCAGGTAACTGGGGGAATACCCAGCTGTAGAATAATAACCCTAGGAATAGCCCTAAAACCCTAGAGGTGGAGTCTCACTCGTGGTGTGGCACAAGCACTGGAGGCCAAGGCTGTCTCCAGGGGCTCTGGGATTTTTTCTCCTTTGTAGTTTGCAATATTTTGTGTTAAAACTGAGAAAGTCTGAATTGGATTGTGGGTATCTGTTTTGAAGGGATTCCTCTCCTAAGCCTTTTTGGATTAATGTTGGCACTTTTTTGTTGTTGCTTTTTGTCTTTAACTTGCAGTTTTTTTAATGCAGCATCATCCTGCAAATCCTCTCAGTGGGACTATAGGCTGGTCTGGAAGCTCTAGCTCAGAGCACGTGTTTGATAAGGTGTCAATACATTTTGATAAGGTGTCAATACCTTTGTCTCCACTGGGAAAGGAGCCTGCTGCTCCCTGGTTTTAGCTGGCAGGCCTTAGTGAAGCCCCTTCCCCAGTGCATGTCTGAAGGAAAGCCCAGTGCTGGATTTTCCTGCCATCTGAGGGGGTTCAGTGCTCACCTGACTTGTGCTCTTGGAGGTGTTGAACAGCATTTTCAATCTGTTATTTGTGCAGGAGCCAAGAAACTGCTGGTGGGGCAGGGCTCAGCATCTCTGGCTGGGCTGAGAGCGATGGCTTTCGGGGGGATGGTGACTTGGGGGTGGTGGGGGACAGTGCCAGCAGCTTGGGGGGGAATCTTCTGATTTCTGAGGGAGCTGAAGGTTGCCAGGATCTCTAAGCACCAGGATTGGAGCAGGTTCTGCTTTGGGACTGTAGTTCAGGAAGAATTCAAGGATCAGTTTTGCCAATGAAATTACCTGTACTTGGTCCAATACTGTGAAATGTTAATAGTTCTATGGTTCAAGACACAAAAGTGATTATGAGCTGGACTTGGGGAAAACGAGCTTCTTAAAAGTGATAATGCAGATGGAATTGCAGAGTCAGGAGCATTACACCCTGTTAATTAAACTTTTGGTCCTGAGTAAGTGGTGACCTGGTCTTTGCAGGCTGCACGTTGCTCATGTTCCTCTCCAAACTCTTCCCTGCTGCCAGAACATCCTGGAAACCTCTCTGACAGGTTTCCCTTCTTTTTCTCAAACAGGCTAAGATCTACTGCAGCTATTTTACAGTTTTAGCACATCTTGTTGTGCTCAATGTGCAGTTGTTATGTCCTTGCCAGCAATACACTGGAAGGAGCAGCCCTCCACTGCTGCTGGATTCTCTTCCCTTCCATACAGTGTGTGTGGGAGGGATTACCTCCCTGAGATAGCATTGCAACACATAAAATCCCACACTGAGCTCCTCAATGTGTTTTTCTTACAGACAAAACAAATATGAAGAAGAATGGGGGGGGAAAAAATTCATGTTGCAGTTGTTCAGTTTTGTATTTACTTAGCGAGTTTTTCATCTACCAGCTTTTGCCAAGCAAAAGGGGTGTGCAAAGGGAAAGCAGAGGGAGAACTGTTTAAAAAAACCTGCTTATAGAATTCAGCATGTCTTCATCCTTCAAATAGTGTTCCTCCTCCCTGAAGTGCAGGGCAAATGGACTGAATTAACTCTCCAGATTATTTATAATTATCAGAGCTAAAGCATCAGGAACCACAGTGCAAATGACCCCTCCTAGGTGTGCTCACTGCATCTCCTGAACACCTCCTGCTGCCCTTCAGGGTCTCTCTGTGCAGCAGAGAACTCCATCAGGGCCAATTTTCCTCCCTGAATTCTGTCTTTAGCTATTCTGCCCAAATATGAGTACGTTTTGTGTAGACAAATCTCACTTTTGACTCTAATTCCAGACTTCACCCAATTTCAGCTATCCTGCAATATTAAGCACATCATTCTGAAGGCTGGGAAATCCCAGCTATGTGTGATTTAGTTAAAATGGCTCTTGTTTAAGCAGGAATGATCTGACTTGGAAAAAAAAAAAAGATTTATGAAACCTCTCTGGAAGTAGAGAAGTCATCAATGAGGTTTGTACATGTTCAGTGTTTCCATTTTGTATTCTGAAGGTTTAGCCCCAGCTATTGCAGAAAAGTTGGGGAATTACCACTTGCAGATAAATCTCGTGTCTAAATTGTACTTCTTGGTTACTAATTTTGCTAATTAAAATATCTATCGCCCATGCACGGCCTCAGACGGATTTAAAACAGGAGCATGACTGTCTGTAATTTCATGAGGAGTTGTTCATGATCCTCAGGTTCTTGCCTGGATGGCCGTGCTGGAATTTATCCCTGTGGTGAGGATGTGAAATGTGTGCTGGGTGGATTTGGCCAATAATCCCCATTCTTGTGGAAGGGTTTGGTGATGTCATCCCTGAGCCACAGGGTCTTGTTCTACATTGGAGTCACCAATGACAACAGGACAAGGCTGATGGGTTTAAACTCAAAGAGGGTGGATTTAAACTCGGCATCAGGAAGAATGGGTTTGCAGGGAGGGTTGTGAGGCACTGGAACAGTTTCCCAGAATGGTGGTAGATGCCCCATCCCTGGAAATGTTGAAGATGAGCTTGGACAGGGCATCCTGGTCTGGTTGAAGCTGTCCCTGCCCATGGTAGGGGGATTGGACCTTTAAAGTTCCTTCTCAACCCAAACCATTCTAAGATTCTCTGATTCAGACTTTGGAGCTGCCAACAGTGAGACAAAGCTCTGTTTGCCCACAGCCTGGAGGCCTCAGTACAATGATTTTGGGGAATTTCTCATCAGGTTCCCATTGGCTTGTCTCATGTGGGAGGAGGGATGGGGAGGAGGGATGTATCCTGCACAGGAGCAGGATACAGGCACAGGATGCTGTTTCCCTCGGGAGCATGGTGGGACACCCCTGTCCCACTGGGAATTTCCACACTGGAGCCCACCCTGTCACCCTTGGTGGCCTGGGGCACCAGGCAATCTGTTTTCTGCTCTGCCTCTGCATTCAAAGGGGAAACAGCATTCCCTGAGCACTAATGTGCATCATCAGTCTTTCAAAGATGCTTGATTTCTGTTTGATTCTTAATTATTATAATAGTTAAGGCACTTAACATGCTTTAGTGATTTACTTCATTTAATTGGATGTAGTGATTAGAATGTCTTTTATACTGCCCTCACTGCAGTTTTAATTTAAGATTATAATCTCATGGTTCTTTTCAACTCCTCTGGCTTTCATTTAGATACTGCTTTTCTTTTCTGATTTCATTTTGTTTATTCGTTTTTCCTGCTGATTCAGTAAACATGCTGCTAGGATGATTTCTTGGGAAACCTGAGTGCAGTTATAAATTCTTTCATTTAGTGCAGACATTAACGAATTAAAAAAAGATCTGAAAATGATGCATGAGCCTGTGCTCAGCCTCTGGAGTTGTCTGTTGCTTTTTGCAGTCATTTGCTAGAATAAAAAAAAAAGGAAGAAGAAGAAAAAAAAGAAATTATTCTCTTGATGGGCCATATGGAATAAGGAGATGGAAAATGGTGATGCAATGTCCTCTGTGTGTGTCCATGGGTCGTGCCCTGCCTTAGCAGGTTATGACCCAGTGTGTGAGATTTCGGTATTGGTGCCCAGAGTAGGAATTGCTCTGGTGAAGGGAATTCAAATCTCAGGCTGTGGGTTCAGCACCACTGCCCTGAGCTGAGGACAGCAGTACAGCACTGGGGAAGAGGGTGGAGAGGAGAGAGTGCTGAAGAAGCTAATTCTGTGTGATTTGAGGAATAAACAAACTTCTCTGCAGGGACAGTGGGAGATTCTCCAAATTAGTTCAACATGTTCAAAAGCATGTTCTTTTCTCCTCTTGGTGATGCACAAAATCCCACAGATAATCCAGCTGGTTTGTCACTGTAGAAATATACAGTATCTGTATTTTTTTCCTCTGCTCCAGTGCCAAATTCCAGGAGTCCTCCGTGGCTGTAGTGCTCCTTTCAGAGGGAAAGGGCCAACACAGATTCAGGCATGCACAGGAACTCGGAGGACCAGCAGGTCCAGCAGGAGAGGAGTGGCTGCTTTGTCAGAAATTCCCATTTGCAATTAGGCCGGGAAAGCTGAGAGATCCATTTTAAGGGCTGCTCAGTGCTTGGGACTTTGTCTAGCTGAAATCCATGGAAGTAGAAAAGTGTTTTATCTGCTTCCTCTCCTTGCCAGCCCAGATACTGCAGCAGGAGCAACAGGGTTTGCTTGAACCCTAACAAAGAACTAGAATTACAAAAAACCCAATCCTTGTCTTTAAAACGTACCAGGGATGCTGTTCAAACAGAATAAAGGATTGGGTTCCCTGTGCAGGGCTCCTGGTCCTGCCCAGACATGGCCACTCTGAGAAGGGAAGCTCTTCATCCCCCACGTCCCTCCGGCACCAGCAGCACCTGGGGCTGGAGAGCAGCTGGAAACACAGGGTTCCTTTTTCTGCCAGGCCACCTAATGAGGTGCAAGCCACTGATCCATGCAGGGCCTCAGAAACAATCTGTGATGAATTAGTTATTTAGCCTGTCTCATCACACTTGTGTGCCACTGCACCGAATCACCTCCCTGGACAGAGGGAATGCACCTCTGGAGCCAGACCCCGGTGCCTTTCATCCCTGAGGGCTGAGCTTTACTCTGGGAAGGTTCCCAGTGAAATCAGTTGGGCTTTTTGCAGTTCAAGGTGCACCTGAACATGATTTCAGGTACCTGAGCCTGGCTCTGGGTGACCACAGCACCTGGAGCATCCCAGTCACTGCATTGCCATGAAACATCAGAACAGCTCCAGTGCTTGGAGCTGCCAAGTGCCATGCCTGTGATACACGTCCTATAGCAGTTAAAGTGTTGTTATGAGTGCAAAACTATTAACAAATCATTGGTTATTTAAAGGGAATCATTTAGGGCTCATCTGGCTAATGAGGAAGAAAGAACAGAGCTGAACACTTTCTCTGAGTTGTAGGGAGACGTCTGAGATCAGCTGTGGTAGGAAACTATCAGGGAGCACACCTCGTTAGCTCCCTTGTGTAAAACTCCTTATCTGCCTCTTATTAGTCATTCATTAATTAAAGCTCCAGAATTCAGGGTTTTTTTGTTAGCTGTTCTCTCAGCATGAAATTCAGCTAATTCTCCTACTATTGGAAACAAAACTCCCAGAATGAAGTTTATTCTTACAGTGTTCTTGCACTTATTTATTTCATATTGCTGTCATGCATGGATGAATTTATATGATGCTCTGATGACCTTTAGAAATTCTTCTGATTAAATGCTGTTCTACTTCATTATGACATTTCTGTACTTGTACTACCCGATTTGATGTGTACAGCTTAATAACACAACTAGACATGAATGCTAATAACTTTACAATTCATTGCATTGCTATTTTTTAATGTAGATGAATTTTAAAACAAGTTTCTCTTGCTGCAGGCTTACATGAATCATATAAATTAGAAGGTAACAAAAGAACATATTAGCATTTGTTAGCCTGGATGCACAAATTTTGTAGTAACCATTTTAATATGTACTACAACTTTTCCAGCCTCAAGTTTAATATGTACTACAACTTTTCACCCTCGATTTTTCAACCAACATCATAATTGAATTGGTTTCCTTCTTGCCTAAGGATAATGATTTTACACTGATGGAATCATTATTAGATTCTAAGGATTATACTGATGATGCCTGTTTTACATAGAGCTAAAAAAAAATTAAAATCATTCAACCGTGAAACACTTTTTTACACAAAGGCTACTGTAAGTTGGAGATAAATGAATTAATTATTGTGTTTAGAGTTGTTGTTAACATCCAGCATCCATAACCAGAGCCAACTCCTCGCTGCAGCTCCGTGCAGGGGGTGGGGAGGGCTTTTGAAAGCCTCATCCCGGGGTGTGCCCTTGAAGTGCTGCAGGTGGGCAGTGGCTGTGGTGGAGCTGCTGCTGTGCAAGCATGTGTTCTTCGAGGCAGGGGAGGGCTCCTGCACACCTGCACGGGAATCAGAATCCTCCTCATCCACAGGCACAGCCTCCAGCAGTGGCAGGAGAAGCGGAGGAAAGGTGGGAGAGGGGAAAGGAGGAGGCATTGCCAAGGTGTCTTTACTGGGAGGGAGCTGAGTGTTGGTTGAGTCTGGGTTTGGAAGAGCTGCCCGTGCTCCACCTCGCCTTCCAGAGGGGTAAAACGGCTGGAATCGGTCCAGAGTGGGTGAGACCCAGCTCACCTGCATCCATCACTTCTCCCTGCACATCCGAGCACTGCTTCTGGGAGGGAGGGAGGGAGGGAGGGAAAAACAACCCAGGTTAAGCATAAATGATGAATTTCTTCTATCCTGAAACCCATCAACATTTCATGGGTAATTACACTTCAGGCTGCAGAAATAGCTGTTGAATTAATTGATTTTGCAGTTATATCCTGATGTGCTGAGTGGGCGTTGGTTTGTGTGGACGTGTCAAAATAACATCTTCAAAAGTCTCAGGGGTGAAAGACATTTACTTCTGTCTGTTGAGTAATCAGCAATTAGAATACAATATAAATACCTGAACCTTTTCATCTGAAAAAGGGGAAGAAGAGCCTTTAAATACATGAAATATTTTTGCAATTTTTACCTGTCAAATACAAAAGTGCCTGCAACTGAAATTCGGCAAGTAGTCCCTCTTCCTCTAGGTTTTTAAAGCTGGAGGTTAACCTCAATTTTAAAAAATATTTTAAAATCATGTGTCTTGAAGCATCCATTTAAAATCATTTTAAATCACAGGTGAGAGAGCAGTCAGCACAACTCCAAGGGACTGAGCTTCTGCATGGTTTTAAAAAGCCTTCGTGCTTCGTGACTGCTGTTGGATGTCACTGCTGAGGTCAGGGAACATGATTGCTTCCCTCACTTCAGCTTCAGTCAGTTTTATTAGTTCCAAAAACAAGAGGAAGGAGCTGCACCAGCTGGAAACTTGCACTTCCTGCACTAATTGTGCACAGAGTGATCAATATATGAATCAAATGCTATGTCCGTGCTGCATTCAAACATTGTCAAACTCCCGTGCTCCTCAGCTACTTCAGTGTGGCTCCAGGAACAGCACAGAGCTCCTGTTGTGTGTGGTTGAATCGTTTCCCTAAGCTGAGATGTAAACTTGTCTCTAAGAGAAGGAACAAGCTGACCGACAGGTAATAGAGCTGCGTTGAATTCATCTCGAGCACACGTTAAATTTTCTTGACACCATTACCCTTTTCCTTAGGAAACTTCAGACTGGTCTTGATTAATAATGAAAATAAGGAAAAACAACCTGTAAAAGCAAACCAGGAGAAGTCAGAGGCCCATCTACTTTCAACCTTTTGCTCTTTGTATTCTCAGCAAAAGGAACAAAATCTCATCAAGCTTTCTTTTCAGCATTGCACAGGGCTTTAGACTATTTCCTATGCTCAGCTCTTCGGAACAACAAAACAAAATAATTAAGGTGTTTCCAGCAATGTTAAATCAAGTCAATATCAGGAGACAAGATCTCCCGACCCCAACCCAGGCTCTGCAAAGCACTCACTGAACAACCTGGGCTAAATTGTTTAACCTATTTGCTGCTGCTCCCCTGTCTTTAAAGTGAAGGCACATTAAGCCTTCCCTGCCCTGGCATCAGTCACTGGCTGTGTTGGTTTGTGTTTTGAGGGGCTTTTGGAAGCTAAGGCCAGAAGCCCTAGGAAACCCAGAGGCTACTTCCAGTGGGTTGATGGTGTTGATATGGACCAGGCTCACCCTCTGTGGCACCACAGTGCCAAGGTACAGGTGAGGCACCCCTGAGCCTCAGCAGGGTTTAGTTCAAGGTGTAAATCCCCATCTGCCTGGCTGCTGGGAGCAGAGCAGCTCAGAGGGCACTGCCCCACAGCACCGATGTCTCTGCCGCTTCATCAGCTTCATGATCAGCACCAGATTTGGGGTTTTCTTGCTCTCCAGAGCTTGAATTATCCTAAAAATTGGCCAGATTTCTGGAGATCTCTAGAGGAAGAGTAAAATCTGTTGTTGCAGTAAAGCCTCATTATAGACGTGGTGTTATGTTTCATAAGGGATCAGTCTGTGAAGCATCTGTCATTGCTCTGTCAGAGAAGGTGGAGAGTGGAGCTGCAGAGAAGCTTTAAGTTGAGTTTGGGGGATTGAACGTGATCAGGGACTTGCTGAAGCCTTGCCATGTGCTGTAATTAAAGGGCTGCTGTCAGAGGCCAAGCAGGCAGAAAAAAGTTCCTTCCTCAGCTGCTGTGAGTTCATCTTAACTTCCAGCCTTTGGTGGAGAATTAAATTTGAAGGCTGAAAAGGGAATGTCTTGTCTTAGGGATGCTGTGGTGACTGTGGTGTGGGTGTCCAGTCTGCACAGGCATGCAGGAAAGGAGCTGGCTCCTGATCTACCCCCCAGTCCCCCAGATTATCACAAGGCTCTGCAGGGAATGTGCTGCCAGCAGGAGGGGGCAGGCTGTACCCCAGCTGTTTGACTTGAACAGCCAAATCTGCTGCACCACTAAAGAAATCCTGGACCACAGGCTTGGAGAAGACCTTTTCCTTGGCACAGGTGATCCCAGTGGGGAGCTGTATGGAGAATGTCCAAAGGAAGGAGGTGTTGCTGAGGCCGCTGGGCAGAGCAGGCTCCCGAGCTGTGTCTGTGCTGCCGTGGCTGGGGTTGGGGTGTGTGGGACTGGCCGGGATCCTGCAATCCTGCAGAGTGCCTCTGAGGAGCAATGGCCACGTTTCAGCAATTTCTGCATCCTGCAGCTGCCTGCTCAGGCAGAGAGAGCCATCACCAGCCAAAAGTGATCTAAGACTGCAGGGCTGACATGGATCACGCTCCCAGGAGTGACTGCAAGACAGAGATTCCTGTTGCTCTCAGACCATGCCTTGAATAATTTGGGTGCATTCTGCTGGGCTTGTGGCCTCCCTCTTTCCAAAGAATAGGATTCAGCATCTGCTAGGAGAAAACACTTATTCTTCTGTTGTTTCCTTTCCAAGCATTTCCTTTGGTGCAAGTGTGAATATTGACAAGTGTGTTTTAGAACGTGGGAGCTCACATTAGGCTGAGATGGTGCCTTGGTGTTTAATGTACAATGCACACAGCTTGGATGCATGCATTAATCATATTCCTATTGCCTTTGTTATGGTAATGGAAGAAACAGGCTCTTGGGTTTTTTTTTAATTAAAAAAAAAAGGAAAAGGGGGTTAGTTGTTTTTTTAAGATGCATTATATTTCAGCAGCTAATGAAGAGGAAATAATGATGACTGTGCACTGTAATATGTATTAGAGCACTAATTAGACTATAGCAGAACTGCTTACGATGTCTTTTAAACACCTGCTTGGTAATTTTCACCCCCACGTGCTCCTCCCTTCACCAGGGCAGGTGTGGTGGGAGGACTGAGGTAATACTGAAACAGGAAACAGAGCTCACATCAGCCTCCAAGTCTGTGTTTTGTTTGCCCTGCTCTACCTGTATTTAGGAGAAGGATCATGTGGATGGTCACTGAAGGGCCCTTTGTGTGGGCTGGGATTTCTATTGCCCATGGCAGGTATTGGGAAAGGAGTCAGATAGGTTTTCTGACTTCCTTGTGACCCCACAAAGGCAATGTGGTGTCAGGACAAGAATTCCCAGTTCAGACTGTGGTCCTGCACATCTGTTAGTCCAGAATGTTATGTATTGTACCTCCAGCACTTGCTTATCATTGATTTAGTGAGCGTGTTTTTGAGACCATTAAAGGCTGTAAATATAAAAATAATGCTGGCCTTCATTTTTAAAGCTGTTTTGAAGTTGTCTTTTACTGTCATAAGAAACCACAAATATTTTCACTGCATCTTCTTTGCTTTTACATTTCTGTAAATTGTGTAAATAATTGAATTTTAAATATGAACTACAAGTGTGCCCAAAATCAAGCAGACATTAGAGTTCCTAACCCAACCATACCTGTGATTCAACTTGTTTCTCTCAGCTCCTTCCAAAGGAAACCTTCTCTGACTGCCTGTTCCCCTGCCAGAGGATTTGGAGCTGTTGGTGCCTGAGAGCCTGAGCAGAGCCCAGATGAGGATGCTGCAGGTGAGCAACTCTGATTCAAAGCTTTTAAATTGTTTTATCTTTGTGATGAAAATTTTCAGCAGATGCTCTAAATCCTGAGATAGTCACACGTTTAAATGGAGTATGACCACATTTTTCATGGAATAATGCATTTAAAAGTAACAGGCAATATTTTCATTCTTAGGTATGTCAGAATTTTTTCTCTATTTTGAAATTTTTGGTACTACCTGCAATTTTATAGAACCTAATTTCAGGTGGTCATTGAGAGCTGCAGCTGATCTCATCCCCTCTGTGAGATCAGTTCTGCCTTACACACAGAGGTGCTGCTGCTTTATGTGACTTCTGCTCTGAACCCTGAACGGAGCAGTAAAGTTTGGGTAACTTAATGCAACCCCCACAGAGAGGACAGAGCTGAAAAGAGAGAACAGTTCTGGGGAGGTTCAGCTGTCCTTGGTAGGATTTGAGTCCCAGAATAGGAACAGATAAGAGAACCGGGTAAGAGGTAAATGCAAAGTTGCATCAGATGCCATAAGCAGATGCGGATTTGCTGAAGGCAGAGAGAGAAAAGGAGAATCTGTTTTCTTCTTCCTCCCTCTTCAGCAGGGCCTGTGCAGGCTGTATGGCAGATGTACACATGTATTTCTGTTACACTGGTGCTCTGGCAGACACGTGGAATTTCTCAAGGTGCTTTGGGGTTGGTGGCAGAGAAAATCCCTGAGACTTCACAGTGTCCAATACTGATTGTCCTGAAGGGATGCCCCAGGGACTGCAGTAATGGAAGGTGCTGCCCTTGGGTAGGAGCTTTACAGGCAGAAAGTAACAAAAATTTACCCCAAGGATAAGACACAGGACTTATCTGGATACAGCAAGTAGCTAAAAACCCCAGAACAAAGCCCCAGCAATTTTTGCCACGTTCCTCACCAGGATAAGTGATGCTCTCAGCACTGGCAGTGCTTGTGGAGGCAGCAGAGCAAAGCACAAATGCATTCGTGCAAGGGAACTGGGAGGCCAGAACCTGAGTCTGCCAGAGCCCAGGTGGGTGTTCTGCCTTGCTGAGCAAGCCTGGCGGCTCAGTGATGCCAGCTGGCTGTCCCCAGTGCCCCGTGTGACGCAGGTGGCACCCCTGAGGGCTGCCAGACCTGAGCTCGCCCGCCAGTGACGCGCTGAACAAGTACCTCGAGGGTTTCTGAGAAAGGCAAGCTCATCTTTCAAGTGATGCTGCTGAGCTTGGTGCTTTCCTTCAGTTCTGGGGGAAATCATCTCAGTACCGTGAGAGGAAGGGGAGGGAGGGGAAGGCAGGAAACTTGAATCAGGTCTTTTTAAATCCCACCATGGGCAGTTGTGCTGGGAAAGTCTGAGGGGGTTTTGCCTCTGCCCTGTGCTGGTGTGTGTGTGTCACTGGGGGTCGTGTGAGACAAACCTGTGCCCACCTCTCCCTCCCTTGTGGCTTCAGAAGCTGTGTCCCCTCTCCAGAGGAGACAGGACCATGTGCCATGTGGCCACCATGAGATAAATGACCAGTCCAGAAGAGCTGAAATAAAAACCCTCTGGAGGGCATCCACTGCTTTCTGGGGTCGGATCTCTCCAGGGGCCCTTCCCTGCCATCTCCCCAGTGCATTTCAGGTGAATCCGAGGATCTTGGCTTGTATTGCTGTTTAATTGCTCACCGATATCAGCACTATTCTAAGACATGAGCCATATCAATCTAATCACAAACCCAAACAAAGCAGCAGTCACTCGAGTCCTTTATCTATTGGCAGGCAGCAGCGAGCCCTCATCTCTTATCCACTCTGCATACCCACAGTTTCTCTGCAGCCTTCATCAGCACCAGGAATTCAACAGCTGAGACCAACATTTATCTCAGTGAATCCAGCATGTGTGGCTGCCCCTTCCCTGACTATTCAAACATGAAGCCACATCAGTGCTGCTCGTTTGGGAGGCGATGACAAGGGTCATCATTTTATTCTTTATCTCCCGCTTCACCTGCTCCTGAATGCCAAAGCAAGGCAGGAAACAGCATCCTGGGGAGCTTGGTGGTGTGGATGACAGCCCTGCCATGCCTGGCTGTTCATCAGGGTGCCACTGGAGGATGAGGAGGAGTGGGAGGCAGAGCTGAGCACCCCAGCCCTGGTGCTGCTGAGGTGTGAGGGAGGTGATGGGTGCCAGCCCCGCCAGCCCCTTCAGCTACCTGGGGAGAAGCCAAAGGGCTGAATTGCCTTGTCAGGTAGGAAACCTTCAGCCTGGTCAAAAATCAGTTTAATTTCTGAAGATGAGACAGGTTCAAATTGAGTTTGAATGTCTCGTACTTCCCTCAGGGCTGTGTTTTTGGGAAAAAGGTTTCGTTCAGCTGCTTTCCACTCACACGGCATTTACGTGCCTAAAAGGATTCAGCTGTCACAGCCTGACAAGCACTGAAAAGCTCTTGTTAAGGTCACTGGTATCAGAGAAGTGTCTCTCCTACAACATCCCGGTGAATCAGGGCCACTGGCACTGGGAAGCAGGGACTGATGTCAAGGCACCCTTTGCTGCAGACAGGACCGTGACCCGCTGTGCCAGCACGGCGCTTTCCCCACCGCTCCTCCCGAGGAGAGCCATGAACGCTGCTCCAGCTAAGTGCAAAAAAACCCCAGCTCTAAACATCCCTGACCTTTAAATTCAGGCTGCAGCGAGCAGATCTGCTGCTAACCAGAAATCCAGGGTTGCTTTCATGTGTCTGGGCGTTCAGGGAATAGATGTAGCTTAACATGCAGATGCCGGGCTTCCTGCAGCACGCTGCTGCTTTTCAAGCTCTCTCATTTCATGCTGTTACCTCCATCCCTGCTGTGTCTGTGAAAGGAGCCTCTCTGAGGAAAAGTTTCCCACAGACACAAAATCTGACTGATGTGGTTAAAAAACCCCCACAACCAACCACTTATAGTTTAATTTCTAAATGCAGTGTCCATCTGCAGCCTGGCAATCAGCAGCATCTCTGCTGCTGGTGTCTGGAGAAACCAGCCTCTCACTCCCTCAGGTTTCTGGGTGTATATTTTATATATTTGTCCTCATGGTCAAGTGAGGAAGTCCTGAATGTGGGAGCCAGGAGTCTAGTCCTGCCACAGGTGTGCAGGGGAAGATTTTCCCTCTGGAGCAGTGATGCTCCAGTGCCCTTTGGCATGTTCATCTGAGCATCTGGGCTCTGTGTCCAAGTTCCTGTGCTCACACAACTTCAGTGTTCTGCACAGAGAGGGGAAATAGATCTTTCTTGTCCCAGGTAACGGGCTATAAGAGAGGGAAAATGGCCTCAAGTTGTGCCAGGGGAGGTTTAGATCGGATATTACGAAATATTTCTTCCCTGAAAGGGTTGTTAAGCCTTGGAACAGGCTGCCCAGGGCAGTGGAGGGGCCACCATCCCTGGAGGGATTTGAAGGAGGTGTAGATGTGGTGCTTGGGGACATGGTTTAGTGATGACCTTGGCAGTGCTGGGTTAACACTTGGACTTGATGAGCTCAATTCTAAATTATTCTGTGGTTCTCTGTTCAAATGCTTTTTTTTCTTATCACCAATGAAAAATGCCCATCAAGCCCATGTACAGCAGCTGCTGGGCAGGTGGGACTTGTTGACAAATAATGTTATTTGGCACTTCAAATATCTTCCTCGAACATTTCTTCATAATGCATGAGGCATTATTGACAGGTGAAATAAGAGAAAGTGTTTGATGTTTCTCTGATGCTCTTTTTATTCTCCTCTAATTTCAATTATTTCCCATTCTATGCCACTACCATATAATTCAATATTTTAAGCATATTTTCCCTCATAGCGTCTGCTTATATTTCTAAACTTGTCAGGTTATTTTGGCCACAATGAATTCCATGAGCAATGCCTCTCCTTGAGAGCTGCTCCCAGCCCTGTGCTGGCCTGATAAGAGCAGTGAGTCAGGAGCTGCTCTGGGAACAGCAGGACTCATGTGGCTGCACCTCAGCTGGGCTGGGGCCAGAGAAAAGAGCATGTGGAATATCAGAAATTAATTGAAACCTCATAGAACTGGGGTAAAAAGTGAGATTCAAACCTGATTTTCAGCAATTCAGTCTTGAAGTTGTGGCTGTATGTAATGGAGCCCATTAGCCCATTGATCCAGGTCTAGAAATCAAACAATTGTCGCTGAAATCCGGGCTTTCACCCCAAGCATGCAGCTGGGTGTTCGTGTTCCCCAGGTGTAAGGGAGGATTGTAATCCACGAGGCTTCAAGGAAATCAAGAAATACTGAGTTAAAGGCCCTGTCCCACACCTTCAAGCACAAACTCCAGTTAAGCAGGGAAGTGGCCCCAAGCAGCAGCATCTCTTTTCTTGAGCTCCAGGAGCAGGAATGACTTCCTTGTAGGAAAGGGAGGTGCTGGAGGCAATGCCTCGCTCTCATCTGGGCTTTTCTCAGGCTCCACCACGATTTCATGTTCAGATGGCAGCACTCTGACCCCTCAGTCACCTTTTCTGTCTAAACAATCATTATGGAGCACTCCTGAGTTCTGGCAGCACCTACCCAGGACAGATGGCCTCCAAAACATCACAGAACCCTCATCTTTTGAAGAAAGCCTTCCCCAAATGGGTCTAATTTAAAGCATGGCCTTTCTCATTTCTTCCCAGGGGACAGCTAATTAAATTTAGAAGGCACAGCTCTGCTCCTCCCAGGGCAGGCACAAGTGGGTGTTTGATATCCAAACATTTATGGTTTGGTTCCAGCACATCAGTGAGGAGAGATGATTATACCACAGGCCTGGTTCCTAGGGTCCATCACCGTGTCCCACAGCCATAGGGAGGAGGAGGAGAGAAGATCCAGCAGGCAGGAATTGTGCAGCAAGATTGATTTATTTAATTATTTTACAAACTCTTTTAGAGACTTTTTTCTTCATAGTCTAATTGGACAAAGGACCAGCCACCCCTTGGGGTGATTGGCTAAAATCCTAAAACATCCATTGTCAAAATATTTTTCAACTGTACCATAAACAAGACTTTTAAAGGCTGCAGGTGTTTGGTTTACAGAACTCTGCTACCTCTTCTGTGAGAGAGAAAAGTCTCTCATGACTTAGAAAATAGCAAGAAAATCCTTGCTAGCAGCATTTTTGTATCTACAGATGATGAACTCCCTAGAATAAATATCAATAATTGTATTGAACTCCCCTTTTTTTCCAAGTTTACCAGAGCCAGCCAGAAAGAGGTGAACTCTTGAGAAATATCTTGTGCAAAAATGTCTCTAATTTTTCACTGCCATGACCAAGCCCAATTCAATCTGTGTTATCTCTCATCAGTTCTATTAATAGCCTGCTGCCAAAATTGGTGGTTGCACCTGAGGAGCTCAGAGAGCAGCTCAGAGGAGGTTGAAACAAAGCTCTTGTCTTGCTTTCCAAGGTCTGCCTGCTCCAGTCCAGTTGTTTCTGGCTGCTATCTCCCAGCCTGTTGTCTGTGGTGGGAAACGTTATTCACTTTTCCTCTTGTGCATCAAAATGGCTCCGAGAGAGTCTTTTCCTTGAGGCAGGATACCCTGGAAACTCTGGATCTTTTCAATTAGCTGCATTACAAACTGATTTCCAGCCTTGTCTCTCTTCTCTTACATGAGCTATAAAATCCCTTCTCTCCTCCCCAGCTGAACTAAAAATGGCCAATTTTTTTAACATGCTTTTTACAAGTGTGTCTACACGGCAGAAATGAGGAGTTCTGGCTTATCCTGTGTTATGTAAATATTTCTGTGCTTCCCAAACAAAGTTTTTCTTTCCCTTTGATCCAGCTTTCTTGTAGCCAGTTTAACCTCCAGAAGGAGCCAGGAGATTCAGGGAGATTGCCATTGGCATTAGTCCTGAGGAAAACTGGAGAGAGAAAAGAAAACTCCAAATTACCGATGCAAAGAGCTCATTTAGAAGTACATGCTCACCAAAGGGAGAGGTTGCCTTTCAGTGGTTTTTTTTAAGCAAATTTTTGCTTAAAATAGCTGGGACCAATATAAAAATAGCATTTGAATAGTGATAAGAGATGAAAGTGGTGCTTTTCCAGCAGCCTGGGAGGTGGCTGGGCCCCAGACTTGTGCTGTGGGCAAGATCTCAGAATCACTGGAGTTATTTTTATCCTTCCACACTTTCTGTGCCTGAAATTTTTGCTGATTGCTTTGGGCTGTGCTGGCAGAGGGGGCGCAGCATCCTCAAAAGAAACTTTTAGGACAACTTCAAACTCCTACAAGGAGTGGTTGATTCCAGTTTCACTGATTTCACGGCATTATTTATTATTAGAGTTATTTCACAGAGTTATCATATAGAGTTCTATGTCCTAATTATAAAATTAGGACCAAAGCACCAGTAGCAGAGAGAGGAAAACCAGCAAGCGCAGTCTGGAGATAAAAATGTTTAATTGCACTTAAAAGTTACTATACAGAAGATATAACAGTAAAGATTTTGGCAGTATTTTGGGTAGAATGACAGCAGAAGGTCTGGCTGAACTCCTGGTTCTGTGCCAGTGGCCAGGACTACCAGCATGATTTCCTATTTGGAGAAAAAAAAAATAGAAAAAAAAAAAAAATATATATATATATATATGTGGGATTTATATAGGGCTTGCATATGTATTTGCCTGGATGTTTATCAGGTCTGCTGCTAGCACCTCCTTGAGAAAAAGTGCATTTATTTAAAAAAACAACCAGCTGAAGATGTTATTGAGGCCACGGATGTGAAGGCAAGAGGAGCCACTGCACTGGGAGTGTCTGCGTGGAGCCTCCTGGTGACACTCTGGAGACACAGCCAGCAGGAAAACTTGGCAGGGCTTTGTTGTGCCTCGGCCCTCCCCTGGTTCAGCAGGGCTGATTGATCAGCCCAAGTCTGCTGAAATTGGGGTGAGGGATTCATTACCCTGGGATCAGGCCCTCAGCACTGGATACTCTGCTTGCTTGAAAATAGGTAATTAATGGTGCTTTATTTTTCACGTTTCCAAGGCAACACAAACCCCCAAGACTTTGTTTTCCAGACCGTGAACCAATGCTTTTGGCTGCTGCAGAAGCTCTCCCATCTCGTCTGAAGCTGCTGTCAAGGTACCAAAGCCATATTTTTAGTCATTACAGTCTATTTACATCCTATATCCAAAAAGTAATGATGATCAGATGCTGCTGCTGAAATGATCTGCTCTCACTGCAGAACTCATTCAATCAGCAGAGAGCTCTGCTATTCAAATAGATAATTAGTGTTGTGACAAGTGTGACTGTAAATGCCTCAGTTTGGTGGCAATGTTAGGAAGTGTGACAAAAATTAAGTTATTTCTCTGCCTTAAGCATGGCCCTCCTTGGATTGCTAATGAGGGAGATTCTTGTTAAACACATGTCCTGTTCTGACTGACTCCTTTACAGATCCTGGGAAAATGATTTATTCTTTGTATCATCAGGGGCAGGAAAGACAGGACTTTCCCATGTTTTCTCTGACTTGTTTCTTTTTGTGTCTTTACCTGATGTAAGAGGTCATTGCTGGTGCTCCAGCACAAAAGAGAGATCCTCCCAGGGAGAGCAATCCCAATGGACACCTTTCCTGCTTGTCCATATCCCATCTTTAGAAGGAATGGGCTCGGGAAGGACATTTAAGTGCTCCAGTCTCAGAGGAGCATTCACAGCACCTCCCCTGGAGGTGCCAAAATCCACCTGCAGTTCTCTCTGGGGCTGCAGAGCAGGGTTCAGGGTTGCCTCAGGGAATGTCCCCACCTGTGCTTGGAGGTTCCCTGTGCAGGATCAGGAGACTCCCAAGGCCCCGTGTCCCTGAGCAGGAGAATGCAGGGAGTCCCTCCAGAGTTGCCCATGGCTTTTGTTCAAAGGAATCACTTTTATTTTGCATTTTCATTAATGGCCACATGCTTTGGCAGCTGGGTTTAGGTCCCACCTTTGACCAAGGGCATGCAAACCCTCCCTGTGTGCTGCTGGGGGATTCCAACCCTGCACCCTTGGCTCATAATGGAGCAAGGAGGCGAATCCCTGCCCCTCCTCTGGCAGTTCTGCATCCCGAGGAGTGCAGGATTTGGGAGGATGGGGGCTGAGCAGGCAGCAAGGAGCTGGACTCCATCAAAAGTTTCTCTTTCCTGATGGACAATTTGGCTGTTCCCCTGTCCTAGGAGCTGTTTTGAGTTTAAATTATCACAGGCTGAATTAATGAACATGTGGTAGTTGCATCCTTTTACAGGATCCTAATGGGATGCTTTTGATTCTTCCTTTTTCAGCCTCTGCCAGTGCCTTGATGTTCTACCCCCCCCCAAAGGGAATTAATCGCTGGGAAGGAATGAAGAGCACAGCACAAAGAGCAGGCATGGTCCAGGCCTCACAGGACTAATTATGCTCTTGAAGGGTGAGAAAATAATCTTGGGTACATTGGGAAGAAAGTGTCTCAGTAATGCTGCATGGGGTTACAGGCACATCTCCTGTATTTGTGCATTTGAAAAAAAGAAAAGACTTTCAAAGGCACTTCTTGACCTCGAAAAGATCAGTGAGGAGCTCAAGAAAAGAAATTTAATTCCAAGCAAGTTTATCAAGTTTTCTTGACCCTTCAGGATGGAAAAAGCAAAGGAACGATGCACATGAAGGTCCTGTGAAATTCTAATACTAAAACACTCATGCACAAACTGTGAAGTCTGAAAGCAGAGCTCAAGCCCAGAGCAAACAAAGAGCAGGGGATGAATTCCAACGAGGGCAGCGCAGACACCGCAGCTTGGCAGCTCAGGCTCTGCAAGAGGGCAAACAGAAGGAAAGGTGAGTGTCTCTGTATTGAAAAACCAAAGTTGGGGGGCAACTCTGTGGTGCATCTCATACAAGGCAGGACAGAGGACTGGCAGTCACAGCCCCTGTCACGAAGAGGAAAACAGGGCATAGATCCCAGACTGTGACAGGGCTGTTTGAGAGTGACAGTGGGCTCTATTTGTGGCAGAGTACCTGTGCACAGACACAGATCCCCCTGCTCTGGCACCACCTTGCCAGCAGGAGAAAGGAGCAGTGGCAGAGCTGGCACAGGACTGTCCTGGGGGGGATGCCCCAGGGGTGCCAGGGAGGTGGCCACATCCTGAGACACCTCGGGAAACACTGCCAAGCCAAAGGTAAGACTTTAGTAACTCTGGAACAGAGCTTGCTGAGGCTGCTGAGCAGGAGCTCAGCTTGGACATAGAGAAATTCTGTCCTCTTTCCTCAGCTGCACCTCCCTCCTCCTCAGACACCCAAGCTGTGACCTGTGGGATTCTTAGGAAATCCCTTTTCTCAGAGGCCAAGGCTGATCCCCAGAGCTGCTGAAGATGCACCACGTCCCCCATCCCGTGGCAGCTCCCAGATCCCAAGAGCCTCTTTTTATCCATCAAGCCCTGATAAAGCAGCAGCAAAGGACACTCAGGTCTCTCTCTGCTAAACACATCCCTTTTTATTGCTTTTCAGGAGTTCACAGCATTAGCATAAAACAATTGAGGTGGTTGTTTCCCCTAAGAGAGCCAGGGCCTGTTTACAAACTCATTTTATTTCTGCAATATTCCACTGTTATTTATTTCAGGCAGAGCTGTCAGATGAATGCACTCCCTCGTGCTGGACAGCTTGCTTTAGTGCCTGTTATTAAGATATAACATATATAACCTGACAGGCACTGCCCACGTCTGCCTGCCACCACCAAAAGGTAAATTAAGTCAAAAATGGAGATCTCCAGTATTTCTTTGGACTGAAGTGATATTAGTTTTTAACTCGTTTTGTATTCATAGAGGATCCTGCATGTTTGTAACATATCCCACAGTAAACTGTTTAAAGAAAAAGCTGTTTTTTTAAAAAAATTCTTATTCTAAGTACGTCTGAGAAATTCAGGCTTTAGAACAGAGCTCCAGTTTTGGATGGGGAATTGAAAGAATGCAATTTTTAAAGCTATGACTGAAGCCTACCATTCTTCCTTATGAGATTTCAAATATTAGTTGTGACAAAGTGCTGGTTATTTTTAGGGCAGCACAATTCCAATGGAAGGGCAGACCCACCTTCCCCACCACCTGCAGTTCTCGTTGTACAAGCGATTCTATTCATATTTTTCATTATTATTATTTTTTTTCTTCCCTTTTTTTTTTCACCCCAGGACTGAGTTGCTAATTTTGGATGGTCACAGGAGCTGCTCTGGAAATGTCTGCAACAGGTAGGCTTATCCCTTACTGCTTCCCCACCTTGTACTCCTGCACTTTCCCAATGACAACTGGTTTTTTATCAATTCACTGGAGAACCAAGTCACTTCTAGTAAGGCAAACAACCCTGAGCTGCATAAACATGGTATGAGGGAGAGATGAGTTTAAAGGAAGCCTAATCTAGGTGCTGGGGGAGGCAGAGGAAAGCTGGAGTGTCCACCTACAACCATCTGAAAGGAAAAAGCCTGATTTACTCAGGAAAAATTACTTCAGTCTTATGTACACACTTGGATCATTATTAACCCTTACTGCAGCTTCTGGATCAGCTCCCTATTATGCAGGCAGAATCCACACTTTAAAAACTTTAAATAGTTGTGCTGTGCCTGTGCTCCCAAGGAAAAGGCAACTGCACAGCAAACAGAAGCTGCAATTTAATGCTAAACAGCAATACACTGAATATATTATTATAAAAAACTAAGTCTTCTTCAGTATAATTACACTGGGGCTTTTTTCTGCTTTAGGGAAGAGGAAACAGCCTGACTGGATAGATGGGGAATGAAGCCAGGGAAAGGGAGGTGGATTTTTGTCCATCCTCCTGCAAACCTGTGGGCAGAGGTGCAGCTCAGAAGCCTGAGCACAACCATTTTTAGATGTATTAAACCCCCAGCATGCACAAATATGTAACAGGAACAAGCAATAACACTTTGAGATATTCTATTATCCCTCAATGTAATAAATAATTTTATTAGACCAATAGAAAAAAACGCATACAGATAACCATAGGATACACACACAACTGGAAGTTCAAGGGTAAATTTCAACCTTTTCAATATGAAACAAGGTACTGGGTACGTATCTCATGGAGATATAGAACTAGAAATCAAACAATAATACAATGTGTGTGAAAAAATGGGCAGTACAGGAACCTGGACTAGAATTTTGTGAAACAAGAGTCACCCTTTGTTGCATGAAGCGTAACTATTTACTCACTAGGATCACCCGTATTGCCACGTCCCACCCACCCCCCTGTTTGCAAGTGTCTGAAAACAACACTGGTCAGCCACATGGAAAAGCAACAAAGTCATTTATAGCTCTCTATGTACAGTATTTACAGCTCTTGCTTACCTCAGCAGCACATTGTCTCATCTGGAGCTCATCAGCTCATTTGCCAGCTGAATGCATACCAAGGTGTTCTTTCTACAGTGCCACCATCATTTCATTAATCCTGGTTCTCCCTTTGCAGCTCTGTGTGTTGTGACAGTATTGTGAAGTTTAAAAAAAGCTCCAGGCGTTGAGGAGACGCTTTATGTCATGTGAACATGCTGGAACAGGGATGCTGCCACCTCTCTAAAAGGTGTCTAAAAGGCTGATTTCACTAAAGCCACAACTCTAGAAGTCAAATGGACCAGGCTTAATGGATCTTTAATTTACTGCTACAGAAGAAAGCACAGATTTCTCTCCAATAGCAAGCCTGAAGTGTGGTTGTACCATTTTTTATTGTATCCTGTAGTATTGCCATGAACTCCCCAGAATCATGTGACAGTGGTGGGGTGCAGCTGAGAGCCAGAGCAGGTGGAACAGTTCAGAACCAGTTAAAGAGCAGCAGGAAGGACAGGTCTGGCTCTAACTTTGAATTCAGGGTGTTTATGGTGCAGTGTGGCAGATAAATGAGCGAGATAGTTTGGGGCTGCAGGTCTGGGAGCTCCACGTCACGAGGGAGAGAGGGAGGGAGGGAGGGGGTGGCTGTCCCTCTTCATAAGGCCATGGTGCCACTGCATGTCACCCATGCTGCCAGCTGGGCACTTCTGCTCCTGAAACACTGGCAGGAGGGCAATCAAACCATCCCTGAAGGTGGGAGAGCTTGGTTATGATCAAAGAAACTGGTTAAGAAAGGTAAGGTGGGGAGATAAGGAAATGAACTTCAGAATTTATTGATGAAGGGTGGGTGGCTGAAAAGGTGCACAAACGTCCGCTGAGAGGCTTCCTCAAAACAGCTGGGAGATCATCAGTGCCTTTGCCCTGCTCCCAGCTGGGATTCCTTGCTCCATTCAGAGTAACTCCCACAAAGGGCAGCAGGAAAAGGATCCAAACCTCCTGGGTGATGGCCCTGCCTTGAGAGCAGCCACGTGGGAGTTGTGCTGCCCTCGGACTGGTAACAGCCACGTCCCTGACTCCATCTTCTCCCTGTCAAATGTCATTTTAACAATGCAGAACAGACCCAGAACAATTCAGTGATGCTGCAAAAATGGAGTTTCTCACTCTTCCTCGTAGCCCTGACCTCACAGCGCCATCCCTCCCCCTCTCTCTCACACTGTATCTGAAGTATGTAACATGTAAACTCCTTTGGTTCAAGTATTAAGGCATTTTAGATTCCTTTTTAAAGGATTTGCTAAACTTTACATGGTATTTTTACTTCAACTTACAGTGAAATATAAAGAATTTAAAAACACATCAGGATAGAAGAAAAAACATGCATTAACCACTGCAGTTTTTTTTTTTTAAAAAAGCACTTTAGTAACCAATTCTTTCTTTTTTTCCCAGCAAATGCAAATGTATCAGCACAACACAGAATTAATGGTCAAGGAGAATACTGTTGCTAAGAAGCTGGAGACACTGAAGATGCTCAAGACTGACAGAGCAGAACCTCTTGCATCCATACCTGTGACAAAGGAAAAAGCTCAGGATTAAAGGAAAGCATGAGTATGTGCTGTGCCACATTATTACCCCTCCTAGACGCTAAGCAAAAATTACTGAAATTTTGTTTTTAGTTCTTACAAGCAATAGAGATTTTAAAAAATACAGTAAATATTTAAAAATTGCAGAAATGCCTTGCAAAATGCTGTGACCATGAATGGCTTTCGTGCTCTGGTTTAGCTGACAAGGTGGTGTTTAGTCAAAGGTTGGACTCAATGATCTTAGAGGTCTTTTCCAACCTTAATGATTCTGTGGTTCTACTTTCAAAGTAATATTTTCTTTTTTTAAAAAAAGAGAAAAAGTAGAAAACTTAACATTTTTAATACCAATTTACATGGTAATTTTCCAGTTCAATAGAATGCTATTTGCCATGCATAAGGGCATGAAGACTTCTAATTGCTTTCCTTCTTATTACCTTATTACCACACGACGTCTAAGCATTACTTTTATTTTTTTCCCCCATCATTAAGGGAAGCAAAGACAAGCTGGGACAAAGGAAAATGGTTCAACCTACTGGCTAGTCTGGGGATGAGGATCTGCTCGCTGCTGCTGCCATCTCCCCCCTCAGTGGTTGCTCTGACCTCTATAAAATAATCGTCCTTGAGCTGCAGCCACAGCTCGGCCGTCGTCGTGTCCGTGGTCAGCACGTTCACCCTGCCCTGGCTGCTGGTCCTGTACAGAACCTGCAACACAGGACACCCCTCAGCACCTGCCCTGGCTGTTCTCAGTCCCTTACAAACAAGGTTCCAGCTTTTAAAAGTGATGGGATGAAAGAAAAGATCTGATTTTTGGTTAATATGCCAGGGCAGAATTACGTGTAAAGGAAGAAGGGAACATCAGTCAAGGCCTTTTAGTCCAGATTTAATTTAAAATGGCACGATGAATGATAATATGTATTATATATTATTTTTATTACAATAATATGAAATAATGGGTGGTGGGACACTGGAACAAGCTGTAAACATGTATTTCTTGTCAGTACGACTCAGTGGGTAATCAGATCTTCAGCCTGAATCTTTTATGCAGGAATATATCATGTGGGATCCAGCTGTACAGAGCTTATCAGGAACAGCCTCAGCTATTCTTTTACACACACTTCTATGACATATTGAAATACTTCCCCGTTTGTGTGCTCATCAGATTTAGAGGAGATGCAACAGTGTAATTTCTATCAGGGAAATGAGCATGGCCCACAGCAGGTAAGAGGAGAAAGGGTTTAAAAATAACAGTTTAATATACATGTGGTAATAGATAATAAATGTACCTGGCCAGCAATGGAAGCTACATCCATCGGGCTAAATCTTTTTAGTTTCTTTCCAAGTTTTATCCATTTGGGTAAGTGTTACAAATTTAAAGTAAGTGTTATAGATGTGGTAAGTGTTTAAATGTTGTAAGACCCAGGTGTGGGTGGGATCCCAAGAGCTGAGCAATGCCAGCACGGGGAGGGAAAGGGATTAGTGGGTGTTAACAGTGAGACATAGTTAGAGCATGATTTAAAATCCCTAAAAACGAGACCCCAGTGAAATGGTTTAGGGGTGGTATTGGGCATCCTCTGAATGTGCAAATAGACAAGGAAATAGCAGCTCCAGATTGCTCCTGGCTCTGTCCCCACTGACCTTGTACCCCGTGACCTCGGACTCGTTGTCCATCGCTCTGACCTCCTCCCAGCTCAGGATAACTCTGGAGTCTGTGACATTCCACACCACGTTTCCTGGAGGTTGGCTGGGTGCTTCAAACACACAACAAAAAGCACAACTTTAATTTAATTGGCATCAGTGATTTAATCACCAGCTCAGGTAATTGGCTGTCATTACATTTCAGATGCAAAAGCGACTCCAGTGCAGGCTCCTGTCTGCCCACGTTATGGTTCAGAGGCTAAATTCCAAAAACAGAAGGAAGGAAGGAAGGAAGGAAGGAAGGAAGGGAAAAACCAGAATGGCACATAAACATAAATGTTTTTTCTGAAGTTGAAGTATCTGTTGATGGTTCTTCATTCAATACAGCCAGACAGAAGCATGTGCCTCAGGACACGGGTGATTAATTAGAACAAACTCTAATGATGGTAACAGAGAATTTCTAGTTTTAGTACGGTGCCAACAATAAGAAAATTCTTCACAATCGATTTTTAGACAAATTTAGTCTCAGTGAATATTCACATTTACCCACTATGTTTGATTTACTTTACGATGTTTGTTATGTAAAATACTGGAAGTTGTTTTTCTGTTGGTTCTTCCAACCCGAGCTGTGGTTCTGAACTGTGCCATTCAAGGGGGTTTGGCCAAGGAAACCTACTGGGATTTTTTGTTCATTAGCAACCCAAGCCTGTCATTTGCAAAGCAGTTGCATGCTCTGGGCTCTGCCCCTTCGTGTACCTTGGGGCTGCCAAGCTTTCAGGGAAGTACAAACCTCTTAAAATACCTCAGGCCAGTTTCCCAGCAAATGGGTCCTGCAGTGACACAATCAATGATTAAAATCTTTTCTAAATGTGTTAAGGAAAATAATTTACTGTTGCTGTCACCTAGTGGAGGCAACTGCTGCTTAGGTGGACTGAGCTGTGTGCTTTGATGCTGGAGGTTCCAGCTTTAAGCACTGAAAGTGGTTTTGAACACTTGCATCCATGTGCTTATGGGTTTTTTCCTCTTTTTTTCCCTTCTCTTTTCAATTCTTTCACACAGGAGGTTCCCTGCCTTCTTTTCACAAGCAGACAGATCAAAACCCCACCTGATTATAGTCAAAAAACAGAAGAAAAAGTGTAAGAGTGAGACTTAAAAAAAATTATTCCCAAGTCAACCAACCACCCACAGCTATTTTTTTGCACTATTTGTCTTGTTCTATGTACTGAGGAAGATTTAACCTGGTGTTCTAATAATAACCACTTCTTGTAGATGTAAGAGGAGATTGTTTCACTCCTGAGAATGAAGTGTTACAGCATGTATGAGTAGTTTTCACACTGAGATATTAAAGCTGAATTTCAAAAGAAATGAGTCATCCTTGAAATCCACAACAAAATATTAAGATGACATGTGGAAAAAATGAGGAGCAATTATATATAAAACTGTAAGCCTCTGTCTGTGGGATTCAGAAGGCTCCAATTTGCTGCAGACACCAAAATCTCCAGCAATCATCAGAGTTCAGAACTTCATCTGTGGCAGGTTCTGATCCTCAAGTCACATCAGGACATGTCCAGGGAGCTGCAGGGATTTCTGAGCCTCCTCAGGTGCTGAAAGCTGCTCTCAGACTGGAGCATTTCTCAGAGTTAGAGCTGATGGACAGAACATTGGGGTTTATTTGAAGACTTTCTAAATATGAAATAATTGTAACAACTTAGGCAAGTCTTCCCCACTCACTTGGCATTTTACACAGCCATATTTAAACCTCCACTTGTTATTCTGGGCTGTAAACATGCATATTTCAAATATAAAAGAAAGATATTTTAATTGTCAAAGGCTCACTTTCAACTTTTAAATATGCTGCCAATGGAACTGAACTATTTGTATTTCTTGATATGGCAAGAGTTTCTGAGATGTATCTGGGTAGGTCCTGTGGTGGAATGTAAATCCTTCACAGTGAAAACCACACCAATCATAAATATTCAAATTAAATTAGAAATCAGGATTGATTAAAAAATCACACATTTGAATGAAAAATCAGTTCCTACTGCAGTAGCACAGAGAATTATTTCTCTTAGCAATTCAACTAATTTATCAAAATCTTCAGACTGACATTACCCTGCACTGCAATGGTTTTGCTCCCTTTATTCATCAGAAAGACCCATGGACATAATGCAATTCATTTTCCTTTTTAATTTTTCCAAACAGCAGCAACTTGACCAAGGGACTGATCCAGATCCTGTTCACACCAGTGGGGTCAGGGTTTGCCCAGTTCTCAGTCAAACACCCCAAAAGTGGGGGGAACACTAAAAAAGGACTGAAAATCCCTGAGCTGACCAGCCTGGCACCACCTCTAGCGAGCAGCCACAAGGATGATTAATTAGAAAAAAACTCCTTTTCCCATGTCCTGTCCAGGCTGCAGGCAGCAAGCCACTTCAGATCAGCGAGTCCATGGTAATTGTGCATATAATGCATTTAAACTCTGGCAAATCTGAGTTGGTTTAGTCCTCAGTGACAGACTGACACTCATTTTTGCATATAATAATTTCTGATAAACTAGCTTATTTCATAATATTAATGATATAACTCTGTCTGCTCGGGGGATGTTAATGACTATTGCAGGGAATTTGACCTTTCAGCCAGATTTAATTGTGTGTTCCTGTGCCTCTGACAGAAACACTTGAAGACCAATGACCCTGATTCTGAGTTGTACTACAACGGAGGAGCACACTAAAAATATTTCCACTTGTAGAAGAATTAGTGCAGCCTCTGACAATCTGTTCTGCAGCTTAATTTGGCCTTTGCAGCAGCAAAGTGGCCTCTTGAGCAATTTGTTCAAGGGGGAACAGTGGACATGAAGGATTGTTTTGCATGAACTCCAGGAGGTTCATTGCATTTCAAAAGCCATGCCCTAGAGAACTTATAAATATGTTATAGAACACTGAAAAATTCAACAAGTCTCCTTTTTTTTCCCCCCTTCTAAATAACAGAGATTTTTCATTTCAATTTCTTCCAGTCATTAGCAGCATAATGAAGGTTCTGGGCAGGAATTTCAGATCTTCCTTGGGCTCCCCTGGAATAGCTGAGTTTTACTCATCCTGCTGAAGAAGAGGGTGGAAGCTCTGTGCTTGATTTGGCTGACTATATGGAAATTTAGGTCACTCATACTGTGATTCCCAGGAATGCCACTATTTTTCTTTCCCCTCCAAGTGCTGCCACAGCATTCTGCCTCTCCCCACTTTAATCTGAGATACTCACGTGGCTTTTTGGTGGTGGCATTGACAGTGGCACTGAAGGGCCCTGCTCCAGCGCTGTTGTAAGCACGGACAGCTGTGTAATAAGCCAAGTTGCTCCTCAAGCCTGTGATTTTTATTGATGTTTCATTCCCTGCAGCTTTTACCCTGCTTGAAGATTCTTCTTTCTGGCCATTATTCCAGTACCTAACCTAGGAGATAAAAACCAAACCCATTTAAATCTTGCATGGAATGGGCTGGGCTGTTCACCCACAGCATTGTACTCAGACTCTTTTAAGTGGGTTTTTTTTTCCCTTCAGCTGAAAAAGGTAGAAATACATTAAAGTTTCAGAAATATGTTTACTGTGCAAAAATAAAATATTCCTATCCAGCTGCTTCTCACACTTGCTGCTCTTTTTAGTGTGACTATAGGAAAAAGGCAATTGAAATATTAGATCTTGCTTGAACCAAAGAATGACAAGAGGAAAAGCATTAGTTCATTAAAAAGGAAACAAGTAAAGCTCAGAAAAAAGTACCTTATAAAAAGGTTTATTTGAAAGTGAATATAATTCTGAAAAAGTCAGTTTGGAGTTATGTCAGACACATGGCTATCTATCAGCACAAGAAGCAAAACACAACTTCATTCTGTGGGGTTTTTTTCCCCAAGATAGAAAGAATTATCCTCCCTCCTGGGTGTAGGTGGGGCAGGAAGAGCAAGATCTGGGGTCAGTGTGGGTGGTTGTCCTGCAGCCTGCACGATGCTTCTGGCCCATGGCCCTTTACAAAAAGGAGTGGGTTTTACTGAATAAATAGGGCTTGTTAGTTAAAATACTTTTTGATTTCAATAGACTCACCTCATAGCCCAGCAGCCTTCCATTGCTCATCTTCCAGGGAATGGCTCTCCAGGAGACCTCGATGGCCGAGGAGGACAGGCTGGTGGCAGACACTCCCGAGGGGGCTGTGCTGGGCTCTGCGTTGGGAAATCAACAAGGGAGAGGTGACTCTGGAGACAAACCTGTCCTTATCCAAACCAACCTCATCTCCCCGAGCTGCTGCTGGACCCCCTGCTGGAACAGCTCATGCACGTGTTTGGGGAAAGTGAAGGCTGTACCTTCCTCAGCCGAGAACACCGTGGTGACTGCGCTGAAGGGCCCCTCGCCTTTGTTGTTGTAGACCCCGACTTTGACCTCGTAGGGCGAGAAGGGCAGGATGCTCTCGTTCCTGAAGACGTATTTGGGGGTGTCAGGAGAGGTGACCACGGTCTGGATCCACGTCGTGGTGCCCGAGGGGCGGAAGGCGACCACGTACCCGAATCCTTCCCCGTTCTGCAGCTCCTCGGGGATGGGCTGGACAGAAGAACACAGATCTGTGATGCCATGGGGATATCTGGCAGGAGGGAAGTGCCAGCAGACTCGTGGGCATGCTGCAGGTGCTGGCACTGCACTTGGCAGCATCCCCTCAGCCAATTAACTCTGCTGCAGCACAGCAAAACGCGCTCCCTTCAACCCACTTTAAGGTTTGCATTCCAAGAAGAGAACAACTTTCAGGTATAATTTTTGTTTTCCACTAAGTATTCTGCTTTAAGACACTCTTCAGTAAATATAACTTTTCTTTCATCAATCCACAGTTCATAAAAAATGAATAGTTGCTCGGTCAGCTATTAGAGAATCCAATACCACCTTCCTACAGCGGCTTAAACCTTCTTCTGATGTGATCATGATTAGATAACCACACAGAGCAGTCAATGCTAGGAAGAGAATATTAACAGCTCTTCAAATCATTAAAAAAGGGATACATAATACAAAGTAGTGTGAGATTGTATTGGTTAGCACATGCATCCAAGGGTAATGGTGGGAAAGCAAGAACTGCAAATCTGCACCACAAAGCCCCATTTTTCACCTTAACCATCCCTCTTCCTCTTCCCCTGCCCCCTGCCTCCTTTTTAGCATCAACATTTGTTTGAGAACAGAAGCAATCCCAGCCAAACTAAATTCCCTGGGGATTTCCATCCAGCACAGGGACGTGTGGCAGTGAAAGAACAAAGGCCAATGTCCAGGGCTCACACCACACAGGGCACAGAGCACTTGGACATCCCAGAGGAGGAGCTGCTGCCACCAGGGAAATTCAGAGAGAGCAGAAAGAAAAGAAAGAAAGAAGTTCTGTGAAGGAAACTGCTCGCCAGCAAACTTACATCCCACGTTATGACCAGCTCAGATCTGCTGCCTCCTCCCCCACTGACCTCAGATGGGGGAATTTCAGGAACTGTGGAAAGGAAATGCAGAGGTGTCCACACAGAGAACACATCACAGAGAACACATCACATCAGCCTCAAGCTCTGAATTTAACCCATATTCATACTCCCTTTGCAACCAGAGAAAATGTTTTTGGGGTAGGAGGGGCAGTCCTGGAAAGCCCCAGCCCTATCCCACGTTCATCCTTCCCTGGGCCAGGCCAGGGTTTCTCTGAGCACCTGGAGAACCTCAGCAGCTCACAGATTACACCAGGTATGCTGTGTTTAAGAACTTCTCAAAACTGGAGACAAGCTTCATTTTTTAATAGAGTTAACTCAGAGAATGGCCTGGGTTGGAAGGGACCTTAAAGATCACCTTGTTCCAGGACACTTTCCACTGGACCAGGCAGCTCAGAATTCCATGTCCTTGAACACTTCCAGGGATGTTATGCAGATGGATTGGGAAATGGCCTCATTCCAAGTGAACTGGGGTTTTAATTGATGGGTTCTTCTGAGCCACGTGCTTGTAACATGGAAAGGTTTCACTGATCAAACACCAGCAATGAAAAACCCCTGTCAAAATTAACCTCTTTCCATCCATTTATACCTTCAGACTCTGCAGCACTGCCTGAACTGGCAGATTTTGGCACAGTGCACGGAGTTTAAATGGATTTAGATGTTATGCTTCTGTGATGTTCAGTAATGCAACACAAACTCTCTCAAAGCTAAATGGAAAAATATGAACAAACTTGTTACAGGCTTTTATATCCACTGGCAACTCCAAGCTTGTTTGCAAAGAGCCAAAGACAACACTCCTTTTCTTTGTTAATATTCAAGATTCTTGAATTAAAAACAAATAGAAGGACCCACTAACCTGCCTCTTCAGTTCTTACTTTTTCTGAGGGCAAACTAGGTTCTCCACCTCCTATTTTGTTACTGGCAACTACACGAAATTCATATTCAACCCAAGGATTTAAATCCACTACTGTGCTTGTGAAGGTTTTCCCGTCGATGACATCCGGAACTACGAAGAAGAAAGGGAAAAGGAAACTCAGGCACACGGTGCCAGAGATGTTCCCACAGAGCCTGGGATGGGAATTGTGCTCACCTGTGGTGGCTCGCTGCCAGCCCACGGAGAAGGGAGTCCTTGCCTGGATGGTGTAGGTGGTCACGGGGCTGTGGTTGTCTGTGCCCTCCTGCCAGGAGATCTGAGCTGTGGTGTCCGTGATCTCCTCCACCTTCACGTGCTCTGGGGGCCCAGGAGAGCCTGGAATCAGATGGAAAACCAGGCAGTGTTTGGTGAAGCCCTGAAGCACCCTGGGAATCACTACCAGCAGGATGGATTCCTGTTTTTTCTTCCTCAGGGAGGAGGAAAACAATTCAGACTGGAATAAGAACACTTTTAATTACTGTTTTACATTCACTAAACTTAACTCTCACAATTTCAACCTGAAATACTCTCAAGGGCAAAACAGATGACTGGGTTTTGGTTTTTTTTACCAAGAACCTTTGTTCAGCACATCTCTCTCTCTTTCCAATGTCTTTTCCTTTAGTCCTAAATGTCCTCTTTAATCTACAGATACATCTCTGTAGTCTGTCAATTTTTTATCTACAACTTCTTTACCGTACAATGCACTGGAACAATTTTTCAGCACATCTGACCAGAACCCCATGCAGCAATTCAGTCACACAAACTTCCTGCTGCCTTCTGGAAAATCCTCATTTCTGGCTATTTCCTGGCCAAAATGTTGGGTTTTGTCTCATCTGCACCAGAAAAGGGGCTTGAAATGAGTAACAGTGCATTAACAATGAGAAAATATCTGACATATTTTAAAATACATTGAGTAACTGCTGATCACATAATGCACTTTCCTAGATCAAAGCTTTTACCTTGCAGTGACCATAGCTGTAACATCAGCAAAGAAAACCACAATTCTGGCTCAACTGTGAACATTCCAGCTCAGAATGAAAAGGAATAATCCTGCACTATAGGCTTTAAACCTTAGGACAAAGCCTCTCCTGGCCTCTGGCAGAACTGCCATTTCCCAGGAAGGATTCTGGAGTCCCCAACACTTCAGTCTGCAGAGGCAGCAACTGCAACTGCCTCAGAGCTGCCAGTGAGTTCCCTCCTGTCAGTGACCTGAAGGACTGGCAGTGAAAAAAGATGTGAAGTCACTATTATAACCTCCAGCTCTTCATTTCTCTGGGAAAATCAGGCTTCACCCAAAGCCTGAGCTGTAATTCTCCCTAGCTGCAAGTCAGAATGACATAATTCAACTCACAGTCATTCATCACACCATTCAAGCCATGGACTGGTTCTGTAACCTCCAACACCAGTTGTTTCTACAGCCTACAATATAAAAAAGGTGGAAAACGTGACCCTGGAGCTGGGCTGGGATGTACCTCGCACGATGAGGTCAGCAGCAGAGGCCACACTGTCCACCTCTGTCTTCACCATGCACACGTACTTCCCACTGTGCTTCAGCTGGATGTTCCTGATCATTAAATCACCTGATGCACTCTGTGGGAATACAGAACATTCATTAATGCAAATACACCACCCTTGCAGTCTAACATTTTCTTTGCAAAGGGAAAAGAAATCCACCAAAAGTGTGAAGTTGCTCAAAAGCTGCATTGCAGTGACCAGGACAGCAAATTATTGCCCATCAACTGCTCTAGGTTTGTTGTCTGGGAGCATTTTCCCAAAAAACAGGAGGTAGTGTCCCTTTTTTGGGAGAAGTGAGCTCCAACAAGGCGAGCTCACACTGGGAATGCATCTCCTGCCTGGAACTCCCAATGACCTCAGGGTCCTGTGACCATTTGTCTCAAAGCTCTAAAAAAGAGAGAAATGTGCTTTCTGTGGCCATTACCCATTTGATTTCAAGACAGAATTCATGGGGTTTTTATCTGGAATTTTAAAGTCAGGTGATGACAGGTTTTTAAGGAGTTGGCATATGTAGAAAGACAAAGTTGAATTCAGTCTATTTTACAGGTTATTGTGAGCACACTTTCCTTTAAAGGTTGCACAGTTCAGGCTGTGTTTCCCATTTTACAAGCCTAAGTTCTATTCTTTGCTTTTCATTGAGTATTTAATCTTTAGGTTTTTTTCCCCCATTGTTCTCTCTCAGATCACAGCATGTGGTTATTTCCTGGATCATGGGAAACAGAAATAAAACTTGAATGAAACTGTAACTTCATATGATGTTCGGGCTCTTTGTGTACTGTTTGTTTTCCACATCACTGAACACAGAACTTGATATTAAACCTTTGGTAGACAGTGTCCCCTAAAAAACAAATCTCCCCTTTGTGTCAGTTGAATTTCTGCTTTAACTCTGTTCCAACTGAATTTTCCAGGTGAAAAATGCCTCAGTCAGATTTTAATTTTTAAAATATATTTTTAGATTTTAATTTTCTGGAGAAGCAGCATTTTCTTCAAGAGCAGAACCCTGTTTGTGGGTATTTTTAGCTACTTTGGCCACTGATTCAGGGGCAAACAGTAGCTTGGGAGAAAGGCAAAGACATGACTTTGAGGTTTATTTTAGTCTTAGGAAAAAAAAATGAACCTTTCAAAACATTTGGTTGTTTTTCTTTGTTTCAGCATTACAATGTCTCCATTCTTTATTCAACACGAGCTGAAGCCAGTTCTGCCTGATTCCCTTCCATGTGTGTGCCTGGTCTTCTGTGAAAGCACAGATGGAAGTTGTTTGCAGGACAATTCAGTGCTGATTGCTTACAATAAATTAAAAGTTGAGTCAAAAGCAATCTAAAATCCATCTACTTGAGTGCAAGTGGATATTCAGGGAATGCCCAACACCAGCAGTGAATGCAAGCAAATCACGTCCTACACGAACTTATTTCAGCAAACTCAATTTGAGACTACTCAACAAAGGGGGGAGGGAGCTTCAAATTGAACAGTTTTACTTGAAATAAACCCCAGCAAAGTGTTAACACTGCATTTCAGTTATTTGTGGTGATTTGGGAAGAATCTCAAGGGACTGGGGGAGCAGCAGGAAGCTCCCCTGCAACACCCTCCCTCCCTTTCCATCGGGGTATCACATTCCTGCCTGGTCAGATCCAGCCTTTGGCAGGGTGGACAAGGCCAGGTGACCATGGAATCACCTTCTTCCCTTCCCCCTGCTGCCTGGAATACAAATACAGAGTGTTCCATGCAGTAGGAACAGCTGCTGGAATTCCTTTTTCCTGTCCTGGCTGCAGAACAACCCCAGCCAGTGCTGGTGATCCCCAGTTTTGGGGCAAGTCTGCTCAGAATTTGGGCATCTGCTTGGTCTGCCATGCTTTTTGTATAAATCACCTGGCTAACAAAACACCCCAAGAAGCAGTAAGACAGCCTCACATCCCACAGTTTTCCAACCATCTGGAAGACCAGGTGGTGCTCCCAGAACATCCCAATAACTAGGAGATGCTGGAGACCTCAGGCCTGTGTGATGGGGACCTCCCAGACATCAGTACATGGAAATCTATCCATCAAAAAAAAATAAGTATCTTCCAACCAAGAAAGCTGAAGTTATTTCTGCAATGGTGTTTTAATTTAATAAATACACACTTTAACTACTGGAAGGCTTAGAACATATTTAGGATTTACTCCCCGTGACCTGCATGTAACTCCAGATGGAATTACTGCACTGACCTTAATGTGATACAAAGCCCAGGAAATATTCTCATGGATCTGTTGGTAACGTGTGAAGTTTTCTACTAATGAGCTCAAATTCCTCTTCACACAAATAAGAGCTTAAAAAACCAAAGCCCCTGAATGTCTACAGGCTATAAAATCCCTCATGACAAATTGGTTTGTGTCAGGTTCCTTTGCCCATCATTGCTGTGTTTCATGGGATCCTGAGGAAAATCGCATAGAAACGGATTCTAAGAGGTAAGAACTTAAAAACTTCAGGTCTAAAACACAAGGCACAAGAAAAACGAGTTATGGGCAGCAAGCTGGGCCAGAGGATGATTTCCTTTCAACACAGAAGAGAATTCTCAAAAGAGAAACATCTTAATTTTTAGCATGAGGAAAAAAGAAATTTGTGCTGGCTAGAGCTGTAAGGCAAGTGGAGAGAAGGTGTTTGCAGCTCACCCCTCCAACCTTCTCGAAGTGAGAAGCGTCCCTCTGGAAGTCCGTGAGGGTCCCGTTGAAGTACCAGGTGAAGCTGATGTCCAGCAGGGGATCGTGCTGCACCTGGCAGGGCAGCACAACGCTCTCCCCCACGGTCACATCCATGTTGGAAGGTGCCAAGGTGATCCTGGTTGGCTCTGCAGGGAGCACAAATATTGGTGATTGGGTTTTTCTGCACTGCTGAGCTCTGCCTGCCACCAATATCCCCCCATGTTCCTTGGATGTGATCAATGACAGCCACTTCCAGTGATGCAGCTGGGCTGGGAATGCTGCCTGACCCCTTTTGCTGGAGCTTTGTGTCCCTGCATTTCCCAGGAGGAGCTGCTGGACACTGGAAAGGTGAATTTGAGCCTGCTGGGTGCAGCCAATCCACTCCACAAAGCTGAATCCACAGGCAGGAATTGCCACTCCAGAGCTCTCAGCAATCCCACTCGTGTTCTGGAGCAGGAAGCAGCAGCAGCCACTGGGCAGATGAAGGGGTGGGAGTAAGGGAAGAACCAAAAAAACCCGAGAAACTGGAGGAAATCCACTCAAGGAAGAACACACTGGATATTTGGGTCCTTACATCACACAGAACATAAACAGTATCATCATGAAGAGCTGTTTGTTATTCCAGAATCACATTAACAGAGGAAAATTTCAGCTACCGTAAAAATAAAATTTAATTGTAGGAATCCTCTGTATATAATTCTGTTACTTGTACATAAAGGGATGTGAATCATTTAGGAGCACAGGCTGAAAACACGAAGCTGTTAATCCACTGAACAAAGTAATTCTGTTTGGACCTATGAGATATACAGGATGTGTAATGCAGTGGGATACTAGATAATTCTGAGATTGGAAAATCTTTCAGATATTAAAATCTTTGAAGAAAAACATTATGAGAGAAGACATTTTTCAGATAAACTTCACAAACTCCTGTCTCTTTCCATCCAGTGTCTCAGCCAGCAGCCAGGAATGGATGACTTGGAGGAAGGGGCAAGATCCCTCTGAACAACATTTCTGGATAAAATTCGCTTTGAAAGACTGTGTTCTACTGCCCATGGAGTCCCTGAATGCTCCCCTGCAGCTGGAGTTTCCACCACATCTTTTTCCAAAAGCAAACACCATTTAAACCTCCTTTGGGCTAAACAGATTTTCAACTGGAATATAAAATTACCTCAAAGATTTTTTTTGACTGACATGTTTTTTTCACAACAAATTAAAAACCCCCACGAACCTAAAAGCATAATTGCACTATTTAGTGTTTAGAGAAGTGAGAGGAGGGAGGGAAGTGTTCAGAACTCCCTCATATCTGAGAAATATCTTTGTCAAAGGCAAAAAAATCCCTCGGTGTCTCTCCTTTCAACTAATAAAAGAGCTGTAACAGCCATCCTTTTATCTTTATACATTAAATAAGTAACTTCTCATACTTTTTACATTCTACCCCATCACTGCAGACTCCTGAGTCTGCAATTCCAGGTCCATCCCCTCTGTCCCAGCTCACCCACCTGTAACTATCAAGTTGGTGGAGCCCCTGGCTGTTCCAAACTGGTTTGTTGCCAGGCACGTGTAGCTGCCAGCATCCCCCTTGGTCACGTTGGCTATCCTCAGTCCTCCATCCTTTAATAGTGTGATCCTAAAAAAATGATGAGGAGATTTTGAAAGTTGCAGCATTTTTAGACAGAAGGCTTTAATACCTTACTGTTATCCCAGACCTATTAAGCTGTATCAGCAATTAAGAAGAAAATGAGCTCTGTCCCAGCTGAAACCAGGACAATTTCCAACCTGGGGTTTGAAAATGTTGTGATCATTCACTGACAATACACAACAAACTTGAACCCACACATTACTTTGGACGTGTTATTTTGGACACCAGTAACCAGTGTTTTAGAGGTGTGGGCATATGTATGTGTGTGAAAGAGAGAAATCCCACATGAACTCCATCTTTTTCAGCTGCACCAACTGGAACTGGAATGATTTTCAGCTCTTTTGTTGTTTACCTCAGGCAATCTTGCACGGCAACTTTGAAATGACTGTGATTACCATGACAACTCTATAGGACTGTTCATGAACTTCCTTTGTGAAGGACTTGCAGGACAGAAAATTCCCTTCACCCCACACAAGCTCCCCCAGTGAGAGTATGGAACAAGCAGGAAGGTGCTTATACAAGATGTAGACAGCAGAAAACCCACAGCACTGATAGGGGCAGAGGAGCAGGAACATCCCCACAGCAGAGGTGACATCCCAGGCAGCAGCACTGGAGAGATGCACAGGTAAGGCTGGTTTGACTCCCTCTTTCCCTGTTTCGTGTCCTCCCATCTGTTCTATCCACAGTGGCAGCCACTTCTACCCTAAGACAACCTGGAGCAGCAAAATAACTGAAGAGATATAAAAATGTCCACACTCATTAACAAAAGGTACCCATTTTCCTGATATGCCCAAGTCAAAAGAGCTTCAGAGCTTTTCTCTCACATCCCATCAGCCCATCAGAGAGGCACCAAACAGAACACAGCACCTTGGCTGGATGGTGTTTGGGAAATGCCCTCAGCACCCACACTGGTACAGAATGAACACAGCAGCAAAAAAACCCTCTTCAGGCAAAGCTCTGCCTGCATTAGCTGGAGTCTTGCTCGGTTTCCAGGGGAAGTGCCAGCTGAAAAGGCAGCAAATGCCATCAAATTGAACACTGCCATCCTCCCTCCCTCAGAGGAGCTGCGAGGGTTTTGCCTGCTCACTTGCATGTGCTTTGCTATTAACCTGCTGCTTTATTCAGTACAAAATTAATTAATTAATTACACACCTCTGCTGCTCTTTTTATTTTCAACACTCTTGAGGTAAAATAATGTCAGTAGATCCCCATCATTTGTCCTGGCTGAGTTCTGTGGTTAAATGCTGCTGTGTTAGGTGGGATATGGGATAAACTCTCCCCAAGTCCCTGACCCGAGGCTGTGCTGAGGGGTGGCTCAGGTGACAAGTGACAGGGACCAGAGGAAATGGCCAGGGGGGTTTAGATTGGATATTGGGGAAAATTTCTTCATGAAAGGGTCATCAAGGGTTCAGTGATCTTATCCTTCACCCTTAACTTGTCAGACCCCAAACCCACAGTCCCTAAATGCCAACCACAGCAGTGGGAGTCCACCAGGGCTCTGCAGTTCCACTGCCCCTCTCCGTTAACAGCAAAGCCACCTAATCCTCAAAGCCACATGGAAGCTGTTTTAAACATCTAAAAGCAGGAACCTGGACTCCTGCCACAGCTGCACTGCTCCTTACGATGAAACAGAATTTTTGGAATTACAATATAGAAACATACACAGCTTTTAAATGCTTTTTTCTTAATTATTTCAAATTGCATTTTGTATTTCCTTAAAAGAGGCGTTTCAGCTCTCAGTGCTGTAGCTAAGATACTCTTCCTCTGGGCAAAGGTGGTGCAGTAATGAAATCAGCAGATGCAAATTACAAGAGATAACAAGTCACCCTGTTAGAACAACAGACAAAAGCATCTTATTGGGGTGAGAAAGAGAGCTATAAATAGGCAGCTTAATCCATTTATAACCACAAAGCAGCCTGAGGTACCTCAGCTGATGTAGTGGCATTTGAGGTATTCTTCAAGGGAGGATGTGCCTCAGCAGTGACTTCCCTGAGGCTCATTAACTTGTTTTGGAAAATTCCTAAGTCATATTTGGCTGCACTTCATGTTAGATGGAACATTTAAAATTAATTAAACCGTGCCATATGGTTTATAGGTATTTTAAATGTGTTAAAGACATGAGTAATACATTTTATAGGTAATTAGAATGACATCAAAAAAAGGTGTTAAAACATCTCAATTATGGTTGCAAGCTCCTGTGCTGTTGAACTTTCTAGCTGAGGCTTCATCTACTTTGATGCAATTTCCAATAGAAAAAAATACAAAACTAAAGAAACCCCAAGTGTTGACAAAGCCCAAGATCAAACAAAGGAAAACGCAGGATCAGGGAATAAACCTGAAAATGTCTATTGTTTAATTAAAACCAGTCACTTTTAGAGTGCTCTGAGCTACCTGCAAGCCTAGCTTGCCTAAAATAATTAAGCAGTAGGCTTATTGAAACCCAGATATAATTAATAATATTTTTTTTCTAGAATTAAAAACAAAAAGCAAACAATACACCAAGAAAAATCAAACTGAGAAAAATATTATAGTCTAAATAAAATCTTTATTGGTAAATTAGAAAAAGAGAAATGCTCCACTTTTTCCAATTACAAAACAGCAAAGGCAGCTCAGAGCCTATGGAAACCCTAAACCCAAAAATAGCTCTGCCCTCCTGCTGAAACATGAAACAAAACAAAGCTTTTAGTTTACTTAAAATTATTCAGTGTTCACACTTGGTGCTGGAACAATGCCAGGGAGAGGCTCAGCCCTGTGACACAAAAATAACAATACAGCCTTTGGCATTCCCTGCATCTACAGGTGTTTTTCCAACCCATTTTGCTGAAGGCCAGCAATTTCCCAAGCAAATTCCACTTTCCACAACCTGCACCCTTCTGATACCCTGGTCAGTGGCACAAAACCTTTTGCCCTGTACAAGGGACTGATGCCTTAGGTTTTAACTTTCATATTTTTCAAATCCTGCACTGCCCAGTGTGTAACTCTGAAGTTTCTTGTAGCCTGTTCACTTCTGCTCTCTCGTGCTGGGCAGACGTAACAAAGCCTCTCCAGGCCTGCTCTCCAGGGACACCCAGACTGTCCTAGGCCCAAAAAGTATAAACCAGAGAGCCTCTGAGAGGGGGCAAGCTGAGGGGAAATTACATCATTAACTGAAGCTTTAATTGGAGAATTAACCCTGCTATGCAAATGAACCAAACCTATAAAAGTGTGAAGAACTCGTGACCTGGGGTCCACCTTGGGGTCCCTCTTGGCAGTAGCTTCAGAGTCCCCAGGGACTCTGATTTGAAAGCCTTTCAAATAAATACCTGCCTTATTCCCTTACTCCTGTCTAGCCTCTGTTTCTGGGCATCAGGACCACTGCTCCCCCCGTGGTCCTGATCCAGCTGGAGACAGATTTAGGACCTGTTTGGCCATCAGATCACAGGGTCATTGACAAACTCATCATCTCTCGCTAACTCCTGAGCAGAACTGGGGGAATTGATGTTTGGGGAGATCCTTTTTTCTCTAATTCACACCCACACTCCTACACAGAGTTCAACAGGATGGGGAGAAGGATTAAAGAACTTCAGGACTGACTTAAGAGGCTCATGTTGGTAAAATTATACATTTATGTATTTAAATTTAGAGAGAGAAGACAGAATGGTGCCTCAGGATCCACTGAAACTTGGTGCCAATAATGCAACTGATAATGACTGCAAACCTGTCCATCTTCCCAAGGAAATGCTTTATTACTGAACTAACAGACATCATCAAACTCAGGAATCACTGCCTGTTTCATTTGTCAGATTATTCAGCAAAAAATGTTACTGTTTTAGATCCTTACTGATATGGTAATAAACACAAACACGTCCCTTTCCAGTCTGTAACATTTCAGTGCAAAGGAAGAGTGGAAAAGTGGGTCAAAACTGTCCTTTTATGCATCAATCAAATTCCAAGTAAATTAAAGCAGATTAATTAACAGGAAAGTCAGCAAAAAAAATTCCTATGCAAGTACTGGTAAGTAAATGCATTACTTTTCACATCACAGCACTTCAAACTGTAACACAAAATGAATAAAAACATTTAATTCAAATTGCAGGGAAGCTAAAATCATTAACTAATACTTCTGAGTATCGTGCAATTTTTTGTCAGGAATTATTTCTTTTGTCCCTTAATTTGCCATCACTTGGCCACAATGGAAGCTGCTAAAACTGGAGTTTTCCTAGGGGAATTGCACTGGGAAGTGTTTCAGTGAAGTTTTTGCAGCATCTTCTCATCTTATTCTAGTCTTGGTAAATTTAGAAACATCTAGGAATAAAGCTGAGTTTGTTTAAAGGTGAAATACTGCTGTGCATTTTCACAAAATCCTGTTTTTTTAACCCTCTGGTATTTGAGCCAGGAGCACAGAACCCACGACAGCCCACAGGCAGCAACTGTCAAGTCCAATCTGACAATTAAAACCCAAGTACATACATAAAACATTAAGGAAATCTTGGAAGGGGTTATGTCTGGGTTGCAGCATGTTTTAGTATTTATTCTGTTTTTGGTGAGTTAAACCAGCATCAGGAGTGTTTAACCTTGGTTAAACATCTAATCCTCCTTTTCTGGAGGATAAAAGGACAACAAAAATTCATCCATCTGGAGGTGGAGGTGTCTCAGGCACCTGATAAATTTAATTCCCATTTTCTGTCTTTCCTCCTGCACGTTATCCTATGCTTTCACTTCTCTCTGCACTCCACTGCTCTTTAATGTTTAGCTCTCTTTATTCAAGATATTCTAAAAAAAAAAAAAAAAATCACATACTTTGCAAAATTAACAAGAAACAAGATTGCATTCTTCAATGCTGAGTGATTTCTCAGCCCAGAGCTCATGAATCCATTTTGTATTATATTTTCTCCCCTCCACAACACACACCATATTCAGCTCCTTTAATTAAAATTTACTGAGTCATTATCCAAATCTTCTACATACTGAAAATGCAGAAGTATTTGAAAATAAATTAAGAATACAAGCAACAGTGCCATCAAAATGAAACTCTCTCAGGCTTTACTAAAGCATTGTGGTCAGCACCTCAGTGAAACCCAAGTTGTCTGATGACAAGAAATTGAAGTATTTGTGCTTTATTTTTATTATTCATATATGAGTTTTCTTAAGATATATCAATTCTATCCATGCTGCTGCAAATGTAATTAAAATTAAGCTCCTTCTGCCTCCCCACCTCTCCCAGGTGTTGTCCACACTGGACCTCTCTGAGCAGAATTACCCTTGTGGGAGGAACTCGATCCCCCTGTTTGCTGCAATTAAAAAAGAGGAAATCCTCCTCCTCAACAAACTTCACTGGAAATGTAGTTAATGGCTAAAAAATGCACTGCTAATTTGAAACCCTTTCCTGAATTGCAGGAATTGTAGAACTGCAAGAAAATCACGAATTGCAATTATTCACAGCAGACAGTAATGAACTCCAGGATTTTCTGAGAAGAACCACACTCTGCTCTTCTCTGAAGGCGAGTTTACTTCATTTAGATTAATTCAGGATTACTGTCTTGTTATTGTGCTTCCTCTGGAAGCCATTTACAATATGTTGTCAAAAATATACGCTCTGGGTGATATTCTGGAACTACCTGCACTTTGCAGGAGCTACAGCTGTAATTTGTGTTCATAAACCTAAGCAGGCAGCATCACGTATGCTCATTTCTGGAAACTGAGCCCTGCTTGCTTTAGCCTGGTACCATCACCTCCAATGAAACTGGGAGGTACTGGTTTGGAAGGGCAACCCAAAGCAACCAGTAAGCCCAGTTCTGATGGCCAGGCAGACAGCCCAAAGCAAGATGAAAATCGTGGCTGAAACTCTCCTCTCCTGGAGATGTGGAGCCCTGCAAGGTCCAGCAGTGCCTGGCAGCTTTGACTCTCATGAATTGAACCTACACAGGCTCCAACAGCAGAGACAGGCAGATTTGGGAAGGATACCATTCTACTTGTCATGGACATGAAATGGGGATGAAAGCTAGGAATTTTCCTAAATGGACAAAATCAGGAACCATGCATTTTTTGCAAGTGCTTTACAAAATCAGTCATAAATTAAAACCCATTGAGAACCATCTAAAGGCAACAGGTTTTGCATAAATTTAGGGATCGTTGTTTAATTTAATACATTAATATTATTTAATTAAAGGCTAGAAGTAGTGGCTAGAAGCAGTGCTATTTTGAATGGGATTTTGCTCGCCTGCTTGCAGGCAGGCAGTCAGCCAATGAGGCTGTGGTACCATGTCCAGCTCTGCAACAACAGATGCCCCAACTTCTGCCAAATTGTCACATTTGACAACACTTAACACCAGAACACATGAAAACTCCTGTGGCCCCTGTGAACAAAGAGCCAGGGCAAAGATGGCAGTGCCCAAAGCTTCTGGGTACAAGGAGACAGCTCCAGCCCTATGATGGAATAAATAAAGGTCTCCACTGCAGTCTCTTTAAGTTTTATCTATCTGGTAGCAACTTCTGCTTTTAAAAATTGCAAAACAAAATCCCAGTGTGGTGTTTTACAGGAATAGGACCAGAAGAATTTTGTCTAATTGAGAAGCAGCTTCCCAGTGCCACACTGAGCTTTTACCACCCAACAGAGGAGCAGGGACACATTCCTTAAATCACACCACACTGCCATGGCAATCCTCCTTCAAAACCCACATGTTTGGTTTCCTCAGTCTCATGTCTGGCCTTCTGGACCCTCCCTGTCCACGAATTCTCCTGCCAAGCACAGTGTGACACCAGAGTGTTCCAAGATGCACATGCACAGCCATCCTGTGCCCACTGCTCCCGGCAAACACTGACTTCCCACGGCTGTTGCTGTGAGTGCAGTCGTGTCTAACTCAGACAGAAAGGCTGACCTGGGGCCAGAGTGACCTCCCAATTAATAATTCTGGCTCCTCTGAGTGTCCACAGCCTGTCCTGACTGCAGCTGGAATGCCCAAAGTGCCACACTGACTATATTCATGCTAAATCAGATCTGTAACTATCTTAATCATATCTTTCCTCCAAGGAGCTTCTTTGCTGCCCCAGTTCACTCCCTGCAACTCCCAGTCTGTGTAAATACTGAAATGTAGAACAGAAAGCCTGGAGAAGTCAGCAATCCCCAGTGTGGGAGAGATGCAACCCAAAAAGCTGCTCCAGAGCAGAGGTACAGCCCCGCACTGTCTCTTTACACAATTTAACCAGCACACTTGTGCAGTTTCAGTTTATGACTAATTCAGTAATGCTTTAATGGTTATTGCTGGAAAAAAAACATTTACATGTTGCTGGAAATCAATAGCTGGGGGCACGGGTGAATCACAAACCCTCCCCTGAGAATTACAACTCCCAAGCACATCCACTGTCACGTAAACAATGATGACATCTGTTATCCCTGCTGGGATCATGGCTGCTTGAAAAGAACCTGGAAGTGCATTTTCCTTTTCTTGTCGTGTTTCATCTGCTATTCTTGACCTCCCAATTAACTTTTCTTTCTTCTCTCAGCCATATCATCACCACGGCTGTAACACACCTCGTTTGCCTCCCTGCCAACATTTTCAGAGCATTTTGCTGAAGGCCTTCAGTACTGTTTTACAGGCTTTGCATTCCCAGTTTTCTATCAGCACCTGGTTCTCTCTAAATCAGGCTCAACTCTACATTAAACTGGAAACAAAATCTGGCCCTTGACCTTAGAGAAAGCCCTACGCTTGCACTCTCAGTGCTCTGATACCATCACAATGAAAAACAAGCAAAAACCCCAGGCCAGCCAGACTTCAGAGAGACTTTACAGCTGTTTGGATCTACAGCTGACACTACTGCATAAAATGACACACAAAAGCTCCTTGTAAGATTAAAACAAATAAACCAATGTAACATGGTACCTTTCATTTTCGTGTAGCTGCTCACCTCCCTTCTTCCAGGAACATTTGGCCTTAGGGAAAGCTTTGGGTTTGCACTCAAAATCAACTGTGCTGCCTATTTGAACCTGGATCAGTTTCTTCATTGGACTCTTGGAAAAATCTGGAGCAGAAGCTAAAACAGAAGAGGTAGTAATAGTGAAATAAAGCACTTTTAATGGTATTAATGATACTACTATTTAGCACTTACATGAGCACTTCTCAGATTGCAAACATAATTAACACCATTCATTAGCTCAGACAGATCTTCTGTTGGACAATTCAGCATTTCTCCTCCTTATCCTATTATTTTGTACCTCATCCTGGTACCAAAGGTCTCAGCTGTGAGCAGGTGAGCACCCAACAAGGCAAGCACAGATTGCAGAGACTGAAGCTCAGTGAATCCAAGGAATGCTCAGTAGCTGCCCAACTGAATGCTCTGCTGAAAGGAGCAGATTTATTTAACAAATCTAATAAATATCACACCAAGAGTCTCATTAAACCTCAGGGAACCAGTAGGTTTCCAGTTCCACGTGACAGTGCATGTCAGATGACATGAGGGAAGTTTTCATTAACTACTAGTTTACAAAAGGCTCGTGGCTTCTCCCTATAGTAACACTCGACTTTGAAAGGAAATTCAGCGTTTGAGGAGACCAAGGCTAAGGAGCACATGCTGATCAACAACACAAAGGAAACAGGAACCTGTGTCCCCAAAACACAGCACAGTTACAGCTTAGTTTTGACCTCACGTTGGAGGGAGAAATTGCTCAAGTGCGAGTGTGTCAGCCCCAAGCCCAGAGTTCCCCCCGAACCAGCAGCTGTGACCATGTCAGACCCCAGCAGAGGCAGGCTGGGTGGATGACTGATGTCAGCCCCTGGCTCCAGAAGGGCTGCACACAGAGGCTTTAAAGGTGCCTCGGAGCCCACACAGAGGTGAGAGCTGCTGATGGAGCCAGCGCCGCCTCCACACCACACCAGAGGTTTTAATCCTCAGCCCCAAGCCCAAACCCCCATCTCTGCTCTTCCCCTCGTGAATAATTTATCCTGTTCTGTTTCAGATGAATGATTGGCCTGCAAATCCTCCGGCAGCAGATGACTCAACTCCTCAGCTCTGCAGATACAGACATCAGGTTGACAAAAAAGTTTCATTTCAGTGACAACAGCTGAGCGAGTTAAATCTGAGGTGCAATCCAAGGGGGTGTGGAGAGGGATAATGAAGTTTGTGTTTTAGGGAAAAAAGGAACATCTTACCTACAACCCTGAGCTCTGCACTCGAAGAGATGACACCATGTTTATTTTCAGCTATGCACTGGTATCTGCCAGAATCTGTCAGATTTAGATTTGATATTGTAAGTGCACCATTTTCAATTTGGATCCTTCCCTGAATATTAAGAAAAATATCTTTATTGATGATTTATTTCCTGTGAAAAATTTAAAATAAGTAAGGAATATAAATAGGACAGCATAAATACAATGAATAGGGCAAATGCAAAAGCAAAATCATGAACACAGTTCTAAAAGAAGTGACACGACTGCATCATGGTACAGCAATGGTGATCAGATATAGAGACCTGGAAACGCAGTGTATGAAAATAATTCTTCAAACTTGCCCAGTGCACCAAGGTTTGGCAATCTCAAATACCCTTTTTTTTCTCCAGAAATAGGGACAGAACGCTACCAGCCCCCTCAGACAGACCAGACTATCCAAACCGTGCAGATGGCACTGGCATTTCACACTATTTAGAGATCTCACATGTGCCACTTGCTAACGAGCTCTCTCTAATACTGTGCAGAAAAAATTCCATCCGCCATTAAATGAAAGACACAAACTTAAGTGCCCTGGAGCCAGCAAAGCTGCTCAAGTATCTGTCTGGGTCTTCTCACCTTGCTTATTCTCAGAAAGCTCAATTACAGTGAGAAGTGACTAATCTGAGTGGCAGAATTGGTGAGAAAAGGAAGCAGTGAGGAAGAGAAAACCACAGGAGCATCAACTTTGGGGAAAACCAGAGACACAGTAATGGACAGAACCCCAAACTACCTGCCCAAAAGTATTTTCTACAGGCTGTTTTTTGGGTCTGGACATGGCTTAGCAGGCCCAATGCAATCACTCACTCCCTGCCTTTTGCCAAGGGCAGCACCCACAGCTGGCCCAAGCACAGGGTGACTCCAGGACAGCTCAGCTCCTTCCTGGACAGGTCCTGTCCCAGCTGAGTGCGAGGGGTTCATCCAGAGAGACAGAAAACAATCCCAAAGAGGAAAAAGCCTGAGTCTCCATGGCTTGATCTCCTCTGTAGCATCCCAAGCTACTGCTCTTACAGAAGATTTGTTTATGGAGAAGGGGAGCTGAGGGGAGCAACCCCAACAGATGTTTGTGAAGGAGACCCACCACGAGGGATTACTGCAGTCAGGGAGCAGAAGACACCTGATCACTGCACACAGAGAACTCCTCTGGGGTCTCCTCAGTGCTGGTTCTCCAACAGCTGATCCTTCAGTATTTCCAGAGGAAGTCACACTTCTGCCCTGACATCAGACCAAAAGGCTGGACACAAACACCCCAAACTAGAGAAGTGGGGAGAGTGAGTGATTCCAAGATATTTTTGCACTTCCTGAGGTAAAAAAAGCCCATTACCTTAGTGACTCTGCGTGACACAGTAACAATGCTCTTAAAATCACCCAGAGAAGATTTTGTGCTCCCTCATTTAACCTGTCCACAAAACACCATCATGCCCTTTAGCCAGCATGGATGTAAGAAATGCTTTCCCGTGCTCTGTTCATTTTTCAGAACCATCCAGTGAATGCAGCCGAGCAGTCACTTTCTTGCCCAAATGCCAGCGCTGAGCACAAGGCACTGGCCCAAGGGCAAAATCCTTCCTGCAAAAGTGCCTGTAGTTCATATTCCTGGTAACCAGAATGGGGATGTTTTCCAGGCAATCAGTGAGATTTAAAATCAGTAAGGAGTATCAGATCCTGTTCTGCATTTCTGACCTTTCACCTTCTAAGTTCAACCTCTTTTCCCTGTCACCAAGTGCATTACTTCCTGTTAATTTACTAAAACAACTACATGAAAGCAAACACCTATGTTCTGTTGCTGTGTGTGTTCCATTCTTTGCATCAAGTAAAGTAGTGGTAAACCCATGAATCTTTAGGAGTTTTGCCAAGAAGTTGGAAAATATTTTCTTACTACCTTTAATGAAATGCCAGCTACAAATACATTAAAATAATTCAAGCTCTCTATCCCTATTTATAATTCTTTATGTATAATGCTATTAAACTTCCTTCTCCAGTCATGCCCTATGTGTTTCTTTCTGCAGTTCTATTGTTGCTTTTGAATCTGCTTTTAGCTGGAATATTTCTGCACGACATAATTTGTCTTTGCAGCTTTAGAAGTCTCATCAGGATGCTCTCGAAAAATACAAACCCAGTATCAAAGATTTCTCCTCTAATTCCACAGCCTTAACGAATTCTCCTGTTCGCATGAACGTTGTTAATTTTACACAGCACCAGGTTTTCAAAACAGAATGTTACCTCTATTGCCAGCTGCTCTCCATTCTTCAGCCACCTGTAGGATGGTTTGGGCTTCCCACTTGCTCTGCAATCCCAGTACAAGGTGTCCTCCACAGCGACTTCCACATCCTTTATGGGCTGGATCCAGTGAGGCTTTGCTGCAGATAAAATACACATCAGCAACAAAGACCCTCACAAGTTATTGCTCCACATCAAAGGGTTAATTGGCACAGAACTCATCAATTTTCTGCCCAGACTCATCTATACCAACAGAGCTTCCCACTGGTCCTGCTCCAAGCCCCTAATGAAACAAATAACTTATTATTCCTTTTATACATTTTTATTATGAGCAGTAAACCAGAAGAAAATTGAGAGTGCAGATCACTAAAGCTGGACTAGTGAAACCAATATTAAAATCGCTAATGATTAAACAACATCATTTTGCAATCGAGGCAAATGTAAGAGAAAGGCATTAATGGTGAGACTGAAATTAAATAAGTGATGTGGCTAAATCATCAAATTAATGCTGAAGAGAATCCTTTAAGTCCTAAAAAAAAAATAATGGTATGTCAGCCTTAGTGCTAAATACCATTTAAATTGTTTTCTAATGCAAGGCAGCACTTAACTGGATGAAAACATGGGTGTATGAGACTGTTTTTGAAAGCAGAAGACTTGGCACAGAATTTGGGGGTAATGCAAACCAGTAGAAGAAAGTCCATAAAAATCACTATTTTTTAAGCCAAAATTTGATGCAATAATACCACACATCCTTCAGAATTACCCAAAATACACTTAAAACTGTAAAGACATTTAAAACATCTGTTACAACTTTCATAGGAAGGAGAAAGCTCACTTGGCAAATAAACATCAATGCACGAAAGACAACAGTAGTTTATTCTTTTATTCCTTTAGTGCTATTCCACACATCAGTTCAACACTGTTTCATAGGTAATTTGTGAATTTTCTTTAAATTTATTTAATTTACTAGAAAGTTGATAATCTCAGTCTGTGCTATTTCTCCAAGAAAAGATAAATTCTGGACATTGCCTATGGAGAAAAGATAAAAGAGTAGGATGAAACTTGGCTGCAAACACTTAGCTATGGGCAAAGAATTTTCCAGAGTCAATTCGCTTATCTTAAGTGAGTCATTCAGGAACGTCTCGTAACACCCCCACATGAAAACAACCAGGAGAAAACAAATCCCTGGTGATGCATGAAAACATTATTTAATACAGAGCTTTGGAAGCACAGAAGGTCAGATTAATTCCTGTTGAACTTCCCACTACAATGGAGTTCCACCAGCAATTAACTCAGGCCAAGGAAATTAATGATTTGCCTGTGGCCATGAGGGAAGTGAGCGCAGCTGAGAGCTGAACCTTTCCACTGCCCCAGGCACAGCACCAGCCACGCCAGCTTTGGATGAGGGTTGGCACTGATTTCATTTTAAAAGGTTCCTTGTTTCCTAGCACAAACATCTCCTCTCCATCACCAGCTCTGCAATGCAGTGAAAAGACCTCAACGTGACCATGTACAGCACCAGGCTTTTATGGTAATTATTAATTGATTTATGTAGCCATACTTAGGGTTAATTTCTTACAGAAGAACTTCCTAAAATGTATTCATTAAGATATTAACAACTAATAAATACTGGAATTCGATCAATATTTGCTGACAGTGAAACACTCTGATACTGCATTTTTTTTCCCCACATCCCCATGAGGATTAACACCTTTCACCGATTTGGGGATCATTTATTTTTTACACCCTCTTTATCGAGGTCAGCTGCAAAAGACAGGATGACCTGATCTTTGTGTCACATGAATGTATAATTTCACCAGTATTAACTGGGGTTAAATCTTCACAGCTCATGTCAAAACACTGGAGTTCAAGACAGAGCCACTGCTTTAGCTCATATTGTCGGGAGTATTTACCCCACATGTTTCAAGGGAATGAAGGCTCAGGGCTCCATGTAATGAGCTCCCTGCACTTTGCACACCTAAATACCTATGCAACATTCAGCAGTGCTTGAATTATGATGGATCCGTACACGTGGAATATTTCACATCTGCTGCCTATCTCCACTTCAAAGTAGGTTAAATATAATCTATTTTCAAGATTTAAAGATCTTGGATTCAATTCTACCAATAAGAAAAACATTGTCTACACCATAAATCTTGTTTTAGGACTCTGTGTCAGGCAGTCTCCATAGGAAGGTTTCCCAAATTCCCACACAATACAATAAAGCAGAAATGCACAGAACAGCTTCCCAAGGCACAGCGTGAGAAATTCCTGGTGCTTGCCTGTCCACAATAGAGTGTTGATGGACACTTCAGTGATTTCCTTGAGGAAGGCTCTTTTTCTCTTCCAATTACCGATGGAGGTGTTCAGCAGAAAGAAAAACACTCTTTCAATCTGTCTTTGAAAAAGAACAATTCAACCAACCAGCTCAAAATTGAAAAGGCAGCTCTACAGGGGCAATTCCAGCTGGGAATACTCTGACTCCTGGCCAGGGTAAAGGTGGTTCATGTGCAGACAGGAGGTCAGGTATCAGCAGCTCTGATACTGCTCCTGTACTCTTGACACCGTCTCAAAACAGGATCAGGACTTGCCAAGCCCAGCACTGCCCCGTTTTGTTGAGCTCTGCCTCAGGACACTGAAGGACTCTGTATGAACAGCTTTATTCCTCTCAAGGTCTTGTCACTGCCAGGCAAATTTTACTGCCCAAAATATCTGATTCCACCATCTGTGCTCCTGAAGGAAGGCTTGGTAACAAAGCCTCATTATTCTCTCCTGGAACTACTGCACAGTTGGTGTGAAACCTGCATCTTCCTAAGGAGAGAAGAAGGAGCCACTTCTCCCTCCTAAAGCAAGGGACAGGCAAGCAGGCAGCACATCCTTGCTGACATGAAAAAAAATATAAAAATAGACATTGTCCTGTAAGCTGAGAGGTTGGAAGTTAATTTAATGGAGCTCACAGTGCAGGGTTTGAGACTGTGACAGGAATCCGTATTTTGGGATAATATTAAGAATTCTTCGGAACTTGCTGTGCAATCTTCATGAAAGATTCATCTGGAGCTCCCCCAGGACGAAATGCTTGTAGGTAAGTGGTTTTCTAAAGCAGGTTAGCCGTCAGCTCCATGGCCAGTCACTTGGAAAAGCACCAGCCTGGATTTTGCTTCAGTTGTTTTAGCCTAAAATATTCCTCGCAGTTCTCCCGATCCCAGAGGCAAGGAGAGAACAAGTGTGTAACTTCATAAAAAAGTATCCCAGGGAGGCTTCTCTCATCTTTTTTTGGTGGTTATGATGACCCTTCTCTTCCAGGCAGTTGGGCCTGCAGGAAACAACTCTTGCTTTATTACACTCCAGGCCTTCCCTATAGGCCGAAAGGGAAGGAAGAACCCTTTTTTCAGACTTTTACAAAATCCTCTGTGACATTCTGGAGGTTGATGTGAATGCAGACCAACTGCAGCGATGCTCCTGGAAGCAGTGGCCGAAGAAGTGACACTTTTCAAAGGCTGTGCTGGGATTTGTAAATTATTTGTGGACTAACCACGCACGATGCATCAAAACACGTGTTCTCATGTATGATTTACTCCAGAGTTAAGGAATTCGATAAAAATCTCGTTGTAATTCTGTAGGCCAGGGGAACAGAATGAAGAGAAGACAGAAGTTCAGGGCCATGACTCTTCCAGGGAGTTCTGTGCTCTGCTGGGACCCAAAGCCTCTGGGAAGCTCCTCCAGAACAGTCCCTGACTGCGATTCACATGAGCGGCTGCTGCTTACACTCCACCTTTCCTCTGACATTGCCACTAGGAAAGCTGGGCTGGAAATCTCAGAAACACCTTTGGGGAGCTCAGCAGTTGGGCAAGAAATCAGAGCTGAAAGAACTTCCCAGAGGAAGCAGCTGTGAAGCAAATGGGGAGAAAACCCACCCGGAAAGTGTAACCTGCAGTTTTCCAGGCAGTCTGCCTGGAAGTCAGGCTCTGACACTCCCATTGGTGCCTGCTGAAGGGATGAACCCTTATTTCATCTCAAAACTCCAAGGGACTTCACACATGAATAACTTTTGTTCTGATAAAACAGCTGGGCCTAGAGAAGCAGCTGACACATCCCTGAAAATGTCCATTTTTTGACTCCCATTCAAAAATAAAAATGCCCTCAAACAACAGGCAACTCCAAATCCCTGGGGAAAGCTTTACTATGTAAAAGAAGACAAACTATTTGTCTGTGCAGTAAGAAAATATTATTAGACAGCATTAACAATTAAACTCTAGGCTGATCAAACTCAGCAACTCACTGGTATTATTATTTAGTCATTTACAGCTTTGTTGTCGATGTTTTGAAGACACCTCTAAGCACAAGACAGAGTCAAGCTATCAGATAAAACCTTTACACAGAGAGGCTCTTCCTCATACACAAGTAACACAATTTCAGTTTAATTTTGCTGGTAGATTATTCCAAAAAAGCCCCCCAAAATATACCAGTACTTTTGATACAATAAAAAATAGATGTAGATTCTACTTATTCTGGGGGGATTTTGTCTTTGAGCAAAAGGAGAACAGCAGCAGAATTTCTTCCCCCCTCTCAAACATTTTACCTTGGTACTGTCAAGCAGGACTTCTGGTATATCAGCATGGGCTAATTAAGAATATATTTTCTTCAATTATACTTTAAATAAATTGCTTTACGTATCTTTACCACGCTTCACGTTTAATTGCATCCTAAAGCACAAGAATGCAATTGTTTCATTGCCTCTCATTCCTCTCTGCCATGAAGCATCTCCATGGATTCTTTTTTTTTTCCATTATCTCTTTATGGGAAGCTAAAAGCGATGACAAACGAACACACTAATAAAGGGAAAGCAAATTATTTATATATTCAGGTTCTACAGTCAATCAAAGTTGGATAATCTTGTCCTATTTTTAGCACAATCTGAACTCCCCTGAATAGAAAACTGGCATTTAACAAATACTGGAACTGTAAAAAGGACAAAAAAACTGAACATTTGATGTCAGACTTTTCTTGATAAAATCCTTGAGGAGAAAAAAAGATTAATAGTCTGTGAGTATTGCAATGAAAGAACCCAGCATATCTGGTTTAGAATATCTATTTTAATTATCAACGTCAACTACGGGTTGAGAGTTATATTTAAAACACCACAATTTTAATAAAACAGACTCATTTCATTTTTTTCAGGATGAGAGTTCCAGATGCAACAGATTTATAAGAAGTCTCGAGCAGCTAACTATGGACAGGAGTAAAGTTAATCCTGTGTTCAGGTGCTTTGTGGCTTCAAGGCTATTAATTCATTCTTCGATGAAGAGGCAGAATAGCATAGAAAACTTACATGGGGGGGTTTTAACCAAGCAATTCATGCACTGGAAAACCTGATTTTCAGATTTAAAACATTCCAGCTTCAGCTCATAAAACAAATCAGAATAGGAGCGTTTCACTTCGCAGCACAGCAATGAATGTTTCAAGCTTCTCTTTAGGACTTTATGTTACATCTAAAAAGAATCCTTAAAGTCTGCAAGGGAAGAAAAACCTATTTTTTAGGCACATGAAAGATTTTTGTCAATATTTTTTCCTCCTAAAGATTTCCTTTTCACATTATTTCACAATGACAACTTACAAAACGTTAACCCCAATCCCTCTCACACTGTTTTTTTTTTGGGGTCAGGCAGAGACACGCTTTCTTCTGCCAAGAGGAAAATAAATGTTGTCACTATTGAAAGAAAAAGACATTTGTACTTTTGTAATGTCTACATGCTTCTGTGTTTGATAAGCAGACACATCTTAAACTTCTACCAGTGGAGTGTTTTAACAGCAGCCAACATTCCCTAACAACACCAGATCTGTGGATTTTTGACAGCATTGGTATTTTCTGGCACACGAGTGATTTTTTTACTCTATGTCTTCAGTATATTGCATTAGTTTCCCCCAAATCCTCATCTGCTTTCAGAACAACTTCCTTAAATATTGATCTTTTACTGGAAGACTGAGTGGGACGTGGTTAGATTTCTTTACCAGACAGATTTCTGGGCTTTGCCATCAGATGAGGTGGCAATCCATCACAAGATACTATCTTTAGTTATAGAACATCATTAATCTACAAAAAAGAATTAAAATCCTTCAAATTATCAGAACGAGTTAAAATGATCCTATCCTGAACCCGGGCTTGTTGGAATTCTATCTGCAACAACAAAGCAAGTACCAAAATAAGAAAGATTACTTAAATCTATTTAATTCTGCAGAATGGGTTCCATGGAGCAGAACAAATGAAATGAAACAGTTGGAGTGCCATTACTGCCACTACAGGTCTCATTATTCTTTTGAAGATAAACATCCATATTAGGGATGACTCTAACATGGGCAGACATTCCTACTGGAGTATGAACTCCATCTGAGGGTTCAAATCCCTGTCTAGATTTGCAATGAAAACGTTCACACTGATTCCCCTGTTACAGAACTGCAGCTGGGTTGCTTTTATTGATTTGCAACATTCTTTATTTCAGCTCTGTGGCCTCTTCATGAGCAAAGCAGAACTTGGGAAGCAGGGCAGATACCCCCAGGAATGGCCACTGTTGGAACTACAAGGACTGATGAACAAATCTCCTCTAGTTTATATGTGATTTACACTGATGTATCTCACAACTGCCCCGATTTAACACTGGCATAGGAATGTTGAGCCAAACTGACGGACAAGCTACAACTTTGGAACTTTCAAGCAGCAAATAAGGTCACTTAATGGAACCAAATGCACAGTACCAAGTTCGGAGTGGCAGAGGACTCTGGCAGGTGAAGTAGCTTGGATTTACTGCCCGATGTTAATCATAGGATTTCTCAAATGTTGTAATTACAATTACTGCTTGGCAAATTCCTGCTGCTTCAGGTCCCCTGTCCAACCTGACCTTGAACATTTCCAACAATGGGGCATTCATTCAGTGAAAAGCTCTATTTGGAAGTTGGAGAAATCTCTTTTCCTTCCTCCTTATAAAATCTGTTGTGTCTTAAACTAAAATCTTCATGGACCAAAATCTCTGTGTGTTCTACCAACCAGCAGCTCCCCACAGAGTAGTAAAGAACCTGCTCCCACTGCAGAGGGGCTGTGCTCTGCGCCTTCATACAACTAAAAACCCATCTCTTTGCTCAAATACTCCTACATGAGGGAAACATTCCAAGGCAGAGTCAGAAACACTGTTTAAATTGCCACTGAAGTAAAGAAAATTATATTTGCTGAGATCTGGCTTTAACAAAAATTGTCAATTACCACTTTGTTGCAAATCACTCTCACTTTACACCAGCACCAGTGTGCTTTGCTGATACTCATTCCACTCTATAGCCTTAAATGCACAAGAGACTGCCTTTTTTCCAGCTATAAAATTTCATATTATTTCATTTCCTATACTGGATTATATCCTCCCATTTATTTACTCATTTTAGAATAAAATTGGCTGTTTTGAAAGCACAGGATTGAGAATATCCATCAGTAATCTTTCCACAAAGCAAGACAAAATTTGTACTTGCCATAAATGTGAGGCCTCAATGATCCCCCAAATAAATCCAATCGACTGAAAATTGAAGGTTTCACCAATGGACCAAGAAGTGTTTAAAAAAAAAAATAAAAAATTCCATGACAGAAAAAACCAGACACAAGCACACTTTGCTTTACTCTCAGCAACCCTGGGGAGCTTTAAGCCATTTCTCAGAGATCTCACCAAGAAACTGGTGCAGAAGTTCTCATTTTCTAGGAGCACTTAAAATGCCATGTGGATTTTTAAGCCCAAATGCCTGATGGAACTGCAGAAGCTGGAAATTCCAGAGTAGCCCAGAGCAGCTTGTGTTTCACGTGTAAAGAAAGGGGGGAGAGGGGGAGAACACAAGTTTCCTACCATAGTAAGTCAGACGTCCTCTTGCAATGTTTTTTCCTCTGGAATTTTCAGTGATACATTCATACAGCCCTGCGTCCTCCTGTTGGAAATTAGGGATTTCAATCATGCCATTGGATTTCCTCAGCTTTATTTTACTTGGAAATGGCAGCCCGTCAGTTCTTCTCCAGTTAATCTGAGGCACAGGGCTAAAGAGAGAATAATGAGATTTTAAACAGTTTTGCTTAAAGTCCTTGATTGTCATAATGAGATACTTAAAGCAAACGAAATTCAGCAGTGACTTCCAGGCTGTGTTAAAAGCAGCAATCACACTGTACATGACAGATGGTCAGACACTCTGGCACCTGATTTGCATTCACTGCTGATTCCTGCACTGCACTTGTGGTACCAAATTTGTCAGGATTAACTATGTGAATGCCCAATAATTGCAAAATTTCTTGTAAATCAGCACTGGCCTCCCCTGAGGACAGGTGAGATTTACCAGTAGCTTCCATGGAGGGAGAATCCAGGCAAGTCTTTTGAAACTGCCATCCTCCAGCAGCCCTTTATTCCCTGATTTGCAAACTTTCCCTCCCCTCACCAGTGAGCCAAAGCAATAGTGTGTGATCAAATTATCAATCTGATACAGGCCCCTGACAAAGCTGCCTGCAAACAAAGCACACACTGGTGAGTAAACACATTTACAGAAACAGAAATGCATTCTCAGATCATCTGTGAAAGAGAAAAGATATCAGTTGTGAGTGAAGCATCATTCAGAGGAGAAATGCATTTTAATCTTTATTTTTGCTATAAAGGAAGAACAATATTATGAAAGCATCAAGTACATTCAAGAGGAAAATTCAGACAATTTTGTCACAGACTTGAACACCATTTCCTTGCACAGAGAAAAGAGACTTAGTTCAAAGGTCATACACAAAACCACACTGAATCTACTCAAGCTAATTTGAAGTGAAATGTAAATTCCTGTGCTGCCAACATACACATCTTAGTTCTGAACAAAATCAAAATACACTCCAAGACTCTTCACCCTCTTATTTCAGGGCAGGAGTTGTGATAACCAAAATCAGGTCTTTGGAAAACACCAGAACAACTGCAAGAAGCCCACATCTCATGCAGGTGAACCCTAAGGTGCTTCCATTTTCAGTGAGGATAAAAACTTACTTTCCTAGGGCAAAGCATTCCAGCTTCACAGTGGAGCCTTTGGCTGCTGGGAGCGTCTCAGGGAACTGAACCTCTATTTTGGGCTCGTATTCTCCCATCACACCTATGGGACACAATTGAGAAGGTCAATTTTTGAAGGTGATTTTTAAAAGCTTTTTTCCCCTCTCTTTCGCAATTCAAAACCAAGTTTATTTCTCTCACACTCCACTTATAAAGAGGAGCACAGTGAAATCAGGGACAGAGTTGGGAAGGGAGCACTCAACAGAGTTTATCTGTGTAGAAAGCAACCAGTGTTTGGACAAAACATGAGAATTTATGGTGCAAGAGCCAAAACCACTGAGTGACGCCTGGAATTATCCCTGACTCCAGGGCGGCCGTACCGTCCGTGCGCAGCACCAGGGGCGTGGGGGAGCCCAGCACGTGGCTGTTGGTGGCCGTGCTGGTCACCACACAGGTGTAGTTGCCCACATCTGATGGCTCCACCTTGGCTATGTACAGGTGTCCCGTCTCCTGGGACACGAAGCGCCGGCTGTCCTCCTGCACAAACGATGGATATTCATTGAAGATCCAAGCAAACGACAAGTCTGGGTGGGGAAAAAAACACAAGCAAAAGGGTTTTGTTCATCTTTTTTTTTTTTTAAATTCAAAGACCAGGTCATTACTGTATTTTCCAGCACTGCATTATGTACCATACTTCATTGTGTAACAGAGCCAATGACTGAGAAAAACAGATTTTAAGGAGTACCAGAAAGTAGCAACCCCCATCCCCCCCATGTTTTTCACCAAATCCCCATCTCCTCCAGCAGAAAAAAAAAAGTGAAAGAAATCCAGATTTTTAGGTGTTTTGTTTAAATCTCTCTTTTTTTTTTTTTTCCCTAACATTTAATATGCAAGGAAATAGGAGCAGACAGCAAAAGCAAGACCAAACTTTGCTAAAACGGAAAGATTATTCACTCAGTAGCTACTTAACTGCTCAGCCAGATGCTTAGCAGGTAGAAACAGGACAGGAGTATCCACGTGATAAGAATGTCAGAAGAAGCTTGAATTCCCAGTAGGGCTCATCACACAGTAAAACTACTATTTCGTTAAAGAATCCATTAAAAAAATTTCTGTAAGGAAAGTAGCCCTCTCTACCATTCATTAGGGTTATTTGAAAGGAAAAAAAAAAACAACAACCCATCCCTCAAAAGATAAACTAGGAGATTTGGCAAAAAATCCACTAAATGTGTTTTGTTTTCTGAGCATGACTGTGAGCTCTGTGTCCAATTTTAATTGGCAAGAGCCCCTTCCTGTGTGAGGCCACGTGTTTGTCTCACTAATTTCCTACAGGATCAAAGGAAATACATTTTTAATGGTGTTCCAGGCAAGGAATAATTTTTCACCCACGTGCCACTTATACAGAGATTACAGCTTCTGGAAGTGCTAATTAGCGACGATTACAGCTTGATTGACCTCTCTTTGCGTTCCAGTGTCTGCAGCACTGGCACTGCCCCCACGAAATGGAGATCAACCCTTCCTGCCCAGCTTTAATTTGAAGGTGCCCAAATTCAGGTGTATCATGAAATGGAAAGGGGACACCTCCTGAACCCTCAACATCTCCCGAGGCTGCCAAAGCCAACAGGACAATTTAACACAAAGTAAGAGACTGTGCAGGTGAGAAAAACACTCAGTAAATGAAATTATTAAAATATTTATGGGCTGCCTAATGCAAAAAGGGCATCAAATGAAATGGCTGATCATTAAACTGCTTTTAATTTTCTTCTATCAATATTTAAACCTCTTCCATTAAGATAATTTTGCAGCAGTGGCGTGTGCCAGCCATTAACAGGCTCAGGACTCTGCTCAGGAGTTGAACTTCTATCGTATTTAGAAATATTTATTGTCAGAAACAGACAGAACCATAAGGAGGAAAAGACCTTTAAGACCATCACCCCTGTGGACCTGCAGCATCTCCTCAGGAGCAACGACGGCTTTCACCATAATTCCTTCCTCCAGAACTCGAGAAGTGCAATTAATTTATGGAAAGGAAGGCCAGCAAGGATTTGCCAGGAAACACTGGGGGAATTATTGCAGTGGGAAGCACTAAATAATTTTAAAAAAAGCAAAAAGAGAGTACACCTGAGGAGTTTGAAAGGCACTACAACCTCTTAGAGAGTGAGGAGTGTATGGTCTTTCTAAATGGGAAGGGCTAGAAAATAGAGGAGAACTCTTTCTGCAGAAGAACTGGGTGGAGAGAGTGATCACAGGGCTGAGGGAGAGGCTGGACACCAAGTTAGGTACTAAAAATGCCCATTTTCAGCTCTACACCAAACCCAGACACCCACAAGACACAGCAGTGGGTGACACCAGGCTGTACTGGTTCTGGTACTTATTGAGCTACTTGTGTTTCCTTGCTCAAAATATTATTTTATGCTTTAAAAAAAAGGAGAAAATAAAAAGAAAAAATACGTCCAAAACGGTGCAAGGGGCTGGAGAAATCTGGAAAATAAGCAGCTGCATTTCATTCCTATGATATCAGGTTAAGCCAAGAGCAAACCCACTGAAATCAGTCCCTGGGATGATGGAAGCCATGCAAAGCATATTCCAGTTTAATTGGATCCTCCAGCAGCCTATGAATAAACACTCCTGGGAACCCAATTCCCCATTCAACACATACTTTCACTGACTCTCTTGAGAAAGACGAGGGTCTTTCTTTCCCTGTGCCCCACCACCACTACCTCATTTCATATTTATTTTCCTTTATGAAATTGTATTCTTATTTTCTAAAGTAAAAAAAAGAACCCGATCATATTAAACAACTTGTGGTGTGATTTATTATGTTTACACCATTTGCCTGTTGCTGATCTTAGGGCACCTCCAGGGACACAAACTCACTCCCTTTCTGTCAATTACAAGTTTTCAGTTGATTTTCTGTTATAAATGGAAGTAATAGGTCTCTCCTGGGCTTCCTTGGAGTCCTAAGCCTTTGCTTTCCAATGCATTTTTTCCTTATTTGGCAACCATACGTGGATAAGGTATTGGAAATTACAGTTATTACTCAATTTTTATTTGTTTACTACGTCTTGGTTGGCGGCTTCTCTTTATTTTGCATTATTTGATTATTATTTACTGTGCAGTCTCCAACACACTCAGCATGTTCACACTGTTGCAGGCCTTTTGTGCACCTAGGTGCTCAATTAAAAAATGCTTATAAAATCACCTGCCATTTTTAAACCTGAATTCTTTATGAAGTTCAGTGATTAAATCACCATGGCCTTTGAGGTTTACCAGGGTCATTTCCTGCCATTTATGAACCCTAAAAAACCCCAAATTACTGTTGCTAAAGGAACATAATGGGGTAAACCCCACACATTTATTGGTTTTTAACTATGTTCAAAGTCAAGCCTTAAGTTCATGCACATCCTTTTGAAAATAAGGCTTTAAATTGTATTACATATTTCTTTTAAGGGAGATTGCAACATATGACTGGGAATCACTAACAGAACCAGGGTGATCTTACTTCTTGTAAACAGAATTTAAGTGACAACAGCAGTGGGGGAAATCCAAAATTATAATTCAGTTCAGGAAGTTGGCCAAGCAGAAGTTTTGGGACAAAAAAGGGCACACAGACCTATGATCGAAAGGAGAAGGACAATTCATAAAGTTCATTTTATCCATTATTTGCACAAATAATGTCAGCTCTTGCTCCTCATCTTCTGGGCCATCACTGCTCTACACCCGCTTAATACTTACCTGCCAGCCCCATAATTCACACCTAAATAAGACTTCTGAAATAGCCACAAGTAAGTGATGTGAACAACATTCTTCTGAAGGAGATTTAAAATGTTCAAAATGGACTGGATTTGAATTAGCCAAGCGGGTGTTTCCATAAATAAACCTGGTAATAAATGAAAATTCCTGATTTGGGGGTGCACAGAGCTGACTAAACAATACTTAGAGGTTAAAAAAAAATCCCAAAAATCCATAAAACCAAGCAAACAGAAAAAAAACAACCACCAAAACAGAAAGAAGTTTCATGCCAATCACTGATACCCAAATCCTAATTATTTCATGCACTTCTCCAGCTCTGATTTCACAATATTCTGTAGCAAAGACACAAGGGGAAGCTGAAATATCCTGGTATTTTGTGTCTCCAACTGGCTCTCTGCTGATCCCACAGGATGGCACGTGGCTCCTGGAAAACCGTTTGCAAGAAAGCAATCAGACAGAATTTAGCAATGACAGAAACTGCAATTAAAACACGGAAATTTGCAGCAAACAGCTCTTTTGAATGCTCTACCTCCGAGTTAAAAATAATGGAAAAGTAACACCGATTTTGAGAGGATAATAACAGACTCCATAATTAAAGAAGAAACCAATTAGTTCATGATTTGGCCCAATTTCAGCTCAAACTGTGATGAAATGGCAGAAAAGGGAGCAAAGTCTCTTGTTTGTGGATGAGCATCACGCGGGAGGGAGGAGCTCTGAGAGCTCACCCTGAGCATTCAGGTTGGGTTTTGTGGGACAGCCACCCACAAAAATGTTCATTTATCTCCACTGCTACAGCTCTGCACAGGGACCTCTGGGGAAGGGCAAACAAACTACTCAGAAGTAGGAAATTAATTAATGAGGTAAAAGTGCATTAAGGTTGCAGAGGATGCTCTTGGGTGCAAACTGTCCTCATCTCCCTGAAGGAAAATCCTTGGATTGCACTGCTGTGGGATTGGGATACTGGAATGTGAGTGCCCCCAGGAGTATAACTGGTTTTATTTTATGTAAATTACCTTCAAACTTCTCTTTAATATGTCTCCTTTCTTATTTGGGCCAACTTTCCTGCCCTTAGTTCACCCTGTCCTCCCCTGGGCAAGCCCCCAACACCAGCTGCTCTTGGTAATCCTTTCTCTGCACCATAAAACAAGTAACATCTCCCTCATTTCTTCTGGTAAACATTCCAGGTTGCTTTCCAAATAAAAATCTTCTGCACCGGAGGCGTAAGACAGGGTGTTTATGTGCTCCCAAAATGTATGTGGAAACTGGAGCTTAAAACGTCACGAGGTGCCACTGTCAGGAATGGCACCATTTGGGCAATGGAAAAACAGTTCAGAATTTCATCTGAGATAAATTGTACGTAATTTCAAGGGTTTAGGGTCTATTCTTGCACACATGCAATGCCCAGAAGTTAAAAACTATCCTAGGTATGTCCAGCTGGGAAAACCAAACCAAACCAATGCTCACAACTGTGCATTTCCCAGGGGGGTCCCAGGATGTTGGCATTCAAGTAATTCTATCACTGATAATGAAAAAGTCTTTAGCTGCAACCACACTTCAGAGAACAAACTATGGGTTGGTAGTTTACTTTTTGTTAATGTCCTCTCTATAAAAAGAATGACAATTACAAAACCCATCTACAGCAGGGCTTGAATTGTGGCCTCCAGGAGTAAGGTGAGGCAGTGATGATCTGGTTAAAATAGGTGTAGCGTTTTCCCAACCACTGAAATTTCACCTGAACTCTGCAGAATAACTCTTCTGGCTGAATTTCTGTTTATACAAAATGTAAACTGCAGGATGGGAATACAAGTACAGCTACAAAAAGTGAAGAACGTATCCCAAGAAATTAATTTTATTCCACAGTGTAACAGCAACACTCTGACTTGAAACTAATGTATAACATTAATTGTTTTGGCATAAAAGGTGAATTATTTTATAGCTAAAATATACCAGATCAATTTTCAGCCTGCTGTGCAGGTAATCAGGCATGCAACTTCTGTGTATGGAACAGCCCAGAACAATGAGAGCAGCTTGAGACACACACACAGTATCTTGCAATTTCAATCTACTCATTTAATGAGAATATTGAAATGTTTCAGCTGAAGTTGCAAGGTTCCTACTTCAGGCTAAAACCTAATTTTCATTTTTAAATGGAATAGGGTAAGAGTCCACTCGTTTTTCTGATTTTGGAATGAGCTTCAGTTTGATGTAAAAACAGATGCAATTCTTCAAACGTGGTAAATTGTATTTTCCTCTCCTGTTCCCCAGCCTACAGCACAGCCACAGAACTGGCCAAGAGGTGACTGCACACACAGATCTGTCACCTGTGTTCAGCTGCCACAGGGATGTCAAACAGCCCTAAAGATCACTTGTTCCCTACACTTCATAATTGGTGGAGCTTTTCCAAGCCGCTAAGGCAGCGTCAAAAGCAATGCTCACCACAGTACTTAAAGCACCCACATTTCTAAGCTCATCCTTGGGAAACAGATGTTCCAGCCTGGCAGCTGATCTCTTTATTAACACCAAACCCCCTCATGGTAAGTCCAACTCCACCGAGCACATTCCCTGGAGAAGGGCTCAGCACGTGGCCCTGCCTGCTGGAAAGGGACCATTAGCCAGGGGCAGCTTTCACACTGAACACAACCTTTTAATAGCAAACTGCTCCTCAGCTGGCAGGTTAAATGTTCCTTGGTGCTCCCAAGGAAGCCCAGATGTTAATGAGAGTCTGACAAAAAGGCTCTGCTGCAGTTGGGTTCCAGTGCTGAATAAAAAACCCCATTTCGCTTCCCCTGGAGCCGTGCAGGAGGAGGACGGGTTCGTCCCTCTTTATCACATTTCTGCACTAATTGTTCCAGACTCGCTGTGTCATTCCAAGTGTCCTGGCTCTCAGCACACTGTTCCCACTCTGGAAGTAGGCAGAAAAGTAAGAAAGTGCTTTAGGAAGCAATATGTAAATACATCCCCATTAGCCATATCCACTGCAAGTGACAAATTGTTCTTTTAATCACCTCCCTAGAACTTTACATTTAATTGCTGAGAGCATTTCCAGAACTCTGTTGTGCTTTTTCAATAGCTGGAAGTATTTTAAATTGCTTCCTGCCTATAATAATTTTGAGGATAAAAAGGTGATAGTTTAGTTTATTGCTGAACTAAAATAAATCTCATTTCTTGTGAATGTTAAATATTAAGCACATAAACGAAGGGAAAGTAATGGAAATACCCAGGAGTCAATTTTCAAAGTAAGGCACCGATATTTATACATGGAAGCAGTAATTAAGGACACTTTCATTTGGTACTCTTGCACTCTTTTAGGAGCAGGTACTTGATAAGTCCTTGTGAAAAACAAAAATTCCTTTCAGCACTCTTGTTCTGAGTGCTGGGATCAGCTGGGACTGTGTGCTGGGACTGCAGCCATCTCCCTCCTGCCTCTTCCTAATCAATTACCCTGTTTCCAGAGAAAAAACCCAAATATTTTAGTAGAGAAGATAATAAAGAGCGGGAGGAGAAATACCCCACAGTCACAATTTAGGGATAAAAAGAAACTTGGTGGAGAGCCAAATGCAGTTATTTTCTCCAATTTTCTCCTCTTTTCCCCAAGGCATAACTGAGATACCTGGGACTGGGTAAGTGAAAAGGTTCAACCTGAATTTTTTTCTTGCAATTTGGTTCTTCCTAATCTACCTCTCCCTTTCTTTCCATCCCCCCCCATTCTTCCAAGAGATACCCCACAACAGAACATGGAGTTAAAGAGTTCTGTCAGACTTTGGGGTAAGAAACTGCTGAAAGCTTCTTATGTCAGTTACACACTTCCATGTCAGCTTAAAAACATCCACTATGAAGTAACTGAAGATGATGCACAAATATATAAATAAGATATATTAATTTCAGCCTGAATTACCTCAGCCTGGAACACAGCTTTGTCAAAAGAAAAAAGTGCTTCAGAAAGGCTGCATCTGACAAAGGGCATAGCAGAGTGTCTCTGCAGCACTGGTTTGGTACTGGTGGTGAAAATAATGCTCTGGCAGACAGAAATCACTGGAAAATCCAGCTGGGAACATGTATTATTTTCCCTCATATGGACAAATGCAAGCGTCTCTCAGGTACCATTTGATTTCAAACTGTCAGCTGAAATTTGTGCAGATGATGATGATGACACCAGCAGGACTATTGAAAAATATGTTTTTAAATAAAAATGCCATTTCTCCTTGGCAGACTGAAACAGCTCAAGAACACTATGGAACCATTTTTAAGGCCATTGCTCTTCCAATATTCAAGGTACCACTGTCCTTAAAATACATTTGTGTGCAAAAACCTCTGCAAGTGTGATTTATTGCTCAGGCCCAGATGTGTCTCATCCACAACCTGCAACAAAAGCAGAAAGCAAAGGTGCAAACCTAGGGTGGTTTTCACCTCCTGAAAGGGGAGTTTAGATGGGATATTAGGAAGAAATTCTTTACTTAGGGTGGGGAGGCCCTGGCACAGGGTGCCCAGAGCAGCTGTGGCTGCCCCTGGATCCCTGGCAGTGTCCAAGGCCAGACTGGATGGGGCTTGGAGCAGCCTGGGACAGTGGGAGGTGTCCCTGCCCACGGCTGGGGATGGGATGAGATCTTTAAGGTCTCTTCCAACCCAAGCCTTTCCACACCACACTGATGTGCAGTAGGAAAGAAATCATCGCATTCTGGAGTTCCACCTGTTTAACTTTGCTTTGCTTTAAAGGTGTGAAATGTTTCCAAAGCCAACTATGTAAAATTAATTTAACTTATAGTTAAATTAAAAAAAACAATGAGAAGCAGCACGTTGCTATTCAAGAGTTCCAGAAGAGAAGCAATCAGAGCATCCAGATATTTCTGGCATCTGAGACTCTCCCCATGCCATGTTATTCATGAAGGAGAGCCCTGCTGGAACTTGCAGGTCTCCGAATAGCAATACAAGAGACATGAGCAAAAATTTGCAAGTCTAAACACTCATTTGGAACAGACATGACATTATTCAGTGAAGGATTTGTCACAGCAAACACTGAGCAATAAACTGGGATCTATTTTTCCATGATCTAATATTATTTCCTATCAGCATGTCACAACTCTGACACAATATGCTGTGAGCTGAATTGATCCCTGTCCTTCAAATCCAGTCTCACTTATGGATTAAGCCTACATTTATCAGGGAATGATATAAAGAGGGAGGACATGTTCTTGTTGTATTGTCCATGTGGGAACATCCCTGCCATATTGCATGAAACAGGAACACAGAGCACACAAGGCTAATGAGGAATTTAAGACAAGCAGAATTTCCTTGCAATTTCCAACCGACAGCTCATCAGCTCCACAAAATTCCTGTTATTTATTTAAGTTCTCCTGGGTTATGGTCACATTCCCCATGGGAATAATGGAGCAGGAAGTACAGCAATGTAAAACTAATGTCGAGTTTTTCCAGGCAAACCAAAATTTGTTTAAATGTTCAAATAATCATCAAGCAAATCTTCACTTGTACCATTACAAGCCATCCTTTTCTCTGTGTATAAAGCAGCTTTAAACCACCCCAGATAACATGAAAGGACTATGCCTCATTGCCTCCTCCTCTCTCAAAGAGCAGAAATACCTCATAAATCCAAAATCAATGCCAGATGAGGAAAACTGGCTGTACTAAACAAATATAAATCACAATATATAGAAACAGAAATAACAGCTGAAGACAAGCTACACAATAATCACAATACAGTACAGTAGTAACAGGAGGTAAAACCCTACAGGAACTTGCAGATTTGCTTTACTGAGGGCTTTGTCACTTGTTAGATACCAATTCTGGAACAAAATCAATAGCAGAGAAAAATCATTTTTAGATCTCCATATGTCTAGCCTTTTCCATTCTTGGCAGGATGGGCAAAAATTAGCATCACATGAATGTTTTTTAACCAGCTGCACATCAACTGTGTCCAACATTAAGTTTTGGGTATTGAAATGTTTGTTGGATCGACAGCTCTTTAAAACCCTTAAAGATGCAACAGTAACACAGTAAAAAGTCAAAATAGCTGTAGAGATTTCAGTGCAATTTAAAGGTTGTAACAACTGGAAAAGTAGCACACCCACATAAATCCATTTCTGATGTTGTTTTACCTTTTGAGTATGTGGGTGAGATGATTTACTGGTTTTTTTTGTGGCAAAAAAGGGGGATTTTAACAGATTAGATGGGATATTAGGATGAAATTCTTTACCAAGAGGGTGGGGAGGCCCTGGCACAGGGTGCCCAGAGAAGGTTAACAAGTTCCCTGCCACAGAATTAAAAGATCCAGAAGCACGGCCATGCAGAACAATGACAGATGACCATCTTAATTATCCAAACATCACTGCTCAATTATGATACAACTTGGAATAGCTGACATAAAACCAGGCTGGATCAGAAAAACATTTGGGGGAGGGAACGCCTTCACACTCAAAGCTGGTCATTTACCAAATCTTCATTCAGTAAATCCCAACCAAGGCTGCTTGGAAAGGGAATGTCAAAGGGGAAATGTGCTAGCTCTAAATAAAGTATTGGAGTGGTTTGTGATTCGTAAATGGAGTCCTATTGTTGGTTTGAATGCTGGATGTGCACACCCCCACGGAGCTGGAACTGCACACTCCAAAAGGACAAAACCACTGCTAACTGCACGAATAATTTGCTCCCTGTTGAAAAGGGACATTCATATGACTTATGTAAATATCTGTGCCTAAGATATGCAAGGAAAAAAATGCGATAAATTGTAGAAGGGAAGCAATTTTCTTTTTCCACACTAAGAACTTTGGGATGAACACTGGTGTCTATTGTAACTGGAATGCTGTACAGGGAGGAATAATCACTATTTAATCAAGTCTCTTCTTGCAAACTCCTTACAGAGAATGCAAGAAATAAGTGCAATTAAGTTAGCCAGATCTTAGAAACTGCACAACATGCCAGAAAACAAAAGCAGAGTATTTTGGGGGCTAGAGGGGGAGAGGAAACAAGCTGGTGGAGAAGGTTTTTAGAATTAGCAGCGTGTGGAATTGTCAGCTCAGCGCGATAAATACAGAATCAAAGTAAAAAGAAAAAGTCAGATCACTGATCTGGAAAGGGCTGAACATCCCTCAGGCCAGGTCAGCTGTTCCTAAACCATCCCTGCTCTTCCTAACAAACTACTTCTGCTTTCTGGCTGGATGTTTTATCCCAGACTTCCTGCCCTGCATCCTGCCCTGTCAGACCCAGGGGCCCCACGTGTTTGATGTCACCTTGCTACAGCTTTATTTCAGTGAAGAAAGGAGGAGGGGGATTTTTTTTCCACCTTGCTCCATGTGTCCTGAAAACTTTAACAGTTAATCCTCCAACTCTCAGACAAAGCCAAGGATCTGAAATAATTCTGGTACCAGTTCTCAATCCCATTTGGTAATTCTGGGAGCACTCAGCTCTGGTTTTTGCATGAACCACAATTAGTGTGGGGGTGTCAGTCACCTCCCATCTGCTGCCTGCAAAAGGAATTCTCACCTCTTCCAACCACTGTTCTCAGCAACACGAGCATGTTTGGCATCTCCTCCTGTTCCACACCTCAAACTTAAACCTTGCCAGAGTCAGGCAGAGCTGTCTCAGCTTGGCCATCACCTCTGGGTGTAAACCCACACACAGGACACAGCTGTAAGAACAGCTGGGAGAGATGCAGACTTTGGGCTGCATCTAGAAGCAAAATTTAATCACTCTAATTCTTACAGATAGCTGGGAGAATGACCCATTTTCTCAGCTGCTGAAAGACAAAGCTGTTATAAGGCTATAAAGATGATTTAAGAGTATGTATCAGTTTGGAGGGAAAAAAATTCTGCAAGCTCAGACAGTTGTAAAATTGCCACTTTATGGCTGTGTCTGCTTGGACTCTGCCAAATTTATGGGGCCACAATACCTATATTATTGAATATAATGTCTAGCTTCTACTACCTTGTCTTTGCAATCAAATCTAATGTTTAACATCACAGCCCTTCAATAATGGCACTCCATATCAATTACAAACAATAAAACCAGTTCCTTTCAAATATGACTTGAGGCTCAATAGCAATTAGTCAAAGGCTGAAGATGCAGAACGAGGGAGGAAATGTACTTCCAACTTTTGGTCCACCAAGAATCCATCTATCCACTTTTCTCATCCCCTCAGAACAGCAGTGGTTTAAATTACACAGCATCATTCCAGCACATCACAGAACGTCTTGATTGCAAGAACACAGGCAGACACCAGCACTGCTAAAGACAACAATCTCCTCTCTGCAATTGTCTGCTCACAGGGAGAACCGGATTCATCGAGGCTCAGCACTTGTGAAATTGGGCAGAATCTAACTCCAGAAGATACTCCATTAATTACAGGAAATACCATAAAAATCAGACACATTAACTGCACAGAAATTCCTAGGAACTAGAAAGGCAATTTGAGATAAAAGTAAATCCTCTTAAATACTTCCCTCCCCCTCCTCCGTTTTTGGTTCCTTTCTCCTTTCAGTTACTTCAGAACCCAGATTTAGCTCTTGTTCTGCTCTTTGGCATTTCCAGGGATCCTGCCCAGCCCCATCAGCCCCGAGGGTCCCTTACCTCCTGCCCGGGGGGGTGTCCCACAGAGCAGCACGACCCCCTGGCCCTCCCGCACCGACACCGCGCTCCTCATCTTCGTCCTGGAGTTCTCCCCATCTGCGAGGGAAACAGAGGTGAGCTGGGTATCAGCAAACAGGGAACATCAACAGGAGACTCACGTTCTCAAATGCCCATCTCTTAGCATGCAACCAAACCCAGCGAGTTCAGTGCAGTGGCTGCAGTAGAAAAGGCTGCTCAGCACGAGGGAGGATGACAGAATCAGGGCTGAAGGGAGCTAATGTGCAGCGAGATAACTGAACAGATCCCATGGCTAATTTTGTTCTTATGCCTGGCTTCTGCTACCCTGATTTTGATACCCAAAAAGGAGCCAATGAGCGGGACTTAAAAATAGGTCCTGAAGCCACTGTGTCTCTGGAAATGAAGGTTATGATGAAAACAGCATCAAGATCCTCCTGAGCTCCTCTATCCAACTGTAAGATAACATTAATAACAACTATTCAGAAAACAGACATGGATCTTTCCAACAGGAAAGGAACCTCTTGGACCACATTCCTGCAGGAGAATCCCCTGGAACATCCCTAAGCCACGGCTTTGCACCTCAGTGTGCTGACCCAGTGCTCTGCTCTTGACTTTGGGATTATTTTAAGCTGTGTGAGGATCACAGGATACCCTGAGTTGGAAGGGATCCACAAAGATTATGGAGTCCATCTCTGGCCTTGCACAGGATACCCCAAAAATCACACACAGCATTGTCCAGACACTTCTTGGGGGAAAAAAATACTTCACAGTATCCATAAATGCAAATATTTTATCATAAATTTACACTGGCTTTCCCTCTAGCTGGTGAGTCAAGACCCAAGAAAACAGAGCCTCATTACACCCTTAAACTAAGCTAAATATAAGATGCCATATAAACCAAGACCGAATTCCTACACTAACAAAGGCTTTTCCATAAATAAACTACATATTTTCCCATAACAGAACAGAAGGCAATTTAAAAAAACACCCCATGTTTGTTTATAACCTTGTATAGGACACTAAACTAAGGCAGTCTTTAAATAAGGCTGTCTTTATAACCAAGCATCATAGGAGTAGTGAGTTGACCAACAGTAGCTATTTCACCAAAATATAGCATTTTTTATTACTGCAAAGCAACAGCTGTTACAGTGAGAACACAGAGTAAGAGCCATTAGAAATTCAATGCTTCCTTTAAAAAAAATGCTGCAGTAAGAGCGTGTTGTACAATCCTTGGTTAGTGCACACGAAGTTCCCAGGAATGTTTCTTAGAAGGGCTGTTTTCAGCTTTCCAAGTGAATTTCCACGCAGGTGTCCTCAGAATAAACTCAGATCCTTTTGCTGGACATGATGTAGAAGTCACACACAGCCACAGCCAAACTGATTTCACTCCGAGGTTGAAACAACACAGCCTTAAATTATTATTTCAGGCCTTTAAAGCATCTTAATCTTTCCACCATAACATTATATATTCACCAGCTGCCCCAACACCATTCCCCAGAGCCATGGAAGGAAAAACCAGCAGCAGACAGCACCTCAGAGAACACACACGGCTCTGTTTCAGGATGAATCACACCAAAAGAATTAGTATTTTACATATAGAATTAATTTAGACCACATTTTGCCCTCTTACATCACAACCATCACAAGCCTTAAATTTTAAGTAATACAATTTCCATAACTGAAATTGGTTTTTAAGCCCATGTGTTCATTTATTGCAACTGAAGACCTTCAGAACCTTCCTTGTCTTTGTATTGTCCAACAAATTGTTTGGGCAGGATGGGATTGGGCTGCGAGCACCTTGGGAAGGGATGTGGGACACGCTGAAGGATTGGGAAGGCACATCCTCATCATCCCAGAGGTACCTGGCAATGACACACCACAGCCCTGCAATGCTGTAAAAATTGAAATTATTAATCCCTGATTGCAAGTGAAGACTGTTGTCACAGGAAAGCAGTTTTTGGGGAAACAGGAAGCAACACAAATCCATCTGAAAATGGAGAATATGAGCCATGCTACAATAAAAGAACCATTTTTCACAAATGAGCAGGAAGCTCCCCACCCCCCTCAAGCAGCTCAAGGACCAGACTCATCACACAGATGCAACATACCATCACTCAATTTCTCTATAAACTTCTGTATTCTCTTTACACATTGTCTGGCACGGCTTTGAACACAGTGAGATATCAACATGCAAAACAGGAGCAGGGTTCTTTATTAGCATTACACAAATAAGTCCCAATCTCTGACCTTGGAGAGCACTGGCTGCTTGTAAACAAAATGCTGCTCTGATTTTCAGGTGTTTCTGCAGCAGATTCAGAGGACTGAAGGTCAAAGCCAGGCATGTTTGGAAGTGTATCAAGAGTGATTGTTTATCCTTGGGCTTCTTTGTCAGGTTTTTGTCAGGTTTTTTTAATAAAGCCACAATTCCAAGCACAATAACACCAGGGAGCAGAGCTGTATCTTCTAACAAAACTAGTTATTACATGAACTCATTGGGAAGGGACATTACGTCCTCTGAAAACTGACAGGGTAAATAAAATACATTAAAAGGTGGACTAATAATGGCAAAGCTTGTTTATTTGTACAGATTGAACTGTATCCCTGAAATCAGAGGCTCTTATCCTGCTGAAGTGTCTCAATAGATAAAACAGAACTGGAAACAAAGACCAGAGATCAGGACAGAAGACGGTTTCGAGGAGCGGTGAGTCAAAACAGGACTCATTTTTCAGCACCCATGGGATGACAGTATCCCATTGTTCAGGGAAAGAAAAGGGCAGAAACACAAAGTATTCCTGCATTTTATCTGCTGGACTAAACACTAGCTTATTCATCGTCAGATTTTTAAAACTCTCTCAAACTGGTCACCAAACTGAAGTGCTTTCATTAGTTTCTCTTGCCTTAATCTTTTCACTTCTTCCTTGTATTTATTACCCCTCACTTCTAATCTCCTTTCATCTGAAATGCAAGAATTCATGGACAAAATGAACACCTTAATTACTTAACCCTACCAGGCAAAGGCTCTAATCCTGCCGCTGAAAATATTTTGGTAAAAACGCTACAAAAATCCTAACTACAAGGGAAAAAAAAATCCAACATAAAAACCAATCTAGAACTGTAATTTGCAAATTAAATGCTTTTATTGCTTTTTTATAGTTTGCCATATAGAAGAACATTTAAAATTAGCAACTAAGGCTTTCTGATTCCTGAAACAGCATTTTCTTCTCCTTTCCCCTACTAATACATGTATTTGCCTCATTGCTTTAGTACCAAGTACATAAAGTTGATACAACTGAAATACACGTGCCATGGCAATAAAATGGAGAAAAAATACCACAATTCAGCTTTGTTGAAAAGTCTTTAATTCTGCCCAAAGTGAGAATAACATGATGAGTTCCTGCCCATAGAAACAACGATGTGAAAACTGCACATTCCACTGGCTTCTCTCCTGTTTAATAAGCCAAGTTTTCACTCTCAAGCACTGAGACTTAAAGTTGTGAGAAAGATTCCAAGATGTGCAGTGACAGTAAAGTGAGTATGAAACCTGAAACAGCTGCTTTGTGCATCAGGAACAACAACATTTAAACACTCCTGTGATACCCAGGACAATTAAAAGACATGGATTTGTGGATTCATGGGGGGAAAACATGACGTGAAGCATCTCTGTAAGGTAAAACAGACTGAAAACAGTGACATTTTTATAAAAGAACAAAAATTAACTCATCTGCAGAGCGTGCTGAGCACATTCCCTGCCAGCACCTTCCAGATGTTTCTGGTTGCTGTGATCTTGTCTGTTTAAGAAGGGATGGGGCAAGATCACATCAAATACTACAGCCATGCTTTGAAAAGACACAGAACATCATGCCATGAAAAATTCAGAGAATTTCTGATGACAAAGCTGCTCCACACACACAACTGCTGGCTTGTGGCAATGCTGAGTTATGTCGTATTTTGTCAAGAAACCTGTGTGATATTTCACTCCCAGACACCAATTTTGTACACAGGAACTTCATAGGATTTGCAGACACTGCTAGAAATTACACCAAATCCTGTTTATTTTTTTTAAGTAACACACAGAATGCATTCACTGTGAGAGGAGCAGGATTCAGTTTTCCAACTGATTTTTTTTTAAAAAATTCAGGTTTCCAACTCCAAGTCTAGCATCACCCAAGCATCTTATTCCACTTACATCAATTGCTCCTTATTGTCAACACATGTTTATTAGCAATTCTACCGTGTTTTGAAAACCGCAGAACAAGGATTCAAGCTCTACAAACATAATTGTCCCTTAATAGCCACGAAAATATTTATTGTATTGCTTCATCAGACTCATTGTTATTCAAAGGAGCAGAACTTGTTAAATACACTTTAGATATAATTCTATATTGGTAGGATGTTCAAGTGCCTAAATGAGTCAGGCAACCAAATCTAAGCTGTTTTCTTGAGTAGGTAATTCTGAAGTGGGGACTCTGATGTCAGCCCATAATGAAGCACTAATTCACAGCCCACTCGCCCTGGTAAAAGTCACATTATTAAAAAGAACGGAAATTCCACTCTCTCAGCTCTTAAGGGCAAATAACAGCCTCAGCACGCTGTAATAGCTATACTGGTAATGAGAACTTCTGCAGAAAACAGACTAACTCTGATTTGTTTCTTTAAAAAGAAAAAAACAAACAATCAACAACAATGCAACCCAACAAACTTCACCACCAGCCCCTAACTCACCTGTCTGCATGAGCAAACCTTCTTCTCCACTACCCTATACCCCAAAATTTGCTCTACCAAGGCATTGCTGGCATCATGAATCTTGTATTTCTTTACACAGACACCCTAAACTGAAGGTACACTTTGCATAATTAATTTTCACCAGGATATTTGGGATACATGGCCTGTTAACCCCAACACACTGCCTTGATAACACCACACCAGGGCTGCACATGAACAAGCGAAAAACCTTCTGCTCCCATCCCAGGGCCTGGATCAAGCTTGAGAAAATCACACTGAGGTAGGAACGAAGCATGAGACCAAAAATTATCTCTGCAATCAATTTCTGCTGGGCAGAGAGAGAGAGGATAAAAATATTCACAGTGCAGGAGTGAACATTACTCAAAGTAGGCAAAGAGTGGGGGTGATTTGTCACTGGAGGAGAGATTCAGAGGCTGCTGGGGAACCATCTCCAGGGTTTCACTTGGTTTCACAGGCTGGTGCTACAGGGAAGGCAGAGAACTCCACACCAACCTCTACAAAATCCCTTTCTGCTGTGCTGCAGGGCTGAACTTGCCTTTTCTGGGGCAGCATTTCCCTGCAGGAAGGTCCCAGCACAGGGGGTGACACACACACTCTGCAGCGTGTTTTTAAACCCTCGCTGCAGGAACAGGAGCAGCTCTGGCCCCATCAGCGCCCCTCTGCACCCCAGGAGCTGTGGCATCACTTTTCCACCCAAAGATCCTCCCTGTGCCCTCAAAGCTCCAGGACGGGGCAAACAAAACAACCTCCCATCCTTAAGGCTCATTTTACACCCAAAATGCTACTCAGACAACTTTTGAGTTTGACATATTGCCCCCGCCTCTGCTCACACCAGCCCCACCAGCAGAGCCCATCTGAGCGTTCGTGCATCCACAGAAATACTGCCAACAAAATGCAGCAAACCTCAGGGCAGAACCAGCAGGACAGTGAGCAGACCCCACAGGTTGTTTCCATCCCATGAAATGCTGAATATCTCACAGGTGAGTCCTGCTGGGATGAACAGGCTGCTGGAGGCAGGTGCAGTGAGCAACCAGCCAACAGCACCAACAAAAACATCACAAACCTTTGAAACTCTTCCCCCTCCCTGAGAATCAGCTTGAGGTGCAGCAGAAAATGAAACAGGAAAGAATTAAATGCTCCTATACCAATTAAAGGAGACTAATTCAAAAGTCTGTGTTACATAAACACAACGAAGAAAAGCTAAAAATAAATTGGCACAGATGTGTCAGGGTGTGGTGAACAGGAGATGCCAGCATGGGAAGAGGTAGAGGAGTTTGCAATAATGAGGGGAAAGATGGACAGAGAGGGATGAGGTGATCTGTGGGCTGTGTGCAACTGAGGGAAGAGACCAGAGACCACAGAGGGGAAAAAAAAAAAAGTGGCAAAAGAATATTAATAGCATAAAAGTTGAGTCAACAGCCCATAAGCAGGGAGTATTTTTTTTTTTAAAACATGCTCTTCACTGGCAAAAATGCACTGAAAGAACTGGGAAAAAAACCAAACCAAACCCTAACAGCACTACTAGGGAAAAGCATGTTTTGAAAGAAAAATGTTCTCCAATAGGTATTTCCAAAAATATGCCTTTCATAAATTTGTATTTCCTGGGAATTACCACTCAACTCCAGGCAAACACAGCCCTGAACAAAGCAATTCAGGCAATTTGAGAAATATCTCAGGAGGGAAGGATGTTTGCTTAAGGAAATTATCCTACAGCCGACTTCTCAGCTGCAACACAGATTCCCCCCCCCCCAACACTTTCCCAAAACAAACCCCAAGAACATCCTGACAGTCTACTAAGCACCAGCCCTCGTGAGCACAAAGCAGGTTTAGTGCTGAGGAACACCAGGCTATTCACATTTTAATAGTTAAACAGATGGCTAAAGCCCTGCCAGATCTACCTCTAATTATCTGAAGGTTTGTTTATTTATTAAATATGCAGCACTGTTCCCAAAAAGCCTTTCCTGAATAAATAAATCAATGAAAACAATCCTACAACAGCTCAGTTTTAAAGCACTGGGAACACGCTGGTGACAATGGGATTCTTTTTTCCCTGCCACTGACTTCAAGTCCTGCATGTTTCCGGAGATGCCACCTTCCACAGAGAAATGGACAGATTCTGCCCCAAGTATTACAAAATATTTCATCATCAGAAAGGATTCCTGGGATCTGGGTAACCAGGATCTGTCATTTCCTCATCTCAGCAGGTATGGAGCACCTGGCACAGATCCCTGCTTTGACTGGGAGCACGTGGGCCAGAACAGATGTGACAGTGACAAATAACAGATACAGCAGATGGAGAAGTGTCCTGCCCACAGATGTCTGAGCCCAGCTGCTCTCCACACCTACAAACACCAACTTGTGAGTCAGCAGAAAAATCCAGTGTTCACAGGCCTTCAAAGTAGTTGTGTTCTCATCAAAATGTATGGCCTTACCTGGGCTGAGCAAAATAATATGAAATATTGTATTGTATGTGCAGTGAAACAAGGCATTCCCCCATCCATGAGCTACAACAGTGGAATAACGTGCCAAGAATAAGAGATCCAAGCTTAACCCATTGCTTACCTTGCCAGAATCACCTGTGCCATTCTCCATTCGAAAATCAGCTGGGTTTTACCTTCAGCTCCAGCTGCTGCCCAGTATTTTTAAGTGGAGACATTAAACACTGACAGACTTTTATTTTTTGTATTTATTTTAGTAATTCTCCTGTTTACTGCTTCTCAGCCTCATGTATGTTATGTCTCAACTCTTTAATAAAAGAAATACAAGGGAACCTGGAGAAGGTGACTATTTCTACATAACTGAATTCAACAACCCACTTGAAGTAAGCTGCAGAGAGGGTAAGGTGCAAGGACAGATTAATACTGTAACAAAAATAATATTTACAGAGGAATTTAGAAGAAATTAAAAACTTTTAATTCTATTATTCAAGTGAGGATGAAAAAGACAGAGGCAGAAATAAAAGTAATACATTTTTAGAGCACGTTTGCCTGGCTCATGCAGAGGAAGAACAGTTATTTCACTGTATTAACTATTCACATCACAATTTGAAGGAAGAGGTGGGCGAATTTTTGACAGAAAAAGTACCTCAGACTCAGTATCCTGAATACAGCACTTGGGACTGACATTAATTGCTCCTGTGAAGTTCAAACCTACCATTTCTGAATCAGGGATATAATGTGCTCTTCCCTGTGCTCCACTCCAACCCCAGCAGCATCTGAGTGAGCACCAGGATGTGACCACAGCAAAAAACAGGTTCTGGAAAACTGCTGCACACATTTATGACTATAAATCTCTTGGGTTACTCACTGGTATTAGACTACATTAACAGGCTCAGAAGGACAGCAGAGATAAGAAAAATGATCTATTTCTATCCCAGCACCGTACAGCAACACTGAAGTTGTGGCTTAATGCATGTTCAGGAGCACATCAAAGCAAACCAGAGGAGATTTTCCTCACTTCCTTCACAGTAGCAAGAAGTGGCTAAAGCAGATAGTCTGAAGTTCCTTCCTGACAGACTTCAGGGAACAGGAATGCAGTGAAAGGCATTTCTTACCCTGATGTCATTTGCAGCTGACAAACAAAATGGGTATTTTCTGTGGCAGATAAGCCAGAAAAAATGAAAGAAACCCTGTGTTACTGCGATGTGGACAGCAGAGATGTTTAAAACAATAATGATTTACCAGGTTCACATAAAAATGCAAAAATGAAAATGACAACTTTATCTCTAGGAGACAGGCCATGGAAGAGTCCATGAGGCAGAATCATTTCTTCAGTGCTGAAGATGAAAGCCAAATGATGAAGTTCCCCAATAAAGTCACATCTCCAACCTGTGCAGAAGCACGAGCTGTTAATTAATTAATTAATGAAAAGCAGAAAACCACTGCATAACCTAATCCAGTACTGTGCAAATATATGTATTACTCTCTCGTCCCTAATAAAATTAAAAGAACGCACTGAGGCTGCAAACTCAATTATTTTGAGGTCGAAAATGCCTTATTAAGGTTGCCTGAGAGAACAAGTACTGGCAGAGGAACAAACCAAAAGCCCCCTCAGTGAGATTTCAGCACCAATGGCTGATGGTTCACACCAGAGCTTCCTGCTACTACAGTAGCCACTGTCTTGACTTACCTGGAAACCTCTTCAGTGCTGCTGAGTGTGTTGGATTGGTTTTCAAGAGCCTGAGTGCTCAGTGGAAGGTGTGAAGTTGTTCTGCAGCCAGGGTGAGCTGCAGCAGGCACTGAGCTCTGGCTGAGTGCTGTCTCCGTGCTCCTGGAGGGATGTTTGGGGAAACCAGAGGAGCAGTGGCCACTTGGAGTTGCTCCAACACGTAGAGCTGGATCTGTGGCCGCTGTTCCACTGATCTTTAGTTGTGTAAACAACTTCTCACACTTGCACTTCCCATCAGCAGCTCCCAGCAGCCTGCAAAGGCTCCTTGGTGCGGGGCGAAGGGATTTGGGAGCAGCTCCAGCAGACGCCGTGAGCAGCTCTTTGCAGGATGCTCCCGCTTGTCTGCCCATCACATCGGCACAGCACTTGATCCTGGTGGCATTTCTGAGGCAGGGCAGACCCGAAGGCTGCAGCCAGACAAACTCAAGTCAGAATGAGAACCAGAATGAACTGAGGCCAGCTGCAAAGCAGGGAAGGGCTAACACAAGGGTCACCCAGTAAAACTCTTGTGATACCCGTGAGACCAACACAGACGATCTCATAGCTCCTTCTGATCTCTCATCAGAGACAGACATGAGTAACCTCTGGCACAGCTTATTTTCTCCAGTCTAAGTACTGTAAGCACTACCTTTCATCCTACCAAAGCACTTCTCCTGCCAGTGACAAGCCCTGGCTGATCAGCCCAGCCAGGGTGACAAATTCCACCTGCTGCAATCAAGCCCAAGTTCCATTTGCTCTCTCACACATCCACTTCTGCCCCTCACAGCCTCTCTAAAACCACAACAGCCTTTTCAGGACGTGTGCTAGAGCTTCAGCCCGGTTACAAAACCTCTCTTTCAATATTAATCACTGCTCTGACCCAGATGTAATAGAGAGACATTTAAAACCCAATCAGTATAATCCCCATGCAGATAACAAATGCCATGTTTTGCTTTATGAAGGCAGGCACAATAATCGTTACACAATTAAACAAAGGGGTAAAGAGATGACAAAATTGCATTTGGCCTGGCTCAGACTGAATTGGGATCTGATAGTGTCTGGAGGAAGAGCAGGAGACCTTGGCAAGCATGACTTGGAATAAATTAAATTCATTACACAAAGCAATGATTTGTGCTAAGAACTCACTACCTTGGATCCACTCGGTCACCGTCGAGAGCGACAGATCAATGGCACTCAGGGTGTGTGGCACACAAGGACCACGCTGTGCCCACGTGCCTGGCTTTCAGCTAGGAGCAGAGCAGCCCTTTCCCAGCCTCTCCAGACACTGGGATGTGAGAAACCAATTCCACCCTTGCCATGGAGTCAGTAAATACTCGAGTCTGGAAGGATGTTTAGGTCCCACAAGTTTAGAAACAAAGCTCTGACCGACCTGCAATCACAAGACAAGTTGCTGTGTTTTTTGGTTTGGGGTTTTTGGGTTTTTTTTTCCACTAAAGAAAGATTTATTATGAGGAAAAAAGGTTTCTTGAAGAAATAAGATAGTAATTCCACTGAATCCCCATCAGGAAAGATAGGAGAAAAATAAGGGATGGATAAGATGCAATTGGCTTAAAGAGATGTCAAAGTTACTTTTAAATGGAAGCAAAAAAGAGTTACACAAAAAGATGAAAGAGTAAGTAAGAGCAGCATGTGTTATTAAGAGCTGAAGCTACAAAATACTAAGGAGAAGAATGCTACATTTTGCTAACCAAAGCAGCATAAAAAAGAATCTGAAATAAAATCAGGAAGAGATGCAGTAAGAAATCAGAGGTTCAAAACCAGCTGAATGCAAAGGAGTGTTAACAACAGATAAGGAAACGCAAAATACTACTGTTAATATCAGATTATTAAAAATCAAAAGCATCATATCACACACTCATTTGATACCCAGGGAAGCCTCTGGCAAATCACACACAAGAGTTCAGCCGGCAGATGAGAAGCTGTGGCAGTGCAGAACCAGCCTCGACACCCAATAAATCACTGGCTCATTTGATTTTTTAACTTAATTAGTGGGTAAAATAGCAGTACATACAGTGGAGGCAATCAATGCAATTCCAAGTCATTAGATGTGACAATGACAGTGAGTTCATCAAGGGAACCTGCACTCAGGGACATGATTCCTGCTGGGGCTGGAATCGATGTCCCCAGGCTCATTTCTGACCATCCTCTCTCAGCCCTCGTTCCCAAAACCAGGAATCACTGTAAGCACTGGCACTGCAGACATTCCCAGCAAGCTGAGGGGGTGGCTGGGGGTTTTCTGAAATGGCACCACTTGTGAATGACAAATGGCTGTGGACAAAACACTGGTTCACACTTAAGTTGATTGCCACACGTCATTAGTATTTAAACCTGGCTTAGCTCGTTTTGGGTAAAGAGGTTTTGATTTGGTTATTTCCATTTCAGAAAAACATCTGTGTAACATTTTTGTAAAAAAGCTGTAGAAATAAAAAGTGCTAAGGAAACAACTGAAGGCATTTGAAACACAAGTGGTAAGGAGAGCTTCTACCCAACCGGTGAGTTCATCTTCCCAGCCTGCTCCATCCCCAAAAGCCAGTCCAAACAGATTATCCCAGAGCACTCTATTTTTTTTTTTTTTGCTCTTCTTGCAGCAAGAGAGCAAAAAGAAAACACAGGGATCATCACATTAACCTCCCTGGAAGAGAAGGGAATGAGACAAGATCTTTAGAGAATTGCATTCTGTCTGCCTCCGCAGTAACGGCATTACACTTGAATGAAAGCAAAATTATGTGGAAGACTGTTAGTTTACTGAGGGGTCAAAGAGATGACAGCTGTGGCAGGAGGAGGCAAACCTTTAATATGCCATGATGGACCAATGTGCACATCCTTCAGTGGATGAATAAATGTGGCTGAACAAGAGATTACACCTGACCAAGCAACAGCACAGATTAATAAATTCAGCATCAGACCATTCAACAACAGAGGCTGCAGGAGTGGAAAAAAAAACCAACTCCGGAGAAATACCTGAGTTCTGCTACTGCATTTATAGAAACAAATACAATCCCAGTGTTGCTGAGCAGAGTTTAATAGATTGAGACATGTATGTAAGGAGAAAACCCCCAAAACACAGGGGGACCTCAAATCTTTTTGTTGGTATCTGAGCAGAACTGTTACGTGACAGATGCTCCATGTGCAGACTGATCCCCAGCCTAAGCCAAATTGCTCCTTGCAGGGTGAGGTAATCCTCAAAAGTGTATTGTTAACTACGATTTAATAAAAAGTCATGGGCTGAAAAAATACAGTTTCATAAAAAAAGAGAGAAGACATCTCGCTGCGCAGGGCTGAGAGAGGCAATAACAGGAAAATAAAATCAGGTACTGCATCTCTTCTCATAAGTACAGAGAATTTCCTTGGTTATTAAATGAGACTCCCCACAACTCCCAGCCTGTGCTCTCTGTAACTACTCAGTACCACTCTGTATGAGGAACAAGACATAAATACATAATCAATACAAGAATAAAGACACAAGCAATGCAGTGTAATAGGAGCAGCTCTCTAAGTTCCATTGCTTCAGTTTTAAGATGCCTACTTTGCTCTGCAATAAACATCAGAAAGCAAAATACGCAGGTTGGCAGCAAACTGGAGCTCTGAAAAAGTATATTTAAAGTAAGGTGATACCCAGGGAAGACATTTAAATTGTTATTTGCAATCTCTCCATATTTATTGGGCTGCAGCCATGGCTTAATTCAGTCAAAGTTTACTGTGTATTTATTTATAAATCCACAATGTCGGACTAACTCTGTACATCACAAGACACCTGTGCTTGTTACAGAATGACAGGAGCACTTAGGTTGGAAAAGACCTCCAAGATCATCGAGTCCAGCCATTCCCCAGCACTGCCGAGTCCCACTGAGCCACATCCCTAAATCCACCTCCACGTGTCTTTCAGGTGACCTCAAAAGAAAAGGACATCTGCTCTGCATTATTCGAAGAACACCTTCAATAAGATAATATTGCCTAAAACCATGCCAGGGCACTCTACATCTCCAAAAAAAAAAAAAAAAAAAAAGCAGAACAAACCCTACATCTACTACGTGATGAAGTCAAGTTCTCTCAGCCACCCAGCCAAGCTTTCCTTTATCTCAAGTCCTCACCAAACACCTTTTTAGCAATGCCCTTTTTCTCTACAGCACAACTTGGTGCTGTAAGACACATTCCAAACTGGCATTCTAAAGCTTTATTTCAGTTTGAGGAGGCCCCACACCCAATGGCTTCATGAGCCATGAAGGGTGGGGTAGGACACAGCACAGATATGTTTCTGTTGACTGGAACAATTTTCATGTTTGATTTTTTCTTTTTTTGAGTTGCAAAACTACAGTTGAAAGATCAAAGCATTCAATTCCTACTGAACATTCCTATTAACTTCAATGGGCTTTAGATCAGGCCCTTAATGGGGTATTAATGTAATGTAAACATTTTTAAGTATTATCTTAATATTATCAGTTGCATGTTAAATGGGCTAACAAGACCCCATTAGGGTAACTCTGACAAAAAAATCAAGGCCTGAAATACTTTCCTTAGCAAGGACTTGCTTTGATTTTTCAGTGAATATAAGCTCTGTTTTCCCAAATAATCCATATTCCAGAGTTTTAAGAATAGTCCTGCAATGCAAAAATCCTAAGGAACATTGTTACTTTTCTTAAACACAGAAACCAAGCACACACACAAAAGAATTAAAGTATTTTTCATTTAGAGCTTTACCAGGTGAGGGGAGCTGTGCAGGAAATGCCAAAATTTTTAGTTATTTATAAATACTTTTTACAGAAATGAAGCCAGCACTTCACAAGGCTCCGGTTAAAAATATTTCAGAATTTAGGCATAACACCTAAAAATATAAAGATATAAAAATCACACTGGCATCCATTGTGTCCCTTGTACTTCAGAAACGTCTTACATTAATCAAGTGAAAGCAACTGAAGTATTTCATATGAAAAAAGATGCAGAGAAAAAGCAACAGCTGCTTTTTTCAACCTCACTGAATGCCTTGAACCAACCAGCAGCTGCCCCTCACTGAGGGCGTGCAGCCTCTTTCATGAACCGGTTTTGTGCTGTGATCCCTGGGATACTGAGGATTCAAGGAGCAGGATTCTCCCAGTTCTGCACCATGGACCAACAGGGAGAAGGGGCTGGACACAAAGCTGGGAGCCAGCAAAGCTCCTGCCCAAAACTCAACCTTCTCCTAAGAGATTCCAAGTTCCGTGAGGAGCAAAATCATGGCAAGGCAAGACTCACCTCAGCTCAAAGTAGCATTTTTCCCAAGTTACAGAAACCATAATGCTACAGATCATTACATCTGTATTTTTGGCTGAGCATGTAGGTTGGCCTAAACTTTTTGGAGGAGTTAAGCTCATGCAACATCCTAAAACAGCACTTAAGTTTCAGCCTTCGTGAAGAAACTACACAGAAAAACTACATCATAAATAGCTTTGGGAGGAAAAAAAAATATCTTTTTAGCTCTCTACTTCTTGCTTCAAAATATTCTTTCCCTTATATTCTATGCCAGAAAGTCTCTGCTCTCTCCTTGCCACACTCCTCTCCTTCACAAGCTATTCATGCACAAGCTTTGAAAGATAGTAAGAGACAAGCAGATTTACATCAAGAAAATAAAGAGAGATAAGGTTGCTATGGGAATAAGAAGACAAAAACTGTTACTTAATCCAACATAAAAAGGATGAGAACTGGAGAGAGCTCAGATGGAATTGAAGCTGTCACCCCAACCAATGAGGTTATGATCTGAAACAACTGCTTTTTCTCCCTCATTTCCTCTCTGCTTTTATGTAATTTCATTTTCTCGTCAGAATCTCTTTACAGAATACAATACTTCATATTAAGATTCAAAAAACTTTAAAAAATGAATTAGAAGTAATATTTTCCAATATGTTTGCTCACTACTGTCACTCACTTGGCAAACTCTTGTAAAAGCTGAAATTTGTCCCCTCTGCAGCAATGTAGATGGAGATCTGAAACTGGAGATGAATCTTTAGATTTTCTATATAAATTATGTATAAAAAAATAGATTCAGCCCTGTAATTGTCTTACTTTTAACTACAGTCTATGGCCTACAGTGAAGTTTTACATAGGCTAGTAAGCAAATTCAGGTTTAGAGTTTTTCTACAGCTGCAATCAAAGGCAATTCTTACAAATTCTGCAGGCAGAAGGAAGTGTCACACGCCCCCTCTCCCCAGAAAGTCCAGGCACCATTACTGTCAGTAGTTTATCTCAGAAAACACCGTCTCTTATCGCTGCTTGCTGGAATCGCTTCCCAGCCAGCACAAAACATCGTGGAAAGGAATGAATCTGTCCTATTTTCAAGTTGTTGATACAGGATAAATGTTTCTTCTCATTTTGAAAAGCGTTAGGGAGAATGTCTTTCCTTCCACTCCACACCCCCTGAGCTGCCCTGACTCACTGAATACAGGGCCGTATGACCTCCCTACGCAGAAACCTTAAAAATGAGAAATAGCATGAAACCTTAAAATTCCCAATTCACAAAGTGTCTACCAGAGGATGATCTCAGGCAATATATAGACTGGATATAATCTGGAATGAACGAGCTAAGAACTTTTCTTGAACATGCAGCACAGTTTTGGAAGAGGAATTCTTATTTGCACCTTATCTCTTCCAAGCTATGCCCATTATATCCAGTATCAAAATTTGCCATTCAGGTGCTTACCAACAGTGAGATCTTTATGTGCCACCTCTGAGGTACAGCAGAATCCTTAACCGAATCAAACATCAAACTATCTGAGGATTTTCTTTATTGCTTTCAGAGTCATAAACAGCTGCACAAGGAATCAGGATAAAATGCACACTAATTATCCTTGACTATGCAAATAAAGCTATTTTTAATTCAGGTTTAAACCATTTTCAAGTTCTCATTGCACAACAACTGCCACAGGCAAGGGAACGCTGTGTTTTCCTTTGCTACTTGCTGCATGCAGAGCACCTCGAGTTGCACCAAATTATTTTGCAAAGCAGGTGCAAGGTGTGACTTTGCAGCTCACTGGAGGCACAGTCTGTGAGGGTGGAGTGGCAGCTCTGGAGTTGCAAAGTCTTCTGCTTATTTCAAACAGGATCCTGACATACTCTGCTGTCTCTGCTGAACAAAAGCGATGCTACATCCTCACACGTTACTTTTTACCAAAATGACACTTTTGAGAGATAGGAACAAACCCTGTTGTGTACTTAGGACAATGTGGCAAGTCTCAGCTTTGGGGCTCTTTTCACCCAGACCCTTGGGATCACACAAAAATTTCCGAAGTGCCATGAGGCTTTTCCCAGGCAATTTAAATGGAAACTTGTGTCACGTGCACGAGCTCACAGCCACCACCATCAAACCCGGGTCTCCTCAGAACGCCTGGAATTGTGCTGTTCCATGTTTCTGTGTCCCTGCCTGTGACAGGAGGTGGGACTAAACCACCTTTAAGGTCCCTTCCAACCCAAACCATTCTCATTTTACACCACAGGGAAACACCCAGTTGGCTTCAGTATGGAATTCCTAGATTCGCATCACTGCACAAGGTCACTACACACCCCCCCTTCCTTCACTAAGGCCTTCTGGTCCCCTGTGCTGAGTTAAATACTACAAATACTCCTAGTGGCTGCTTCAAATAAAGTGGTCTCTAGGCTCAAATGTTTCTACACTCAGTTCCTGAACATCTGACCCCCAACTATGCAGAAATAAAGGACAGCCAAGCACAAACATATTTACGTGCCATCTTCTGCCTTCTACACCAAGGCAGTAAACACATGCCTAGGAAAAGTTCTGCTTCCCTGCCCAAAGGCCTGGCTTTGAAATGCCTCTGACTTTCTTAAAAGACTCCTAAAAAGTCACCAAGAAAGTCATAACTCCATGTTCCATCCAAGGAGGAGAAAAACATCATGCTCTGCTAGTCAACTGTATTTTAATATTCTGTTTATAGTTATGGAAATTTGGCTCGTTTTAGCATCAATAAGTTCTGATTGTGCTAATCAGACAAGAATATAAATGAGCTTTTATTCGCTTAGGTTTTCAAACACGTATAGTAAATATGGTTGAGGTTAAGCTTTATACTTTACAATGCTGTGTTATTTTGTTACTGAAAAAACAAGGTGTAAATTGTGTTCTAATCCCTGACAAACACTGATCCCTGAAATCTCACTGCCAATATGTACATCCTGTATTGGAAAAGCTAAAGGCTACTATTAACACATTTGCTGTTACACAAAAAACTGAGAGGTTAATTACAGCACAAACACAGCTTTTATCCAAGGCACTGGCAGCCGCATATTTAAAATCACCAAAAATTAAAAACCTAAAGCATTCATTTTGAACATCATCATTAAAAACAACAACAAAAATCAGAACAGTTTCTACTGAAGAGCTTTTTTTTTTAAATACAAACGGAATTATTCTCAGTTCTGCTGTTTTCCTGAACATCTGCCAAATTATTCAAGCTTTAGATTTCAACCCAGTGTACCTTCTCTGTTTTTCAGCTGTCAGTCACAGCCTCTTTAATCTGATTTTTTTTAACTCCCCAGTGTCCTGAGATTCCCAGCTAAAGGGCTGGAAGGGATGGAAGCCAATGGTCTTGCAACAACTTCCTGGACCTCACTTCTTCTGAAACTTTGACAGTGTTGGCCCATGCTAAAGCCCAAAAAACACCTGAGGAGAGGCTTCTGCCCTGTCCTTGTCATGAGGCAGGCATGCTTCATGCTAAGGGCAATCAGGGAAAGCTGGGAATCTTCAGAAGTCACTTTTTTCAAGGTGTCTGGGACAAAAGGCCAAAGTAATGCAGCAAATAAGCACCCATAAACAAAATACCAAGCAATGATCTATCAACCAAAAAATTTAGCAAACAGAAGCCCTAAGGCACTGGAAGTTATCCCAATTCCTATTAAATAAATATTCAGCTTGTGGATTGGAGTAAGTATTCCAGTAGGGATTACTATCCAATGTATCCAAGCCCTACAACCTTTTACTGGAAATATATTGGAATTACTTGCTCTATTGTATTGCACTTTAAACTGCAGTAGGCAGAAGAACAAATGTAAGTAAGTACAAATGTACAGCCTTCATGCTCAGTAACATTTGCAGTAACAAAATTTTATTGCAGATAAACCACTTGGAAATTCATTCCTGGTAATTTATGTAAAAATCAGAATTGCCACTAGCCAAAATTTCTCCATTCAAATGCCATCAAACCTGCAATAAACTTAATTAATGAAGATAAAGGCAGCATTTGTCTTGTTGAAATGAAGCATTAATTGTCTGAAGGTGAGGATTCAGCTTTAAGGTTAGACAGTATCTGCAGCACAAGGGAGCTGCTTTTCAAGAGGAGCTTGAAAGATAAAGCAGAAAGCAAGGAGACTCTTCAAAAGCTATCAAAGGTCTCTCTTCAAAACGAATATGAGTATCACAGCCTTTTCTGCACTTATGGAATTAAACATTGTACCCGATAAGAGCATGCACACCACATGTCTGTGTTCCAGACTCCTGGAAATCCATGAACTTGAAGAAAGGCTGGGATGTCAATGAAGGTCTTTTCATGGGCTTTGGACTGCCCCACGTTTATATTTAGCTAACCAGAGAACAGATCCTCATGAAAGAGACTGTTTTTTCCTCCCCTCACCTAATTCCAAGTGAATAGATTAAAACTGTGGTCACCTTCTCACTCCTGAGTGCCCAAGGCTGCCGCAGGAGGACTGAAAGAGCTGCAGAGGAAGGCAAGATTTACCCTGGGACACAGCAAGAGGTGAAGCTGGGTCTGCACTAAGCTCCCACCATCTGTCAGCTCTCTGCCCAAACACACCCACAGCAGGACAAATTCCTCCCTTCCTGAGCCTGGACACCGGGCTGTGTCCTGTGAGCTGTGTCCATCCCGATGGAGTTAGGCTTGGGATTATGTTGGGGTTCAGTGCAAAGGGAAATCAAAGACGCTGCCCTTCCATATTTACAGCACCCATTTCGCTTCCTGTTACCAGGTCCTGAAGCTCCAGACAGGAATTGCTACTCCAGTTCCCCAAAGGACCAAGTGCCATCAGGGCACCCAGGAGGGGTGAAGGCCCTACAAGAATCAGAAGCTGCCAGAAGTTACACCTGGAATTAATCCATCACTTCACCACAGCTCACAGAGGAGTTCTACCCTTGCACCGTTCCTGTTGTTTTGCATATTTTACTCATTTTTATCTTTGAAGTTGCTCTTCAGAGTAATTTAAACATAATAATGCTAAAGTGTGTGTTTTGAAATTCCTCTCCTCACAAGGCAGATATTCTGAAACTCCATATATATATATATTTTTTTTTAATGCTCAATAATCACCTTTTTACTCCCCAAGGTAAAAAAGCAGAAACTCTTAAGACCAGTTTCTCATTTTGTAACTAACTCAACCCAAATTTTCTGTCTATGCCACGAATCCTGGTAGTGTTGCACAAGCTGTCCCAGCTAAACAATTCTGACAGTCACTATTGGCATAGCTGCACTTGAACATGATGGCTGGACATGTATAATGCACAAAAAGGAGATTACTATTAATATGCAAAAGCATTATGCATCAAGAGCCAGGCTGGCTCAGTCTGAAGGCTGTGACTCTTAATGAAAACTGAATTTGAACAAGAGTAGTAAATGATGCTATTTATTTTTTTCCTACAAAATGGACTTTTAACCACAGAGACGCTCACCAAAGACTAAATCCGAAGAGGATATTTCTGCTTTCCTTGTGGCATGATTTAATCACAACAGCAGAGCAGTAAGAAAACAGAAGATTTGTTTTCATGCTCTTTGGAAAATAAAGAAAGAATCATGCTTTCCAATTTCATAAGTCTCCTAAACTTGATACTAAAAAAGAGGAGAATTGTGAATCTGATACATGACATTACTGTGCCTGAGGGCTTAACAGTTTATTTCTCTATTAGACTGAGAAAATGAAATGAAAAAATGAAAATGAAAGCAATAAAAACACCTGAATTGATATAAAGAAATACATATAATATGATCTAGTTTTAAACTCAAGCGGACTACTGAATGAGGAATTAGAAGAAAAACCTCCCGATTGGCAAATTTTAGCATAAAGTGATAGAACAGGAACCAGGCTTCAATGTCCAAACAGTTTCTATATATCACAGTGGTGCTTTGGCTGTGTTTTTTGTTTGTGGCTTTGTTTTGTTGTTTGTTTTTTGGTGGTTTGGTTTTTGGGTTTTTTTGGTTTTTTTGGGTTTTTTTTGGCCAAGGCTTGCAATGGCTGGAGGAAAAAATTTAATAATTATTTTTGTTTTCTATATTTAAATAAAGTGCAGCAAAGACAGTGCTAGGATACACTGTCTGTGGTGGCAAGAAGTCAGAATTTTAGGAGAGAAACTTAATCCAAGTGGAGGCTCCAGGTCTCGCCCTGGACACGGTGTTTGAAATGTGCCTTTTCATCTCCTGAAGGAGAAAAATTTTATACATTTATACACAGAGTCCTCCTTGTTTCAATTCTTTGAACTCTCCTTATTCACAGCTTTCCTTCCCCTTCAACCATCCTCCAAAGGTTGTTTTTCCTGTTAATTCTCAGGAGAACCTTGGAAACCACACCTTTCTGGGGAGGAGAGAGCAGCAAGAAACAGCAGAGCATTATGAGAAAGTGAAGAAAGCGGTGCCTGTGCTCAGCAGGGCTGGAGCAGCCCAGGCACTGCACTTTGTGCCAGCTGGGGCTCCCCAGGAGCCTTTTCCTCCTCTCCAGTGGAGCAGGAGAATGAAGCCAAAATTTGTTAAGAGTGGTCAAAAAGCGCAGCTGCCTCACAAAGCACAGGGAAGTTTTTACACACTCATCTGATGGGGCTTCACCTCGGTTATCTCAGGTGCTCACCGGATTCATCCTCACACATCCCAGACAGGAATTGCCACCCCCCTTCCCCAAAGGACCAAGTGCCATCAGGGCACTCAGGAGGGGTGAAGGCCCTACAAGGATCAGAAGCTGCCAGAAGTTACACCTGGAATTAATCCATCACTTCACCACAGCTTAGTTTGGCACCTTCACTGCTGATGTTGTTTTGCATATTTTACTCATTTTTATCTTTGAAGTTGCTCTTCAGAGTAATTTAAACATAATAATGCTAAAGTGTGTGTTTTGAAGTTCCTCTCCTAACAAGGCAGACATCTTGAAACCCCACATATGTATATTTAATGCTTAGTAATCACCTTTTTGCTCCCCAAGGTAAATGGACAAAAAGACCATGGGATCATTAGTCATACACATGTAATCATACCTCAGCAAACAAAAACCCAAGGGCCACTGGTTTTTTTCATTAGATCCCCTCACATTCCCCTCTTTGATGAACTACAAAGATTCACATTGGATAAAGGAAAAGCAATTCAATATAGGACACTGCAATAAGGGGCCTGGTTTGAAATACATTATCTGCAAAGACAGAGAATGTCAGGGTTTATAAGCCAAGATCAGCATCATCTCCTTTTCTGCAGCTATGATGTTATTTCATAACACTGAACTGCAGACAGGTCTTACAAGAACTGTCTTTTTGCTTATAGGCAAAGCACAAGAAAAATGGTTCTCTATGGGGAAGCAGAATACCTGCTGATCTATCTTAATAAGAGGTTAAAATAACATTCTCCAAACTGTTTGACAACTTGTTTTTACATTTACAGCGTGCTCTTACTAAAATCTGTTTTGAAATCAATTCAGCTCCAGGATTCCCCAGTGGATTTTAGCAGCCTGCTGTTCCAAAGGTCCACTAAAGATATTCATGCAATTGAAGCAAACAGGTGATGTTAGCATTGAACACATGCCCGGGCTCCAAATATTAGATTTTTATGTCAGGATTGAGCCCTTCTGCAGAGTTTTGAGGGAGATGGGTCAGGCAGCTGGAAAAGCTCAGTCCCTGCTGTTCAGAAAATTGCATCTGGCTCCAGCTCTGTCTCTGCAAGTGCTGACTGGGACTCCACACAGCATCCTCAGTGACAGCAATTCAACCACACTAAATCAGGGATGTACCTCCACGGTGGGTGCTTCAAGGCTCCTGAGCAGTCCTGCCCCACCACACCAGCTTTTGGAAATAGGAAGAAGAGCTTTTCACTTCACTTCTTGCTGGTCCTCCAATCTACCACTCCCCGTGGCCACTAAACTGACATTTGGCAAGCACCCAGCTGCAGGGAGTGACCTGAAACAGGTGCAAAGAAGGGCTGGCAGGATGGACACAGACTGGTTTAACAACATCACTTCCCTTTCTTTAAAGTGCTCGACTACGCCAAAAGCAAATCCCAGCCTTCTGAATCTCCATTAAAAGCTAAATCCATCTACAATGGAGCTGTGTGCAGGATTCCAACCCTCCTGAGGACAGCCAGGACACAAGCACTGGTCATGGGAGGAAGGAGATGGAAGGAGAGGCTGGCACAGCACAGGATCAGGAGGGAATCACAGCCAGGGAACTGCCCAGGGCAGCCACAGCATTTCCCTCCGTCCCCCCCCTGCAGTGGAGTTCTTGGAAAGCAAACTCTTCTATCCACAGCAGACCTTGGGGATAAACCATTTGGTTTTCATGCTTCAGCTGAAGTACAGGCACTGCCCTCCTCCCCAGAGCTGTGCTGACCATTCTGAGGAGGATGCACAGGGTAGATTTGGGCACCACCCTGGGCAGGGTAGATTTGGGCAGGCCTGGCAATGCCAAGGGGCACAGAATTCACCAGAGCCAAGCCCTGAGGACAGGACAGGAGCCTCTCCCCTCACACACCTGGCGTCACTGGGGATGCTGCAGCAGAACAAGCTGAGCACAGAGACCACCAAGGAAAGGCAGGGACTTGTGTTCCTGTGAGCGAGCACTGAGCTCGATAAGGTGAAGAAAAATGACCCTGCAGAGCTGATGTGGCAGCAGAGAGGAGACCTCAACAGCAGCTCCAAACACCGAGAGCTGTCTGACAAAGCAAGAAAAGCAACCCTCTGCACCAATTCAGCAATGACACAGTGCTGCTCCTCAGGCACAGACCCCATTCTAGAGCAGAGTTTTGAGAAAAGCTGCAGCAACCAGCCTTGGCAAGAATCTGAAGTGTCCAGTTAAAGACAAACACGTATTGCAGCTCTTCAATCAGCACATCTACAGTGCACTGCTACCAAGAGCATCCTTCATGCATTCAAGTATTTTCTGCTTGCTTGGAAGGCACATCCCTGTGTAGCAAAGGTTCTTTTAATTCACTCACTTCTAATATCTTACATTATTTAACACATCTATTGCATGCTTTGTTTCTAAACTCTACAGAACTTCTGCATTTCAAAGCCTCTGGGTTCTCCTCCTCAAGTGCAGCTGAAATTGTGAATCTGGGAACTTATGCACAGTTCTAAAAGAGAAGTCAGAGATTATTGTTACCTGCAAGGCAGCCAACAAATGACACCAGGATCAGCTGCTTCCACAGCAGCAGCAGCATCTTCAGCTGCCTGAATTCAGGAGTTCTGGGTGTCTCAGGGGAATGGTGTGTTTAAGTCTTTCAGGTGGCAAGGTTTAACCTGTTAAAAGAACAGACATAAAATTGAATCCCTTGACGGTCCTTAAGAACTGGCTTCCTTGTTAATGCACTTTTAAATAAATACAAAGCTGACAGATCCTTTCATGTTCCTCTTTTTAACAGGACTTAATCCCCAACAGAAGGGTGCATTCATATTTCACATTTTTTCATGTATGTAAGGTGCTGGAAGTTTTATTCTCTAGCAGGAGCAGAGCTGACAGGTAAGTTGATTTTGCAGTTCCCACTTACCACCAAGCTCCAGCACTGATTTATTTGTGAGATACAGTGGATTTAAGGGAAGGGAGTGCATGAGGTGCAGCCATACACAGTTCAGCAGCTGAACACATCTGTGAGGAGCAGCTTGTGCTGCACTTGCCTTGTCCAAACCATGCTGGCAACAACACAAACCAGGAACTGATTTAATTAAAGCCATGTACAACCCATCCTTTTTTTGATGCACTTGAGTGTGATGTGCTCACTGATGGCTTTTTTAGTTTTTAATTCCTCTCTGGACTTCTGCACCAGGTGCAATGACAAGCAATAAACAATTTACTGCCACTTCTACCTTTGTCACTGGCCAGGTGATAAACCCTGTGCCAAGGCCTACTAACCTGGGTATGACATTATTTTTAGTCGTATTTTTTCCCTAAAGAAGCTTCACAATATTTTTTCTTTAGCTGTAGGACAACTGTGGCCTTCATCATATTTTCCAGATGCCACTTCCACAGCATCCTCTTTCTTCAGAGGAAGGGGAGATGAGCAGGACACAGCTCAGACTAAATGATTCCCTCTGGAATAAGCCTACAGATCAGTGCACAGCAACATTAAGGTCAAGAAAGCAGCTATTCATTCTGAGGAGCCAAATCTGAGCTGTCTGAACTTGATGTTTCCATGTGAACTGCCTTTTTTTTTTTAACATTAGAATTAAGGGTTTAATATTGCTGTAGATCAAGTGTTTGAATTTCCAGCTAAGCTCCCCAGAAAACGAATTCCAACAGAGTGTGTCTCTGATACATCCTCAGCCTGTGATTTGCTAGGAGAATTTTCTCTCCTCCAAAACACATCACCCTTCGCCACAAGAAGATTATTTTTTCCTCATCCTGCTATCCCTGGCTCCTGTGGGACCCACTGTCACATCCACACAGTGCTGGCAGTGGCATCCTCTCCCTCATAACATTGAAGTTCCTGCTCTCCCATTTTTCCCACGTGCTCCTAAACCAGAAAATAAGCAAATCCAACCCCTCACATCTCTATCAAGTAATAGCTATTGATCCCCCAGCAGGAACCTGCTGCCAGCAAAGCTGGCACAGAGGAAGGCTCACTGCAGGGTTACAGCAATTCTCAGGCACCTAAAATGGGAAGGGGAATATCCCACCCCAGGGCACAACAGTTTTAGGAGCCTCACCCAGTTCTCACAGATCTCAGATCGAAAAATGTTTGTGATATGCAACTAAAATGTTACTGGCTTCCAAAAGGAGCGATGGAAGTACAATAAATTCTGTTAATTTTGCATGTTAAAAACCCCAAAACAGTGCTTTGCTAACAGTGTAATTCTTCACAGAATCACAGAATATCCTGAGTTGGAATGGGCTCACAAAGATCCTAAGTCCAACCCTTAGCCCAGCACAGGACACCCTGAGGGTCACACCCTGTGCCTGAGAGCATTGTCCAAACTTTTCCTTGAGCCAGAAAAAAAAGTCAAGTCTCACCAAGTCAGGGAGGAACCTGTTCTGCAGCAGCTCACCACTTCTAGAGAACTTAAATTTTCTCATCTTCTGTTTAGTTTTTGGTTTTGCTTTTTTTCCCTTGGCAAAGCAAACCCACAGAAACCCAAAACCAGCAGAACAAAACCAAACCAAAACAACAACAACAACAAAAAAACCCACAAAAAAGGCAAACCAAACCAAAAATAAACCAAACAACAGAAAAACTTCTTGTTGAAGCTGAAAACTTGGGAGTTGGCCATTCCTCTCCCTGTGTTTCCAAGGGGCACCTGCACAGCCTTCCCAAAGGAAGGTTACCCACGGACAGCCAGAGGCAGGTCCCAGACACTCCAGCTTGGGGCTGCAGAGCTGAATCCTGCTGGAGCATCACCATCCCAGCCCATGGAATCCAGGCATCCCACAGCTGCAGCGCTTCCCCAGAGCAGCCAGAAGGGCAGGAAGGGGAGAGGGGAGGAGGTGAAGCAGGAATACCAAACTAGGTCACTCCTGTGTGTCAGCTTTCTTGCAGTCTTGCAAGGGGGGGGAAAAAAAAAAATGTGGAGAAGCTAAATTAATTTGGTTTTGTTCTCTAAGTGCTCTGGGCAAAGCAGAACATAACAGATCCATTTCAGGCCACACAAGAACTGCTTTGGTAGAAGCTAAAAAAAAGTAAGAACAGGAAAGCTTTGTGAGTATAAAGTCATAAAAATACATCCCCAACCTCTGGCTGCATTGTATTTTAATAAATTTTAATACCTAAAGAGAGAACAGTAGCCACCAGCTAACCTTGTAAGATTAAATTACTTTAAACACTTCATTTTCCCTGCGTTCTGTGAGGTTTTGCTACCCTAGGATCTATTCCTGAATACCCCTGTTTCAATTTAAAAGCATCACACTTAGGAGTGCTCAAATTTACAGCTCTGAGCCAGATAAACGTACCCTTACACTCAATAATACCTGTTCTTTAAAAGATGCAAACCCAGATGTATGCCCAAAGTATGAACTCACTGAAGCATCTCCTCAGTTCACTGCTTCCCCACAAAGGAAACAACCCCAAAGCAGTTTTTCTCTGCAGAGAGAGGTCCATGAAGGGCTAGGAAGCCGAGTTGCCCCTGGCCAAGTTGGTGGGCTCAGGCTGTTCATAGGCCCTTGGTCAATGCTTGGCACTGCAGAAAGCTTCTGGCTTGGAAACTGCTCCAAAAAAAACAACAAAAAAAAATATCAAATACTGAACACCACAGCAGCTCAGCTCCGCTGTGACCTTTTCCTTCTTATTGCAAGGATCTGAAAGTTAGATCCCCATCAGAGGTTAAAAACCCCAAAACATCACATTGGAAAGGCTGCAGTGAGTTGCTTTTTATAATATACATATGCCAATTATTTCTCCTGTGGAAATAACCTGCATCAAAGAAATCCACTGCCAGTGCAGGGATCCAAAACCAAGGACAACGCTGAGCATTCTCTGTCACCTTCACAGCTCTGACATAACCCCAGGTGATTTTCAGGTCCCAGCCCTTTGCCTCTGGCTTTTGTTTCCAAAATGTCCCAGCTTACAAATTAATTTTTAATTTAATATTAAAATATGAATTATAGTAAAATGACTCTTAATGTTAAGAGTCAATTTCTGTCCCCCTTTACTCTGTAAAGCAAAGCAAAGGAGCAGATCCACAGCACCACTTGAGGGCTTCTGGAAATAAAAGGACCTAAACCGGTTCCCCCAAAATTCAGCACTTTGTACATAAAGGCCAGAAAGAATAAAGGAAAACAGCACCTGCTGTGGTTGGAAAAGATTTTAAAGAAACAAAGTAATAGTCAGAGAATATGCAGAAGGAAATAGAAATCTACTTTTTAAGTCAGAAAGCTTCCTATTACTAGGTAGTGCTCTGTTTTCAGAGGCCAAAGTTATTTCAAGGCAGTAAAAAAGCAAAGTTGTGAAGTGATGCAAAAAACACCAGGAAAAATGAACAGATTTCATTTCTTTATTATATATTTATTTAACTTCTCTCTGAAAGTCAATTCTCATGAGTTGCTCCAACAATTTTTTTGAAGGAAGCAACTGGTTATCCAGAAAAAAAAAAAAACAAACCCAAACCAATTACCAGACAAACAAATTAAGTAGGATGGGAGCACAGACATACAAAAAAATTCAGCTTCCTTTCTCTTCCTACAAAATTAACCTTCCACAACCTGTGAACTGTCAGATCATGTAATATGGCAAGTGATGTACAGGAATGTCTGAAAGAAATAAAAAGTTTGGGAAAGGTTCAAGAGCCAGTAATTTTATTCAGTGACCTTAATTCTTACTATGCAGAGTCAAACATAAAAAGCAGTAGTTCCCTAGAGGTGGGATTTTTATTTCTATATATAGAACTGGAACTTGTCAGAGCTGGCTGGCAAGTTCATTTTAAACTTGGAGTTTGAGCTGGAGGAATTTGTAGAGTCATCGAGTGTAAATTAATCAGAAATTCCTGGAACTCAGGAGAGCTATGGAGACCCAGAACTTATTTTTCTGTATCGATCACAAACCACAGCACAGAAAATCAAGTGATGTCCTGACACTAGAGGTCAGCAGATCTTTGCTAAGGGAGGGAATTATTAAAATCTCATAAAATCATGGAATGATTTGGGCTGGAAGGGATCTTAAAGCCCATCCAGTGCCACCCCTGCCATGGGCAGGGACACCTTCCACTGTCCCAGGCTGCTCCAAGCCCCAATGTCCAGCCTGGCCTTGGGCACTGCCAGGGATCCAGGGGCAGCCCCAGCTGCTCTGGGCACCCTGTGCCAGGGCTTCATCTGGATAAATCATGAGATTTACATCCTGGTTAATGGTAAAGTCATCTCCACAGGGCAGCATGAAAAGATGAGGTGCTGAACATGCCACAAGCTCAAATAGCCCATTTTATTTTTTAGGGAGGGAGGGAGTGATATCCACTTCTGATTTCCCTCACAATGAAATCAGCAGTTGTGCAAAATCCCCCAATCCACTTGGTTTCAATGAGGAAACAGATGAACAGTTAAATCTTCCCCATCACTGAACCAAGCCTCTGCCTCCTGCAGTCCAAGCCTGAAAGGCACCAGTGCCATGATGAAAATATTCCAGCCTTGCATGGAAACTCCACACTTCCCTCTCCGTGTTCAATAAAAAAAAGATTAGAAAATACCACAAACACAGGCTTTTGAAAATCCAAAAGAAAAATAACTAAAGCCCTGTGGTAGTTCTCCATTTGCACCTGATTTTATCAAGCCACTCTTTTCCCTAATACCAGGTAATCTCCACATTCTGCTGCAATACCAGCACAGCCCAGTTCACCTGGATCTGTCTGTGTTGAGATGAATCCAACTCAGAAGTGCTAGAAGTATCTGCAAATATTCAGGCAAGGCTAGGCTTGTCCAATGCCAGAGCTGACCACTAATTATTTACTAAAATCAAACTGGTATCTGTTATTTGTTGCACTGAAGCAGAGATGGTGCCAGTTTAAGAAGAGAATTTAGAAGGGATTTTTGTCAGTTGAAGGAAAGAGTTAATTCAGTTTGACATCATACACCAGGCAGGTCTAGAGAGTAAAATATCAGAATAATCTCATGTTAGAGATTGGAAAGGCTTTGCGAAACAAAACACAGAGGCAGTATTGACCAGCACAGAGGCAGCAATGGCAGCACACTTTGGAAAGGAACACGAATGCATCTACTACACCTGAAAGGCAGTCAATAAAAAAGGATTGACCAGTTAAAAGCTACAACAGCAAGACAAAGGACAGAGTTAAAAAACCTGCTAAGCAATGCTGGGGCTTGTTCCTAAGATAAGTTTAAAATGGTGCTCCAAGGAAAAATGTGATTGCTCCAACTCCTTTGGGATCTCATTAGATCCTGGCTCCACAGCAGCACCACTCATTAGGAAGCTGCTTCCCAGGTAGCCCCTGTGAGGTGCCTGTGGCTCTTCCTCAGCCTCCTGTCCCTGCAGGGCACTGACAGGAGACAAATCCTCCTGACCCAGCTGGGCTGCGAGCACAAAATCCAGCAAGGAACTTTCACAGAAACTTCTCCATTCCCAAGCACTGAGCAGGATTAAAGTTCTCTCCAGTGTGCCATTAGCAGAGGCCTAGTTAAAAGCATCATTTTATACAAAATTAATTTACAACAGCTTAATATGGAAGAAGCAGCAACTGTTCTGTGGAGAGTTTTATTACAGCTTCTCCTGTCTGGCTGCATCTGTCGACTCTCAGCCACAGTCCCTGCCTGCCCAGCCCATCCATCCTCTGCACTTGATCCAAACCTCCCTGGAACATGGATCTCACAGGTGGTTCTGCTCTGCAGAACATCCTCCCTGGCCCTGCACTTATTTCAGTCCCTCCTTCTCCCACTGCAGCAAAGAATATTTGTAGTGACTGAATGCCCAGTCTCTCCACATTCTCATCTCTCCACTCTGGGTGTCACAGAGCATCTCTGCTTTTTATGTCTCATTCCCCACGACATTTCAACCCCTGAGCCCACCAGCAGGGTTTTCTGAACTCCGTATCTGCAGTTCTGCCATCTCAGAGCTACAACCACTAAAAAAGAGTTATTCCATCTCAACAAAAGCAGTGTAGTTGCAAAGATAAAATAACCGAGGAATGACGTTTATCTTAAAGTCCTCAGCAATCCTGCTCTCTTTTAAGACCATCACCTTCCACAACTCTGTGCATCAACCACTTGAGAGCCTCTTTACATCTTGCCAGAGGTTTTTACTTTCCGACACCTGTGGAGACAGCTCAGCTCAATCAATCCTGGGATGCCCATGGGAACACTTCACAAAGAACCAGCTCTGCATTCTTCCCGAAGTTTACTGGGAAATGTTTACCAGACTCTCTTGAAACTATCACCATGTAATCAGTCATGAGACACAATTTAAAATTAGTAAGTCTTTGAAGCAACAGCAACTCCACATCCAACATTCACTGGAAGGCCAATTCCCACCACAGTGACTCCAATCTCGTGACATGTTTAGTTCCTGCCACTGGAAACCGTTTTTGGTGTTGGTGCACTGAAGGGGTTCCACTGACAGAGCAGGTTAATTTTTCAAATTCAAAATGCAGCTATTAAATTAAATCAAATCAGAACCATATTGCCCTTTTCTACATTACTTAGTGAAACATCCACACATGGAATTTCTGTGGAAATCTGCCTTGTCTCATCTGCACACAGACTTTGTGCACCCTGGTTAACACCGAACTCACTGCCAGGCTCCAAGCAAAACCTTCATGCAGTGCCAAAACTGTACTTCCCAAACATACAGGAGGGAAGGATGTTAAAAACCAAATACTTTCAGGCTACCATGTCTTGGGAAGAATTCTTCACCTGTGGTAACCCAGAATTTTGTGTATTTAGCACAGAGAAAAGTTTGAGGTTCCCTGCAAGTGTTAGTAACATTGAAAAGTAGATAATCCTATTCACCAATCACTGCCAAAAGCCAACTTCAGCTGCTACTTTAAGTATTTCCATTTGTACAAATACATTTCTCTGTACCTCAGTATTATTAAATGCCTTCCCAACCCATGGTACATGACAGCAAAACAACCTCGTGCAATTAAACCCCTGCTGATTAACACAAGAATGTTAAAACTGCAATGCACCCTTGATGACACGACCTGTGCTCTGCCCACTAATTCCTTCTTTCTTGGAATAACAATATTTCAAGCCAATAACCAACTTGAAGAATTTTTTTTTTTTTTCCAGAAGAGTGACCTATCACAAATCAAGTATTTCCTCTGCTATTTTCAGGCCCCTGTTCTTACAATTTGCATGCCTGAGGCTCTCCCCCTGTAACCTACCAACTCCAGACACCCTTTGATAACACAGGTGGGTCATCACCTTCAACCAGGCGTTCCAAGACAGGTACTTCTAGAGGTCAGGAATTCTGTGAACCCACATGACAGCATGTCACAAATCACTTCAAAATAATGTAGGGCTTGAGAATGATGAGAAATAAATCAGAGCTGTTGGGGGAAAAAAAAAAAAATCAAATATGAAGTTGGGTGAACTCTGGCTTGTGCAGCCACAGTGGGGGGAAAGGGTGAGACCTGATTTATATTTCCATAAGAGGAGTGACTCCAACATCTGCATTTGTGTTACAAACTCTCCTGGGCTGCGAGGACTCACTCAGGAGCACAGGAAGCCTTGGGATGGAGAAGCTGCTGCTGCTGAGTCAATATTTAATCCGTGAAAAGAAGGGTGACCACTGGAATCAGAGTGGTTTGGGTTGGAAGGGATCTTAAAGCTCATCCAGTGCCACCCCTGCCATGGGCAGGGACACCTTCCACTGTCCCAGGCTGACCCAAGCCCCAATGTCCAGCCTGGCCTTGGACACTGCCAGGGATCCAGGGGCAGCCACAGCTGCTCTGGGCAACCTGTGCCAGGGCCTGCCCACCCTCACAGCCAGGAATTCCTTCCCAATATCCCATCTAACCCTGCCCTCTGGCAGTGTGAAGCCATCCCCTTTGTCCTGTCACTCCATCCCTTGTCAATAGTCCCTCTCCATCTTTCTTGTAGCTCCTCCAGGAGCAAGGCCACAGTGAGGTCACCCCAAAGCTTCTCCTCTCCAGGCTGAACAATCCCAGCTCTCCCAGCCTTTCCTCCCTCTCCATCTCTCTGCTCATCCTGGTGCCTCCTCTGGGCTCTCTCCAGCAGCTCCAGGTCCTCCCTGTGCTGGGGCAGCTCTGCAGGTGGGGTCTCACCTGAGGGGGCACAGGGGCAGAATCCCCCCTGCCCTGCTGGGATCTGCCCAGGATATTTTATGATCCATTCCTCATTCCCATGTCCAGAGCCTTTCTCCACACACACAGAGCAGTCCCTGGTGAGGCACCAATAACAGCATTTCTTTCAGAGCACTTTTGGTGCCATCCACTACAAATCACAACTTCAAAAGCCTCTTTCATCCTGCACAGTCGCCCCAATAAAAACTCATCCCTTTCCATTGCATACATAATTCCACTTTGATATTCCTTGCCAGAACAAAGTTGATCCGTGCCTCTCGCCGTGCCCCAGCCGGAATTAACATCCACGGCCCGCATGGATCGCTGCACGGAGCCCCAGGAATGCTGATCCACGCTGGCTGCCCTGGCTCCAAGGGTCACCTACAGCAATTTGTCGGCAGTTCCCTCTTCATCAAAAATTTAGAGGCTGCTGAATTTCCAACGATGCTACAGCCCACAGTAAAACCATCTACCTCAAACATTGTTTTAAACAGAATGTGCCGTTCTCCCTCATATCTCTACTCAAAATCACAGCCTAGGACAGCAACATCCTACCCCTCAGATGGGCTTCAAACCCCAGGAAGTGAAATTCAGGCAGATCCTGAACTGAAGCATCCAGGGAGCAAAGTGCCCCAGTGTGACAACAGGCCAACAAGCACCTAACTGAACAGAACCAAAAAATCCGACACAAATCTGAAGCGTCTCCTCAACTCCCTCCCAACACGAAGATTAAAAACAAAAGGGAAACAACAAAAAAACCAACCATAGGCAGCCCATTATATGCCACAAACAGCAGTGCAGTCAATCCACTTTAAAAGTGCTGACAATATTACTCTTCAACTTAAAAGAATGTAAAACTCAACACAAAAATACTCTCCACATCCAAATGCACCAAAATTTACATCAGCAGCACCCTGTGTTTAACTTCTCCTAAGGAAGAAATTACTTTGAATTTCAGAGCTCTCTATAACAAATATTATTGCTCTTAGTCCCAAAAATCCTCATCAAAATGAGCACTCCAGCCTGCCTGGTCCCTCTCACTACAGGAGAGACTCAGAAACTCAATCAGAGCAGACAGAAACAACATTTCCAACCCACTAAACCTCCCTCACACTGACAATTTAGACTGCAACATATGAGAAAAATCATTCTGCGCTGAATACCTTTAGAGCTGACAAATTAAACAGTCAGTACACTTTAGGCTTGAAAAACCCAAGAGACTTTTGAGGTGAAACAGTAAAAGGTGTTGCTACCTACACATACATACACAGGTATTTACAGAGACATAAATATATATATATATTTTTTTGTAGCAGTCTAATTATGTGTAATAGACAACTGCAGAAAAACCTCTTCTTTCTCACCCTCTCTTTCCTCCTTCCAGGACTCATTAATGCTCAAGTGCCTACAAGAAAATGTATTCAATTTAAATGGCATTTTTGTCCTATGCCCAACTCAATACAGGAAGAAACCCCCCCATACACAACCACATCTTTAAAATACCCAATCCAGCCTTAAAACATGACCTGTGCATTGCACTAGGCAGGAATTTTCCAGAAAAATCAGTACAGTTACTTCTTTGTTTCCAGTGGAAATTAAATAATTCCTAACAGATGTGAGGATGAGAACCTGCACCTCTCCCACCCAAACGCCACCATGGCACTGGGGCTTCCCACAAAGGCCTGGCCTCAACCTGGCTTTTAAATGGAGAAAAGCTCTAAGATTGCAGATTTTAAATTCTTTAATAATGCATTTTAATGCAGACTTTTCTGGCCAATTTACTTGGAGCAAGACAGGACAGCCTTTCCCTGCTGCCCTGCACAGGTCTGATGGCTGGGTTGGTTTTATTTGAGGTTTTTAACATTAGAGAGTCTAATCCATCAAAAGCTCACACAAATAAATGTATTACAGGACTCAAAGGTGGATGACTGTCCTCTACATGGCTCCTCTGGTACACTTACACATGGTGTGAATTTGGTATTTTATTATTACATTATACATTTGTTTCTTTTTGACCAACATCACTGAAACTTCCCAGACTAAAGCTGACATAAAATTGGTGCTCCAGCATCCCATTTGTTTACAGCCCAACATGCAACATGTAAGGAGATGTTTTATCTCTCTGTAACCCCAAAAGAACAGTTACTTCCCAAGAAGTAATAAACCAAGAGAGAAAAATGGGATAGATGCTTCAAGGGGGGAAGCAAATAAGAGGAATAAAGGTAAAAATGCGAAATTTACATTTTATATACAGCTTCACTCAGCCTCTTCTTATTCTTTTCAAATATATATCTATATATATATATCTATAACCTGGGAATGGAGGAGCTTGATAGAAACATTCACCAATTTCAGCAAGGAACTGAGCTTTGGGAGATATGGCCACAGGTACCCTTAATCTATCCTGTCTGTGATTATCTCCCTCCAAGTCACATGCAGGAAAATAATCCCCTACAGCACAGAGCACTGATGTGAAAGGAAAGAAAAGCTCAAAGTCACAGCTGAATGGTTAGAGCTGAACCCACTTCAGCACTTTTTTCCCCCCTCTACTTCTTACTTGAGACCAAGGCAGCTTAATCTGCATTGATGTCTGTGAAGTTTCACTTGAAAAAGTTCTTCAGCCTGAGAGAGTTTCCTCTCCTATGAATAGCAGTAAAATGCTCAAATATTTTTAAGAAAAAAGTCTCTTTTCCTTTTTACAAAGGAAACTATGAGACGTTGCCTGAAAACTTAAATACTGCATTTCAGCCAAATTTCAAACCAGCAGCACAGATATTAATCAAAAAATGAGACTCTGAGAGAAAAACCACCCGGCCAGGAGTCAGAACAAAGCTCACTGGAGACCATGAGAAAACCATCAGAGATGTTCAGTGGATGAGTGTGGCTGATTCGCTTGCACACGACAGGAGACCAAGAGAATCAAACCATTTTATGGTTGTTATGAATACCACAGAACACCATAATTTTATTAATTATTATTTTCATTTTAATGAACACTCCGCCACCTCTTTCCGCTCCTCACTTTCTCTCTGTTCAGCTCCCCACATCCCTGCTCCCCTTCATTAATCCACTTAATTCCAGCATCAGTTTAGATACATGTTTGCTTCATTAACTCACTGCTGGAGGAGGACAGTACCCAGACCCCTGTGATGGAAAGGGAAGTTAATCTCAGTTTTGTGCAATCTCAATATTCTAATTATTATTTGGGTATCTTTCTTCCTTGTGTCTCCAGGACACCAAGTCTCAGCTTAAGACCGTAATTTGGAAAAAGCAGAAATTAAGAGGTTAAATTCCACGGAGTTTTCTTCCACTGACACTAAAAAATGAATGTTACAGTCTATCCCAAGATTAATGAATGCAAATATGGCTGATCCACCACAAGCAGTAAAGAAAGAACCAGGTTTTTCAGCCAAACAACTGTGGAACACCTCTTTCATCCTCCCCACATAATGAGGCCTCACTTTCAGGGAGAAAAAAACCCAACCAAAGTATTTAAATTACTTAACAAGATCTCTTTAAATATCAGTACAAGGTTAGATGTGATAAAGACTCCACCGGCTTTGCTGGGCAAGTTTGGTTTTAAAAAAAAAAAAAACAACCAAACCCAAACAAAAGTGGAAGGAGCAGAGAGCTGCACTGAGATAACATTCAGTGGTGATGAACCTGAGAGTATCTACAGTACTAAAAAAATCAATTTCTTGACTTAGGAACTAAATTCAAATTAGGAAATCTCTGTCTGACAAAGGCCTGAAAAACATGGAAGGAAAAGAAGATGGGTAGAGAGGTTAATTGGTTTGTAAAGCATTAAGAGTACCAAGAGACAAAAAGCCCTGGCAGGAAAACAAATGTGCAGAAGGGTGATGCAGAGAGCCCATGGAGGGAGATGGAGAAACAAACACAAATTTGATTTTTGAGGTTCAGGAGCTTTATTTCATAATAATAATAACAATGATGATGATATTCTTGTGAGGTTATTCATGGCACCAAAGTGAGTTTGAAGTCCATCTCCAGAAAACCTACACTGGGAGCTTTACTAACCAAAAATCTCCACTTCCCAAATACCACTTTCCCTCAAAAGTAACAATTCTTTTGCACCATGTCTAACAGGAAAGCAGCAACAAGCCCCAGGCCTGAGAAGATGCTGTTTTTCTTTCAGATCTCCAAGGTTCACTTCATGTCTTAATGCACTTGGCATTGCTCTCACCATTAATCGTGTACTGCAGACCAAGAGAAAGTGCTTTTCCAAAAATGACCTCAAACTAAATTCATAATTCTTTAAAAACCAATAAACCCACTGAACCAGAGAGCTCAGCCCTTCTGCAGTGGGCTACAGGCACACAAAGCTGCTTTACTCCCTTTAGCAAGATCCACTACCACCTTGATTTAAAGCACAGAGTGGAAATTGTTTATATGGTTTAACAACAGTCCTGTGTTTTGAGCCAGGAAAGGAAGGAAGAGGCCAGAAGACACCAGAGGTCCTTTATAAACAGAGACTAGAGATGTGCTACACAAATCCAATCCACCACTAAATCTGCACTTTTCTGGGCTGAAGCACAGTCCTACCTAACACTTCTTCCTAACCCCTCAGATCTAGGGCAGCATCCTTAACTCCTTCCAGATCCTCCCACAAAATTCCACATCCTCTGCATTTCATTTCTCTGGAGCGTCATCAGGAGGAAAGATCCTCTCTGAAGACTGAATATTTGTGTGCCAACACACCTACTGGATGGGTTCTTATCTTCATCACAGGGAAAAGTTATCCTAAGCTGAACACAAAACTTGAGTAGTCACATCTCTTACACATGGCCCAAAAGATGATGCAGCTGCTAAAATATTTGGGACACCTCTGCATCCTTCATTGTACAGCAGAGTGAAGGTGAAAAGCTTTGTGCTGAAACAGAGCCTTAAAGAACACACTTTGCCTGGCTTGAAGTGGTGCCATCAATGCAAGAACAAAGTATAAACATCCACAAAAAAACCTTGCACAAGAGTACTTGAAGCTGTGCCTGCAATGCACGTCTTTGACTCATAAAAAGGAATTTTAATTCTACAAAGGCTTTTGGAGCCTTTTTTTCTTGACTGAGCAGACCATTAAATTCACCTGACCACAATGAATCTGGGAAACAGGATTTTTCAGAGCCTAATATTAAAGGAGACTTTCAAGACTTCTTTCACTTTCCTGTAATATTAAATGGATTTCCAAATACTGGACATGATGGAGAGGAAGAACACAATCACAGAGCTTTGCCAATTGATGATAAAGCCTTGCTGGGATTTTGTTTCTAGAAGTACCAACCCCTTTTAGCCAGAAAAGCCCCAGGTATGTAAAATATATCCCAGCAAAACAAAGGGCCTGATGTTTTAGAAATCCTCCACACAATGCAGAGAGAATACATGGAATTTATCAGAATAATGCATCCCTCAGGAGGATTTGCAAGGAACCAGATAAATAACAAGTAACAAGTGTGCCCAAAACTTCAGTTTCCTGCATCTGGAGAGAGGCCCTGGCACAGAGTGCCCAGAGCAGCTGTGGCTGCCCCTGGATCCCTGGCAGTGCCCAAGGCCAGGCTGGACATTGGGGCTTGGAGCAGCCTGGGACAGTGGGAGGTGTCCCTGCCATGGCAGGGGTGGCACTGGATGGGCTTTAAGGTCCCTCCCAACCCAAACCAGTCTGGGATTCTCTTTAAGTTCATTACTAGTTAAACTTCACGAAAGTAGAGTAAATGGGTTTTCCATCAGTGCAACATTAACATTTCTTTTGTGAAAGTAAGAAAACCACATCAGCTCTCTGCTGCCATCCTTGCTGGTATCTCAGCCCCTTTTCACAGGTGCCACTTAACCAGTTCAAATCACTTTGCAATGCTATTTCCCAGGAAGCACAGGAATAAATCAATCTGAGAATGGAATGTCCATTAACACCTTTAATTAGGCTTATTGGACAAGCTGCTGAGCCTTTTGGAAAGGAAAAATGTGGATCTTTACCAATCTAGAATGAAAAGAAATTTGCATTAGAATTACAGGCACTTAACTGTCTGCAGTGCTTATTCTGGGGAATAATGCACTTCAAAATTTTTCTGAAAATACGGAGGAACTGCTGATTCCTCTCTCCCTGCTACAGGGAGCCAGGAGCTGGGAGAATATGGCCTTTGTTACAATATTGTAAAGGAACATCAGGACAGAGGAGGCTATTTTCCTTCTCTCCTTATTTTGCTAGGCTACCTGCAGGGAAAAAAATTGTCATTTTTACATTCTGGATATCGTTGTATGCTCCAGATAAAAACTCCACGTCTGGTTCTTTAAAAAATATCACTCTAGACTATTATCTGCTGGACAGAGAACATCCTTGGACACCAGTGGAGTACATCTATGTCATTAGGGATTTCTAAGTTTAAGACTTACATGTGATTTTTTTTCAGGCTGGAAACACCTACTGTGACAACACCCTAAGTTCCTAAAAAGGTAGCAGGTACCAGGTGAGGAATTAAAGGGATTCAAAGACCCAGATCAGAACTGATGCCTATTCTGCATTAAGTAATCAAGAGTCCGTCTCAGAACAAGCACAGAGTGGAGAAAACTTCAGGTTTAATCCCAAACCTTACCACTACTTTCTATCACTTTCACATCTTTTACTGCTGTGTTTTTATTTTATATCCACAGCTATGCAAAGGTCTGGGAGCCTTTTGTTCTTTCAGGGTGACCCAGAGGCAGGAGCAGTTAGCTACACAGGTTATCAAAATCTGTAACATCAGGATGTTCAGATGCTGGGGGAAGAGAGGACGGTGTTAAAACAGCTCAACATGAGGTGGTGGAGCTTTGCAACTTCCTTAAGCTGCTTAACTCCAGATAAGGAGCTTATGCAACTTTCTGAACCCTGGAGAACATTCAGCAAGTTACAGCAAACAGTGTTCAGGTTAACTGACACTTGGGACAGGCACTTCATGAGTCATTCTGCCCTCTTACTGGGGAAAGAAGCAAAAAAAAAAAACAAAACCCAAGTCCCCTCCCAAAAAACCATCTGTCCAGGAAAAGTCAGGTACAGTTTAGTAGAGGAGATGTTCCATGTTTGTTTTCCTCCATGTTTCCCTTGCATGACTTGGGGAGTGGCACAGTAAGCCCAGCTTCCGAGCCAGAGATTATTTCACATCTCTAAGTGGAGCCTGACTATGAAGAAGCTGCTTTGTGGTACTTCTGAAGCAGAAGAGCTTTAGAGGGGAGTATTAACAACAGCCATTCCAGTCACCAAACAGACCCACTGAGAGCTGTTCAGATCCTCCATCCGAAAATAAACCCATCCACCCACAATGGGCCTGCTCAAGGGTATCAAGGGCATGATAGGGACAAGGTCAAAGCCTTAAGGGCTTACAACAGGCTTGATTTAAGTTCCATCGGAGCTGGGAACTGAATGAATAACAAACAGGAGAGAGACACTCCAGTCCGCCTGGCAGTTGCTGAAGAAAATTTGACAAAAGCTCAGAAAAATCCTTTCTTTCATCTCAGCGCCTTCTGGAGAGGCCCCAAATGCCACCATCACCACTTCCAGTGGTGTCAAACACCCCGGCTCAGGGCTCAGCAAACACCACAGGGGCTGGCACCACTCCCTTCTCCAGCCGGGGGCTCCGAGGGCTGTGCTTCTGAAGAGGATGATGTGTTTCTTCATCAAGGTTCAACTTATTCCAGCTGTTTTGTAGGAGGACAGATCTGCAGAACAACTTTCCAGGCTCCAAGTGCACCTGATGAAATACTGGAACCTTCTCATCTCTGGATTTTAGTGTGTGAACCACATTTATGTGGGGGGAAAGAACCTGCTACAGAACAAAGTGCTAAGCAAAATCCACAATCTCTTATCCCCGGAGAAGAGGGGATGAAACTCTACTTATCCTTCATTTAACAGTCGCAGAAGAGCAGCACTCTGAGATATAACACCTCTTCTGTTTACATTTTAAGCTTATCGAGGAAAAGAGATGCTCCAGGAGACTATAAACTACAGCTTTTAAAGCATTAGAAACACAGCTCTTTACCAGGGCCACAGCAATTTTTATTTTCTTCAGCAATACAATAGCAAAAATAGTCAATGTGAGATTCAGAATCAAATAGCTACAAAAATTACAGCGAGAAATTGAAAAACTGCAAGATCTATAAACAGATTAAGCTCCACAACTAAAAGGAAAACTACCATGTGTATGCAACCACTTCAAGAACTGTATTTGATTCTACAAATAGTTTGCCAGTCCTCTGTAAGGCTTCATTGCTTTTTCCACTATAATTTCAACAGGATTTTTCGACCAGGAAAGATGCGAGATAATCAATGAGAGGAGGAATAGTGCTGTGGGAGAATGCAGCCCCTCAAAAACGGGGCAGAAGAGGAAAATAACTCTGGTTTAGATTAATTTAGCTCCTTCCAAGACAAAAGCTAACTCCTGTTTAGTCAAGAGTAGAAAACAGACAAGCCAATGCCCAAGGAAAGGGTTACACATGAGCAGCTGCTGCTCCTCATCTCGTCAAGAAGGAAAAAAACCCATTCAAGTGCATTTCCCCTGCAGCCAGGCAGTGATGGCACAGAGCTCCTGGGGGCTGTGAGCAGCAGCCCTGGGCTAAGACAGGTCCAGGTAAACTGGAACTCAGCTCTGACACGTGAACCTGAAGTTTACAGCATGAATTTAGTCAGCCAACTTCCAGCACTTTTAGCAAGGAGACATTTGGGCAAGTAAACAGAAGCACATCTTCCTTCTTTTAGGATCAATGCTGAGATCTTGAGTCTAAGACAACAAAACATTTTCTGTGGGGTAGAAAGCTCAATGTGCAGACAGATGTTTTTCATACACCACTGACACACACACAAACACAACAGCTCTGCAACATCAATAAATCTTTATCCAGAGAAGGTGGACACTGCTAAAAACATGCACTTCAATGCCCAAACTGTGCAGATGAAGGACTGATCAAGGAAATTTTGGGTCTTCTACTGATCTTAACAATGGAAAGGAATGCACCCATGTCAGTGTAGATACTAATGGCTCTTCACCCTGTTTCTTTAAAGCATTTGTTTTTAAAAAGTGAAACAAACACGTGTCCTTGTCACTGTTTCACTATCCAGCAGCCTGATCCTTGAGCACACAAACTTCAGAGGTAAAGAGGGCCTGGTGGTCAAGCAGTGACCTGGCAGCAATGCTACCACTTACCCCCTGCTTTATAAATGACCCTGGGAAAGCAAACATGCACATAATAGCCTTTTCTTTTTATTGCCATTTACATCTTACACCAACCAACACACTGGGCTGAGACATTAAATAAATAACCCAGGGTGCTGCAGAGAGCTTTCCTCCCACTCTGCTTTGCCCACACAACAACCTGCACCACACTTGAAGCAGCAGGCACCAAAATTTCCTATTAAACAAAGAAAAAGTCAGTGTAGGAAATCGCTGATATTTTAGTCATGAGCTTTTGATGTAAAAGCTGCTCCACCCAGGACCACCAAGGGCTACTACCTGCTCCAGCATCTCTTAAAAATCAAGTATCTCCCTCACTCACTCTGGCAAAACCAGAGTGGGTTTGTGGGTTTAGAAACCAACTATCCTCAAGTAGCAGGACAGATGGACAGACACATCCAGGTGACTGCAATGAACTTAAGGAAGAGAGAATAAAATCAAAACATTTTGCAATATCCAGGGAAATAAACGGTGGTTTCTGCATCAACCAAACCGGTTGAATTTCCTGGTTTCTCCCTACAAAATGCCTCACAGCAATATGTCATTAAAACAGTATTTTTCATCTTGCACATTTTACCAGGAATGTGAAGAGATGCCAACTTCAACAAATGGAATGTCTTCAAATGCAGAGATGCGTGATCCTTCTGCAAATGAACTATGAAAATCTGTATGCTTGCAAGCTAAACAGAATTTATCATTTACTGATCCACCCTGAATTGGATTAGACAGGAATTACTCCTTATGTAGTCAAGTACTGGAGTACACTGGAAATTATTGTCCTGACCTCAGCACAAGCAAAAGTGATGCTGGACATGCTTCACATTAAGCCAGACTGTAGAAAGCCAGCTGATTTTCCCCACCAGTTTACTCCAGCAAGAGGTTTACAGCTCCAAACAGCTGTAATTTATTATATTTTAGATTTCACAAAAGGCCTGAACATGTTGAGCAGTACTACTCCTCAGAATTGTCAAGGCCTATTCAAGTGAAATATGCTTCCCACATCAGGAACATGGCACTGTGATTTCAGCAGTGCTAGAAAGGCAGTAGGATTTTTTTTTTTTTTTAAATGAGTCAGTACACAAAAAACAGGAATAGTGAGAGGAGCATTTTTAGAATAGTTAATACCAGGGTAGCTCATTACTACTTATAGTGTTGGTGGCAAAGAAATCTGATTTAACCATAAAATTTCAAAGAGGCTCAAACCACTCCTTTGAAACTACAGTAAAATTCAGGCTTTCTCACTTCTCTGTTAAAGCTGAATGTACAAGTGTGTCTTTCCTCAACCATATAGCTCAAAACCAAAGGAATAGGATATAGGAATGGATCTATACGAATAGGTAGGAGACCTGCCCATACCTGTGCCTCTTCCAGAGCTGTATCCATCATCCCTCACTCTAGCAGAAGAGGTGCCGACTCCACAGCTTCCCTAGCACTACCCAAGTCACCTACTATGGTTAAAAACTGCTTTATTTAGTTTTCTTCATTTAAACCCGGTGTGGAGGGACTAATCTGTAACAGCTGAAGCAGTTTAGCCATTCTGGGCTCCTTCTGCAAATAAGCTGGGATCAGCAAAGCAGAGACAGGTGCTCACACACCTGGTGAGGGGCAGTGCAGCAGCCCTGCTCCACCCTCAGCTGGTGGAATTGCAGCATATCAGGGAGCACACGGTTCCCCAGGATCAGAGAGGTTGGTGGTGCTGTCTTTTAAGTCAGATTTCACTTGCAAAAAGATTTTTTAAGCTCCTTCCTGCTCACACCTATTCATTCGCTCCTTGCCATCGTGTCTGTCTTTCCCCCTCAAACTGCAGCTCAGAAATGCATGATTTGGATTTTCCAGCAACCAAGAACTGGCTGACAAAGAAAACCCTCCCAGCCAAGTCTGGTCATCCCCACTTTTCTCTTCCTATTACCACTCCCTCCAAAGCCTTTTACAGCCCACAACTCATTTTCTGGGGGTCTCCACCCTGGCAGCTCTGCAGTCCCAGCTTTAAGCACTTCGTGATTCAGCCAAACACAGATAAAGTTCCTCCTGTGTGCAACCAGGATTAAGAAAACACCAAAACACATGTCCCCAATGTTGCTTGAAATCCTGGCTGTTCCCATTAAATGAGTTTCTCCAGAAGAGCACGAGCTGCAGGTGGCATTGTCCAGGGCTGAACACAACTTCAGTAGCTCCCACTGCTGCTTCCCTCAACTGAAATGCAACACCTTCGCCAGTTTATTACTCTTTATCTTGATCAACACATATATTTTTCAAGAGAAAGATAGCTGGATGTTTTAATTTAGGAAAAATTCCCACATCAGCTCTGCCAAATGTATTACTTATTTTAAGGAATATTATTATACTTCATTACATCTAAAAAGTAGAACTTCAGGGGTACAAGACTAACTGCTCCTTCAAAATAAAGCCAATGCCATATATCAACACTATGACCCACATTTCAACTGGTATTTTCTCAGACCAAATTTCAACATGCAGATTTTAACTTTACACTAAGAAAATACCAACTAGCTCCATTATTTCATCAGCTGCCCACCACGTTTAGTCTTCAAATACAAGACTAAGAATCCGTAAGATTTTTGAACTCCTGCCACTTCCCCTCACTTTCTATTAAGTCTTTTCTTTGTATTAGACACCACATTAAAACAATAAATCTATATACAGTAAATTTCAGCTGACTGTAGTCAAAGCTTTTTTTCCCCCCTTCCCACTTTTATTACCTCAAAAGTGCTCTCCTGGATACACTTTTGTTTAAAAGGCCATCAACTTTGATCTGGTTTTTATCTGTCTCAGTGGACAAGAGAACTCTCATGTGGCTTTTTGAGTGCTGAATCAGAAAAGTACTTCTCAGCTTATGCAAACCTGCAGCCTTTACCTAATCCTTTCCTGGCTGAGGCACATTACAAAGTATCACTGATAATTATTTAATTTTTTCCTGCAGCTCATTTTCCTACACCACATCCTATAAAATGTGGATCATCAAATCTCCACTCCAAAGTTTGGGCTACAATTCTAAACAGCTTCACTAAATCAAAGGTGGAGATGTTGGCACAGGAGAGAACTACAGCTCTTCCAACTTCATTTTTCTGCACTCCAGTTGTTTTTCAGTGGGATAATCACTGACTGAACTATCGCTGGTTTGGCTGAGAGAGGGAAACTTCAGCTGTAGAGTTACAAAACAAACCAAACAAAAATACCTGAGAAAAAAATTGCTGTCACTGCAGATAAATTTTAAGGACAGCAGCAAGAGAGCACCAAGGCAAGTGCATTTCCAGAGCTAGTTTCTGTGGCACATTTTGAAAAACCAAAACATTAAGTTCCTAAGCTTCTTCAAAAAAGAGTTAATTTCAGAGTATGTTGCCATTCAATTCATCTTGATATCACCCATGCACAACATGAGCTCAAGCAACGCTTTCATCATACAAGTCCCTTGAAAAAAATCATTTCTCATCACTTGTACCTTCAGTAGTGTCCAACCTCAATGTGTGCATGCATCCCAGGAGACTCTAATCCAGTGTTCCCTGGTTTCCAAATATGAACTGGGAGGTTCTGTATTTGATAGCACAAGACCAACCTAGTCCCAAGCTGAGCACCAAGAAGGATGAAAACTGATACACACAAAAATTACAGATGAACAAATTTCCCATTTTCCTTGATTTTCTAGTAAACCAAGAGCAGGCTTGTAATTATTTCTCAAGTCATCCAAAGTCAGGAGGGATACTCACCTCCAGTCCCAGTCATTCCTCATCACTAATAACTTCCCTCTCCCTGCAGGCTTGCTGGCTCCTCAGACACAGCCTCACACTGCTGTAAATACACAAAAAATCTTGTTTGCAGACTGCCGTTAATCTTTGTCTTCTGGTATCAAAGTAAATCCTGATAATCACTTCCATACATATAAAACCACTGACTTATGTCACTTGTAAGACTCAGCCTCTTCCAGGAAAAACAGTAAAAAGATTGAATCTATTTGCAGAAACCTCCTGTTGCTGTATCACAACAACATTAAGATGTTCTTGTGGTATTGCAATGGGAAAATTCCCACAAGAAACACCACAAGAACATAAACATAAACAACATCAAAGACAGCGAGGCTTGCTCAGAAAAAACAACCAACCAAAACCACCGCCCCTGCACAAGTGGCTGGAAGCATTTGTTTGTGGGTGGAAACTCCAGCAGAAGCATAATAGGAAAGTGACAGGAAAATACGGCATCGCTCCTTAGCTACAGTGACGTGATCTTCAGGAATTTAAAGAACAAGTTGTTTAGGTAGGTCCATATATCACATCCAGCTCAAGGATTTGCAGGGTGTACAGCCAGCTGGATGCACGCTCGGATTTCTGGACAAGACCCCAACTTAGGTCACCAGCATTGGAGCTGAGCGAGTGCCAGGGCTACAGGAGTCACGAACCAGAGCTTGCCACCACCCCACAGCAGCTCCAGACCACAAAAATTCCAGTGGTTTAACTTCCTTAACACAGAAAAAAACCAAGTTTCAGATCAGCTAGACAACCTCTACCTGTTCTATTCATTGAGGTGCCATCCACAAAACCCACTCGGGGAAAACCCCATAGCCACTGCCATTGCCAGCTTGCAGATCCTGTGCTCCGAGCAGCAGCTCCCACTGCTTTATTCCCAGAAAACATCACTGCTTCCAGCTCCAAGCCTGCAGCTCATCCCCTGCAGTGCAAGGCAGCGCCAAAAGTAAGAGAGAACAGCAGAAGTACCGTGGATGCTGTGGGAGCCCTGAGAAACAGGGAAGAGCCAGCGTGGCAGGACAGAGCTCCCAGCACTCTGCAGCCCCAACACCAACTCGGCAGCATTTTGGCAAGAACTAAACACCTTCACCGAAGCATTTCCCTCAAATGCTTTCACAAATGCATTTGCCAGATTACTATGGAAAGTCTCTTGCATAATAAACAACTTTCTGGAACAATTCCACACGGGGTATCAACACACTTTCAGTGCCTGCAAGTTCAGCACTTCCATTCCTGATTTTTTGTTCAAAACTTCCCATACACATTTTAAAAATACATCACTGAACAAGCCTGGCATGCAGCTTAAGCTACAGTTCAAGTTTCTCTCGCAAAATACAGCAGTCAATACTTTGGAGAGTTTCTTGTCCTTCATAAGGTCTTGGTTTTTCTTTTTGCACCCACAGTAAAAACACTGACATTCTTTCCGTAAAACAAGCACTTTGAGGACAGCTAAAAATCAGTATTGATTCTGTGCGTGTGTCAGCGGCACCAGTAAGGTAATCCTGACTAACCAGTTCCCACCCAAGGCTATTGCTGGATCATTTCCCATCAGGAACGGGCTGATCTCCTTCCGACACATCCAACAAAATGGTGCTTGGATTTAGGTCAATCACAGCCAGGCACCACGCTGGCTAGGCAACAAGGTCACACATCACGATGCTGGGGACATCAGCAGCTCGCACCCAGCAAGGTGTGAGCCATGAAAATAAAGTTGCAAGAGGGAAGGCAGATGGGTGGTTAGAGCGTGAACAGCAGAGCAGGCGAACCCTGCAGAGGCTGCTGCGGAGAGCGGAGGGAGAGCGGAGGCAGCGGCTGTGCCAGACACCGAGGCACCGCTGAAACTTCGCGGCCAGCTCGGTCTGCTCTCCCCGGGCTGAGGGAAAGTTCCGCGTTCGCCAGGATTTGGTCAAACCTGAGCGGCCGCGAGGGACGTGCACAAAGAGCGAAATTACCATTCGAGAGGAAAAGGAAAAAGCTTTTCAACAAGGCTTCACCGGCGTGGTGCGGGGGTTGTTTTAAACCAACACGCCAGATCCCCACCGACACCAGAGCTGGGGGCGAGCTCCCGTACGCGCCTTCGCGCATTTGAGACAATCAGCGCTTAATTAAAAGCAAAGGCAGAGCCGCCCAGCTTTAGAACTTGAGCAACTCCAGTCTCACTTAGAACAATTCTGGGGATGGAAAAGCCCCAGACCCCGTGCAAACGCTCAGCCGTCCGCAGCCGCACGCTCCGGCGCCGCCGGACCCGGGGCGCATCCCCAGCCCTCGGGGGAGCCACGGGCTCGCCCCGGGGACGGGCGGACTCGGGGGAGGGGAGGGACCAACAGCTCCGTGCAGGCAAGCGAGGAGCCTCGCAAATGCCATCAGCGAGGATCACGCAGGCGGGCAGCGGCACGTACCGAGCGCCCGTGCTTGGCGCTGCATCCCCCGAGCCCGGCAGGGACTCTGCCGCGGCACCGCCGCCACCCGCCCGGAGCCGTCTCCGTGTCCCCGGTGCCCGCTCCCCCAGCCCGGCTCCAGCGCTCCGTCCCTCCCGAGGGATGCGGCGGGCTCAGCGCGCCCCTCTGCCGCTGCCCAACTTTGTTCCCCGAAGTTGCCCACCTGCCACCGAGCCGTTCCAGCCGCCGCAGCGCTGCCCTTCCCCGCGGAGCCAGCGCCGTAATCCTGCGGCTCCCGGGCTCCCGGCGCCTCTTCTGGAGCGGCACTGGCCGCGCTCCCGGCGGCGGGGCGGGCCCGGCGCGATCTCCCGCCCACCGCTCCTCACCGCTCCTCACCGCCCCGGGGCTGTACAGCCCAGCCCGGTACAGCCCAGCCCAGCCCAGCCCAGCCCAGCCCAGCCCGGCACAGCCTCTCCGGGCATAGCAGGCCCTGCTGGCGCCGGGGATGCTCCGCGGACGGCGGCGGCGGTTCCCCCGGGAGCCCCGCTGGACCCACCTGCGGAGGGTGGATGCGCTCCCGGGGCTGCCGCGGAAAGTTGAGGCGTTATGGCTTAAATAAAAACTCCATCTCATTTCTGGGCTGGAAGCCCAGGGAAAGAGTCAGGTTCACGTAGGTCGCTGTGCAGGAGCCGGAGGGAGGTTTTATTGGATCTGGCTGTGGCTGATCACAGCATCAGAGCTGTGTGATGTAATTAAGACTGAGCAGAATTCCTTTAAGTCCCTTTTTTTTTTAGCAGGTAGTACTAAGATTCCTGAAACCTCTATTATCATTTCAGCATCCCAAAACACAGTGAAGTGTGTGTTATTAAAAGTGTGCATTAGCTCCCTGTGCCTCAGTTGAAGTCGAATTTTGCCAAGGATGGTTTTGGCTTCAGAGCCACAGTGGAGTGTTGATGTAAGAGAGTCAATCAGCACCACAGAATGGCCTGCAAGGAAAGGGACCTTAAAATTCATCCAGTGTCACCCCTGCCATGGACACGGACACCTTCCACTATCCCAGGGTGCCCCAAGCCCAGTCGAACCTGGCCTTGGACACTGCCAGGGATCCAGGGGCAGCCACAGCTTCTCTGGGCACCCTGTGCCAGGGCCTCCCCACCCTCACAGGGAAGAATTCCTTCCCAATATCCCATCTAACCCTGCCCTCTGTCAGCTTGAAGCCATTCCCTTGTCCTGTCACTCCACATCCTTGTCTCAAGTCTCTCTCCATCTTTCCTGCAGCTCCTTCAGGCCCTGGAAGGCCACAATGAGGTCACCTCGAAGCTACTTCTCTCCAGGCTGAACAATCCCAACTCTCCCAGCCTTTCCTCCCAGCAGAGCTGCTCCATCCCTCTGATCATCCTGCTGCATCCTCTGGTCTTGCTCCAACAGCTCCAGGTTCTTCCTTTGCTGGGACCTCGCCAGAAAGGAGAAAGGACTTGATGGCTGTCCTCTTGTACATAGAGGAACTTTGGAAAGGGTGGTGATACTTTGTGCTCATGGCATAAGGAAGAAGGACATGAGGAAAACAGTTTGCTTCTTCAGCAAGTAAGATTTAAGTCACTGCCACCTCCGTTTCCCTTTCTGTCCAGTTTTGTCATGAATTACTGAAATGTGCTGGCTGAGAAACAGTGACATCTCCTCTGGGGATAGTAGAGACTTGACACAGCATCTGTTGACCCAGACTCAGTGTAGGAGCTCTGACCTGAAGAGATGTCCTTAGTTTTCCATGCATGTGTGAGTCCATAATTAAGGAATGTCCAGGACTGAAGTGTCACCACTTCTGCAATGAAATGTGGCACTGGTCTGAGGAAGGGATGTCAAAAAATAACTTATCTCGGGAAAACAAGATGCATTTTTAATTGGCAGAGTGTGTTCAAATAGGACTCATAGGGATGATAGAATTCCAGGGATTTAATGAGTTCCCATGAACTGAACACTGAGATTTGTACCAGCGAGGTTCAGCTCAGCCCTGGCACGGAGCAGGAAGGTGCACTCAGCCTGTTTGGAGCTGATGTACACAGTCTGGTAACTCCACCACATCTCTGAAACTCCACTTTGGGCTTTTGCCTAGAAGATAATATTAACTTTCAGTTATTATTGCACAAAGCCTTAGCTAGGACTGGGGTCAAGCCTTAGCTCCACAGCAAGCTCCAGCTCAAGTAGGAGTGTGGTGGCTGTGAACTCCTCTGTGGGGCAGAGACTGAGCACAGGCCCAGGAGCAAACCCCGAATACAGATTTGGCTTCCTCAGAGCTCTGCTGGTCACGTATTCACAACACCCAGACTCGCTTGGGCTTATGAGAGCTGACAAGGGCAGGGACCTGTGGCACAGCTCTCCACATGGAAATATCAGCTGTAGCTGTGCGAGGCCAGCGTGAGAAGGATGGCCTGTATTTTTATGCTTGACCGACCACAGAGGCTGTTCAAATTTTGAAGATGCATCCTGCAGCTTGCCTTCCTTGGTGTCTTTTGTCACCTCCAGCCCAGCCCAATCTTTGGACTCCTTTGGCCAACTAATATGTTTTTTCAATTTCAGTTAAGTCAAGGACTTCAGATTCCTATCATAGGTATCAAGTTAGGCCACATAAAATATGCTTTTATTTTAAGTTTGTCAGAGAGGCACTTTATGAGATTGTGAGGTTGAAAAGATGACTCTAATCTTGGAGATGACAAGTTAAAAAGGACAAAACCCACTCTTCCTCTCACTTACTTTCCAGCAACCTGGGCATGCAGAAATAGTGGGTTCGTAAGTGCTTTTCCTGTATTCATTTCAGAAAACACAGCAAAGCTGCAGTATCACCATGTACTTACTGGAGGGAAGCAATTTGCAGACAGTGAATTCTCTGAGGTTACCTGGAATGTTTTCACACAGTCCCTGAGCCTGTGCTTCCCTTCTGCCATCTGGGGCTTCGGAACCCACTGCAATGTTCACATTCAATAATAACAACTTAATTGCCAGTCTCATGCTCCTTCCAGCTAATGATTTTTTTTTCATTTCCACTTGTCATTCAGACATCACTGTCGACAGGTCTCTGAAATGATATGTGAAGAACAGCAACGCTTCTACTTGAGTGCTGTCTAATTAATGCTTCCTAAGAATCAAAGTGGGAAAAACCCCAGGCTTTAATTTATGAGCACAGGGGTAAGCAGGTACATGAAGATCATATTTAAACTTCCCAATTAATAATTTGTTTTGAAGACTCGGCTTAACCCTGTCCATCCTGATGGCAGCTGGTGTAGACCTCAATTACCAACGTGCTCCTATTAACTGCACCCCCTCACTGCTCTCTGCCAGAGTTGCTATATCCACTGCCAAGCAATTTTTCCGTGTTCACATTTTCACCAGATGGATTGCCCACATAACTTTTGTGCCCTGCTTTGACAAACCTCATTTTTCAAGTTTTAGGTGGGAATTTAGCCACCACAGACTTAGATACACCATAAATTCCTCCAGAAAAAAAATCAATCAGCGCTTGTCTCTCAGCTGCTTTAGCTTTCAAAGAGTTTCTCTTACCACTGGCAGAAATACCAAGTAACTCACCTCAAGCTTAAGCTGAACTTGTTTTGTAAAACACCCTCTGGGACATTGCCAAGGTGGGGCCTTGTCAATGGGGCTCAATGGACCATTAGTCTGGTCTTAACATTGACAACCACTATCAGTTTCTTTTCAATTAACTGAAACAGCCACTAGAAAGTAGAATATTAAAAATGAATTAAGAAACAGTTGACAATTTAGTTTTCTGTCCTTCTAGTGTAAAAGTTACAGCAGCCCACCTTTTCCAATCACACTTTTGGGCACAACAGTGTCAATGGCAAAAATAATATGGACAAAATATAGGATCCTTTGGGTGCAGTTAAATGGGTAGAAAATGGACTCTTTCCGGTTATACTTACGGGATTCTTATTTAAAGATAAGTGCTTAATGTAAATTTAATCTTTGTGATTTTTAAGAGACATTTCCCTCCTTAAGCTGACACTGATACCAACTAATCTGAGGCCTTGATCTGCAGGCACAGTTAAGAGATTGTGCATTTCTCTCAAGATCGAGGTCAGCTGTAAGAACTTGTTTGGGTTTTTTGGAATAGCTGTATGTATATGTACAAGCCAAGCCAGTTCCCCAAAGCATGGGGACATTCCTTGGTGTGGTGGTGCCACAGGAAAAGCTGCAATCACTCCCATGCCTCGTCCATGGTCACCAACACTGACCCCAACATCAGCCACACTCCTCGTGCTGTATTTTGTGCCCGTTTTGGATAATCCTGCTCTCCACAGGCCTGGGAGCCTTTGTCTTAAAATAATTCTCTTCTCAGAAGCAGCCATCACAGCTCTGGTCCAATTTCCCTGCAGTCAATTGTAACACTTCTTTTGGCATCAAACCCAATTGATTAAATCACCAAGCATTTTGAAATTCCCATTTCATTGCCTCTATGAGCTGCTGCTCGTGCTTATAAATGGAGAGTGCAACTGGTGTTGGGAGCAGGAGGAGGGAAGGGCGGGCAGGGGGAGGCCCTGTCTGTAGGAAGGAAAGGAATTCTGTGGCTGGATTAAAGTGCAGCACTAGAAACCTCGCTTTGCCCCGACACAGAGCCTGCATTAAGGGTTTACACCTCTGTAATAACCCCAGCACTGGTGTTCTGTGGGTGCAAATGTCCTTAATGCAGGCAGGACCTGCAGCAGGCCACAGCGACTATTCCAAAACCCATAAAAGAAAGTGGATTATGTGCAATTGTGCTGGAGAGCATCGCACAGAAAGAAAATGATAATAGGAAGGTTAAGTGCCCAGCGAGTGCAAACTGATATAGAATATCTTGAAATCACAGAGAAGGAAAATTAAAATGGGGAAATGATTTTGCGTATAGGTAGATGGAGGCATAAAAGCAATCTATGAAGTCTGGGAGGGAGAGCAATGAGAGGAGTGCTGTCAGATGTGCAGCCTTTTGCCCATTAGAAAGAAGTGATTGAAGGCTAATTCCAATAAACAGGCAATTTCAGTTTTGTCATGATTTCAGGGGGATTTTTTTTGACTCTTTGTGTGTCACTGAAATATTTGTGTATTAATAGCTGCTCATTTTAATAGTATTACAGTAATTTGAACATCTGCAGCTACCAGGCATTAAAATACGATCACTCCCCTATATTTCAAGTTATTTTTGCAGTACTGCTGCCTGATTTTGTCACATCCATTAAAATGCAAGGGATCAGTTCTTAGCATTACCTAATAACTGGCAACCTTGAGCTGAAGTGTTGAGCAGGAACCAGCCTGATGCCCGGAGGCCTGGCCAGCAATTCAGTGGAAGGCAAAGAGATTTTATGGCTGCCCTGGAAGCTGAATGATGGGCTGTTTAACTTTCCTAATCAAATACAATTAAACACAAAATTATATTCCCACCACCCCTGTCATCCTTTGTTCCAACAAATTGCCTGATGTACTATTCAAGTTTGCTACATGTGGAACATTTTTAAATGAGAGGTTTTAATTCTATCAAAAGCTCAGCTTAGTTTATTAAAGAAATGAGATATTTTGTTTAGAGTATTGAGGAGCTCTCACAGGGCAGGAAGCTCTCTCTGGAGGAGAAAGTACTCCTCTCCTGGGCTCAAACTGACTTTTGAGGAGGTCAACCCACAGAGGATAAATGAATCGAAAAAATGACTGTGAATTTGCTGTTCAGGGGGTGAAGGCAGAAAGCAAAGCACAGGCAGCCATTGCCAGTAAAATGTGGTTAGGAAATATTTGACCAGCAAAGAAATACTCCTTAAGAGTGCTCTGAAATGTGATCACTGGCACCATCATGCTGAGGAGGAGAGGAGGAAACAGCAGCTACTCCTCCTTCCCTTCTTAGACTCACAGGGATTTTTCACTCTACTCGAAAGAGTTTAACCCATATTTTTGAAGGGATTTCTGTAATGGGGCAATATTTGCTTGCAAATGTGATGCAGTATTTTAGTCTTTTCCAAAGCTTTTCTCTCTAGCTGGGGAATTCATGGCAGCCAACACCCAAACATCAGGAACTCTCTTCATCCCTTCAGCCTTCAGCTGTTTCTAACACAGCACCTTCCATGCAGCCAAGGAGTAATTCTGTGTGTGGAACTTTAAAAATCATCTGACACTTTAAATGTAAATATAATAAAGTAGGTTGAGGCTTCAGCATTATGCAGTTTCATTCATGAGTTAGCTCAGGCATCCCAAACATGTCTGAGGGGAAGAGAAGGTAAATGCATTTAATCCTTTGCCAGCAGGATCAGATGCAGCCAGATAAAACAAGGAGCATAAATAACAGTGACCTGGAAAGAAACAAAATGAAAACCAGCCTACCTGAGAGATAAACAAGGCAAAAAGGGCCCCGGAGCTTGGATTTGGTGAAGGATTTCAGCCACTATTTACATTTGTCTCCATGAAAACACAGGCCTTAATTCCTGTCCAGGTTAAGGATACTTCCCTAAATCAAATATTAATAATTTTGAGATCTATAAATACCCTGATGGGAACAGTGTGCATCAGTAATGAATACAAACGACCCTGTGCAAATGTCTTGGAGCAGGAAAAATAAGGAAAACAGCATGTCAGTGACCTCCAGCCAGAATGTTCCTGCAGCTCAGCGTGGGGGCATTTGTGAACCTTAACATATTGAAAGCAGACTTTAAAATACTTGGAGAATGTTAAAATAAAAGGAAGATTCTAAGAGCATTCAAGCTGATCATAGGATATATTATTTTCCCAGTGCCTGCTGTTGATCCTTCTTGTGCCCCTCTCCCAAACACCAATTCCATCCATGGCTGGCAATTTTCCATGTTCTTCAGTAATTCTGTCAACTTTCTTTGACAGCAGAGTGCTGGTTGGCTGGAAGATAACATCTCTAATTTCAGCATTAGAATCAATCCAGTATCAGATTTTCTACTCACTGAAACCCTGCATGGAGCTGGCTCCAAAATTTTGAAGACATTGGCCAGAAAGTGGAAGAAAACGAGTTGCTGTTTTTCCTGTGTTTTATTAAACTTTGTCCCACTGGATTCTCTTTCTGTTAATTAATTTTTCCTTTACCATTCCAGGTAAGCTATTAATCTGTTGACTTGAGGATTTTTCAAAGCCTTTCCAGAAATAAACTCTGGGATGAAAGGATCCTAAGCTATGCATGAAAAGTAGAACTGTTGTTTTGTCATTTTCAAGCCCATGGTTTATCCCAAGCCTCTCTAATTCCCTTTGCATGGATGTCAGATGGAATAATACAATGAAAAATTACCCCTGGATTTTGTTTCCCATTGCAGAGGTGTTTTTGCACAGAAATTTTACCAAGTTTTGTACAAAATTTGATTAAAAAGTCACAAACCTTCCAATTCCGATTATTTAAAAGCAGCAAATTAATGGGGTTTGGATTTCAATTAACACTGGTTTTATTCTATTCATGCACTTCCATCTCATTATCTTTCCTTCCCTTAATCCCATTGCCCAAAATTTTGCTTTTTGATTGTGAACTCTACAGAAACACTCAAACACTCTTGCTGTTCTGGAATGCAAAAATCATTTAAATAACATTCTTTTTGCTATTAGCAGTTCCTGGATAATACAGGAAAATGCCACAAAATGTTCATTATTGGAAATAGATGGGGGTTTTTTTCCTATGAATTTTCTAATTGCCTTTATTATGGCTCACTGTGTGTGAAATAAATGTGATTTAAACAGTTGTGCCCTCTACTGGCATAAAGAAAATAATGAAGAAAGAGAAAGAAGTCCCTTGTTTCCAGATGTTGTACCAAAACACAGTGCCCAGAGCAACTTTTTGTTGTTCCTTGAGGTTTTTTTAATTATGCTTTAGCCACATTTGAAGGCTGGATTATTTTCATCGTTAAATCTTAGCACATTAATTGCTTACAGATATCATTTTTTAATAAAAAAATCTGTTTACACTGTTAAGAGAGCATTAAAAGGCTTTGCCATAGAAGAATATGATGGTGTGGAGGGAGTTCAGAATAACTTCCTTTTTATCAGACTTTTAAGGAGCTGTGCTATCAGAGACCATGAGAACAAAGCTGTGCAACAAAGTCCTTTACAAAGTTCAGAGCAACTTTGGAGCATTCATTTTAAAGGAAAGCTGTAGGAGTTGATGCATAATGTGAAGTTGAATACAGTATTTCATATAATACAGGAGAATCAAGACCTCACCCTCTGCTGAAACCCTTCTAACCAACCCTTCACCTCCCATTTAAAAGCAAACTCACAATTTTCTGTCCTTTCCCCACTGCTGAAGTTGTCAGCTGGCATTAAAGTGGAATAACAAAGAAACAAAACCATCCCCTTTGGTGAGGAACTCGCACGCTGCAACTTCCCAGCATGTGCAGGATTAGTCACGGATGCTAATTGCAATCCTAATTGACAGATTTATGCCACAATATGAAATCCATTCAGCACAGTGGCAATAATGTTCATATCTAAAATAGCTGTGGGGAACAGCCCTGCACGGGGAGTCAGCTCCACGCTTTTCTTCCAGCCTGTAGGAACCTATCAGGTCCCTCATTTTTCACCTTTTGTAAAATGTAGTTACAGACTGCAGATGAAATGGATACCAGGCCACATGGATCAGAGAAGAAAAAAAATAATTACATCCCAGAAAACTTAATAATCAGCAGATGATGGGGCCAGTGTAGTCTTGCCCCTTTCTTTGGCTCCAGCATTGTCCCTCTGCAGTGGGAAGAGTTTGTTTACCAGCAGAATCCAAATCATTCATCACAGAATTAAGTTCTAATGTCCCCTCAAAGTGGCTTTATTCACAAGGACCTGCATCTGGAAGTGAGGTGGGTACAAATAGCACAGGGTCAGCCTTCAGAAATCTCAGGCTGCTATTAAGTGTTTCATTGCCAGAGAAAAGTACACTGCCAAAATGAGCTGTAATCACGCAGGAAGGCAGAGGATGGACTTGTGCTTACAATTCTTTCTGCCAACTTCTCTGTGCTGAACTCTGTCACAATAGAAGTAAATATTAGTGTCTCAGGCATGACTGTTGCTTTGGACTGCTGTGTGTTTCAAACATATTTAGCTTCATAGCAGAACCTTTTCCTGGACCAAAAAAAAAAAAAATCCCTTTCTATTCTAAGTTAAGAACCTACTGTGTGTCTTTGCTGGATCAGTGGAAAGCAGAGTATTTTTTTATATATCACAGGAGTATCTCAGAGAAAAAAACCCAGTTCTGTGTCCATGATCTTCTCCACTGCCGAGCCTGCGAACACCAAACTCTCGACTTCAGGCAGCTGTTGCAGCCAAGTTCACTCCTTGCTCCTGCAATGAGCTGCATGGGGCAGCTTGGGCTTCACTAAGTGAACTCCAGCTTATTAATTGGTTGCAAAAATTAGCCAGAGCGCCCAGGGCTTGACAGCCCTTGGTTACATGTGGGTCAATCAGCATCACATGGATAATCATTCCACTTTATCCTCACACCAGAGCTGCTTTCCCGTTCCTCTGCCCAGCTCCTTCTCTCTGGCACAATCCCAGCCCTCTGTGAAGCGAGAGTGGAAAGATTTTTCCCTTCCTTCCACATTTTGTTGATATCAGGCATTTTCTGTGGCCATAACTCCTGTGGTGGGAATGCAGGTAAAGGACATCTGAGATGGAAGTGCTAAAGTGCCCTGGCCCTGAGAGGGAGAGAGGGGTCAAGCGGGATCGTCCCCTGAAATTCCCTGGCTCAGTAAATTAACCACGGTGCTTTACTCCTCTGTCTTGGCCACTGGAACATCTCACTGCCAGTAAAAGTCACCTGTGAGGTGACTTTTCTGTTTTCTTCATAACGATTTGAAATCACCCTGTGGTGAAGCTGCAATTGAACCAACACCAGTCGCACTCCCACGGTCAGTGAGGGCAGTGCTGGGCTGTGACACAGCTGCTGGGGCAGCTCCTCGGGGCACAACCCCCTCGAGGGAGCTCAGATAAGCCTAAATCTACAAGCAAACCTAGATCCCACATTTTGTGACCACCCAGACCCCAGAGATGAATGTGGAAACCGGTGCTGTGATTGCCTGAGCAGCCTGGGGCACTGGCCTGGGCCTTGGGTGAGCTTCGAGGCTCCTGGGGAAACACCTGGAGATGGCAAATCCTGGGATGTGTCACAGCATCTTCAGGCATGGTGTCATCTGTGACTGGTAAAGCTTGATCTCTAAGAACTTCATTCAGCTGCTCATCTCTCTGCAGCTTGCTCTCTCCTCTTTTGTCTGGCCCTTGGTTTATAATTCTTTCCTCTTCTGCTGCTGTGATTCTGCTGTTATGGGAACTTTGCAGAGGAGAAGAATAAACAGATCAGTGTTTGATGTTGCGCTTTCTGTTTAGAAGTTTGTTTTCCTTTCTTCTTCCATTGCATCAATATTAACATGTTGATTCATAAGCCAAATAAATAAAGGCTATAAATACATTCTTTCTATTTTTTGTTTGAATTGTGAAACCTCAAAGTTACAGTTCCCACAGCAACTGCACAATGTGCACATACATTAAAGGCAGGATATTGCCACCCAAGGCAGCAATCAAATATGCATGAGGGACTTATTTACACATGAGGACTGTGCAAGTTTGAAATCCCAAAACCAAGAAGCACCTTGGATCTATCCCTGATGCTGTGTTGGCAAGAAAAGATCCGAAGACATTGATCCTTGTGGACATAGGGGAACTTGAACTTGCCCTGTGCTGAAGAGCTTTTGGATAATGGGATGGGGGTACCTTTACCAGAGCTAAAGATGCTGTGGATAAAGTAATTACTGCTAATTAGCTGAAATCCACAGCAAGAAGGTGTCATAACAACCAAAGTATTATGAACAGAAATCATTGTTCACAGTCCTGAGGATCCTTAAATGCTGTGAAAGAATTTCTCCCAGTTTGATTGAGCAGGAGTGAAGAGTGCTCCGGATGTTGGAGAAGTTCATGCAATCCAAATGCTGTAACTTTTGCCATCCACGAGTTGATTTAATCCTGGTTTCTGGTTCTTCACCAATTACTGGTTAATCAAAATTTATTTTTCTAGGTCATGAATTCAGCATCTCAGCCCCTACCCTTGTCCAGCACTGGGATCTCAGTTTGTACCGAAGGCTGCTCTGCTGTAACTGATGTTGTTTTCTCTGGGCCTTGCCATTTTAAACCCAGCTCTTCCAACAGTGCAGGCAGTGCTGGCATTGCACCCCGGGCCAGGAATTTGGGAATCTGCCTCAGCAAGTGTGGTGTTGCTTCGTAATCCAGTGAATGCCTCCTGCTAAGGAGGAACAGCCCACAGAGCCCAGTTCTCTGCGAGGTGCCCTGAGAGGAGAGGGAATTCAGATTTAACATTTTAACAGTATAGATTATCTTCTTTTCCATGGTCTATTATCACAAATAGTAGAGGCTGTAGGCATCAGATTTCAGTGATAAAAGAGAAGCAGCCTGTCATCAAATGACCGAATTCTTGGTGCCATTTATCTCTTACAATCTAGTAATTAAAAGGAACTGGAGGATTCCAGAATTTGAAAGGAAGAGCCATTAGCATGTTTAACTATAAGCAGCTGGATATTTTATGGACAAAAATGGCCAACTGCTGATTAGTTCTTAGGCCTTTGCAGACCATCTCAGCTGCTCTGGCAGTGCTGCTCCAGAACACACACTGGAGAGAGGATTCATGACCCAGAGGAGAGCACTACCCTGCAGTGTCACCTTGAACCTGCTCATACAGATGGGCTCCTGCATTATCATCCTTACCCCTTCTATTCAGCATCAACACGTGCCACGTTTTGTGGGGGTACGAGAGCCTGGTGTCTGTTTCTGCAGAGAATGCATCAGATTTGTTTTGACAGAAATAAGAGTGATAAGCATGAATTTACCTTACCACAGTTGTATCAAAGCACCATCATTTCTGTGGAGCAAGTTTGAACTGCACTGTGAAAGATGCCTTTTAAAACGCTTTTATTTCTCTGAAAAGCAGCAGGAATTGCCAGACAGATAATTTTTCAAAAATGTTCCAGGATTTCTTATGGATATTAATTTCTGTTTAAGCCTCTCCAAACTTTGGCAGAAAGACAAGTTTCATTTTTCTCTAACAATTCCTTTAGTTCTGCAGATGTTGTAGCCAGATTGGCAATAAATTTTGCTGGAACAGTTAACTCAACTTAGGGAAAGGTGCTGTTATTTAATATTCCGTTTCTGTCTCACCTTTTGAACCTTAATTTATAGGTGGCATCTTTTATAGTTACCATTCCATATAAGTCTGCAAAACTTATTAGATTATTATGTTCTCTGCCAGTGAGAGTCTGATTGTTTTTCTAAATAAATATCTTCAGAAACATGAGCATTAAACATGGTGTAAAGGAAAAAAGTCCATTTTATGTCCCATTTCCAAATGGATACACGTGTTTTGATTACACCTCTCTAATTTCCATCAGTCTGTTTCTGTCTCCCCTTTATTGGCTTGATTAAAAGCTTACTGGAATGAGTGGGAAATCACTCATTGACTTAAGTGGCTTTGAAGCAGTTTTCAAACAGTTGCTGCACATTGGTTCCTTATTACACTTGAGAAAAGCTCTATTTTCCTCCATTCTCCATTTTGCCTTTCCTAAAGATCAGGAATTTATCTTTGCACTTTCATAACCCCAGACATCTGCACTAGTAACCACCCATGAAGTGCAACAGTTCATCCTCTGTTCAGAAAAAGACCTTCTGACTGCCAAACATGTTTGATATTCCTGTGAAGTGGAGTGTGGCCCTTACCCTGGGCAGCAGCAGCGCTCTGCAAGGTCACTTTTGGCTGTTTCGGGAGCACTGCAAAAAGGAATTGCCTTTTTTTCTCCTCCTCCCATTCAGCAGAAAACCTAATCAGAGGTTTTGTTCCTGGGTTCCACTGACTGTCAAGGGTTCATGCATGACTTCTCAAAGCAGTAAAGGAAACCAAACCTGCTCCCAGTTAGTCCAAGTTCCCCATACTGGGATGTATTCAGGAGGCGCACAGATCCCCACAGCTCTGCCCTGGCTGTAGTGTTCCTGCCTGGCCCTGCAGGAGCATTTCCTTGGCATTTACCCTTGGCTGGTGCCCAGCCGATGGAGTGATGGTATTTAAGCTGCCAGTTTTGGCAGCTGTCTTCTGTAATTCAGACAGGCTCTGAGTTTGGGGTTACAGGTATTTGACCAGCAGCAATTCAAGCTGACAGGAGATGGCTGTAATTGTACCATAACGCCCATGACAAGTAGCATTTTCAAAGAGACAGCAGAACTTCACCTGCAAAACATGCTCAGCTTCAGTGGTTGTGTCTGCTGCAGCACCTGGACTTGCCATGAGCTCAGAGAATTTTGTTTTGCTTCAGTACCTTGGGAACGACAGAATCTATTCCAAACATCAAAAAGTACCATTCTTCCTGCAGGCAAAGCAATCCCTTTGCATCCCATCTTCTGGCTGAGGAAATCCCTGTGAGTTTTCCTGTCATGGGAAGGATGCAGAGTGACGATCATACTGGAGGTTACACACAACCAGGTGTTACAAACCCAGGCTGTCCCTGCCTGATGACCCTATGAGAGCTGTCCCTCCCTCCCTCCTTGCATTCCTGGGTGGGTACTTAAATTTATCCAGTTGAGGGGCTTCTTCTCCCCTTCCTTCCCCATATCAGACCTGGACTAGCTCTGTGATCCCCAGGTGCTCTGCAGATGGCTCCTCCATGATACACCAGTCATTAGATTGCAGCTTTATCTATTCTGAGCATCTCTTTTTTCTGCAGCTCTGCTCCTTCCTGCCAGGCTGTTGGACATCCCAGGTGACTGTACAGCCCCAGGGCACAATGGTCCGTTGAAATTCAACCTAATTTTGCTTGAAGGTCAGGTGGATCCGATGCTCAGGATATTAATATTGTGAGCAATCCTGGGAAAAATATGGTTAGGAGTGAAGTTGGAGGTTTATATTCAGCGATTGCTCTCAGAGTTACCAGCAAAAGCTCACTCAAGGGGAAGCAGCACAAACCAATAAGAGTAAACAAACAAACTCCAGCCCTTGGAAATTAGGGGGAAAAAAAGAGCCTCAGTGCTGCTGCAGTCCCCAGCAAACCTGACTTCTGAGGCTCAAAAAATAGCAGCTTCTCACCTGAAGTACTCGTTTGTTCCTGCAGGGATTTAGGGAAGCTTCCATGCAGATTCTGCACTGGAGCCACTGTTCATCCTTGCAAATTTTGCAAAGTCCTTTTAGAAATGCCAAGAGACAAACAGGGCAAGGTTTCTTCCGTGGGCTGGTCGCTTTCTGTTGCACTGCAGTGAAATGGTTGGCACTCAGTGGAGCTAAATTAATAAACTTCTTTATGATGGCTCAAAGTTACGGCTGCTATATTGTGGAGCAGACAGATAATTGGAGTGGTCAGAGTTGTATCTGCAGTGCTGGGAAATTGATGTAATAATTCTGGACCAGAAATTGTCTAAATAGAGAAGAAAGCATGAGCATATGCATAATATATCTTCTAGAATTCTGCTGAGACCTCTAGTGAATTGGATTGGGAGTTAATAAACTGTTAAATAAAATTCCCATGACAAGAAAAAAAAATTCATTAACTAGGCCTATTGACAGCCTCCCTGATAAGGTAAACAACAGTCTATAATCATTAACAGCTCTCACAGAGATCTGCATGGGTTTGCTGATATGAGTCCTAATAGAGCCATTGAGAAGGAATTACAAACACGGGCAGAAAGGACATCGTTCTCATGTGTCACTTTTTATGGTGTTGATTTGTATTTTGATTCCTTTCACAGTGAAGGTTGCTAAGACTTATAGCTGTCTGAGGGTCAACAAATTTCACAAGGAGCTGGTCCCCTCCATCGGCCTGAAACAATCCCAGAACCTTGAGCTCTGAAATTCGTGACACCCACATGGAGAAGTATCACTTGCTGTGATTTATTCTGACAGGTACATTATTGGGTGCATGTTAACCAGGACAGATGGCTGTGCAGGAGGGGAGTACAAGGAGCTCCAAATCACACTTTTGGAAACTTTTTTCGGTGCAGTGTATCAGGAGCAGAGAACAGCACTGCCTTTCGCAGGGTGAGATATCTCCAGCCAACGTGAATCCATCACTGCTGCCTCTCCCAGCAGAGCATGCCCAACACCCACTGCCAAACCTGCACCCCAGGCTCTTCCATCGGGCTCCTAAAGGCTTTAATAACACAAGTGTGAATCCACAGAGAGCAGAAATACCAAATATTAATGTGGTGTCACTGCAGCCTCTTCTCTTTCATTACTTTGCCCTTTGAGGCTGCTGTGTAATCTGGCAACAACACAATCCAGTGCTTTATGTTTCCTCTGTATGAAGCATCCCTTGATATCAAATTTGGTTTGCAGACTCGCACTCATGGAGCAATTCCTCTCAGCCAGAGAAGCAGCAGCAGAGTGTGAGGCTGTTGGCATGTCTCCAGTACCATTGTTAACAATTATGACATAACTGTCAAACCTGATTATCAGCTTTTAGGGATCTCTGGGAGATCCTGTAAGCACAGCTGCTTGGCTTTTCCCTCAAACACTGCTCTTGGAAGGCAAGAGAAGAGGGAATGGGCTTTGCCTTTAGGAGGAATCACTGGGTGCTTGCACGAGGCCATGGCAACCCGGCGGTTTTGGGGTCCTCTCTGCCTCTGCTTATGTTGAGGTTTGTTAAGTTCATCTCCAAGGGCTTGGTTGCTCTTCAGTTCCCTCTGAGAGGTATTTTGGCAAGTGGCCAGAGCAGCAAGTCGAGGAAGGATCTGGTCAAACTGAAACGTCTAAGTTGGAAAGGAGGAGGTATGGAAAAGGGAGAGAGGGCTGGGAAAGGGCAGTGCAGTGTTATGGTGAGCTGCATTCCATGTTTGCACCTGGTGCTTCCTGCTCTGTAAGCCAGGACCTCCCCTCTGCACTCACCAAATTAAATCCCCCATCATCCACGATTTCCATCACTTCTGGAACACTCTCACATTGCACCGACTGGTTCCTCTCAGATGAAAATAAACTGGAAAATGTCCCCACAGGAGCACACCCAATGCACACCTTCAGGAAATTCAGCCCAGGGGACGAGACCAGCCCTGTTCTGCAGTTTAAAGCCTCAGGAATTGTAGAGCCAACAGCAGCTCCCCACACCAGTGGATCTGCCCTATTAACTGGTGGAGACAGGGCCTCACCAGTACCTGTGTGCTTGGCATGACACAGGCCTGACCATTGTGGTGAAAGAATAACAAACCAGTGATCCTGGTGTTAAATGGTGAAGGAAAATCATCCATTATCTATTATTTTATCTATTGTAGTAATTCCTGTCACATTTTGCCCAAAGGGAATTCTGACGTGGGGGGTTCCAAAGGCTGCAAGGAAAGAGCATCTCAGTTACCTGCTGGATGGGGAAGCAGATGTCTGCAGACATCCCTGGAAGATGGGGAATGATTATCCCATGCAGGTGTAAACTCTGCTTATTTGCTTTGCATCACCACCCCTAATCTGCCACGGGAGACAGAGGCTGGAGTTTTAAGCTAAGATGTTCAGCAGGCCTCTGTCTCACACCCTAATGGCACAAAAAATAACAGATATTACATTTCACATGCTATTTCTTCGAGTCTGTAACATCCTTCTCCTGCTGGCCTTATCAAAACTCCCATTGTAATTGGCAAGTTTTCATTTCAGTGGAAATCTTGGGGGGGGGGGGGGGGATGTTGAGGGGAGGGCATTGATTTCTCACAACCGATTCAATCTTTTTATATGCCTGACCGACCTAAATCACTACAAGTAGGAAACTATTTTCAAAATTTCTCAAGAGCCCTGAGTGTATTGATTGAGTCTAACTTTGACTTCAGACATTAAATTCTTTCTTTTCCTTGAGAAAAAAAACCCCTAACCTTCTATAAGGCCACTTGGTTTTAGCTGTCTCTCTGTTCTTGTTCCATTTATTTATGCTCCTCTCAATGGCATTCAGGTGAAACCTCTGACAGCTTGTTCAAAATTTCCTTATTATCGTTTTCCCATTTTCCAGTGAAAGTTAATTTTACTCAAATTTTCTCCCATTGTGTTGGTTCAATTACCAGCCCCAAAAAGTTGTTGTATTTTGTGCTAAATAGCAGCATATTGCCTGTGTAGTGATGTTAATAATTATTTCTCCTAAATTCCAATCCCCAATTATCCCCAATTAAACTGCAAGAACTTTGAAACTTAGAAGTTGGCTAATGGGGAAAAAACCCTTCACTGTTGGATAAATCTTTTTGCTAATATCCTCCCTTGCCTTTATAAATATACCCTGAGATTTAATGCAGTTAGCATGAAGATTAGTGATAACGTTTTATCTCATTTCCCCCAGTCTATTACAGTGAGCAGCTCAATTAGAATTTTTAGAGGTGGTCCATCACGTTAAGGGCTTCCAGTTTGGATTTTAAGTCATGCAAGTGCTCAGCACACAGTAGCACATCTGGAGGCTGCAGTATTCCAAGCCTTATCAGCTCAGAACGGTGTATTTAGAAAAACACGGAGCTGACCTGGAGTACATGGAATAATTTGCAGTGGAGCAAAATGGCAGCAAAATATAGAGGAAAATTAATTCCTCCATTCAATTAGGCTGGAGAACCCAGTTTTGTTTTAATGCCTTTGTCACTCAGAAGGTTGAAAATTGTTCTCCAGGTCATTATCTCACAAGTTATTTGGGGAAAAAAGGGAATGCCTGTTGAAAAAAAGGAGCGAACATTGAAGAAAGCCTTCCATGTGGAATAGAGCCTGAAGTTGTCCACAGGAATTTTCTTTCTGTGCTCACTCTTTTTAGTGGAGTTAAGCCAAATCCCAATTATCAGTTTTACATGCAATTAAAAAAAAAAAAGGAGATGCATCAAAAAATAGAGAAGTTCGCATAGTCAAAGGCATCTTTTCCCTGAGAAGCTGTGGCTGCCCCTGGATCCCTGGAAGTGTCCAAGGCCAGGCTGGATGGGGCTCGGAGCAGCCTGGGATGGTGGAAGTTGTCCCTGCCCATGGCAGGGGGTGGAATGAGATGATCTTTAGGGTCTCTTCCAACCCAAACCATTCTGGGATTCTGTGATTCTTGCTACATGGAAAAGAGCAGAGTTGTACAAAACAGTTTGAAAATGTGAGGAAATACCAAGCTATTTCAGCACATAGCACTGCTGATTTTCATGCTCCTTACATGGTATAAGGCACAACAGTCCCATCACTGACAAGGGCTGACAGTGCCCACTGCTACAGGTGACATCTTAAGCAGAGCTCTTCCTCCTGGGCCTGCCTTTTATTCCCTGCATTCCCGTCACAGCCCTACCCCTCCTCCTGCCAACAGCTGCTTAAACCTCCACGGAGAAACCCCAGCTCCCACCTTGCCAGTGCTGCCACTTTAGCACCAGGCACATGTTAGAAGCTCAGTGGGACGAGGAGCCCAGGCCCTGGCAGGGGGAGAGAGAAACAGCCCAAACCAATATGGTTGATAAAGCAAACTCCATAAAACTCCCTTTATTAGCAGTTCAAAGGCACTTACATAGTATACCAGCTTGTTAACTCCTAAGTGGCTTAAAGCTTATCAAGACACGTTTCTCTTTCTACATAATTGGACTTACACTGGCAAGTTTCCACAGTCTTGTTATGATCAAAAGAATTCTGTGCCCATCTCCCTCGTTCACTCCCGGATAGCACAGCTGCAAGTTTTTCACTCCCTCTCTGTTCCTCAGGCCTGTTTGTTTCCTTCACACAGGGACTTTCCCATGGAAAGTTTTCTCACACACAAGCCTGAAACTTCCAGGCCTATTGCTTGCACAGTTCTTTTATTGATCCCAATAATTCTGTTTCCCAACAGGCACGCCTGTGACATCCCCGCGTGTCCCTGGCCTGGCATTAAAAGCATCCGTGGCATCTGAGCGGGCAGCGGCGGCGGTGTCTCCCCGTGACAGCTGCTCCACGTTCAGCTCGGGGATGGCACTGCTCTGCCTCGGCACCGCTGGCAGTTCACAACCAGAGCTCGGGATGCAATAAAGCTGTTGTGTGAATAATGCCACAGAGGGCCAGCTGAAATCCGGGGCAGCAATTACAGCTGGGCCAGCCAGGCCTTCTGCTCCGGGATCTGCAAAGGAGAATTCTCACCGTGTTCTGCTCCAGCTTTGAAAGGCCTTGAGCACACCCAAAAGAATTAGAGCTGTCAGAGATGTGATAGCAACTTTTAAAGGACAGGTGTTTTAAACAACTCTGTGGGACTCAGACATTGAGCAGAAGTTCCTGAAGAGGAAGAAGAAGCAGAGCAATGATTTTGCTTTTTTCCTTTCCCCTGCATAACCACATTTGATTTTTTATTTTATTTTTGAGTGAACATCATTTGAGCAATGAGATTTCTTTGCTGACTATGTTTTGGTTTCAGGTTCCTTTTTGTTGAGGTTCGTGTGTTTAGTTTGTTTGTTTATTTGTTTTAAATAGGGTTATTAGGCTGGGAGGTTTCATCAGGAAGGAGGCAAAGCACAAGGACTGCATGTTTGTTGTTGCCCAGGGACTGTTGTCCAGGCTGGAGCTGGACATTTCACAAGGGCATGAAGTGATAAGACAAGGGAAAATGGCCTTAAGATGAAGGATGGTGAGTTTGGACTAGGTATCAGGAAGAAATTGTTCCCTGTGAGGGTGGGCAGGCCCTGGCACAGGGTGCCCAGAGAAGCTGTGGCTGCCCCTGGATCCCTGGCAGTGTCCAAGGCCAGGTTGGATGGGGCTTGGAGTGGCCTGGGACAGTGGAAGGTGTCCCTGCCCATGGCAGAGGGTGGGACAAGATGATCTTTTAGGTCTTCTCCAACCCAAACCATTCTGTGACTCAGAAAACACAAGGTTTATTCTCTGCAGCAATTGCTGGCCAATTTCTTAAACTCATAAATCCATTTCCATCCATTGTAAGAAGAAAGATCCTAAAAGAGGATGCTAGTGGTGAGCACCCCTTGAACTTGTATCTGTAGCTCCAGACAATAAAGCACCTTTTGCCACTCAGGCACTTCTTCCCAGCACTGAATCACACTTGGGAGGCTGCACATTGCATCCCTTTGGCCTCACATAATGAGGAGCTGCAGAGGCCAGAGCGTATTTTATGGCACTGGATGCATCTAAAACACTTCCACCTCCTCCATAGAGAAGCAGACTTTGGAGAACATTCCTCCACTCTGCAAATCTGTGCATCCAGCTATAGTTCAGGTGTAATCCCAGGGGCTTGCAGGTGCCTTTACATGCAAATAAAAGAGCACACACCGCAGTTTCCAGTGCTTGTATTACGGTCAGGCTTTAAACACACACAGAGATCTTTGCAAGAACCCGGTCCCAGTGGGACACAGTCCTTGGGAGCGCTGATAACAGTGACACAACAGCACTGAACGGAGCTGCAGTCTCAAACCGCTCTGGCAGCTTTGATGCAGCAACATAAAGCCTGTAAGAAACTGCACTTCATAAAAACAGGCACTTCCACACACCCAAACTGTAATTCCCATGAAAGTTAATCTTTTCTATTACTCTTATTCCATTTGTAAATGGAATGCTGCTTTGAATTATGGCCTGGTGCAGCACTCCTTTTATGCTTCAGTAGTCACTGCTTTGGTATTTCAGGTATTTATTGTAGAATCTTGTCTACTCTCATTCATCAAATACCTGCACACCGGTCCTGCCCAAGGAGAGTTCAGAACCACAGCAAACTTGCTGTGGGGATATCGCAAGTCAGCGTTTCTGTTGCCTCTCTGCAGTACATTAATTACAAAACAAATAATCAACAGGTGTTTGAGCCAGCAGCATTTCTTATGTGCTTAAATCATAATATCAGAGATTCACTCAGGTTGGAAAAGACCTTTAAGGTCATCAAGTCCGACCATCAACCCAGCACCATCATTAAGTCATGTCCTCAAGTGCCAAATGCAAGTTCTCTTTGTGCTGTAAACTGAACCCTGACACAGCCATAAAGTCCGATACACAAAATTGAATTTTGCCTTACATATATGATAACATTGATACTATCTTTACGAGCTGTCATCTGCATGAAAATACACCTTCCTTTTCATGCAGAGAGCTCTTTATTCCATGGGTGCTGTGGAGAATCTTGAAAAGACTCCTGTGAGCTGTCAGCCACTGGTAGCAAATCGATGTAATCTGCATTACAATACTTGCATCGTGACTTTGAAGAGGGACTGAACTTCCCTGGGTGGCTGTGCATCCAGAATCACTTCAAAGATCCCATTTCTGACATTCAGGGATGTCTCTGGCTTTGTTCCAATTCATTGCCTTGCAAACTGAATGCAGAGGAAGCAGCGAGGCAGCAGGAACCCCTCAGTTGCACGGAATGTGCAGCAGCTCAGACCCTGTCTTTGGGCTGGGCTTTGGGCGGGGCTTACAGTCCAGGTGTTTCGGCTTTATGGGGAGGCAGACAGGGTTACGACAGCACCACTTACTGAATCATGTGTGTGCTTAAAGGCTTGCTGACCCCATAGGAAAAACTCTGCAGGAGTGCCTAGGAAAGAATCCAATTTATCCCCCTTTTTTGGAGGCTGGTGATGAACTGTTTGCTGTAGCAACAGAAGATAATGCTGTCACATCTTACAGATATTGATATCCTCCTCAAACCCCGGAAAAGGCTATAAATGTACTTTCATGCACATTCTATAGTTCACATCATCTGAATACCCACAGAATAACGTCTGCATTGTTCCACGGCAAGTAAATCACAGAAATCACAGAATGTCCTGGATGGGAGGTGACCCATAAGGTCATCCAAGTCCAGGCTCGGCAGAGGACAACCCAAGAACCACACCACGTGCCCAAGAGCATTTACCAGGCACTAAAGCTATAAGAAAAAACACTTCTTCCTCTGAGTTCCAGCAAGCTGACCAAATCATCATCACCATCACCACCATCGTCATCATAATCATCATCATCCATCATCATCATCATCATCCCTGCCCTTTAATCAAGCTGTAAAACCCCAGAGCTCTCACACCTCGCCCCAAAATGCTCCAGCACACCCAAAAGTCCCCCAAACCCCAACCCCTCCCCAGCTCTTCTCCCATCATTTGCATTGCTGAGGTGCTGCTCACACATCTCCCTCTCATCCAATCTCTGTAACACAGACTGGAGATCCTAGCAAGTCATTTTTCCACTTTCTGCTGCTGGAAGATGTTCCTGAGGGGGATTCCTGCTTTGAAGCAGGCAGGGTTGAGTGCCACATGAACAAAAGCAATGAGACAGCAACAATCAGAAAGAATCAAACATGTACAAACCATTCTTCCCTGGAAAACACTTTTTTCTAGGAAACCTCCTTTTTAGAGCTTCAGGTTTCTCCTGGCAACGCTCTATCGATTCTGTGTGAATAGATCCTTTTCTTCAAACACTTATTATCTTAATATCTCAGCAGCTTTTCGAGTTGACACGTGGAAAGCAGAGCCATTAGCCAAATTCTACGTTGGAAATTTCAAAGTGCAGAGAAACGTGGCATCAGCCACATTCTTGAAAGTGTTGATACTTCTGCTGGCAGTTTATATAAAAGATTTCACCTGAATTAATGTGGTAAGGAAGTATTCGAGTGGAATAAAACATGGTAAGGGGAGCTGTCCCTGCAAAACAAAATAAAACCTTCAGATCCCTGTGGTAAACTAATCCTGGCCTTTCTAGCACAGACCAGCTATAGCTTTCATGAAGACAACGGGATAGAATAATTTTTTATGAACCCTTTACATGTATTAAAGTGGATTTACTGAGGCTGAAAACCTTCTATTGTCTCTTGGTGGGCAAGTCAAATGTATTAAAATGGTAATTCTTTCCCATATTTTTAATCCTCTCAACATGTTTCCCTCACACATAGAGTATGAACCAAAGATAGCAGGATTTAGCAGAATGTTTGCAAATTTTATTTTGGCAGATTGTGGAACGCAGGTTCGAGGTAATGGAATAAATTACAGATCCCTGAAGGAAAGGGAACATTGTCACTTCTGAAACTCAGCTGTAATAATTGGGCATCCCAATTATGTATAATCCTGTATGAATTAGTAACTACAATGGTTCCACTGAATAGGTCACAAGCACTGCAAAGAAGCAGAGTTCTGCTTGGCACTAATTTATCACTGCTTTTAATGAACCCACTGTGAATAAATCTGGTCCATTATTTATGGAGTTACCTACCTGCCCATACATTTCTTTTAATCACAATTTTCAAATTACTCTGTCCTTTCATCTTTCTCTCTCTCTGTTATGTGGCAACCTTTTCCATAAGGCAAAATGATTCATTCATATTTCTTTATGTTTAGAAATCCTCACTTTATGGGGTCTTTCTCTTCAAAACAACAAACCAGCACATTTTGTTCAGCACAGGGCAATTCTGATATGGATGAAGGACAATGCCTGCTCCTAAAGCCCTATAAATTTTTTATTAGTCAATGAAAGAATACAGAGTAGCAAACTTTAACTCAATATAAAGTCTTTGGGAAGCCCCTTCCTCTCAAATAATTGTTATTTTCTTTGGTTTGAATCTATGTGAACCTGCCTGAAATGATACCACACACAAAAGGTGATCTCAGAACGAGATGAGCCAACATGAGGCTGACTGGATTAACACCTAAATTTTGCCTCTTGAAGAGCAAATCTATTTGCATATTTACTCATTGCAATGTTCAGCCTCGTTGTAGGGGTATTTTTTCCTGATTTTAATGGTGTAGAACATCCTGCCTTCACTAGGAAAGCATCGTGCACACTCCTAGTAGGAAGGGCAAGACATTAAATATTTCTCATTGGATTATCAAACTAAGGCTAAATTAGATACGGATGTCCTTGCCAACGGCAGAATAGCAAAATTTAGCAACTTTTGCTAAATATATGAATCCTAGGTGGTGGCCCACGGCACTTCCAGGGCTCAGGCTGCTGCTGGAAGCCCAAATTCTCTGTCTCCCGTGGTAGATGCTGCAAAGTGCTGCCCTGAAGTGCTTTTTGTGACTTGGCACAGCGATGCTGCCACTAACACAAGGAAATGCTCGTTAGGAGCCTTTCCTCCAACCCCTTCTCATGTGTTGGCCCTCCCCTGCCTTGGGCACCTCCGTGGATTCAACTGGTGCTCCTGAATTCACGAGGAGCAGAATGCCCAAAGCTGTTCTGTTCATGTTTTATTCATGTTTCCAACCTCTCTTTTATTTACCTGCTGCACTGCCTGCCAGAAGTAGTTCTTGTCAGACAGCAGATAATTTATTTTGTGGACATCTGCTGCCAATGTTTTGTGAATAATTAGAGAAGTCTGTAGGGTCCATTCGGTGGGATTGAGCTCTGACAACATCAAGGGGTTTCTGAGCCTCTGCTCCTCCTCTTCATAAAATAAAGGTTTTTTTGGTTTTTTTTTTTTTTTTTTTTTTTTTTGTTTGTTTGTTTGTTTGTTTTTATAATAAAAAAAAGTTTCCTCAGAAATTAAGGTGTTTTGTGGGGCAAAAGAGCTTCTGTTAGGACCTGTTGGGCTGTGACATATTTCATTGCCTCCACTCTGATGGCGAAAGAGAGAGTAACTTAAAGAATAGCTTCATAAAAAAGGAGAGGGGAGGACAAGAGCTCCTGTGTGAAGATGATGCCACACTTTAATTTAAAAAATGCCAAGTTTTAAGCAAGGGATGAACACATGCTTTTCTTACCAGATTCATCATTTAGCCACCAAAATGAGCCCATTAAAGTGAAGTTTTTCAAAGTGCATTTGTTCTTGCCTATCAGTGCAGCTGTTCGTGCTCATTAGGTTAGGGCTGGCCAGAAAAATCTGGTGAAATTTAGATATTTGAACCATTTTTGCTCCCTTCCAAATCTATCTGGGAAAGCCATCCCTGCTGGTGGCCTGTTTCCATTTTAAGGGTTTTCGCTTCATGGAGGAGCTCAGAATGACTAGATTTTAATCTACTTAGAAGCATCCAGTCCCTGAAAAGTTTTCAGACACAGCATCTTGAAAACATATGGTTTTAGCATCTTGTTGACGCTTTAATTTTTAATAATTTTACAACATTCAGAAATAACCAACATTAGTTATTAACTAAGTCATTCCTCTTTCTCTGGCAGGCTAAATATCACAGATTGTCCTCTTTATTTATATTTCTCCAGAGAAATACCGCCATGACAAAGTGGTAACAGCATTTAGGCCTCACAGAATCCCATCCAGCGTGTCAGGGACATCAAATACCTTCATCTGTTTGTTCCCTGAGCTGACTCCCAGCAGCGCCCATCAGCCACGGGGCTGGTTCTGAGGGATTTTTTGGTAAATGACATCCCTCTTGCCAGCTCAGCAAATCAGAGTTTGGGGTTTGGAGCTGGCACTGAGTTCCCAGGAAGGGGGGCCGGGGTTTGGGGTGCTGGATCCCACAGGAACACCCTCAGCACTGTGGGAATGCACACAGTCATCACCAGCCACTAGCTGGGCCTGTGGAGGGAATTATGAGATGATTGTCTCCTACACCAGCCTTTTGATTCGCCTTTGGAGGGTTTTGTTCCCAGCAAAAGGCACAAAATGAGCTGTTGGATGGTTGGCAACAGCATTAACACACTTGTATCTTGCCTGTTCCTTCAGTAATCTGACTTTTATTTTCCTTCATCAGGAGATTCTTGGCTTGTCTGCATTTAAATGAATTATTCTGCAGCCATTAATTGAATCTCTTTTTTTTTTTGTTTTTAATGGACCTCAACCGAACAAAACAAAAGTTCAGGGATAATTTCACAGATTGCACAATTTTATGTTCTTCCAGAAGAAAAACCAAACCAAAGAAGTAAACCAAAAGAGAAGCTCGAGATCTTTTTTTTGTCCAGTTCTAGAACAATCTAGAGAACAAACTGCCCCATCAGGGACAGCACTTCCAGACATTACAGGAAACCTTCGGATAAATTCCTAATTCCATAGAAGCATTGTCTATATCCCATAGAACAGATGGTGTATATTGTACATATTCCAAAGAACACTGTATGGATCAGGGTGATCCAAGAATTAAAGCAATACAAGTAAATGCCATCTCAATTACTCGAACAGAGATAATTAACCCTAATTCCCCACATGGGAATGTTTACCACATGGCCCCAGGTGTGATGCTTATTTTGAACTCTGCTGATGATGGCACGAGTTGAGAACTTCCTTCAAAAGTAAAAAGGTTTCTAAATGTATTACCAGCAGCTTTGAGCTGCTTTCTATTCCTTCCTCCCTTCCTGCTTTCGAATTCTCTGGTTTTTTAAATGTTTTTTAATCTTAATACGTGGGATTTTTTCACATATATTTACTTGCTTATTCTTGTAAATGCTTTAATAGTGAGAAACAAATACGTCAAATACGTGTCTGGAAGGGAGAGTGACGTCTGAATGTCACTGGGCATCTTGCTTTTGGAGATATTGCAGATCTTCAGTGTTTACAGCATTAGTATTTAAGAACCAAGATTTATTGCAAGGTAAATAGATATCATAGGGAAGAGAGCACTGAAAATGTCATACCTGTGAATATTTATATGTGGGATCCTCTTTCTGGACTGCGTTTCTACATTTCTTAGCTGAGTGAATGAGGTTCATGGGTTTCTCTCCTTGGTTTACACCTAAAAAAATCCCCAAAAGCAGCTTAAACCCCAGGATATTGCACACACCAGGAGCTTTAAGCACTACAGCACTGGTGGTGCTGGGCAATGTCCACAAACACGGATTTCCAGCAGATTTTAAGCATAAGTGAAACTTAGAGAGGAGGAATTACACCCTTTGTAATTGTGCTGTAAATCTCTGGCTTTGATCAAAGAACACGTGGCTGGTTCTCTCTGCAGCTCAAGGAGAAGCCCTCTGTTGAGGGCAACTCATGGACACACTGGGAAGGTTGATGCCTTGAGGGGCCTCCTAGAAACAGAGGCTAGATAGGAGTAAGGGAAGAAAGGCAGGTATTTATTTGAAAGGCCTTCAAAGGTACCCCTGGGCAGCCAGAGGCCACTGCCAAGAGGGACCCCAAGGTGGACCCCAGGGCACAAGTTCTTCACACTTTTATAGGTTTGGTCCATTTGCATAGCAGGGTTAATTCTCCAATTAAAGCTTCAGTTAATGATGTAATTTCCCCTCAGCTTGCCCCCTCTCAGAGGCTCTCTGGTTTATACTTTTTGGGCCTAGGACAGTCTGGGTGTCCCTGGAGAGCAGGCCTGGAGAGGCTTTGTTACATCTGCCCAGCACGAGAGAGCAGAAGTGAACAGGCTACAAGAAACTTCAGAGTTACACACTGGGCAGTGCAGGATTAGAAAAATATGAAAGTTAAAACCTAAGGCATCAGGATGACCACGTTTATCCCGATGGACACAGCCATGGGCACAGCTTTGAGGTGCCCAAATGGAGCCAAGGGCTCAGCAGGGTGAGGTGTAGCTGTATTTACGTTCTGGGTGATTATCTCCTGTGTATAAAGGACTCCAAGCAGAGCTGAGCATGCATTGAGTGGCTCAAACAGATTCTTGTGAGCATTGTTGGCTCAGGCTAATTACAGAAAAGAAGAGTAGACAGGAGAGTTTCCAGGGAGGGTTTCTCCCATTCCCAGTGGGCATTGCAGGCATGCCAGGCAAAGGAGGCTGGAATAATAAGATCCCACCACTTAGGATTTACTGTAATGTCAAAAGAACTTTAATTACAGTTGGCTCCAGGACTCTGTCCCTGTAATTGTGCATCGGAGCTTTTCAGCCACTGCTCATCAGCAATATATTCAGCAAGAAATAGATGTTATATCTCGCTTTCCTCCTTCATGCCATGAATTATCTGGAGCTGGTGGAAAGCTTCAACTTTGGCTTGACTGCCTCTTGGAAAGTTCAGGATGAAAGGGAAGAATATATCTTTTCTTCTCCCCTCTCTGGCCACATTCAGAGACCTTTCTGCAGGGCTGTCTGGGACCTTTCAGCTCTGCATCGCTCTGGCAGCAAAGATCACATTCCCGTTAAGCAAATTCTCTTGGAATATTGAGCTGCAGGTGGAGAAGGCCCAGCGTGTGAGCACCAGCTCAGCCCTCCAGGGCCAGTGTCACCACTAAAACAGTGAACAGCTTTCCATGGCAGCGTTGGGATCAATACAATGTGGGATGGGACTGCAGCATTTCATAAGATGTGGCTGCCAAGGTGGCAGGAGACAGAGTTTAGCTCAATACACAAGGTTCCTTCCAGTCTGTGTTTTTCAAGGGATTTGATGCCAAGAACAAAAATAAATAAATCTCAGCCGTTTCCTGGGGTGGAACTGGCAGAGCTCTGGTCACTGTGTGGAGGCAGAGGTGACTTCCCTGGCTGAGGAAGCGGAGCAGCTGCTGGTGAGGCAGTCAAGGAGCCACTTGAACTGCCCATGGCTTGGAAGAGCCTGGATGTCTCTCAACCAGCCCCTGCACCAGGAGCTGGAACACAACTACCTGGAAGATAAACTGCAGCTAAACCTGGAAGCGTGCAGATGGATGAGTGAAGACAGGGAGGAAGAGTCCAATCGACAGCAAACTGAAACCTGACATGTGAATTTTAAATAGAAAGAATGCAATTACCCAAATTGGGCCTTGGCTGGGGCTCCAGGCAATTGAGGGGTTTATATCTGTGGTTTGGAAGTTTTCTGGGCTTACACAGCCATGCTGTGTGAGTATCAGGAACAAAATAATGGCTGTGCCAAGAGAGCTGCTCAGGCTGCGCTGTCACATCCAGGGATGGAATCTCCCCAGGTTAAAACTCTGCTGCCACAGCAGGGACTGGAGCATTCAATGTGCTTTTGGTGATCAGAACCCACAGAAACAAAACCAAAACCACAACAAACCATAACTGAATGCACCAACAGTCCACATTCCAGCCTGAGGCTGCTGAGTTGTGCCCTGCATCCCTTGGTGGTGAATGGTCACTTTTGGCACAAAGGACACCCATTGAATTAGAGATTGAACTCCTACCAAAAACAAAAGTAAAAAAATTCCTTAGAAGTCTCCTTGTAAAAATAGAAATATGCTGATGTGGTTCAAACATACTTTTAACCTCACAAGTATATAATGCAAGATAGCGCAGGTAAAGAGTTGCATTTTGTCTTTCCAGTTGCATTTCTCCTCCTTGCAGTGCCTCCCCAGCATCCCTGGCAGCCTGGCATCCTGCATTTGAAGGCAGGAATAGCAGCATGGTGCTGTCACATTTTGGCACTGACACAGAGGGATTTAACTGTCTGCGTGCGAAGGGTTTAGTTAGGAAGTGACACAATTCCCAAGCTTTTCCAATAGAGTTGTCTGAATGATTAGCTCCTGTTTTCTGTCTTTATTCAGAGAAAAATGCACTTAAAAAGAAATTATTTCTTTTATGGTCTGCCTGACTGACTGCCTTCAGCAGCGAGGTTGCCTCACCTGTCTAAAATTTCAAGTCCTTTAAGTACATAACTGAATTCTCATTAAGCAGCCATTTCTTAATCAGCTCAGAAAATGAATCCTGATTTAAAGTAATCCTGCAGAGATATCAGCTCTTACAGCCTCAGGTGCTAATTCCAGTCCTGACACAAGCTAAGCCTTGTCCAGTTTCTCTTCTGCCTTCCCTCTGCTGCAGCTTTTCCCTTGTTCCCACCAGTGATGCCACACTGGGGTTTTCCCCTTCTTCCTTCATGGGGTTTAAGTATAGAAAGTCTGGACAGGTTGAAATTTAATTTATAATTCATTTAATAAATCACCAAATTCTAATGTGAATGATTAGGGTTTTTTTCCTACCCTCTTCTAGGAATTTAACCTACATTAATGTATTCAATGTCCATTGTTCCACTGTAAACCAAATTTATAAGGGCAATGTTTTAATTCCACAAAATGCCTTCCAAAGCAGCATGAGCTAAACCAACACCCTCTCTGTTGGATATATACATTCCTAATTGTTGTTTGCAATTCAGCAGTGGGATTTCCTGCCTCATGGCATGTCAGGAGCAGAGGGGATGTGCAAGCTCGGAGCTGCTTTCGAGCTTGGCTCTTCTGGACTTTGAGGTTGGTACATGGAAGCTGTGCCTGGGAAACCACTGGTAGTTACTAAGCAACTCTGGGGGCCAGGGTTGCTCGAAATTCCAGCATATTTCCTGCCTGCAACAGCATCTCTGGAACCCTGGAAGAGCATCTTACAGAAGGGAGCCCTGAAGGGTTCTCCTAAATATAAAAAAAGAGCACGTGTAGAGTGTTGCACAGCCCAGCTCACAAATCAGGGGATTTGTGTATAGATGTCATTTGTAAATTCTGTGAAGAGCTCAAAGCAAGCTAAATCTTATAAATCCTGAAAGAAGCCAGCACTGCTTTAACTCATATATCATGAGAGGCATTGAGCAGTGCCACGGAGTTTTAAGAGGCTGAAAAGCAAGGGAAGCAGCCTGGAGGCTGACACTGGGAACGGGCTGAGGAGAGGGGCTGGCAGATGTTTCTCCACGAGCAGAGGGTGTTCCCAGGCTGTCACCACAAGTCCTGGGCAGAGGGGAGGAGCAGGGTGAGAGGCAGAGGGACAAGGCAGGGACATGCAGGTGACACCAGGGGCTGCAGGAAGGTGCCACAGACAAGCAGGTTACAGGCACCACCTAAGGATGGTGCATTTTTGCCTTGTACATCACCATTCTTTCCTGCAAATCCATGGCTTTAGGCACACGTGTTGCTTCATCCCTCCCTTCTCTCTGGTGAGGCCATTATTGCACTGCTTTGTTTTTCTATCGCGTTCACACATTTGGTGAACAAATGTGTTATTCAAAGGCAAGAAGGGCTAAGAACCCTGCCCATCTTATAAGCCTTGGATTGCCGAGAATGCTCAGGATAATAACAATTATAGATCACAGGGTGGTTTGGGTTGGAAGGGACCTTTTAAAAACATCTCTCCAACCCCTCTGCCGTGGGCAGGGACAGGTTCTACCAGCTCAGGTTGCTCAGAGCCCCTTCCAGCCTGGCCTTGAGAGTTTCCAGGGATGGGGCATCCACAGACTGCCAGGTTTGGAGAGATCTTGTCTTGACAAGCAGAAAACCTGTGGTGGAAGAATGTGCGTGTCCCACAAGGGAACCCAATACTCTTGCTCCCACCTTAGTCCTAATCCTGTACCTAAACAAAAATACGAAAAATCCTCTAGAAACTTCAGACAGAACAGGAAGTGGGAGAAAAAGAAATCTCACCAGAGATATCTACTCCATGGGAGTCATTGCAATCAGAAATGATAATAAAGAGCAAACTCTGCTTCCTGGAGATCAGGAGTGCTTGGGGAAGTTTCAGGCTGCACAGGCAGAGCCCAAGAGCTGTAACTGTAGGCAGCTACTACATGATGCTGCAGCAGTGGGAAAAGCAGGGGAGAGAGACTTAAATAAATAAAATCTGCTAATTTTTGGTTGTGCTTCACAGGTCATTAGAAATATGGGATATCAGTCCATCAATACATCTTGGAGAAGTCCAGCACTGGCTGTTTCTGGATGAGAAAATCATAAATATATAGGTGTAAGATATGGCTTCTACCACAGGGTTTCAGCATGGGCATAGGTGTGGGTCAAAGCAAGACAAAAACATTTGTTATGACAGTCCCTCTAGAAAGACAGTAAAGTTAAAATCTTGCTTCGTTCTAAATTCATTTTTTCATAAGAAATATTTGAACTCTCAGATGGTTCCTCTTAAAATAGCCAATGTACAGTGGGGGTTCACTGCACTAATTAACACTCCATTAGGAGAAAGGGGATTCACCACTAAATTCTTCTGCATTGATACTTAAAGATGAGGATTTGTCTGCACACAATGAGAGAGGGTTCCTTACCAAGGACTCAGATTTATCAGGCAGCAGCATCACCCCCCTGGAAGTCCCAGGACTTGCCAACCATGAGTTGAAGGCAAAACAAAATGGGGGGAAAAAAAAAAAAGAGTTGAACATCTGTTGGCTGTGCAGAGATTCAAAATTTATATCAAAACAGAGGCAGTGATCCCTCTTTAAAGTATCACAAATCTAAACCTCAGCCTGGTGGGTGTCACAGAGCACCATCTGTTAAATTAATACAGTTTAATTAATCAAAGTTAAATGTTCTTACATGTTTTCGCTTCTGCCTCAGAAGAAGCATTAACTCCACAGAATAGTGAATATCCTGCAACTGGATCTGGGGCGGGTGCAGGATGATTAATGTGTTTACAGTCAACATCCAGCCAATGGAAATGCTGAAGTTTGAGATCTATGGGGAAATCTGTGAAAAATGCCAAATATACTGCAGCAAGTATTTAATGTACCATGTAAAGGAAGGGACAAGAGTAAGGCTGGGGATGGCAGCTGCCATCCAGGTGACCACCATGTGGAGAATATCCATGTCTTATCCATTTTCCTTAAGCCTGATACTGAAGATTTTTCCACATGGAGAAGCTGTGTCTCCGTTGTATGGCCAGGTAATATTGACCCATAGCCATCCTTGACTCCTAGGGAATGTTTCCTATTTTTGTATAAAGAAAAGTAAGCCTAAAATTCTTCTTCCTGAAAAGAGCAATTCCTAAAATATTCCTTTGAAATAAGTACCAGATCTGCACTGAAGTAGATCCCAGGCAGATGAGGCCAATGAGCCTTGAATCTCCAATCCAATCCCTTTGTTATTTGCCTTGTCCCAGCACAAAGACCCCCATCCTGAAGGACCCCATGGTGTGACATTTGTAATACCCTGGTTGTCCCATCCCCACAACAAAGGCTTTCCAGATAATTTCCTAAATGGGTGATAATGTTTTGATTTTATCCATCACTGTACTTACATTGCTACTCCTGCGAAACGCCCGTGTTATCATAAATGCTATCATGGAAAAATTATCTGATGGAGCTGCTAATGGTTCCTACAAAATACTTACTGTACTTAGGAAAATATACATAAATACAATCTACTTTCTGCAAGTGGAGGATTTTTGCGTAGCATGGAAAGCTGGATTATATATATTTTTTGATAAAACACAACGTGAGATTGGATTAGAGGATTAATCTTGTCAATTAAAGCAGATGTTGATGTTTAACCTCTAGTAGTTCACAGGGGAGCTGAGCTGGGATGCACACCCCTGCACTGGAAATTTGTACAGGAGATTATGATTTGATCCAAGCGTTATTTCCTCATTGCCAACAATGCTGCAATTCTACTGCAGGGGCCAGAAATAGATTAAATAAAAGGAGGAAACAGCCATAACCACATTAGCGATAAGATACAATGTGATCTGAGGCTGGAAGTCAGATTTTAGAAGAGAGCAGGTTAAAGGCCCAGAGGATTAGAATGGAGAAGTGCAGGATTTGTAGCTGGGGACAAATGGAGCCACCACACAGAACCCTGAGCTCATCTCAAGGCATCCCAGTGCCTCAGCGAACACACAGCCAGCACTCGTGGCTCTGGAATCTGCTCCTGCAGCCAGAGGGAGGCCAGGATTTAACAGGAGATGGAGAGAAGGAGGAAGGAGAGAGAGGGATAAGTGCAGCTCTGCATGAGGAGCTGCCTCACTCACATCCTCCAAGTATTGAATCTCAGCTCTGAGGCAGAGCACTCACACCCTTCCTGCTGCTCTGCCACTGGAGAGGCTCCAGTGGCAGCATTGCATCCTCAGCAACTCTTTTCTTATGCCTACACAATACATAAAAGCTGGTAAAGCAACAGAATTTACTGAGTGCCACAGAAGTAGATGTTAATTTATTTTTTTTTTAAGGACAGATAATGCAACTTAATCTCGAGCATGATTAGCTCTCATCCCCAGTGGGACCTCTCACGAGGAACAGCTCCTGCACAGGAAAGCCTCCTGCTTTCCATGACCACTCCTTCCCACCTCACTGTGACACAGCAAAGGAGGGCTCATCTTTCTCTTACCAGGGAGTTGGGAAAAAATCTGATACCAAACAACTGATTTTTGCTTTGCTTTGTCTCTCTTTCCATCACAAGATCAGAGTTCATTGTCTCCAATGAAAGAGTTCAGTGTGATTCTACAGAGACTTACATAGACAGTAGCAGAAATATCAAGAAGGAATGCTAATTAAAATTCTCCTCAGCTCAGCAGAATTCACCCACCTGTGCTTCTGGAAGCCCTCAGTGCTCAGTACCTTTCACCGTGGTCAAAGGGGGTGTGAAGGGGACACAAAATGAAACAGAAAAGCTAATTGGTAGAGAGAAAAAAAAATAAAATAAGGCTACAGAACATCATCCAGCTTCCAGTGGGAGAGGGAAGAAGTCAGACACGGTGTGGGCTCCCATCAGCCTGCCTGGGGCAGCTCACAGCTGCAGCACAAGTCCCCCCCGAGCAGCTCCATCAGCAGCATTCCCCCCAATTCCTTCAGCAGAGATGGAATCTGGGCGCAGGGTGTCCCTGGGACCAGCAGAGCACACAGTGCAGGCAGCTGTTGAGGCAAGGTCAAAACTACAACAAATTCCAAGAGCAGACAGAGGCTTCACAAGGGCCTCTGCATTTTGCCAGAGTTTGTGCCAGTGCATCTCTGACCACTTCTTCAAAGGCAGAAGAGGTAAATCAGGGTCTGTAACTCAGTCCCTGGTGCTGCCTCAGTCACTGACACACCACAAACCACATTGATCTCCCCCAGGACTCAGCAGTGCCGTCACTCACCTTAAAAACAGACATCTTCAGCCTTTGGTTCAGTTTATAATCTCATTTTCACCTTTCATTTCTCAGTTCTGCCTAATCCTGGGACATTTGGGCAGCTCCTGCTGCCTGCATTGTCCATTCAGGCACACACAGTGAACATCCCTCTAGGAGGGGGAGGACAGGGAGTGTTTGAGCAGGATGAGGAAGCTGAGCCATGAGCACTGTCAATGAGAAAGCAAAGTTGTGAATGCTGCTGTTAGAGAAGATGGAGTTGGAGCAGCATCTCGCTGAAATGCTATTAAAAAATTAAATTAAAAAAATTCAAAAGCAACAAAAAGATCACACAAAAGTGTTCTTTCAGCCAAATATACAGCAGTGGCTAGGTAGAAGTGCCCACTCCCTCCTCAAACCACTCCCTCATCATGTCTCTAAGTGCAATTGGCTTCCCCAGCACAAAAAACCACCTGGCTTTTATTGCTGTCCTGCTCTACGGGGCCAGAGCAGGGACTGCTGGCACACACAGATGATGGAGATTGGAAAAATCTTCTTAGAGATGAGATTGGGTTTCATTTTTTTCCGAGAGGGAGAGAACTGGAAAATTTGTTTCTCTTTATTCTGCATAAGCAACGACTGAATTATTGCTTAAGTAGAGACACAGAGTGTGGAGAGGAAAGAAGAGTCTTTTATTCTTCCTGGAGCAGGACTGTGAAAATCATCCATCCGAAGCATGGCATGCAGCTGAATTCTCCACTTTGGTGAGAAAGAATGAGGAAAAATAAATAATATTGTCCCTGTTCTATTTTTTTTTTCTCTCCTTTGTGCTTTAGTTCACCTGATAAAGCAATTTAAGTAACAAAGTCAAGCAGAAAACGAGTATTCCCTTCATTTTTTGGTGCAGAAAGCAGAGGCAGATCCAGCTGCTGTGCTTTGCCCCTTGTTTATCCATGCCCACCTGTGAGAGCTGGGTTTAATCCCATGCCAGGGCAGTGTTTTGTAGGGATACACACGACCCCCCTGCTCCATCTGCTCTCCTCCGAGTGTGGAGAGGCTGATCCAGGATCCCTGAGTGGCTGCACAGATCACTTGGCCGACTGCACGTCAGAGAGGATTAGTGGGAAAGGGAAGAAGCTTTTCCCTTGGGAATGGGGAGGCAAGGAGAGGACCTGGAGCGAGTCAATGGGAATTCCAAGCAAGTTTAGCTGCTCTGGCCATAAAGTTATCAAAATACAGTGCTGGGCTTTGTTTGGGTTACTGCTTCATTCCCACATGCTTCAGTGATTTATGACCCTGAGACTGAACAACAAAAGAAAAGGACTGCTTTGTGTTCCTGCTAAAACTCTGTCCTTGTGAGGGGGGCTGGAGAACAGGTCCTTGCTTGGGATGCAGGGCTGCGACCAGGAAGATTTTGTTTCGTTCCCTGCTCTGTCCCAAACTTCCCATATGACTTTAGGAAACATCTTTCCCTCGCATTTCCAGCGTTACTCAGTAACTTGTTGAGATTCAGCAGCTGACTGGTCTCTGGGAAGGTAGAAAAGCACCTCTCTCCTTCGCTGGGGCATGGTGAGAAGGAATAGATGGGATTTTGAGGAGCTCAGCTCTCAGCATAACAGGCTGATCAATATCCAGAGCAGATTCAAGCTATCTGCTGATGGATGGCAGGGAGGGATTTACCAACAGAGTTCAGCACAGGCTTAATGAAGCTTTGGCACAGCATGAGCTAACAACTATTATCACCTCAGCACCTCATGCATTCATCAGTGGATTCTTGAGGTGTGGGGAGGAAGGGGAAAAAACAGAATTTATTTTCTTTTTCTGTTTCAAGCTGATATCCTGATTAAATGGCTAATTTGATGGTAATTAAATTGCTGAGATGGTGCACGCAGCGTTCCCACTGCTTGTCACAGTGTGCCAGATCCCAGTGCTGAAGGACCAAAGCAGATCTCCAAGCTCAGACTGTGGTCCCTGAGAATTGCAGGATCTCCTGGAGCTTTTCTCCTGAGAGGAAAACCAGCTTTTTTTATCAGGTTTGAGCAGATTGAGCCAGAAAACCCTAGAAGTTGCTCCTTCTCCTGATTTCTCATTTTCTCCGACCAAAAAAATACAATCAGTAGCACTAAAAGTTGCTCAAATCTCTGGGTTTTCACATTTGCAGGGGATTGTTGCCAGCTCTGCAGAAATTCAGGATATTTGTGTATAAATAATCAGAACTGGATACACGTGGCTGCATAGGGGTCACATGAGCAATGCATACACACACACACATATGTGAATAAACTCATCCTTCCCAAAGAAAGCTTGCTTCAGCTTTCTGCTGTGTACAGGATTTGTCTTCTCATAATTTTTCCCTGAACTGTGTTTTTATAAGAAACTCAGCAAGTTGTCAAGCAGAATAGTTTTTGTCAACAAAAATAAATTTATAACTGTAATTTCCTTTCAAAGACTGAATCAATTTTTCTGGGTAGGGTTTATTCCAGATTTCTTAGTGACTATCACTGAATTTCAGAACAGTCTATTGCTGCTGTGCTCTGACTTTGGAGATAATTCTGTAAACTCTTTTTTTAAAAGAACACAGACATAAGGTTTTCCTGTTCAAATCTTCATTATTTATCAACTTTCTTCCTGAAGTTCCCATGCCAATAACATTACCTGTCCTAGGTGTATATAGCAGTAACTATCGATGCAACAGGAATAATTAAATTTACAGTTGAGACTTTTATTCCTACTCTTGTCAATTTGTGACTGGCACAAACCCTGGTGTGTAGGTTGACACTCGGAGACTTAATTTTTTAAGAGATGGTGACATCAGGCATCATCTGCCCCCAACTGGCCTCAAAGTACCCCATCATAAACTCAATCCTCTGTGCCAGGAGAGATTTAGGTTGGATATTAGGACAAATTTCTTCATGGAAAGGGTTGTGCAGTATTACTGCAACCCTAGGGTCCATCACCGTGTCCCACAGCCATAGGGAGGAGGAGGAGAGAAGATCCAGCAGGCAGGAATTGTGCAGCAAGATTGATTTATTTAATTATTTTACAAACTCTTTTATAGACTTTTTTCTTCATAGTCTAATTGGACAAAGGATCAGCCACCCCTTGGGGTGATTGGCTAAAATCCTAAAACATCCATTGTCAGAATATTTTTCTACTATACCATAAACAAGACTTTTAAAGGCTGCAGGTGTTTGGTTTACAGAACTCTGCTACCTCTTCTGTGAGAGAGAAAAGTCTCTCACAGGCTTAGAAAATAGCAAGGAAATCTTTGCCAGCAGCATTTTTGTATCTACAGTCCAGCCCTGGCACAGCTGCCCAGGGCAGTGGTGGAGTCCCCATCCCTGGAGGGGCCTGACAGGTGTGAGGATGTGGCACTTGGGAACAGGGGTCAGTGGTGACGTTGACAGAGCTGGGGTTGGGCTCAGTGATCTTAGAAGGCTTTTCCAACCTGGCAGATTCCATGATTCCAAGATATTTGGGGTTTATGCCTCAGCCAGACTCCATGAGCACATCCAGACTTGGCGGTTGTCACCCAGACCTGCTCCGTTCCCTTCCTCATCCCCCAGCACCAGAATGTCCCCTCTTTAACCCACTTTTGGGGCACACTTTGGGGAAATGTTTCTGATTCTGGGTGACTCCCACTGGAATCAGCAGACTCTGGATGCTCAGCGTGTTCCCAGCATTAAATCCTCCCGTGTCCCTCGTGCCAAGGAAGAGGGAAGCACCCAGGCAGAGCTGCTTTGCAGACTTGGGAGCTGCTCTGAGCCTCAGCTGCAGTTCCCTCCAAGACACACTCCTTGATTGCAAAGTCACCATTAAAATTACATTATAGGATGTGAATGGGGTCAACAATCCTGGTAAACAAGAGGTAAAAGCAACCATTAAAAGACATTTGCTGGCGGCGAATCTTTGTAGTCTTAGAGGAGGCCAGGTAGGTCACTGGATGTGAAATAGTGAGATCAAGAAAGAGGATGAATTATTAATTGCCAGAATTCATTATTTATTTCCTCAGTGCTACAGTTTACCCAGAGCTTTATAGGCAAACAAAGGGATCGGAGCCCTCAAATCAAACTTCAGTTCTGACAGTTCGGTTTTGTAGCATTTCTAGCCAGGGTTGTGTCACAAATTTAGGGCAGAATTCAAAGGACACTCCACTCAATGGCAAATCTCCCTCCTAATTAAGATAGGAGCCAATTAAGGTTCTCTAATCAGCTTTATTCCTGCCATCCCAGCACATGACTGTGTCTACAAACCAGATTAACCTCCTGGCTTCCAGGCTGTCTCACGCCCCTGTGCTCAGCAGTATTTCTGAAGGATATTATATACAAAGGATTTTAAATTATGTTTTACTTTCAAAACGTTCTCTGGAAAATTTGTTCCCTATTCCAGTGAGTAAGTGCTGACTCTGCAATGTCTGCTGCTGTTTGGATTGAGAGAGTAGAAAATGAAAAGTTAGTCTTGGATAAAAATTTGAATTTTTTGACCCCATTATTTAAACTCAGATTAATCATATATAGTCCAAATTAACAATCACCTTGGTCTTAAAAAAACAGATTTACATCAGGGTTTTAAACTTAAGAGCAGTATCTGCAGATGTAGTTCTTGGTTTAGGCTGAGCTCATGAAGATGTGCACAGATATTTTACCATCCCTTTGTGGATTGGGATCAATATTAGTCTCAAAGACGGTGAAGGGAATTTTTTCTTTGGATGGAAATAAGGATTTCATTCCTGGTGAAAAGAATTGATTATGTAAATCTAGGATAGGACCTTTCTAGGAAATCTAGGAAAGGATTTTTGCAGGATTGGAGCTTTGGAAAAAGTTGCTCTGTATTGTCTGCTGGGTTATAGAGAATGAGTGGAAGTTTTCAGTGAATTCTGAGGAAAAGGAACTTTGTTAATCTTTGCCTTCTGTAAATGATGACTCTCCTATACTTTAACAGTAAATTAACAGTTTATTAACAGGTTACCAGTAAAAACAGTTTATGTTCAATGATGAAGTCTTTTAAATGTCTGCCATTCACTGATGTTCCCTATTCATGCAAGCCCAGCATTTCACCTCATGAATTACATCTAAGTCAGGACCAGTGGATTTGTTCAGACAGTCTGGACTAACCTAAGTTGGTCTGAGTCTGTTTAAAGAGGAGCTCAGTGGTCTCCCATCAGCAGAGAAAACTCTATTTTAAACACGAGGTGCTGACAGAAGCCTGACAGCCACGACTCTGAGAGGGAAAACACTGCAGCAGTAGATGTGCCTGTTATTTATCTGTTTAATTAAAGAGCAAATTAATTCCTGCTAGGAGTGCAGGGAGCATTTGGCAACCCCAGAATTTGTTGCCTAAACCCCTTGGGAAGTAAAACTCATCCAGACACAGAAAATGAAAGCTTGTGCTGGGATCTCAGAGCATCACTGAGGATCCAGAAGATGAGGAAGTTCCTGTAAAGATCATATAGTGCCTAATATTCTAATTCTATAATCCAGAATTAGGGAATGGAGCTGTGCAAAGTGGATGACTGGCTATTAAAATGCATTCTGTGAAAAATAAAGAGGGAGAAAACAATTTTATTTCTAAAGATTAGTATGGGGAAAAAAACAGTTGAATATTTTTTTACTAATTAATGAGACTTCTGGGTGTTTTTATGAGCCCCCTGTACTTCAGGAGAGGGTGCTGGAGCACACACCAGGCATTTACAAGCGGGGAGAAATGAATAGCCTGTCTGATTCTGACAAATTATCCTTGGAGAGGAAAATAACTCCATAAGAAATATAGTTGCTGTTAATAAAAACAGACCCTGATGGACTCCCCTTGGAATTGTGGCAGACCTTGCCCATGCACTCCATCCCCGCTCCTGTCAGACAGCTCTGTGAACTTATAATACATATGAAAAAATTATTCCTTTCATCCATTAAGACATAATTACCTTTCCCTTTCCCTCAGAAAAAACTTGCAGGTGAGGCCCCATCTCTTGATGTAACTGCTTGGTGAAGAACTTACAATTCCAGCTAAAATAGGACCAGCTTAAACCACTCATTTTTTTTCCAGAGACTCAGCAAGATATGTTTAAGAAGAATTTGCTGCTCTCCTGGGAAATCTGTAGAATTTGCTTACCACAAGGAAAAACCAGGCATTCCATCCAGCTCCATGCAGAAGCCTTTGAAAGGGTCACACAGAGCTGCTGCATCCATTAAACTTTTGGAAAATCTGTGTGTGTGGGAAGCCTCGAGGGTTAACCTCTGTCCTGGAGGAGATGCATCACCTTTCGTCCCTTTTGGTGGGCACTTATCAAGATTTTGTCACTGTTTCTGCAAGCAGCTGCTGTGTGCTGGGGCTGTGAGAGCCACTGCTTGTCCTGAGGGGATGGATTGCCTTCCCAGAAAGATGTGGGGAAGGATGGGAAAATGAAAGTTACTGCAAAGCATGGGGAGAGGAGGGGGTGGCAGTGAGAGATGGAATCAAGGCGTGCTGGGCTGTGTTAAAAATGTGCTCCCTGGGAAGTCCATCAGGAAGGAGCCAGAGCTTTCCATGGGCTGTTGGGACCTCGTGGGTTACAGGCAGTGTGATTCCAACTTGGACTTCCCTGCAGCTGCTGCTTTGGGGGCTTTGGAGTCACTTTGTGCAGTGGCTGTGGCACTGTGATGGGGATTTGGGCCCCTCTCCTCCATCCCTGCCCTCCCAGCACACAGGACATGCAGGATGCTGTAGGTACAAAAATGCTGCTAGCAAGGATTTTCTTGCTGGTTTCTAAGTCCGTGAGAGACTTTTCTCTCTCACAGAAGAGGTAGCAGGGAATGTAAACAACCCAGACACCTGCAACCTTGAAAAGTCTTGTTTATGGTATGGTAGAAAAATATTTTGACAATGGATGTTTAGGATTTTAGCCAATCACTCCAAGGGGTGGCTGGTCCTTTGTCCAATTAGACTATGAGGAAAAAAGGCTATAAAAGAGTTTGTAAAATAATTAAATAAATCAATCTTGCTGCACAATTCCTGCCTGCTGGATCTTCTCCTCCTCCTCCTCCCTACGGCTGCAGGACACGGTGATGGACCCTAGGAACCAGGCCTGCAGTAATAGGATCCCATTTCCATGCACTCATGGCACAGCCTGCCTGCTCCTGGATTATTCTGTGGTTAGAGTCACCATCAGCCACAGATTATACTAAGCCCTGTAAAACTGTAAATTTAACAGCAAGTGTGCAGTGGTGGAATCCTCCTTTGCATGGTTTATGGAGGGCTGGAAAGATTTATTTCTTCCACCCAGAAAAATTTCTTCACTAACGCTCAGAGATTTACAATCCCCCAGATCAGGAGAAAGTCTACTCCCAGCTTTATTTGAATATCTTTTGGTAGATCAACAGATCTTTCTGCCATGAAATCCTCCCTTTGCTGCTTCCTTGCTTGTTTAAAGCATGTAATGTGTGGGCTCAAAGGTGCCTAATTCCTACCGCTGCTCTCCTTGGGAGGTAGCAGGAAAAAAAAGGGAAAGAAAAAGAAAGAAAGTCAGTTGATTTACTTTCTGCATAGGGCACACTCCAAATGTTGAATATTGCATTATGTGCACAGCAAAGATTCCAGGCTTAAGTTGTCTGATATGAACAGACTAATGGCATGTTATGGAATTGATTTTCCATCAGCCTTTTCAGGGATATCACTCCTGCTTTGTTCCTCTAATAGATAGCATCACCTCCTCTAACCTCTCATCTCTGCATCTCTTGGCTGGCATGTGCCTTCCTCCCCTTCCCCTTTTCCTTATGCCATGGCTTGATAGGAATCTCATTTTTCAAATGGGTAATATCTTAATAATAAAGGGAGAGGTCTGATCCAGATGTGAGCCTTTTTCACAAAAGAAAAAGGAAAAATTGCTGAGCTGAGACTGATGCTTTCATGATACAGAGCGAACACTGGTGCAGAACACTGCAGCCACAAGCCTTGGGCTTGATATAAATTTACAGCTTAGTTTTAAGAGTCTAAGAGCACCTCAGTGCTGGGGTTTGAAATTATATCTAAGCTATTAATTCCTATTAGTTTCTCTCAGATGCCTTTGCACTAGTATTAAAATATGCATATTAAATAATCATATAAATTTTAAAGTACATCCTGGAAGATTTCTTTGGCCTTTGGGTTAAGCCCTAATTGATTTATACCAGTAAAATAGTTAATATATATTAAATTGTACAAGGAGAGGACCTTTCTGGGACGTCTTTAAAAGCAAAGAAGCAGCTGAGAAACGGTGGAAGATTTTGAAATGTATCATTAATATATATTACAGAGAGGAGAGAAAAAAAGCTCAAGTATTTTTCTGGGAGGCTTTTGGTTACATTTCCATTGCCTCTTCAAACATAACATGTCCTTATCCTTGAAGTAAACACACTCCCATATTCATGGGGAAATATTTCATGTTGAAATTAGCAAGTTGCTGAATTGATGTCACCTGGTCCATCTTTAATGTATTCTCCTCTCTTCCAATCTGTAATATCATCCCAGTTATGCAAAGCTGACTGAAGGTTGTGCCAAGTTCAAATGAAGTGTCTATTTATCAATGGGAGGTTTCCTGCTGGAGCCAGAGGTGTTAATATTGAATATGCCTAGTGGCATTTTTCAAACTCAAACAGTCCTGACTCACAGCCGAACATTTTGAAACAGAAATCTCAGCTGATGGGTGCATTCTGCCTCAGAAATGCCTCCTGGAATTATGGCTTGTCATAATACACAGTTGTTCCCATAAAACTAACCAGGGAAGGGGCCTGAGGAAGTCCAGGTTGTTTGCAAAACAGGCAGCAGAGTTTAGGTTTACATGTCCCAAAGAACATTTATGTACTAGAGAGACTGGGGTTTGTTAATTCTATGCCTTACTTACACCTGTTTTAGGAGAGAAGTGTCAGCTCCTGATGCTGTAATGGAAATTGCTCTTTTCTTCACATATGCTTTATCATCCTAATACACCATGAAATTGGACAAGAATTTAAAAAGTATAATCCTGTTTGCCTAAAACCTCCAAAACCTATTCAATCCACCTCCTCTTCCTGTCCTGTCCTCCCTCATGCAGCTTTTGAGCTCCATGGCCAATTCTTACCAATTTTCAGGGATTGTGTAACCATCTCAAAACTAAGGTATTTCTCCAAGCTCCACAAAAATAGCAACCTAAAGTTTGCATTAGCAACACATCCTGCTTTCATATTGAAAACAGGGGGTGGGGGGAAGTAATACCTTCATTTGTCCTGTCCCTTTTCTCCTCTCCAGGAAGGGGATGTTATGAACGCCTCCTTTGTGTGAGAAACTCGGGCTGGAATTCACTTTAGTGGGCACCAGAGAATCCAACGCCGAGAGACAAAGCCATAAGAAAGCAAAGCTTCATTAGTTTCATTGCTCATGGAAGTGCTTGTTAATACAGACACTCCATTTTTAAAATGTGTTTCCCTGAGCACAGAGACTGTCTGGTGGAATTAGAGCTCTGCAGCAAATGGGCCCCTTGCCAGTTCCAAGGAACACAAATTAAGGCTCCGATGTTGGGAGCGTTTATGCGCGTGCTTAATTTTACAAACCAGAGGGACTCGTCATAGATCTGAAGTTGAACGTGTTTGTCAGTGTTTGCAGGCTGTTCGTGGGGGACTGTGGAAATAACCATCATTTTGGGATATTGTGTGTTTGTACCGTGTCAGCTGAGTGCAGCACTTACAGAGCCACGCTCGGAGTGAAATTGGAAGGAGGCATTTGAGGACTCTGCAATGGACATTTGTTATTCCAGTTTTTCTGGTGAGCCGTGGGTTTTGGGTTTAGGAGTTAGAGAGTCTATACAAGTTGTGTTGCCCTTAAAAAAAAGAATATTTTGTTGTTTTGGAGAGCAGTTAGTGGATGCCAAGTTAGTTATAGTCAGCAACAGCAGTGTTAGACTTAGAGGCAAAAAAACTTAAAACAAAGGTGTGTACGTGCAAGATCTGCCCAGAAGCAACTCTGCATTTTCAGTATTTTCTTCCACAATTTTTCCTTCTTTTCAGTTCTCTTCAGTTCTTCTCCTTCTCTCAGTCCTGTGCTCCATTCAGAAGTGCAGCCTTGGAGTGTGTGCTCCAGGAAGGGAGGGAATGGAGCACCCAATGTTTTGTGTGTAAGGAAAAGAAGACTCTCCCCAGCCTCAGGAAGCAAATAAAAAGGAGCTGTTGATTTAAAAGCAGAAGACAACCAAGGAAGGAGACATCTGAGAAGGGTGAGCTGGAGGCTCATCAGAGCAGAGGGGACAGTGGTGGAGGTACAAGGAGGGCACTGAGATGGGAGTGGATCCTGGGCAGGAGCAGCCAAATCCCAGCTCCCAGCTCCTCATGCCCAGTTTAGAGCCACTCCAGTGGTTCTGAGAACTTTTTTTGGGGTGGTTGCCTCAAGTTCCCAGGAATGTGCCCTGCTCTCAGCAGAGATGCCACGGGGCCAGGCTGCTCTGAGCCTGAGCCCTGCAACCACCCCACGCTCTTGTTCTTCATGTTCCAAACCCAAATGCAGGGTCTTGAGCTGCACAAATCCCAATAACCACATGCAGCCTGATAGATTTACACCAGGGGGAGATTTGGTACCACCAGTTCTCCTTGCTTTCAGAGTATGTTCCTCCAAAGCCTCAACACTCTCTTCCAAAACACCTGAGTGGGTTTAAAAATACCCATTCAAAGATTTAAACAGAACTTAATCTGAATGCTTAATCCAACCTCTAGTAAAAACATGGATGCTGGAAGGGGAATGGACTCATCAGGAATTCAGCATGGATGCACTCAGATCATACCTCAAATGAATTGGAAACACTCTGCCTGTTCCTCCCCATTTAGGACTCCAGGATGTTATAATTTATGTCTAAATATTGCAGCCCACATTTGTCTGTGACAGTGAACTACTGCACATTGTTTGGAAATAGAAGGGGACTATTTTTCAAACCCTGAGAAGATGAACAGGTAAGGAAGGCTCCCTGGGAAGATTTTATCACACAAGCTCTGCTTCCAAGCACAATTAATGAAAATGTATATAATAGTTACAGAAACAATTGACTTAAACCCCCCAGACTTTTAGCCTGATTCTCCTCTCATTTCCATTAATATAGATCAGGACTATCTCCCTGTGAATCCCAGGGTAAATTATCAGCTGATTTCTGTTAACTCAGTGAGGTAAAACTAATGGAGCAAGAATTAGACCCTTTCCATTAACTGCTATATGTTCTTTCACATTTGAAATTAAGATTACACCTGACTGTGAGAATAATAAAACATTACAGGCATTCTGCTGAGTTATTTCACTGACCTCAGTTTTCCCATTAAAAATGATTGCCATCAACATCAGCATTTCCATTTTGGGTCATTTTATACATGCCTTGCCTGTGGATGCCAGAAAATTTGCCAGTACCTACTTAATACTCTCGGAAAATGGATGAAAACAAAAAAACCCCTGATATCAGATACAGCTTTTGCTAAGGTATCTCAGAATAAACTCAGCCTTATCCCCCCCCGCCAAAAAAAAAAAAGAAAAAGAAGAAGAGGAAGTGAGGAAGTTGGAGAGGAAGGGAAGAAGCTGTAAATCCAGGTGTCATTTTTGCTTGATTAAGAATTCCTTTAGGATCAAAGAACAGAACATTTTGGAAAAGAAAAAAAAGCCCTGCAAAATTCAGTCTTAGAGGGTTGAGTGAAAAGCTACTGACACTCTCCCCATTTGCTGGGAATAAAGTGAAAAGAAATTTCCCTGGCTATACTTTTCATAGGCTGCCATTATTATGTTTATATGCTTGTTTTCCTCCACTGTGTGTTTTGGAAAACAACCTCAATCTTTTCAATGGCATCTGCAGCAGGAGGCAGAGCTCTCCCTGCACACATTTTGGAGCTGTTAGCCTCGTTTGTAGTCCGGAGGATTTTCTGTAAGCTTGAACTATTCATTGTGTTGAAGTACCTGGTTTCCATTAAAGTCTGATTAGATTTTAATGCTGAACTTTCTCGGGCTTCTTAGGAAATCCCAGCTATCAGGCATAAATAATTTCCCAACTACTTCAAACAGCCCCGACTTGTAATTAAGCAGAGCTATATTCAGGTTAGGGAAGAACTGTTAAATCCTGATGTGAAATGAAGGTGACCCAATCTTCAGAGAAATTTTAGTGAAAGCTGAGACTTCGATTAGTTCAACTGTTGACAGCCTGTCCTCCTGGCTATGGACTTTGGAGAGGATTTTAAATATGCACTGCACAGGCACGTACACACAGGAATGTAAAGATCGTGCAGATATGGGATTAAAAGCAGGTATTTGGCTCTGAAAATGAGTTTGAACCTGACAGAGCATCCTCTCTGCATGTTGCACCTGGAACGATGCCCACAGAATAATGAAAACCAGGAGATGGGAAGCAATGTTTCTGTCTTGGGACACTGGGAGCAGCAGAGACAGATCCCAGAAGGAAGCACTGGCTGGTCGACCACTGGGTCTCTGAGCAACCTTGATTATTACAGAGCTGCTTTACCTCCCCCAGGTATTTCCACCAGTTTGTAGAGGCAAAAATCCAAGCTTGAACAGCGAATCTGTGCTCGTGCTAGAGGAGGGCACTAACACTGACTGGAGGAAACCGGAGCCGATTTCTGCCCTGTGTTTTGGACCTCAAAACAATCTTCCCTGGAATACAAGAGATGATGCAGGAGGAGGAAAAGCAAAGCAGAGGCAGCCCAGTGACATGAGTTGCATGTGTAATGCTGCTGGCAAGCCTAGGGAAAAAAATATTCAATGTGCAAGTAAGAGCAGACAGTGAGTTCTGAGTGAGGAGGCAGAAGCAGACAGCCAGCAGATTACTCAGTCTTGCTCATGCAACCCCAACACTGCATTCCAACCTCTCCATATTTTATCCTGGTTCTTTCTGAATTACATCTCGGAGGTATCAAGCACTGGCAGGAACAGGCAAGCAAGGGCTGTCTTTGTTGTGGGGTTTTTTGTCCCGAATTTTCATTGTAATGGTTACCTGCATCAAAATCCTGCTTTAGTTTCTTGTCTCTCCTGTTTCTTGTTATTACAACTACTTAGGGGAAGCAGGACATTATTACCTTTCCTATCATATTTAGGGATCTTGCTGCACACTACTGCAGCATTAAATAATATTTATTAACTATAAAAGCAACAAAAAATATTACAAACTTTGATCCTGCTTCCTGTGAAATAATGCTACAGCTTTCACTGATTTTCAGCCAGCAGGAGCTGGAGAGTTTTCCTTCATCCTCTTTAAAAAGTAAAGATAGTAGAGTTCTCCTTCAGCCTGAATGATGGAATGAAAAACTCTGTTCAGCAACAAAACATTCAAGATGTTTTTGGGCATGAAAAAACATTGAAATTTAAAATAATTAAAACCAGCAAAATTTTATCTCATTCAGTTTGCTGCCTATTACTGTTTCTCCTCTCTTTTCTTTTCCTATTTTTCTCCTGTTCACCTTCCCAGGAGAAGGCTTCTATAATTTCTCTTACTTAGATTACCATTTTCTTCTTCACTGTCATCTTAACTGCGATAAAATGGGGTAAAACCAGTTCTTGGTCTCTCCTTAACATTTCCAGCATAGCAATAACCAGTTGCTTCTTATGTTTGAACATCTCCAAAACTGATTTCTAAACTGAGGATCAGACATGAGAATAATAAACTCCCTGATTCTCTGATCACTCCAGTCTGTCACCTTGGATAACGAGGGTTGAACAGCTTTACTCTGTACCTCATCCACCATTCTCTATGGCTGTGCTTCCTTAAAGCCAACTGCTTTTGATTCAAGGGTATCACAGAACAGAGAATCCATTTAATTCCAAAATAAGTTATTTTAATAGCTAGAATGTTCATTTCAAATTTGAATTAGCCTCCCTTCAGCAAGAATCTTTTTAATATCTTTTCTTTCTGCTCGATCAAAGACTTGTTTACCACCACAATTTCCTCGTTCATCACTGCAATAGAGCCAGGCATGAGAAATGGGAGCCTGCAAGAGCACGAGGAGCTCCCACTGCCACAGAACCAGTACTTATTGTGGAGCTGTGATGATATGCCCCGATGGCAAATCCATCCTGGGGTATGGATGTTATTTAATGCTTCGTTGTGGCCTTCTTGCAGGTGTGTGGGAAGAAAGGCAAAATAGAAAGGATCTGTGTTGCTTCATCCTCTTTACCAGTTGCAGCTCCGTGGTTGCTCATGTGCAGCACTTGGTCCCTGTGCCGGGCACGGGGCTGCCAGTAGCTCTGCACCTTTGCCCAGGTAATCCTGCTGCCTTCTGACCCCAGCAGGGCATTTCTCCTCGGGTAAAGGAGGTAAAGGGCTGTCCCAAAGCAGGGCAGGTGACAGAAAGGCTCCTCTGGTCACACCATCCCAAATTCACCGCGCTGTCCTGTCCCACCTGCAGAGCTCTGAGGGAAGCAGCTCCCAGGAGTGGCCATAAATGACAATCCAAATGCTGCTTTTCTGATCCATATTCCTTCTTCAAGCACCATGAATGTCTCTCCATAACAACTGGCATCTGTCTTGCCCTGCAGGTCTCAAGCAAACAGCTGGGAGAAGCCAAACATGAAACCTGGGTTCAGACACACCCTGTTCTGCTCACAAGTCGCGATCCCAAGGGCTGGCTTTCCCAGAGTCTCCAAACACTTCTCTCCACCATCTGTCCCAGGATTTACGGTGGATTTGCTGCTGTTCATGACAAAGAAACTATAACTCTCTTGAAAAGAAAATCTTAAAATGAAATAAAACATTCTTGTCTGTGATGTCAGAGAGGCAAGAGCAGCCCTAGAGCAGGAAGCGTCACCCTGCAGGGCACAGAGGGGAGGAATTGGGGTGGTGCTGGCAGGGTCACAGCCAGGTGAGCAGGGATCAGCACTCAGCTGCCCCTGCTGCCCTGCTCACCCAGCCGGGACAGCGTTTGTGCTCCAGAGCCAAAGAGTAGGGGGGAAAACCAGCTGGAAAGACAAACAACACCTCTCCAGCAGCACAGATAAAAATCATCGGGCTTGAAATATCAGCAGCTGCATTTCAATGGGCTTTGGAAAGGAAAGAAAACCTTTTTTTTTTCTTTTAAATGGGTGAGAATAATGAAATAAAGGTGGAACGTGCTGCTAATACTGTGCAGGGCTGGGGTCCCAGCCTGGGGGTATTTTAAGGGCTGATCCTATGAAGGATTCATAGGGATTTTTCCAGGGCAGGGAATTCTGTGGTGGTGTTCCCATCATCAGCTGTGCCTCCCGGTCGGGTGACAGGCAAAGCCAAACCCTGGGGAAGGCAACGTGGGTAGAACATTTCCTTCTCCTGACTGCAAATATTGCACTGCACCACTGTCTGGTAATAGAAAAAGGAAAGGGGAAAAGTGGATTTTGGGGATATGTTGGTGACTAAATCAGCGAGCTGCTCCACCTCTTTGCAAACACATTCACTTTGAGACAGAGAGACACCCAGTTCCCTGCAGTGTTTGCCTCAGACTGCTCTCGACCTCGCTTAAGGAGCACTTGAAAGAAATAATGGGTATTAATTTAGACACTTGGATATACTTTTAAAAACTACAGCAAGAAAAGCGACTGCAGATTTGTCCTGGAAGAACTTAAGACATCAGCATTTAGCTAAAGATGAGAGCTGAATTTTTTAAATAGCACCTTTTTATTTTTTTACTGCCTGTACTAATTGCAAAAGCATCTTATATTTGGAATAATTGTCCTACATTTGTTTCCTGCTATGCACACATCTGCAGGAGAAGAGATGTAGAAGAAATGGAAGTTTCAAAGAATCCTAAATGCCAAAATACAATTTATAGGTATTTTCAGGAATAAAACTCAGTTCATGGCCAAGAATTAATTTCCTTCTTTCTTTCTTTTTCATGTCACACCTTTTTTCCCTTACACTGCAACTGTTTATGTGCTTCACATGCAAACCAGTCTGGCTAAAGAAGGGACATTAACCAAACCCTAATCAGGAAATCCATTCATTTAGGGTTCCACTCTGACAGCGCTGTCTTACTCTGCCCCAAATGTTGTATCTGAAGTAAACAAAGTTTCAGCTTTAAATTTTGCAGGGCAAAATTGTCTTTTTGAAAGAAATTTATGGCCAAGCACTGCCTGGAACTCTGGCTTTACAGTGATGTACCTGATTTAATGTGTCATGTTTTAATAGGCAAGGCATTTACCTATCTCAATAGGAGCTCTGTCTCCCTATAATGTATTTATTTCAGTGTGTTCTGAGGCATCCCTTGCCCAGGATATATGTTTCAATTACATTTCAGTGCAAAACACATCCTCTGCAAGAATCTTCATACTCCAGGATCTTGAGTAATGGAACATTTTAAGTGCTGGAGAGCCCAGCACTGAAATCTTTATTCAGGCAATCTCCCCCAAAGGCAACAATTCCTCTCAGCAACACTGATCAATACCCCAATATGCCAGACCAAAAAGCCTTAGCAGGAATGAGTATGCCTTCTGTTCCTATCAATAAAATATGTAATTAATTGGAAATTGAAAACTTTATTAATTTGAGTTTGATTTTTTCCTTTCTATCAGCCTGTGTATGGATCCAGCCTGGACTGGATTCTGCCATGAAGCAGGAAAGCTCCAGTAAGGTTGATAAAATCAGATTAAATCTAAAATCTAGAAGACAGAAAGGGCTAGAAAATGAAATAACTCATGAACACTGGCTGCTGAATTTACTTTCTATATACAAGTACCTCTGGTGCAAGAGCCTGGTTGGCATGAAAATTGAGTCAGAAGCTTCAGACATCCAAATACCCCAAGTGAAACAGTGATGGCATCACACAACCATGGCTTGCTGGGCACTGAGGGCTTGGAAGGGCTCTCCAGAGCAGCGGGAGCCATCCACGTTGATCCCATGTCCATCCCAGAGCCAGGAGGAGCTGGGGAGATGCAAAACTGGAGGAATCAAGCCAAATCTCACCCGATTTCAGACCCTCTCAGAGCTGCTTTATGCCAGTGTAAACCCACGGGTGGCTCTACAAGAGGAAAAGCTGCGAGGGGGAGGGGGGAGTGTGAAAAAGATTGAAGGATTTGAACAAGTCACCCTGTGCCACATCCTCAGCTGGCTCGAGAGACTCAGGGTGAGGCAGGGTGCTGCAGCAGTGGCAGGGAGAGCCCTTTATCACCATAACCTCCTCGTGAAGCTGCTAAATCGGGCACCTCCCGAAGCTGAGGATAAACATTGGTTTGATTTTTTTCATTCAATTAAACTCAAGAGCTTTTGAAAACACAAGTTACAAATTTCCCTGCTGCATTCTTGGTACAGCCATTGGATTTTTGTTCACAAGAGCTGTTTCCTACTGGAGTTAAAGCTTGAACCAAGTGAAAATAATCTTGTAAAGACAGGCAATAGATACAGATATATGAGATTTATATGCTTTCCACATTAACAGAGCTTCTGTTATAAATCCCTATTAATCAGGCATTCCATCAATATACAGTTTTCCATTAAATTCAGAGAGGAACTGTAGCAAGTGTAATCATAGAGCTTGTTTAATACAGTGCAATGATGCCAACATTTTCATCTCATTTATCTGGCTGCAGAGCTCTTCCCCTCCTGAGCTCATCACTGGAGTAGCTGAACAGCTCAGTGACAAGGTGGAAAATTCTCCTGAGTATCAACAGCATAAAAAAAAAAGTTAAAAATCCTCCTCTCTTTCAGCAGTTGTAAAGCAAAGCCAGAATGGTGAATTACAAGTTTCAGGACAAATATTTACAGGTTTTTTGGACCCACAGCTCATCAGTTGAAGAAAATGCGTCAAATGTCGTTGTGCAACTTCTTCCTACTTTTGGTTTTTGAGGTGACATCTGGACACTTTGAAGGAGCAGAAGTGGAAAGCTGCAGTGCCTTGGGTGAGGCACAAATGGGAAAAGTGTTTTATTTTGTATGCTTTGCATGTTTGTTATTGGGCAGTGTCAATACAGGACAGGAAAGCAGAGAAAAAAAACAAGGAGAAGAGACAAAAGGAAGGGATTGAGCAACTCAGATCTTGTAATGAAGTGCTGTGGAACAAAGGCAGGTTTTTTAAAGGAAACATGATACAGTCCTGTTGGAATTAAATAGTAGGTATTGAGTTAGATTAGACCTGAGAGAGAAGAAAATTAAATGGAACAGCTTTGGGAGGAGGGATTTTTAACTCACCTGGTTTCACTGGTGAAAAGTCAATGAGAAAGAGAAAAGCTGCTCAGGGATCATTAGGCTCCTGTTCCTGTGATGTGAAGTGAGATGTGGATGTGGGGTGGGAAATGCTCCACCTCAGGGTGCTCCCGAGGCTGCCAATACCTACAAGGGTTCAGAGACTCCCATTAAAGGGGTTTTTTGCTTAAAAAAAAAGGTAAAAACCCTGATATTTTCTATTTCTTTATCATCTCGAGCCATTCTTTTAGTATGTCCCTGGTGGAGTTTTGTCCTGTTCTGTCTTTTTTTCCTGAGACAAAACACCCAGGGCTTGACTCTCAACTCTGCCTTCCTTCAGCTTCCTGGGACAAATGGCATTTCCAGAGACACTGGATTTATCTTTCATTCACCTCAGAAAGAAATGCCAGCAAACAGTGAAACATCGCAGCTTCAAAAAGCAAAACAGCTTCTGTTCTAGTTGGTCTTAGGGAGATTTATGGGGTGCTTTCAGTAGCACTGGTGTTCCAGCACGCCCAGGAAGGCTCTTTGACTCCAGGTATTGCATTTGCAGTGCAGCTGCTGCCCTACCCCAGTAGATTTCCAGGGTGAAAACTGTGTCAGCAGTCAAACATCTCCCGTGTCAGCTCCCAGGGTCTGGGCTGTGCCAGCTCCCCTTGCTGCTGGTCCCTCCCAGCCCTGGCTCACCACCTTCCCTCCTAGAATGGTGACAAGGACCCAGGCCAGCAGATTTAACACAAAGTGCAGACTCTGGAGAACAAAAGTCAGTGGGGGACTCCTGGATGTGGAGGAATCTCTAAGGAGTTTGCTCATGGGAGATGATATTTTCATGATATTTTGCCATGCTCCAGATATTTTGCACAGCCCCAGCCCCGTGAACATCCCGGTGTTAGATGGAACATAACCAGGCAGGCAGATAAAGTGGAAAACACAGTGAAAGGGTCAGAACCAGTTTGTTTTCCCCTGCTGAAGACAATCCCACAGGCCTGGCTCAGCTCAGTGCTGTGCTCCACCACTCGTGAGCTCCACCCTTCGGAGGGAGAGCTGTTTGTTGGGTCCATCCTGGATTTTTGCATCCTGGCTCTGCATGAGCATGGGCACACAAGCAGAGATAAACCCTTCTCTGTCCTCTCTGGTAATGTTTTAGCATGGCTGAGCTTGGCTCTCTGATCTAACACCATCGCTTTCCCCATCAGGCACAACTGCAGCCGTGCAAATGGATGTTGAGAGCAGGTGGAATAGCAAAGGAAGAGCCAAATCATTTTCATACAAGGGCAGAAAAGTCTCTTTTCCCTTTCCTTGCACTTCTCTCTTCCTCTTGTGCCAGTTCCATGTCTTTCTGCAGGCTGGGGTGCAGACAGTGAGGTTTCTTTTCAGGGAAAGTCTGTTTCTTCCCAAGAGCAACCGATGTGCTTCAACTTCGATGTGTTCTAAGGCATCCCTGGCTCACGACCCCAGATCCCATTTGTCAGTGAAAATCTCCCTCCCTCTATTTCTCTTTTGGAGCTAATAAGGCTGTGCATTTACACACAAATTCAATACATCTCCAGCCCCCAGCTCTGCAAGCAGTACATTATTTCCTGGCCTTTCAAAGGCTTTTTAGACTAGAATATAATGGAATGGCTTTTAACAAGGACTCCCCCAAAAGTGAGAAAAGTCAGGATAGAGTAGACTTTGCTATCAACATATTAAGCAACTCAGCTGAAACCCAAGTTCCTCTTACGAGCTCTATTTTCAGGTGTGTTCTTAAATCATAAGGCAACCAACAGAAAGTTAAATCACAGTGACAGCAAAATGCAGTTTAATTCAAAGTTAGCAGGTCAAGAAGGGCTATGAAGGATCTTCACATTCACCTCAAGCTATTAATTCAGATAAAACCCACCAGCTGCTGCAGCCCTCGGGGATTTTATTTTTCATGTTTCTGCTTGTTAGCTCACACAAAGAAAGGAGATTTTTTTCTCCAAGATATGAGTTTCAATTGACTTTTCCAACTTCATGGCATGGACTGCAGCACTTAGAGAACATCCATATTCTGGTGGCACAGGCAGAAATCTGGGAAAAACCCTCTGTCTTTCCATTCCCACAGAAAGAGAACAAAGAGCTGTGCCTGGCTGCTCCCACCCTGCGGATGTTGGGAGCCCTCCATGCCAGGCTGCCTTCAGCATCCATGAAGATGAATAGCAGCTGCCAGCAGCTGTCCCCTGAGCTCCCCAGAGAACAATGAAGCAAATAATTTCTTTAATTATTTATCAAGGGCTGCTTCCTCAGTCAATAAATTTGTTTGGCTGTCTCCTGGAGGCCTGGCTTTCTACTTTATTGGGTTCTTCCACATGCATTGGAAGCATGCTTTATTGGTCACATTAATATCTACAGAAAATTCCCTTCTTTTCCTACATTTCTTTTTATAATTTTTTGTATTTTTAAAAACTTTTGTGTAATCTTCTGCTATTCTTATATTTTATCCTGTTGGCTTTTTGTTTCTTTTGTTCTGTGCCTGATGTTTTATGAGACACAACTTGACTTTTAATTAACCTTTTATCCACTCCCTTCATTTGCTCCCTCTCTCTGTCTTTGCCTTGGAAAGAACTTGGCATATGTATTATTTTAATTGTCCGCTGGGCTATTGAATTCCCTATGTATTGTTAGGATTTGACTTGGGAGAAAACTGGATGGTTCTTGTGAGTGAAACTCCTCCAAATAAGCCCATTTGCAGTTTTGTTATGAACTATTTTAATCAACAGCTGTGAAATGGCCAATAAACCAAATTTGTATTCAGCGCTTATGCAGTGGGAGAGAAGATTCATGAATTAAAAAAGCAACGAGAAAACCAAATAAAAATCCTTCTTTCTTTCCTGAAGTGGTGCCTGGTTTGGGTTAAACTCCCCAACTGCCAGTGGGTAAAGTGACCTTGTCTGCCCTTTGAATTTTGGCAGCTGTACCAAAAAAAGAATCAAACCAAGCCCAAACAAAGACCTTGCAAATGTCTCCTTTAAAAAGTACAGAGGGGTTAATTGCTGTGTTAATTATTCAGAATAGAACAGAGTCAAGAATGGGAGGAAGAGGAGAGTGAAAGGGGAGAGAAATGGGAGGAGCACAAGGAGTTTTTTCACCCATCCACAGTCTGGTCCCAAATAATCACTAATCACCAACTGCATTCTTTATATAAACAGATATTTTCATCCATAAACCTATATTTTCAGGTGCAGTGATATAATCTTGCACTTAAACATATTTAAGTGAGGAAAAACCCCTGAAAAAGTCACACATCCCTCTGTGCTATCTTACAGAGCTTTCCACACATTTCCCCCAGCAGAGGATGCCTTTCTAATCAAAGGTGTGCAGTGATTATTCAGCAGGGATTATTTCCTGCAAACATCACGCTTATTTTTTATCACTCCTTCCATGTGGAAGCCTTTTGTTTGCCTCAAAATCGTACAGTGAAATATGAAAGCAGCCAAATCCGAGGGAAACAGACACAAGAGAAAAACGAAATTAAGTCAGTCTTACAGAGAGAATACAACCTTCTCTTTTATGCCCAGACAAAAAAAAAATATATATATTGAGACATTAACTGCATCTTGAAAAAATCAAGCCTCCTGCTCTAATACAGAGGATGGTTTCAATCACATCGATGGCAGATGTTGTTAAAAGAATTTTGACATTCTTCAGTCGGTGGGATTTTGTCTTTCATGCCCAGTATCCTGCTAGGAGTGCCACATACCTATGCTAGCACACCTCAGGGGTCATTAAAGACACCAAAAAAAAGTATTTTTAATCTCTAAGATAAAAAAATAATCAATAGGAGAGAGTATATGGAATATATCCTCGCAAAGCTTCAGCTTTCCATGGTTATAGTGACTGAAATCTTTTATTATTAGGTCAGGTTTGCACTCAGTCCACTACTGGAATAATACCACGTCCTCTCACTTCCATAAATTTTAGAAGCAGTTCACTCATTCTGAAAGTGCAAAATAATGGAAACAAACGACAACCACACCAGCTGCCCAGAGAACTCACTCCCTTTTCCCCCTAAAAGCAAACAAAACTGTTTCAAAAATGACAAACTTTGCAAGGAAACCCTCAAAAACCACCCAACTTTTTATTTCTGATCAGTAATAATCAAATTCACGCTGGGAAAACACAGAGGGGAGCTTGGTTTGGATTAGAATACCTCAAGTCATGGTTTCATTTCCATCCACATCCCAAACTCACCGACTGACTTGGAAGGAACCTGGAGGTTGCTGCCAGGGAAGTCACACAAACTTTTTACAAATGTTTAAAGATCCCACACTTTGTCCAAATGTTTGCTGCAGCAGTGAAGTTTCTTCCACATCGTTTTGGGTCATTACTTCACCGCTCTTTTTCTTCCTCCCCATCCAAAAAAAAGGCACTTTTGGTAATTTACAGACAAGAGCTGGGAGGAGAGCAGGGTCCAGGCAACATCACTCATCTTCTCCAGGGACCTTGGACAACTCTGGAAGGATCTGTGAATAAATACCCACAAAACCCCACTGAATCTTCCCAAAAGTTCACCTTTCTCTCACTACCAACAAACCTCGGAAGCTCACACACTTCTGCAACCATTTCTGCAGTTTCCTCCTCTTGTGCTCAAATAGAGCTCCCCCTCTATTTGAAAACAAGATATTGGTAACAGTTGAAAATATAGAGCATCAATAACAGCTGCTCCTCTTCTCAGACCACTGACTGCTTCTCTTCTTCTTCTTCAAGTCAAAATTTCTCTAATTACAGCACAAATCATAAATACTTTGGCACATAAAATGTTTTACTTGGTAGGAAGGAGCAGTGCTCATTATTTTATGTTAATTTCTAAAAAAACCCACCCCTAATTAAACAGCAAATAAATACATTCAATTATTTTGATTATTGGAAAGAAGTACCATATGATAAATGTCAACTTCTCAATAATAAAATGGCATATTACTTGCTACCATAATGGACATGTAATTGAACCTTTTTGAAGTAAAAATGATAAAATAGTTTTGAAAACAACATTGGAGCCTTTTTTCTCCCCTAAAATATGTTTGACTTGGCATGACAACAAATGAGGAAGCCTCACTGGCTGCATTTCAAACTCATGTCTTGGGGTTTTCATTCTAGACTGAAAGTTGATGCTGATTTAAAGCCTTTTACTGAATTAAAACATTTCGGATCAGGTAGTTGGGTGGGAATTAAGATGTTGAAAACACTGATCTCAGTCTGACTTTCCAGCTCAACAGCAAAGATTTGCTCATGAGGTGAGACAGCATTAAGAGCTTTCACTCTCACTTCTCATCACTTTCCACCATCAGTAATGTTTTCTATTTCCAAGTAATGTTTTATTCCCAACTTTTTTCTTGGTAGGAAACTCAAGTCTAAACCACCATAATTGGAAATGCAAGCAGTTATTCAAAACTGGACTAAAAATTCAGGAGATTTAAAAACTTTAATTTTTTATTCCATCTTCTTGTGGAACATTTCTTTATAGGATTAATAGTCAACACTTATGTAAGTGAAGTACACTTAGAGTCCCAGAATGGTTTGGGTTGGAAGGGACCTTAAAGCTCATCCAGTTCCAGCCAGGGACACCTTCCACTATCCCAGGGTGCTCCAACCTGACACTTCCAGGGATGGAGCAGCCACAGCTTCTCTGGGAAACCTGTGCCAGGGCCTCAGCACCCTCACAGCCCAGAATTTCTTCCTAATACCTAATCTAATCTACCCTCCTTCATCTTAAGGCCACTTTAATATAAAATTTTTCAAGGAGACTCTCCAGGATTTTTGTAGGAATCCATTTACCCTCCTTAGTTCAGCTCTGCCACTCAGTTTCCTCAGTTTCTGGTCACTTTATCCCTTTTCATTACTTACAAACAGACCCTATTAACAGAGCTGCTTCCCTTGTAAGTCCTTCATTTTTTCTAATTCCTTCTCAATCACATCCCTAAGTGTTCTGCCAAGTAGAGAACAGACACTGCTGAGAGCAGAGGTTAAAAGACACCTTGTCTTCATACAACCTCCCCAAAAGCAGGGATCTGAATTTTAACCCCCTCCCTGCTCTCCCCATTAGAGGGTAGGAGCTGTGTGCTTAAGAATTGATCACCCAGGCACTATTTCAGCCCAGATTTAAAGACTGGGAGCAGTTTAAGGAGCACACAGCTTTTTATGTGTGTTAAGCTGTTCCTGTTGAAGCACTGGCTTCCCAGGGGACTGTTGCACTGGGTTTGCTTCACATTTTCCACTGCGACCTTTTGCCCCAGCTCACACAAAACCTTAACAGGGATATAATTCCTGAGCACCTCATGTGCAACTGTTCTTCCCTAAGCACAACTTGCTTTATTTTCCCATACATTCTGCTTTGCTAAAGATGCTCCAAATGAGCTCCAATAGCTCCAATTACGCTGATTTGTCAGTGGAGCACAGTGAGGGCGAGCTGGACACTGACACACTGGAGGAGCAGAGCATGGTTTTACAAGATAACCTCATAAAATTTAACAGTTGCCTCAACATGTAAAAGAATAGTCAAGTTGTCTTAATTTTTTTGCTCTCTCCTGCTACATTCTAGTAACAGATTCTTATTTCCACTCCCCAGCTTTCCTCAGGGGCACATCTTTCCCGTCAACTGATCAACTGAGTCTCTTCTTAAAAATGTCTTTTCTTTATTATCCTTTATTTTGAGGATTTGATTCCAGTCCTTGGCTGTCAAGGTGCCCTGCCCTTCACAACAACTCTCAGTGTGTGATTGCTTATAATAGACTGCCACTAAATGGAATTTTTCATGGGAACCAGACCAAGATGTGTTTTCCCCTAAGAGCACTTTTCTATCTATGATTTCATGAGTGTTGATTATTTTTTTTCTTTTGAATGGATCTGTGCGCAATGGAGGGAGATGTGTCAAATAATTTGTGGGTGTTTGGTTTAGAAACCACAGTTTGTAAAGCGCAGCATGTGCTGAAATGTTCATTACCCAGCTCTGGTTTGGAATTTCACATTTTAAATTTATCAAAGAACCACAGAATGGCTTGGGCTTAAAAAACCTTAAAGATCATCTCCCTCCAACCCCTTGCCATGGGCAGGGACACCTTGCACTAGACCAGATTGCTCCAAACTTCTCAATAATCCATTAGTGAGAGTTTTAGCCTGTTGGGAAGCAGGAGGCAACTGGAGGCACTTCAGAACAAACTGCCTGAGTTCCTTGTGAGCAATTGCCACGAGCTGCAATTTCCTGAGCCACCAAAGCAGTTTGGGTCACACCCCCAGAACACAAAGTGCACACAGAGAGCTCTGCCAGGCTATCCTGGCCCAGTGAAATGGAATTCCTGCTCTGCAGTTCCAGCACCTCCAACGTGTGCTGCTGTGCCACACATTTCCCATGGAGAAAAACCCTCCCTGTCCTCGCTCTCCACATTTCACCAAGGAGAGCAAAGGACACAGCCTCCCTTTGGACACATAACCCTGAATTCTCCTCAGCTCCTACTTCTCCTTGCAATAAAGTCATGACAAATCATATCTGTGATCATGTTCTGCAGAGCAGCACGGATTGAACTGATGACAAAGCGACCTCGGTCAGGTTTCCTTGGAATCAGCCTGAGTGCTCATGGAGTGACACTGGAACGGGGGCAGAACCTCCTCTCCCTCTCTCTCAAACACAAACTCTTCTTCCCATCAAGTGTCCTTCTGTAAGACCTTTGTGCTTCTCAAAGAGGAAAGGCTCCTGGATTACATTTTTTGACAAGATAGATGAGAGTGCTTTTCACATGAGACCAAGGGAAGTAATGAGCTGTAATCTTGGAGCCAGAAGATATCTATCTTTCTTAATTACAGGTAGATTATTTCTATATTAGTCCCCACAGCAAAAGGCAGAGCCACAGCGGTTTCTCAAAGCAGTGCTGTGTCAAGATGACGCAGTTAGAAGAGTTTGGGACCTTGGAAGAAAAAAAGAGATTTTCCAACTTGAGTCTATTTTGAATTTTATAACTCCATGCAATTTATAGTATTCAGCAAGCAGGTATTTTGACACTTATTCACAACAAGTGAAAGGATATTGCCATCACATCAGGGAGCTGGTTATTAGATAGTCCCTGCCAGCATTTCTGCCTCAGTCTGACGTGTCTCCACTGCCCTTGTCAGAGGAAGCTGCAACTTTCCCATCAGTTAGAACAACTGAAACCCTTTTAACCAGAATATCTCTTTGCACACATATTTTCACATTGAGATTCCCTTTATCTTTTGCCTGAAGGAAGGAAGTGTTGTCTGATTGTGATGCTCCCCCAAGATACATTTTTGTATTACAACTTTTGCTCTTCCACTTGTGTTTGCCAAGGCCTTGGTGATGTCTGGAGCCTTGGAAGAATTTTGCCAAAGGCACCATGGTTTAACCTGCTACAGAGATGGGTTGAGGGTTTCACGTTCCTGCAATCAGCCTGGTGACTTAAAAGGGCATCTCCAACCTCCAAAGCAGATGCCTGCTCTTGCAGAACAGCTACTCTCCTGAGTCCTGTTCCTACAAGAAGAATTCCATGAGAATTTCCTTCAGTGAAATCCTGGTGCTACTGACATCCCAGGTGAGCCATAGAGAATAAAACCAGGATCCACAAGAACCGTAGCTTGAATGTTTTTGGAGAAAATTTGTGTCAAAATATTTTTTTTTTGGAGTCAAATTATGTTGAAGTTGTGCTAATGGCTTTTTTTTTTCCTTTTTAATGGAGTTTATGTCTTGTGAATGTTTTTATTTTTTGTGTGGAAAAAAAATTAGAAAACACAGGGAAGCAGGGTGGAATTCACACATCCCTGCTCTTTCTGAAGTTTATTCCTCATTGAGAGCATTTTCAGGGCTGAGTCCTTGCTGAAACCTGCTGAACCAGAAGAGCAGGGCTGTGTACAAGCGATGAAGAATGGCATAGAAACGTCCACAGCTTCGAAAAAGAGGAAAAGTGAAGATAACAGAGAGAAAAGGGAAGGGGAAGACTTTGCCAGAAGGAGAGAAAAGGGGAATCAGATAAAGAGACAGAAGTCAAACTTAGGAAGGAAGTGCATGATGAAAGATGTCTTTGTCTTTAGTTATTGAATTGAGCACTCCACACCTGGGAATTACTGTTAGGTGAGCACTGAAAAATAAAGCTGGAAAGCAGAAAGTGGTAACAAAGTAGACTCATACCAAAGGAAGCCTTTAACAAGTTTTACTTCTCTTATTGCACCTCACAGGTTGTGTAACTTCAGATTTAATGGGTATTCTCAACTGGAGTTCTATCTGTGAGCTGGAGGGAAGGCTGTTAGTATGCTAATCAGTTCTGCAGAGTAAATTGGTTATAGGAGTGGGGAAGGTACAATAGGGGACTATTTTTTAATTAGCACACTATGAAGTCAATAATCCCCCTGATGCCTGTGCGTGTCCCCTGTTGACATTAATTTCAGCCACACCACTTCCATGGGAATCCGGGGCTTTGCACAGCTCTGCTCCATCACAATCCGAAGGAATTCCCAGGAAGGGAGGATGGCCACGCTCTCACCTGCAGCTGTGGAAGCTCTGGGAGGTTCCAAGCATGGCCCTTGGAGCAGGAAGCATTGCTGGTGTCCCATCAGAATCCCAGACTGGTTTGGGTTGGAAGAGACCTCAAAGCCCATCCAGTGCCACCCCTGCCATGGGCAGGGACACCTTCCACTGTCCCAGGCTGCTCCAAGCCCTGTCCAACCTGGCCTTGGACACTGCCAGGGATCCAGGGGCAGCCACAGCTTCCCTGGGCACCCTGTGCCAGGTTCCCTCACAGAGAAGAACTTCTTCCCAAATCTAATCCTCTTGGAAGGTTTGTGGATTCTCACACACAGGATGTTTAGAAAGGAGAGTTCGACCTGTTTGAATCAACTGTCAGATTTTACAGCCAATTCCAGATGGGTTTAGTGCTTATCCTGGACTCAGGCTAAATTCACATTTTCTGCAGATGGACTTGTAGGGTTTATCACTGGTGTTGGTAATACCTGAGAGAATCAGCCCTGCAAAACAATCTTGCTCACTGATTATCTCTCTTTTATTAAAAAAGTTTCTTAGGTTCACAAGCCTCAAATGAACCTCTGGAAGACTTGGTGGAGAAAATAATTAAAGCACCAGGAAAAAATGGTGTTTTGGGAATCATAATGTGAATAATAAAAACAGGGCAATCATTTGCAGTTTGGTATGTGGATTTTATCACTTGAACCACACTCTTTTAAATTGGCTTCCTTCAATATCAGCCACCCCCAGGGAAGGGAACAGTGTTTTAGAAGTCATTGTGTAATGGTCAAACTTTCATTTCCTTTATAACTTCTCACTGCTAGAGCTTTTCTACTTGGTTCCCTCAAACTCTTAAAGGAAATCAAAAGTTGGCTTTTTATTCTAATACTCCTGAACAGCTAAATTTTATTTACAGGGTTAGTAGAAAGGATTTTGGAATAGATTCTTGTATTGCGTTGATGAGGAGTCCTGCTCAAGAGCTGAGTGTCACATGGCCATGAGACAGGATATTGTTGAGGGAAAGTCAGGAGATATAGAATTTCTACAAAAAATACAGATCAGACACCTCTGTGAGCTCCAGACTTTTCTAGGTGCATCCCACACATCCCCCTCACTGCTCCTATGTACTATAAAAAAAGTCAGATTTTCACCCCATACTTTCATTTATTTATATTTTACTATGTAATAATTCAGTATAATCTGAGATTTGAATCCTTGAGAGGAAGTTAAACTGCCTCTGTAATATTCTTGGCCAAAGTTTGCAAATGGCTCCAGCATTACTGTAAGATCTTCTGGAAAGTCAATTTTAATTTCCTCCCTTGCAGGTAAAGGGTGAACAACAGTTCTCTTGTATTCATTTCTGAGTAAATTTATTTCACTGAATTAAAAGGTTTTAACATTATTAGAACACAATACTGTCTAATAAAAAGGAAAAGATTGTTGGGGGTTTTAAGGACCTCAGCTTTAATCTCCTTGCAATAACCACCTCAAACATATGGCTAAGGTTTATTAAAACACTGAAGAAATGTTGTATTAGAACAGCTGAACATAAAAGTATTGGTTAATTGGGCTACACCTCAGGTGTCCTACCAGCCTCATCCCTTTTATCTCAGGCTCAGGAGGTATTTATAAAGACAACACTGCATTTGATGCCTTTTTTCTTCTTTTTTTCCCTTTTGCTTTTTTAATTTTTTTTAATGCAGGCTAATTATTAATCTTTTGGAGGAAAGGAGAAGATAGTTCAGATGCTCTGGCTCTGTTTGCTACTGAACCTAAATCGTGAAGGGACAAGACCTCAAGCCTGCAGATGAGAACAGTAAATACAAACACAGCAAATGCAACTCCAGCGTCCCAAAGCCCCCCTGGCACCAGTAAACACGACACAACACAAATCTGGGCTCTCTAATTGGGGTGGATTTTCTCCTGCAGCCTGATTTCAGCAACAGGGGGAAAGGCTGGAGGGCATTGCCAGTGCTTTGCCCAATGCAGATTGTCCTGAATTCATTCTTGAGAGAACTGGAGAAGATTATCCAGGAAAACTTGGAAAACTTGGAGCCTGAGTTTGACAGAGAATCAGCCACAGCCCCTTTTCCAACATTTAATCACTGACACTCTAAGCACTGGCAATATTTCTGGAGTGATTTCAACTCCTCACCACTGCTCAACTAGAAAAATGCTCTTCTGCTACTTGTGTTCCATGCTCACAGGGAGGGATTAAAACTTCAGTGATTTCTTGCCTGATGGTCCAAACTTTTCCATTTTAAAGGCCACATATTTCTATTTATGGAGCTTCCACTGGCCAGACATGAAGTTAGGATGCTCACAACCCACTCTTCCTGCAAGGCCTGGCATCAGCTTGCAGAAAAGACTAAAGGATTTACAGCCACAATAAATCAGAGATTTTTTTGCCTTTGAAATCATAAATAAAATGGGCAAAATAACAATAAGAAATTCATGGAGTCCATCAGCAAAGAATTACATGGCTGGTAAAGGTCACTTAGAGTTATTTTGAGCCCTGTCAGCCAATTTGGCCCCATTTTATGTGATCTGTTTGTTTTGTATCTCTCTATTTTTTAATCAGTCATGCAGTACCAAGTCAGATGTTTTATAGAAGGCTATTACAGAACATTACCATGGTTATCAACAAAATTTGTAATCTCATTCAGAAAAAAAAGCAATTTTGACAGGATCTTCTTTCCCTAAGCCCACATTGATTGGCATTAATTAGGTTTCCACCGTTAATCCTTTATTAATCAAATTCTCCAGCAGCCATTCCAGGCCCAGTATCAATCTGACAAACCTGTAATTACCAGGGTCATCTTTTAAATACTGGAACAACATTTGCTTTTCCCAGCCTCCTGGAACTGCCCCACTGCTCCCAAACTCATTTAAAAATTCACAATAGCAGCTGGAGGAGCTGGAGCGCAGCACGCTATTATCAGGCTCTGCAAGATTTGGCAAACTTGGGGAGCACTGAGCTGGCTGGGCTTTGCTTTGAGCTCTCCTTGGTCACAGGCTCACAGCAGCATTGCAGAGATGCAGTTTTGGGTGATTAAACCAGGGTTTTGCTAAACAGAAAGTGAAGAGAAAGAGCAAAGGGAACAGAAATAAGGCAAGAAAGAACCGGACATGTGAGGCAGAGGTGAGAGCAAACCCCGGGTTTCTTCTCCATGTCCAGGTGTCCTCATGGGCCGTGTCAAGGTGAGGTCGTGACAAGGCCTGGGGACAATCCAACCATCCCTGGTTCCCTCTCTGGGATTCCCAAAGCTCACTGAAGTGGCATCAAGAGCTTCAGCTCAGCTCTCACCCAGAGCTGCTCGAGCCTTGGCAGTCAGGGTCTGGAGCAAGTCATTCCCTACAAATCTTCACTGGATTTTCCTGAAGCTTTAAGAGATATCTTGGAGTTGTTGGCATCATCAAAGTGCAGCTCTGGGTGGTTCTTCCATGGGAATGAGAAGAAGTGGCCCTCAGTGCCAGGGTTTAGTTGATGAGGAGGTGTTAGGTCACAGGTTGGACTTGATGTTCTCAAAGGTGTTTTTCAGCCTGGTTCATTCTGTGATTCTGTGGCAGGACAGGGGCAGTGTCACAGCAGTGACATTTTCCCTTTTCTTTGGCCAAAGCTCTCCAAGGTATTGGGGATACATTGGATACCTGTATGTGGAAAGACTCCCAGACACAAAGCTGGATAACAATTCCATGATGTGCTGACCTCCTTCTCTTTTCTTGGAATCACAGAACACCTCCAGGGATGGGACATCCACAACTTCTCCCAGTTATTAATTTCGTGCATCTTATTCTCTGTCAGTTATTATCTGAACCCATTCTTAGGGTGCCCCCATTTTTAGGGGCTAATTGTGACCATCTCATTTTGTCTTCTCCCAGGCTGCACCATTCCAGAAAGCTGGAGAATTTATTATAATTTCATCCCTAGCATGTGGTCTAGATAATTCTGCCAGCCAAGACTTTTTTTTTTTTCAAGAAATCCTTTTTGTCTTAATGGTAGAAACTTATCACAGAATAAGATTAATATTAATCTACAGAAAAGAATAAGATAAAGATAGATTTTGCCTATTAAATTTAAGGATGACAATCAGTTAAGTGTCTCCTAAGTAAGCTAAATTAAAATGAAACACCAAGAGAAGTATATATGACAGGCTATAGTGTATTAAATGGTTTCATTATCCTCTGATATAATGGATAACAAATGGATTTGGAAATTGATGCAATGTTTAGAAAAAAGGATTCCTGTAGAATTGCAATAAAATTAGGCTGAATTTATGTCTCCACCATTAAATTTTCACTGCCACCTCACAGTGTTAGCTGTGGGTTTTAATGTCTGTTTATGTGCCTCTTTTGGGCAGAATTTGAAATTAGTTATCAGTTATCATGGAAGGAATGCTTAGGAATAAATCCATTTTAAATTAGAAAAACTAGGTATGATAAGGATGCAGCATTTGTAATACCAGTAGGGAAAATGTAAAGACAGAAATATGTTTATATTACTAATGAACTAATTAAATTAGGTATGAATGTAGCCGATATTCACAGAGATTTGTATGTTCTAAATAAGTTTTTTTGCAGCACAGCCCTGTTACAGCGTTCAACAATTTTTAGTATGTTATGTTATACCTGAAAGATCACCACAGATTAAATTTTGTCCAATAGATTTTGCTACTGAACCAATTTAAAATTCTCCATGAAATTTAAAGATGGATTTAAAACTTATTAACAGGAGCATAGAAGGACATAGGGCAGACTCTTTTTAAAAAATGCAATTTAACCTAAAGTATTATTAGCAATAACACTGCAATCAATCACCCCTCTTATCTACTCAGATGGCTTCGGATTATATAATTTAAAAACCCTGCTGAAGACAAATCCTGCTGAGCTGAGCACTGCAGCTGAGGTTTCCAAAGGACCATGCTGGAACTCGTCTCGTCAGTGCCCAACTCCTCACCAGCTGCTCCTCCTGCATTTGAAGAACTGAAGTGGCTTTGGTTCAAAAGAGAAACAAACCAGGCTGGGACAGATGAGATTGAGAGCCTGGAGAGGAGAAGGCTCCAGGGAGAGCTCAGAGCCCCTTCCAGGGCCTAAAGGGGCTCCAGGAGAGCTGGAGAGGGACTGGGGACAAGGGCTGGAGGGACAGGAGCCAGGGAGTGGCCTCAAGATGCAGAAGGGTAGATTTGGATTGGAAATCAGGAAGGAATTCCTCCCTGTGAGGGTGGGCAGGCCCTGGCACAGGGTGCCCAGAGCAGCTGTGGCTGCCCCTGGATCCCTGGCAGTGCCCAAGGCCAGACTGGACATTGGGGCTTGGAGCAGCCTGGGATGGTGGAAGGTGTCCCTGCCCATGGCAGGGGGTGGAATGGATGAGCTTAAAATCCCATCCAACCCAAACCATTCCATGATTCTAATAAATTGGAGATTCCATATTTTTAAAGGAAAACATCAGAATCTCTCTGCTACCTCCTGAATTTTAATGTAATATGAACAACTAAAAAAACTGTTAAACCCAAATAAATACTTGAAACCCACAATGTGATTTTGCAGCAATTTTAGCTCCCTTCCAATAGGCTGTTAGGCAGAAGAGGTTTTTGTTGCTCTGGCTACTGTTCTAAGCACTGCCTGCTGAGTGATTCCAAGGTCACAGCAAGGAAAATCAAATAGAAAAACTGGGATGGGGGAAAGGCATCGAATGGGAATAATTTTGGTTTGCTCTGCAAAGAGCACAAGGGACTGAAGAAGCCTAATAGATAAATGCAGTTTTGGCATCATTCTCTGTTGTTTTCTCTATTGTTTTATTCTTTCCAATATGCCAACAAAAATAGTGTCAGAAATTCAGGAAATTCAGAGGTCACAGCAAAAGTAACCAGCAAGAGAGATTGCAATCTGAGTCATCCAGGGAAAGGCATTTGGAAGTGGAGCAGAGCTGGTGCTGGTGGTGTGGAAGAGAGAAAGGAAGCAGCTGAAAGGAAAAAAAGAAATCTTTAACATCTAAAACCCCTCAGACACTGGGTGTGATAAGGGTGGTAGCACTGAGCAGGATCAGCAGCCTGGTCCCTGCCTGCCACCAGCTCTCCTGCAGCCCACGAGATTCCTGCAGCAAAGGTTGGGAATGTCACCAGCCCTGTGTTGGAGGCAGGTGCTGTCAGGGGCTGCTTGTTTGCTGTGAAAAATGCTCAGAGCTGTACCTCGAAACTGAGTTTTCCAGCCTGCCTGGTAGAGCAGTTTAATCAATACTTCACTTTGATGTCTCTGTTACATTAGGACTAAAATGAAGTTTGCAGGCAGCTCAAAAGGTCTTAACTCCTGTGATCAGCCCCCAAATATCTCCTCCATTGTTTTTCCCTGGCCAGCTGAGTGTTAATAAACACCAGGATTAGGGAGCCAGCACTAAAACATTCCTAATCCATGGCAACCCAGGAGGAACCAGAGGCTGCTCCTATTGGAAACTGTATGAAAAACTCCAAATTAATTAGGGACTTGGAAATTCACGATTCCTGTGCTTTTCCTCTTGTCTCTGCCATCTTCTGTAAGGGACAGAAAACCGTGCTGGGGAGAGAACATATTCCAGGCACACAAACACTCATCCAGTCAGTTCTTTTCCCAAACTATGCTGGTATATCCTGGAAGAATTAAAGGACAGAGTGATTGGCTGCTTTGCTGGCCTACAACCAGCCCAAAGCTCTTTACCTGATGGGCTAAATGAACATCTGAGCAGCCTGGGCTGGGGAAGGTGTCCCTGGCCATGCCAGGGGGTGGAATGAGATGAGCTTGGGCACCCATTCCATCACAAACCACTCCAGGACTCCGAGATTTTATGCACACCTTGTTTAGTGTGCAGGCCAAGGGACTGATCCCAGGGTATTCCAGAGAGCAAGCAATGTGCTCCAAGAGGAGACCTGGTGAAGCTGGAGCAGCTCCCTGCTTGGGAAGGGACTTAAACAATTGAGGAATATTCCTCTTTCCTACTTGAAGCTAGGACGCAGGGGCTCTGCTCTCGCTGCATGTCTGTTGTTTGTGAGCACTGACCTGTGGGTGGTTTAACTGGGTTTGACTGGGAGTGTTCAACCCAAGCCCCAGAAGATGTCTACTGCTATGTTAAAGGTATAAAATTAATGCACACAGCTGCTTTCTTCTGTCTTTCATGTTCCTCTCCAGAAATTCCCCTCTCTGGCTTGAGCACTGGTTCTTTTGGCATCTCTGTGGTCTCAGCTGAGCAGCCAAACACTCATTTTGCTAAAAACTGCCTCTGGTGAGCAAAGGGGGCTGATCTTCTGCCCACCACAGCCCATGAGCAGGGACAAGGGGGTCTCAGAGAGCATCTGCAGCATCGAGCCTTGTCTGAGGAGTGGAAAGATTTCAACACAGCACCAAGAGTGGTATCACCCGTTATTTAGGAGAATGGTGCTGGAAAAAAAAAACTACAGTGACTTACCAGAAATTAATAAAAGGCATTATTGCACATTTCTTTCCTTACCTTTTTGCAAATAAGCTTTTGACATAATTCTTCCTTATTATGCTTCAAATTATGCATCTTTTTTAAAGCTACCACTGCTAATCCCTGCTCCATTTCCTAGCTGGTGTTTCTGATGGCAATCACATGTATGATCCTCTCTTGTATGACTTGCACTTGACTTAGACTATGAGTTTAAGGGGTGAATTTTGCAGATTCACTGCTCTGAAGCAAATTTGATCGATGGCAATCGCATAAACAGATACAAATCACCAAAACAGATCAGCAAACTTCCCCATAACGACAACAATGTAGGGTACAGTTATAGTATTCTTGTTCAGTATTTTAGAGAACAGAGTTCAGGCTCGGGAAACTGAGCCACACAGGATGCAAGGCCAAGGCTGGAACTGTCCTAAAGTGGCCACCCAAGTGGCCTTAAAAGTGAAAGAGCAGGGTGCAAAGATGTCACTCTGGGAGATGTCACCACTCCAGTGCCATCAGGAGACCCTCCCAAGCTTGCAGCCCCTTCTCACACAGTGCAGACTGAGAAGAGAGATGCCTCTTTCCCCACATGGAAATTTCGGGGATTTCAGGTGCCTTAAACTCCTGTAAGGCATTTTCTGAGATCATAGAGTCTGGGAAAGTGCCCTCTCCATTTTGTTATTCATTATGTGCCTGCAGCTCTATCGCACTCCACGGAATCCTCCTCCTTCCGAGAGCCAGGGAAAGACATGACAGAGCAAAGGGCAGCACAGACAACATCAAGAGGCCAGAAAATTAGGGGAAGCAGGGAAATATTGTTTCATCCTTTTCTTACAGCCACTTATTTCCATGCTGCAAGGCAGCATGAGGGCTGAGCTGCTTTACCTTGCATTTTACACTGGAACTACAGGGTTTTTCTCCACTTCTCACCCAAGGGGAATGGCCCAGTGCAGTCCTAGTCTGAGAGTATTCAACTGGGACCATTAAACCAACTAGCCCTGGAAAGAAAAGTAAGGAGGAATTGTAATATTCAACTCTCAATTATAATGTGTCATCTGCTGCTTTAGATCATTTATCTGGGAAGGAAGGGGCTGTAGACAATCCTCTGCTCTTTGGGGATGCTCCTGAAGATCATACTTGAGTGTCACAGAATACTCATGAGGACTTTCTCCTTTTCAATTGCTCCTGCTAAGGGTTTTCCTACACCATAAAGCTGAGCTTTGGTGCCCTACTCTTTTCCTACTTTTCATCTGTGGTAGCTCTGAGTGGGTTGCTGACATCCCAGGAATCACCCACATGCTCAGAGACCTTTAAAGTGCAGTGAGACAAGGGAAGAAGGATGGCTGTGGGCCTCAAGTGCCAATATGGGATTCAGGGAACCCAGATTAGACTCTCCTCAGCAGGCTCCATAAAGACCCTTGGGGAATGCCCCTTTCTCCTGGGTTTCAATCCTGTATCCAGAAAGGATGGGTCCCTTTTCTTTTCCCTGAGCTGTGATAGCTTTCAAACACTCTAACTGATAAGAAATTAATATATTAGCTTGTAACAGAGCATTATTCTACTTATCTTTCCAAAAGTACCGTAGTTTCTTCCTGAAAAAAAAAAAAGTCTGTCTGTAAAATGAATTAATTGAGTATAAATGTGGCAGTAGCAGCCCTGAATCCAGTACTGCTGGGACTCATTCCCCTGAAAGCCTTCAAGGGAACTCCTCTCCTGCCTGGCCAGAGAGCAGAGTGCAGTCACAGTCCTGCCCCATCAGCACTTCAGCCTCAGCCACCAAAGTGGCTCTGTTTGCAGCCCAGGAATTTTCACGAGGAAATTCACGTTTCCATGCAAGCTGCTCCAAAAAGGAAAGCAAGAGTGGCAGGGTGGGCCAGGGAGACAAGGCAGCAGCACTTAAAAAAGCCTGCTTGTGATTAATATATTCCATTTCACTGGGAGGATTACTATTCATGACTGTGTCTGGCAAACACGATGTGACAGGCCTAAGGAAGCATCCAGACAAGTTCACCTATTCTTAGCTCAGTGTACAGCAAACTTCTGTTTGGAGGCAAAGACTCATTTTCCAGATCACATCTGAACATTTTTAGGATAATTGAGACAGCTGTTGGTGAAAAAACTGCTGTAGCTTGAAAATCACTTGGATGTTCATGCTGTAAGTAAACTGCTCTTCCTGGGTCCTTGTGAAGGAGAAAGGAGACACCACCTCACTTCTTACCTCAGCATGAGTCCAGGAGTACTGGGCAGAAGTTTTTTGGTATTGTCAAGTTAAGAGACCACTTTTATGGTGAAGGAGTGAGGAGAGGGTTTAATGTTTCAGTTCCTTTCTCACTACAGCATTGAAGACAAGACCTTGAGTGTTCACACAATTATAGAGTCAAGTATTTTTTGCTCCTTCCCCATCATATGATCACTGCTGTAAACATCCATATTTATGAACTCTTTGAGTGAATCCAAGTTGTGAGCAACCTTTTTTTTTTTACTCTGAAGTGTGGAGATGTCGAACCAGTCCCTTCCTCAAGATCAACACACAGAAATAAGAAAGCAGAGCTGACCTGCAGCCACTATACCCATGTCTTCTCCAGGTATTTGGAGAAGGCAAATGAGGGTATCTAAATGTGGCTCAGACTTGAACACACAAAAAGGTTTCCTGAACATGCATCCAGTGTGGAGCCTGCACAGCAGCACTGCTGGAAGGTAGATGGTCCAAGGTTCTGTGCCTAAGCCCTGAGCATGACACCTGAATTAGCAGGAGAATCAGAGAATGGCAAGTCACAACTGCTGACTGAAAAAATTATTCAAAATTTTTGACCAAACTCTCCTATGACATGCAGCTACAGCAAGATGAGGTCTAGAATTGGTCCTGGTGCAGAGGAGAAACTTTGTATTTCCCAGTAGGGTGACACCCAGGTCTCAGAAGATTTTGTTTCCAAAACAAAATATCAAGTTTTGATCTATTCAGGGTGACAGACCCTCCTCTTTGGCCAGTTGTCCATCAGTTAAATAAACTTCCAAATGACCTTGTGCTGTACCTTTGCCACACCTACAGCATCCACACAAGGCAGAACGAATCCCTCTGATTTTCCTGTGCCTGTGGCACACCAGGGATCTCTGCCACAGACTCCACCAAGGCAAGCAGGAAATTCCCTGTAGGAATTACCTGTGAGATCCAGACCCTGAACCTGCTCACGATGAAACAGCATCGTGCAGGTAATGAACACTCAGCTTATGTTTCTGTATCCACAATGATTGACAAAGTCCGCAGATGGCTCCTTGTCTGTCAAGGCCCAGTGCTCCCATCTGAAGAGTTTTTTAATAATAAAATTACTATTGAGTGATTGACAGTTTCCTTTGCCTGTCAGAATATACACAAGCTGGGTTGTGCACCTAAATCTTTCTTGAAATGTGTGCAGGGCTGTATTCCCTGCTTCCAAAGTGAAAATCAGGTTACTGCCTTGAGTACTAGCTGGAGTTCTGATGACTGTTTATTTGGCACAATGTTCATACTGTTATGCACAAGTGCATAGAATTAAAATAATAATTTCTACTTGATTTCATGCTTCTCTGGCTTAATGGTCTCTGACGGTTTTTAGCAGATCCATTATACATACTTAAATATAGAAAAAAACCTACTGCATGGGGGGGGGGGGGGGGGGGGGGGGGGGAAGAAGTATAAACTGGTGACCAAATTTACTCCAAAAAAAGTTGGAAGGAAAATTGGAAATATGATTTTTTGCTAGGATTTTCCACTGTGCCTTTTCTGGATGACACCTCATATTTGTATTTGCAATCATCAGTGGTATACCTAAACCAATTTTCTTCTTGTCTCTACAAACCCCTGACAACTCCTGTTTTTTCTCTAAGTGCAGTTGAATGTAATTAGCAAATTGCTCAAGTCATGATTAAAATGTCATTCTGTGGATCTGTGCTATCTTCAGGTCCTTCCTAAAGCCACTCACCACCTGCCCAGCGTGACCCCATGCCAGTCAAAGATCCTGTCACCAAATCAAGAGGAATTATTTGACTCTGCAGCTCGACACATCCCGTGCTTCCCACCCAGCACACGCAGTGAGTGCCCAGAGCGGCTGGAGGAGGCACCAGAAGGCTGCAGAAACTCCCAGGCAAAATGGGCATTGGCACTGCCTTGGAAAAGCATCCCTTTGGGCAGTGCCACAGAGTGTTGACAGGCTGAGTGCTCAGGGGTCTGTGCAGGGCCTCAGGAGAGATTTCCTGGGAAGAGAAGGGATGTTAGAAGTGTAAAAAGACGAGAAGCCCGGGCCCCAGCAGGGGGAGAAGATTGCAGTCCAGCCAATATGGTTGATAAGAGCAAAACTCCGTTCATTAGCAATCCAGAGGCACTTATATCGTATACCAGCCTGTTAACTCCTAAGTGGCTTAAAGCTTATCAAAACACATTTCTACTTCTACATAACTGGACTTACATTGGCAAGCTTCTACAGTCATGTTATGATTAAAAGAATTCAGTGTTCCCCCTCCTTCTCTCCCGGTTAGCACAGCTTATCAGGACAGCTGCACCGTTTCAAAACTCCCTCTTTGTTCCCAGCCCTGCTTGTTTTTTTCACACAGGGACTTTCCCATGGAGGGCAGTTTCTCACACACAGGCCTTTTGCTTCTAGGCCTATTGCTTGTACAGCTCTTCTATTGATCCTATAATTCTATCAATGATCCATGCCCCTGATCCTTTAATAATTGCAACAAAGGGAGATAATGGAAATATTAACGCGTGAACATTCCCAGCCCTGAGCTGCAGCAGCAGTGTTTGCTGCTCACTCCCGTCCCCTTCAGCCTCCAGACAGGGCCTGCAAAGATTTGCTGTTTCATTCAGCTCAGCTTTAAAGGAGTGGGGTCAAAGCAGCTCCAGTCTCTCTCAGAGCAATTGGGAGTTGCCAAAGGGAAGTGCTGCACCGTGCCTGGCAATAAATGGGCTTTTGGTGGGAAGGCTCAGGAGGCCGTCCTGGGAAGGTTCAAGTGTCTGTGATCTCCCCACCAACCCCAGTGTCCTCAGCTGTTGTCACCTTCTAAAGAGATTGTTTGGCTTGGTTTTGGTTTCAAAACAATTTTGCAGCTTCTCTCCATTCTCACAAACCACGAGTTATTTTTATCTTATTCTGCCTTGAGGGGATAAATTGATATTGCTTAACTTTGCAAGGCCTGTTTATGCCTCATTTTCTTACAGGATCTCACACCAGGAGAGCTGATACCCTCTGGTTATAGCTCTGTGAAAACGCAGCTCAGCTCCTCTCTGCTGTGTGAACACACACATTCCATATGGAAAATATTCCCCAACCTCTGTCCTTTCCCAGCTTCCTCACCAGCATTGCTCCTTCTGTGTCCTTCCAAATTCGGGCTGAATTTCAGCAAGATTTGGTGTGTATTAGCTGCTAGAAATAAATCATGGAAGGAAATTTAACTTTTATCCAAGCACCTGTTAGTGCATCTTGGCATGTCCAGCATTTTCCATAATCCCACTTTTTCTCCTGGTAGAAAGAAGGCCAGAATATGAGAATTTATCTGGAATTTTCTACCACTGCTGTGTTACAAGCAGGGTGATCTTACAGTTCTGTCTTCATTGTCTCAATACAAATCTTGCTTTAAATAACTAAACAAATGTTAGCAAGGACATAGCATCTTCAGGATTTCTGTCTATGAGTGGTTTTCATGGAAGTGAAATAGATTTGGACCTCTACCCGAAAAAATTGAATTTTCTAGGGAGCTGTGAATTTTGCATATTTAATTATTACGGAAGCATTTTTGTTTGGTATTGTTCTGCCAAGTCTATATTTTATAGGGCCTCTGATGATTTATGATAATAAATGTTTTTTCAGCAACAGCTGGTCTCAGATCATTATCTTATCAAACACTATTTATTTATCCCACCACACTTTTAACCCTTGTGTTCTTTGTTTTCTTTCTCTAGTCCCAATATTTTATCTGGAAAGCAGTCAAGCTCCCTTTGGAAATAATTCATAGCATATTAAGGTTGTATGTTTTTGGAACAGATTTTAGGTAGGGCTTGAGCACTGAAGCTCCATCACCTGCAGAATTCATGGCGTCCTCTCTCTCTCCATGGATGCTGGCTGCTCTCAGAGACAAGTGAGGGACACTCTGACCTTCCCACAGAGTTGTTACCCTCTGAAAAAAGAGATTTATCACATTGGCAGCAGGCTGGAGGCTCTGGGGTGATGTCAGTGGGAGTCCTGCTCCTGGCACTGTCAGGGAAGAGGAAACATTACCAGACCCTTAATGTCATGTTCCTTTGAAGTTTCTGACAGGCTCCACATCCAAAGCTCCCATGGAGACAGGTCTGAGGTGAAACAGGGATGGAAATAATCCCCACGGCAGGAACTCAGCTAAAAGCTGTTGGTTGAGATCCACAAAATGGATGCTGGTTCTGTTCTGCTTTCCCTCCTCTGGAAGCAGTTTCCTGGGTGGGATCCTGGTGTCCACCCTGCCCTAAGTGGGATGCAGTGGTCACACAGTGCTGAGTGAACTCCAGCCTGCTGGCACTGGCACCACCTACACCTGCAGAAGGAAATGCTGGGGAATAAATCCCAGCTTCACTCTTGCATTCTGGAAGACGTTGTCTGTGGCCTCTGGCTGGGGGGGGACTTTATGCCATTCATAACAAATCATGGAATCACAGAATCACAGAACAGTTCAGGATGGAAAAAAGCCCATCCAGTTCCACCCCTGCCATGGGCAGGGACACCTCCCACCACCCCAGGGTGCTCCAAGCCCCGTCCAACCTGGCCTTGGACACTTCCAGGGATCCTGGGGCAGCCCCAGCTTCTCTGTGCCAGGGCCTCCCCACTCTCACTGGGAGGAATTTCTTCCCCATATCCCCTCTAACCCTGCCCTCTGCCAGTTTAAAGCATTTACCCCCACTTCATGCACTCCATGCCCTCATCAGAAGTCCCTCTGTAGCCCCTGCAGGTCCTGGAAGGCTGCAATAAATTCTCCCTGGAGCCTTCTGTTCTCCAGGCTGAACATCCTCAGCCTTCCCTGACAGGAGTCGAGATCTGAGTGTTCTCCTGACCAGAGCAGCAACAGGAAGGAGAAAGGAGAAATGAAGCCATCGTTCAGCTGCCTGCCCAGGGTTAATCATGGGAATAGAGGAGATTTAAGTTCAAATCCATCCTCCCTATTTGAAGCAGAGAATTGAACTTGACACCTCTCCTCATCCCAAATCGGAGTGCATTAACCATGAGACCAGAGAGTCAATCCCTCAGTTTTCCTCTACCTTCATCTCGAGCACAATTGAAGCTGACATTATTTAAACACAGAAGAGTTTGGGTGCATCCCAGGTGCTGGAGTGGCTGCAGAATTTTCTGTAGGAGCAGCAGGAAGGGCACCAAACCTGAGCTCAGATAAAACAGAAAATAGAAGATGCGTAAAGCTGAGATAATGTCACAAAGTGTGGGTGTAACTCAACATCTACTGAATGTGAGCTGTATTTTCACTGACATTACACAGCTTCAACTGAATGGATATTCAATTTGGACATCTTTTTAATCAATTCTTCACATTTTTAACTGGAAAAAAAATGGTGACGTGAATTAAAGAGAATAGAGGGATTGGTACAACAACTCTTGACCAAAAAGCAAAATAAATATTCCTATTGAATAAGTAACAGGCAAGGCATGACCTTCATCACAAGACTTTTGACCTGCTCTGTAATTTGTTGGATACATAATGCTTTTCAAAAATAGTTTAAAATAGGGTCATTTGAAGATCCACCTGTTTTGAGAAGGTGTAAGTTAGCATGCCAAAAATTGCAGCCTTAAGTGACATTCAGTTCCCTGAGGCTCATAGTCAAAAAAATCACAAAATCATTGAACTTAATTTCTTCTGGTCAGAGGTCATCAAGTTTATAGAGCGAGAGCACAATAATTCAAGAGGGAATGAATTCTGAAATGCAAATCTCAGATAGGAGGCAGAGAGCATTTTGTTTTCCCCTTGCTCTTACAGTTTTGGGGTTTAAGCCTGGCTTCACCCCTCCACCCTTCAGCATATCTGGGTGCTTTATCACGAGAAATCCACACAAGTGGGCTCCCAGCTCTGGCTCCCACCTTTCTCACCCAGGTGCACACACCCTGCTCGGAGCTGCACTATTCATGCCATGATGAGTGCAGACAGCAGCTCCTGCCAGCTGAAATGTCTGCACATGGATTTTCAGAGAGACTTCTTATGTTTGTGATCTCAGTGTGGGCAAGTTTGCTGACTCTTGGGCTGCCCCTCAGATGGATGGAGTTCAGGAGTGAGTTCCTCTCAACAGGAGAAATGCCATTTGCAGCAACATCGAAGCGTGCTCAGTTATTTTCCGAGTGACTGCTCGGGCTCCTCTCTTCCCTTTCATGTCACTCAGTCACAGCCCTCACCCAGGAGCACAACCAGGCTATGGCAGCTGAGGCAGCAAGAACCTCAATTGATGGCATCCTGATGCCCTGGCTTTTCTTGCCAGGTCTTGTTTTCTTCTCTAACCTCTGCCAGTTCTGTTCTCCAGCTCTGAGTGCTTCCTGCTGCCCAGATCCCCACAGAGCCATTTTCCAGATGCACTGTGCAGGCTCCTCTGACAACAGAACAACCCTTGGGAAGCCTCAGTGATTGGTTTCATACCCCAAGCAGTCTCCAAATCCAATTTATGACGAGGCTATTTTGACTCACAACACCTTGACTGGGTGTATCAGAGATAAAGTGCTTGGGTGAAGACTCCGAGTATGCACAGAATTGTTGGCATTGGAAGAGCCTTCCTAATTCACTGAGTGCTTTACAAATGCACTGTGACAGTTTTCCCTTTAAGATTTTCAGAAGCTAAAAGTAGAGGAAAAGTCTAAAAAGGCAGGAGAATCTAAGTCTCAAAGTAGAGAGTTGTGTAGAGCTTTTAAATGCATCTTCTGGGAATTGCTGTTCATCTTTTTCCTTATAAAACCCCCCAAACGTACAAATTGATGCTCATATTGGCTATTTTATTGTTCTTTTATACAAGAACAGCCAAAAGTACTCTGGGTTTTTGCATTTTTTGGTGAGCACGGGAGCTCCATTCCCTTCTCACCAGCACTTCCTTTAAATGAAGGCAAAGTTTGAAGTTGATTAATTATATTTATGGTTGTTGATTTTTTTTTTTTTTAAAATTAGGGGTGGAGCTGGGGGAAAAAAGCAAGTGACCAATCAGATAATAAAGATATGTTTATGCAGTGCTTAATTTTGCTGGGCCTGAGGAGCCATAAACAGAAGAATACACAGCAATTATGGTGAGACATCTCTAGGTCTGCAGTCACACTGAGATGGTCCTTTGAGAAACCTCACGACCCAGAAACAGCTTTGGTATGGCCTGAAGGAAGATTGAAAGGAGGAAAGAAAGAAAGAACTGAGATAAGATGAGGAGGGTTGGGGTTTTTGTTATGGCTGGAAGGGCAGCTGCAAGGGGAAGGTGTTTCAGGGGGGGTTGATAAGAGAAATGAGTAAAACATGGAGAGTTTGAAGCAGTAGAGAGAAGATGCAAAGGTAACTTGAAAATCAAGAATTCAAGTGACATGGGAAGAAAAAGAAATGACTCAATAGCAGGGGAGATCTGGAAAGGAAGGGTAAGATATTACTGTTCTGGTTGTGTTTATAATAATGAAGTGATCTAAGAACAGCAGATCAAAAGCTTCAGTTTGAAGGGAATTAACCTGTGCAATATCTTCCACTTTTCTATTTAAAAGTATTTTTCATTCTTCCTTTGAAGATGAACTGAATTTGGAATTATTACAGGAAGGACCAACTTCTGTAAGTCAGAAGAAACAAAGCAGAATTGTGGCATATGAAAAGCAGCAGATGTGTAAAGTCAGGATGTGCTAAGTTAGGAAGTGCAAACTTCTCTGTAACAGGGAGAAATATTCCTGTTCCAGCATCCCCCCTGCCCAGGAAGCTCAGGTTTATGCACTTGATCTTGTGAAATGCATCTTCAGGAAATTCTGCTGTCCTGGAAGACTGACACATGGAGGAGACAATGCCCTCAGCAATCCACACAGTGCCACCACATTCAACTTCCTGGAATATCTTATGATTCACACTGCAAGTGAAATAGCAGCAAACCAGAGCTGGCTTTTTAAGCCTTATCCACTGGGAAGTGTCTGTGCCTTATGAATTTACAGTCATATGCACAAACCCAGAGCCTGAGTCATCAACTCCTCATGTAACAGAGCCACACTGAGTGACAAGGCACTTGGAACAGTGACTGGGATGGAAAAAGATTGGGAATAGAACTTCTCTGCAGCTTGCAGGGTGTTAGTCTGAGTCAAACATCGCTGAAAGAAGGGGAGAGGCTCTCCCAGCCTTGGGAAAGAAACACTTAAGGCAACCTCAGGGTAATAACTCAACGCTCTGGCACGTCCTTGAGAAGGAATTTTCAGCTCAAACCCCTGCTTCACTCTGGCACATCCAGGTACCTTGGGGTCACAACTACTTCACTTGGAATTTGCAAGGAAGAACCAGATCATCCACAGGTGAGACAAGGAAAAACCAGGCCGAGTTATTATATAAAACCTCACTGAAAAGTCTCAGCTGAGTTAAGAAAGAAACACTTTTAAAGACCCAACCCAGTGTCCTGATCACTGTTTTTCACTTTATATCTGCTGCCCACCCAGAGGTCCCTATACAGCCAACTTCCATTGGCAAATCACACAACCTAAAATCCTTCTTGAAGTATCCAACCTCTTCAGCCCAGCTGTAAATCAGATTCAGGCACAGATGGGAGGTTTCTGCTGGTGGCTGAGTGCCCCTAAAGCCAGTGGAGTCTCAGGATATGCTACAGAGGGGATGCAAACCTCTGGGTATTGACATCTCCTGGTAACTACAAAAATCAAATAGGGGAAAATTGAGAATTTACAGTGTCCTGCAGACCAAATCCATCAGCAGGGAGGCTGAGCCTGGCTGTCATTGCTGCCTGGGCCACAGGAAGCAGGAGGGATCTGCCTGGATCCCCCTTGCTGTTCCACATCTGAGAAATGAAGAGAATAGAGCTCTGTGGTAGCTCTCTGAGAGGGTGAAGCACCAGTCATGCTGCTCCCTGAGAGCACTGCACTTCCAAAAGCCTTTTGGAGTAGTTACCAGTCCTTTGAGGGACTGGAAATGCACTTGACTGGTTTGAGCAGAGATATCAGCACACAGAATAACACCTTTAAATAAGGTATAACCTTCACAATCAGCGAGAACACAAATGTCAAAACATTTCAGAAAATAATTAATCTGAGCAGTTTGCTCGAGTTGCTGAGAGGAGAAGATGGATTTTGGTACAAATTGACTCACCTGTTTTTTTCCCTCCTGGCAAATCCACGTTTTGCTTCTCTCTAACATTGTCTTTGCTTTTTCAAGAGCATATCAGATTTGATTTGAGAGTAGAGCAAACAATATATTTTTTTAAAGTCTTCATGTATATTTTATCCTAAAGCGATCTGTATCATTATTGATTGTTCCTGCAATAAGAAAGTTAATAGGATGAATTGCAAGTAGTTGCCATAGAAACCACCACGGGTCTCTTTCTCTTGGAGAGGAAGCACACAATTAATTTCTTTTAACCTACTTTATTGCTGCAAAGTCCATACAAATGCAGCAGCACAGGTCCAGATTCATTATACACTTCTGTGTCATTGTCCTCTTAAATCACCTTTTCAGATACGCTTTTGAAAGTGTTTATTGGAAAGAAAGTTTTCATTCCATGTCTTTTCCTGCTGCCTAATTTACCTGGGATGAAAGCAGAGATGATCAGGGAATGAGGATCCATTCTTTTCCTACCATTCATCCCACACTTCACTCCCATGCCCTGCCCTCTCCCCTGCCAGCAGCACACTTTGGATCAGCCCATGCCTGTGGCTGATCAGCCCATCAGCTCTGAAGCCAACACATCTTTCTAGGCTGGACTGGAGGTGGTTTACACTTTCTTACTGAAAGGATTTGATTTATTTTATCACATCCTTATGGCATTATTAATGAAGGTTTGGGCAGTTTTACCTGAGTAAGGACTTTGGGGTCTGGTACACATTAAACCCACCCCATTCCAGCTCAATCAGAGGAAAATATCTGTTATCTTCTGCAGGAGTTTTCTGGGGGCTGTTACCCCAGTACAGGCAGTAAACACAGAAAACCAGCAGAGAAGAGTGTTTCTGATTTGGTTCACACTCCCTTTACACTGGAGAAACTCAACGTCCTTCATGTAACTTCTACTTCCCAGCTGTAAATCAGAACAGCAAACACTTTGATATTTCCCTTTATTTGAAAGAAACCAGGTTTTATCGGGAAACCTTGTCCTGTGGGTTTTCCTAGGTGCACATGGATAGTTTGTGTTTCACTTTGGCTAATAAGGGACACAGAGTAGCATGACTCAAGAGGTGCATCATCATCATCATCACCATCACCATCATCACCATCATTATCATCATCATCATCATCATCATCATCATCACCATCATCATCATCATCATCTTCGATGTGTGCACTTTTATTTTTTTTTAATGCTAAAAATATCCAGAAATAAATCCATAAAATAATACTGGAAGTGCCCATATGTATTAAGCAATGGTCTGTGCAAGTATTTAACATAAAGGGAGAGCTCTCCTTTCTCTCCACTGGACCCACAGCTGCTGATGACCACAGGCCCACAGCCAAAGTGATCTGGAGAAAACGTGGAATGTGCAGTGACCTCCACAGCTGGCTTTGCAAAGCAGAGCACTCCTGGCTGGGGAAGGACACACAGGCAGGAAATCACAGGGTCCCACAGATTTGAGAGGAGTCATTTGCACCCTCAGCCTCCTCACCAAGAGGAGAAAATTCCCACAGCATTTCGGGAAGTGAAGGATGCCTGCAGCAAATGAGGAATGGAGGTGTGGTTATCCCAAAACACTTCACTCGTACTCATCTATGAAACACCAAAAAGAGCTTTGGATTGGGAACCCAGGAGAAACCAGTTTCCCTATGAATAGTTCTTCCCTACCTCCCTATGGAGCCTGAGGGAATTATTCCCAACTAAAATCCCACCATATGCTCAGGCAGGAGCTGCCAAGGACACACTGCAGCTTTACTCCATAAAATGGGGGCTCAGCCCCCCAGCAGATCTGCCACAGAGCTTTTGGGAGCTCATCCACCACATCTGCATGCAACAGGACAGGAATGGGGGGGAAGAGGAGAGCAGAGACCCCAGAGCCTCTGAGATGCACCAGAGAAGAGGGGTTGAAAAGGCTGAGGGCATCGAGAGGAAAAAGGTGAATAACAAATAGCACAGAGGTCAGGAGTGGGATCCTCACAGGCACAGCTGCAAGAGGGGAATTTTAAGCAAATTTCTGTCAGAGGAGAGAGCAGAGGTAAATCCTGGCAGACAGGTCATTCATTTTTACCACCTCCTACAACTTCAACCCTCTATTTAAACCTTTATTAGATCCTGTCTGGACATCAGAACTTGCTGAAATGTGGCACAAAAGGTGGGATCTTTTTATTTTTTTATAGTTTATTTTGGATCAGCTGATAGAATTGTTTGTTGTAAGCATGAAGAGTGAGATCATGCTTTTCTTCTCATGAAAGTGCTGTAGCCAGAGCAGGGGGAGCATGTGAGAAGAATGTCTTTTTAGAAAACCAACCCAAAAGAAAACAACTTGAAACAAATAACTGGGGATTTAAAAACCTTAACAAATGAAGTGGAGCTCACAAATTAAAAAAAAAGTCTGAAGATTAGTACATGAAAGAACAGTAAAGGTAATTCAAATAGTAATATAAAAGTGAGAATTTATTAAAAAAAAACGGTGTGGGATTTTTTTTTTCTCTCCTTTCTTATGAGCCTGAAGTGAACTTTTGTTTTGTTTTTTAAGAGAAAGCAGTGGCTGATTTATTCATGTTTGTTGACAAAAGCACTTCAACAGCTCCAGGAGGAAGAAAGGTTTGATGGAAAAGAGGTGTCAGTCACTTCCCACAGTAACAGTGGTACCTGTGAGGAGGAAAGACAATAGAAAACCACTTTCTACCAGGACTTGCCTCCTGAGAGGCAATAAAACAACCACCCCAGACCCAATTCTCCACAGAAAACTGATTTTCAAGCTACTGATTCTCCTCATTTCAGTCCTTAAAGGTCAGCCTGTGTACAGGTGGAAGAGACAAGAACCACAGCCAGGACAGGCTGTCCCAGACATGCCAAGCCCTTGCCCCCCATTTTCGTGTGTCTCAGCTAAACCTGGCTCAGTGTATCTGTGTCAGTCATGCCTTTAATCTCAGGTTTAGTTTAAGATTTCTCATCAGCACGATTAGTTCTCTGTGTCTGCTCCCATCACCTTTTAAACACAGGCATCCAGCAAGGATAAAGTGAATTAGGAGAGTTAAGATTCCCAACCTTTTATGGCTTTGTGTTGTCAGTGCCCTGGCAGCCTGCAGACCTCGTTCAGCTCAGTTTTCACCCACCCAAAGAATGCAGACACCTTGCCACAAAGACAGCAGTTTTATTTCCTTTTCTGTGCCCAATTATTTTTCAGAGGACAGAGAAAACAGGGGGTTTTATCCCCTCAGGACTCTGATGCACCTGGAGAGAGCACAGCCTATGCGTGTGAGAAGAAGGAGCCTGAACTCTGTGAGGAATGCATGAGATGGCACCCAAAACCAGAACAAGTTTGGAAGCCATCCCCATCCCATCCCATCCCATCCCATCCCATCCCATCCCATCCCATCCCATCCCATCCCATCCCATCCCAGTCTCCCTCAGCCTTGTTCCAGAGCTCAGCTGTAGCAGCCTGGTAACTCCAACACCACTAAAATGGGGACACCCCAGAGCTAAAGGCAAACCCGTGACACCTCTCTAAGCTGTGCTTAGCACTGGGGTAGATCTCCCTCCACACCCCATCCTTTATTCCTGCATTCTCTCCCTCCATCCTTAAATTCTTCAGCTGGCTGAGACAGCAAATCCCGCTTTCTGCTGATTAGAGTTGATGCCATGATGATTTTTGCCTTTTCTTTTATACCTTTTTACAACTCCTGTATTCTTAGTGCTTTTTGCCGACATTCTTGGCCTTGTTTGTTCAGCCAGGAGACTCAACATCTTAGAAGCTTCGTAGCTGGGGATCAGTGTGCCCCAGAGCCCAAAGTCCTCTCCAGAACACATTCTGTAAACTGAGATAGAACATCCAGGGGAAGGTTCCTTGGGGAGGGGGGCTCACTCGAGCCTCTCATTGGGGAATCTTTGACAGATCTGCTAATTAGTAACACCTCTAATGTTGTACCAGACATTTTGGGGTGTGCATTGCTGTGTGCATGGAGGTGCATTTGACCTGGATGTGGTGCACCTAAGGATCCTTAAAATAAATACCAAGGTAAAATCCCTTTTCCCTTCTAACCATGTTTGACTCTTGATTTTAAGACCAAGAAAAGGTCTCACAGCCATGCCCAGTTTTTGGATGTTTTTAACATCCCCCAATTCCTCCAGCCTACAGGAACACGAATTTCCACAAGAGAAATCAGGGCTTTATATTGTCACCACCATTCCAGCATTTAGGCCATAAATGATGCAATCAAATATGTAGATTAGCACTGCATCCTCAGTCCTTGGCTGCATTTTAGCTGCTCCAGATCTTGCAGTTATGAACTTTTTGTGTGTTATCAAAGAAGCTTCCAAATTAGAAAAAGAAAAAAAAAAAATCCTTGCTCCAGAGTTTTTTTAATTATGAGGATATTTATTCAGGTTTCCCCTCATGTTTCCTTTGTGTACCCCAGGCAGGTTATTTTATGAATGCCAAGGGACTGGTTCTATTTTTTGCTTGCCCCAGTGGGTTGTGATGTCTCTGGAGTTATTTTGAATAACCCTGTTATAAAATAGGTCAGGATCAGGTACTTTTAGTGGATGAAGAGTGTGGTTCTCACCCCGTATTCAAATTTCCCATTGAGCTTTATAAACTTTCTCAATGCATCAGTGGAACTTGTGATGAAAGCTCTGAAAACCAAAGCTTTAGTAACTATTATTATTGATATATTCAATATTTTGGTGTTATCCATTGCCCTGGAAGTCTCATTTCATGGTCTGCTCTGAAGGGTTTGGGCAGGTGGATGCCATTTTATGGTTTGGCTGCTTTTCTGGACTCTCCCAACATCTCCTCCATTGGAATTCTCCATCATTAACTTAATTATAATAAAGAAATTGTGTATTACCATAGTGCTGCCTGAGCATAGACCTGGCTGTGCCAGGCACTGGGAAACTGGGAAAAAGAGACCTGAAACACTGCAAGAAGCCAAGAAAAGTTGGCAGCAACGTCTCAGGATGAATTAGATGGACAACATCAGGGCTGGGACGGGGAGAGCCACACAGAGGGAGCAATGAGATCCTGCAGGAAGCCCCTTATTCCCGTTTCATTTCAATTTCAGGACCTGGATCCAGCAGGATTTAGCCACCCACAAAACTAAACCAAAAAAGGAAGGGAAGGTTGCTGCAAGCACGCAGCCAGTTGAGGTGAAAAAATATTCAGTCTACAAGCTGCACAGGATTTTGGACGGGACCAATCTGATGCATAACTCATGCCCCAAGGGCGGCAGCGTTGTCTGAAATTGTTTCCTGCTCCTGCTGCCCCCCCCAGCTACTCTGACATCTTTCACCATTTCCCTTCTCATGATCCAGGTTAGCAGTTCCTTTTCCCATCTTTTTTAAGGTGTCCCAGGCTGCAGGATGTTGGTAGGCAATAAGCATTCAATTTTAGACCCAGACACCATTTCTCATCCAAATTCCACACCTGGGGCCAGAGCTGGGGGCACAGGAGCCCCCATTTGGCAGCTTTAGGGCTCCAGAACTGGCAGGGAGTGGCTTTGACCAGGAGAGAGGGAAGGCAGCAGCACGTGCTGGAGCTCTCTGTGCATCACACATGGGAGATACGGAGCATCATGGAATGCTTTGGGCTGGGAGGGGCCTCAGGGGAGGCACAAGTGACACAGAGCCTTCCCTCACCCCAGAGGTTTTGGAGGAGCTCAGGGTGTCTCATTAGTAGGAGAAGAAACGCCTCACTTGCTCATCCCCATGGCAAATTTCTTAAACAAAGGCTAATAATTAACCCCGGGAGACTGTCCCTTTTCCCAGCTTCTCCTGCAGGGCACTGGGAGCTGCTTGATTGCCAAATCAAGCCTGGATACCTGGAATTACGAGCAGAGCATGTGCAGGAACATGGCAAATAGAGCTTTTTTAAGACCTTGTATTTCTTGCAGCACGGATGACAAAGCTGTGTGCTGCCATTAAGGAAGAGGTGGAATGCTGGAAGCCCCACTGGAAGTGTGGCGCTGCCGCCCGTGCTGACACACAGGCTTGGAATCATTATTTGGCTAATAACATTAATGAATTTGTCCAGCCTGCTGCAGCACTTCATTTCCATCATCATTCTGTTCTTTGGGAAAATGTTAAAAGCATAAGCTGAGGGGGAAAAAAAAAATCAAACTGGTTTCCCAGCCAGAGAAAACTATTGCATCTAAATTGTACATTAACTGGGCTGTGTTCCACACAAAGGAACATGAACTTCTGCTGCACCATTTTTTTTCATATTCAAGATAATTATGTATTTGTCCTTGCCTTACCTTGTTCCTTTTCTGCAGCTCCAGTTACTTTTTTCTAATAAGAACTCATTTAAATGCTCAGATTAATAAAAGGACTGGTCAATGTGATAGGTTATTGGAACAAAATCATGTGCTAAATCCTCCTCTGCTGTTAACTGATTCCACTCCAGATGATGTGCAGCAGCTGAGGGTTCAGCCCCACAGCATTTCTAAATGAAAAAATACATCTGTCTCTCATTGGTGCATCCTTTCTGGATGGTTTTCTATGTTGATCATTGAGTGGGAAGAGGGAACAGGGGTGTGGGTGGGCATTCAGAGCCCTTGATGGACCTGACCAGCCCCATCTGGGTCTCCCACTGAGGTCTCTATTTAGGCTCAGCTCTGGGGTCTTAATTTGGGTTGAATTTTGCTGAGGGAGAGATGGTCCCTGCCTTGGCTGTGACTCCAATTCAGCTGGATTGGCTTCTCGAACTGCACCTTGGACCTGCTTTGGCACTACAGGTTTGGTGGTCTCAGCTCTTGGCAGCCCCTGGACCTGCCCTCTGTGCTCAGGTACTGTGGGGCTGTCCCTGGTGGGAAAGCTCCAGCCTGTGCTGGGCTCCCTGGCAGAAGTTCACCCCACCAGCGTGTTGAGAAGAACCCAGAGGCTGCTCGGGGTGTGCTGCTAAGGGAATTTTCCAGCCTAAATCATTCTATGTAGTGGAGGAGCCCTTTATCGACAGGCTCTGAATTATTTTTTAGCTTTTTTCTACTGATATCCTAAATGATGTATAGGAAACCCCTGAGTGTCAGGATTTCTTGCTCCTGTTTTTTCACTAGAACTCCCCAGGTTTTAGAGACGTTTAAATACCTGTGGGTTGTTCAGATGGTGACTGCACACCATTCTCATTCTTAAAAAGGCTTCTGCCCTTGTCAGACAGCACTTGAGAGCAGTTTTCCTTGGCATCCCCTCTTTCTGCCTGGGACTGACTCCACCAGGTGGCATTTCCTGTGCTCCTCTTCCTACATCCCTTGTGGAAGTGTGGCCTCGTTCCAGGGGTGCTGTTTGTCAGCAATCAGCAGGGCTCTTGTATCTCCAACAATGCAGCCACGGCAAACACAGCTTTGCACAAAAGACTCTGTAAAAAAGCAGATTGTCAAGTACAAAACCCATAATAATCCTGCTCAAATTCCACAAGGTAAATTTGCTCACGTCTCTGAAGGACAATAGGATTGTCATGGCATTTGGGGAAAATAAAAGCAACTCTAATATTGCATGAACTTCCTGCCTTTTTTCCCTTCTGCTGGTTTGTCTCGAGACTGCTGCAACAAATCCTGTGTCTGAGCGAATCATCCAGCGTGATTAGACCTTGGATTCCTGCTTGTAGATGAGCCTAGAGGAGAATGTCCAAGATCTTTGAAGCTGAAAATTGAAAAATGAATAGCAGAGGGAAGCCAGATCTCAGAGCTCATGTACAGCACTGCAGAATGCTTCACAAAACTCCTCTGTAATTGCACTTAGCAGATCAGCTGCTCCGAGGGTAATGCCTCGCCTTCCTCACCCGTTACCTTGTCGCTGGTGAAGCAGGGAGGAAAAATCAAGTCATGAGCATGTTTTAACCTCTAAATTTCACTCCACCTGTAAAACAAGAGGTTGCATTAACCTTTGCAAGAGGGAGTAATAGCTGATAATTTATACGTGCAATTTGAGGGAAGCACAGTTCCATGGGGTGATTACTGCAATAAATAACTGAAGTAGAACACCCTTGTCCTAACATAAACCCAACTCCATTTTTCCCAATCCTCCACATGAGGAGTGGAGCTGGGAGGGCGTGGGGGAGGGAAGGAAGCTGGAAGGGGAAGCAGATGCAACTTTCCCATGGAAGCCAAAGAGATGGGGAAACAAGGATTTAAGACCCAATAGAGGAGAACCCAGTTTTTTCTGCAGTAACATCAGTGTGTTCCCATTGTGTTAGGACAAGCAAAAATAGAGAGGCAGTAGCAGAGGCAATATATGCTATTGTACAGGTAAATTGTTTAGGGCAAGAACTGTCCTTTAGTTTTATGGGAACATTACCTGGCACAACCTTGTTCAGCCCAACGAGTGGAATTTCACTGTGCTGTGAACCAAAGTGATGGCAATACTATTACACAGGTAATAATAAGTCTGTGACCTTTGATAAATATTTTTTGGCTTAGCTTCATTTTAATTTAAGAATGTCTCTATGTAGCAGAAACATCCATCAAGCTAAAACCTCCTTTCTAAACCAGCTAAAATGTTGGTTCCCTCTGCCAGCCCCTCAATGCACTTTGCTGCAGGAGCAGTGTTTGCTTTATCTCTTTACTGTGCCTTTTGTAATCTATATTTTTTCCCCACCCCTGTCTCTTGCTAAGCTTAATAAATTAAATACAGGACAGCCCAGTAGGGAAACACATTCCAGGAGAGAATTTGCTGGGTATATGGGGTTGAGAGGTTGTTGTAAAGAACAGTGGAGTGGAGCCCCTAGCAGACGATGTCTCTTTATACCCTTTTTTCAATTCCCCACCATGACAGCACCTGGCTCTGCCCATTCCAAGGTTTTTTGCCTTTCCCTCGCTCGCACTCAGGGAGTTTTTTGGCTGGATATCCCTGCTGGATGAGCTGCTGCAGGGTGGTGGGAGGAAATGGGCTCTGGTGAGAACCCAGGGAAACCTCCAAGGCCACCAACAGCTGGAGTGCCCAAAGGCAGCAATGGGACCTGCTCTGAACACCAGGTTCTGCCCACCAGGCAGCCAGCCCTGTCTCTCCTCCCAAAGATCCCTGAGGGAAGCCCTGAGGGGGCCTTGCTGCTCCCTCTGGAGTGGCACTCCGAGCAGGAATTACACCACTCTGCTCATCCAGAGCTGCCTGGCCCAGCAAACACCCATGCCAGCCTTCTCTTTGGTTCTGTTGCCGACAGAGCATCCAGGAAATTCCCTAAACCTCCATCTCCAAACCCCTGGCTTTGCACTCCCAGCCCTCCATGTGTGACTTTACCCTGCCCCACTTGCCCAGCCAGGCTGCCCTCACCCCGCCCTCCTTATTCCTGGGGCTATTATGGGAGAGCTGAGGTGGCCGGGATTACTGTGATTTTTAATGGTTTTTTTTATGTTTAAAACCTAGCAATAACTATCTAGCAGACTTATTCCACTGGCCTAGTGCCTGTGGCCATAATGAGCATCTCTAGCAGGGAATTGCTGCACACTGCAGATGAGGTAGCCTGTAGTTTAGTCCTCATCAAGCTCCTGGGTGTATAATCAAAGAGAAGTTGACAGAGAAATTGGAGTTGAATGCAGAAATGATTTATTGGTTTTCCTCCCACAGTGAAGAGTTTGGGGGTTTTTTTAAAACTTAAAATATTTTCTTTGCTGAAAATCCCACTGTGTCATTCGTTTTTGAGTTTCTAACACCTTTTCAAGCTCTGCACTAGGAGTTCTGGAAATATCCTAAATTAGGAAAATCAGAGTCAAACTTGTGAGTTTTTTGTCAAGTGACTATTACTCAGACGTGACCTACCTGTCAAATACTTCATTATTTTCTTCCCTAAAACTGTATTTCTCAGTGCATGAGCTCTCCAGCAAAAAGCCCACCCACCCCACTTGCCCACAGCCTTCTCCATCTCTGAGACAATAACACTTAAGTCAGATGTGCAGGAAGAGCAGACCTCTCTTAGCCCTCAGGGTGGAGATTCCGCCTTCGCCAGCCAAATAATCAGCCTGGTCCTCTCAAGGATTTTTTGGGCTGAATTTTGGATTCAAATGCAGACCAGCACAGAAGCTGGGTGGGTGACTGAGTGTAGATCTGGATGGTGAGACTCAGGGGTGAAATGAGCTGTGAAGGTGCTCAGGTTTGAGGTGCTGTTTGAGGTGCTCCCACAGTGTTCTTGTGGTCATGGCACACGAGAGAGATTTAAATCTGTAATAGAACTGGCTCCTCAGGCCATAGGGGTAACCCATGTGCTGTCCAGTGTCCCTGATGGAGTGCATGAGCCACGGTGCCTGCTATGAGGAAAGAATAGCTTGTGCCAGGAGGTTTTGGGGAGGTGACAGTAATGTATGGGGGAAAAAAGGCACCAGACCCTCTGAGATGTTTGCCTCTCCCTGTGCCTGCTTTCAGCAGAGTCTGGGAGCTGCTCTCTGCTCTGCTCGTGGTTCTGCACCTTTCCTTTTGCAGCAATCCCAAAGCTCATCTGCTCGTTATTCATTTCCTGGAGCACCCACCTCGTTGTTCCTCCTGTTTGCTGCAGGAGGTGGATCAGGCCACAGAGCAGGAGTCAGGGGCTGTAGGTGGTGAATGATGATGTGTGGCAATATGAACAACTTCATGGGCTGATTCCACATCCAGAAATGAGCTCTGGAGCAAGAAGCAGCCAATGCAGCTGTGGGATGGTGGGGCAGGGTCATGGTTAATGAACATTTCTGAGGAATAGGTTAATTTCTCTGAATTTTGAGAGATTTTGCACAGATCTGGGAACTTTCAGAGGCCGTAGGGCACAGCTGGGAGGCCAAACATCAACCTGGGTGCTTTTCCTCTCAATGCTTTTAACTTCCAGCAGCTCACAAATGAAGAGCAAAGTGCTTTTTTGTTGTTGTTATTGCTGATTGACTTCAAATAGCAGCTGGGAACAGCAGCTAGGAAATAATCAGCTGTAAATGAGATCTGTACACATGCCTTGGTCCTGGTCTGCTATGGGAATGTTGTGTAAGGAACAGCCACAATCCAAGGTTAGGATCTTGATTAGGGATGAAGAAACAAGAGTAAGTTGCCTGGCTGTGTCTCAGAACACAGCAACGCACCAGTTTGTCATGTATAAATATATTTAAAAATTCTTTGTATTTCCATGACCCTACATTGAGGTAAATCTTTTTCCCCTCAGGTCCTGTTAATGAAGCCCCAAACCCATTAGGATTTATCAGCTCTGTGAGTGATAAGATTGCAGAAGCCCTGCCGAGCTGACCCACTGGAGACCTGCACCGCTGTGTCCCTGCACCCACCTCCTGCAGGTGCCTACCCCAGTGGTGGGAAACACAATGAAATTGGACAAATATATCAGAAACCTGGCTTGATGATGAGGATGTTAGTCAGAGGAGCCCTCTGTTGTCTGTGGAATTGTGACTTTTTATCACGGTGTCCTGCAGTGGCAGGGAGGAGGAGAGAGATCCAGCAGGCAGGAATTGTGCAGCAAGATTCCTGTATTTTATTATTTTACAACTCTCTTGTAGACTTTTTTTCTTCATAGTCTAATTGGACAAAGGGCCAGCCACCCCTTGGGGGTGATTGGCTAAAATCCTAAAACATCCACTGTCAAAATATTTTCTACTGTACCATAAACAAAGCTCTGCAAGGTCTCAGGTGTTCATAGCTTATAGAACTCTGAAAATATCTTCATGAGAGGCAAAAGTATCTCATGGGACTGGAAAGAAGCAAGAGAAATTCTTGCTAGCTGCATATTTGTATCCACAACCTTTTCTTTCAGGAAGCCTTTTCCTGTTGGCTGGTTCCCTGTGTTAAGATGTTTTGCCATGCTGTCCCCAGGCTCCTGTCAGGATGTGCTGTCACTCATTTCACCTTCTCTGCAGGCACTCTTCGAGATGATAAAACACTTCATCAAAGCAAGTAGGGCATGAATTAAAAACTATCCTGATTTATGATATAAATTCCTATATTTTCCCAAGGTTTTGTACTATATCTTCAGAATTCCTGATTATTGTATTTTCCAATACAAAAGGCACAGTCAGAACCATAATTATCAGAGAACTCCAGAATGCTTTGGGTTGGAAAGGACCCTAAAGATCATCCAGCTCCAACCAGGGATGCCTTCCACTGTCCCAGGCTGCTCCAAGCCCCAATGTCCAGCCTGGCCTTGGGCACTGCCAGGGATCCAGGGGCAGCCCCAGCTGCTCTGGGCACCCTGTGCCAGGGCCTGCCCACCCTCACAGGGAAGGATTCTGCCTTCTAGCAGGCATTTCATGAAAGCATCAGCTCCATTTGTTTTTCCATACTTTCCTATTAAAAAGGAAAATAATCGAGAAATCAAATATTTCCTGGAAAGGTATTTTTAAGCATTCATTTCTTGCTCTCACTGGAGAGGTAAAACAGCCTTGTTTCCAATTATGGAATAATTTGTTTAATGTAACAGGATTTCTGGATTTATTGTCTGGTGTTTTGTTTAGCTAGCTCCTGACAAAAACATTTTGGTGTGAGGAGAAATAAATGCATGGTGATATGGGCTTGATGGGGATTGTTTTTAGGGAATTTTTGCCTGCTGAATTCACATTTTGTGCACTGCTGAAGATTTGCTCTTGAAGGATTTAAGACTGAGGTATTAGAATTGGTGAGAAATGAGAGTGAGGGGATGCTGGGGCACCTGGGAATTCAACAGTGGCGTCTGCACCGTTGAGGAGAAAAGATTGGCTGGTTTTTATTAAAAAGGTTTGGCCAGGTGGCAAGGCTGCATGTGCTCAAATGCTGAATATTTCCTTCTTTTTGCTTGACACACAACTGACTTTGACAATTGGTTTTTTGCTTTTGCTCAATCCCATAAATACTGCATGTTTTTGAAATGGGGGTTGTTCCATAAAGCTAAAATTAGTTTAGATACTGTCATAGTTTTGGGAGGAAATCTGAGTGCTGTTCAGTGGCAGTGACATTGGGTTGTACTGGAGTGAATGGCTGGATGATGGTTTAAATGCCCCTCTGGAACATGAATACAGACATTTTGATTAATGTCTTTGTCATGGGCAAAGATTATTTTGTTAATGATTTGCAGTTTCCTTCGCCTGGCTCCAGGAAATTGCCAAATCCCTGAGTGCAAGGAAGGAACCAAACAGCTTGAAGCCATTGGACTATTCATGTGTTTTCAGCACGTGCCCAAAGCTCCTTTGCATCAGGCTTGAAGCTCACAGGAGAATACAGCTCATGAAATACCAGAAATAAAAATATCTTGTGTTCATGTTCTGATTTACAGGGCTCAAAAGGCCAAGGTTACTTGGGAAAGCAAATGCCATAACTACAAACCTCCCCCCTCTTCTTCCTTCTCCCCACACTGACCATGGGGTCTTGGTCTGGAATGTCCTTTTGGCCATGTGGGACCAGCTGGCCTGGCTGTGTCCCCTCCCAATTTCCCATTCTGTCCCCTGGCCACTGTGGCAGCACAGAAATCCGAAAAGTCCTTTGGCTTTGTGCTAGCCCTGCTCAGCAACAGCAGAACCACTCCTGTTATCAGCCTGTTTTCAGCTCAACTCCAAACCACAGCCCTGTGTGGAGGGAAATGAACTCTTCCCAGCCCCAAGCAGCACACTGGGGTGAAGAAGGGGCAGCTCCTGGCTTTCCTGGGGCAGCAGTCCCAGTGGGGAGGGGACAACGGGCTCAGGTGACCGGACTGTGCCACCAGCATCCTGCTGCATCCCTCCAAAGGCTCAGAGCAGTAAAAGGTTTGGTTCTGTAATGCTAAATGCCTTTATCAGCAAGGATCTTAATGCTCACTTTTATCAGCAGGACCAGCTGTGATAATTCTGTGTGTGTGAAAGAGCAGCCCCGTGCTCGGCGCCGCTTCTCGGTTCAAAGCTCATTTCGAACCAAACGTTTCGATGTTTACATGAGAAGTTCTCTGTAAGCAAATCCATTTCTCCAGCCCTGTTGTGTACAGCCTGTCTCCTTCTGTTTAGATGCACATTTTATTTTTCTTCTCCTCCTTCTTCATTCTCAGCTTTCTGGAAGACAGAAATGGAAGAAACCATTCACGGCTTAAACAACTTGAGCAGTTACTTTTAAATTATCTTAACATGTTCAAAAACCTTGCCAGATTTACCCTTTGGAAGGTAATAAAATAATTTTGACTAGAATGTGACCAGATAAAATGAATATGATTTTATTATTCATGAATACTTTAACCTGAATGCTTTAATGCCTACATCTCTCTATTATATTAAATTATGGGGAAGCATAAAACTGTCACACTGGGGTTTGTAGATTGATTTTCCCTATGGATTCCCCTTATGCTTTCCTATAGCTATCCCTGCTGCTGCTGGAACTATTCCTTGGATGCCTTTTCCCTTGCAGTTACCTTCTCCCTCTGTTGAATATTCCAAAGCCCCTTTGTGTGTGGTTGGGAGGTTATCCCTCTTTTCTCAGGGAACACACAAATAACTTTATGTAGTCCTACCCACACGTGCACATTTGTATCTGCCTTCCTCTTTGGTATTTATCTTCTTTTTTTCTTTTTCATGTGTTCCCTGGGCAATTTTTCCCCCGGACATCCCACTTGAGGGTATAGTTTGGGAGTGATGTTCAGATATTTAGGTGAGGCTCCCATTAAAGTTAATGAGACATGTGGTTAAATGCCTGTGCACTGCATTAACAATACCCTTTACTGTTTATCGTCTGCCTTAGAGAAAAGGTCACATTGGCTCCTGCTCCTGGATCTTTACCTTCTCAGATCTCAGAGGTCACTGAAAGAGAAGAATGAAAGGCACAGGGCCTTGCAAAGCTTCTTTCTTCAGGTGCCATAGTTGTTCCTGTAGCTCAGTTCCTTTTGAAAAGGAGCTGCAGGAATTACAAACCTAAGCAGAGCTGTTATCCCAAATTGCCAAAAGCACAGTGAGGACAAGGTTACTGCTGAAGAAACACAAGATTAACTGTGGTGTTTTGGGCAGAAAATTCCACCAGAACCAGAAGGAAAAACCAGATTTTTTTGACTTTTATGCCACTGTGTGCTTCCAGAGCCTGGCACAGAGGGATGCTGGCTCTGGGCTGGGGACAGTTTGCTTATCCCAATCTAGATAATGCATATTAACAATAAATATTTGCTCAGGCACACTGATAGCACAGCACACACCTTCACCTGTGTCCTTGCCTGAGGATTTTTAGCTGGAAATTCTGCTGCTGTAGCAGAAGGAGGAGATGAGCACAGGTCTGAGCTGAGATAGGAGAGAGAAAAGGGGAAGATCTGCAGCTTCACAGCTGTATCCCAGGGAATGAGAGTGAAATTCCAGCCCCTCCAGCTGGGCTTGGGTTAGAGTAGCATCCAATTGATCAGGAAATTGGTATTTCTAAACACTGTTCTTAAATGCTCTCAAGAATAAATGTTATTTAAGTTCCTTGTGCCTCCGTCTTCTCACGGGGATTATGATATTTAAGTCCTGGTAAACATGAGCTGAGAGCCCAAGGTGAAATATGCAGTAAATGTAATCTTTGTAATGCCAGCAAGAGTCCAGCTTCAGATCCTTTTTTTCATTCATTTATTAGCCCAAAGGTGATCTCTGTTCTCTATTATGATGGAGTTTCTGTGGTGTAATGAGAAGCTAGCTATTCAATACAGTCCTCACCAACACTGCATCTTTTCCCTGTTTCTAAACCTCAGTAGAAAATGACATTAACCATTGTATTGAGCTGAAGAGCTGAAGTACAACAAGGTTAAAGACAGCTTTTGTACTAAAAGGAAAATGAGCCTGAGATTAAAGTTCTGAAGTTTAAAAAAAAAAAAAAAATGCATTGGGTGAAATGAAACATTAAAATGAAATGACTAACATGGGTGGGTGAAGTTCAATCTAAGTAGGAGTGTTTAAGATGAGAAGGCTTTTATCCAACAGTGAATTGGCTAATGATGTTACTAATGTGGGATCCCACAGCTGACAGTTTGTTTCTGAAGGCTCTGTCCTAATGTTGCTGCTTGGAGAGCTCTGAGTACAGAAAAAGGAAGATGTCACTCAGCTGTGCCTGCCATCAATCCAAACCCAGCCCTTTCTGTGCCTCTCCTCTTTGTGCAGGGAGCAATCCTCAGGAGTGGGAAGGCTGTGTGTGCGTGGAAGACTGGCTCGGAGACTCGGAATCAGAGCAGTGTTCTCCTTTGGGTGTTTCTTTGAGGAAAAAGTCTAAAAGAGCTGCCAGACAAACCCAAGCACCTGCTCAAAAGGATTTCCAAGCACACAGCAGTGTTTGCTAACTTTCCCTGGCAACAAGGTGAGCTGGGATATTGGCCCGTGTGGACAGAACTATTTTGCCCTTTAGACAGAGAAAGCAGGAGTATTGCAGTGCAGACGGCAGGAACTAATTAATTGGTTAATAATGGTGTCATTAATATGCTTATTACTCATTTCCTCGGCGGTATCACACAGGTGTTCCAGCCGTAAATAGCTGCTGTGCTGGGGCTGTGCATGCCCGGAATGAGAAGCGCTCTGCAGGAGAGGAGCAGTGGCTCCCTGATGCCCTCAGAGGGCTCTGATCCTCCCTTCCCAGCGCCTTTCCAAGGGCAGCTGCCCTTCCTGTGGGAAGGGTGATCCTGAATATCCTCACAGAGCTGTTGTCTTCCTCACTCTGTCAATACCTGGGTGAAATGGTGTAAGTTAAATCAGGTTTTTTAGATAGAAAACAGATGCTTTTAAGGTATTTTTCTCTGTTTCCAGCCATGATGAACCCCTGAGTGAGGACTGGCTGTTAACGTGGAGTGGCAAAATTCCCTGATATTTCTTTATACAGTAATGCATGCACAGAAGGGGAATTTTCAGATCCGTCAAGGTGACTTGGAAACCTAAGTCCTGATGTAAAAAGGGATATGGGGAATTACAGCTGAGCAGGTGATGAATTGGGAGCAAAACATTTATTTTTCATTTTACTTTTGATTTATCACTGCAGCTTTATTTTTATTAGAATTTGTATTTCTAAGCAAGGCCACAGTTTTTGACCATTCTGAAAGTGAAGTTTAATGTGTAAGAGGTCATTGCAAGTGATCTTAACATGCAAGAAGTTTGGAATTATCTGCAAGAAGCTGAGAATCAATATTTTTAGAGAGGGTGGAGATGGAAATGGAGATTGAAGGAAAAAAATCTCGAACCAGGTGTATTAGGAATGGAAGAGACTGGTCCTACTGAAAATTGAGGGCAGTTAAGATCCCGGTTATTCATGTGTCTCTGCTTCTTATCAGAAGCAAAAAAGGAGGTACAGCCCTCTATTTTCAAAGTGTATCAATTAAATCTGTAGGGAAAACTGATCTGCAAAGCTCACTTGGATTTTGGATATTTCCTTGACTTTGTGCTTTCACATCTGCAGCTTTGTTTGGGGTCAGATTTGAGACTGCAGCAAAGAGATGTAACCAGGAGGGGGCTTGAGAAATTGCTGGAAATGGATTTACTGAGCAAGTTTCTTAATTCCCCTGGTCTGCCTCTTTTCTCAAGTAGCAAAAAGGAGATTATTTTGCCCTTTCTTCTCTACTTCTTAATGAGTCTAAATTTGATGCAATGGAAATTTTCCTGTGTCCTGAAAAGTAAAATCAGGACACACCTGCTACCCAAGAATAATAATAATAACAATAATTGCATGGCTAATACAAAAGAATTGTTGATGAGGCCTCAGTGGAGTTAACAAGTGATGAGGATGCTCAAATGAGCAGCTCTCTTTGCTTACAGGTCCCCGTGCTCCCACTTCTGCACTTCAGCAGTTGTTGGAGTGTTCCATGGGAATTTGGGAAGCATTTTTGGACTCCCAAATGATAGGGAAAATGTCAGGCATGTTGAAAGATCTCCTCGCTCCTCAGCTGAGAAGACTGGGTATTGATTTATACAAGACTGCATCACATTCATTTAGATAGGTGCTCTGTGTGTTGTGGGTTTTTTTCCCCAATCGATATTTTTTCCAATTTGGCTGCTGGTAACAGTCAGGCTGTAGCCCAGCATTCCCACAGCAACACAGAAGTGCAGCCTTTGCTTTAATTGTCAAGAGCATCTGGCCCTCTTTGCCTCCTGCTCGCCCCGTCTGAGCCACATCCCCTGGCTGGTGAGAGGGAGCCTTAAATTTGATAAAGAAGTTGGTTACAAGGCAGTCCTGCAGCTTAAATGCCATGACATTTCCTGGGTATTAACATAAGAACATTAAATTAAGACGATGCTCCTCGGGGACCGCAGCTTGGTGCAGCTGGGGAGAATTCCCTGGCTGCTTCCATGGTCTCGGGGAGCTGAAGCTGATGGCATTTACAGCTCCCACATTCCTTCCAGGGGTACTGCTCACTCTCACACACAGCCAGGAGGCGAGTTCTGCTCCGAGATGCTCTGACAGCTCCTGAGGGCTCTGCCTTGCCCGTGTGGGCTGCGAGCCAGGGAACTGAGCTGAGTCAGGCTCCTGCTCCAGCCAGCCAAACTGACCATCCTGGATGGTGTAAATTGACATCGGCCTCATTGCCTCTCGTGCAGCTCTGACAACTTACATTGATGCCTTTTCTTGGTCTTAAAATCAAGAGTCAAACACGGTTAGAAGTGAAAAAGGGATTTTACCTTGGGATTTATTTTAAGGATCCTTAGGTGCATACATCCAGGTCATATGCACCGAAATGCACCCCGCCGAATATGCCCCAAAAGATCTGGTATCACATTATAGGTGTTACTAATTAGCAGATCTGTCAAAGATTCCCCAATGAGAGGCTCAAGTGAGCCCCCCTCCCCAAGGAACCTTCCCCTGGATGGTTCTATCTCAGTTTACAGAATGTGTTCTGGAGAGGACTTTGGGCTCTGGGGCACACTGATCCCCAGCTACGAAGCTTCTAAGATGTTGAGTCTCCTGGCTGAACAAACAAGGCCAAGAATGTCAGCAAAAAGCACTAAGAATACAGGAGTTGTAAAAAGGTATAGCAGGGGTATAAAAGAAAAGGCAAAAATCTTCATGGCATCAACATCAGCTCTGATGTGCCCTATTGAGTCCCGAAGGGGCTGGAAATGAGTAGGAATGGCAGCGCCGCTCGGGGTGCGGAGCTGAAGGTGGATCAATCCTCTGATTAAAGCTCATTGCAATTAAACAAACACACTCCTGGCTTTCCCATGCAGTGATTCACACTCCAGAACCCCGAGTGCTGGCTTTAGTTATTTGTTATCCACATCATCTAAGTGCTGCTGGAGCTTGGATGGTGTTCCCAGAGTTATTATGAAATAGGATCTGTTGCTTTGCAGTAAATTGGAAACTATAACTCGGGCTTTGATTAATCTTTCTCCGAAACATGGAGGTCATCCCTAACTTCCAGATATTTCTATTCTCCATGTATATTAATTTCTGGTAGCCTGGGGTTTAATACATGTTTCTCTGTTTCATTTCCACAATTAATGGCTCTAAGACAACACAGATAAAAATGCAGATGAGCAACTCATCTTTATGCTTTTCAACTACATGTTTACAATTGCAGTTACAGTGAGCTTTTAAAACTGCCCAAACAGCTTTTCCTGCAGATATGAAAATTATAAAGTTACCCTTCTAAATTACAGATTTTAAAAATTGCTGTCATTTTCAATAGCCATATTTTTTATGTTTATTGAAACTCTTTTGAGTATAAATGCAACAGTCTTTCTTTTTTTAATACAGAATAATACATGATATTAGCATAAAGAGAAGTCCATAGACATATAAATATGTATACATTTTTTTCTTCCCCTCTACAAAGATTTTAGAGACCCATAAAAGTGAGCATTTCTTGCAATGGTTTTCTCTAAATTCTCCTCCCAGATGCACTGCTGTGACAACATCCTGGAATCAAATGTGAAAAAGAAAGTACAAGAAAATTGTGGATCTTGACAAAACCACAGTGCTGTTACAGCTGCAGCATAATGGGGGCACTGGGAAATTAAAACTTCCCACTTCTCCCTGAGCTGCATTCCTACAGCTGGCAGTGAGAACTTAATTTCTGATTATGTGTTAGTTAAAGAGCTAATACAGTTGGGAAGAGTCTGTTCTAACAGGCAGACAAAGTTTCCATTCACCTTCTTGCAGCTAAACCAAACATTGAACGGGGGCAAATGGAATAAGGAGGTCATGGGCACTGCAAATCTGCTGGCTTGGATGGGCTGGGTTTTCAAGGGTTTTTTCCCCTGTACCTTCTGACAAAGAACATTCTGTTCCTGAGATGGGTTTTTATTTAAGTAGTATCAGGTTAATTCTTCAATAGATCTTATGGCTACATCTGAAATAGAGGGAAAATGTCAGCCTTTGGTGTCCTTGCTCGTGGCAGGGGTTTGGAATGGGCTGATCTCCAAGGAGATACTCCAGTGGTAATGCTAAAAGTTGAGTTGAAGGCAGAAAGAAATGAAAGCACACTGAACGTGTTTGGGGGTTTTCAATAGTCAATTAAGGGGTAAGAAAAGAAATAAAGGAAGTTAAAAAGGAAGCGTTGGCTGGGGCAAACAGAAGTTCCTCACAACTCCCAGCAGGTTTTGGTTAAAGAGAAAGAGGTGGGGAATATCCCTGGAGTGACATCCACTCCTGTGCAGAGCAGGGTCTCCAGCTCTACAGGGAATCAAAGCCAACATTGCATCCTTTTTTTCCCTTCAAATATTAGTGGTAAATGGGATCAGAAGTGCCATTGAGGCTGCAGGTAGACTGGCCTGATTTTAAGTTGTTTCCTGTCATTCCAGGTGGATATTTCCATGTAGCTTCCGCTGTGTTTGTGCTGGCCAGGATCATAGCCTGGAGTTGGGCTGGCACTGAGTTTTTAATCCCTATTTTTCTGTGTTTCCATTCATGTTGCAAGATGTCAGAGCTCTGTATGATAATGAACAGAGTTCTGCACAGTTTTTGGTGCAGATTTCTCGTCACTTTTGTGTCAGCTTCATCTGAGCACGCAAAGCTGCACTAAGCACGGGGATTACAGCCACAGTGAAGAGTCTAAATCTCTTTTCTCAGATCACATCACTGTGACTGTAATTATATTTCTAAATTATGCCCTACTGTCAGCTCCTACCTGGCTGCCTAGAAGAGGGTATTTGTTTCTTCCTTCGTGTTTAGCTGTTTTAGGTGGTGGGGTTGGCAATGCCCTCTGCTGCTCTATCTCATGTTCAACACTTGATACCAATTAACAAATGATTTCACTTTCATTCACATCTTGCTTTTGTTGTTGTTTGAAGGATAGGAGATATGCTCTGAACTCTTACTCTTTCACCTGTATCCTCAAAATAAGATGCACTCAAGCCACATTTATCTGAGGGCTGCCTTTGCAGCACAGCTTCTGAGGGAGCCCTGGATGGATTTGTGGCAGTTTTCTCTTGGCGTAGCAGTGCTGAAAGGCACCACCAGTGCCTGTGGGAAGGTGATGCCCTGGCAGCAGAGTTCTCCTGACGCCCTCCAGAAATAAAATATTTTGGCATGGCAGGCTTGAAGGTCTATAATTAGTCTGGTGTTTCACTCCAGGTTTCCTGTCCAGGACCTGGCCAGGCTCCAGGCTGTCCTTTGCTGAGATAAAACCTATTCCACTCACTTGGACTACGATTTATCCTGCTGAAATCAGGCTCCCTGCTGCTAATGATTAACTCAGATCCATTTTCATCATCAAGGGATCCACACTGGAGAGTAATCTCTACTCTTTTTGAGTTTGGCAAAACCCTGCTCCTGGGGGACTCAGTTGCTGAGTTCCTGCTTATCGGGGGAAAAAAGGGGAAAGGTGCTAAGCCCTAAATTTGTGGCAATTCACCTCAATACTACAGATCAGCAGTGACTGTTTGCAAGGTGGGAGAGAGAGGAAACAAACAATATGAACAGACACTTTTTTTAAATAAGGATTTATCGATAGAGGAATCTTTTTTTTTTTTTTTATTTAGAAGAATGGTTAGAGATCCTGAAAATGATGCCTTATTATATTTCCTGTGGTATCTACTGCATATTATGCTTTCCTTTCTATCTTTGGGTTTAACAGGGCCATCTGTCAAAAATATTGGTAATAGAGAAATACACTGGATAAGGCAAAAGTAATTACTCACTTTCCTTTAGTCTGATTTACAACAACTTAAGTCAAATGAAAGAGCAAATAATAAAGTTGCCAGGCAAAATCTGAGCGTTTTTGGTACCATCTTTCTCCGAGTTCACTTTGCAGAATGTAATTAAATCTGCCCTTGGTAGATAAGAACCAACCCTGCTCCCTCACACCCCACAGATGGGCGCAGTTTGCTTCCCTAATGTTGTTTTCCAGAGTTTGCAGGAGGGATCCCTCTGCTCATCCTGCTCACAGCCCTGGGTTTGTGCTGACCCAGAAGTCCATCCCTCAGCTGTTCCTGCACCCTTCCCACCCTCTGCCATCCCCAAAGGTTGCCAGGGCTCTCTGGGCATTCTGCACAGGGAGATCATGTACAAGTTGCTCTGCAGCCCTGCAATGAGCTCCCAGCTTGTTTGTGCTTGCTGGGTTTTCTCTGAAATCTTTTTGAATGTGAGGGTGGGAGGCAATTCTTTGTTCCTCGCTCCTGCTGTGAGATTCCAGGTTTTCCTGGGGATTTTTTACACTGTGCTGGTATAAGCAGAGTGCTCCCATTTGGTGCAGTGGCTGCAGTTCAGACAGATGCCCAGATTCTGGAATAAGAAGAGTTTCCTGGGAGCAAACAATGAAGGAAAAATAGCTCATCTTGCCAGGCCGCTCTTGGCTTTGGCTGTGAGCTGCCTAGCTCTGAGCTTTCCTGGGCTGGGAGAGGATCTCAGCGCAGCCCTGAGCGCTCTCCAGACCCAGCTCGTGGCACAAACTCAGGAACGTGATGCCCTCTCATTGGGAGATTTAGATTTTTAAACTTTCCCATCAAATCTAGGAGGTAATTTCATCTCTTGGGTTGACTTTTGGAGAGAGGAGTTCTGGAATGAAGTCAGTGGTTCTGCTTGAATACTGCTTCCAGCTTCTGCTTATTTGGGAATGTATTTAGATATTTGGGATGTATTTTGCACACAAATTTGAGACAGTAGAATGTAACTACTAAAATGTGCTTTTCTCGTTATTCTACATGCACCATCACTGGTAATAATACCCCAACTACAGAAATACTTAACAATAAATAGTCTCTGGGCATTAAGCAGAGAAATTCAAAGCCCCCAGAGCAATGAGAGGCATTTCTCTTTAGAGTTTCTTTTCTGTCAGTAGAACATGGTGGATACCATTTTAATGACCTTTCTTTGTAAATAACCTAATTACCTCAGCGAACTCAGTTTGTGAGCAGAACTATTTTTGTCTGGGGGAGCAGAAGGGAAATCAGAACAGGAAAGAGAACATTAAGTTCATTTTGGGTACACACATCTATCTGCAATTTCATTGCTCCATCCCCAATTTTTTTAAATTTTGTGCAGCACTGGGTCTCTCACCCTCCTGCAATTGCTGTTTGCATCGGTCCTTTTCTTTCCTGACTTTCAATAGCAAAATAAATGTGGGGTTTTTTTATATTCCCTCTAAAGCTTTTTGTTCATAAATTTGCAAAATAGCATTAAAATTTGGTATAGGTAGCAAGATAATTTTCACTGTCTCTTTCTAAACAGACTTCAGCCTCAAAAAATGCCACAATTTGGATCTTTCATGAAGTCTGCTGGAGACTGTGTGGCTTTTATACAAATTACGTTGTTACCAGTGGCTCGAATCTTCAATAATTCCACAGTGTTTTTCTTCCATGTACCCTTTGGATGGGACAGATTGCAGTCCCTGTCAATAAAAGGGACATTTCATGCTGGTGTCTGGTGCTCTGACAGCGGGATTGTTTTCTGGGTGAGCACACTGGGTAATTTTTCAGTCAGGATCTGTAATAACAGTGAAAAAGAAACTGCGTCGTTCGAGTCATTGCAGGAACATCCTGGAGCCTGTGCCCACCCTCTTTCATCTTTGCAAATGAAATCAGTTGGGGAGTTCCTTCATTTTGGGGTATTTGAGAAATCTCTCCCTGCTTAGGAAGCCATTGGGGAATGGGAGGGTTTAAGGGATACATTAATAAAGTTAGACATCCTTACTTTTAAAATGTTCATGTTAAAATAGGTTCTGCCACTACTCAGGCAAAATAAACCATCTAGGCACCAACAGCCTGTCTGTAAGGCAGAAAGGAATGGAATAAGGCAAAATCCCATCCAAAATTATATTACTATACCTACAAAAAATCATATCAAGGGTAAGAAAATATTCTACAGTAGATTTCTTGTGGAGCTGTCATATTGGATCTAAAGATAAGATTTATACTTACATAAACACACTTAGGAATCAGATTTTGAGATAAGATATTGTTTCATAATATTAATAGAGATGAAATATTGCTATCTCATTAAGGTAGGGATAATACGAGATAGTCTAGAATAGAAATTTTAAAATATTTCATTATCAGCATTTCACTTAATTTTTTTTTAAATGCATAATTTGAAACTATTTTTCAAAAAAATTAATTCTAGAGGCTCAACCACATTTTTTTCCATTTCTACCATTGAAATACTGCCCGACAGGTCATGTTTTATTCCTACTGTGCTTAAAGATAAGTGGGAATGGTTTCTGGAATCAGTCAGGCTTGGGTTCACTCCTGGTTTCAAAGACTGACACTCATCCTGTCACAGGGACATGGGACAGAGCTCTGCTCCTCCTGGGTATCTCCTGACTTGTCTGTGACAATAAAGTTTCCTCTTTCATGATGAAAATCCCCTTTAAAATAAAAGACAAGTGAGGCAAACAAAAATTACTCCATCATGAAAGCAGCAGCAGCAGCAGATGTGCAGCAGCTGTTTGCTACTGAGCCAAACCAGCCCGAAAAACCCCAATTTTTATGCCCACATGTAGCTCTTTTTAATTATCCTATTACTTTAATCACACCTGCTGGCTGACATCCCACTCTGTGCATCCAAGCCCTGCCAGAGAGGAAAGTTGACTGGAGGAAATAAAATCTGATTTTTGGCTACTATTACCTATTGTTCCTGTGATACTGAGGTGCTGTTGAGCTGATGCTGGGGAGAAAAAAAAAAGGAAAATATTTCTTTCCTCTTCTTGATGGGAATTTGGTGGACTTAAAAGTGACAGGTCCAAAATCTAGAGACACTTAAACCTATTTCTTACTGAAGGAACAAGAGAGAGATAGTGACAATTAAACAGCTGGGTTGGTTTGGGTTGTTTGGTTGGTGTTGCTGGGGTTTTTGGTTGGGTTTTTTTTGCTTTTTCTTTGTGTTCTAATCCAGCAAATTCTCTCTTAAAGCTATTCCATTTCCTCTAAATCCCCAAGAGATCATTCAGGCTTTAGGGACTTGACTCAGGGCAAGCTACTTCCACTCTATGTCTGTCTTTGTCATCTGCTAAGCAGGAATGAGAAAAATTTTCAAGGATTTTTGCTTTCTTGAGAGGAGGTGGAAGCAGTGATGTACTTCATTGCTGCCATAACCTGCTTTAAAATCATGAGCCTCTCTGGGAGGGTGAAGGGAATTCAGGCACCCTCCCAGCAACTTGCTAAAATTAACCATTTTTTATATGTTAAAATCTGAACGGCAGTGACAGAGCTTAGGACAACAGAGACGGAAACTTCTTCATTGCTACGGCTCCTCAAAAAACCCATTTTACAGAAGCTTTTGTCAGGTTGGTGTTCCACTCCTGGAAAACTGAGTTTGTTTTAATTGGTTATTTCTGTTTGGACACAATTAATATATCCCTCTGTGGAAGCTTCTGGAGCTTTAAAAGCTCTGATTGGAATGAACCAGAGAAGGAACCAGTAAAACCCCAAATATTTGTGTGGTGCAAATGCACCAGTCTAGAAGGTCCTCACCAGAAAAACCAGTCATGATTTTTGACTCTGGAAAATAGTGCTTGGATAACACTTGGATTTGAAGAGGGAGCTGGGATGCTCAGCTGGAACCAGTGCTCATTTTAATGCTCTGATATGATATTCTGTATTCCTTAAACTCAGCATTTCTGCTCCAAATATCAATGATATTACACCAAATGTGAATAAAAGAAGGGAAAATCTTCATGTGAAGCCAGATTACCTAATTAAGGCAGATCATTACAGAAGGGGAGGAGAAAAAAATAGTAAATAATTGGGGTGTTTTATTCAGAGTACCATTGTAGCCTTTTGGCTTAAATTTATCGATGTCAAAAAGTTATTTAATTTTGTCCTTAGCAGTGAACCATCTATTTTGACTTATTTTTCACTGTAGGGTCTCACTAAGATTGGGGTTATCAGGAAGAAGCTCTTGTTGCAAACTACAAAAGATACCAGCCTTAAAACAAGAGAGTGAGAGGGAACAGAGGAGATGTAACACACGTGGGCTGAAACTGCAAAGGAAATGAAGGGATTCCTGTGAATTACATGAATACATGGATGGATTTTAGTTTTCCTATAAAGAATAAAGTTGCAAAGCAGTTTTTAGCACCTCAGTTAATGTGCACAGGTCCTACCTGCACTTTGTTAAACAGCCTCGATTATTTCAAACCTGCCTGGATGTTCAAAAAGGAACAGCTTTACAAACCTGGAGTATACAGAAGACTAAATGTTGCAAACAGCTTGAAATGCTGCTGGATTCTTGCTGGTGCAATAACAATTCCTACGATCTGTAACTGGGATGTTTCTATACAGGGATACTGTATATCCCTGTGGGATACTTCAGAATATGTTTATTGGAAATATTCTGGAAACAACACTGGAAGTGTTTTCTGTAAGCAGTGCAAAACCACTTCATTCTTTTCCTCTGTTTCCGTGAAACCATCCCTGGTATGCCACTGAATTTGGAATTTTAAGGATAAGATTTTGGCTCTGGTTTAAGGTCTTGGCACAGGATGGAAAGAAAAATGAAACACAAATGGGAGCATTGTACCCTCATTCCTTCCATGCTGCTGCCATTGGTGTTTTCCATGATTTCATTAATGCAGAAGAGCTTCAGTTTCTCCCCACACTCCAATTTAATGTCTATTCTCTGCTCAGGGCTCCTCATTTCTCTGCCCTTGCCCAACAGCAGAAAGGAGCCACTGGTTCATGGCAGTGAGTGGCACAACACAAAGGAAGAAAAAGCTCCTCATTTTTCTTGGCTCTGCCACCTGCAGGATTGGGAAGTCTGCATTTCTGAGCCAGAGCAGCGCTACAGACACACCTGAGTTGAACCTCCAGGGCATCCCAAAGGGCTTAGTCCCATCCTGTCTGAATATTTAACAATTCCATGAAATTAGCATAGATTTCAGAATGGAGCGAAGGGAATTAAAAATTGCCTCCAAAAATTACGGAGCAAATTAGCTGATCCTCTGAATATCCAGGCGTAATTAGAAACCAATAAGAGCTGGAAAACAAATGTCAGCCTCAGCTGGAGGTGCCAGGAGGAAGTCATCAGCGAGTACACATTTTTTTCCTTCCCCCAATCCAAACAGCAGATGAGGTTATCCCTAAAATAAACAGGGCTCATCTGCTGCCCTCAAATTTACTGAAGAGGGAAGGTGAAAACTGGCGTGGAAGAAGCTCAGATTCAGGAGTTGTTAGCCCTCACTGTATTTTTCCTAGAAAATTCAGCTTGATTGGTTAACTTTTCCAGCACTGGAGTTGTCTCCCGTCCTCACTGCAAACTAACAGCAAAAATTTTAATATCTTAATTTGAAGCTTAATAGTTAATTAATAAGAAATAGTATTTTTTAATTTATGAGAAAAATACTTTCCCTATCCACAAAAAAATCCCAGTTTTTGAAACTAACCTGGAAAATGTGACAAACATTTACAAGTTTCTTTTAATTTACTTCGCTAAGTGTCTGTATAGATTTTTGATTTATTTAAAATCTGAATGAAGCTTTTAGAGCTTTATTTCAATGCAATTACTGGTGTTTTGTGATTCAATAACAAAGAACTGGAAACTGTTCAAGTTCACCTTATCTTTTCAGGAACAACTAAGATAAACAGAAACTGGACTATTCTTACAATTTTTACTCCTTCTAAACTTCAAAAGCTCAAATTCCACACGAAATGTTTCAAATTGAGGCAAATAATGGGAGGCTGAGTTTGCATCCAATTTCTCATAAAAACCTGATCAATTCTGGGAGATCTCCATTTAACTTGTCAGGAATTTTTGCAGCTGGGTAATTGCAAAAGTTTTTGCACAATCTTGTATCTGAAAAAAAACAATCCCTTTTATTTATTGAGTGCTTAGTTATATTTACAGGATTTTGGTTTTCAAACAAAAATTTCATAATGCTTCCAGGTATGGAGATCCATATTTTTTCCCTCTTTTCCTGAATGTGGAGCTCTATTTTCCCCCCAGTGATGTATGAGCTTCATGGGGGCACAGTAAGGACAAATCAATGAGCCAGGTGCGCACAGTGAACCATCAGGGGCTTAAAAGTGCCTCAAGATATATTAACTCAGGGTGAGTTATGCATTAAAATCTCCATTCTCCTAAATATCCGTCAGCGTGATTTCAGGATAATGGAAAATTACCAGTTCTGTAATCCTTATTCCATATAACAGAGCTGGGGCCAAATTTATGAAGTCCTGTTGGGTTTTAATGCGATCCTTTGTGCCAAAACTGTGTAGAACTTTAGTAGAATATCGACTGAAAAAAGCCTTAGTCTCTGTGTTCAAGGAACCAAAAACACAACTGGCACTTTACTGCAGCACTGAGGGAAGTAGATAAAAAAAAAAAGCCATATTCCACAAATCCTGATTCCTACATATTTGATCCCTGCATGAAGCTCAAGAAAACCTCAGAAACACCTATTTATATGTACAAGTAAATAAAATAAATTCCATTTATTTGGTGTAAGTTTCCACTTACTTTTAGACTGCAACAATTTTTTGCTTAGTAATTTTCATAAAACAAGAGAGAGAGCTTGGGGGGGGTTTGTCTATTCTTAAGTGTGGATCACAGAGGCGGTCACAACTTTTAGTGGCTTAAAGAATTGTCCATATTCAAACTGGCCACTGATGGGTTCTGTTAGGTCACAGAGGAAGCTGTAAGCACCCCTTGGCAAGGGCATCACTTTCTGGGACTATGCTTGCTAACCCATGACAGGTGGGCAAGGCAAACCCGACCAGGAGCTTTGCCTGCCCTCCTGCGCCATGCTCGGCCCCCGTCCCCCCCTTCGGGGCCGGCAGAAGATTGACCAGGGCAGAGTGCTAGCCAGCTAGCCAGCAATGGCAACGGCCCCGCGGCACTGCGCGAGGAGCAGGGCAATTCTTCGTTACCCTCAGAGCCGAGAATGCTCCCGGCAGCTCCTCAGGGAGCAGCTCTGCCCTCAGACAGGGAGGCCCCACAGTCTCCATTTAACTTCAGGAGTCCAGATCTGACTGCAGCGTGTTTTTCTGTCCTTGAAGGAAAAGACAGCACCATCTGCGGAGTCTACAAACCTCCTACTTTAGGAACTCTCAGGGTTCTGAAAATCAGGATGAAACAGATTAAATTCAGTAGCCACCTAAAGGTTAAATTCAAGCCTATGTAAAGAAGGAGTGCAAGAAACATCCCTTGTCCTAAATCCATTTAAAGTCCTCCAAATGTGGCTGTAGCAGGACTTAATGCACAGAGCTTATAAAGATCCGAAGCAAAAGGGAATTTCACCACCTGTAGCAACCTGCATTTCTCAACAATTACATATCAGTGTGAGGGGAATTTTGTGAAAATCCTGAACTGCAGCAACACCTGAGGGAAAGAATGAGCTGAATGAATGATGCTGCCCCACCAGCTGAGGAAAAGGAAATACTCCTGGAGGGTAACTCTTAGTCCACCACTAAACCTTGTCCCCAAGTGCCACATCCACCTGTTCTTTGGTGCTTCTGGGCATGGTGATTCCACCACTTCCCTGATCAGTCTGTTCCAATTCCTGAGCACTCAGTGAGGAAATTTTTCCTAGCAAGTGTGTCCTGTTAATGGAAAATTGATGGAAACAGGAGGGTAAAATTGTGTTGGTGTCTGAATGTGATGCCCACATTTCTCAGGTCTCAAGGGTGTGGCACCACTGGAAGGAGCTGGTGGTTGGTCCTGGCTGTCCTTGGAAGAGCTCCACCTCTACTGGGAACCTTCCTTGGATCATAACAGGTGAATGGATCAATTCCTTTGATTACATTGCAAATTTAACCAACTTTTCCAACATCCCAATGCCCACCTTGAAGCTTCAAAGGAGGAGAAAAGCTGATTTAAGCTGCAGGAAACAACAAAATTCACAGTGTGCACCATGACAGCAGAGAAATTCAGCATTTCCTTAAAACCCAGGAAAGTTAACACTATTCCCTGACTGAAGCTGGGTAAAACCCTGGATTTTTATCAAGATACTCATTAGAGTTGCATATTTTAAATTATAATTTCAGGGAAAGAATGGCTGATATAAGAGAAACCCAAAAGAAATCCTACATAGGGTGCAAAAGAACAACTGAAGTTTTTCTTAAGAATCAGCTTTTGTGCTCATAATGTGATAAAAGAGCCTGCTGGTGGCAAAAGTTGCTTTTTAAAATATGCAGATTCTAAAATAATATTTTAAAGGCAAGAAGGAAGACTCAATGTGAAAGTTGTTCCAGGTCTTTGGATACCCAATATTATTCATGCAAGTGAGCAGATAATTTATAAATTTAGAGAAGAAGGAGTTTTACATGAAAATGGTATTTTTAGCGGGACTTTGGCATTGGAATGTTATGTTAAACTCTCAAAGTCCTTAAAATATGGAGAGTGCAAGAAAATATTAATCTGTTTACTTTACTTTTTCAAATATATGAGTCACAGTCACATATTTTTGTCTTTTGTGCCCATAATTTTGAGCAGCTTTAAGGATTTGTGACTAATACAGGGCATGACTGTCATTCTTTTTTTCCCCTCAGTGTTAAATATGTGTTTATATTTTTAAAGCCTGTTCTCAGAATTTGTTCTACATTTTCCCCGAGTTCTGCTCTGAGTATCTTTTTTCTGCAGTTGCTCAGTGTTTTATTTAAAGGCATCTAATAAAGAGCATGGAGTCAAGGTTCTCGCACTGTAGGAATGTTAGACTTTAAACAAATGTCTTTATCATCCTTTTGCAGTGAGTGTTCAACTAAATGGATGAATATTTGATCCAATGTTAAATTAGAAAAAATATTTGTAAAAGTGTTTATAATGTATTCCCTTCCTTTTCCCAAGTGCCATGAATAACAATTCAGGTTTTGAGAGAGCCAAGAATGAGAGTATGAAGAATATTATGCAAATATGAGCATAACTATGAATCTTCTTCAATATTTGCAGTCCTGCTTCTTGTGATTTTAGCCACTGAGGGGAGAAATACAGCCTGGCTCTGGCCTTGGCTGCCTTCATTGTTTTAAATCCTGCTAGGATAGAGGCAGTGATCCAACAATAAAACCTGCCTCTTCCTCCCACTTTTTCTATGTGAATTATTAATAATTACTGTCATTTGTTATGATTTGGTTTGTTCTTAAAATCAGGGTGGTTTTCACTGCAGATCTGCTCCATCTCCTCCATCAGCTGTGGGAGGCTCTTGCTCAGGGCACTGTCCAGAGGCACTGGTGCCTGGCACACCCTGAGTGCTGTTGAAACCCAAAATCTCCTATTCCAAAATCCTAGATCTTCATTTTGCTGGAGCCAAAGGAAGGGAGCTCTGGCCAGGCTGTGAGAAAGAGCTGACAGTGTTGTTCCATCATTGTTTTGGGATATGTAGGATGTGCCGGTGGCTTTCAGGGCAGCCTGATGTTGGCATCAACAAGCTCTGGTTGGCTTGAATCCTGCCACAGATGAGGATTCTGGATATCCAGAGCCTTGGCATCCCTGTCCTGCTGCTGGACACCTAAGCAGCACAGGAGCTGTATGACACGGGAGGCATTTCTGAGCTCCTGCAGAAGGGCTGCAGATCCAGAGGTTCCAGAGATCACCCCCCAAATCGAATTGGGGTGTGGAAGTATTCAGCTGTGTGCTCCTTATGGAAGCCTGACCCTCTCTGCAGGCCCAGGGTTGCATCTTTTCCATGCCAAAGAAACCAGGTAAAGTCCAATGGACTTCATCTTGGAAGCTCCAGAACGCAAACTTTTCTATTCTTCGTTTTCCTTCTCCTTGTCACAGCTCAAAGTGTTTTCTCAGTTGTCTGGAGGAGGTGATCCTGCTGGGAACAGCTTCTTGTGAAAGTGTTGATCGGCTGACTGTGGCTGTGACTTCTCCAAGAGTTCCTTAGGCATCCCTGTGTCATTTCCCTCACTCTTTCCCAAGCTCAGTGCACAGTGTCTGGCACAGGCTGCAGTTGGGCACTGAAAGCTGCTAGTACCAAAACCACATTTCTGATTACTGTAGAATAAAGAGGCATCATCTTATGAGTCCTTTTGTGCGTATTTTCTTGCATTAATGACCTGAAATATTGTAGATCAGCTGGATCTCCTGCATTCCAGAGTTACCTTGGTCAGGAATAGCCTGTGAGCTGCCAAAATTCTGCAGGTAGTTTAATGTGCATAAACCCCACAGGTGTTGGTGTTGTGTTACTCAAGTTTATACTGAGAGATAAATTGAGATAAATTTGCCTCGTCCATGCTTTGACTTTAGACATGGATTGTTTACCAAATTGCTACAAACGTAAACAGACAACTTTGACAAGATAATAGAGCATCATCTTGGATTAACTTTCCCACCTTTCCCAGCCTGTTCAGTCCTTGAAGGTTTTGTGAAAACTCTTCTGAGCTTTCTCTTATTGAAAGGGGCCTGACAGCAGCTCCCAATGGCTCCCAAAAGTAGTGAATCAGGAATTTGCGTTTAAAACTGGCACAGGTACCTTGCTTTCCCTCAATTGCTCCCTCTCCAAAACTCAGCAGCTTGAAAAAGTGCGATGGAATAGAATCATGGAATATCCTGAGCTGCTACAGACCCACGAGGATCTTCAATTCCAACTCCTGGTCCAGCACAGGACACCCCAACAATCTCACCCTGTGCCTTAGAGTTGCTCTTTTTCCCCTCAAAATGCAGTCGGGTAAGTCCTCACATATCCTCAGTAGAAGCTCTGGCCTTATTTCCCGTAAATGAGGATCATCATTCAGATGGTATCTGTGCTCTAGAGCAATTCTTTATTGCCCTTCTTTCACCTGGCACGTTGTTTTCTGGGCTACTTGATATTCTGCTACCTCTTGGCATCACAAAGAATGTCTCATAACCTTATTTCTGTGGCCTTGAGAATCAGACCTTGTGCCCCAGAATATTTAAAGTTCTTAGGCCGTTGCAATCTATGGTTTCCTCATGAGAGGAAGCAGAGGGACAGAGACTGATCTGTTCTCCCTGGTGCCAAGGACAGGACCCAAGGGAATGGCTGGAACTGTGCCAGGGAGGTTTAGGTTGGATTTTAGGAAAGGTTCTTCCCCCAGAGGGTGCTGGGCACTGCCCAGGCTCCCCAGGGAATGGGCATGGCCCCGAGGCTGCCAGAGCTCCAGGAGCGTTGGGACAGCGCTGCCAGGGATGCCCAGGGTGGGAGTGTTGGGGTGTCTGGGCAGGGCCAGGGGCTGGACTGGGTGATCCCTGTGGGTCCCTTCCCAGTCAGGTTATTCCATGATTCCATGTTTCAAAACACAAAAAGCTTAGGCATGACATCATCTCAGAAATGCATTATGAACTCGAGATGAAGTGGAGGGGAGCTCTGTGACAACAGAGAATGGAAGGGAGAAATTAGCACTGATTCCCCTCGAAGACCCTGCTCACACTGTGGGGGCATCTTGAATCAGTCATTTCAGAGCAGCAGGTGGCAGGGGCTATAAACAGCCACCAGAAACACTTCTGGCACTTTCCATCTGAAATTAGCTTTATTTTCCACCTCGGCTGGAAACGCTGTGGTACCACAGGGGGAGTACCTGTGAGGAGGGAGGAGAGGTGTTATGAAAGGCCTGGATGTAACTTCAGCACCAAAGTAATAATCATTTCATTTTACTCGTGTGTGGAAATGATTTACCAGCAGATCTTCCATTAAAAAAGCTCCTGCCTTTAGTGCACACACTCCTGGGTGCTTGCAAACAGAATGCTGCTTGCCTCATGAGCTCACAATGCAAAGAGAACCTGTTACAAATTCAGTCAATGATCCAACAGGAAATTAAACCTTTTAAAAATGGATGAACCAATGGACCAAGTGTAATGGAAGAAAATGCACAAAATGGGAAGAGTGAGTCATTAACTTGATATTTAAATATGATTTTTTTCTTTTTTTGGCACTACGGCACCAAGGTCTGACAGGATTTCCTCTTTCAAAAGTGCAGCAAGGTGGGAAAAGATTTGGAATTAAACATTGCAAAGATATATTTTTTCTTTTAATTAGAAAAAAACTCAGTGTCATACCAGGTAGCAGAAAAATATCAGAAAATATTTAAACCTGTGAATCTGAGTTTAATATAATGTCACCCTTTTCTATGACCCTGAGGAGAAAAGGAGTTGTTCTTTTTCTATAATATTTCATTATATGCAAGGATAGGAAAGACGAAAGAAAAATCTTTTATTCTGAATCTGAAGAATTCAAAGCAAGCCAAAAATCCCAATTATTGCATGATTCCCACTCCCAGACCACAGCACTGGGATCTGATTTACAGAACCTGGCTGTCAGCGTGATTTAAGGATGATGGTGCTCTCACTACAAATAATATCCTACTGCTGAAGGAAAAAATTCATTTTTATTTGCAGACGAGGTCCTTCACGTGAGCACACACTCGGTGCACATCAGGTCATGAAAATTTCAGAGGTTGTACTTTGGTTTAAGGGATTTGGGGTTTTTCTTTTATGCTGCTTTTAAGTTTTCCTTTCCTTTTTTGATTTGTCACCTCTGCACCCCATTTTCTCTGCCCATATGAATATCACATTTGGGAGGTCTTTTCCTCCTCCATCAAAAGTTTTGCCTAATTGCTATTTTAGGAAGGTAGGAATGAAAGGAAGGAGCTGAAGCATCATCTGTGTGCTTTTGAGGGGGGTGGTCCTGTCCACAGGAGCAGGAAAACAAATATTTCCTTGTTCAGGACCTGTAAGAGGGATGGGGATAAAAATGGCAAAATAAAATAATTTACTGAGCCACAGTGGTCCGTGGGAGTGGGATAAAAGCTCATTTTGGGAATGTTCTCTATGTCTGATTTGTGATGTCCTCTTTGGCATTTATTTAGGTGATAGATTGTGGAAAGCACATTTGTTTTAGTGGAGCTCTTCATGTTTTGTCACACGTACCCAGACTGATAAGAGCGTGCTTGGTGTGATTAGAAAGCCACTCTTTGAGGGGAGCTTTTTAGCTACCTCTTTGCCTCTAAAGCTGATAAATTCACTGATAACGAGCAGATTGAGTAGGGGAACCAGAGTAAATCAAGGAATGGGAGTCCCTGGTAGCTCCTGGGAAGTTTAATCCCAAGGTGATGTCCTGCTTGGAGCTGCTCCATCCCAGGCCGTGTGAGGAGCCAGGCACATGCCCAGGTCTGTTTGGAGTTGCTGCTGTTGCCAATGGGATTATTCTGCAAATGAGGCACAGCCCTGCATTTTCCAAGCCATAAACACAGGGATGCAGACAAATCCTATTAACAAATAACAGGATCTGTGCTTGCACTGTGCCTCCTACTCACCACCTTCAAAATTTACCCCATGCTGGCTGAACTGTAGTTCTGCATGAAATCAAGTGAATTAAAACCCATTTAAAAATCAGCTAAAAACCCCCACCGGATTGCACTGAAGTGTGAATAATGATTCAACATCATCAGCTGTGGTTGCCATAAGAGACAAGATTTCCTAAATCTATAAAGTGTAGAAGAGACAGAAATGCCACAAGCAACATTAATCTACTAAAATGGTAACCAAAATGGGATCTTATTTTCAGTGCTGGGATAGTTCTTGGTTTGGTTTTTTTTTCCCCAGCTCCTATGGTTTCTCAACAAATCAACAAAAGCAGCTGTCAGCGTTCCAGCTGTAAACCTAAACAGTTTTCAGAAGCCTGAAGGCTCAATCTGATTGACTGTATTATCCACCCTTTGTTAATAGTAATAAATTATTTGTTTCTTTTGGAAAAAACCAAGAAGAACTACAAATAAAAGAATTTTGTCTGAGCCATAAGTCACTTCATATCACAGTCTGCTGTCCCACAGTCAGAAGTACCATGCAGAAGGCAAAATTTGCTCTGAATATTTGCAGTGTTTAATATTTTAGAAGTCCTAAGCATATCACTTTGGGAGAGCTGTGTATAAATTAGCATGAAGATAGAAAATGTTGATTTTATTAATAAAAAAGTAGAGCAAGCAAGTAGAGTAGCAGTGCTCCTCCAAACCGACTTGCTGAATTTTAAGGAGAAATCTCTGTTTTCAACACCTTATTGCTTATTTGTGTCATAAGGAGAAATCACCACAGCCCAAGCAGGCCAGTGGGTGATCCAGGCATGAAGACAAAGTGCTGTGTGACACATTGTCAAGAGGAAAAACAGGTTGATGAACATTGGGAGACAGAAACTTTGAAATGCAATAAAAATTGTCAGGAAGGAAGCAGAACTCAGGGTGTTTTGTGCGGTCCTTGACAGCCGTAGCTTTCAGGAAAACCTCGTGTTCGGATCTGCATAATGCTGGGAGCAGAGAAGAGAGTAAGCAGAGCAGGGCTGTGATGAACTGCCTGGCAGATTCCCTTGGAAGTGTTTGGACAGGGAGAAAGATGGCTCTGGCATAAAGGATAACCCACTGGGCTCTCTTTTCTACATTTAATAAACACCTCTGGAGAGGAAGTGGGCTTTGGAAGGGATATTTTTATGTTTGAATACAAATATGTTTCTTGACGTTTTCCATCCTTCCAATGCCGTTGGACATTTGATGTAGGCTTCCAGCAATGCTTGGGTTAAAACACAACTGTCCAAACTTTCCTTTCCCTTTAATAATTAAAAAAATGGATTGCAATTTGATAAGATTACTCTTTTCTGCATGCACTAATCAATTTAGCACACTGAATGTCTCAAACCCTCATTAGGACTTCAGGTAAATAAACACAGAGACACTTCATCAAATGCAGGAACAAATTGAGACTGGAGGAGTTAGGAATAGAATTTAATTTCATTTCCTTTATTTCATTTCCATGGCTTTCAGACTTGATTTCTTTTTCCTTGCATAATGGCATGTTCATACACACAGTCCCAGCAAAATCACTGCATGAAGTGTGCCTTTGCACTGCACACCTCTGAAAAAGGTGGATTTAAAGTGAAGCCTGGCACTGCAGGTGAGCCCATTCTGCAGTGTACTCAGATTTTATTATTGCCTGCAAAGGACCTGGGTAATGTTCTATGGATTCATGGAGGGTGTTTCTCAGTATTAGTGTTTCTGTCAGATCCTGGGTAAAACCTCTCCTTGTGGAATGCATGCAGTACTTAAATAACTCCTGTTTGTGTCAGCTACTCAAATGTTAATAGCAGGCTGTGTTCTACTGACACCTGCACATCAGTTTTTAATAAGAGCCTACCAAAATCAGAAAATTGTCCTGAATTTCCAGAGTTGGATCAATGTATTCAAATGTTTTATTTGGGTAGCTTACATCTTCCTGCTTCAGTTTCCTTTTTGCCTTGTTTACCTTCCCCTCTTAATTCTTTACCTCCCTTCCTATTGAACCTTGTGTGAAACTAGACCAAAAAAATATTTAGGGATGAGAAGTGCACTCATCTGACTGTAAAGTCCATAGAGTGGGCTTGGTAGAGCAAGACAAATAACAAAAGTTAATGTAAGGACACATTTAGGGGCTTGATTTTTAATGGTGTTCTTTTACAGACACCTGTCCTGGTTAGTTTGCAAGATAAATAACATAATAAGATCTACCAAGGAACTAATTTTTATATGAAACGTGAACCTGGGAAGTTTGGGCAGGCTGACAATATTGAAAAACTCACAGGCTTTCATCTGCTGAAGGCTCTGTTGATTATTTGATGTTCTTGAGTGTCCAGTTGTAATAATGTGAATCCTCCTACAGTTCTTCTGTGGCTCTACTCAACAGCAAATCATGCTCCTACTCAGGAACTTGGAGAATCTAATTTATGTATGTTCATTAGATGTTTGTCAAAAAATACAAACTTTATTCATGAAGCTTAGCTTTCACCCGTGATTACTTTAGATGAACAGGCTTTCATTATGTTGCAAGAAATAAATCCTTTTAAAGACTTAAAACCAGTGCTCCTCAGATCCAAAATTATTAATTCTCCTACTTAAGGAAGTAGAGCTTTCTTTAAGCTCGTGTGAATGCCACAGATAAATGATTAACATTGCCTTTTGCATAATTGCAGGGCCAGGTGAAATGCTTACATATATATTTCATTTATATAAAAGGTGTATGAATCCATACATTGCATTTCAAAGGTAAAAACAAATGAGAGCTGCAGCAGGCTGGCACAGAATAAATTCTGCTTTGCATTTTGGAAGGGCTGTAAATCACTGGAGCTCTGCAGTCAGAGTTTATGATTTCCATCAAAGAGCACGGGGGACATATTTCACTATAGTCTATCCATTATTCTGCACATACTTGAAAAGAGAAACTCAAACAAATCTCTCATTAGGAAACATTGACAGAGGACCAGCAGAGAATTCATTTACTGGTACATGGTGATACAGCAAAGCAGGCAGCCAGAGCCATCTATCAGAGTGCCGTGGGGATGGAGGGCTGAGGAGGAGATGTGCATCTAGACAGGGGGTTTTGTACAGCTCTTCCAAGGTTTCTGTTTGTTCTGATTTCTGGGAGCTTGAAAGCAAATGAAAATTTATAGCTGAGGTGTCAGGGAGCTGGGAGGGCTGGCTGCTCCTGCAGGAACAGGCGCCGTGGCAGGAGGGCAGGCCCAGCCCCGGGGCACGTAAAGGACATTCCTGGGGCAATCAAAAGTCAAAAATCAAAGTGATGGGGCAGCTTGGAAAGGATTGGAGTCAAGAACAGGCCCAGTGATGAGAACCAGGGTCAGCCACATCCCTTGGTCACCAGGCAGGGGCAAAGGGAGGGTCCAGCTGGGACATCAAACCCGAGGGTTGGGAACAGGATCAACACCAAATGGGTGCCCAGGTGGGTGCCCAGGTGTGGCTGAGGGCAAGGCTGAGGATTCACACCTGAAATAGGGCTGGGGAGGAGCCAGGGGAGGCTGCCCAGGGCACTTAAACCCTTCTAGAGGCCTGAGAGGTGCCTGGATACTGAACAGCAACTCTTGTGTTTTACAAAAATTGTCTTGGCTTATCTGCACCTCTTTCATGTCTCCCCTGTCTCACAGGGGTTCAGGTTGGTGCTGCTCTTGGGGTTAAACTCCTGCTGGAGTAGCAGTGTGAGGAACACTGACAGGCATCTAATGGGTTGGCCAGAATAAGTAGAGAACAGGCAAGAAAAATATTGTCTCAGCTGGATTTCTAAGGGTTTGTGTGCTGATGTGGTTTTGGGGTTTTATTTTGTATGTTTGAGAAAATTGAGAAAATGCAGTAAAAAATCTGTGATGCATGATTTCTCTGGAAATTCTTATTTTTTTCATCCATCTTGCTGAATATTTATTCTAGTTTTGCAGGTATCAATCAAAATGTATGCAGCCTGAATAATATTTGAACTTTAATTGACACTAAATGAAATTAATTTTGTTGCTCTCTTGACAATGGGGTTTTTTGTATGTTATTAGGATGATGTGATGTGTTCATTTGGCTTTTTTATAGTAATGATCATTATTTGGGTTATTGCTGGTACCATACCCTGATACCTCCAGACATGGAGAGGTTGATAGCTGGAAAATTGAGGCTGTTAAGGATTTGTGGAAATAAATTAGTAACTTTGACACAGCCTTCCTGAAACAGCATGGACTGAGCCACTCTGCTTGTGTTAATGGGAAATAAGTTGATTTCTCCCTGTTTTGGAATGATGAGTGGACTGGAAAGAAGCTGGGATAGAAACAGATACTCCAAGAGGCCAAATATATCAAGATTTGTTATTCAGTCTTGCTGTAGCTCAGTTTTGATTGCTGCTATGAATCTAGATCTGCTTTAGGAATGGATCTGAGAGCCTTCCCATCAAAATATGTGCTGAAAGGAGTGTGCACATATAACCCCTCTAATGGGTTTTGTCTGCATCAGCTGTGACTGTTGCATTTTAGATCTGTTTTATATAAAATCTGTCTTCTGACCATTTCTCTTACTCCCAGCCAAGCCGTGGCTCTGTCAGGGGGTGAAATGATTAGTCCTGTGTCAGAGGCTGTGGGTCAAGGTCTCTCCAGAGCAGCCCTGTGCTGCCAGTGGGCATTTCCAAAGGGAATTGGGAATATCAGCTGGCTTTAATTGTGTTCTCTGCAAGTGTGACGCTTTTTTTAAGTGAAAGGTCAGGAGAGGCTGAACTCATTTAATATGGGCTGAAGTAAAGCACTGACTTTGCACAAGGGCATGGAGTGATAGGACAAAGGAGGGTAGAGTTAAATTGGATAGTGGGAAGGAATTCTTTGCTAATGGCGTAGTGAGGCACTAGATCAGTTTGCCTGGAGAGGTTGTGGCTGCCCCTGGATCCCTGGAAGTGTCCAAGGCCACGTTGGATGGGGCTTGGAGCAGCCTGGGATAGTGGAAGGTGTCCCTGCCCATGGAGGGGCTGGCACTGGATGATCTTTAAGGTCCCTTCCAACCCAAACCATTCTGGGATTCCATGATAAATTCCAGGAACCTGGAAAATGTTTCTTTGTCCGGCAAAAGCACCAAGAGTTCATGAAGTCAAAGCACAAGCTCATGGTGCTTGTGATTCAGTATAAGGGATTTCTGATCAAACTTTTCTTGATGTGGCATCAGAGAATGGTTTTGCTGCCACATCCATGGGCATGATGATGTCATTGTCAGGATTTATGCCATGGAAAATTCAGCCACTAAGTTAAACTGGTGTGTGATGGAAAGGAGGAAAAATGTGTGGGAGCCTCTGGCTGGTCTGGGAAGAGGACCTGGGTTGGGAGCAGTGATCCTGGGAATATTCTTGGCAATTTCTATTATATACAGTACACGTGGTCTGAGAGCTACAGACTCAAAATTTATTGTCCACCCAATGTGGTATCACTGGTGACATTATCTTGGTGATGAAGAAATGCACAATTCCTTGTCTTCTTCTCATTCCTTGTCATATAGGGACATAAAAATGAAGGTCCTTTTTCTTTTAAACAAATACAGTAGAATTAGGAAAGTTTGCATACTTTGAGAACACCTTAATGTTCAAATTGCCTATTATTTAAAAAAGGAATTAAAACTTATATTGTGTGGGAACATTGATGTGCAGGTTGAACATCCTTGTAGGCAGTGAGGTAGTGCAAAAAGCTATTTTGATAAGAAATTCTCTCTTCCAACTCCTGTGGACTGAGGGAATGAGCTCAAAGTGCCACTTAGGACACTCCTGACTGGTTGCTGCCTCCTGACTGACAGCAGAGGTGAGCGTGAGGGGCTGGAAGGGGAGAAAGAGTTATGCTCAGGGTGATTTATGAATTTCAAATAATTGATGTTTCCAACCAGTGTTCAGTTCCTCATCAGTGGGAAGCACAGCTTGTTTATCATGTTCTTAAATGGATGGAAGGGAATATGTGCATATTAATGTGAAAGAAAAAAAAAAGGCACTTTATAAATGGCAGAGCAAAAACTTTTCCAAGAGATTTTAATGAGGATAGATAATAACATGGATGAGTTTAACCAAATTTGGTTTTCAATCATACCAGAAGGGACACTTAGTCATAGTCTCCATACACTTATTCTTCTGAGGGGCAGCTGTACTGAGGAGAAATCTCCAAACCTGCTCAAGGGTGATGGAATGCAGCTCTGGCTGCTTTCTCAGCTGGCTGGCCTTGGATAATAGCATTTCTGGCCTAGGAAATATTTCCATTTACATGGAATGCTGACAGTTGAATGAGTTTCTCTTTACTTGCTCCAAACCAGAACATCCTGAGCTTTAGTTTAATCTCAGGTCAGGCTGCCAAGTGACCTTTAGATCATGTTGGTATTTGAGCTGTTTTGCACTGTCTATGAATAAAATCTTTGGTGTCTTTATGGATTTAAGAAGTTATTGACCAGTGGTTCAGGCATGTTTGCTGCTCAAATAATGAGCAGCTTTTTAAATAACAAAATTATTTTTTGTTAGAAGCCAAGGAAGAGAAGTGTGGCCCAAGTCAGCCAGGCCTCCTCACAGGGACTGCCCTGGGGGGTGCTCATGCTCCCTGTGTGTTCCAGTGAGGCAATGCCATTATTTTTGTGTGGCTTTCCTAATACTAATAAGGAAACTGCATGGCAGGCTGCTGGTGTCTGCTTCAGATCCCAGCCTGCCAAGGATATTTAATTTTTACTGAAGATATTGGTCTCTGGGATATAAGAATTATGTTGGATTTAGGTTTGGGTGTAAAAAGATTCTTGACTTCTAAACTGCCCCCAAATTCCAGCCCTCCTTCTGGATCCCATAGTTAGAGAAATGATCAGTGTGGAGGAGATTAATGCCTAATGTTGTTTAATTGTAGAGTGGGATGCTGGAAGTTGGGGAATCAAAAGAAGTTGCTGTCCAACAGGAGAAGAGGAAAGAGCAGGATGTAAACACCAGGCTTCTCCCTAATGGATATTAAAGTAGTTGGGGCCTGGAGCTCTCAGATCCAGTATTTAATAGATGAGCAGTAGCTGCAGCTGTCATGCTCTATAGTGGAACAGCACTATTACTATTTTATTACCTTTGATTAGTTGAAATTGTATCTTATAGCCAGCAAACCCCCCATAAATGCATTTACCAGCAGCTGTATTTCTGCCCAGCCCTGGCACCACGAGGAGCTGCTGCATTAGAGAGGCCCCATCCATCACACTTTAGATTTGAAGCAATATCCTCTCCCTAAATTAACGTCATCACCTCCTAACAGCTGTGGCCACCAGCTCAGGGATGGTGGATGAGTTTGTCAGTGTTTCCAATATAAATTCTGCCTTTAATAGATTTATTTGTAAGTTAGACCCACTTAGCTATAAAAATCTGCTCTGGGTTGGAACTTGGCATGGAGGGCTCTCCCTGGATGATTTTCTTCACAGTCCTTCTGTGCTTGATTGAAAACTTTTTGCCAAATCCAGTCAAGCATAATAAACTTCTGGAAATAATAATTAAGGGTCTCAATGGCTGTGGTTTTGGCCAAATGGTTTCTTCTAGGGAGAGCAGGCAGAATCTATTTATTGATGTGATCTTCTGTCTCCAAAGGGTGCTTGAATGTGATCCTGCCCTAAATGGTTCGTTGAGAAATGTAGGCCTCCCCTTCCCTCCAAAATATTAGCTCTGTTCCCTCCCCTGAGAATGACAGAAATGGGAACAAGAAAATTTCATGTGGGTTTAACAAAAGTGTGGGCCTATGTGCTAATTTCTGATTTAACATATGAAATCTTCACATTTAAAAACATTTCAAAAAGAAAGAATTTCTTTATTTTGGGTATTGTGAATCATTTCAGCTTCTATTTTCTGCCCTTGTTTCTTGGGTGATGCTAAACTTAGAAAACTCAACCTGTAAGTATGCAGTTTGATTCAGCTGGTAGAGAATTTTTGCTAAGATGCAGTTTCTCTGAACAAATAAATATCAGTTTTTAGTTGATAATCTATCACCTGATAACAGGAAACTTGTCCAACCATGTCCTAAAATGAGAGCTGGTAACAACCACACACTCTTCATATATTTATTGGCAGAAATTTAAATATGAACACGTGATGACCAGATGTTTCCATTCTTATTGCAAGATAAGACATCTTAGCAATCTTTGTGTTTGAAAAGCAGGTGATTCATCAGTTCCTTTTTGTGAGTTTTCATCTTGGTGAAATAAATTTTCAGACAGAATTCACGTAACTGCACAGAGAAGGTTCCCTGGATGCCAACCAACCAAAGTGTGGTCCAGGCTTGTTCTTCCTGTGCTCCTGGTTTGTGTTTCTACTCTGCAGGTTATTCTTTGTCAGGAGTGATCCAGCTTTCCATGGATGTGGGAAAAACTGCCAAGGCAGCGCTCAGCTTAGCATTTCCTTCCCATTTATCTGCCTATTGTAATCTGTAATTAGCTGCAGTTTCCTCAAATGCTCCTGGCACAAACATTTTCAGGTCTACTTCAAGCTCCACCTCATTAAAGCAGCACCCCGACACTCTTCCCATGTCATTGTGGGATTGCAGCTGCTGCTTATTCACCCACCAAAGTTCTGCTGCACACACAGCTGGCTGTGAGCGGCCTGGAGGGATGAACAATATCTGAGTTTGACCTCTGAGATCAGTCTGATGAGGGTTTGGAGCAGTGTAAATCCAGCCTCCCTTCTGCCCCTTGGAGCTGCCTTTAACGTCTTCAAAACGTGTCAGCAGTGGAAGGAGGCATAATTCAAATAGTCCTGGAATACAAGGGGAAAATGAAAAATGGGGAGCTCTGCAAGGAGCAGTAACACCATGTGCTATCAGCTTCTTGAAGCCTTGTAAACCTGTCAGAAACATTCTTGCTAATAGTCCATAATACCTTGTAGAAGTAGTAATCAGTGATTTCTGAACCAAGCTGGCAATTCAGAAATGAGTCATTGCTCGCATTGATTTTTATTTTTATTTTTTTTTTAATGTGGTCGGCATCTGTGTCAGGCAGTAACAGCAGCAGCAGCGTGTTCCCATCCCATTGTCACAGGGTCACAATTCAGGTCTCAAACGACCAGGCACGACTTTGACCTATTGCTATGCAAATTCCCTTCTAATGTGTGTCGATAGTGTAGCAAAACATGTTTTGACTAAGATCTGAAAGAAAGGCTGCTATTAGAGAGCTGTAACTGAGCCATTTAGGGCTAAAACTAATAATTTGTTAGGAATTGCTTACCAAAACCTGCTCTTAAAAATTTCTATTAAGAACAGACTTTGGGTCTAAGGAAGGCTGTGTTTTGTGTAAACACGACAGCATTTAATACAGATGGGTAAGAACATTATGGGATGTGCATGCAGCTGGAGATAAGGAATGTTTGCAGGTGTTATGGAGGTCTTCTCTGCGTTTGGAGTGGCATTAAAGCACTGACAGTTTATCCCCTGACTCGGCATCTCTGAGGCTGGAAAAGCCTTCCAGGATCATCAAGTCCAAGCTGTGCCTGATCCCCACCTCATCCCCAGCCCAGAGCACTGAGTGCCACCTCCAGCCCTTCCTTGGGCACCTCCAGGGATGGGAGCTCCCAACCTCCCTGGGCAGCCCCTGCCAAGGCCTGAGCACCCTTTCCATGGAGAAATTCCTGCTGCTGTCCAACCTGAATCTCCCCTGGTGCAGTTTGAGGCTGTCTCCTCCTGTCCTGTTGCTGTTCCCTGGGAGAAGAGACCCTGACCTTGCTGCCCCCTCCTGTCAGGGACTTGTGCAGAGCCACAAGGTCCCCCCTGAGCCTCCTTTGCTCCAGGCTGAGCCCCTTTCCCAGCTCCCTCAGTCCTTTCCCATACCCCTGACTCTCCAGACCCTTTCCAGATCTTTTCCTTTCTCTGGACCCACTCCAGCCCCTCGATGTTAATTCCCATCTCTGGAAAGCTCCAGTCAGCTCTAATCCATCACTTTTCAGGGTTTTCTTCTTTCACTGTCAAAGAGGAAATCTGAAATTTTACAGCCCCCAGCTCTGAACAGTGACAGAGATGTGATAGTCCTATTCCAGGACTAACATTTCATGACTTTTGTGCCTAAAACGGAGAAATCCAAACCAGGAATGAACCCTGTGGGTCCTGAGCCTGGAAGAAGCAGAGGCTGAGGCCATGGGCTATTCTGTACTGTGTTGACTCTCTTAGTGCTGTTGGGACAAGAGCAAGGTTAGGAATTCTACCACAGTTGGATTCTTCTAAAGCCATTTTCTTGTCTGGCAGTAGAGGTTAAGCTCAGGACACAGAAACATTTTCTTTTATAGGCTTGACAATGGCTTCATAAGGGTTTCATGCCCTCCACCACCATTTCTGCAGGGAAAATCCAGTTGGTGTCAATATTTGCAGAGCTGAGAGTGGACCAGATATCAGAGATGGTCTGTGAAATGTTTGCAGTCCAAAACCAAACAGGAAACTCCCAGGCCTGACACTGTAATAATAAAGGATGACATTCCTCCAGATGCTTGCCAGGAGAAAAGTGAAACAGAATATATAAATGTTCATCATTTTTCCTTTGCCCTGAATAAAAGTGATTATGGAAATAGATAATAATTGCAAAATATAATCATTGGGTTTAAAAGCAACTGTCATGTGGACCAGTACTGAAAAAGGTATTGTGAGGCTGCTTAATGAAAAAAAAGTATTGTTAATTTTCTTTGCTTAGGATTAGTTTCTGGGAGAAGAGATAACATCTGAAATTCCATCTTGAATTACAGTACTCCTTCTCGCCTGTCTTTTGTGACTGTGAAAATGCCCCTTCTCAGTATAACAAATGAGTTATTTCTTTATTTCCACTCTGGCACCAAACTGAAAACTACAAAAAATGGTAGAAGATGAAATAATTTTCTTATAATTTTCTTATTCAGGAGCCAGTGGATATTTATTTGGTATCCTGGAGATGATTAACGCTTGGAGAGGGAGATAAAAAAAAAATGACATGCAACTGAAAAAAAAAAAAAGAGAGAGAGAGTAGATGTTAAGTCAGAAAATTTCTTCCCTTGAGGTACTCCATGAAATTCCTGTATTCTTTTGTACAAATTTTCAGAAGGCTTGATCTTTCTGTGTACAGAGGAATTATCTTTTATTAATACAGCCTATTAAACTGTGTGTATTGAGTTGTTCATGCTGGTGATAGTTGCTAAACTTTTAAAACCATTTCTGGAACAGCTTTGCAGTGAAATCCATGGCCTATACATAATACATGGTGTTGTGCTGTGGGCTGCAGATTTTAATTGGGTTTTGGTTTGGGTCAGCTGGGTTACTTACTCTTCAAGGCATCACTTTCTAACAGAACACTGTTCCTGTATTCTTCTGTTTCCTCTCACTGCTGCAGCCACTGGAAGGGAATAAGGTTTGCTGTTGTTGTAAAAGAATTGGGAATTAACTCCTCCCCAATGTCCCCAGCACAGTTATCTGCTTTTCCACATCTCCTGCTTCCTCCCTCCCATGGCTGGGCTTCAGAGTGTGAAAAACAGGAATTTGGTGTTCAGAGAGTGCTTGGACTCCACTGGGACTCCCACAGAAATAAAGCACATTAAAGGCTGCCAGGGACCAACCTCCAAGGATAAATCCAGAAGCTCTGAGGAGGAAAATGAAAGTTCTATTGAAACCTCTGTGTTTGTCCCAGTGCATCCAGCTGGAGATAAGGCCTGGAATGATAAGCAGCAGATAGGATCGGACCACAACGTGAGCTTGCAACAAATTTATCTGAAATACATGTTTTATTTGCAAAGGGATGCTCCCTTAAATCAGTAGGGAACATCCTAACCACAGCTTCAGAATTCAAAGTGTAATATTCTTTTATCTGATTCTCCTATTTCTTTTTTTCCTTCTGAAATACAATTTCCTGGTATAAGGAGGGGGCATCTCTTCACTCTTTGATTATTTTTTTAACGGTTTGTTTTTTAATTAGCTTTTCTATTTAATTAGCTTTCCCAAATCACTCTCAGTAGTATCAGAGTATTTGTGGAACAATCTGAACTCCCTCTGGTGGTCACACAATACTTTTGGAGTCTTTTCTATCTTAAACCATGAGTTCAGGGTTTTTTTTCAGGGAAGGGTGGTTGTATCAATGGTTGCATACTTAACTGTGAATTTTATGGTATCTCTCATCAAATTCGGTGATGAATTTGGCATTTAAAAATTTAATATGTCATAGAGAAAATAACTCTAGCTGAATGACTGTGAATAGAAATTAATTGTGTTCAAAACTTTTTATTAAAATTTGTAACCCCACCCCCTCAATGGATAATTTCTTACACTTTAATCAGAATCCAAAGATAGCTGCTTCCTACTGTGGTACCTCGTTCTGCAGCTTGTACATAAGACATGCACAATCCTTACTCGTTTTACACCATATTTCTGGAACAGGGCAAGGAACGAGCACCACAATTGAGGCAAAAGGTTTTATAGGAGCTGTTAAAAAAATCCTACCAGCAAATGTGTGCTCGGTGTTGTGGATGTGAGTGATCTGAGGGCAGTCCTGTTGGGAAGATCAGGTACTGAGCTGGCAAATGAAATGAGTTGGTTTTGCCTGGAATATGGAATTTAGGAGGAGAGAACAATCTCAGGTACAACCCTGAGCAGTGGTACCAGCAGTTCCACAGCTGCCTGCTTGCCTCTCCCCCTGTGCAGTGTGAAATCCTCTCTCAGACAGCCCCGGCCTGCTGAAGAGCAGCATGAAAACACTTCACAGATGCGACAGCTCCTGATGAGTCTCTAAAACAGCCCCAACCAGCTCGGCCCTGATCGGGGCTGAAGTGCCACAAACAGCCCGGGGAGGGTTTGGTGTGGCTTAGGAAATGCTCAGGGTGTTGGGTTCTTCGAGTGTTTTAAATATGCCTCAAATGAAAGTGCTTCCTAAACTTAAACTTTAGGATTTGCATGACTGCACTGACCATTACCTGTGCTGAACAGAACTGAAGAGCTCAAGCCAATCATACAATGAAATTGTGTTCTGACCTGTTTGAATGTGGCTTTACCAGCAGTCTCTAAACATAAGTTAAGGCACCCGAGTCAATGAATGCCAGTCCTGTGTCTATTAGGAGCACAGGATCATTAAGTGTGTCATTGCCTTTCAATATCGCAGCCGATGTTAGCAGATAAAAAACCTTTCTGGGAATATCTTTATCCTCTGTGACATTTTCAAGCCATTCCTAGGCGATGGCTCCCTCTTCAGTCCTGCAGCAGAGATCAACATTCGTTTCTCTTGACAAATAAAGTCGGGTTTTCTATGAATGCTGGCAAACACATTCATTAGCTTTTGCAAAGACATTTACTCCAGAAAAGCTAACCAAAATAATGTGCTGAACACTGGAAGCTCATGGCTGAAATAATTTGCAGCTCTCAGACTCTGCTTCTCTTCCTTGGGTTATTTTGTTTTGAGGGCTTTATGTGGGATGGAATATCAGATCTTTGATCTCTGGACTGATTATATGAGGTTAGCAAAATAATTGAAATGGAGGAAAACCAGATGATATAAGAAACTAATCCACTGAACAATGCAATGTGTATTAAACTGGCAGTAAAACAATTAGGTGGTGCACTCATGCAATAAGCAAACATTAAAAAAATCTGCACACAGAAACATCTAGAGCACGGTGAGCAGAGTGAACGAAGCTAATTCCAAGCTCAGGATGATAATTTAGGCCATTTCCTGAGCTCATCCTCGTGTTGTTTGACTAATATCAGCAGTTTGCTCCCATAAGTACAAAATGATGTTGAATTCTAATGGCCACTTAAGTCATGGAAACAATATAATTAGAGTAATAAATACAACTTCATGTTTTCATAATTAGAGTAATAAATACAATGCTGGCTCTCTATAATTTACCTGATAGTTATCTGCAAATTATCGTTGTTATACCCTAGCCCTTGAGGGTCCAGGGAGTAGGGGAGTGAATAGAACAGAATGTACTGACTGTCCTCAAAATTATCCTGATTCCAGAGGGGGAAGATGGGTGGGGAAGGGCTGGAAATGTCTGGGAAGGTCACGGTGGCTGCCCTATGTCTGCAGTAATGGCAGAACAAGTGAAGTAATCATAGAATCCCAGAGTGGTTTGGGTTGGAAAGGACCTTGAGGATCATCCCATTCCAATCCCTGCCATGGGCAGGGACACCTTCCACTGGCCCAGGTTGCTCCAGGCTGCATCCAGCCTGGGCAGCTGGAATATGACAGTGGAGATAACAGTGATAGTTTAGGAAAACTGCAGACTTTGTCAAAGTTTATACCCTTATTCCCTTTCAACTTCTCTAGTGATTTTATTTCCTGTGATACCCCAGAGAATCCTCTGGCATTTCCTCTTCCATGGTTAATATTCCTGTATTCCACTGAAGAACTGGATATTTTACTGCATCCCTATAAATTCCCATGCTGTGGCCAGGGCACTCTATGGAAAACCACAGCAGCTGAAGCCCCTGGCACTGTGGCCCTTTCAAAAAATGAAGGTCCAAAAGGAGGAAAGAGCCACTGGAGCACTGAACTCCCATTGATAGTGGGATGGCAGTGCTTCAGTGCTATCTATTTTTAAAACTATATTTTTAATGCAGTGAGAAATCACTGTTAGCTGAAGGCTGGGTGCTTGTGGGTTGGTTCTTTGTTTATAAAGTGTGAGGAGAGACATGTCTGGGTGTGATGCCACACAGCTGCTCCAGGGGAATTAAAAACCAGGGAAATGAACTCACCGTGTTCAAAGAGCTTTTTAAAGGACAGATATCCAGGGGACACTGCCACCCTCCATATCCTACAGCTGTGGCAAGAGACCTAATTCTGTTTATTGATACACATTAGAGTGACATAAATAAGTGATGTTGTGCTAACAGAGAATACAAAATTCACGTTGTGATGTTCTAAATGTGCAGTCCCTTTTTTTGGTTGGTTTTCTTCTTCCAAGTTCACCAGTGAATGCTGTGCTGCAGTACCTGACTCTCACTGGGGCATGTTTGGCACTCCTCATAAACACCTCCTAACAGGGTCTGGGGATGGAAGTGTAACTTCCAGGGTAAATTCTAAATGCTCCAGATGTGCTAGAAGTGTCCAGACTAATTCAGATAATTTATGAACTGGGAGCCTGCCAGCCTTGGTGTGCATCAGTGTTGTGTAGCTTTGCACCTGCTGCTGGGAAGTAACAAATTCATTAGGAAGTCCTAATGAATTGACTATTTTTTTTTCCTTTTTGTGCTGAATTAATTATTGCTGTATGCCAATAGACATATTAGGCAGTGGGGTATAAAGTTATTCTATAGATGTTAGATTTTTATTCTTGAAGGTGACAGGAGAAAAATTCAAGTGTCCCACTCACCCATCCCTTGCTGCCTTTGCCTCATCAGGAAATGATTCAGCAGCGCTGCTGCTGATGCCAAAGCTTTGTTCAGAGAGTGATGCATCAGAGGTTTTTTTGGGTTTTATTTTGATATTTTTACTTTTTTTGCCTTCATTAACAGTTTGGTTGCGTTTTTGGACTATCAGGAAAAACCCATCACTAATCTGTTTAAAGAAAATTGATGACATCACTGTCCTCCAATGCAGATCTCTATTAATTACATAAAGGTGGTGTCATTGTCCCAGGGAGTCCCCCTGAAGCCTCCCAGGGGATCACAGTCAGGCACAGAACTTTCCAGCAGAGCAGGCCAATTCATGCAAACAATTATTCCAAGCAAAATTATTCACTAGCTGCTGGAAAAAACAGTAAATAATTTACTCAGTGTGTACTATTTGAAAAGCTAAGCAGTAGCAAAGTAGCATGAAAACATTATTGTCAAAAAATTTATGAGATCACCAGTGGGTAAGAAATCATTCAGATAAATCCTATAGGATCCACTTCAACAGCTCTAATTCAAGTTTTCTGAGCTTTTAGAATCATTGCACTGATTGATCAGCCTTTGATGACTGTTTATCTCAGGACAGGAATGAGAGGGTCCTTTCTGGTGGGGCACAGCTGAGCTGCAGTACCCACATCTATGGTTCATTTCCTTGTTTCCCTTGGCACCACGAGCACTGAATTCCAGGAATAAATGCACAAGAGTCTCCCAGCTCTGATCTTTTCATAGATTTCCATTCTTAGAAGGTGGAGAATCCTATGGAAGGAAAGAGATTTTGGCTCTGCTTTAGGCAAAAGCTAAAATAAAATAATACTACTAATAAAAAGGGAGATACTCAGTGCTGGGATCAGTTTTCCCAGAACCCCGATCTCACATCCCATTCCTAGGAGCTGGAGAGAAAGGGACACAAGGCAGATCTAAACTTGTGCAACTGCATTAGGATCCATCTTCCACTTGTTCTTTCTCACTTGATGTATTGAGACTGGATTGGGGTTTTTTGTTTGTTTTCATGGGATTTGTTTTGGGGGGTTGTTTCAAATTAGATGATCAATATCTTGAGACTGTCAAGAAATGCATTGAGTCAGTGTTTCTTGTGCTTGCAGGGGACATATTCACTTAGTAATAGGATTTTAGTCCCCTTTTTTCTGTCTCTGAGATAGAAATAATAAAGAAATTGTGCACAACACCCCCTCAGAGTGTTTCTCTGACAAAACTTTATTTTAAACCTAGGCTTACACGTAGCACAGAAACACAAATTGTGCACTTTGGTACCTGTAAAAGAGGGGTAACATTTTAAATGGGTGGGTTAGATTGGCATTTAATTTGCATTTAAAAAGCATTTATTACTAGTTAATGAATGAATTGGTTGCTCAAAGAGCACTTAGTGAGATTTATTGTCTGATCAAAGAGAAGGTCAGTAGCTAAATACCAGAGATGGTGCTTGTCACTGCCAGTGTCACTGTGTTGGTCCCATGCAGGAGTGGCTGACAGGGAGGGCAGCTGTGGGCTGGTTGATGGATGAACATTGGCAGAAACCCCATTAAAAAAGGCAAGACAATTGTGCATAAATAAAATAAGAGCAAACACAGGTGTCTGAGTGGGGAATCCACCTGACGGTCCCCACATCAGAGATCCTGTTCACAGTGGGCTTGGATTCAGGTTGGTCCTAAAGAAATGAGTTGAAGAGATCTTTCTGTGCAGCATCTACTAAACTACCCTAAAACATCAATGTGGTCTTGGCAAAAGAAAGCCAAAAAAGACCACAAAAGGTTTATAAGTTGTGCAATGTTTAAGAAATCCCCAGTGTTTTATTTAGTATAAAGATATATTACTTTATAAAGAGCCTTGCTCAGTATTCCAATTCCCACTACCCATAGGATTTTGTTGTCTCCTAGAAGTATTTTGATGACTTTTACTATCCATGTTTAAAAAAAAAGAAGTGAATTCATTTCAAGGTCTGAAAAGTAACCTATTAAAAACTCTGACCCTTGGTTTTAAACTCTCTCCTACTTCAGAGTTTCAGAATTCCCTTTGAATGTTCCTGAGACCAGAAGTCAGCTGTGCCTCCTCCCTCCTTGTGGTTGCTGCATCCCAGAAGTCTGTTTAGGGAAAAATCCTCTCTGAGTTTTCTTTGTTTTCCTTCAAGAAATATGAGGCAGTCTATCTTACTCTCCTTTAGAAGAACTCAGCAGAAATGACACAATAAATTGGTATTTTAGTTCTGTTTGAAATGCAGGGGCTTCCTTGTTCCTTTCGCCACATCTGCTGCTTTGGATTTCTGTTTTCTCTAGCTCTGCCATCTGTCTTTAACAATAGCAAGATTATAATTTTCAATTTTCAGTGAAATAAAATGCCTCAGGTGTTAATTCATGCTTCACTGGTATCATCCTCTGCTTTATCAGTGCTAAATATGGATCACTGTCTGACTCTGCATCCTTTTTCATTAGGCAGTTTAGTATTCTGGCATGATTTGATTCACCTTATTGGACTGGAAATAATGGTCACAGTCTGATTTCTGTCTAAACCTAGACTACAGGGAGAACTGCCTGAACTTATGCATCCTAATTTGGATCCCAGAAATATTGCAGTAACCACGTCCAGTGTTTCCAAATGGTGACCCTAATTTTGGTTCAGAACAGCTCATTTTCAGTGCAATAGAAATACCACTCCTGCTCATTACTCCTTCCTTATGTTTTGCAAATGGAAATTCCAACTTTTGCTGGGGAGTAGTAGACACAGTTTATTCTGTTTCTTACGTGGCAGAACTAACTCCTTTTATTGAGTGTTTGCCATGGTCTGCCCCCAATAATATTTCCCATTAATGGTCTATGTTTTCATGCACCTTCAGTTACATCATACATGGTGCTGCAGTTATTTTGTACTTTGTGCTGCTGCAGGAGGGTTCTGAATAAACTGATCCAGTGGAAAGTGTCCCTGCCCATGGCAGGAGGTAGAGTGAGATGTCCTTTAAAGTCCCTTCCAACCCAAACCCTTCTGTGCTTCTGGGATTTGAAGCTTCCAGTGATTTAGAAGCAACCACAGGTTGTTTTCTGTGCCATTAATCACTTTTCCAGTTTTTGTTCAATATCCATACTCCTCCCTGCTTTCAGCAGCCCCATTTTCAGCTGCCTGAGCTATGAAAATCCAGCTCCAAAGGACAGATTGTAAATCCTGCAAATCTTCCTGCCTGCAGTCTGAGATTCAGGATATCCAATGCATCCTGGATCAAGTTCTTGGTGATGAGATTTGATCCTTGTTTTCCAAGCCCACCACAGAAAAACAGCTGTTTCCTCCACTCCAGCCTGTGAAAGAATTCTTGGAGGAAGGAGCTTCTTCAGGGATGGGTGACAACCCCAAAACTGACCAAGACTGACAACTTAAACAATTAAAGCTCAGTTTTCAGGGCAGCTTTGACAGTCATTTCCTCAGGTGCATGAAGACACCTCAAATAGAACTGATTTCTGAGTTATTTTAGATTTTAGGAGCTGGACTCTGGTGGGCCAGTGAGCTGTACAGGCAGGAATCTCAGCTGCAGACGAGAATCTCTGTTCCTGAAAAGTGAATTTCCAGAGAATTGCAGATAATTTTATGATATTGTGTAATTTTTAAGGCTGTAACAGACAACTCTGTTAATGCTTATCCAGACTGCTGTAACTCTTTTTACAGGAGGAATACACTGTGCTAAATTTGGAACAAAGAGCCTTCCAGGAATGATTTTAATAGCCAAGATAAAGAGCCTGCAAGTTAATAAAAAAAGAAAAAAAAACCTGGAAAACTGTTGAACATGAATGTCAACATTTTTAATGGATTGCATTTTTTATTGTGTGCTGCATGTTTCTGTCAGGGGAATATGATAATTATAAACTAGGAACAATAATGAGGGTTTGAATATTCATAGGCAATTAAAATAGGTCTCCGTGCATTTTGTCATTGCCTGGTGGGAAATGTTGCTCATTTTTTAGGAATAAGTGGTTCACAATCCTTGGTGAAATATATGGGGTGGAAATCAAAACACCAAGCAGGGTGCAACACTAACAAAGTTCAGTTGATGATGGGGAAGGAAAAACAAATGTTACAGCATTGATTAAAAACATATAAATGTGGAGCTCTGTGTTCCAATCGACAGTGGGTTCTCAAAATCATGGATATCCTGAGTTGGAAGGGATGCACAAGGATCAGTGTGGAGTAAAACTACTGCAACTTAGATTTTAACAGGTGTAGGGACACTTTCCACAACTCTGAACATTAAATATCTGTTTAGAATCAAAGAGTCAATGCAAAAATACCCAAACAAATATGGAAAAAAGGGGATGACCCAGCAGAAGGTAAGAAAATAAAAGGGAATGTTAAGATAACTGGTGGATATACGTATTAAAAATCCTTGAAGCAGCACTTAGAGCTTTTCCCCACAGTTTTATCGTGGTACAGCTATAAGTTATTGGACTCATCACATTAAATGGACAGTTTGGCTTTTAGAGCTTGTCAGATTACAAGCAGATGATCAATTTGCTGTTGAAGATGAATTTTCCAGTGGTTTTTTCTAATACTGTGCTTATTTCTGAAATTTAAATGGGGATTGCTTCAGAATTGTTCCCTCTTTGGAAGTGTATTTCTCAGGAGATCCTTCTTTTTCTGGTTTGGTGTTCAGGAAATATTGATGGCACGTTCATGTGCTGTGACATTGAGTTGTCACAATTTTGTTGTCATGCATGTCAGTGCTTAATGAGAACCTTTAGCAACTTCATCAGCAGCTTTGCAGGAGGGATCTTGTGGAAAGAAGGTAGCAGGGAGCAGCAGGGACAATTTGGCAGGAATTTTCCTGGGTCCCAGGCTGCCAGTCCCCATTGGAATGACACCTGGAGTTCTGCTGCAAACAATTCCTGAACGGCACAAATGACAAAGAAAGGTTAAGTGTGATGTTAGCCTCGGCTCGGAGTTGATAGATGAGCTTGCAGAATGTGCTGGAGAAGAGTTTTCCCTGGCAGTTGCTCTAATCCACTTTGGAATGCTGTATTCCACTGGGGTGGCTTTAGAGCTGTGTCCTTGCCAGCACAAAGGGCTGACTGCGATGCAAAACTGATCTCAAGAAAAACTCGGGGTTCTAAAGATAACTGTAAATATTTACCATTGCTCCAAAAGAGGAAATTTGGTAGCTTTGCCTTAACAGCTCAGCAGGGTCGGGCAGAACTTGTGCTCAGTAATTCCAAGGTGATTTTAATTAGTTCCCTCTCGTTACAGGCAGCATTCTGAAGCACGAGACAAAACTAAAACGACAAAGAATTTTAAAAATGCCACACTTACTTCTGAATATTTCTGTGGTAGGATCACAGTCCCCTTTGATGCCCAGGTGTCCTCTCAAGAGACGGGCACCTGTCTGTGGCAGCTGTGGCTGCAACCCCTGCAACCCCGAGCCTGGGAATGTTCAAGGCGTGGCTGTTGTACAGTGATACAAACAGAAGAGCCTCAGATGTTTGGGCAGCTTTTTATCTTTGTGGTTGAAGGGTTTTTTCCTTAGATAAATTCAGTTTTAAAAACGAGATGCAAAGAGGTGAAATGATTGTTGTGTGTGCCAAGAGTTTCAGCCTTAAAAGAACTATTTCATATTTTCCCCCCGGGCTGTTCAGGCTGGGGCCAAGTCCAGCTCTCCTCCGGTTGATTGAGTTGTAACTGTGCCTTCCTTCATCCAATATGGACTTTTGCCTAAAGTTTTTCCTTTCTCTTTCTTCCTTTCACCCACTTGGACCCCAAGATGTGATTTTTTGGGCTTGTGCTGGTGATGCTGTGACACGAGGGAAGTGAAATGTGTCACTTGAGTCTATCCAGCTTCTCAGTCACACACAGCTGAAGGTTTTATTTATCTTTTCTTTGTGGGCAGGTTCCTTTCTTGCAGTGAGTTGCAGGTGAGTGTGACAGTGACAAATCTGAGTGCATGGAGGGGACACAGTCCCAGCAAACTTTGCTGTTCACCCTGAATTTAATGGATGGATCCAAATATTTGTTAAGTTTGCTTCTTCCAAACATGGAACTATAACAGCTTTATGTCATCTCCATTTTCTTTGGTACCTTGTATTCAGGAATATATCAGAAAAAAAAAGAATTTCTTGACTTTTATAAGTAGTGAATTGAAATTCAAACAGAAAAACCTGCAGTTAACACATCCTTGATCCCAAAATTGGCAGGGAGTATGAAAGGTTTTTTTTTCTTTTCCTCTGCCAGCTTGCTTAATAAAGCCCAGCAAATATCCTTACAAACCCAGAGACTTTGTAATTACTTCAAGAATTTTATTTATAAAATGGCATATCTGGATGTTTTGATTTTTTTTTTTTACACTTTCAGGGTCTCTAAAGCAAAATCAGCACACCTCCATGAGATATTTGGGCATTGCCAAATTTGCATTTCTTGATTCAGAAATTATCAACAGGAGAGCTTTCCCAGCTCACTGTAAAGCCAATACAGAAGCATTATAAGGTTGTTTTTTTTGTTCAGGTAGCCAGTTGTATGAAAATAAGCATTTCTCTGTCCTGTTTGGGTCTATATTTAGGATATCCAGCCGTCCCTTTAGTGTGAAGTCAAGAATAATAAGAAATGTATCCAGGAACCTCCGACCTGAGAACTGTGGGGGGCAAAAAACAGCAGGCAATGTAGATAGAACAATTTAACCAACCCAGATGTGTTTTAGTTTGCCAGTTTGTAATTTTTACTGGAAATGCCACAAAAAAGAGGGATCTGTAATAACAATGCACAGTCTGTGTGCTGTTTTCAGCTTTCCTCCTTAACACAAAAAGTATAGAATTGAGTTATTACCAAAAAAGTAAAAGCAAAATCCAAACCCTGATAAACTGTTTTAATTTTGTTCCCTCAAGCAGGTTCCATCATATATCAATAATAAGCTTAAAAGCTGTGGCCATTTGCTGCACAACTTCTGGGAAGTCATTTTCCAGCTCACCTTTCTTTGCCTACCACAAGCCTGAAATCATCTTCAGAGTCAACTTTTTACATCTCACTTCCAACTTTTCTCCTTGGCAAGGCAGCTCTGAGGAAACTCTCATTTTGTCAGCAAAAATGGTATTGGCTCTCCGAGGAAAGAAACCCAGAAACTCACCAGGGACTAATTTCTTTAATATATTAAAATACATTTTTACATGCCAGGGTATTACATTGTTCTTTGATGTCCCAGCATGTAGCAAATGATTATGGTTTCATTGTGGCTGTTTGCAAGATGATGAGTGATAAGGTAAGCTCTGTGCTTTCCAATTTTTTGCTTCTGCTTCGTGGGCCTTGATAAATAATTCATGGAGCAAAATTACTGTCCCAGAAAAAGGCAGTCTGTTTCATCAGCCCTTTCACACTTTATGGATTAACACATATAATTTTTTAATGTGCAACATCTCTGGAGTTTTGAAGAATTGGGAGTTTGTTGCTCTCTTTCACAGAATGCTCCAGTAAAGACTTCAGGAAAACTGGGACAGCCATGAAAATGGCCTTTTAGGCCAAAGAAGAGTAATACAGCCAGCAGTGTAAAGGATGCTGGTATGGAGACATTTTAAGTTTCACCAGGAAATAGGAGAACACATGCGAAATTCTATGAACTGGAGAAAGAAGGATAGAGAAGAAAACTGAGTTATTTTGAAGAGTTAAGTGCTGGATCTGTAGCTCCTGTAAATCCTTTCTCCTTCTTTCCTCTCAATAGCCTGATGCTGACTTTTGCTGGTTGCAAATTTGCCCAGCTGATGTGTAAAAGGAGTGGGATCTGTGATGGAAACCCGAGGAAAATGGAGAAAACATTTTCAAGTCCAGCATGTCAGCAAGACTTAACAACAGGCATTTTAAGATGCTGTCCTTAAGAGCTGTTTTAAGGCAAAAACCCAACAAACCATCAGTTTCTGAACCTTGTTCCTAAACTTGCCCCTTAAACCCCTGCTGTGTTTTTTTCCACCACCTTGTTCAGCTTGTTTGAGGCTCTGAGTGTCTAAAGAAGAAACTCTGTTCATCTTCAGAGCATCTGAATTTCTCTTGTTTACAGGTGGAGTTGTATTCCAGTTGTTCCAGTGGATCCAACTCTTCTCCCAGTCACCTGTGCTGCGGTTCCTCACCCCACAAATCCTCCTGGAAGGTTTTCTCCCCAGCTGGCCCAAAGGCTGTGAGTGCTGTTGGTTCTTAACAAAGCAACAAACCCAGCTCCTTTGGGCTTCCTGGAACTGAGCACTGGGCAAGTTCTGAAGGGAAAAAAAAAAAAGTAACCTACTTTCAAATGGTTGCATTGTGTGAGAAATGATGGCAATTGTTCTCCCAGGTATTAATCAGTTCTTTTTGATGTGGTGGTTAGAACCTGTTTAAAAGGAAATTTCAAAAACTTGGGGCCAACAGTCAGCAGATTGAGTGTAAACCTGGTCAGGGATGCTTCATTCATTCAGAAAGGGAATTCTTAATTTAAGGGAGCGTTAATTTTGTCAAATATATAATGCAAGAATTAGAAATATTTTGGAAGTGTCAGAATAGGTGTTCCTAGCATTTTCAAAAACCAATCCATACCTGTTCTGTTTTTATTTAAATGCATTTATTTAAAATTCAAACCCATAATATGTCACTCATAGAGAGTAAGGTTGTCAACGTTATTAAAAAAAAAAGCCTTGGAAGAGCTAAAATAATTTTCCCTCCACCAATATTCATTTTTATTCTTTCCTAATATTTTAGAATTTTTATTCTAGTATAAATACAATAATGTTAAGCACACCAATATTTCTTTTCCAGTGACTAGAAATATTTCTGTGTATAAATGCTCGAATTTATGAAACTATTGTAGTGTTTCCATTTTGATTTATAAACATTCAGAACATGGATTAAGACCCTTCCTTTTCCAAAAGGAAGAGCACTGATAGATTTAAAAACAGAGGTATTTTTCAGTTCAAAATGGGATGTAAAGCATGGATGGCTCAGCCCCTGTGATGTCTTTGCAGCTCTCTGTTAATATCTCTGTTATGGAAGCACGGCTGTAAATCTTTACATCAGCCTGCAGTAAATGGGGAAAGGATGAAATTTTTATGATGGCTGGTGTGAAAGATGGGTTGTAGGAGCAGTAATAGGATGGTCCTGGGAGTTGATTCTGCTGGGAAAAGGGAAGGTGTGCCTCTCGTTAATCCATTCCTTGTGGAGAGAGAAGGGAAGACATTAAAAGGAAAGGCCACGTGCCTGAGGGCTAAAGCTGAGCAGTTAATGGTTGTCCTCCAAGTGCAGCCACAATGGTTAATTCTTGCTGAGGTTCCACTCAAGTCATGGCTGGAAACAGCTGGAGATAAGGATCATGAGCTGAGGAAGGCTTGAGGTGAGATGGGGAATGCAGATTGCACTGGAGCTGTGGTGTGGGATCCTGGCAAGAGTTCATCCCCTCTAACAGGAAACAATGATGGAAAAGGAAGGGACTTTAAAGCCCATCCAGTGCCACCCGTGCCATGGGCAGGGACACCTTCCACTGTCCCAGGTTCTCCCAGTCCCATCCAAGCTTCCCTTGGACACTTCCAGGGATCCAGGGGCAGCCACAGCTTCTCTGGGCACCCTGTGCCAGGGCCTGCCCACCCTCACAGGGAACAATTCCTTTCTAACACAGCAATGCTAAATTATCTTCTCTTTTTTTATTTTTAACCACTAAAAAATGTAAAATTGTTATGTTATCTATATACCATTCTCTGTATTTTTAAGCAGACACTGAACAAGGTTGTGCTTTATTCCAGGTGCATCTAGGCAAGATTCCAGGGAGGTATTTATTTAGAAGAAAGACATTTTATTTGCAAGGCCTTCAGGATGTGTTCCACTTTATGGAAAGAAATTAATGTAATTTTGAAAACTAGAGAAAAGAGCTGTAATTGCACAGTGCATGTAATGGGATTCTTGTGACAAAGCATCTGTCAGGGGATACAGAACCCTGTGGAAAAAGACGTTTTCTGAGATGGATGGGTCCGTGGTGCTGCACTGCTTTGACTCAATCCACCAACTCCAGCCCAGCTCCAATCCTGCAGGAGGGAGGAGCAGCAGCTCTACACGTGCCTTCTTTATGTTGCATTTATGACTCCTTGATCCATTTCTTTTATGGTTTATGGCTTTGCAAGCTGGGATCACATCCTACTCCTCTCTCCCCCATAAAATTTGTTCCCTTGAGCAGCTGTTAGATCGCTGCTTTAGGATCTATGTTATCCATGTTATCCACTTAGGGCTCCATTTATTATTGCAGTGATGTGAGGGCTCTTTGGTTTGTGCCTCTGGAGCTTTCTGCAGTCATTAATTTCTGCACTGCAAATTTATTTTTAATCATGTCAGGACAAGGAGCAGATGAATGGGCTTTGCTGGAAAACATCTGGATTCCATGGCTGGATTGGCAGGAGCTCCCCTCCTGCTGCTGTTTTTTGGGATAAAGTGCTGCTGTTTTATCCTATCCTGTTAAATAACTCAGAAACAATTCTGAAATGTTGTGGTAACTTTGATTACCCTGCAGTAACCAGAACTGCTCCAGAACTTTGAAGAGCAGAAATTGGATGCTCTGCATCACTTGTTTATTATTTTATTTATCTTTGATCAGGTTCTAAAGGTGTAATAAAATGAAATGTGAATAAAATGCATTCAAGTAACAAATATTTGATGTTGTGAAGCTCAGGCTTGAAACACTTGGGAATTCTCTGAGGTTTCCCTTGCTGGGGAGCAGAGGCAGAATGGGTGCAGAGCTCACTGTGGTGGCTGCTGGAAAACCCTGCTCGGAATTAAGCCACAGCTTCAATTATTTCAAGGATAAGCTCAACTTAAAAGTGGATTTTTAGTATATAAGTTTGATCCAAAATAGTGATTTATATTGTTCCACTCACCAGAACATTCAGCCAGCCCAATTTATTACTGTAACCAACTTTTTAAAGTTTTCATTAAAAAATTTCCAGTATTTGGGATCCTGTTGATATTTCATTGGCAAATTCAAATGTCAGCCAATTTCTGCTGAGGTGTTTAAATTTGTTCTTCTTGTTCTGAAATTGGGAATTTTCTCCCCACATTTAAGCAAAATTTATTGCAAGTGACTAAAACATTTCTGATCTTAAAAATGTTACTTCAACTCAGACTTAAGTGGAAGTGAGGAATTTTTTTTCTTCCAAATTTTGTGTTGTAATGACAGTAAGATGTACCAATAAGATTTTTAGTTCAAAGATGTTTTCCCTTTAAGTTTTGGATTGGTTTTGGGTTTATTAAATATAAATTAATTTTTTCAAGGAAGAAAAAACAAATGGAAAGGCACTTAAAGATGGGCAGAGAAGTGTTATGGAACTGGGTTTGAAAGATGTTGTTTACATCTTTCTTTATTGGAAAATCAAAAGAAAATTGAAGTGAGATACATCTGCTGAAGAGGACCTGATTTAAACCCAAACATTGCACTTGATCCTAGAGCTTGACCTAAAGCTGGCCAGAAATTCTTTCATCATAATGAACATTATTCTCCAGAGATTTCTTTTGAGCTTTAAGAAAATATAACAGCTATTATAATGTAACAACTAATGTATGTTTAAAGAAGGGAAATCTGCTTAAATATCTTGGTCAGAGACTAAAGCAGCCCTACAGGTCTGCTGTAAAAATCCTAATGAGGAATTTACTTGCTGGAATTATGGACCTTGATATTTGGAGTGACTGATGACTTCCTAAATCAAAAAAAGCTACTCGTCCTTGGAATCTTTGTTAAAAACCATCTGGCAAAATAACTAACAAATAGTTATGGTAGTGTATTTTTTTTATTCTCCTGGCTATCCAAGGAGTACCCTTCAATTATGGTATGGCTCTACACAAAAGTAGAAACTTCACATTGTGGATTTATGTTGATAAAACCGGTTTTGACAGGTGTTCTATTCATTATTCCATCCAAGATTCTGCTCACCACTTATATGGGAACTGAGAGAGGCCATTAAATATCTGTAGAAGATGGTTTCTTTGGAATGAAGTGGATTCCAAAGGCCCCATTTGATTGAGCAACTTTCTAAGCTTGGGGTTTTTTAGTTTTGTGTAGTTGCTGGGGTTTTTTTATCTCCACATGATTTGACAAGATGAATTCTTACTTTGTAATTATGTCTGTGCTAAATTCATTTTCCACTGATCATAATTCTTCTGGGAAATCCACCGTGTCAGGAGGAGTTTTCTGGTTAACAGATGTAACCAGAGCTTGCTTTGAAATGTGTGAAATGTTTCAGTCCAAAAACAAATTAAGAGCATTGTGATTGCATATTCAAGTAACATCTTTAAGCATCACATTTCATAAAGATTTCTGGTTTGAAATCTACTGTCACTTGCAAAAGGAGATGTAAAAGAATGGGAAAACATCTCTGGCATCACACAATTGTATCTAAATGACTAAATTTATCTTAAGTACATAAAGATTGTACTTTGCAATCTGCCATGGGCTCGTCTCTATAACTGAGGGACATATTTAGTTTCTGAAAAGCAAAAAGCTGGTAAGGACTTGTGTTTTTAGAACATCAATGCTGAAGGTTTTCCTGGCCTTAATTTAAATTTTGATGCAATCAGGTCCTGTCCTTTTCTCACCAGAGGGCTGGCAGAAAGTCTGTGACTCTGTCACCCTTCAGCTCAGTGGCAGTGGCTTTCTGGGCTTTCCTCTTCTCATCCTTTCTTCCAGACTCACTTCCTCTCATTTTTCTCTGCTGGAGCCCTGTCCCAAAATCTAATTCTCAAGAACCTATCAAGGAGGGATTATTTTATATATTGATTTACGTATTGATGCTTATACATGAATTTTTCAGCTGATACAAATGGAAAAGGATTACATAAATTTTATCTCTGATTTAATTTCCTCCCGCTCCCCCATTCATTCTTGATGTTCTTTAGAATATGTCAAGCCAGCAAACACAATTTTTCCATGGGTCAGAAACATCTCTAGAGCAGCTTTACATCTGAAGCCCTGGATATAAAAATGTTTGCTGCATTTGTGGCCCAAGTGAGCAGCACCAGCTCTGCAGGGTGGGCTGGGCTCCAGGACAGGTTCTCCAAGCCATTCCCAGCTCCCTGCAGGGCTCTGTACACCTCCTCACAGTGCTGAAAATCCCCAGAGCTCTTTTGTCTTGAACTGGATGTGGTTTGGCAGAACATGTTTTATATCAGCTGTAAAGCCCTGTGCAGTGGTGATAACCTGCTCAGCTGTCAGGGAACTCCTATTTCACAGGGCTTTTCGGTGACCAGAACTGCTCATTCATAATCTGTGAAATAGTGCTGGGTATAGGGGCTGGTTATGGAGGTTATATACAGACTCAGGATTTCCAGATAGGGTGGCTGAGACACCAGTGCCTCAACCATGCAAAATGACAGGACACCTATCAGCATCTGTTTAATATTTTACTGATAATGTGAAATGTTGGAATTTTTCATATGTCTGTGAAATCAGCAATCAAGAAAATCTCGGATTTTCTCCCTCTTAATGAGACAGATAAATCAGTTCAAACTGGGAGAAGTGTTCTGTATAGCAGATAGAAAACAAATGTTTGCAAACTAGATGGATGACAAATTCCTTTGTGTGTTATAGTTCATGATACCCCCAAATGGAAGCCTTTATGGCTGGTGCTGTGGCCATCAGGTGTGGAGGGGAAAACAGCCAGTCCTGTTTGGGAGCTGAGGGTAAATCCAGGGAAGCAGAGTGCACATGTTTCTAGGAAAGGCAACATAAAGAGTCTCTGACCTGAAACACCAAATGCTTGGTTTAGACACACTTCATTTCTGAAGGTTTCAGCTCACACATTTTTAGATCTACTGTTTCATCATTGTGTGAAGCAAAGAAGATTGTCAGTGTCTAGACTACATTTTCTACACAATCATGTCTGTCTTGATTAATGACTGAAATCTACAGATGAATTGCTTGGCTTCTGTCCTTGAGAACTGCAAGAGGAAGGTTGCCAGCAGAAAACGCTATTTCTTCCGGTTAGATGTGTTCCTTGAAAAAACTGATCTTCTTCTGTAGTTACTGAAACAATATTTCTCTTCATTTTATTGCCCATTTCTGCCTTTTCCTTGAATAAATGTGTCCTGCTCCCATTTTTCAAGGGGAAGACATAAATAGGTGGAGCACTTTGAGTATCACCTCCCCAAGGAAGGCCCGGGCTCATCACCAGGCCTTGGCTGTGATCCCCTCAGCCAGGCAGAGTAATCCCACCAGCCATCAAACCCACTGATTGGAATTTGGGACATAATCTCTCAAAAAACGGAAGATTTATTGAAGAATAAAACCCCTGAATCTTCCAGCATATTAGAAACTGGTACTGCAATGGTGTGAAATGGGTAAAGATCGTGTTGCCTTCCCTATCCCATAAATTTGTCCAAGGAATAGACCCTTCCCTGCAAGCCTCAGTTAATCAGGGTGTTTCAACCACTGCTTTCTCAATATTCTAAGTGTTTTTTTGCAGGATGAATATAAATCATTCTCCCAATACAAGCAGATTTCAGTTAAATGTCATGTTCAGATGAATTATAATGATCAGGGAAAAAATACACGACAGGAAAAAGGTCTGGAGAGGAAAATTCATATAATGAATTCATTCCAGGCTTGTGTTTTGGAATTAGATGACAAAGTAGGAAATAGGAAAGTGAACCTGTTCTTCATGATGGAATAACTGGTATTATTCCAGAAAACCAGGAGAGGTGCTAAATATAAATCATGGAAAATTTCTAAGCATTTACATCCAGAAAAGGAATGTTTGTGTAAATCTGCTACCACTGTTCATATTTTAGGGATGACTTGATTTAGCATTTTTCAGAAAATAACCAATTAAAGTTGTTTTTTTCTTGGTAAAATTAACGGTCAGAGATCAGTAATGTTAAAGAATTATGGCAAACTTGGTTTTTGTAATTGTGTAGAAAAAACCCTTTCTGGATAAGAGATCTTTCAGAGTACACATGGAAATACTCATCAGTCTGGACAAAGAATTAATTTGTAGCTCTTTACTTGCACTCTAGTCTTTTATTACTGAAATGCCAGATTCAGAGACTTGTAATTCATTGTATGGAATGCATGGGGATAAAGTTAAAAATAGGAGGTGGTGGTTTCTCTGTGCACCTCTGAGAACATTCCTGTGAGTAAAATATCTGTAACACAAATGTAGAATCTTGTGCTGACTTCAGCTGAGAAGTAGTTGCAAAATATACTAATTTTGAGTAATCTCATTGCTAACAAATATGGATAGAATGTTACTTACTTGTTGATTCTGGGGAGAAAACATTGTCCCACATTTCAGACATGAATATTTTATGTAATACTAAAGGTTTAATAGAAATCTATTAAAAGGGGGTGCAGGCAGATTACCACAGATATTTCTGCAGGTGTTTTGGTGTCAGATACGACTCAGTATGAGACCCAGGAAAGCTGCAATTCTAACCAGTGCTCTCCTCTAATTTATAACACCTTTGCAGTGTCAATTCCCACCTAGCAAACAGTAATAAAGCTCTCAGATAGAAGATTAATGAGCATAATTCATGCACCACTGGACTGGAAATGGGATGCAAACCTGGAGTTTGGGTACTGTAATTATAGAAGGGAGAATTGCAAATGTTCTTGGGAATGTTTTAGTCTGACTTACAGACTTTTACCAAAGTTGTTGCTCTTCCAAAAAAAAAAAAAAAAAAAAAGAATATTTTAAGATTTCTATTCATGGATGATGTAGATTTTAATTCTCTTAATTATACATGAGGGTTATGTGTGTGAATATGTGAGGACAGTTGTGTCTGTCACTTCATTCCCCTGAGCACCAACGTCCCACTCCTGCCAGGACTTCTTGCCTCCCAATCAAACATTAATGAAGCAAATCACTGCTCTGGAACTGCTTATCACATCTGCTTTTAAATATTTCACATTAAAAATAGACCAGAAATGTATTTTCCACACTTTCTAATGATGTTTTCCCTCATTGCCCCTCATTTGGAGTACCAGTTGTGAGTGGGAATTTTACTAATCTGCCATTTGGAGTTTTAAGGGTGAAATGCTGGAAGTGGGGACGTTTCCACCTTGACCCTGGTGATTCAGTGCTGTGAGAGCTCTGTTTTCACACACATTTTGTGGCTGTTGGCTGCATCCCTGCTCTCCTCTCCATTCCACTCTTCAGTTGATCCTTTCCAGAGCCTTTCCAGAGCAGAACACACATAGCTTGATCCCAGCCCCAGACAGTTCCACAGGTTGAACTGAACTGCTCTGCATCCAGGTGATTGATCTCCATCATTCCCAGCACCACCTCTGGGTTTGTAACCATACCCAAAACCTCCCTTTTTGATTCCTCTTCATATCAGCATTAACAGCTAATTATCCCCTCAGATACCTCTCATCTTTAAAAATATTCAAGTGTGGGGTTCAACGTGGTCAGAACTTCTAAAACTTTTTTTTTCCAGCATTTCTCCACATGTGGAGGGAGAATAAATAAGAACACAAATTTTTCATTAGGGCTTAAAAAACGTGGCCCTCCTTCCCTGGATCCATCTGGGTGTTGTCCATGAGTTTCCAAGGTAGGAATTTCCAGGTTAATTCCCACAGCAGAGCTGGCACTAACTTTGGCTAAATCTTGAATGCTCCCCAGCTCTGGGAAGGCAGAAAAATTTGTCTTTTATTACGTCACCTCTGTGGATAACATTCTGCATGGTGACAGCTTATTTTCTTTTGATTCTTGTTGTAAATATTCTGTCAGAGATATTTAAGAATCTTATCAAGGTTCAGTGGGTTCCATAATCCCATTATACAGGAATCATTACTTAGTAATAACCAGACAAGCAATAAAGAAATCAATAACTGTTCCAAAAGCACAGTCTAGGCTGTGAAAATACGCTTTTCCTTCTCATAACACTATTAAGGATGGTGGAGCTGATTTTGGTAGCTCTGTCCTATGCATCAATCATAACCTTTCTGTGAAAGATAAACTCACCAAAAGCTGCACTGCAGTAGGAAGATGAAAAAGGGGAGTTGTGCTGGTGTAAAACACTCCCTGTTGAATTTTTGCCACTGTTTGAATCAGCAGATTTGTTATTTTTGTGTATAAATGGTTCTGCAGTACTAAAATCACTCACTGAGAGGCTACACCTTGCTTTTAGCCGAATTAAAGGCCATTAAGTGAAAAGAAAACAGACTGATCAGCTTTAAATCAGCATCTCGAAGACAACAAAATATCCACCTGTGCAGTGTGAGTCTAAATGGCTGCACAGGTTTCTGCAATGTCAGGGAAGAGAGTGAAGGAAATTAAAAACAAGTTGGAAGGGACCTTAAAGCCCATCTCATTCCCACCTTCCACCATCCCAAGTTGTTCCAAGCCCCATCCAACCTGGCCTTGGACACTTCCAGGGATCCAGGGGAAGCCCCAGCTTCTCTGGGCACCCTGTGCCAGGGCCTGCCCACCCTCACAGGGAACAATTTCTTCCCAATATCCAACCTAAATCTCTCCTCTTTTAGTTTAAAACTGTTTCCCCTTGTCCTACTTGTTAGAAGCCAGCACGTTTTAAGGGCTACATAATTTTAACTGCTTAATAATAGAATAAAAAAGCTGTAATTATTTTGTTAATGTTTTTTTGCTGTGTGTGGTTCTTAATCAAAATGATTTCTTGCTTGAAACATTAACCATTAATTTATGGTTAATGCTGAGAGGGATAAAGTTTTTTCCCTTGTCAAAATCAAATTTGTTTCAAATAATAATGAGATTGTCACTTTTCCTATTTTCCCCTTGCTTCCTCTTTTGTTTCTCCAAAATTAATGTTTTCTGATACTATTGTTAAATACAAAATCGAGCTCACAGGAAAGAAAAATCAATCTCATTAATTACATGGCAGCTTTGTCCAGAACTCAGTACCATTAATATCTTATTTTCCATTGTGCATTTCACATGGATTATTTGCATTCATAGGCATTTGTCAACAAGTGGTGGCTGGGATGGGATGTAGAACAAAAGTGAGAGTGACCTTCTCTGGATAATAGGATTCAGATAACGAGATGGTCAAGTCACCACTTAATGAGAGATCTCAGGTTCTCAGTTCCAAACTGGCAGCAGATCCACAGCCAATGGCTTTGGCCTTGGGACAGCATTCCAGGGGCTCATTCAGAGAACTCCTCTTGGGATCCTCTAGATAAATTACCCTCAGCAAAGAATATTTTTTTTCCTTTTGGTCAAGTTTCTTTGGCACCTTTTTTTGGTTTTGTGATTTTTTTGCAGGCTTGGTTTTTTGCACTGATCTTGACCTTTCCTTTAAACACACAGCCCTTGATATTTTAATCAGTACTTTTGTGAAATTTATGCTCATGTGAACAGGGGTGGTAGAGGTCCAAACCCATTTTCCCAGGTGCCACAATCAGCAGGAGAGGAACCAACATTGCAATAAATAAATTAAGGTAAAATTGCAGAATAAATTTTCTCTCTCTCTGTCTTAGACCAGCCCAGTCCCAGAATGGGCAGCCAGTGGCTGAATCTTGCTATTTACAAAGCTGAGAACTTTTCTCAAGGATGTTCTTGCAGATTTTGTTAATTTTAGGGACATCCTGTGGCACCTGAGGACACGAGGCTGCTGTTATCCCTTCCCAGGGCTCTGGGAAAAGCTTTTCTGGGGCTGCTGCAGGACAGGGCAGCTCTGCCCCAGCTGCCCGAATCTCCCAGTGACCTTTCCAGCTCGAAGGGGAGTGACAAAAATGATCTGACAGGTGTGAATTCAGAGTCAGAGGAGGCTCTTCTCCACTGCTTCCAGGATCTACAGTGGGGATCCTCTACTGACTGAAATCCCAAGTGTAAAAAAAATCATTTGTGCCTTAGGTTTTGGGTTTTTTTAAACTATTCAAGGAACTCTAAGGTAAAGACCCGGGGTTTGTTTCCCCTTAGTTCAGATGCCAATATACCAGATTTTAAAATGTTTTCCCAATGTCTGTCGTCATCCTCTTTTTTCTGATTCTTGCTGTTTACTCTCCATCTCATGAACTACTTAAATTAACATATTGTAAATGCTTTTTTTTTTTTTTTTTAATATTATGCTTCTATTTTACCCAGATACACCCAAAGTAGGTGTATTTATCCAAAGCAAATATACTTTTGGTTCCACGTTGGTGTGATTGTGACAGAAATGTTATGGACTCTGTCCCATCTTCAGAAACCAAATTCCACGGAAAGCACTGAAATATATTTGGTAGAACCTTTTGTAAATCAGCTCTGGACACCACATTTTGTGGGCTTCCTTTAAAGACTTTCTAGGAAGACAAAATTTCTTCCTCCTTCTTGCAAAGATGAGATTTCAGTTAATAATGGTCATAATAGTCACTAATAATGGTCACACACCCCCTTTCTTCAAACAAGTCTTGGATTTAGAGACCTTCAAGTTCTTTGATCTCCTGATTTACCCAACAGCCAGCAAGGTTAATGCTTAATAAAGTGAGATGCCCTTTTTATAATCACTTCATTAAAAGTGAGCAGAAAAGGTACATTAAATTAAAGTGTTTGTGATATGGGATCAATTTGGTGCAATCCCAGAGGTCTCCCTATGCCTCATAAAGAGCTCTCTACTTTGAACATATCTCTAAATGACCCATGGAGAATTTCTGTTCTCTTTAATTTGAGGAATTTAAATTGCTTTTATTGCCTGCAATGGTGGTAAGGACTGAATGAGGGATAAATTGTCCTGGAAAAGAATTAGGCTGTGGGTGTACAGCTTTCATAATTCATATCCTTGCAGCATTCAGAAAATCAGCGATCTGTAAATGGGAACAAAATCAATAATCCCATTCCTTAGGAAAATTTCCTTTTGCCTCCTATAAGTGGGTAGGATTTGTAGAGGTGTGAATGAGCATATTTTGCATTATCCACGAATTGAGGGGAAAGATCAAATCCTGATTTCTTGGGCCATACTAAATCCTTACACCTCATAATGACTTGGACTGAAGCTCTAAAAGCTTTTAGTGCCCTGCTGTTTGCTGATTAGTTGCCTCCAGGTGTTACAGTAGTTTTTCTAGTGAAGATAAATAAAAAGCAAAACCAAAAACATTTTATGTGTTTCACATTTTTACATGCCTATGGTGACCTTGTGGTCGCTGTTTTTTTTTAAATGTAATTCAAACATGCTTGCTAACATTTAATAGAATTGATGTCTGCCTTCGTAGCTCTGTTCTCAATAAGAAAGAAGGGTTTTTCCTTGCAGCTGGATCATTTTTGGAGTCTGGAGCATTAAAAGAAAAAAGCTGAAGTACAAAAGCATCTCTCTCATGCATGGCTTTGTGAGCCAGGGACTTTCTCAGTCAGGGTTTGACATTTATGTGCCTGGAGCATCAAATTATCCAGCAAGAGTTTGGACACTGAGTAGAAAAGTAGAAAGCAGAGGGCTGTGGTTACTCCACAGATGCTCTCAGGTGCAATGAACCTTTTCACCCTCTGCTGCTTCCATCACCAGCAGTAATTAACGGCCTGCTGTAATTAGTGGTAATATGCATGAGGATTGTGCACCTTCCTTCCACAAAGGGACAGGAACTCAACTCTTCTCTTCTCTTCTCTTCTCTTCTCTTCTCTTCTCTTCTCTTCTCTTCTCTTCTCTTCTCTTCTCTTCTCTTCTCTTCTCTTCTCTTCTCTTCTCTTCTCTTCTCTTCTCTTCTCTTCTCTTCTCTTCTCTTCTCTTCTCTTCTCTTCTCTCTCTCCCTTCCCCTTCCCCTTCCCCTTCCCCTTCCCCTTCCCCTTCCCCTTCCCCTTCCCCTTCCCCTTCCCCTTCCCCTTCCCCTTCCCCTTCCCCTTCCCCTTCCCCTTCCCCTTCCCCTTCCCCTTCCCCTTCCCCTTCCCCTTCCCCTTCCCCTTCCCCTTCCCCTTCTCCCTTCCCCTTCTTGTGCAACACTTCATCCTTATTCCTGCAATTACGATCACTCCAGGTGCCACCCAGCTTCTTTTGGATATTTCCCACTCAAAGCCCTGGATAACCAGACCTTGCTTTGGCCTTTTACATTTTCCACTCCCTCAGTTATGACTGGGAGCTGCAATTTATCAAGCGCACGATGAGAGCTTATCAAAGTCTTGTTTCAGTAGAAGAAAGAGGAACATTACCCTCAAGAGATAAATCTTTCATTAAACTTTACAGAGACCTTAAGCAGTCTCTACCCTATTCATCTTCCCTGTCTTTCTTCTTCATGCTCCAGCTGCCAGTGTTTAGAAAGCAGCACAGGGCAGAGAGCCAAAATAGGAGCTGATTTCCCAGCCAAGTGGAGAAATTTCCCCTTCCATGCTAACATTGGACTTCATCTTACGAAAAAACTTTTCAAATTGCCTTAACTTTCAACATTTTTTTTTTTAATGTCATGATATTGTCCTGTACAAGACCAATATTTTTAGGACTCAAAGAAGGTCAGAGAAACTATTCACAGAACACAAAAGATGAATGTGGTGAGGAGTAAACTCATCTGGTTTTGGTTTTTTATAATTTGTCTTGTTTAGGAACTTAATGTCATTTGCCATTTTGTCAGGTAGGTATTGGAATATTAAGGAATTGGACAAGGAATTTTCTCAGTTGGATCATGTTGGAGAGGAATTGCAGAGGCTAAGTAGGTATTGAAGATAAAAACCTTCTCACCCCCTCAGCTTCTGGGGAAAGACAGTGATTTTTTTTTTTTTTTTTAATTGCAATGCTTTCTTTTATCTTCCTCCCTTTTTAAAAGATGTTATTGAATAAGAAGGAAAAGTACAAATAAACTAGACAAGAGTAAGGACTGCAGGGGAAGCAAAATTGTAGAGATGTGACTTGTCAAAAACCATGGTTGTGATTAAATATGAATTTGATTCTTGGCAGGAAAAAAGAAAGACACAATATTTGTCCAGTCCTGACTTGGGCAATGCTAAAAAGCAAATTTTCTTTTAGGTCTATTAAGTTTCTTCTCCTCCCACGGATATTCTCAGCAGGGAAACAAGCACAGTATGAGCTCCCTTGGGGAGTGGTGGGATTGGGATGAGATTGGCTCTTTCCACTGGCCACAGCCCCCAGTCCTGATTTCCCACCAGGAATCAGATTCCTGTGTGGTTCTCCTCATTCCCCTTTGCACCGAATCCAAGGGGATTGTGCCTGACAGGGGTCAGTGGGACTGCAGAGAGCTCCCTCTCCTCTGCCTCACTTCTGCCGGCTCTGATCAGCCACCTGATGTAGACAATTCCCAAGCTAATGATCTTTCTTGCAGAAATTTATTTTCCATCCTCTCCTGAAATGATGGAATATTTCATGGACCTGTATCTTACCCCAATATGGGCTCTATAACAAGTGTCTGAAATTATACTGAATTGATTAATTGATTCTGTCATGAAGTTGAATGAAATTACATTTCTTTTCAAAGTTTCCTCTTTTTCTCTGTTGAACAGTGATTTATTCAATGGCTGTAATGTGCTCGGGCCAAATCCATTTAATGTTGTTATATCTATATTGAAATCCCCTAATTTATTCATAAAAAAGAAGGTGCTCTCCCTTTTTTTCAAGGATTTCAGTCAGAAGACAAGTGAAGCTTGACCTCTGCTGCTGCACTGAGCCTTTTCAAAATATCTAATAAATGTTAATATTTCAATTCAGAAACTTCTAGTTTTATTTTTAAAAAACAACCCATAAGTAAGGGTTAACAAAAAACAACCGATATTAAGTAATTTTCAGAACTGGTGTCCAAAATACCACATTTATTTCAGCAAGAGGAATTCCAAGGGTCATGAGCATCAGTTCCTGTAAAGTGAGGCTCAGGAACCTTTTAAAGTGAGGGTTGTTCCGTGGCATTTCTCTTGTGGTCTCTGTTTTCCCCAGATTCAGTCTGCTCAGGCCATGAATTGCAGGAGCTTGAGCAGCTCTGGCTCTGCTCAGGAGTTCAGGGAGTTGAGTCCGAGTTGGAAATTGGGTTGGGAGTGGCACAGATTCAGGGGGAGCAACGTGAGCTTTACCTTTGGGGTGCCCTTGGTGATCCAGAGCCACAGGAGGCATAAAGTAATTCAGAGTTTTTTACAAGCAGCACTGCAGAACAGTTGAGATGAAGCCTCTCACTTTTCTTTTTTTCCCTTTTCCTTTAAGTGGCTTTAATGCATTTTTAAAGTGTCCTGACATTAAAAGGCCTTCCAAAATAGCATTTCAACCCTGACTCCCTGCTCTCCCTGCACTTGTCAGGATATTTCTGAGCTGGTTTTTGGGCTATTTAGATAAAAATATGTCATTGTGGGTTGTTTTTTTTCATTTTCTCCTCTAGCTTGCCAGGCTTCCTGGCCAATGCTCATCTCCTGAATGGCACTGTAAAATCTTTCCTCTATCAGTTGTTGTTGTGAGCGTTCCAGGGAGCCTCTCACCCCAAAGAGCAGGGAGGAATGGGGATATTTCTGGAGTTGCATCTGTTTGAGGGAGATCCCAGTGACAGATTTAGGATTTTGCAAATGGCAGCTGAGACAGCAGTGCTGAAATTTAAGATGCATTCATATGGTGTGGCTGTCCTGGCTCACTGGGTGGTATTTGAATAACAGTTACTTTACTTTTTTTTGTCCCCAGGGAGTAAAAATCTGGGGGGGGGGGGGGAAAAATCATTTGAAGAGGATTCAGTATCGAGGAGTGATCCTTGCTGTGGTGGCAGAGGGATCCAGTGGCTACAGCATCCTGAGAAGCTGCTTTTATCCAGGAGAGGACACCCTTGATGGCACTTTCAGCTGAGAGCTCTGAGATCTGGATTTTGGGGAAGGTAACTCCACTCTTGACATCAGGGAATGGTGAATCTGGGATCTGGAGGGAGGCACAGAGTCCCACAGAGCCTGGCAGGGGAGCTGAGAATAAAGGGAAATTCTACAAATGGAAGGAAACCAAACATGAAAGATCCTGGGGAGATTTTTCTCCACATAGCGCCTTGTTCCCAAACTCTTACAACAGCTCTAAGGCAATGCAGGTGGGTTGTAGAAAACACTAAAAATTTATTTTTTAATACTTTTTCAGTCCTTTTTTCCTTTTCTTTTGGGAAATTAGTGGCAAAATAGCCCTGACTTCAACAGAAGTCACAGAGCAGGGCTGTGGTTTTGAAGCTTTTCCCCTAAGAGCCCAAAGGAGGTGGAATTCATCAAAGTCAGCTTTGAGGCTGGGCTCTGTGAGTAGCTCCCATCTATGTTCAAACATGAATTAGGTAACAAGGAGTGAAGCTTTGGCTGTCACTCATTTGTGCAGCTACAGTTCCTTCCCTTAATGACTCCCAGATAAACACAGGAGTTAATTCAAAATCTAAGGACATTAAGGGAAGTATAATAAGCCCTAGCATGCTCTGAACCTTGCTCAGTGATGCTTTTAAAGTTTGCTACTTAGAAATATTTTTACTGTGGAATTGAATGTGTAAAAGCTCAAATTAAAGGAATAAGTCATCACTTCTCAAAGGAAGCCGACAAACTTTGTGTATATTTTCTTTTTTTTTTAAAGTGCAAAGTAGTTTTTTAACTTTAGTCCTTTTTGTCTTGCTGCTGCTGCTGTGTAGAGTTCCCAAATAAGCTGCCTTATTAATCTCTGATTAGACAGCCAGCTCTTTAGTTTTACCAGAAAGACTTAACAAGGGCAGGAAGGCAGCAAAAACTTCAGCTGAGCTCAGAGAACAACTCGAAAGCTTCACATAATGAGCTGCTTAAATAATGTCACACATTTTGCCATTGTCAAATTAGGCTTTTTTATTTTTTCCACTCCTTATTTCAGTTGCAGGTACCTAAAATATTGAAGGCTTCACTTACTGAGTTCTTTTCATAATTATTTTTTTCTTACAAATGCAGAGGGGATCTACCTAAAATAAGGTGAAAGATCACAGCAAGGTTGAAGGTCGGGGAGTTAAAGGTTACACAAGGGGTTGAAATTTCATTTATATCAACTCAACCCTCCTGACCTTTGAGGTCAACACATTTATAGCTGGCTTATTCCAACTGATGTGTTTTATAAAATAGTAATGGATGTTGGGATTCCAAACACCACAACTCCTTCTCCCTGTTTTAGTTGGCTGAGGTTTATGTGAGGGGAGGATAAGGATCAGTCCCTCTTATTTTCAGGATCACTGGGGAAGAAGAGGCAAAGAACTGAGGTCCCTCTGCTGGGCTCTGAGCATCTTTAACCATCTGAACCCTGTTCTTTATTTTGGGCTTCCTGGATTACATCAACCTGCTACAGAGACGTGCTGCTGCAAATGTGGCGTTTGTTCTCCCTCTTGTGTTCATTCCCAACCCTTATTCCACTCCAAGCCAGGAAAGCTCATTTTTGAAGCTATTCCCACTCTAATTAGCTTCAAAATCCTTCTTGCCATGGGTGAGAAAAATCCAGTCGAATTCTTGGTGAGTTACTTAAATTAGTTTCCAAAACTGGATGTAGAAAACTTGCAGGAGATTTCAATTTCTCTGCTGAAGGAAAAGAATGGGAGAAGAAAGGGGAAGTTTCTCTCATGTTAAGAATCTGTTCTCATAAAAACTTTCTGTCCATCCTTGTGTTTTTCACTTTGTTCCTGCACCACTAATGGTTTATGGAAGTGAGAATTTACACAGTAAATGGGTGCTCCACTGAGCAATGTGTTGGACATCCAGCACTAGGGATAAATGGAATGATCCCATATAGAATTATCTGCATTATTCCAAGTTATTTCAAGTTTTCATGAAACATTTGGGATCTCTGAGAGTATCACTTTACCCTCATGATTTTTTCTTTTGCAAAATCTGGCACTGTCCTGAATAATTATGGAAACGCAGCCTAATCAAAACATGGAAAGGAAATGAAAGGAGGCATTTTTAATGTTTAGAATATTTTCTAAAGAGAAGTTGTGTCCACCTAATTTATTTTATATTCCTAAGAGGAGAAGGTAAATCTGAAAGTTTTAAAAAATGAAAAATCCAATAGATGAAGTGAACAGAGTCAAATTCTTTTCTGCATTAATTAATTGTGGTTGGATCCAGTGAAATTTCAAAGATAATACAGGCATGAGTAAGAAGCATTTGAATGAGAATTTTACCATTATCCATAAGAGTGAGTAAATTCACTTTCCAGGTGAAAATCCCAGAAAATTTTGTTATTTGTTTAAATTAAAAAAAAAAAAAGGTGGTGGTGGCAGAGCTGTTAAACTGAAGTTAACAAACAACCAACGGGGATTTAGGACACGTCATAAAATCCCATATCTGGGAGCCACGACAAGGCCAATAATGCCACTGAAATGAGAAGCAATAAAGCTGGGCCTTAATTTATGATTTACAAAACATCTGCTCGGAGGAGAAGCATAAACCACAGGGCACAGGAAGGAGGAGTCTCTGTTGTGCTGAGGCATCACAAAAAGGCTACAGTTTGGTGCCTTGGATCAGGGCTATAAAAAATGGAATAATTCCCAGTAATTCTGGGGTGGGGCTGCTCATTCCAGACTGCTCAATTTGTAACGATGAATTCTAACTGGGGTTTAAGTTTGCTTTATTTTTAAGTTTGCAATTCTTTGCTCCCAGTGTTTTCTCTGGCTGATAAACCTGGGTGTTTATTCTCATTATCCATGTTAATGGTGTCACTCAGGCAAAGGACATTTTATGAGAAAAAGAGGTATGAAAAAGAGGTTTATAGGTTAACACATAAAGCCTCCCCCCCAAAAAACCAGATCAAACACAGGTTATAAATCTTTTTCATGATTTGTGCAACAAAACTGTGGCATTCAGAGCTCTGGTGCTGCTCCCCAGCTGTCCTTTTATTCCCCACAGAAGGAACTGATAGGATGCATTCAGGTTCATATTTTATCACCAAAACATGAATTTGGGCAGGATTTCAGGAGAATTTCTCATCTGGAAACTGGTGTTAGCAGATAAGACTAAATCCTGGTTTCAGAAAAAAATACCTTTCAAAGTTTTCTGTGAAAAGAGGTTTCTAAAATCCCCAATTTTCATGTTCATCCTTGGGGGATCACATGTTGGGGTGTTTCTTCTTTTCATTTTCCCCATTCTTTCACTCATTTCTGGTATATTTATTAGACTACAGTGCCGTTAAGGGAGAGAATCATCAGGAATTATGAAGGTCACCTTTGGAGAATAATTAATATTGCAGTAATTGCTCAATTTGTGTCTGGAGGGAGAATGTTTGGAGATAAAGCAGTTTCATTTTAGCAATTTTTCCTCATTCTCTGCTTGCCAGAGCCTCAGAAGTTACAATTTTGAGGGATGTGCTGCAGGATCCATCCCCCAGCCTGAGGGGGGGGCAGGAAAGGGATTGCAATAAAAGGTGGTTATTTTCCCACAGAACTTCAGGTAGAATCTGGGGATAAAAATGGAGTCATTTCTCAATCAGTATTCACCTCTTTACATGTGAGGATGGACCTGTGGTGGTTGTTGGGCTGTGGAGATGTCAATTCTCCAGTCTGTCCAATGTCGTGGAATATTTTGGATGGACAGAGTGTGGCAGGAACAGCTTCAGGAGATGGAGGAACTCCCAACTGCCCCAGTGGTTTGTTCCACACTTTTAAATTTGTTTCTCTAATTCCTGCCTTGTTTTTTCTCTAACTTTTAACTTCCAGCCCTAATTTATATTCTGGAGCAATCGAAGCCTCACAGCTCCTGCCTTTTCCACCTCACAGAGGAATTTGGGTGCTGTGGCCAAATCCCCGAGTTCCTTTTCTGATAAATGAATGAGACTGAACATCCTCAGCATTTCCCTGAGAGGTGTTTTTCCCACTGCTAAATGACACAGATATTAATGGTGGAGGTGGTGGTTGCTGAAGGGGTGAATGACAGTTTAAAATCCAGAAGAAGAAGGAAGGCACCCAAAAAGTTCCCAGGAAATTCCCCCTTGCCTTGGAGCAGTGGCGATATGGGGAATGCCATTATTGGTGCTGCAGCTTCTCTTCACCCCAGCTGTGGTTTTGTTGCTGCACAGAACCAGCAAAAACCACCAAAAACCCCCAGATATTGAACATGCAGATCTCGTGTGAGCCGACCCACTGAGCTGAACCCACTGATTTCCCATTTTTGGGGTGAGTGCAGTGAGGTTCACCGTGTGTGCCTCAGGTACAGCACCTGTGCTCAGTCCTCAGGGACATTTGTGGTAGAAAAACCAGCATCACCTCCCCAAAATACCCCTGGTACCCATGGCATGAAATCTCCCTGCATTTTCCACCCACGTTCTTGCAGTGCTGGGGGTTCCCAGTTTATTTCTCCTTCTTGTGGGCATCATCTGCCACTGTAAAAAAATACCAGCTCTACTTCTGAAGTGGGGTTTAAAATTTTAAGGCTCCAGCCTGTGATCTTTAAATGCCTTTTGATAATTTTATGGCTTGTACTTTGGCTATAAACCCACGGGGAATCAGTAGGATTCTCTTTCAGGTACCATCGGAGGCAAATATAGAAGTAAATTGCAGATTTCAAGGGCTTACATTGCATTAGTTGCTAATTTTTTTTCATACTTATTTCACTTTTTTTGGTTTAAAGTCCTAGCTATTGCAGATATATTAAATATTATGCTGAAGTTTGAGCTCCAGATTATGGTTAAAATGTGACAATTCTTTTCAGAACTAATATTGGATGAATAGTCCCTGATGAATAGAGGTATTGCCATGTGCTCTTACAGCCCTTTCTCCAGCAAGTGGTGCCAAGATAACTGAAACTGATACTAAAATGTCTCAAATAACATTAAACATCTCTGTTCCTGCTCCTGAATCCCTGATTCCTCAAGGCTTTGTACTGTAACGATGATGTTGACTTTCATAAGCCACGAGGAAAATGTCTCTGACAGCAGAGAGGGATTACAGGATGCTGATGATGCTGCATCCTCATATATCTATATTTTGTTTCTTCTGCCCAGAATAAATTTTGCCATCAAGATTTTGACTAGTTCACATTGAAACAGCCTGAATTTCCCACATTTCTGTCCTCCCTTTGCCACTCTCACATATTCAGACTCCAAACTAAAATTATTAAAGGCATCCTTTCAAAAGCTTTTTAGCTGAGTGGTGTGAACACATAAAAGTAAATTGTATGTAGCAAGAAACTGGATTAAAAAGACCCCCTGTTCTGAGCAAGGACTCTTGAAGGAAGTGGGAGAACTTTCGGATCATCTTTTCCATGCAGCATTGTGGGTGGCATGGAATAGGGAAGGGGTGCAAAGAACTGGAGACAGAAACATTTCCAGTTTTCTTATAACAGGACAGAGAACATGGCAGTAACAATAATAAAAGAAAAAAGGTAAAACCAGAGGGAAAAACCAGATATGACCATAAAGATTTATCTGTAAATACTGAAAAGGGTGTAGTTCATTGTATTAAAATGAAGTTCAGCCCAGACCAGTGCCTTGTTCTACCAACAGTTCGCCCACTCCAGCCTGTAAAACGCTTTGGGGTCGTTCAGGATCTCAGCTGGTTGCCCTGTGCTCTTTCCTCGTGGCAGGACAGGAATTTCTGCAGATCCAGTCGTGTGTGCATTGCTTTTACAGGCCTTGGAACACCATTTCTGTTTTTTCAGGTAGTGCTAACCCCACCAGGAGTGACAGCTGCTTTTACCCTGTGCCCCACACGTTGGATGGCTTGTCCTGCAGGGATGTTCTTGCTCTCACATCTGCAGCCTTGTAGCTCTCCGTGCTGTGTTTGATGCTGCAGGTACCTCAGGCAGCTGTATTTTCACAAGATAATTGGGTGTTAAGATGCAGAGGTGAACTTGCAGGCAGCTGTGAGAAGTCCCAGCTGGTGCTTATCTGCATTCCTGCCCCCCTGAAACAGTTTGGAAACCTCGTCTGTAGTAAATTGTGCTGCAATGATGGGAGAACACAGCAGTGAAAGTCACAGAAGGGCAAAGAGGGGTAGTTAAAAACCAGCCAGTTCATCAAGTTTTTATTAATTACATTTCTCAGGAAAGACTTGCCCAGCTGAAATAAAGAGAGATTTGATAAGCGTGGTGTAGTCAGCAGGTGTGAGGTTATTCTTACTCTTGGACGTTGAGGGGTGGATAATTAATGACTCTCCACCATTCCTGGGCTCCATCAGGAACTCAGGGCTGAGCTTGCCTGGTTTGGCAGAGGACTGGAGGAGGAGGAGGAGGAAGAGGAGGAGGAGGAGCTTTTCCTGATCAATCACCACTGCAGCTTGAGGAACTTGCACTGCTTTGCAGGTGTAACACAAACGTGCATTTTCCCAGTCACTGATCTTCATAAAATCATGGAATGGTTTGGGCTGGAAGGGACCTTAAAGCCCATCCAGTGCCACCCCTGCCATGGGCAGGGACACCTTCCACTGTCCCAGGTTGCTCCAAGCCTCATCCAGCCTGGCCTTGGGCACTGCCAGGGATCCAGGGGCAGCCCCAGCTTCTCTGGGCACCCTGTGCCAGGGCCTGCCCACCCTCACAGCCAGGAATTTCTTCCCAATTTCCCATCTAACCCTGTCTTCTCTCAGTTTAAAGGCATTTTTAATTATCTCCTGGTTTTCTGTGTTTCCTTTCCCCCAAGGCTGTCACAAGTTGCTGGCAGAGGCTGGATCAGCAGCATCCTCGTGGATTTCTCTGGATTCCAGCTGCTGTGATCAAGGTTCTCCTCCTCCTCTTTGCTGCCAGTGATGCCAAAATGAATGTTGGAGTGTTGGAAAAGGAGCCACAGGAGGGAAACTTTAAAATCCATGATTCCTGAAAGTTGTGTTGGCTCATTCCATGCGCTCTGAGGTGCAACTTAGAGCAGCCTTCAAGCAGCACTGGATCATCAAATTGTGCTAAACACATGCAAATTGTCAAATTATCTTTCTGATAATTCCCCCTAATTTAAAGCCCACACCAGAAAAAAGCCCATTATTATTTTTTTTCTTTTGCAAACTGATGAGATATTTTCTTGCTTTAATTGAAAAAAATAGGTTTGATAGTTTTGAAGCATTTAATTATTTTGCTGCTATCTTTGATCTGTCATTTGCTTGATTAGCTCAAATTTGGAAGGGAAAGGTTGTTTTGAGATGGGAAGTCTTGTTTTAATTTTAAAAATGCTACAAGAAGATGTTCTGATGATTTTACCAACTTAGGAAAAATTCAGAGTTGTAGAACTTGCTGAAAATGTTTGGTTTTCTTTTTCTCTGCAGGAGCTTGCATTTTGAGGATTAATAATTTTTCATTAAAAAGGGATTTTTTTAAACTGGTTTCCAGACTGATGACTTCTGTTCTCCTGCTGAAGTGACACACTGTGAAGTTTTAGAGAAAGACCTCAGAAACTGTCTTTAAGGCAAGGGGACTTCAGAGTTTTATCAGAGTCCAACTTCACAACAAACCTGTTTATTTACAATATTTTCCTACAATTTCCATGCAGTTATCTGGTTTGCTTTGTTCTCAAATATTCAATGTACTCTTCTCTTCAAACTCCCAGCAACTCTCATCAGATTGCTTTGCAGAAAGAACAGAGGAACGCACAGAATTATTTTTGGAAGAGAAACACTTTCTCTAATTGCTGCTGCACAAGGGCCAGGTTTATTAGCATATGATTGCATTTGGGAAGTCTGAAGTGCTGCTTTAATTGGAAACAAATTTGACAAAGATGAGGCCAGGCACATTATCTAAATTAAGAAACAGAGAAATGAATATGCCCAAAAGAAAGTCCTGGTGGTGTTTAAATTTAGCAGGAAATACCCAGATATCCATCTCGGAATATTTCAGAGAGCAGGTATTGCTGTGAAGCCCCAGCTGCATGAAATAAAACACTTTGTCATAGCTGCACATCTGAACAAAGACTGAGTTGCCCACAATACAGAGGCTTCATAAATTTTATTTTTAGCAATAAAATGTACTTGATTTAGAAATAAAATGTACCATTGCTGTGGAATATCTGCTTCTCTGGCTGCTAACCAGGCACAGTCTGGACCTGTCCTCCCCCTGCTGAAATCACTGAAGCTGTTGCTGCTCTTGTAAGTGTCCCAGGACCTCTCCCTGGGGCCAGGAATGTGCTCCCACCACAGGGTGCAGTGGGCAGGGGCTCCCCATGGAGTTTATCCAATGGAATGAGGCCCAGCTGGAGAAAAAAATGCCCCCAAGTCTCTTCCCTGCTGCCATAAATCAGCTGTGAACCTGCTGCAATCAATAGCGTACTACTGATGGGAAAAGGGAGAGACAAGCTTGGAAATTAAACCGTGGGGCCGAGATAAATGTGCCTCCAGACCCTGGCCCCGTGCCAGCTGCAGTCTGGAGGATGCTGTGGGGTTCATCCTGCCCATCCAGGAAGGTGGAATACCTGGATATTTTCCCTGTAGAACAGCACACCCCGGAATGGCACCCTTACCAATTCATCATCATCTTCGATCCGGGTAAACCATCTCCACCCCAGGGTTTTGTGGAAAGATCTCCTTAAGTTTCTGAGTGTGGCGGATGAGGAGATTTATATTGATGCCTTTTCCTGGTGTTAAAATCAAGAGTCATACACGGTTAGAAGGGGAAAAAGGGATTTTACCTTGGGATTTATTTTAAGGATCCTTAGGTGCACACATCCAGGTCATGTGCATCAAGATGCACCCCGCCGAGTCTATCTATCCTCTCTGTTTCTCTGACCCCCTCCCCAACATCGGGTATAACATGATAGGTGTTACTAATTAGCAGATCTATCAAAGATTCCCCAATGAGAGGCTTAAATGAGCCCCCCTCCCCAAGGAACCTTCCCCTGGATGGTTCTATCTCAGTTTACAGAATGTGTTCTGGAGAGGACTTTGGGCTCTGGGGCACACTGATCCCCAGCTACGAAGCTTCTAAGATGTTCAGTCTCTCAGCTTAACAAAAAAGTCCAAGAATGTAGGCAAAAAGCACTGAGAATACAGAAGTTGTAAAAAGGTATAACAGGGGTATAAAAGAAAAGGCAAAAATCTTCATGGCATCAATATGAGATACATCTTCTCATACATGCATTTACATGTGTAGGGTGTGTGTTAAGGGAAACTTCTCAGAGAGGGATTGAACTCTCCTGGTTTTGTCATTCATCACGCTGGGAACCAGAGCACACAAAACCTGAATATTCCTGTAATATCCAAATTAACTGGGTTTGGATCACATTGATATTTTATATATTTGTTTTCCAGGCATCCGAGACATCAGACAAAAAGGGTGAGAAGCAAAATTCAGAGTAGTCCATAGGACTGTGGGTGAAATGCAGAGCAAGGTTCAGTGTCCTGCAGGCAGGCTCAGCCTGAGGCTGTGTTTGAATTCAGGAATTCAGTGGCTTGTGTCCCTCCCGGCTCTGGAATGGACAACCACGCTCTTCCCTCTGTTTTTAAAACTCCCTGTATTTCTGAGACACACATTCACAAATCCTCACACAAATTTTCCTGAGCACTGATCTTCCCCCATTTTCTCAGGAGGATGTTTCCTCCTTTTTCTAGCCCTGATCTGGGTCCTATAGGGAGAGTTTTTAATTTTGGTGTATTTAAGTGATTTAGTGTGAAAAGTTAACTTAAAAAACTGATTCTGATTCATCTCTTGTGTCCAAAAAAATTCTGTAAAATTATCTAGAAGTAAAAATAATTGCCTTCTGCCTTTCCAGGTCCTGATTCATTAAAGGAATTGATTGACTTTGAGTGGCTGTAGAGCTGACAGTGTAGTCTATTAATAGATGCACTCTGAAGAGGTCCTGCCCTCTGTTAAATAACTATTGCTGCCACTTGATGGGACCTGTGGCCTTGTCATGAGGAGCAAAAAGAGACCCTGGCAGAACAAATGTCAAGTCAGCTCAGCAGTGTGGGCAGCAAATTGAGTCATTCTTTATAAATGATGCAGATTCCACCTGCCAAAATCGGCCTGTTACTGCTTTTGTGGGGCCACTGCTTTTCCTACAGGGACATGTGGGAATCATTCCAGATTCTTGTGCTCTTGGAGTTCTCGTGTGATGTCTTAATCCACTAAGGAATGAGAAAATAACATGGAAATGAACTCCCAAGGCTGATTGGCAGAGGATAGGAAGGAAGATCTTGGCCACCTTGGAAATGCTCATGCTGGCATGAGGTTGAATTGACCCTCAAGCTGCCATGAAGGCTTTTTCCACCCTAAGATCTGCAAAAAGGACTAAAAAAGTTGCTCTCACACCATTTTTTCCTCCAAAGCAAATGGTCGAGGTGGGGCTCAGTCTCAAAGGAAAATAGAAGAGGAAATGGCCTCAAGGTGTGCCAGGGGAGGTTCAGATTGAGTTTTAGAAAAAGATTTTTCACTGAAAGGTTGGTCAGATATTGGAATAAGTTGCCCAGGGAGGTGGTAGAGTCACAATCTCTGGAAGTATTCAAGAGGCTTCTGAATGTGCACTTGGGGACAGGATTTAGGGGTGATTATGGTGGTGCTGGTTGGACTTGACCATCTTGAAGGTCTCTTCCAATCTCGATGATTCTGTGATTGCTGCTCATGGTTATTTTGGAAGCCCAGTCATGGAACGTACCCTTAAATAATGGAACATACCCTTAAATAATGCTGCATCAGTGCCATGAATGCAGAGCACGGCTGGGTAGAGCTGCAAGGAGCTGGCACAACAGCCAACAGCTTTGCCCATTTTTGTTACTTGCTTTCAAGAAAAGAAAGGTTTAAAATCTTCCAGATCTTGTGAACTTTAGGAAGAATGCAGACAGACACAGAATGCTTTGAACTCCCATAGAAGAAGGCTGTTAAAGTCAGTCTCTGTTATAAATTTGTTCTGCTGTGGTGGCTGTGAATGTCCAAAGCTAGACTTGGACTAGATTTATGTGGAGTCATACATTATGTATCAGCTATAAAAAAAAAGAAAGGAAGAGAGAAAGAAAGAAAAGGCTTTATGATTTAGCACTAAATTTTTAGAAAATAAAAATTCTGCTGAAAAAGGAGCTGTGCAACATTAAAAATGCCAGGCTTGTGATCAACACCTCCTCCTCCTCTCAGCTGTCTTTGATGCATTTCTATTTGGCCTCATGCCGGTAGGGGTTGTTAAATTTACATTTCATGAAGGAGTCAAAAGTCAACTCCAAAAGCTGTGGAATTAGCATTTAATTATGAAACAGTTAGAAAAAACAAGAGAAGTAGGATTTAGGTCTTAGTAAGATGAAAGACTAAAATCTGTTGCTTGTGAAAGGTTGATTGCTTGGACTCTGTCAGAAAGGTGTTCAGCACTCGGAATTTTACACTCCATGAACATCCACCAGGATGAGCAGAGGGATGGAGCAGCTCTGCTGGGAGGAAAGGCTGGGAGAATTGGGATTGTTCAGCCTGGAGATGAGAAGCATTGGGGTGACCTCACTGTGGCCTTCCAGGGCCTGAAGGAGCTACAAGAAAGATGGAGAGAGACTTGGGACAAGGACATGGAGTGATAGGACAAGGGAATGGCTTCAAACTGATAGAGACTAAGTTCAGATGGGATATTGGGAAGGAATTGTTCTCTGTGAGGGTGGGCAGGCCCTGGCACAGGGTGCCCAGAGCAGCTGTGGCTGCCCCTGGATCCCTGGCAGTGCCCAAGGCCAGGCTGGATGGGGCTTGGAGCAGCCTGGGACAGTGGGAGGTGTCCCTGCCCATGGCAGGGGTGGCACTGGATGAGCTTTAAGGTCCCTCCAACCCAAACCATTCTGGGATTCTGTGATCTTTGATACTTGTGTGTCTTTTCTGAAAAAGATGTTTAATTTTAAATAAATGTTTGATAAGATCATTAAAATACTTTCCCAAACAGCAACAAGTGAAGACGCTCCATACTTGGATCAGGTAATTCTTTAAGTACAAATGAAACCAAAACTACTCGGTTTGAACTTTAGGGCAGAGCTGGAGGCTGCAATGAGGTTTTACAAGGAAACAGTTCTACTGCTGGAGGTTTGACTTGGGCTCAGAGTACTAGAAATAAATCAGTGCTGTAGGTCAGGTTTGACAGCACTGAAACTTAATTAAATTGTGTCATTTTCTTTTCAAATTACAAAAAGGCCTGTAAACTGGTTAATTGTAAACCATTTCCATCATGCTGATTAGAAAACTGAATACACAAAGGGATGAATTTTAAGCTGAAGGCAGAAAAGTAGAGAAGGGTGAGAGGACAGCAAACATGAAATGTTTAGAGTGAGGAGTGGGATGTGTGAGACTGAGGAGGTTGTGGTACCCCAGTGCTGTGTGGCTGTTGTGCTCTGTCAGCAGCACTTCCACAGGGCCTTGGACCTGCTTGGCAAAACTGGGTAAAAATGGTCCTACTGTAAATAGTGCAACTTGGTGTGAAAGCATGAAAAAATTCAGCTTTATTCTGCAAACAGGCACCAAAACTGGGTTTTGCTTTGTGTCCACAAACACAACAACTGTCTGGGCATTGTGGCACTGTCCTTAAGGAATCAGCCACAGTCCTGTGGGCTGTTGTTTCATGCTCATTTCCGGGTGGGTGTTCCTCTGCATGACCAAGAAATATGAGTTTGATGTGGGTCAGGCACCAAAATGCAACTGCAGGGTCAGAACTCAGCCTTACTCCTGCAGGATTATATGAAAACAAGCCTACCTTTAAAAAGTTAATTTTCTTTTTGAGCAGGACTGAACACAAAGATCAGCACTTTATATCATCTTGTTTGGATGATTTAGATTCACTACCAAAGCCTAAATCCAATTTTATAGAGTCATCAGCCTCAGCCTGAGTGCCTCAAACTGAGAGCTGCCACAGCTGTTTCAGCCTTGATTTTCAAGGAAGGATGACCTGGGCCCACAAAACGAAAAATGGGTGAAAAGCTGCCTGGGAAAAAAAAAAAAATTGGTGCTGCTCATCTGTTCTGCATCTCATTTGCTTAAACTGTGCACAAGATGGGAACTTCAGGGGGCAGAAAATAGTTCAGAGGCTCTGATGAGCATCTGTACTTCAGACAACCCCTGAAATCCAGCTTTCTCTCCAAGCACTGGGTTTTATCACTCTTACACTAAAAGGACATGATCTTGCTGTCTTTTTTTTCTGGAATATTTAATATTTATGCTACTTTGGGGTCAATTACAATTAAATAAGTCCAGTTTATCCTTGCCTCATATGTGCATAACAGTGAGAAGGTCTAAAGATATTTGGATTTATGTCCCACCAGTGTTATATATGAGGAATATCTGCTAATAAGGTATGGAAATATTAAGGAGAGTTTAAGCAATTTACTGTGGAGATGCCATGAAAAAGGAAAGAAGAAAGTAACCTTAGAGTTTTATACTTGGAAGCAGCTTTTCATTGGAAAGGTCTAGGAATTTTCTCTGCTCTTTGTTTTACATAAAGGAAAGTTACATTGGATTTGTGGCTGTCTAGAAACTTTAATGAAAATAAAGCTGTAAAAAAAATATGTTTCTCATATGTAGTTACTGGAAACCTTAATTAATTTCCAGTAGTTGTTGGAAAGTTATGCCACAGAGCAATTAATATAGAGTTTAATGCTTGTTTCTAATTAATTTGTACAAAATATTACTTTCTCAGCCTTTTTATTGGTGCGACAAATTTGCATTGCATTTGTTTGGTACCCTGTATATTGCAGCTCATGTAATTACTGCTCCTCCTGCTGAGCAATTAGTGGGAAGGAGTCCCAAAATTAAACTAAACAGAGCTCTAGAGTTGCCCATGAATTTCTGCCGTGGGTTTTGAGCAGTGCCATTCATGAAGACAGCAAATCCTTCCTCCCAAAACTGTCGGCTTGAGTTTTTGAGTTGTTAATCAATTTAATTGATTTAATAGGCTGCTCAATTTGCTACTTATCAGCAATCCCTAAGCAAGACTGGAGAGTCAAATCACTGCATTTTCTTTTAGTGTCCAGAGCCTTTGAGCATCTTGGATGGTTTTTACATCTTGCTCTGTACAAAAAATAAATCCACTTATTAGACAGATAAAAATAGAGAATTTCATTTTAATGTGTGTCTTTAAAAAGCTTGATTATTCTCCCCATGTTTACCTTTCAGCTTTATCATCCTGTTTTCCCCAGTTTACTGTCTGAGACTTCACTGAACATCTTGTGCAAGGAATTTTATGGATACATAAAATAAAGCTGAACTATTTCATTTGAACTGGTTATCTAAATAGGAGCTGGTATCTCCTGGAAAATTTAAAAAGCTTACGTTTAAAAACACACTTGTGAGAATCCTTGTAAAATTTATTCTCTTCTCGTGTGCTCTGAGTTTCGTTATGTGTGGAGAAATGCAGTTTCCTTTTGTTCCATCATGTCATTCAATTTTCCAGCTGAAAGCCCCATCTCCATTTGTGATCCTTCATGATATCCCAGCTGGGGAATTATTTTAAGGTGAAGACATTCTGAAGAAAGATGAACTCCACACTTCCAACTTGGTTCTTCAGACGTTGCAGCATAAAAAGAAATATTAAAGCCCCAGAATGTTTTAAGGCAGAGCTGCCAAACTTTTCCTGGCTTCCTATGAGGAATTCTGCATCCCTGTCTCATGAGTCAGCCCAGCCTGGGTATAAATTTAAAGTTCACTTTATATTTTGTTAAAACCAAGCTGTTATTTTAAAATGAAAGTTGTTGGTTGATCCTTAAATATGTATTAAAAATGCCACCTTTGTTTCAGAGCAAAGCCATGTATGAAGGTAAATTTATAGGGTTTAGTTTTTCAGTGATAGTCACTGACTTTGGATTTTGGTTTTGCTGGGGGCTGAGATTCAGGAATATCAGGAATATCTATCCACAGGGGGAAGTGGCTGTTACAGAAATCTGGGGTAAGGACCCTGGGGTTGTGTTGATCAAAACTTTTTGTCCATGTTTATTGTTTCCCAATGCAGCTCCAGTTTGGGAGTTTGCAGCCTCAGGGATGTGCTCAGAGCTATTCCCCTGCCTCAGAAGGGTTTTTATTTGTAGAGTTGGGTCTACCTGTAGATTAAAAATTCATCATTCTGGCTCAGAGTGCTCATTAATGATCACTCAAAACCAGCCCAGAGTGTCTCAGTCGCTGATAAGAAGGAATGTGAATGTTTTCATTTAACCCCACTTTGATGCTGGGGAATTTTGGATTTATCCCTTTCCCAGTGAAATACTGGGGAATACAAAATACAGTAGTCAGTGATAGCAAAAAAGAAAATATCCCAACCAAATATTCTTGTTGCTCTAGAAGAGGAGTGCAGAGGGACACAGGGACACTGCAGTGAGGTGACCCAAAACTCGGAGCCAGCTTTCCTGATCCCTGGAGCTGTGCAGGCTTGGGATCATCTGAGTAGTGGGTGCTGTTTGTCAAAGAGAACCCTGAATTCTCTGGAGACAAATCCTTTGAAACTGCCCTATTAGAACAGGGAATTGGTTTGTTATTGCCCCAATTTTCTCTGACAAACCACTGTGTCTGATGAAAAGGATCTGCTTTCGCACTTAGGAGGGAAATATTAATAACTCTAATTGCCACTTATTAGCAATTTTACAAGATGCTGAGCACATAAGTACACTTTCTAACAGTCTATAAAAAAAGAACAGCATTAAAGATAATATGATCACTACTAATCATTTCCTGGGTGGAAAACAAGATTTTTACAGAAATATTTGAACATTTCACATATGGCTGTACTGGGACGTGGAATGAGATCAGCAGCATTGGTATTTTCAGGACAGAAAGGGAGAGGAGTCATCTGGTACAACTAAAAATTCTTCCTTTAAGTTCTTTGCAGCCTGACACGATTCAAAGTCAAGACTTGAGTGTTGCCAGGAGCTCTTCTTGGCAGAAGCAGCTGTACAGAAAAAAATGCAGGTAGATGAGTTATAACCTTTGTAAAAGCAGATTGGCACAAGCATTTCTGCAGTGTAATCCGTGCAAGAGCGTTTGTTCTTATTTGGGGATGTTCTGGTTTTGTTTTGCACTGCCAGCTTCCAGTTTCTTCACGGCAATTCTGTAATGAGGCTTCGCATACAAAACTTGATTTTTTTTTTTAAAAATGTTCTGGATTGGAGAAGAATTGTCCTTTTGAAAGTTCAAATATCTAGTTTTTACTAAAACTGTCTGCTTTTGCATTGGAAAAAGGGGATATAATAATAGCTGTGTGTGCATGTATACAGGACTCATGGAATCATTAAGGTTGGAAAAGGCCTGGTCCTGCTGCCACGCTATTCCTGATACTCCATATTTATTGATCTCATAACAACAAGCTCCACAGAGCAATGTCCTCAGTGGATGAATAGATCTGATACAGACCTTTCCTAAATGGATTTGCCTTTGCAGGAACAGCAGGCATGGAAAATTCCTCTGGAAAGTTACGAGCGTGAAGAAGAAACATTGTAATGAACACTAAACTTTTCCTCTCCCACCAGTGAAGGGTTTCTGTCTCCTGTTATGATCCAGTGTTGGAGAATGGAATTATTGGGATCAATAAAGGAGCTATGCAAGCTATTGAGCTGGAGGTTTTTGGGCCTGTGTGTGAGACACTTTCCATGGGAAAGTCTCTGTGAAAAGCAAAACAGTTTCAGCCTGAGAAATTTCAGGGAGTAACGTACTTGCAGGTGTGATATCTAGGAGTATAAGGGAGGCAAGGGCAAAATTCTTTTGAACATAACAAGACTGTGGAAAACTGCCAATGTAGTCTGATTGTGTAGAAACAGAAATATGTCCTGATAAGCGTTAAACCACTTAGGAGCTAACAGGCTGGTATACTATAGAAGTGCCTTTAGACTGCTAATAAATGGGAGTGGATTTTTCAACCATATTGGCTGGCGTCTGTTTTTCTCCCCCCGCCGGGGATCCGAGCTCCCCGTCCTGCCACGGCTTCCGATAATCCAGGGTGCTTCAGACCCCTCCATTTATCCCCCATGGCCCATCAAACATTGCTGCACACCAAGTTTTGTGGGCCTTTCACACTGAGCCTTCCCTGGATCTGATAAAGCACTTTGCTCCCTCTCGGAGTCGTGTGGGGAGAGTCGTTTCATCAGAATAGGGCACATAAGCACCACCCTTGATGGGCTTGGAGCACTGATAATGGGGCAAAGGATGCTTCAGATCAAAACGTTATGGCTGTATTATCGTTAGAGGAAAATGTATTTTCCAACACTCAAGTCGAGGAACATTTCAGGAAATGCTCAATCAGATGAATAATTTATTTTGTACTGGCAATGCTGCCTTAACATCGGGAATTTCAAAGAAGCATAAAGGAGGTGGGAAATCAGGCAGTGAGAGCTGAGTGCCTAATGAATTTAGCCATTCACATGTCCACAAGTATCTAAATGGATTACTTAGGAAGATCAGCAGTGCTGCTTGTACAGATTACTAATAAATTCTGTTTCATTACAGGGACTGGTATTTTAAGATTTCAAATGAAGACTGATTAAATCAAGTGAAATATGCACGTAAATTGTCATTATGTGGATGGATACACCTTACTCTGTTAAAATTGGATTTTAGATTTGCTCCACACTTTATTTTGCAGCTCATTTTTGATGACAGTTCATTCCTTCCCCATCACATTATAAATTCAGCTGTATTTTAGCTTTGGACTTAACGGGGCTGTGTGTGTGGGGGGAACTTTGTTTTTCTGTTTTTCCCCTATTTCCCTGTGTCAGTATTTTATACAAGGTCAATAACAAGCTCCAGTGTGCTTACAATTACCAAGAGGATGGGATTTGTTATTGTGCCCCGACAAATGTGCTGATGCTTCCATTATTTATGGAGAGGAGATAAAAAGCGTGCAACGTTCTGAGACAAAAGTAAGGTGTGTGTGGTTTATATCTGTATTTTTGATGGGTTCTCTTAATAGGCATTGGGCAATGCATGGACCTGTGACTGTGGGATGTAAATTTTTCTTTGCTGTAAATCTGTCGAAGGTTTGTGGGATTTTTTATGACTCACATTTATGCAACTTGGAAAAAAAAAAAAAAAATCTGACTTTCTGTAGTATTTAAACCCAGAAGTGATTGGAGGCTGTGGTCTCAAGAGGTGTGAAAATAAGACAAACATATTCACTTAGTACTGATGGTACTTCTAGGAAAATTTTGTTGTGAGAACTGAATTTTTCTTTTTCAAAAAAGGGGCACAATTCAATTTTTAAAATCCCCATTAATATCTGCATTCCTGTGCTCCTGGTTCAGCTGGAATTGCTGAATTACATCATGAGCCTTCGGGATGAGTCCCATGGAGAGGAGCAGAATCCAGTGTTGGGCAAAGTCCTGGAGCAGCCACCCCAGCAAGGGCTGTGACTCAGCTGTGACTTGGGACTGGCACCTCCTTCCCTGCTGGGACAAAGTGGGATCAGTGTCTCCTCACCAGAACCCTGTTTGGGGTTTCAGAAGCCTAGCAATGAATGTGTGCCCAGTGAAAAAATGGAAAAAGCCTCATTTCTACCATTTGGAAAGGGGTTCATTCCAACCCCTTTGGAGCTGGGGGTATCCATGCAAAGTCCTTTTTCCCTGCCTTGGTCTATCCCATGGGATGCCAACCCCTCACTCCCCACGGTTGTCAGCTGGCTGATACCAGGTGTGACAGCTCTGACCCTGCTCATCTGCTCCACCTGGGAATGCCAGAGGAATGGGAATGGCAACGGGAGTTACCTCCTGCTCCAGCTGAAGCTCCCAAAGCCTCATGATAGCAAATAAACAAATAATCCTTTCTAAGGGTGGGATGGGAGGGACTTTGTTTCAGGAGAAACTCAGAGCACCTGTCTGAGATTTACATTTTAAATTGCCCTCGGAGGAGGAGTCTCTCTCTCTCTTTTTCCATGAACTGAAGAGAGTGCTTTGTCTCCTCAACACCCCTGGGGCTGGAATTGGGGAGCTATGGAACCCTGCTCCTGTGTCTGTGTGAGGAACAGCTCCTGGTCCTTTGAGCTGCAGCTTCTAAAGTAGGTAAGAGCAGATTTCTTCTTCTGTGATTGGCTGATGTTACCTGAAAATGGATTTTTCTCAGGACCAAGGATTTGTTCCTTGAATTCCTCCAGCTCTTGCCACAAGTTTGAGACTAGATCCAAGCAATGCAGCTCTTCTTGTCTTTACTGTGAGATGTAAAAGAATTCAATTTGTTTCAGTTTTTTTTTCTTGAGAGAATTGATTTAGAGCTGTATTTTAACAGCTTAGTTTAGATGGAAAAATGTTTGAAAGTTAAATTTGATTGAGTTTTGCTTTATGCTCATTTCATAGCTTCTTTATTCATTCTCTAGTTAAAACAAGGAGAAATTAAACTGGATTCCAGAATTGCACCGAGTCCTTATTAGGCTGTAAGACATTCCTGGATGTTTTAGTCCCTGGTGGAAGGGGACACTGGCATCTTTGATAAGGCAGGGAGAGAACATCTGCAACTGAGCATGGGCCTTTATTGGGATGTGAAGTCTTTTCTGTGGAGTTATTTTAAGGATCTTGAGAGCAGCAGCTTTTCCATAATTGGGTGCTAAGTGTGTGTTTTTGTCTAGAACAAGGCTGTTTATGCACCTTTCTGTTTTCTCTGCATTGTATTTGTTTCAGCACTGCCAAACTACTTAAATTTTAACTTTTTTCTCCATCATGTGCTTCAGATCTACCTCAGCTGCTGAATATGTTATGCAGGAGAGGTGAAAAGTTTTCTGCTCACACACTCAGCATTGTATTGTGCCTATAGAAATGGTTCCCAAAAGCATTTGTGATAATGTGCTGTTCCTTTCCAGACCAGAAAACAATGAACTTTTAAATACCTATTAATAATTTCTGTGTTGCTATGGTACATGTTTGGCTATAGTTGAGAGATGATGGGAATTCCTCAGCTAAGTTTCCCTCTAAACAACCTCACAATAAATTCTTACTAAGGGATTGCAAATGTTTATTTCCAGTAAAATTTCTGTGGGGATCTTGGTGCATCCAGGATAGAGAAAAAGCTGTGGCTCTTTAAGCTTTGGGTGAGAGGATTAAATTCTGCCTGGTGTGAATATGAAGCATGGAGTCTTTGATTGGATTTTTGGATGGGTTTGGGGTTTGTTTGTTTTTTCTATTCCTGGTTTAGTAATTCTAGAACCCCAGAATAGTTTGGATTGGAAGGGACTTTCCCATTCCACCCCTGCCATGGGCAGGGACACCTCCCACTGTCCCAGGCTGCTCCAAGCCCCAATGTCCAGCCTGGCCTTGGGCACTGCCAGGGATCCAGGGGCAGCCCCAGCTGCTCTGGGCACCCTTTGCCAGGGCCTCCCCACCCTCCCAGGGAAAATTTCCCCCAAATATCTCATCTAATTCTGCCCTCACCTCCTTCTCCATTACTTTATTCCTGATGGTGTAACACTTTATTGTGGTCAAAATTCTATTGTTGGTATTTAAAAAAACTTTGGGCAGCACCAGAGATGGCAAAGCTGTCATGCAACCAGAAAATAGATATTTTAGATAATTCTTGCTTTTTCTTTTGGTACAGTGAGTGTTTGGTTGAAGGGTGAAGGCCAAACTGAATTAAGCAGCAATTAATGGTAGCACAGACCAAGTATAATCAGTACCTAAATTAAAACCAAAACAGGTAGTCAGGGTAATAAACAAGACTCTTTTGACTTGTTAACAGCTCTTCCTGAAGTTTAAGGAAAACAAATAAATAAAAGTGAGAAGAAAATCTGTAAGGTACTCTTCACTGCACAATTTACTACCCAAATTCTACTTTTGCTAAGCAGGGATAAGAAGGGCTTTTCAAAGACTGACACAACTTCCGTGCCTTTCCCTCTAGGAAATGCTATTTATTATTAAAAGCCTTTTTTTTTTTTTTTTTTTTTTTTTTTTTTTTTTTTTTTTTTTTTTTTTTAGTGTAGCTGCAAAAAGGGAAAGTAAATATTCACTGTAATGAAGTTCATTACAACTCTCTCCTACATGGAAAAGTTAGTGACAAACTGCCAGAGGTTATAAATATCTGCTTATAAATTTTTTTTTTTTAAATTAGCCATTCAAGCATCTCCTTGTCATAAGCAAAGCAAACTCTTTAAATGTACAAAAGCAATTCCTCTAATAAAGTGGTGGTTCAGAGCTGCCATCAGTTCCTGCTGGTGATTTGTCACTTTGTGCTGACTCAGGCAGTGCAGTGCTGCCACAGGCCTTTCTTGGGATGGAAATCTGGCCTCATTCTAGGGAGAAGGAATATTTGCCATGAATATTCCTCAGTCCTGGGCAAGCAGAGGCTGCCTGGGCCTGGAAATGAAGAGTTTTATCCTGCTTTGCTTTGTGGTGAATCAGATGCCAAGCAAGCCCTGCCAATCCCAGGGGTAGCAAATAGTTTGGTACTTCAGTGAGTGAAGAGGAATTCCAATTTGAGAGAGAAAAATCCTTTTTTTCTTTCTTCCTGCACCTTTATTATGGTATTGAAATTTATGTGGCTTCAGGAAAACAGGGAAATTACCATTGATCTAAAAAGTGGGTTGAAATAGAGTCAAGAATTCCAGTACCTTTCTCTTTTTTCACCCCTAGGAACTCCCCTGGCAGTCTCTGGTGGTCCCTCAGATGGAGTTGAACCAATATTGCCATAAGAGCCATTTTAAAACCTGGGGGCTCAAGAAATAACTCAGATATGTGGGTGTAGAACCAGAAAATACCTGTCCTCCAGGGCTGGATTTGCACATGTTACAGCTTGGGGATCAACCAAATTAAATCATGCGGTCATCTGACCGACTCACCCCTAAAGAAACCTGGCAATTACAGTCCCAAAAATCAATGGTGCTGGGATCAGTCACCTGTAGCTGCCATAATTAGAGAATCAAGTGCTCACATGATGCTCCAGAATATCCCCAGCATGGACCTGAACCTCCCATCCTTCTGGGAACACCTTTGTAACCAGAAATTTGCTCTAAAGCTCCGGCTTCCAGCTCTTGTGGCTCTTCCCTAGAAAATTTCAAATGAGGACATTATTCTACCTCTGCATTTCAAACCCTCTAACAAACCCCAGCCTTGCCATGGAATGGCATAAAAACACAAAGTTGCCAAAATAGAATGAAGGCTTAGGAATATTCCTCAGTGTTGGGGAAATTTTCTTAACAGAAACCCCACAGTGTTGTTGGGAAGAGAGGATAACTTCAAATATATTGATTAATCCTTCAGTTTTAAATGTGGGGGGTTGGCACACCTGTACAAACAACATCTGAGGTGTTGTTCTTTCATGAAACATCCTCATATTTCACATCCTCGCCCTGTTTTTGGTGTTATTTTAATTTACCTACTTGGCTCCTGTTTTCATTTCACCTACAGGTGTGTTGGGTTTGGGTTTTTTCATTGTTTAGTGCAAAGGGACCTCTGGATGCTGTATAAATGATGAGAGAGAGTAATAGGAAAAATCGAATATCTGTTTGCTGGGCTCGGGAAGGACAGGATTGGTAAAACAAGGGAGGATAAAAGTAAAATGTAGCATATTTGATTTCCCAAGCCCAATAAAACTAGATGGAAGCTGTGCCTTCCACTCAATTTGTGCTGCCAGAGCTGGCTCTAATGAGCTTTCTCTAAATAATACAGCTGGACGTTCTTGGTTAATACAGGAATTAAGTGCACACAGAAGATGAGAGTTATGAAAAAATGGGGATTTTATAAAAAAAGTCTGTCAGTTCTTCAGTAACGCGGCAGGAAGGCAGCCGGAGCTGTTCCCTCCTGGCATCACGAGAGGGCACTCAGCAATTGCATTTCGGCGTTTTGCCATCCATGGCAGACACATTCCACCTTTCCCTCCTTCAAAATGAAAGCCAACACGCGATTGAACACAAAGGTTTCTCCGGCGTCACGGCAGGATTTATTGCTGATTAATAATTCTCAGCAGAAATGTAAAATAAATGTTGTGTATAAACAGTGCTGTAATATGGCACTTTGGGGAGTGAAGGAAGTTTTAATTCCCAATAACAAGTATTTATTTACGTCCGATCAGAGACTGGATGCTCTTGAGTCATCCTCGCGTGGTGATGCCTTCCAAGCACTCTGGTAGCTGATCTGAGCAGGGCAGGGAGCAGCTCCGAGCAGGACGTTCTCTGAGAGAAGAAATTCTGGCAGAAAACAGGATTTCCAGGGCTTGTAAATGGGGAATGTGTCGAGGAGAAGCAGCCTGGCTTTGGTGCTCCATGCCAGGGAGGGCTGATCCCAAACACCACTCGAGCTCCAGCCCTGCCCCTGCAAATATGAACAGTTATGTACAAACATTTAAGAATAAATACAAATACAAACAGTTACAAACAAATTATTATGGATAATAAGTGGGAAAATCAGCAGCTATGTGCTCGTGATCTGTGTTTTCCCATCTACCCAAGAATCATGGAATCACAGAATCCTTAACAGGGAAAATATGTTCAGGATTGCTGAGCCAAACCAAGAGGAAAGAGAGATGGGAACACAGTTGTCAGGACAAAGGTTTGGTTTTCGTCGTGTGGCTGGAGTTGTGTGTGGCTTGTAGCAACATTTTGTGGTGAGTGTGGAGCTCTCCAGACACTTCCAGCTCTGGAAGCCTCTCAGGAAATCCAGGAGAGGTTTATAAAGGACAGGACAGAGGCACCTGTAGGACTCTGTAGCATCGCAGTGCTGAGGGAGCTGCCAGAAATACTGTGGGCAGGATTGCCTGGACTGATCAATAACTGTTTGGATGAATCAATTAATCTCATTGAGACTGCCTTTGCAGGTCTTTTTTTGCAGGTAAATTATTTATTGGGAACACAGGCTGAGGTAGAGCCTTGTCCTGAGCCCTGCTGTGCTCTCAGCTCTGAGCAGGGCTCCAAGCAAGTCCACTTTGAGGTTTTTCATTAGTCCACATATTTTTCCAGCTAAGAAATTGATACTGAAGCATTTGGAGCTTCTCTTATCTCTGTTTCCATGTGCCATAAGCTTAGTGAGGAGCTCTGTTGTTTTGATTAAGCCCCTCTGTTTTCACCAGAGGCTTTCCCAGTGTGAGAGAACTGCCCTGGCATCCTCAGCCATCCTCCTTGGAAGGGGAGTCCTGAGCAATTCTGTGTGATCCAAGCGGTTCTTCCCTCTGTGCTATCATCAGGAAACACAAGGTTCCTAGCAGATAAAAGGTTGTGAAAATCTTGGCCGTTCAAGCCTGTGCCAAAGACCAAAAGCCAGACACAGCAAATCTCTACACCTGCCTCTGAGCCTGGTTAGGATCCTTACGGTGGTGGCTTTGCTTGAAAGCAAAGTTGGAGTCACAAACCCAGTGTTTTCTTACAGGGACATTTTCTCCTTTCGTTAGAAGTCCGTCATTTGGCTGTCACCAAAATGGAATCTAAACTTTTCCACAGAAAGCCTGTTTTAAAGGAATTACATCCTTCAGATGAGTGCATTCTAAAAGGACAGATCTTCTGTGCCATGTTCAGAAAGTAGTAAAAACCTGGGCCCTGACCCTAGAAATGAGGTCCTCTTTTCCTTCCTATGCCATTCCTTTGGCTTTCAAATCAACTGTAGCACAAAAAGGACGTGGTTTCTCTTTTTAGGAAAGAAAGGGAAGATGGAAGCTTGTTTATATTGAATCATGTTAATGGCATAAAACATTTAATGTCCTTAAATGATCTAAAGTATTCTAGATGTTAGAGCTGCAGTGTTGTTTGAGGTCTCAAACTTGTGCAATCCTAAAACCCACGAAACTTGGATGTCCTGTACAGCTGCAGCATCATGGATGGATGAACATAGAAAAGATGTTGGAACTGTAAGTTCATGACCCAGAAAACTTGCTCAACAAGAGTGCAGAGAACAGTGGGTCCTCTTCAGATCAGAAATCCTGTGGTTACAGCGTGGAAATTCCAGAGCTGTGATGGGTTCAGTCATGTGGGGTCACTTTATACTGGTGGAGGATGTGTCATTTTCTTCAGGAAGAGAGCCAAAGGTCGGGCAAGTGTTCAGGGAAAAGAACAATTCCGAGTGCTGAGTCATTTTGTGGCAGTTCTGAGAGCACAGGCTTTGTGTCCTGGGTTTGTAGCTTTTGTAGAGCAGAACATCAAACACAGGCACCGAAGGGCAGAACTGGTGAAACACAAAGGTAAAGAAATCAGCTGGGGAGCTGGCAGGGAAAGGCTCATCCTTTTGGACCACATTTCTGTGAGTGAGCTCTGCTGTGATTTTTAACTGACTATAAAGAGAAATAAAAGCCAGACATCTTAACTAGCCACAGGAATATTGCACAGCAGGGCCTGCTGTCGTTTGGATAGGAGACTTCTCTTTGTGACAGTAGAGAAACCTCAATTGCTGTGGAGGGGGGGAGACTGAGGCAGACAACTGTGATATTCCTGGGGAAAAGTTCATTAAGAAGATGGTGAGAATGTAAGGAGAAAGGAAAAAAAATTAATTTCATAGTTTGCTCCCCTTGGCATCTCTCCATATCCCAGAGATCCCATGTGTTTGGCAGAGAAAGTCTTTAACGTTTGGACTTTGTTTCTCCCATGTTCTGTAACCCTCCAGAAAGAGGTTTCCCTTTTTCATGGCATGCAGCAACTCGTCAGGCCCTCAGCTCTCTCCAGTTGCCCAAAGCTGGTTTTCCTGCCAGCTGTAGCTAATAAAATAAAGGAGGGCAAGAACACTGATTGGGGGAAATGCCTCATGGAAAATGCCTGTTTAGGAATTTGTGCCTGTTCTCTTCCATGTGGGCTGCAGCTGCTAAAAATATCAACATGGAAAACTAATGCCATAATACACTGATGGAGTTTTCCTCAGCTTTCCTAGGGATCTTGCCCAGATTTGACTTCTATTGAGATAATTAGAGGTTGAGGTCTCCCAGCTTTGCTCACAGCCCTTGTTACACCAGGAATTGCATGACGATGCAATTTGGCAACTTGGAGCTGTGGCAGGTGCTGGAGAAGGTCCCTGCCAGCCTGGACAAGCACACCCAAAAAGCAGATACCCAAAAGACTTTCCTATTCAAAATAACAGATAAACAGAGTGTTAGATTGATTTCATAATTGCTGCAGTTAAATTCAGCCTGGGAGTGTTTAATACCTTCAATAGTCAGGTATTTTTGGCTGTGGTACCTTCTGTAGGTTGCAGGAACCTGGCTTTAGGTATGCAGGCTCCAAGGCTTTGGAGCAGCTTCAGATGAGTAATGGTGAATAATTTAAAGCAATATTTGCAATTACTATAATCCTCTCATTAGATTGTGTTTTACATCACCCAGCAACAAATTCCAGTGTGGCTGCAGTGATAGCAGCAATGAACTAGCTCAGAGTAACATTTCCTAATAAAGATCAGGGAAATGAAGAGGACAATTGCTTCCCATTTTTCCTGCATCCTGGCATGATGTGAAAATTCATAGCAATTTCCCTGCATAGAAATCTAATTAATCAATACACTGGAATTGCAGTTGCAGCAGCTACTAAAGTAGGTCTCAGGATTAATTTTTTCAGCCCTGAGATTCAAACAGCCTTTCTCTCCAATTCTGTTATGTATTTCAGCACACAAAGCACTGCATTTAAATAGGAACTGGATTATTTAATTATTCAAGTTGATTAAAGTGGGTAATTAAATGCTACTACTAATATATTATGTGTTTTACATTTTATTTCCATTAAAAGTGATTTTTAAGTACAAACTAAAAGGATTATTTGAGTTTCCAACTCCTACTTCTTTTTCTGAATTGCCTGATTGCTCATTCCCCAGTATTTCCAACCTTGAAACAAGAATCAGAGCAAGCATTTATGGAAACCAACACGAGTTCCCACATTTGCAGTTTCTTGTTTTAGTAACTGTTTTAATCTGGCATTTTAATTTCACCTTTTCCAGTTGCCTACAACACTGTGAGCAAATGATCCTCAGCAACTCTCCCAGATTTTCTAATTCACATAACCCTCTTTTTTATGTGCTGCTGATTTCTCTTTGGGGTTTGTGTTTGGTTTGGGGTTTTTTTTGTTGGTGGTGTTTGTTTTGGCTTGTTGTACTTCAATTTCTGCTTTCAGAGTAGGACAATAGAAGTGTCCATGGCCAGGTTGGACAGGGCTTGGAGCAATGTGGGATAGTGGAAGGTGTCCCTGCCCATGGCAGGGGTGGGACCAGGTGTATCTTTGGGTTTATTTGGATTTTAATGTCTTTTCTCTTCCTCAGCTGTTTGAGCGAGGCACCAGGCCTGAGGGGTGAAGTTTCAGAGCGATTTCTGTATCTGGCTTCCCTCTGGAACTTGGGAACAACCAGTTAAAGTTGAGCAACTTCCAGCCAGGCCCCACGTCTCCATGGCTACCAGAGGCTCAGGCTGTTTTCTAGAGACAGTGCAGAACTGGGATGTGAAAACATCGCAAAGATTCCTTGTGTTTTTTACGTAGGGCAGTGAAAACCCTCCAGAAAGAAAGCAGCACTCATAAAAAAAACCATTTGTAAAGCCATGGTTGGGCTGGGAGGGGGGAGTGTTACACGGAATGAGGAACGCTCCCTGCATCTGGGCTGGTAACATCACTGCTTCCCGATGTTTCCTCCTGGCATTTTCCTGCTCTGTCACACAGCTGTGTGCTTGCCATACAGGCCATTATAAAACTGCCAGTCAGCTGCTCTTTGGCGTTCAGGTCCTGTTTTGGGAAGAGCATGGGAAGCTGGGGGCTTTAATAGGAGGATCTGCTGTAGGACAGGTTCCAGGGTCCTTCCCCACGCAGAGTATCCCAGCAAAGAGCTCTCCCTGCTGCCTCCAAGGGTGTTTGCCCTGCATTGTGCAGGGATCACCCCGTGGCTCACAGAAGCCCTGGTGACAGTATGGGCCCTATCCAAGTTTTAAGGCTGATCTCTTGTGCATGAATCAGGTTTCTGTTTGAATTTTGGCCCTCTGCAAAGCTGGCTGCTCATTTTGCTAAGGCAAACCCAGAATACTAAACAGGTAATTAATTTCTGGTCTTTGCCAGGAGTCAAAAGGCAGCATTCCCCAGGCACTGAAGTCTGGTGAGGATTCTCATGAAACTGAGCATTCAAAAAATATATAAGTACCACATTGCTAGAATTTGTATGCAAATAACATAACCAAGTGTTCCTGATATTCACATTTTATTTTATTAGTGCCTGTGTCTTTCTACTGGCTTACTTAAAAATGCTCTTTGTGGTGCAGTTGTGTTTAAGGGGCTACAAAGCTCTCTAATGAGGTTGGGAAGTCTGGCTCACTTGTACCAGAGCTTCTTTCTACTTCTTGCAAGTAGAAAGGAGTGAGCCAAGCAGGATTAGGAGAAGGCACTGCCTCCAAGGATGCATCGAGACCTCTGTGTTTCCCTGTGAGCAATAACAGGAAGATAACCAAGTCATTCCAGACTGCCCCAAAAAACCCCTCATGATCTCAGTCTGGCTGTCTGGTCTTGGCTGTATTTTTGTGTTGAAGGAGGAGAGAGAGGGAAGGGGCTGTGGCCAAGCAGCTCTTTGGAGAACAGCTCTGTTCTCTGCTGAGAAGGTCATGAAAGAAGAAGTGTTCCCAGTCAAAAAGAGTGATCTGAAGGAGCTCCAGGCAAGCCAGGCAGTAAAAGAAGCCCCTGGAAGCAAACAAGGAATGCTTGAGCTATGTGATGAGCTTGAGCTATCTCAGGCTGACTCAGGCCAAGGCTGTGAGCTGAGAAGTTCTTTGCTACTCCCAGCAAAAGAGTGAAGAAGTGGAAATAAAGATAAATCACCTTGTTCCATAGCCAGGGTGTGTAAATTAAGGACTCCAGTCCTCTGAAATGGGAAATCAAAGACCCCAGGCTGAGGGAGGACTTCTTGTTCAACACACGCCATTGAAAAACTCATTAGGAGGTGCCATGGAGAGGAGCTCAGCTGCTTGCTCTGATTCCTCCCTGAACTGGTTTTCCCAATAAAATTTCCCAAACATCTGCCTGCTTCTCACCATCTGAGCTGTTACAGAGCCAGCAGGCATGTGGGATTTAAAAGGATAAGAGAGATTTGGAAGCTCTAGACCTGCAAGTGCCTGACTTTGTGCAATATTTCTCTGAGTTGAGCAAGAGGAGCTGATGAGACAAAGCCTCTTGGAAGCTCAAGTCATCCCAGAGGGTCTGTAAAACAAGGAGTTTTTACAGGAAAATCATAACTAAGAGAATTCATGCTTATTTTGCTTCTCAATTTAGATTACAGGCTGCTGTTGCTGAGGATGTGTTTCCACGTGCTTAACATGCAGGATGGTTTTGACACCCTCCAAGTGTATGTGGGTATTTTTAGGACTGTATTTTTTTATCCAAGAAATGCTCCAGGAGACATTTGTAGCCACCCTGGCAAAAACTTCAGCCAAAAAAGAAGGCAGAGGCAGTGCTGCCTTCAATCCAAGCCCATGTGTTCAGGAAGCACAGCAGAATTTAAGCCAAACCTAGCTTATCTCTCACCATTTTAAAGCACTAAATCTCAAGAGAGCTTGGCAGCTGTCAATAGAAAGCATTTCCCTTTCACACTGGTCGTTCTCTGAGCTATATGCGCACTAAATTATTTATTAATTTGCCTTAATAAAAAGAAAATTGTCTTCTTAAACCCCTGCTAAATATCTGATGGAATATATAAACTGAGTTATGGCCAATATTGATCTCATCTTGTGTATATCTACTGACTTTCAGTCACTTAAAATTAATATAATTGACTCTAGAAGTGCCAGGCACGTTCCTGGAAGGCAGATTAATGATCTGGTGAAGTGATCAAGCACTTAGTGGCTTTTGGCTGATAAATCATTTCAGCTCCTTCATACCTAGGGCATTTAATTATGGTCATTTAACCACTGTTGACTGTTGTGCTATCGTAGAAACTAAAGTAATCAAAACATTAACCTGAGCGTGTTGTAGAGAATTACTGTATCCACAGCCTTGCAGGTCCTGTGGGAGCAGTGTTGTCAGGTAAACTGGGACAAATTTGGCTTTTTGGAGAAGCTTGAAGTACTTCACAGAATTCACTGGGTTTTTTAAAATTTAGCTGTTAGTTTTAGGGGGTTAGTAAGAATTTTAGCTATTTCTCTGCTCACAAAGCAATGATGCAGGGTTATGTAACAACACCCAGGCTGCCCAGGGAAGTTGTGGAATCGCAAACCACAGGAGGATTCAGAAAAGGCACGTGGGGATGTGGTTTGGTGGTGGATTTGGCAGTGCTGGGTTAATGGTTGAACTTGATGGTCTTAGAGGGCTTTCCCAGGATTCTCTGATTCTATGAAATGAGGAATGGAATAAATACATCCTGTCCCACTGGAGCAGCTGGGAGGAATGGCCTCCTTGGGGTTCCCACATCAGATCTCCTGCAAGTGCAACTAAACCAGTTGCTCTTTGTCTGCTCAGGTATGAATTTGGGAGTGTTCTTCTAATACTTTTCTAATACCCTTATTTGACAAGGTCTCTTGCTGTGAGAAACCTTGGACTAGAACCACAGGCTAATCAGTTTTAGCCCAGAATACTAATTCTATCAATGTGGTACAAGATTCTTTTCTTCCTTCTGGAAATCACTTTTATCTTCTGAGCAGAGCTGGTTTGGCTCTTCCCCAGGGAGAACCTGCCTGTGCTGGAGATACAAAATCCTTCTTCCTCCCTGATTTCTGCATTCCTGCTTGGAAAAATTGCCTGCCTGCTTAATTTCACTATTTTATTTCTGCTACTCTCCACCTTGGAAGGACTTTTAAGTGGGCTTAGAGGTTTATACCAGCAGCCTGAACCAAACAGGCTCTGATTTTTTGGTGTTGTCTTAATAATGAATGAGATGAAATAGGGCTGGTGGCTGCAGTAGCAGCTTGGGGGGTGAGGGGTCAAAGGAAGCTTGGGATGCTCCCACTGTTGCAGAACCCCACCTGATCACCCTTCCAGGGCTTTACCTGGCTCCAGCAACCTTCCCCTGCTGCTCAGTGAATTGGGTGTTCAATTACTGGGTGGGCTTGGAGCAACCTGGTCCAGTGGAAGGTGTCCCTGCCATGGTAGAGGGTTGGGTTTAGATGAGCTTTTAAATCTCTTCAGACCCAAATCATTCTGCCACTTTTGGTTTTCAGAAGGAAAATCAGAGGAATTGCTGAGGCTAAGGGAGACTTTTTGCCCCACAGACCGCATGGGCGCTGCTGGAATTCCCTTTGAGATGAGACAACATGACGTAATTCTCCCGGGATTTTTGGGGGGAGCTGTTTGTTTTTATGGAGTAACCAAGGTGCCAGTGCAGCCAGTGGGAGCCTTTTGCCACCGACTCAATTCCCTGTCGGAGCCAGGGCTGGGAGACTCTCTCTGCTCAGCCAAGGACTGCCTGATGGCCCCGGTGTCTCCGTGCAGCTGCTGCCAGGCTCCTCAGTGTCCCTTTGTGGCGGAGCGGTGGCCTCGGGTGACCCTCAGCGGTGGCACTGGGCTGTCCCTGGCTGTCACATCAGGGGGAAGAGGGGCTGCCCCTCACCACCCCTCTGGGGCTTGGCCCACTGGCAGGGAATGTGCTCATGGAGCTCCTCTCCGCAGGCAGCGAGGGAAAGCAAACGCTGAGCGGCTGCAGCGGGTTCTCAAAGCATCCACTAATTAAATTAGATTTAATTATTAATCTATGAGATCTAATTTCCTATTTTCGTGTTCTTTTCTGAGTGGATAAATACAAATACAAATAAGCCAAAGAGGCAATATCCCCAAGAACTCTCTTGACTTTGTGAGTCCGAAGCTGCTGAGGGTGGGCAGGAGGTTTGGAGGGCACCAGGGAGGGAGGCTGGTGTTGAGGAGGGGTCTGGCAGTGACGCCTCAAACTGGGTTTATTTGGTGATGTCTTACACATTAAATCGCAGATTTCTTTGCATAACCTCTTGCTGAACGAGATTTTATACCATTTATGCCAGAAATGAGCACTTAGAACTTTGGTCCTGGTGATACCAAGGTTACCTCCGACCCCTCTGGGGTCCACACAGCTTTCTCCCTGTTGGTGTTAATGAGCTGAACTAAAGATTACAACTGAACACTTGCTGAAGGGGAAAAACATCTCAGATATTGGGGTGGACTGAAATCAAGAAGGCCAGACAGGAACGAGGAGCTCTGCCTCCTTTTATGCTGCTTCGGGTCAGTCTTTCATGGCTTCTCCTAAACGGACTGAGAATTCCTGCTGTAAGCAGGGGGAGGAGCTGTAAAAAGAGCGTGACTTTTGCTAAAATGTCATTGCAAGCTGTTACTGGAGCAGGAATGAGGGAAAACAACGCCGTGGTGTGCGAGGCACTGCGATGCTTTTGTTTGGTGCCAGAGCCCGAGCGGGATTTCAGCCCTGCTGCAGTGACATTTGTAAACGAGAACATGGCAAGGCCTGAGTTTGGCCAGGATAAAATGCTCTTTTTAAGGGTGGGGGGGAATAAAAAAAAAAAAAAAAAGTCTGGCTTAATGGAAAAGGGGAATTGGTCCGGGGGGAAAATATAAAAAGGTTTAAGAAGCAAAACAGAATTTAGAAAGAGCAGAGCATGAATGCCAAATTACACAGGAGAAAGGGTCTTGCAGAGGTAGAATGGGAAGGGCTGGGAGGGAAGGGACAGGGAGAGGGGGGACATGGCTTCTGGAATGACACAGAGGCTTAGAAAGCTAAAATGAAAACAAAAGGCCAAGGGGGAACATTCACATGGATATAAGGAAGAATGAATGGCTGTAAGGCATTTGAAGAATGCCTCTTACAGTCTCTGAACTGAGGATCCTTTTAAATTTGTTTGTTATGAATTTTACCCTATGTCCTGTTTTGCTCCTTGGTACGAGACTGTTATGTGAAAAATACTCCCCCCGTTCCAGGGGCTGCCATTATTCCCTGAGATTTCATGGATCTGTAGCACTGCTTAATGTCTCCTTTCATTTTGCTGAGGGAGTGACAGATTGACTGGGGGTGTCTTTGACCCCCTGTTTGTGTAGGAGCTCCCTCTGTGCTGTAACAGGGGCAAACTCTAAACCACAAAATTTTAAAAATGCAATCTGGCGACCAAGAGCAGCAGCACAAACCCTCAGCAGCAGCTGGTCAGGACTGGGAGCAGAGATGGGCTATCACCTTTGTTTTTCCCTTTCCACCTCTTCCTGCCTAATGAGGTACCATCTATTTGTGAGCACAGAACCGCTCAGGCAGAGCTGGAAGTCTGCTGAGAGCTGCCTCCTGTGCAGAAGGATTGTCAGCAAGGCGTGGAAAAGGCTGGAGAGGGAGGCCAGGGTAAAACTGACCTGTTTGAAACAGCCCCTGAGCCTCACCTTGAGGAGGGAAACACCTGAGGCTTTGTATTTCTGCTCTCAGAGGCGTTTGCAGCCTGTTCCCATCAGAGGAGAGGTGCCAGATGAGACTTTTGCCCCAAGGGCATGGAGAGAGGGACTGTCCAACTGCCCATGGAATGATAGAGGGATCTCCTGGAGGTTTGGCTGCTCCAGCCCTTCGTGGGCAACCCTTGGTGCTGCCGTGCTGGAGGGCTGTGGGACACAGCTTCAGGGCACCCTGCACCACTTCTCCATCCTTCCAGGCAGGTTGTCCCACGGTGGAGACTGGAAATTTAGATAGAAATGGAGTTCTTGACATTGTTCTGTCTTAATGGGGATGGGAAACTGTGTCTTCAAACACTCTACATAAAAAAAACCAAAGGCTTTGACTGGCAATATAATTATAGCCTGGATTGATTACGAAGTTATTGCATTTTCTGTCATCATTCGACGTTTACTTACAAGAGCTGAATGTGCCTGCACTGCCTGGGAGATTTTGTAACCAGTTCTTGCAGTTTCTTTCCAGAGCTTTATGCATTCACCCAACAATACAATGATTTCATTAAATAGGGGGTTTAAGTAAACCTCCAAACTGGAATTCATCTGCTCTGGCATTAGAACCGTGCAAAAATGAGACACATGGAAAACAGCGGATGAGATTGGGCTATTAAGAATAATTAATACCGAATTTAATTGACAATTACTTAGCAAGAGTGATATTTGGCTTTCAAAGGCCATCTACATTTATGGTGCTACACAGCACAATAAAAAGAAGCAATCTGTTTTAGGGAGATGAACATAAAGCGGGGGGAAATGCAAATGCTGGGCTCCTTTATCCTCAGGCAGTGCCTCCTGGAGCAGAGCAGGTACACGATGGATGGGTGCACACACGTTAATCCCAACTTCAGAAGGCATTTCCTGGTTGTTTCTGCGTTGGTACAGGCTGGGTTTTAATCCTTTTGGGGAAGGAGGCGAGAGCTTTTCGAGTTGGTGTTATTTACATATAAAAGATTCATCTGTTGTGTGAACTGGGCTGTGGAGTGTGAGCATTTACCCACAGGCAGGTGACTCACAGCCCGTGGATAAATTCACTTGTATATTCAATCCCTGTTACTTTGTGATGCCTGAGAGTACTTTCCATGTTGTTTTTTTTTTTTTCTGTTCATAGTTTGAACACTGAGCTCCTACACTCTCCTTTGTTCCTGTGCTTGTCTTATTACTCCCTCCAGCACAGCACTTTCTCACCCTTTAGGTTTTTCCCCCCACTTTGTGAAGCCTTTAGATGTGGGCAGAAAGGAAAGGGGACATAAATGAACAAATTAGCTGGAGAATCTGTAATGGAATGAATTGAAAAGCCCCAGCACCATAAGGAATCAGTAACTAATGAGTAGGAAGTACTGTACAGTATGTCATTCATTTAGCCCTCCCTGCTCAGGGTAGTACCAGATGGTGCCCTGAGGGACTTGGATGTTCCCATCCATGCTCCAACACTACTAAAGAGGTGAGATGAGAAAAGGAGATGAGACGGATCACACCAATCAGCCCAGCAGAAAAATGATTATGATTACATAACTAATGACCCAGGGAATTAGACAATATCAAAAATAGGAAGGATGCCAATTTGTGCTGTGACACATCTGAGCAGCCAAAGCAATATGGGGGCTGTGCAGTGAGAGTTGTGTGGTTAAGAAAAAAAGGGGGGTCCTCATCAAGCCTTCAAAAATATTCATTTTATTTGACAGCAATTTCTCTAGCTGCTGGGAAAACTCCACTATTGGGTATTCCTGCAATAATCCTGACTAGACTGTGCACTCACAAATTTTTTTTTTGCCATATTTAGCCCAGCTGGAAACTCGTTAGAATGTGATTTTTCTCCAGTTTTGTTAAACAGCTTTCCTGTGAGTGCAGTAGGAATGGGTCTGAGACCTCAGCACCGCAGCTGAGGAGCAGCAGCTCTGCAGGGACTGTCCAAGTGATTCCTGCTCCTGGTGATGGCACAGGGAGTGGGGAGCTTCCCACTCCTCCATGTGTCATGCAGGTGTCCTCTGTGGGACCAGGCAGAGCTCTTGGTCATAGACCTTAAAAGGATGGGATCATGGCCCCACAGAAAACTGACACATCCCACACTGAAATATTCCAGGGGAAGGCATATCGGATGAAATTTGAATTTACTCAGGAAAAGCCTTTGTTTAGCTAATCTCTCTCCCCCAGTTCTGATCTATTTTTTTCTCCAATTTATTGATTTTTTTTTTTTAATTGGAATGTCTGGATTGAGATTGCAAGCTCTTCCTATCTGTGCTCTAATGCTGAATAAAGGATCCTGTTGGTGGCTACATATGTGCCTACCAGCGAGTCTGATTTCAAAAGCTGACTTCGTTGTCCCACAGCTCAGAGGTCTGGCTACAAAGCGTGGAGCAGCCCAAAATGATATGAAATGCAGCTTTTTGCCATCTGCTGGAAAATGTTAATGAGCTGATGATCTCATCCTCTCTTTTAGACAGGTGTCCACATCCCCAAAAATGTGACGAGAAGTGACATCTTTGTTGACAGTCTCATCAGATTAATTGGACTTCAGGAGTGAGCTAATTCTCACATCAAGAGGCTTGAGAACATACTGTGGGAGCTGTGTGAAGAACCTTGAACTCCTGCTTCTTGTGCTGTCGCCAGATCATAACAGCTTTGATGGACTGGATTAGGAAATCGATATCCACGCATTGACATGCTAATCCCTCCAGGGACACTCATTAAATAATGTTCAGATAAAGGGCCATAACAGCGTGTGTGCAATCAGGAGCTGCAGCAGGGTGGCACATTTCATCTGGGTGCTTTCAAACAATTCCATAGAAAAGGGTCTAAAGCATTAAAATATATATTAAGCTCCCCAAATCGTGGATTTGGGCATTAAATTGAACCTACCTAAGGCACCAAAAGCGTGAGGAAGGGTCAGGTTTTGGTGGTACATGCAAATTAATGGGAAGAATCTCCAAGGAGAGAACGGGATCTGCTGGGTCATGAGTTCAGGCCTCTGCTGTAGGAGATATCCACACCATGGAAAACCTTCCATGAAGTGCTCAAGTGCCATTTGAAGAGTAATTAGAATTTTTCTCCTCTTGGGACTCTGTTCTGTAACCTTTCCCTAGTAATGGGTAGACGCTGTCATCTAATTTCAGACTAAGTGTATTCCTGGCTGATTTATATTATTTTTTTTCTCTTTCTTTAACTTACAAACCCTTTTTTCCTCACTGGGTGTATTTACAAACAGGAATATCTACTCTCTAAGTAGATGGAGACTTCTTTCTCTAAGGCTGGATTGCCAAACTTGGTGAATGTTCTCATGAAAGCATTCCTGGCCTTTGCCTCATCTGTGTTCCTTTTTTGCAGCAGTTCCTGCAGGATTTCAGTCTTTTGAGCATAAATGACACAGTGGCATTGCTTTTCCTATGCTCCACATCCCCATCATTCACCAGCTTCCATTCCTTGCCTGGCACAAACCTTCCAGTCCTGTTGCAGGACACCAGATGTTTTTCCAAGGAGCCAGCTGGGGAGGTGGCTGAAATCCTGCCAGGACAAGCGTTCTGCTGGTGTTACATTTGCCTGAGGGAAGGTGGGGAAGAATAATAATTAAAAAAAAAAAATCCCTGAAATATCCTGAGTAAACTCATTTATATTTTACTTTTTGGACTTGATTTTCTGTCTGTTAGAAGTTGCTGGGCCTGTAATTAAATACATAGAACGACCTTATTTTGGTGCCATTCTGGAATTCACAGCAGAGATTCAAATTGCTGTTAATATTTAATATTTTGTAAAGAAGAAATAAAGCAGCAGCAACAGCATTTCAGATTGGATATTTTAAGCCCTCCAAGCATTTTTGTGGAAATAAGAGAGTGTGCACGATACTGAATGTATGGGTTTTACCCCATAAATTCCTCACAATTCTTTCTTTTTTAAAATACCTCTGTGCATAAAGACAGCACTTTCATAGCTCACCTGAAGTACCTGAAGTCCCCCAATGTGGGAATTTGAAAGTTTTAAAGGTTATTGACCAAAAAAACCCAGCGGGGCTGCTCTTAGCTCTATTTAATGCTTTGTCTGGTCAATTACTTCCTATGGGGTAATGACTATTGCAAGTCCCAGCTGAATGAAAAAACAGGATTTCGATGTTTTGGGAATGAAGCAGAAAAGGGAAGGACAACAAAAAGGTTTGGATGTCTTTATTCTAGTTCTTTATCAAATCTCATGTTTGTGATTATTACTTAAAAGACATGATCAGCCAACAGGGATGATGGCAGAGGTTTTAGATGTGGCAGGTGTTTTGGTTAGTTTTTTGGTTTTGGGTTTTTTTCAGGCGTGTGTTTTGTTTTGGGAGTTTTTTGTGTATGTTGATTAGAATGTTTTAATGACTGATTATCCTAATTATTCCAAATACCAAAAAAAAAAGAAATATTATCTCATCTATTTAGAAAATGTAGGTTACCCCAGCACACAAAATACCTAGATACAAAGTGAAATAGAATAACATTTATTTCCAGGTTTTATGTTCTTCATAGCTGGCTTCCATCAGATTTTCCTGAGTTTACAAGATGAAGTAAAACAAGGATACTTTAACTCATTCCCTCCTCAATTGCTTCCATAACCTTGTTTTACCCCATCATGATTTGCTGCAGTTTTCACAAGTCAAAGGGCTGCTGTGTTCCTTTTTTCCCCTGTAAAACCTCTTTTTTCAGTTTCCCAGTCTGAAGCCAGACCCTGCTGTGCCTGAGGATCACACCCAGTCCTGCCCTGGAAGTTTTTCTCCAGCAGGAAAGGCTCATTCTCATCCCTCTAGGATGCTCAATGCCCCTGTTTCATGGGACTATGTTATCAGTTTGGACTTCAAATAAACATCTTACAGAGCTTCCCTGACTGTAAATTATCATTTTTTTCTTCATTTGATCTCCCTGCTCTTTCTTGATCCTCAAAGCAGGCCTCACATGACTCTGTTTAATTGATTATTTGGCTGTTATCTGTTTCATCTTGCATGATTATCAAACGCTTTCTGGGCTGGCTTTGGAAGGTTTGTTAGCAGAGGGATCAGCTGGATCAATAGCACAGAACAGAGATGTTAATTGCTTTGTCTACAGCTACGTTCACTTTTAGTCCCCCTTGTCAATCTTGCACGTCACGGTGGCGTGAACTCTTGAGAGACTCTCCAAACATGCTGCAAATTCAAATTCATTTTGTTGTTATGTGTTATATGTGTAAGATTTATCCTCAACTGACACAGTCTTGAGAGTTTGGGAGGAAATCTGAAGTTTCTGGGCTCTTTTCTGATCTAACAACAGATTTGATTAGTTGATGCTGTTGCATTCTGCGTTACTGAAGTGTTAGCAGAATGTTGTATAGAAAACAGGTGATCCTTGTTCCCTGTAATTCTGCCCACTCCATTTGTACAGGTTCCACAAAATTGCTTTTGTAGGGTCAGCATGGGTCAGTCAGTCTTGATGGCTGTGGAACTCATCTGGCTCTGGGTTTAAAGTGACTTATTTTAACGAACAGGCAGAAATTTACACTTGCTCTCAACCTGATAGAAACCAAAACATCGGAACATTTAGAAAAGCTCTCTTGGTTTGCAGGCAAGTTAAAACTTGGAGGTTTAAATTAGATGTTAGGAAGAAATTCTTCCCCTGTGGGGGGGTGGGAGGTAGCCCAGAGCAGCTGTGGCTGCCCCTGGATCCCTGGAAGTGTCCAAGGCCAGGCTGGATGGGGCTTGGAGCAGCCTGGGATACTGGAAGGTGTCCCTGCCCATGGCAGGGGTGTGGAATGAGATGATCTTCAAGGTCCCTTCCAACTCAAACCATTCTGTGGTGCTACAACTTTATAACATTCCTGCATGGATTGTTTGAGCCAATTTAAGTATTTCTTATAGATATTTCATGTAAGATGTGAGAGGCAAGTTGTACGTTAAATTTCTAACAAGCTGCCATGTAAATCATAAAAGCTCATTGTTATCACTAGTGAGGAGCATTCATTTATGAAAGAGATCCTTTTATTTATTTCATATTTTATAAGGAGATATTTGTCTGTGGTGAGATAGTGTAATTGGTAGTGAAAAACAGCAGATTATTTTAGGTGCAGGTGACAGGGGGACAGATGATACAGAGAAACTTGTATAAATATTAATGCAGAAGCAGGGAAAGGAAAGGGAAAAATTGAAGGGAGAGTGTGGAGGAAGAAGAACAGACACGTGGGGCAGGTCAAGAGCATGGCAGCTTTTAATGTAGTGACAGAAACGTTTTAATGTGTTGAATAGCAAGGCAGTGGTGGAATCAAAGAAGAGGTGATGGAGCCATAGGACAAGAATGTGACTGGTTTGTCAGCTCGGGGGTTGGAGTAATTCTCTTTCTGTCTAAATCTCTCCCCTTTCACTCCAGGTGCAAACTCAGCAGGAAGGAATTGAATTCTCAGGAGAAGCTTTGTTGTATTAAAAAGGATCAACTGATTATGCTACAAACCTTACAGAAAACAGCTGTTTTAACTAGAAATAATTCAGCATGCTCTGATACCCTTTGGGATGTTGGCTGGGATTGAGAAATGCCCATACTTTGATTTTGCCTTCTCCTCACAAAGCTGGGATCACTGAGGGAATATGAACACAGCACTCTTTGTATTTTTTAGTTTTTGTTGTTTAACCAACTTATCTTTGTCTTGATCCAGGACAAGAGGCAGCTTTTAAAGCCACATTATCTTCCCTCCCTTCCCCCCTTTTCTCAAGCCTTAGGTTTGAATGGAAATGTGTAAATACCTGTTCAATAACAGGAGGAGGCACTTCGGGACAAGCGTGTGAGGAGCCTTCAAGGTCAGAGCTGGAGAACAACCAGGGACATCCCCTGTGAGGTTTGGTTTATTTTTCTCTGTTCCAACATTTTTCTCCACTAATTTTTTAACTGCTGTAGGAAAATGGCAGATTTAATGGGTTTATATATATGTGTGTGTCTGTGCAGCACAGGTTGTGTTGATGCCATGAAGATTTTTGCCTTTTCTTTTATACCTTTTTACAACTCCTGTATTCTTAGTGCTTTTTGCCTACATTCTTGGACTTGTTTGTTCAGCCAGGAGACAAAACATCTTAGAAGCTTCGTAGCTGGGGATCAGTGTGCCCCAGAGCCCAAAGCCCTCTCCAGAACACATTCTGTAAACTGAGATAGAACCATCCAGGGGAAGGCTCCTTGGGGAGGGGGGCTCACTTGAGCCTCTCATTGGGGAATCTTTGATAGATCTGCTAATTAGTAAAACCTATAATGTTATACCCAGTGTTGGGGAGGGGGTCAGAAAAAGAGACATAGATAGACTCGGCAGGGTGCATTTCAATGCACATGACCTGGACATGTGCACCTAAGGATCCTTAAAATAAATCCCAAGGTAAAATCCCTTTTCCCCTTCTAACCATGTTTGACTCTTGATTTTAACACCAGGAAAAGGCATCAGTGTATGTGCACACTGGAGACACTTCAAAGGCAATGATTGATTTGGTAGACAATGACCAAACATGTTTAAAACACTCCTTGTCCTTGTAAATGATAATTGTTCCAGTTTTTTTAATCCATCCTGAATAAATTGCCCAGACACAAAGTGTCATTAAATGCTCGTCTTTTACAGCTTACTATTTCCCCATGTCCAAGTTTCAATATTAACACTGGATTCCTTTGTGAATTGAGCTTTTATTCATTATATTCCTTTTTGGACTAATAGTTATTATTATGCTGTTCATACTTTAGCTTCAGAGCTAATTATAGTCTTTGGCTTTCTCCTTCTGGAATATAGATACTGATATATATTAATGCCGCGTACCTCACTCTCCAGCCAGCACTTACTTCACAAGGATGCTGTGATTTTGTCCTCTCACACTGACTAAAACCTCCCAATTTTTTTTTTTCTCCTCGCATTATCATTTTGCCTTGCTAAAAAGCATTATCTGGGAGAAATCTCTGCAAAGAGAGATCACTCCCCTCCCTCCCATGGTTGGAAATCCCTTAATACAGCCATGTACTGTCAACTCACACATAATGAAAATGTCAATAGTGCTCAGATTGGAGCAGTTTAAGGCACTGAAACAGATGTAGCTGCACACAGCATAAATCTATTGAGCAGAGAAGGGGGAGGTGGCTTGGTCATGCAGCCATTAAAAAAAAAAATAATAAAACCTGGCCTCTAACTGAAATTAGCCCTGACAATCCTGCCAGCAGTCACACTGCAGTAATGCAGAGTGATAAAGTCTGGCCCAGCAGAGTCATGGTTTGGGTGGTGGATCCAGGAGGATCAAAGGGAATGAGGTCCCAGGTCCTGCTCCCTGCTGATGGGATGGCCAACCCTGTAATCCCCACTTCAGTCCTCAGCTCTCCTGGCCATAACACAGCAAAAAAGTTATAATTTTGTTCAACCTTCACCTTTCTAAATCCTTTGCAGGCAGGGTAGAAGGCAGAGAGAGAAGTTCTGGTACAACCACAGACACAATTCCAGCAGTGCAGCTACAAAATGCTCAGATAAAATTATGGAATCTATGGGATACACACCAAGAAAAGTATGTATCCTTGAACCTTGCAGGAAAAACCTGAGCTCTTCCTTTCACTTGGCATTCCTGCTACTGGATTGGCTTCTTCAGATTTAGGTGGCTCTCAGTCTAGAGACAAGGGCAACATCTGAATCAGCTTGGGAAGTTTAATATCCTTTAAACAATGCTTTGGATTTTCATTTTTATTTCCTGTCAGGTGTTTGTAGATCAATGTGAGTAATACACAGTTGAAACCTGCAAAGTAGTCACAAAATTATGTGAAAAGTGCTGTTTAATAATAAAAGGAAAAATAGCTCCCATGAAAGTGAGTGACCAAAAGGTCACACACATCCCAGGATTTATGAGCAGGGTAATATTCACACAATTCATGCAGTTTAGAAATTTCAGGGAGTACAGAGAAGACTCAGAGAATGGTGAAGTGGTTGGAAAATTTGTGTGTCAGTAGGAGACTGCAGGTGCAAAGAGAATATTAACAATTCACCCAATGAGTCTCTGCTTTTCCCTGTGAGAACCCAAATGTGGATAATCAGCTCCTTCAAAAGTTACTGTGAGATGCTTGTCAGGGAAAAAAAGAGTCATAGTCTCAGCAGGCAATTAACCATTTCAACTGCTGAATGGTTTTGGTGGATTTTCTCTCCACAGCACTTTTCTTAGAGGAAATTATTCCACCTCCTGTAAGATCTGCTTTAGCTCCAGCAAGGATTTATTCAAAAGGCTTCCAGGACCAGTGTGAGCCTATGAGGTAAAATTGATGACTGAGTGTAGATATCAGCAAGGTTTCTAAACTACTTGTGGTCCTGGAGAACTTAACAGTGCTCCCAAAATAGTTCAGATCCTTCTGGAAAGACATCCTTTAAATTCAAGAGGATCTGAATGACGCTGTGGTAAGAGGCATTGCTTGTAGCTGTGCTTACAGGGTTTTCCTTGACAGAACAGAGCTGTGATCAGCAAAGATCTAAAACAAATGCACCTCAGCCTCACATCTTGGCATGCACTTAAAGGCAAAAGGGAACACTAATCCCATTTTTCCATACATTCATCATTTCCTCGCTTGCCTGGCCTGCACACACACACAGAGATCATGATTTTCCTCCACAATTCCTCCCTGAAATACGTGAAACCTCTACACTGTTTGTATTTACCTTCTCAATGACTTATTCCATATTGTTGATTGTATTTATTTACCTTTGAAATCCCTCTTAATTAAAAATCCCACTAATCCCATTTAAGGGGCGACCACGTTGTGTGGCATCGATATCCTGCAAGGACATGGAGGAAGGACATGGGCAATATCTCTATTAATGGGAGATAATCTTATTAATGAGCAGAAAGAAAACAGCCTGTTGTTCAAAAGACAACAATTAAAAGGGAAATAATGCCACAAGGAAATGTAACAGCGCTGGGGAGGTTTCCTTGTCGTGTAGAAATTCTCTTCTTTTTGAGGAGTATTTACAGGGCTGCTGAATAGCAGGGAGATGAAATGCCTACAGCACCCAATATTTCAGTGTTGTGGATGGCATTTTTTAGTCTTAGAGCAATGTTGTTGTAAATTAGTCTTTTCCAGATGCTTTGTCTCGTGGCCTAATGCTGTAAAACCCATTAGGGTGTATTATGCACATGAAAGGGATAGAGGAGTCGCAGAATCACTGCGATAAGGGATTATGTGCTCCTTGATTGTTATCCATTAAACAAAAGGAATTTCATCATCCCACTTGAATCTTGCCTTAAATGCTTGCGTTTGAATCCTTAATGAAGATTAGAGGCTGGAGCTGCAATCTGCCTATGGAATTTCTCATCTCTTGCATTGTTGTTCATTAAACACCAGTTTTTCCTTTGTGCTTCTGCAGAGAGGTGCCAGGGAAGCCCTGCAGTGGCTGCAGGGATGGTTGAAATCACAAATGTTGGGGAAAGGGGTCACGGGCAGGGACTGTCCTTGGCCCTGCCCTCACCCGTGGGGCTGTGCCATCGTCCCCCACTGCAGATGGAGAGGGACACAGCTTATTTATCAGCACAGCAAAATGCTGCGTTTACTCTGAGAGTCACGGCTCCAGCCTGGCATGCATTACGTGGCTGCTTCTGTATTGCAAACACTTCTCTGAAGGCTGGCAGGGGCTGGAATTGTTGGGGAATTACTGGGATTTAGATATTCTCCCAAGAGCTGAGTCAGACCACATCACTGCTAACCCTGGGCGTGTGCACCATAAAATTGTAACCAAGCAACAGAGTGACTGTAGTATTTTATTTTCAGTGGGTTATTTTTATTATTTACTCTTTGTTTATCTATTTGCTGTGGATTGCAATAAGACAAAAGAAAATTTAAGAGTAACTTCCAAGGATACTTCCCAGTCTAATTTCTGTGGATATTACTATTCTGCCCTGAAAATCCATATGAAATACCTCCTGTTATGAGTTTTGGTTCAGAGTTAAAAAGCTGAAAGGACTGAAGGAAAAATAAGTGACCTGTGATCCGTTTGCCTCAGCTTTCCTTCCATCAGTTCACTCTCACTCGAAGATCTGCAATTTCCTTCCCTACAATCTCGGCACTGAGGTTGTTTAGCTCTGAGGGATGTCTCAGGGAATTTTATTTCATGTCAGCAGCTGCTGAACATGTCACCAGCTGATTCTGAGCTGTCCCCACATTAGCTGAGCTCCTGCAGATGGGGGTGAAGAGGAGATGAAGGTCTGGCCCTTTCCAGGCTATATTTGGTATAAGCCAGGTAATAAAAATTTGGTAAAAATTTGTTTCTGAAACTTGACAGGCTTGGATTTAACTTGTTCTACAGACTCTGCTTCTCATCTGTTCTGGTGATGGTGGAGAGCTGCATTTCCTTGTCTGTGAAGGATGAACCTCTCCTAAACTCAGCCTGGGGGTCGCTGGCTCCACCAGGACGGGGGGTCTTGGCTTCCTGGGTGATCCAAGTGAGAAGGATCCAGCTGGACTAAAGCCACGTGGACAGACTCCTGACCCAATCACCCTGGCACAAGTGGGTGTTTTTTCTGTCCCTTTTTCCTCCTGAAAGCCCTGCTCTGGTTGGGCTGAAGTGCAGATACTGAGTTTAACACCCTGGCTTCAGCGTGTGCTGAAGGAGGTGAAATCTGCCTTTGCCTTTCCCTGAGGTTCACTTTTCCATGACTACATTTTCCATCTCTATTTTTTATGAGACAAATTGTAACTGTGCCCTCCCTGGGGTACCTGTAGAGCCAGGTCTGGAGCTCTGAAAGCGTCACCTGTGAGTCTTTGATGCTGCTGCCTGTGAGTCCTGTTGGGATGGTCTTGTGTCACCGCAAAAGGGAAGAAAACGTTGTGAGGAGAACACAGATTGAGCCACTTCCCTGCTCTTTCAGGTAGAAAGCAGAAAATACCTCAGGGCTTTGTTGTTATTCTGTTTTTCTGAAGGTGATATTCAGGGGAACATCTGCATCTGCTGAACCCACCTCCTTCCCTTTCCCACCTCAGAACTCCGAGTCTTTTGGGAGACAACAAGATTGTGAGGGTTGGTTTTAATATTAATTTAGAATCCCGGTGTGGTTTCTTTTCAAACAGAAAATTGCTCCCTGTGCTGAATGATGCTGATGCATGCAGGGCTCAGAGAACAGGCTTGTGTCTTGTTTAGGCTTGGAAATTGGAAAAATTTCAAGATATGATGAGTGTGTAGATTTTCTGATTCTTTTTGTCATGTAAGACCCTTAGAAGATGAGGTGTCGGAGTGATTTCATGCTGTGTAATGTCATGTCATTGGCAGGGTCTCTTTGGTAATGGAATTTGGGTTTTTCAAAGTATAGAGGCTGCTAAATCAGCCTGCATGAAAAGCCAGGGTTTGGGGCTTGTAATTGTGACACTTCAATGAGAAGCTCTGATGTTAAACTGATGTTAAAGGGAGTGCTGCTGCCTGAAGTGTCTCCCAGGGTACAAAGGTGTAGGACAGAACGGCCAACGCAGGAAAAATACCTTAGAAATAAAATTTGATTGCTTAGGATTAAAACTAACTCCATCTCGAAGCAGCAGGATAAGATCTTTCACTCCACCTCAATAATCAGGAGGTAAAACTGGTGTCAACTCTTTGTTTTCGTTTTGGTGGTTATTAAAAATCCTCTTTTTAATACAAATGTCACCTTCCTCGATTAATCTTCTGTGGGTTTTTTACAAAAGGAAATTTTAAGTCAGAGTTTGGGTCCTTTATGATGAAGTTCCATTTTGGGGCAAAATAGACTCCAGTTTTCAGAAAGTTTGGGAAGTCTGCTGAACATGGGGATAGATTACCTGTTTTTCTAAGATTTCTCTTCCCAGTGAGGCACATGGTGCTTTTGCTGAAACAAAATGAATTAAATTGTTACAATCTTTCATTATTATTCTTGGTTCTGGGTTGATTAATCATAGAATCATTGATTGGCTTGGATTACAAAGGATCTTCTCATCCAACCCCCCTGCCATGGGCAGGGACACCATCCACTACCCCAGGTTGCTCCAAGCTTTGTCCAACCTATCCTTGGATATTTCCAGGGATGGGGATTAAAAGCAAACAAGCTGTTGTTAAAACAACTGCCCCCAAAAAATCACAATTCTTAGGGATTTTTCCTTTAAACAGTGTTTTGCAATGCTTGTGAACGAGGAGCCGAGGGTATTTGTGTATGTGCTGATAATGGAGTGATGATCCAGTGGCTCCAGTTAGAAAGAAAGACAATTTGACCAAGAAAATATTTATTTCTACCACTTTCAGGGTGATGAAGTTGAGTCACCTTCTCTTAAAGAAAAAAATCAAAAAACTACAGGCTGAATGGGACGGGGTTTGGAATGTTAAGAAGATGAAACAGGTGTGATGCCTCTGGACAGGTTTTGTGGTAGATCCACGGGGTTCTCAAGCCCCATTGTGCCTGGCAGAAATGCCCCTTCCTGTCCTTGCTGTTTCTGTAGCTGAAGCTCCTAAACTCGGCACGTCCAGATTGTATAAATTTGGATTTGGGTTTGGGCGTTTTTTCTCGGGGTAAATATTTGTCATGGCTCCCCAAGGTCTCAGCCTTCTGTTTCATGCATCCATGAACTCTCTGTGTCATTAGCTGACAACGTGGGCTGCACTGGCACTGTCCCCCTGCTGCTGCTCAGCCCCACATCACCTGAGCTCCCTTCGCTGCCTTGCTCAGCTCCGTGCCCCCACTCCCACTCCTGCTGCACCTGTTTGAGCTCAGCATCACTGCCCAAGCCAGGGCTCCATGGGGTGTTTGTGCTGCCTGTGGGGCCTGTTTTCACCCCCCTGCTCCAAACTCAAAGCAGGAATCCTCGCAGGCAAGCAGCGGAGGAAATTGCCATGCCCAGGGACACCAACACTTTTATTTTCATGGGGTTTATCCTGAAGCAGGTCTGGGGCTCTTCCTGGTGGTGCATGGCTTTTCCCTGAGGGTTGTTTTACTTTTTAATATTTTATCATGTCCTGCAGATGGTCGTGTGGGCTTCCAAGGGGATGGGCCAGGTGTTTTCCTACATTCATGCAGAGCATCCACTGAGAGAGTTATTGCCTCACACAGCAAAAGGATGTGACTGTTCTTATTTTTACATCCTGCAAATGAAGCCGTGGACTTTATTTGGACTGGTTGTTTAAGTTGAAATGCTTCATGAATCCTTGAATTGAGGTACTTAAATATTTCTGTAGAGGGCTGGAAGAGAGGTTTTCTAGCAGAAAAAATAACACTTTTGGAATGGTGGCACGCAGTATCTGCCTGTGTGTGAGAGCAGACAAGAGGAAGGGGGAGGCAAAAGTCGGAGATATGGAATATTTCTGTAAAATCCTGTAAAAATTATGTTGATCATAGGAATAAGCTACAGCTTCTCACACAGGACCCTTCTCCCCTGGCCTGGAAAGGGGACAGAGCCTGGGCAGTTTCCCCTCAGGAGCTCTGAGAACAGGTAAGAGCAGAGCGATGGCAGCTCTGGGTGACACAGAAAGAAAACACTAAAATCCTTGAGTTTCCTCTTTCCTCCAACACTGCCTGTCCTTTCCCCTAATAATTTCTGAAGGACCCTGGCTTAGGAGAAGATCTTGGCAGATGAACTTCTTGTTCTCTCTTAGAGCCTGTGCTGGGAAGGGGGGATGAGAACGGAGGGAGACTGTGGTTCATTTGAGGTGCCTTCAATGGGCACTCACAATTAACAACTGAATGCATCAGTGGCTGTAAATAGCCTGACTGCCGTCATTCATGGCTCCGACAAAAGCGGCGGCCTCATTAACATTTGGTGGAGTTTGAATGTTGAACTTTTTTTTTTCGGATCTCGGGGGCTGAGTCGGGAAGTCTTTCCCTCTCCCCCACACACATCTGTTTGAGCGCTGGGGATGGATCTTTAGGAGGAGGGACGCGAGATTTGGCTGCTTTAACTGCTTTTATTTGTCACCGAATTTCCAAAGTGAGCCGAGCAGAGCTGGTGTCCCTTCCTGGCGTTAACACCAGTTTGAGGGAGCTGGTCCCACATTCCAGCTGCTAAACTCTGGGGCACGGCACTGAACAAGGTACAGCGAAGAGGAATCTCAATTTTAAACGGCTTCACACGAGACAGGTTTAATTTAGTGCAAGAACGTGGATAACAAACTCGCCCTATTCACTGGCGTTGCGATCCGTGGATTAGATGGATTTCACGTGTGACTAAATATTCATGTATGAATGGCAATGGTCTGAAATCAGAATCCTGCCCCACATGAAACTACATCTGAGTCCTCTCTGCAAATTTGAATTAAATAGGAAATGCAGCCGTGCACTTGGGGAAAGTGCTTGTTCACAAATCAAATTAAACATAAAAAGCTGAATAAATGCTAAAAATTAGGTTTTGATGAGAAAGTTCTTTTTTAACAAGGTCCGTGAAGAATTTTGGGGATTGTGTTGCTACATTTCCTGCAATGAAAATGTTCACCAACGGAGGCAATTTTTTGAGCATGACCATTTATTTCAAATGAATGGATTAAAAAAGCTTTGGGAAAGCAGAAGGTGTGGGTTTAAATGCAGAATGTCAGAATTGCTGCTGTGAAATCTATAATTCAATCTTGGTTTATCATCCTAAGCAAAAGATGGATTTCTAGTAATGGATTGTCAGTTTTAAACTGCACTGTAGCTTTTTGTAATAAGCACAAGTAGATTCTTGTCAACCAGACGTGCAATATTTTCCCACATAAATATTTTCCCTTGTAACATTCTATCCTGGTACCTGAGTTTTTTAACAAGAGACCACTCTTTGTAAGGATATTTGCTCCCATCACCCAACGTGAGAGGTGAAGGACTGAGAGTGAAATGCTTTTGCAATTAAAATGATCTACTTTCAGTTGAAATCGTCCTTATTTATGCAGGGCAGACGCTCATCATAATTTATTCAGTGATTTCTCTTTCTTTTGTACCTGAAGACAGGCCTTGCAAGTCAGAGGTTATAACCCTGCAAAAAAGAGCCAGTAATTACACCTGCCAGCATCTCCCTCTGGCCACGGGCACCATCGCCCATCAAGGATAATTGACAAGTAGCTAATAGGATAAGCTCTTGTTTCTTTGGGCTGTTTTCCTGTGTTTTCCCCCACCCCGCTTAGCGAGGGGAAATCCATTAACTGGTGAGGCTCCACCAGGAATGTGCCAGTGGGCACGACAGAGTCCTTGAAGGAACAGGGAAGGGACAAACATCTTTAAGGGAGAAATAGATGTCTTTCATCTTCTCTTTGACATCTAAATTCCCAACTCGCTGGCTGCTGGAGCTCAGCACGTGCTGGAGCTGCCCCAAAGGAGCTGCAGCCATATGGGCTCCACCTGAGCTGGGGTGGGCAACAGGTTTTCTCTGGGGCCAGCTCAACAAGGCACAGTTCCTGGGTTTTCATTCGAGGAGCCAACAAAGCAGTTGTCTCTGGGCAATGGAGGGACAGGAGGAGACCCCCTGAATCCTTGAGAAGCACAGAACCCATATCCTGAGAGCTGAGGGATGAAGGGGGGAGCACCCAACATCCTTTTATTCCCATAGCAGCGTCTGTTCACAGCTTGGTCAGAGCAAACAGCGCTTGCTGCTCGAGGTTGCCACAGCAAAGGTGCGAGTCCTGAGGCCAGGAAAAGGGTAAAAGTCAGGGGGAGAGGATAAATCACAGCTCAGGACACCCAGTGGGGTGTGGGGAATGAGGACATGCAGCTCCAGCACCGCTCACTCCGTCTGTGGTTTCCACCCCAACCTGACCGGTGATGCTGCTCTGATGCGTGTCAGGTCCTCGTCAGGCAGAGGGGCAAAGGGAGTGTGGAACTTTCCTCTCCCCATGCCGGCTTCACAGCAATTTCTCTGCATTTCAGTCAACTTCTAAAGAGGAAATTGATCTCAAAATTTCACAGGAAAGGGAGGCCTTTGTAGGTCAGAGAGCAGCCTGAGTGTGGCTGGTGCTCAGTGCTTGCTGATGGCTGGCTCTAAACCCACCCCTCCCTCAGCCTGTGGATGTTTTTAAGGTATTTTGCCAAACGCCTGATTATCTCTCTGCATTTCCCCTTCTAGAGCTACCTCTGGCAGCTGGCAGCACAAGTGTGACATCCTTCATCTACCCCCAGATGCATTTATTGGAGTGCAGCGATGCTCTTCGGATCTACTTCAGGGCTCTCCTAAGTGGCACATTCCTCCTGTGCCTGCTCCCCGAGGATTTCAGGTTGTTCCCTTGCAGTCTTCCCCACACAGCTCGGTGTCTGTGTATCGAGGTATGTTAAAATATCTGAAGGGATGTTATTAACTCGTATTATATGTGTTTAAAATATGCAAACCCGTTAAGTCAAATCACCTGCTGGCTTCCTGCTAGATTTCATTTCCAGACCAAATCCTGTTGCCTTTGAAAGAGCACAAAAAATGGGTTCTAAATAGCTCTTGGTAGAAAAAAATCAACATTATAAATAAGGACGTTTCAAACTCTTTAAACCCATCTGCATGCTGCCAGCTTACCTATTGTGCCTTTAATTCAAAAGGAATGCTAAAATGAGTGCAAACACTGGAAATTATGGCTCTCTGTGGAATACTAATCTGTAATATTTGCATATTTCTGACATTTTAAAATTCCCCAGACTCTCATTCCTCCATGCTCCTGTTAGGGCAGTTTTGAGGACGTTCTGTGGTTATGAGTCAGGAATGAGAGCTAAGAGGATCTCATCAGGGTACTCTGTATGACTTGGAGAGCCTCCTGTAATTTTGGGATTTGTCTGACTAAAATCAGTACTCCATCCCTTAACATGAAGGGAGGCTGTAAGAACAATTATTCTATCAGGAATGCAATAGGATTTTCTTTAATCATTCTTTTTCTATGTCCTGATTCACACTGCTAGTGAGAATGACATTTATCCTACAGCCAGTTCTTAAAACCACACATGGTCAGGATCAGGCTGCTGATGTGCTCAGCTCTTTATAAAACACTTGGACAAGATTGTCTGGATACCATAGGGTGAGAATTTTTGGGACAACTTGGGACTTGTATTTGAGGCTGGATTTTCCACAGTTTCTTCTGCCTCAGTTGACTAAAATGCTCTTCTCTCTGTGGATCATAGAAAATATGGATTTTCTAAGAGGAATCCAGGTGTATCCTGAGAAGGATCATTCTGCTGCTCACCTGTGAATGTGTTTTGAGGTGTGCTGCTGTAATATGCAGCTAATTTTGGTCCTGGGAACTGTGTTTTGGGGAGAAACCAGAGATACCAGTCATGTTTGGTTCTTAGGTTGGCCCTGCTTGGCTGCACTGAAGAATCTCGCTTAAAATCAGCTTCCAAGTGGGAACACAGATTCACACAGATGTAAAACCAAAAGCAAAACGTGCTGTTTTGGAACTTGCTCCAACACTAATTCCACAGTGCTGCAAATATCCCTCATTTTACCCATTCATTTCCACTGCAGAATAACCAAGGCCCAGAACTTCTGCTGGGCTTTATCAGCCCTTATCTCCATCACCCTCTTCACTAGCTCAGAAGGATGTGACTGCAAGCAATTAACATTTTGATGCACTTCACCATGCAATTGCCAGCCTTTATTTTCTTCCCATTAAAATCACTGGCTCGGTTTACAGCTGGCTTGGTTTTTAATCTGGTTTTTGCTATTCCTATGGTAATGGAATCCATTCAATTAACGCTGTGTTGGCTGGAGGGGAATACCAATCATTAAGCAATGCCTATTTGCCCTGGCCAGACTTGGAGGGGGAGGTTGCTTTTTGCTCTGTCAGGGGTAAAAGATTTGAAATTTGATGCTGTCAGAACTTAATTTTGTGAGGAATCCAGGTAATTATTGGGTTTCACTTGGCTGTTGGTGTGGGGAACCTCTGTGTTAGGATGCTTGAGTCCAAAAGAGACAGCTTGGCGTTGGGTTTGTATTTGGTTGTTTGGGTTTGGTTGGGGTTTTTTTTTTTGCAGGGATGGGATGTAATATTTTGGAGGTTTGGGGTCGTTTTGTTTGGTGGTGGGGTTTTTTTTTTTGTTTCTTTTGGATTTTTGGTGGGGGTTTAGTTCACTTTTGGGGATTTTTTTTTTTTAATTGAATCAACTTTGTTTTGTGCAGTGAAAGAAGCCTGGAGAAAATGTGTTTGAATTCTGCAGCCCTGCATTGAGAGCAGATGAATAGCATGAAAGAATAGAGCAGGAACCAGTGAACCTGAGGTAGACTTGAACTTTCTGGACTTCTTTTGTTGTAGATTTCTTTTCATTACCATGGGAGGCATCTCACTGTTAGCCAATGCTCCTGAACTCACAACAACCACCCTGAGTGGGCTCTGTCACAGCACTTGGGGGCAATCAGACCTTTGTTAATGCCACAAGAAAATATCCATAGAATTTGACTAGGATAAGGAATCTTCCTGCCCAAAAGGGAAGGAATCCCAGGAGGGGAGTGCCATCCTTGTGAGATGCCCGCTGATGGAGCACAATTATTTGGGAATCACTGAGCATCCTTCACTGACTGCCACCCGACAGATCTTCTCTGGCTGTCCCCACATCCTGTTCCTTTCTTCCCAATCATGTCAAAAAGGATGATGATCATAGCAAACAAATCCCTTTTATCTTTAATAGCTCTATTTTGCAGAGAAAGCAGATGTGGGGGCTCAAATACTGTGATATTTATTCATTCAAAGGTTGTACTCGATGATCTTGGAGGTCTTTTCCAACCTTAGTGATTCCAGGATTCTATGAAAACAGTAATGGGATAGATAGGAATAAACGTGCCCTGCCTGAAATCTTATTTCAAATCATGGTATGACCCACTGTTTGAGTAACCACGTGGAAATAATGTTATTTTGTCCTGGGGAAGAAAAAAGCAACAGACAAACTTAAGAAAATTGACAATGTCACATAAAATGCAAAATCAGTTTTGATTTCCAAAGTCCCATTGTAGCAAACCTCTACATGTAATTCACAGCAGTTTCACTCTCAGACCCATCACACAACTGGTGTGGGCTTCAGGAGGAAAACACACCAAATGTTTCCTCTTTGCAAATCTCACAAAAATCTGGGGTGATTTTCAGTTTCACCACAAAATAGGAGACCCACACTCCCATGGCCTTGAATTTTGTGGTTGGAATGTTTCATTGCCAGAGGAGGGGGGGAATAAAAAAGCTGAACAGTCTGTTCAATTAAAATCAATGGAAATTTTCCCAGGGACTTCAATGAAACTGAACGTGGGCACCAGATCTGTGAGGATGGCTGGAAATGGTCCGTGGAGAATTCCAAGGCAGGCAGCTTTGAACTGGGAATGAAATAAATGGGAAACCAAGTGTAAGTGGCTGCCAGTGGAGCTGTGATAAGGCAATGTGCAAACACTTCCTCTGATAGCCCTGGAATTAGCTTCAATTAAGGGTGATTTTGATGAGGAACACATGGAATTTCCAGTTCATCACAGTGAGCAACGCTTGTGCAAACTGTCTGCAGCAAACTGAGTCTCTGCAGGCGCTTCCTGAGGTTGGTGTGTGTGTACAAGCCTGTGGAAATTCCAAATATCCAAAAACTGGAAGAAATTGGGACACATGGGAGTGACATTTTTGCCAAATCTGAGTTTAATGACAAACTGGAAAGTGAGGAGGCATCAAAACCTCTGTGAGAAACAGAAGGAAGGAATGTGGAGGGCTGCAGGCTGAAATGTGGAGTGTCACAAGCCATCACCTCTCTCAGGTAGATGCTGTTTGCAGGGCAATCCCTGAGCTCACCGAGGTCTGTTTTGCTGTTATTTTCAGAATGATGCTCTGGTTCACTTAGTGCAAACATCAAGGATAACAATCAGGTAGATGCTGGAGCATTTACACACACCATAAAGCTGGTACACATTGTACATATGGTACACACAGTAAATACGGTGATAAATGAAAACGATTTTCATATTTCTTCACTGTCCCTTCACCACTTCTCTTCCACCTCTGTTATTTTGGGGTAGGTGAGGTGGTGTTTTACCTCACTGCTTTAAAACCTGCTCTGTTTGCATGTTCCTCCTCAGGCAGTGCCTAACTTAGGGGTTAGTGTGGATCCCTTAAGGAATCCACTAAAAGGGAACCTTAATTACTGTTACAGCGGTATGGAAATGTGCCTGCCCCTGGCAATGTAGGGGATGATGCTGAATGGTGACATTGTCCTCCACCTCCAGAGTGTAATAACTTTTGATCTTTCCTACTTCAGCACCTGGAGGTGCTGAGCCTGCCTCTGAATGTCCCTACATGTGCTTGCCCTCATAACTTATACCTGTACAGAGCATTTTCTCAGTGATTTTGCTTTAGGAAAAGGCAAGAAGCACATGTGCTTAATAACAGCTCCAGCCCAGAACGGATCATCAGAGCTGTCCTGGTTTTTAGGAAGCCCTACAGAAAGTAACTGAGCCGTGGCATTTGCAAGTGGAATATAATCTAAATTAAAGCAGGAGAGATATGCAGTGTGAGTTAGTCCAGGACTGGCTGGGCAGTGCTGCTGGCAGGGCAGGTGAGGGAGAGCAGGGGGAGCTCACCCAGCTGCTGCAACTGATTTCTGCCCTCGAGGTACTTGTCAGGAAATGCTGTCAGCTGGCTGCACTCTGCAACGACAGGATTTGTCTTCATTCTGCCAGATAATGTGCCTGTGTGTGGGCACCTGTGTGCGTTTCAAAATGGGATAGAGAGAACTGTATTTTTGCTCACAAGTGATAATTTTGTTCATTGTCAGGGGGTTTTGGATGAAGATTGCAACAAAAATGATGTTGCCTGAGCCCAGACTAGGCCTCTAGACATCAGGTAATTTGGAGCTGGGCTGTGACCACATGCCAGCCAAACCTGGGTTTAATGAACATCTCTGGATGTCCTGTGGGACCATCAGCTCTTCACTCTCTGCTGCTGAGACAAACTTCTTCATGTGTGGTGGTGTTTTTATCGTGTGTGGCTTTTTATTGAGAATATTTGCTGGTTTATAGCTGTGTTTCTTTTTCCTTTGCCTTTCCTACCAATAATAGCCCCTTTCCCTTGCTCCTGTTGTGATGGAGGTGAGTCCTGAATAAACAGGGATCGATGCAGAATTCCCTCACCTGTACACTTTACACTGTACATTCCCTCCCTGTACACTTCTGCATGTGGAAAATTTGTATTTTGGTTTAGCATCAGCTGCTGCAGTTCAAACTGCTCCAAAGGTGGGAACACTTATTGCAGTTGTGGTCTTGAAGGACTTCAAATAACATTGAATTCTGCAAGTGGCAGAAGTGCTGAGGAATTTGGGGTTTGGGTGTGTCACACATGGAAATCTGCATGTTTGTAGGGACAGAAGGCTTGATGTGAATGCAGTTCTTCTTTAGTACAACTTAATTTGTGCAGCTGAATCTACCTGGAGTTAGGATATATCTGAGAGCCGTATCCATGCTAGGCAGGTGTTTCAGCAAGGTTTTGTATTTCAGACAGCCCTCACATAAAAATGATGAGTTAATAGCATTACCAGAATTTCATGCCTTCATGCCCACGATTTTATCTACAATTTATGGTGTGATCCAAACCCTGCAGCTGCTACGTGGAGAAAACTTTTGTTCCTACCTTAGGAATTGCTCAGCATTTCCCTTTTGTAACTCAGCAGGGTGAAAATCCCTGGGGGAAGATTCCTTTATAAAGCACTGGAGAGCAGCGTGGTCCCTTTGGTTCCCCTCTGCAGGAAGGGAAGCAGGACCCCACATCTGCGGGGTTTTTTGGCGTTTTTGTAAAGCCCTTCCAACAGGACAAGGTGGAGGGTCCTCAGTGAAGATATTCAGGAGCATTGCAACAAAATGCCTTTCAGGGATGTGTAATGAGGGGCTTGATCCCACTGCTTTGGCTCTGAGGTTACTCAAGTGAGTAAGAGCTTTGAGCTCTTGCTTTTCAGTGGCAATGGAATTGTACGTGAGTTTTGGCAGGAGATCCGTGGAGTGACAATCAAAACAGGAACAATATTCCTACACTGGAAATATCTTGGTAATAATAATTAAAGAAACCTCTCCAAACAGAAAAGTAATAAATGGGTGACGCTCTGAACTTATAAAAACCAGACATTTTTTGGACAAATCTCTTCACCTAAGCCATGCAAGGTAGAGAGATATTCAGCATGAGTGTTTGTCGAAAAACTTTTTTTTTTTTTTAGGAAATGTGGGTTGTCTTCTTTTGAAAACAATCTTTTCAAAGTGTCTGAGATGAGGTCACCCATTACATTTGGCAAGCTGGCACCATAATTTCAATGCACTCCATGAACACCTTGCTCCTCAGAGATGCATCACTGGCTCTTCAAGCCACAGCTTCTCTGGGCACCCTGTGCCAGGGCCTCCCCACCCTCACAGGGAACAATTCCTCCCCAATATCCCATCTAACCCTGCTTCTAAAAACTTATGCCTTTCTTTTTCCACTGGGGACATTGTATAGGGTCCTGTTCAGAGCCAGAGTTCCCTGAAATGAATTTTACAGACAAAGAGCTGGGTCTCTCCTGGAGAAGAAGCCGAGCCTTCCTCAGAGAAGGAACACATTGCAGGTGCTTCTTACACTTCCTTTACTCCCTGTGAAAAGTCACTATTTTCTTCAAAGTTGCTGAGAAATTTATGGCCAAACCCCCCAAATCCCGAACATCTGATGGTGTGGGGATGAGACCAGGCTGAGTGTGTGCAGTGGGAAATCCCAGCTCTGCACTCAGTCACACTTCACCAGTGCAATACTTTGGGTTTCTTTAGCATGAGATTAATAAGAAATACTTCTAGAGAAGGAAAATCAGCTGGTTCACGAAGCCCCAGCACTTGGAACCCCAACAATTTGTACTGATAGCTCCAGGCTAACTATACTTTTTCTTGACAATTTCTGCTGCTCAGCCCAAACTAGGAGATATAATTTGTCTGTTGATTCATGGACAGAATGAAAAGTTGGTTTCCAACTGGCTCTTCGAGCTCCACAGAAGGACTCTTGCTGTGGTCTGGTGCAATGTTGTTCTTTTATCATCAGATTTGAGCCCTAAAACTCTTCATTATAAGAGGCATTGCTTGAATTCCCTTCTCAATGTTATTTATTGTTATTTCTAAAGCTATTATTTGGTGCATAACATTATTCTGTAGCCAGCGAGCGGGTCTGAACATGAAAATGTTAACATGCAAATTGCTGCTATCTGGCACTGAATATGTATGTTTGAAACCAAACTCTGCTACTTGTGAATAATCATTACTCTTAGCTCTAAAATCTCCAACTGTTTAAAAGACAAAGTTCATTAAGTTAATTACAATTTCTCGATGGCAAATCATCTTGTTGGCAGAGTCACTCTCTATGGGAAAGCAGAAAAGCTGCAATGTAATCAGATGCTGCTGCAGAAAGTGGTTTAAAAAGGCAAAATGATTGAAATTAGTGAATTTTTAAACTCAGGGCAAAGGCAGTGTGTGCCAATCCCAGGTTCTCTGTGCCTTTCCTTTTGTCAAACAATTGATTTTTGTGTATTGTTTTTAAGTTGGCCGCTACAATGGGTAATTCATCATCACTGGGAGATAGAAACTCAAGCAGTCTCCAAAAATAATTGAATTCTCTAATTCTCTAAGGGGGTGAAAAATCCATAAGAGCCATTAAATTCTGCTCTTTGTAGAAGGAATATGAAATATTACAATTGCGTTCAAGAAGAAAAAAAACCCCTCTTTAATTCCAGTTGCTGAATCTAGCAGGAATAATTTGGTGTTTTGTTATGCTGCTCTACAGTTTCAATGGAATTTGAATGGAAAAATGTGATAACACATATCAAAAGATGTCATTTATAAGGGGAGAGAGAAAGCTGCTTAGGAATTCCAGACTGGCAAATGCAGGAGATTACAGCCTTGACCTGGAGCTGTGCTGGGATGTGCCCATGAATTGGTGCTCCATGAACGAGGAAGCGTTTGGTGCCTGCCCTATTCTGGCATTTCTGTGGGATCTTCACTTTCAGAACATCTCCAGATCTCCTTTTAGCGCTGCCTGCCCAGCTGTGCTTCCCAGGATTTGTTGGGAAATAGAATTATTGGGATCAATAAAAGAACTGTGCAAGCAATAGGCCTGGAAGATTTTAGGCTTGTGTGTGAGAAAAACTTTCCATGGGAAAGTCCCTGTGTGAAGGAAACAAGCAGGCCTGAGAAAACAGAGAGGGAGTGAAAAACTTGCAGCTGTGCTATCCGGGAGTGAACGAGGGAGGTGAGCACTGAATTCTTTTGATCATAACAAGACTGTGGAAACTTGCCAATATAAGTCCAATTATGTAGAAAGAGAAATGTGTCTTGATAAGCTTTAAGCCACTTAAGGGCTAACAAGCTGGTATACTATGTAAGTGCCTTTGGACTGCTAATAAAGGGAGTTCATTTATCAACCTTATTGGTTTGGACTGTTTCTCTCTCCCCCACCAGGGCCCAGGCTTCTCGTCCCGCAGAGCTTCCAACAAGGATTCACTGTGAAACTTCTGGCCATGGGAAGAAGAAATATCCACCTTGGAAAGCCCATCTGCTCTTGGCAACATCATGGCACAGGAATGGCACCAGGAGCACGAGTAGGATCCAGCTTTGAGCTCTTTATCAAGGAGATATTTCAAGGCGAGTAATATCAAGAAGGTTTTCAAAGCATATGAGGGAATTAAGACAGCTTCTCCAAGGCACTTTGTTGCTTTCCTGGTAGCTGTAGGATTTGAGTTGCCCATCATCTTCAAAAATGGATCAACATTTTTTACAATTCTGGTGTTTATCAGTAAGACTTGAGGTCTAGAGGTCATACACTGAATGTTTGCTATGCGGGAGACATATCACAAATATCTGTGCTTATAAAGGGCTCACAAAGATTAGGAAAAGGATCCATGTTTTTCAGAATGGACTTACACTGGCAGGGGTTAAATGGGAAAGGAAGCAGATATTGAGGAGTAAATAGAGCTGTGATAATTTATTGCAAGCTGTTTTTTCTATATACATAATAGCATGCTGCAAAGCAATAGATCATGGGAGATGAAGCCATAGCATGACAAGATGGATCATTTAAGATATTAAATGATGCTTTGCTGTGTACTGTTGTTATCCAAAGTCTATTAAAAAAGTATCAGACAGGGTATTCTTTCCCATCACTCTTGTGTGCTTGGACCTGGCTTAGTAAATCCACTGCATCATCAGCTCCTGCCTGAGTTCAGCCTTTAGAAGAGCTTGCAGTTCTGAAACCATTTCATTGGAAATCGTCCTTTTAATGGTGTGTATTAGTGACAAAATCACTTGGGAACAAAGGGAAGAAGTGGCCATGCTGTGTTACAGGATCCATACCCGGATCCGGATGGGAAAATGGTGTTGTTTGAGTTTAGGTACAAAGATATGATTTTGTCTTGGCTCTTGAGATGCTTCCTCTGGCTGCTGGGGAGGTTTGTTTTCTCTCAAAGAGGGTGGAAACCCCAAACTGTGTGTGGGGCACGGTGGGGACATGACGCAGGAGCCCTGTGGGGGGTTTGCCCCAACTGAAGGACAAGTAGTTCCTTTTGAAGTCCTCTGACAAAGCTCCAGGCTTAGATCTCAGTGTGAACACATCTTTAAGGCAATCCAGAATCCCAGAATGGGTTGGGTTGGAAGGGATGTTAAATCCCATCCCATTCCACCCCTGCCATGGGCAGGGACACCTTCTGCTATCCCAGGCTGCTCCAAGCCCAATCCAGCCTGGCCTTGGACATTTCCATGGACGCAACCAGAATATGCCAGAACATTTATTTTAACTTAAACCCAGACTTATTTCTGTGGTAGCCAAGAAAATATTCACTGAGTCTGACATTATCTGTCACATTTTATCTGAACCTGTCCCTAACACTGACTCCCAATTCTGCTTTGAGCGACTGTCACGAAGGAAGGGTCACTGAGTTGCCATCCTCATTACCCCCCTTGGAGAAAGGGAAGAGCGACTGCCAGGAATACCCTTGGCTTTATGAAGTGGAAACATCTTTATTCACAAAGGGCAGCGGGATCATAAATTTGAGGCAGGGTTGATGGGGAGCTGGGTTATAACCCGAGGGGAGAAAGCACCACTCACTTCCAGCCATCCAACACCCAGCTGAGCTTGGCTCTAAGACAGTGAAGCTTTGCTCTTAATTAAAGCTAGGAGCTCTTATTTTTTGGCTTTTCCCAAATTTTTTCAAGGACTGTCTTGCACTTTCTTCTCCTGCTTCTTGTGTCCTGTGGCATTTTGTGTTTCTGAGGCGCATTATGAGAGGCGGGATTGTCTTCCACTGAAGAATTAACCACTAGCCAGTGTTGAAAGAAGGATATAGGATTTCATGGGCCAGCGGGCTAATACGATGTGAAATCCTATTTTCCTATCATCCAAGTGTCTACAGAATTCCAAGTTAATGTACTTTATATTACATGGTTGCCACCTGTTTATATTATCAGTAGTTTGAATATTTAAGCATGACACACTCCATTTCCTACCAATTTGCCTGTATTTCCAGAATGGATTCTCCCAGTGTTTCCATAGTTAATTTTTTTTCTCCTTTTTCTCCCCAGAATGAGTACTGTGGCCTAGCATGACTACATTTAAATTTTCATTAAAAAATTATATAGTTCACAGCACAGATTTAATTGATCACACCCTTACCTGGTGTAAATCAACCCAGCAGCATTAATCCTAACAAGACTTCTCACCAGCTGAGGATCTGCTCCTGTGGATTTTTGTGTTCTCAAAGCTGGGGAAGAGCCAATCTTCAAAAACCATCTTTGAAGATGGCTCCCTTTTAGTTGAAAATCGCATTTTGCCATCATATGCACATTTGGGGAACATCATAAATCTCACGTAAACAGCCCCTGGTTCTGGTGCATACATTTAAATATCTGATGATCCCAGGGCCCATGGAGCACAGGCGGGTGGGTGGGTGGGTGCGAACACCCCGACTCGCACGGGGTCGTTGGATCATTCCCGCATCTGGACTAATAAATGGCAACTGCAGTTAATGGAGAACAATGAATCTTGGAACAAAGGGGGAAAATAGCGCATCTGCTGAAGGAAAGATGTGCCGAATACTGATTAGGAAAGAGATCTGGGAGTTGTTGGGGAAAATCTCTAAAGCATTCAGCTTAATGTGCAACTGCAGAGAAAAGGGCAAGCAGAACGCTGCCTTGTAGTGCTGGGGGAAGGCAATATAAATCAAAGCAGCTGCCTTTGTTTCCGTCAGGCATTGTTTTGACATCACCCAAAGAACTGAACTTTATTTGCTATTGGCCACTCTGGCTTCAGAAGAATGTATTTCTTACTGGAGGGGATTTGCTGTGCACTAAAGTAAATTACCATCTTCTGCATTTTAAGATAACGCAGAGGAAGAAACAGAACAAAAATCAGCTCATTAAGAAGTAAAGCGACCGCTCTGATTGGGGCAATTGTTGTCAGAGAAGAGCAGTCTACAACTTGACCTGAGGTTCAGTTTCAGGAAAAAGAGAGGATGTGGAAATATTACCTAAAACATGGTTAATTCAGATTGAGCAATAAGTGTTTTGTTGAAAATCTCATTTTGTGCAACTCTAAAATGATGTGAGTTATCGCTACAAGGACAGCAAACGATAGAGGAAAATGTAACTGCTGGGGAATGAAAAGCCCAGAATAATGAGCTCAGTGCTCTTATCTGCTTACCAGCATTTGGATTTTGTCGTGTTTTAATTTTACAAGATTCCCAGACTAAAGGACGGATGATGCTTCACCCAAAACTTACAGCAGGACCTGCTGCAGCTTTTGGGGGCTGTTCTCTCAGCATTGCCATCGCAGTTCCTTGCATAGAGAAGTTGTTGATTCAGCCATAAATAATCCCTGCTGGTTGGAAACCTGGAGTGCAAAATTCCAGCTCAAATTCAGCCACAGGGGCTGTAAATGAGACATAAAGGAGGTGTTTTAAACAACAAGAATTTGCCCCTTCAGTTCACGCATTCAGTGGGGATATGGGAACCTAACACATTTTGTTATGGCCTCGAGTTCCACCAGGGGAAATTTGGGTTGGATATTAGGAAAAAATTTCTTCACTTAAAGGGCGGCCAGGAATCGAAACAGGCTGGCAAGGAAGTGGTGGAATGACCATCCCTGGAGGGATTTAACAGATGTGTGGATGTGGCACTTGGGGACAGGGGTCAGTGGTGGTCTTGACAGTGCTGGGGGAATGGCTGGACTCTATGATCTTGAAGGGCTTTTCCAGCTCTAATGACTCCTTGATTTTTACTGGATTGGAAAAAAGATCTAGAGCATTTATCTTCTTTTCTCCTTTACACACTTTGAACTCCAAGTCCCTCCCATGGGCTTGTTAAAAATCACTCTGCTGTCTCCAAAACCTTCTCCATACACAGAAAACTAAAGGCACAGCAGGAACAACAGCTCTGAGCACCGTGTGTGGTTGTGCTGTGTCTGCAGTGGAGCTGTGACAGCTGCCCTGACGTGCTCCCTCATCCCTGGGCAACTTTTCACACAGTCCCAGAATCACTGAGGTTGGAAAAGCCCTCCAGGACCATTGAGTCCACACTCTGCCTGATCCACACATTGAGGACTGAGAGTCACCTCCAGCCCTTCCTTGGACACCTCCAGGGATGGGCACTCCAAACCTCCCTGGGCAGCCCCTGCCAAGGCCTGAGCACCCTTTCCATGAAGAAATTCCTGCTGCTGTCCACCCTGAGCCTCCCCTGGCCCAGCCTGAGGCCGTTCCCTCTCCTCCTGTCCCTGTTCCCTGGGAGCAGAGCCCGACCCCCCCGGCTGCCCCCTCCTGTCAGGGACTTGTGCAGAGCCACAAGGTCCCCCCTGAGCCTCCTTTTCCTATTTTCCATTTCTATCCAGCCCCAAAACCTCTCAGAACAGCTCAGTATCACCAACAGGGCACTTCTCACCTTCCTGTCCATCCATCCCCTGTCTCAATGTCTGACTCTGATGTATTATTTTTCAGAATTATTCCAATTGAAGTCAAACAACGAGAATAAATTAGAGGAGAGTGGTGAGCTGAACAGTTTTCACTTTAACAGTATTTTAATAATCAGCAAAGTCACCCATGTATAGTAATGATAAATTGCTTTGCTACAGGCAAATATAAACTTTACAAGTATAATAAATATTTCTGCTTGGCCAAGAAAACTGAAATACTGGAAACTGTTTAAATATGTGCATCAAAATGAATGAAGATGAAAAACTGGGGAATATTTTAAAAATAGCTTAAGTTTTTTTGTAAATTAAATCTCAACCTCTCTACAGAAGCAGGGATTTGGGTCACTGATGTGTTTATGGCTGAGATGAAACCAAGGAGATTTTGGTATCACATAGGTACACAACTTAGATTTATTTCTTTTCATGTTGCTGTTATTGAGGTGGGATTAAAAAAATCAGGGTTATTTAAAAGAAATATGTCCATTTCAGGTTTTTCAGCTGGAGATTTGCTTGTGGCACAATATGTTGTTGAGTCTCAATAAAACCCACTTTTTTTTTATAGGAGAGCTCTTTTTTTTTTTTTTTTTTTTGAGAATTACAGATGTGATCCATATCAAACACAGTATTTATTAGAGACAGAATGAGATTTTCATAACAGCCCGGCAAAATTAGCTGTTAGAAGTTCCCACTTCCCATCAGCAGCCAAGGGATGAGGGAACTTAATATTGAGGTACCAGGAATAGCCTGGTGTGAAAACACAGGTGACAAACCCAGAAAACAGTAATAATTAATGGCAATAATAAATGGTAAGGAATTAATGGTAACAACTTCATTAGGTTCTTTAATCCCATTTAGAGCTGGCTGGAAGTTAACAGGGAGAAAAGGAAGAGCTTTGCCCCACTTGAAAATTGGGATTCCGAGCTGGCTTCCAGCTTTGTTGTCAGTGCTTGTGACAGCAGCCTCTCACTCATTCTGTAGAGGACATTTGCCAGCTTTATTCAATTTTCTTTCCAAAGTTATTACATTTCTCTCCTGCTAAGAAACATCTAACTTCAGTCAGAGCATCCAGCTGCAACAGCCTGGTTTTCATCTGTCTCTTTTCCCCCTGGATATTGTCAGTCACTTCCATCTCAGCAACCCTTTATATCAGGTGTGTTTCATCCAGGCTTTCCCAATATTTTAAAGAGAGGTGCAGTTTTTTGTGTGACTTTAGAATAAATGCCAGGGCGTTCCTGCATCTCCCTGTGTACATTTCCAACATGTTTTTCTTTTCACTGACTTGTATTGATTTTTCCCGTTCATCTTTTGTTTTGCTTTGTTGGTAGAAGTGGTGGATGGGGAAAAAAGCTTTCCAGTTTCTGCTTCTGTTTTTATTTCTTCATCACCTTTTCCCTTCTTTCTCTTTGCTTACCGGCTCTGTCTCCACAGGATTGACAAGGCACCACTGAGGGTTGATGTCACCAGTATTTGCACTTCCTCTGCGAGGGACAAATGTCAGGGAAACAGGTGCAGAATAATCTTCTGCCAACACCATAATCCCCATTGTGAAAGATGTTTGCAAGGTCAAATTATAACAAAGGATTTGTGTATTTTCCAAATCTGGCCCTGGAGAAGAGTGGCATCTTTCAGCTTGTCCTTAGGACAAGGAGAGCTGGAAATCTGAAGTCGACCTTTTGATCTCAACTGTAAGTTTGAAAAAAGTCTTGCTGATTGTCTCCTCCAATTTTGTTTTTTATTTCCTTCTGTATTCTTTGATGTATGAGTATGACTCCTGGGAGTGCAATTCCTGTCAGGAACAAGCAGCATTCTGTCTTTGCATCAAATAAAGGGAGGATGCTGTGCTGCTGGAGGGTTTTGGGCACCATTCTGGTCCACTGCCCTCTTCTCCTGACTTTTCAACTCTGCTGAATAATTTCACTCAATTCTGATTTGTGTAATCGCTGAGGACGAAAATCATTCTCTGAGACACAGCAGCTCTCTAATTCCTGTGTGGCTGCTCTGTGGGTTTATAGCAGATAAGGCACTCAGAGCTGGGAGGATAAAAACGAGAGCAGGTTTGTGTGCTGGGGTCAGAGCTGGGAGCACGGGCTGACCCCTTTCCACGGCCTTTTTGGGGAGCCAGGGCTCAAATTGTAACTCAAATTGACTTCAGGGCAGGAAGGAGCACACTCAGGAGCCCAATACCCAAATAAAGATGATTAAAGGGAGCACTGCAAACCCTCCCTCATTTTGTAAGAGTGCACACAGACTCGAAGCCTGATTGCCAGGGATGCTCAAGAGGTACTCAGAGCACTATAAAATTGTCTGTGCACATCGCTGATGCTCTTGGGATCAAACCAGCTCCTGGTTCCTCCCTGGGCAGCCTGGAGGTGGCTGCAGAGTGAGCCAGGAGGTCCTGCCCAGTGTGGGGCAGTTTTGGCGACCTGATCCTTCTCCTTCCACGCAGAGCGGTCACAGCTCCCTCCTGCTCATGCCTTTGAGAGGTGCAGGGAACCCCACTGCCCATCCTTAGGGGAATTTTGGTTTGGTACTGATTTGTGATGTGTGATTTACTAAGAAACAACATTTCTGTCAGGAACAGGAAATGAGTTTATGAAGTTCTTACTTCATAAAACATAAGGATCTCTTTATTTTTTCTTAGACAAGAAGGAATCCATGAATCCACTGCTCAGAAGGGAGGTGGGCATACTCTACTCTCTCTAGAAAGACCTCTGATGAGTTTTCCAATCGTTTTTCTGCTTGAAACCCCCATTTTATTGCTCTTGCTGCCATAAATAGTGCTGGTATTCCTGCTGGGCACAGCACAAGCCTTTCCTGACGAGGCAGCAAGAGATTCCCAGCAGAAGGAATTCATAAGCACCGCTCATGTTGGGAACACCTCGTGTCCCTTGTCTGTTTGCACAGGAGAATGGTGCAGGCAGTGGGGAGTAATTAGGATTGATTCCTGCTGTCTCGGTGGTACACATGGATTCTCCTATAATTGAGAGAGATTCCACTGATGGAATTGAGCTGATTAGGCTGAACAAAGTAATGTTGCATCCACATGCATCCTGCCTCCATGTAATTAGATTTGTTGGTCTTCCAAGAACAACCGGGAGCAGAACACTGGGAACTGAAGGATTCTGTTCATATTTAGGAGCACACAGGTCCTTCTCTGAGGTACTTCTGGTCTAAAAGGAAAATTAAAAGGTGAGAACAGCAAGAGAGAAAGAAGGAGGCAAAGTATTTTCCTGGTATCACAGGATGGTTGCTGGACTGGGTAGAATGGAAATGTCACTGCTGCTGCATTTTTCTCACCATGTTATATTCAAAGGCCTTAAGCCACTCTAGTACAGGCACCTTTTAATTTATTTTTTTTTAAGTCTCTCTGCCTTTAAAAGCAAAAATAAATCCACTGGCTTGTAAAGGGGGAATGAAAGGATGGCAAACACCCGAGCAGGTGCATCCATCCCTGCATGATGTCACCTTGCTTTGAAAATCAGCAAATTGTCAGTGCATCCACAGAGGAAACACACAAAAGTTGATATTTATTTGCAATTTTCTGTCTAGGAAGATTCTAACAAATCTCTTTTTTTTTCTTTTTTTAATACCCTGAACAGTGGTGTCCTCAGTCCTGGACAGGTGAAATCTGACAGCAAACCTCCTTAAAAAAAGGGATTTTTTTTTTTGTTCTTCATGATTTATTGAGGTATTGGAAAGGTTTATGGCAAAAAGGAGCTCTGCCATCCCACATTTACATAAGCTTCTTACGGCAGACAATACCTTTGTTTGTTCCTGAATATGCCATGTATTTTTCCTTCGTGCTTAAATGTGGATTCACATGAGGGGATGATAAAAGCATTTGAAATTAAGCAGTTCCTGAGTTAACCACAGAACCTTCTTTCAATTAGGCCTTCCTACATTATAATAATCCTTATTTTGAGATTATTCCACTATGTAAATGGAAGATTATAAACCAGAACGCTGAGAAAACCCCTCTCCCCCACCCAATTAACAATTTATCCTCTGAATCTTTTCGTGTAACACCTTTCAGCATACTTGTATCCAGTTCTGCCTTTACCTCACTGAGTGTCACAAATGTTGCACACTGATGAAAGATTTCTGGGCACTGATTTTAAGATAGTTGGGTTTTGGCAAAATTTTTCAGTTCTCATCAACACCTGGGATTCAAAATTCAGGAGGAAGAACTGTTAGAGCAAGAGGAGCAGCTCTGAAGGAAGGGTATAGGGCTCCCTGAGGACAATTCCATTTCACCAGTATTTTCTGGAAAATGCTCACAGCTGAATTTACCCTAAACAGAAAAAGGAGTTTACATGCCACACCAGTCTGTGTGTCTGTTTTGGGTTAAGTCTGAGTGATAAAGGCAAAAATAGTATTTGTTAGAGATACTACTTAGCAGTCATGGCCTTTCAGAGCCCTGTGGAGGGGAATAATGCTCTGCAGCATCTTGGATTCCCGCTTTGCCAATTTATTTCTTTCCTGCATCCAAACAGCTTTTGTTGGAGCAGCTGTAGACTGGGGACTGCCTCTGCATCTCCTGAGTGGTGCACATGAGGTTGGATGCGTTGGAGAGTGAGGTGCTGCCCTGCAGGAGAAAAAAACCCAGTGGATCCACAAAACTTGTTCAAGGTGAAGGGAGTTCCTCATGGAATCTGAGGGGGACTGTGTGTGAGGAAGACTGGAGGAAGCAGCAAGAGCCATGAGGGATGAGGCTTGGAGAGTGGTTTTTCACATGGGCAGGTAGTGATGGATGACAGGGAGTGGTTTTAAACTAAAAGGGCAGGGATTTAGATTAGAGGTTAGGAGGAAATTCCTCCCTGTGAGGGTGGGCAGGCCCTGGCACAGGGTGCCCAGAGCAGCTGTGGCTGCCCCTGGATCCCTGGCAGTGCCCAAGGGCAGGCTGGAGCAGTCTGGGATAGTGGAAGGTGTCCCTGCCCAGGGCAGGGGGTGGAATGGGATGGGATTTAAGGTCCCTTCCAACACAAATCATTCTGGGATTCTCTGCTCTGCTCTCTTCCAGGTGTCCTGCTGACTCAGGGACTGGCTGGGTGTCCCTGGCATCTGCTGCAGAGGGACAGCAGGACATTTATCCCACATCTTGCAGGCAGATTCTTGGAAAGACTCAGGTCCCTTTGTGCTCTCAGGGACATGAACAGCGCTGAAATCACAAAACACTGCACATCATAAAACACCTCCTTCATCTTGTGGACAGCTCTGCTTCTGCAGTCATTGGCACTTTTTCTAAATATCTGTTTAATGTCAGCTTCATTTGTTTTAATTCACTCCAATATTCCAAACCAGCAGCAGCTGAAACACCTATTTCTGTAATTAGTGCCATCTTGCTCCTGCATGATAATCTTTTCTCCAGGCTGCTGCTGGCTCCGAGAAGTGCACTTAGAAGAGAACTGGCTCTCAGTCGAGTTCAGGGTAACTGGAAGCAATGTAACCTTCAGGAGCAAATACTGATGGAAAAATACCATGTAATTGAATTTTCAGGAGGAGGGACAGACAGTAGAATTCCAGATTTCTCCTTTTCTGCACTGAAATTGGAGGTCTGATGCACTAGTCAGTAATAAAAAGCTGTGTGTTCCCCACAGGGCTTTGTTCTGTCACTGTGCCATAGTGACCTAATGCTTTTCTGGTGAATTCAGGAGTTCTGGTCAAGTTCTTAGCTGATCACACCAAACTTTTGTATCTTCCCCAGACTGAGAGCACTGCTCGAGGAAAGAGCTGGTGTATCCTGCAGGGAAGGACAATCTTTGCAAAGAAAGGTCTTCTCTGTGTTTTGTTTTGTGTTCCCAGGACCACTCTGACACCGATATCTGTACTCAGGGTCTGATGAGCGTGGATTGATTTATTTGGGAAGCTCCCACAGTGGCTTTGCCCATGGAGCCGTATCTCCTGTTCATGAGACTCCTTCCACACCACCTAGGCATCAGAAAAGGGGTTTGGTTTTATCAACCTCAGGCAGCGCAGAGCAGCACAAAACCAGCCTTGAAGAATCCAGCTTCACATCAAAAGAATTTGTGTCAGCTAAAAACCCGGGATCGTTTCACGGACCTGAACGTGTGCTTGTGGTGCTTCCAGAAGAAATGACGTGCTTGTGTGTCACTGCAGCATCACTCAGTGCCTGGCCAGCCCTGGCCTGGGGACACAGCTCATGGACTGTTCACACCCTCTCTCCCAGCGCGTGGGCTTTGCTGATTTGAATTCGGAGTTATCACAGACGCATGAATAAACATCAGTACCTCGAGTCAGTCGAACACCGGCAGCCAGACCACACTGTGGTCCCACTGCTCTGGAGGAGCTCTGGCACCAGGAGAGGGCACCAGAAGCTCTGACTCTCCCCCAGTGTGGCCCAGGGCTGGAATAAGGGTGGCATTTCCTACAATCCAACCATTTCTCTTCCTTCATTTCCATGTCCAGCAACACCTCACACTCTGACTTGGTTTTACCTACGAGATCTTGCAGCATCCTGAGTGAGTTAAATTTTCCTACAGGCGCTACTGAGTGGACAAGTATTCCTCTGGAGGCTGCCATTCCAGGCTGGCATTATCCAGTGCACTGATCAGCAGCTTCAGCAGGGAGCTGGAGATCTCCTCGGCAGGAGGAGTGAACTGCAGACAATCTCGCTCCTGCCCCAAAGGTGGGAGCTCCATCAGGGAAACAGCGGCGAGGAATTTGCCTTTCCTCCTTTCTCCCGTGGAGGCTGCGTGAATTGGCTGGTGATAGTTTTGTTCTTTGCTTAAATCTTGCAATCTGACTTACAGCCTTTGAAGAGTCTGAGGCAAACTGTGCAGCTGAATAAAGAGGGAGGGAGCAGCGAGTGATCCAAGGGTGCTCGGGGGAGAAGCAGAGAGGAGCTGCTCCATGGATGCACTGCAGAGAAGGTGGGATAGAAAGCCCTTGGAGAGATTAATCATCTCTTTTGCCCTTTTTGCAATCAGACACATTTTCCTGGCCAGCTTACACGAGTCCATGTGTCTGCCAGCTGCCTCTTGCAAGTTTGCTCTGAAAGAAGTCATTGAGTCTCTCTGAGAAAACTGCCTTGGCTCACGGGCTCAGAACATCAGACTGACTCCACACAGGGCTGGAGCTCCAAAAAACCCAGTCTGATCTGCCAAGCAAGGAACTGGAAGCAGAGGTTTGGAGGATGCATGTTATCCCAGATGAAATAACACACTTGGAATTATTATCTCCAGCCTTAGAGCACTCAGAGTTGCTGAATTTCCTCAGATGTCCTTCTCCAAATCACCACTGTCATCCTGGCATGGGTTTATAGCTTCAAGTCTTTGATCCTGCAACTTCAGGAAATGAATGAAATGAAATATAAGAAAATGAAATGAACTGGAGAAACACAAGGAATGCCCTAATGAAATGTGCACCAGGTGAAATTGTCTCAGCGTGTAACGAGGCATCTCCTCGGGCAAAACCTCTGGCATTCCGCAGGGTGATGCCGCACATGCCTGCAGGGGGTGACAGAAATTCACACCAGCAGGCTTTCCTATGGATATGGCCATCCTAGGAATTCCTCTGTGATAGTGCTTTTGGCTCTCTGTGCTTATTTAATGTATCTCCGAAATAACATCCTCATCTTTATTCGGCTTTGAAGCTGCACAGAGGGATTCCCTGTCTACCTGCCCTCCTTGCACATCCAGGATTCAGAAGCTCAGCAGCCCTTGGACAGCCTGTTTCCATAACAACAGAGGAGAAAAAACCTGAGAAGTACTTGGTAACTGCATGCAGGGCTGGTTGGTGTGACCTCCAGAGGGGCATCAGGCCTCCTGAACCCCCCCAGGCTGGGAGGACACCCCACAGAATTCCCTTCTCCTCCCACCAGCCCCTCCTCCCACCTCCCTTGAAGGAAACTTAAATTCTGTGGGAAGTGGAATGAGCAGCTCAGCTCTGACCCTCACACGAGGGGCTGGTGGCTTTAAGCTCCATCAGTTAATTTTTATCCATTATCCTTTTGCTGTGCATCCTCTTCCCCCCCTCTTCCCGAGGGCGTTAATAGACTCAGTCCCCCTAATTCTCCAGGCACCCCCTGCTCCCTGGGGACCCTGAGCTGTGTTTAAGGAGCACCCAGGAGGTGTCTGGGAGGACAAGCCTCTCCGGCCAGTGAACCCTTCACAGTGCCATGGGCATCATGGAATCACAGAATGGAACCCCAGGATGGTGAAAAAAAACCCCTTTAGTCTATAAAAACACACAGCTGTACTGCCAGCATTCCCCATTCCACTGTCACTGCTTGTACCAGCCTCTGCCTGATTTCTATACTTCTGGATCTTGTCTCAGGAGTGAGCACACAGCCCACAGAACACTGAACTCGTGGTCATTACTGCAACAGAAATAACAATAAATTATTCTGCAGGCAAAACAAATCCTGTGCAAATTGGATAGCAGAGACGCCTCTCTAGCAGCTTTAATGAAAGGCAGTTTGGTGTTCTTCTCCTGGCTCAGAAGTGACTTGCTCACTTAATGAGCAGGGGTCTTGTTCTGATCAATTTGTCCCAGTTTCACAGGGGTATCACTCCCCTGCTCAGCAGCATCACTCCTGATTTATCCCAGCACTCAAAATGTGCTTGTCTCTTACTCAGCCATCCTTTTTTATTAATTCCAGCTTGTCTTTGCCCTTTCTGGCATCTATAACTCCAGAGGCACAAGTGAGAGCACTCACTCAGCACAGGTGAAAAGGCAGCTGCCAATTAAATCCCTGTAATTCATTGTCATTCCCAGCCCCGACAGAGACCCCGGTGTGGGATCAATCCATTTATCTTCTCCTTAGGTCACACTCCAAGCCAATAACCTCATCAGCGTAAACACCCTTAAGCTCCCTTATCCTCTTCATCACAGTTTAAGCCATATTTTACTTTCTCTTGCCTTTTGCATGCTGAACTTGCAATTTTTGCATTGCCTTGCCCCACTTATCCCACTGATTTTGCAGTTACCCTGCAGAGTGAATGGAAATCTCTGGCTTCCCACTTTTCCACCCAATTACCTCATTTTCTTTGGTGGGCCAAAGCAGATTTTCTGGCAAACACATAAGCAAAGTTTCCCTGGTCATGAAGGGTAACTAATGCTTAGGACAAAGATTAATTCTACATCCTGGAGGATAAATATTTGCCATAAAACTGTAGGGAAAATGTTGTATTTCACCTATTCTGTTGTCACGATCAGTTTCTAATGAGCTAATACACAACACATTTTAAAGAGACAACATAGTTCCTGTCTAAGACTATTCAATTTTGAGCTACATTGGTCAATTGATATGTTAGGAACCATAACAGGTGCCCCCAGGGGTTATCCTGGCTTTATTACAGCAGTATTTAAACCCAGCCTTGGCTGAGTGGTCTGTGACCACATCTAGGCCTGGCTTAAAAGAGGCTTTGTCAGCACAGGGCTTGTCACAGTCCTCAAAACCCTCTCTGGACACCCACAGCCATAAATCTGCTGCATCTTGCTCAGTGTTTTAAGTTCAAATACCCTCTTTTAATGAGAAAACATGAGTCAAAACACTGAGGTGTAAGGATTTCTCACTGGTTTTTGAGTTTCTTTCCCCCCAGTGTATGAATCACTGGCAGCATTCACACCTCCAGCCATTGCTTTGAATATTTCAGGGATTTTTTTGTGGTTTTAATTTGAAGACATATTTGTTTGTTTTTTTTAATTTTATTCTCTCTCAGCTGCTCGTGACAAACACAACTCCCTGCCCCATTTCACATTTCAACGTGGAACTTTAAAAGTGCTCAAGTGCTTCAGGTAAGCTAACGCTCTCTTCTCCTTAAATACCTAACCTGGTTGGAAACTGGAGTATTATTTCTAACTGTTTAGAGCTTTTAAAGTAGCACAGCCAATATTTAATTAAAATTTAAATAAACAGCAAATCATTCTCTTGTGCATTTCTTGTGCCATCAACACGTCGCCTTTGGACCCATGGTGACGCCTTTGCAGGCCGTGCTACAGTGTCACCTAAGGGTGGCCCAGTGACCCACCTGGGGTGGATTTACATCTCCAGTCTGGCACCAGAAGAAGCTGAAAGAGCCCCCAAATTTTGCCGACTCATTGGTCTTTCAGCGCCTTGCTTTGAGAGCTCGGAGCTGTGCCAGAGAGCAGCGGTGACAGGAGAAATTGAATTCCAGCGCGTCCCTCTGCCCATCTGGAAGCAGCAATTCAGGCTGTTTCCCATTGACCTCACAAGATTAATTGGCAGTTGATAGGCTTTATATTCTAATTTTCCACCTAAGGGCCCCGCTGTGTTTCAACTGCTGGGCCTGCAGAAAGGCATCTTCGTGTGGAATGAAAACTTGTATGAATGAAACATTTCTGATCTGCTTATTTTGAAGTCTTATTTTGTCCTTTCATCCCTGATTACTCCAGCTTTGGACAGACAGGTTAGCTTATAAGGATTTTCTTTTTCCGTGGTTTGTGTCAGGGGTTCTTTTGGCTTTAACTTTGCTGCAGCTGCATTATTTAACATCCTTCTCTTTATTTTTACTCAGTTCAATCTCTTGGCAATAAGGGTGGAGAACAAATTGATTTTCAAGACATATATAAGATTATACGATGGAGTATTGCAAGAAGAAAAAATACAGTCCCTTAGTCAATTAGGAGATAATTAACAAGTGACTGCTGCAACTACTTTGATTGGGATGAGATGCAGTCAGGTAGAAAAGCCAGAAAAAAGTAAAACTTGGAAGAGTTTTTTGTTTTATTTAGAATTTGAGAGGAAATGGTAACTTCAGCCTTCCTGCTCCCCCTACCAAGAAAATGTGTAAGGCTTTTAACGTGGATGGCACAGGGAAGGAAACTCATTCTAGCAAAGGTAAGAGAAATATAAACAGTTTGAGTGTTCAGAGCTTTACAGAGGATTGAATATCCCTGTCTGGAAACAATTCCTCTTAGAAAAGTTCCTTTGGTACAGTGGTGATTACTGTCATCCCGGGAAAATGATGCCTGGCTTGCATTCCTGCCCAGAGGCTGGATGTTGGCATGGGGATTTCTTTCTCTGCTGGTTCTCTAAGGGATGTGTGCGACTCCTCAAGTGAGGAATATCTGCAGGGCTGTGCCACGGACCTCGGAAGGGCTTGGTTCTGTCAGCAGGCAGTGAACACTCTGCAGAGAAATTTATAGCCAAATGGAGATCTGCCATTTTTTAATCATTACCCATTTGCGTTACTCGTGCATTTAGCTCCCAAAGGAGGCAAGACACACTTAAAATGTCCTTTCTGTTGTGCATTTCACTGCTTTAGTGTGTTCTGCAGAGCCACTGCCTGAGAAACTCCTGTGAGCCCAGCACAAAAGGCAGGTGGCAGAAGGGCTGAGAAAGCAGTTTCACCAAAGCTGAAATGTGGGAGCTGTTAGATGACAGAGAGACACTTAGAAAAGGATCCAGGATGAATTTCCAGCTGATGGAGAGTGTCAGAGCCAGATTAACTTCAGGGAGCTGGAATTCAGCTCAGCTTGGACTCCATGGTAACCCCAAATCATTAAATCAGTGTGTACCTTAGCACACCTGCAGGAGTCTAAACACAGTGGATCTGACAGGGTTTTTTCTCTGCTTTTGCTTCCCCTCCCTGTTGGAATTACTCAGTCAAGGATGCATTTTTAGGATGACATCTATCTACTGCTGTTGATTTCTGAGGGAGCAAATGACCTCCTCGAGGAACTTTTTGAAGCCCTCAAGCAGAGTGTGGCTCCTGTAACAGGATTTTTCCTGCTCCATCCCAGAGCTGGACTATGCAGCAAGAATGAGGACAGATAGGGTAAGATGTGGAGTTTGCTACAGCTGCAGCCACTTCAGAGTTAGACAGATCTCAAAACCAGTTTCCTTTTGCTGACAGGACTTGGATTAATGGGTTTCTTTTGAGGTGACCTTTGTGTGCCCTTGGCTTATTCCAGGCCCTTCCTGGCCTGGATCTTGTGCTGAGTTGGGCTTTTGCCACTGCTGGGCATCAACCTTTGTGATCACGATGCCATGATAATTTTTTTTTTCCTTTTCTTTCATACCCTTTTATACCTTTTTTACAACTCCTGTATTCTTAGTGCTTTTTGCCTACATTCTTGGCCTTGTTTGTTCAGCCAGGAGACTCAACATCTTAGAAGCTTCGTAGCTGGGGATCAGTGTGCCCCAGAGCCCAAAGTCCTCTCCAGAACACATTCTGTAAACTGAGATAGAACCATCCAGGGGAAGGTTCCTTGGGGAGGGGGGCTCATTCGAGCCTCTCATTGGGGAATCTTTGATAGACCTGCTAATTAGTAACACCTATAATGTTGTACCAGACATTTTGGGGTGTGCATTGCTGTGTGCATGGAGGTGCATTCGACCTGGATGTGTGCACCTAAGGATCCTTAAAATAAATCCCAAGGTAAAATCCCTTTTCCCCTTCTAACCATGTTTGACTCTTGATTTTAAGACCAGGAAAAGGCATCAATCAACTGACAGGAACTTCTTATATTCTACATCCCTGATTCAATCTTTTTTCTTAAGCTAAAAAGTATTTTAAGAAAAATATCTGCTTGTGGTTCATAATGGCCCATCGCAAATGATTTACCACAACTAAGAAAATTTTGCTAAAGGGTTAATTCAACTCTCTGCTTCAAAAAAAAAATAATCACAAAATACAAAAGCAATAGAGATTTTCATACCTATTTCATATCCTCTGCTCATTCAGTTATGGATTTTGTAGTCCTCAAACAGATCAGGTTAAACCTGTGGCTCTTAAGTCCCTCTGGATTTATGTCCCACTCAGAGTATAGGATCTCTGTAGACATCCTTGTCCTTGCTTCATCCCATTGCATTTTCTGCCCTGGAAAAATCTCCTGCTTGCTCACAGCCAGCTGACCAAGGGGTGAAAGTCACCCTGCACCACCTCATTTACTCTTAGGTTTGATCTGAAAGTTTTGGAAGTATTCATCATTTTAATTCAGATACTGAAAAAAAATGGCTAAGTATTGCCTGCTCAGTCTATTGAAACTATTGCTATGTATTATCATAATTTACAAATATAATTCTGAATATCTGGGTAATCCCCAGCACTTTAAGTCCCTACTTTCATTCTTGAAAGAATGTAATTTTTTGACTCACGCTCATCATCTTGCCTTAGCAACATTTCCAGTATTTACTGAGTGATTCTTATTTTTAATAAAATTTCTTGGGTTTCCATAACATGAATTTATATATATGCATAAAAGGTTGAAGGGTTTGCTTTTTAAACAGTGTTTTCCCAATTATTCTATTTGATATTCTCATTACTAGTTTGTTTTTCTCATTGAGTGTCTTGTCTGAAGGACACTGAAGAGGGATGAATCATTTATGTGTTCTGTTACGTGAGAATTGCCAATATTTTTTAAAGAAGCCTCATGTTGTTGGTCAAGCTATCACTTCCCTGCTTGCATAATAATTTTATATAACTGCTCATAGCCTGACTGTGCAAAAAAAAAAAAAAAATTGCTTTAATATGGAGTTATTTGTATGCTGTTTTTCCCTAAGCCCTCTAGACTTCTATAACTTTGTCCGTCTGGTGGAATTTAAAAGCAGTCTGAGATGTAATTGGAAAATGTATATCATAGCTTGTAGTATTTAGAGGCAAATTGTCTGGACTGAAATTGCTGATGCAGGTGACCTATTGAACACCCTGCAAGCCACCAGTCACATTAAATTGGTGAAGGAACACAGGGAGCACCACCTGGTTCAGCAAAACCCCATCTATTGTTTGGGGGGGGGGTGTTTATGTGGATTTTAATGCAGGCTATTGTAATAAAATCAACTCCGTGGGTGCAAAAAATGGGAGAATACAAATGACAGCATTAGCCAAGACCACTGTTTGTCCCTGTCTGAGGAGATCTGGGCCATTTCTTCTTCCCTCATGAAAGCCAAATGAAGCCCAAGGCAATCATCCTGCTCAGGTGTCTGCACAGTTTGGGAGGGGGTCCCTGGTAATCTGATTTAGCTGGTTATGTTCAGAACTGTGACTGCTCGGTTTCAAGGGTAGCTACAGTAATTCTGTAAATGTTTGTTGTTATTACAATCCAAACGGGTTGGATTCTCAGCTAAAAACGCACACAAAACATTTCTTTACAATCCTTGATTTTATTTTTTGTGTTCTATCAGTGTAGGATTTTTGCAGTGGAAATTTTGTGGAATTTTTGTCAGTTGACCTTGACAGAAAGTAAAAAAAAAAAAATATCCACAAAGCATTTTATTCAGCAGTTGGTGAGCAATAGGTCTCATCTACATCACTGGAAAAACACAACTGTGCTCCTGGATTGTCCAGGCAAAGGCTCCGTTCTCCACATCCCACCTCCACACTCTGGGCAGGGATCAGAACTGCGAGGACCTTGCTGCTGAGGTTTTGTCCAGTGAGTAGCAGCTTTTGTTCAGGAATAGGAAATCTTTATTCCTGGGCTCCTTTAATCTCTTCCACAAATGAATGAGATCGATGCCATTGTCCTGACGTGAGTCACGATTCCATTTCTCTACATTTTGCAGCTTCCTCCTCCTGGGCTTTGTGCCAGTTCTGGCAGAGACCAAAGATGCATTTTCAGACAGCTGTTTTTGTGAGGTGCACTTGCTTTTCCTCACAAATGTCCTTGTCCATCTGCAGGCAGAGCACTGGACAGGGGCTGCTCCTCCAGCCTTCCCTGTGAGGGTGGGCAGGCCCTGGCACAGGGTGCCCAGAGCAGCTGTGGCTGCCCCTGGATCCCTGGCAGTGCCCAAGGCCAGGCTGGACATTGGGGCTTGGAGCAGCCAGGGGTGGCACTGGATGGGCTTTAAGCCCCTTCCAACCCAAACCATTCTGGGATTCTACAGAAAATCAGGAATACTGTGTTGTGGCACCACTGGAGCCCAAACCACCCTGCCACAAATTCTGTAACAAAGGTGAGGCCCAGTTTTGCCCCAGCTTCGGTCCAAGGAATCTTCAATTATTTTCTGCTGGATGAAGTGTTGTCCAGAGCTCAGCCAGTCTGTCCTGGAGCAGAGTACAAACTTGAGTGGAGCTTTCTGGTCCAGCTGGGAATTAAACCTAAATCCCCATCTCCAGGCTGAGCTCTCTCATCTCCTGCTGTGCCTGTTTTTCAAGGAAAAGAGACCACGACCTCCTTTTTTTGATGGAAACATATGGAAATATGTGGTTGACCATAGGATACACAAACCAGCCTACTCTGTGAATCGTTTTCCATCCTGATCTTTGGATCTGAACCTGTGGACGAACTCCCATGCCTAACTAATCTTTCAGATGCACTGTGACATTCGTGCTCTTAAGTGTTGTGAGCTTGGTTGTCTTTTGGATTTGTTTTCAACCCCGACCTTGCCGCCTTCTCTCAAAAGGACTGTGGGAATCTAACTGGAAAATAAGAACCAAATATTTCCCTGAATTTGAGCCTAAATCTCTTCATGTTTGCACAGCAGACAGGCAGCTCGCTGTATTTTGGTGTCAGATTTGTTATTACAGATTAGATCAATTGTCTGGCTGCAGTAGCAACCCCCCCCCCCGCCTTGTAATGCACTTAGTTGTGAAATCATGGACTCAGTGGTGGGAAAACCAGAAAATTCTCCATAACCCCTCCAAGCAATCAATTTATGCCCTGAAGCATGAGATTTGATTACCATTGTTATTATCTTAGCCTGCATAGTTACAAATGTTATTAGCAGTCATAAAATTATCCAGCCTTAAAAAAAATCTGATTAAGAAAAAAAAAAAATCCTGACATTTCACTCCAGGTTCTTCAAAGCCTGAATTCCTGGGATTGCTTCGAACTGCGAAAAGTGGTAATTCCTTTAATTCACTTTAAATTTGCTGTCCTTTGCTCACGTGGATTTCTCCTGGACTCTCATTAGGAAGGGATAGATGAGCATTTCCTGGTGCGTCTGAAGTTTCTCTCTGGTGAAGACCCATCCAACTTTCAGCATTTCAAAGCTAAGCGTTGATGAGGTGTGCTCAGATCTGTGTTTAATAAACCATCAGCAGGATGTGCATCACCCTCTCTCTCCTCTGTGTTTTTCCCTTTATAATTCAAACATTTTCCTATGGGCTCCAAGCTCCTAAAGCAGCTCAGCGCTTCTCAAGCTCTGCATCTCAGCTGGTATAACTTAAATACTCTCAAATTTCAAAAGTTAAGGAAAACTGCAAATTGTTGCAGCAGGGCATCATTTGAAAATTTAGGTGGCATCATGTCCATTATTTTAGCCACTGAATTTGTCCAGAACCAAAACAGATTCCCAGAAGCTTATCCTGTTCCTTAAAAAATCAGTATCAAATTGTGGTTCTTGATATTCAAATACATTTCCATTCTTGCATATCTACCTATTCAGAAAATTACAGCATCTTTATTAACGAGCTCTGCTGATGGGATATGTGCTGGCAATTACAAGCAAATTAATTTTCTCCACAGAAAATCTGGCCAATCTGTTCTTTTGTCCTGTGTATTTAATGTGTCTTAAATGGCATTTAGAGTAGGATTGGGAACCTTCTGAGCCTGCCACCAGACTCGAGCTGGGTTTAAAATGGTGGGTGTGTCTTGAGGGAGAACATTCAGGGAATCAGGTAACAAGTTACAGTTGGGATTGGCAAAACACACCCTCTGTTCCTTCTGATTCCTTCAGACAATGCTTGAGATAAATAGTCTGAGGGTGCTTTCTGTCACTTGATTTCAGACAAAATTATGCATTTAACGTGTATTTTAAATATGTGATCAGTATCAGCCTAGAGAGAATTAATTTTTTCCACTGTTTCCAGCAGTGTTGCTCTTTCATTCTCACATCAAGCAAGTGGGTCTGATGAAAAGGCTCCTTGATTTTCAGCAGGAAATCCCAAAATAAAGGGCAGTTTTGTGAGACACAGAGAGGACCACACTGAGCTTCTCTGTCTTTATTTTTGTTTGGTGCAGACTTAAGTGCGATGACATTTGCCCCATTTCATTGCCCAGCGAAATGTGAAGCACGATTGATTAGGTCTATTTACACTTTACTTAAGGCAAACCCAATTCTCAAACAGATTTAGTTAATGCCATGTTATTACTATTATTATTAATAGGAACACATTTTATTTTGCAAGCAGGGAGCAGCTCTGGGTAAGCTGCTGTATTTTGGCCTTTCCATCAGCTGGCTTCCTAGTGGAAGAAAGGCGTTGTGCAGGGTTCTGTGTGAAAAATTAAAACCATTTCCTGCTTTCCATGGCCTCAAACCTGAACATGGGAGAAGACCCTGGGAAAATCATATTGATAGAGAGGATCTAAAAGTTGGGGCAGCTAAGCAGGGAAATGAAGGTCTAAGGGGTGGGGGTGCATTCTGCAAGCCCAGCTTCCCTCTGTGGCACAGGGAGGTGGGGGTGTAGGGATGGGCAGCCTGGGAAGTTGACTTTGGCAGCAGCCCTGCCTCAAGCAGTGTCTGGAGGTAATTAAATTGGTGTCTCTCTTCTTCATGTCAGAGCCCTGCAAAAATCAACCTGGAAACTCCTGGAACTGCTGAGGCATCCTGGGAGGAGCTCAGTATTGGCTGGGGAGAGTGGGAGTCGCTGTCCCCGTTTTTCATCCTCCTGGCAATGGCAGGAGGGGCAATGCCAGCTCTCCCTGGCTCTTATCTCTGCTCCCAGACAAGCAGCTTCCCACCCTCGGCATTTCCAGTTATTACCAAGGCTCCAGTGAATCTCCAGTCACCTCTGGATTGGAGTGGATCTCGTTGGTACTGCATCAAACAGCTTTTCAATCCATGGGCAGCCCTCAGACATTCCTCCAGAGCTGCCTCCTTGTCCATTTATTTCCCAAGTTTCCGCTCACAGGGTGCAGGCCTGTTGCTTAGCTGTTGGTTGCTTTGGGGAGCAATGTGCTGTAAATATAACATTTTACTGTCTTCAGATGGAACAGTGACTCAATTCAGGGTCTGGCGTGGAGGGCAGGATCCAAACGGAGGATTCCCAGTCCGCTGTGTGAGCTCTGGGCTGGGTGTTTGCCCCACAGAAATCTGCACAACTCCAGAGCTTCCTCAGCAGCCTCCTCTGCTTTGCTCCAGACGTTTCTACTGGAGCAAGTTCACTTATGCATAGTTTAATATAAAAATTCTATCTCTGTGGATTGCTTGACTTTGCATGACTGCAAACTTACCACTGTTTTAATGGTTTTGCATTTACTTAACAAATATATTAAACTATTCTGCCCTTTTCCCTTCCAGTTTTCAGATCTTTTTTCTTTTACTGCCATCTTTATAATGCCTTTCCTCAAATCTAATTATTTACTTCCCACCCAAAAGGCAAGCTCACCTACTTAAATCTGCTGGAGATAAACAACACCAGTCGGCCAGCACATCCAGAAATTCCAATTGCCACTGTCCCAAAAATCTTTAACCCAAATGCTAATAATCCCCAGGAGTGCCACTGTGATTCGGTAGGGTGGGTTTATGGTTTAATGTCCGTGAATGCTACTTTATGATTATTGTTCATGGCATTAGGCAAGGCTCACAGAAAAGAAAAACACCCAAAGGTCAGCAGAGAGACAGAAACGTCTGAGGAGTCCGAGCCCTCATGAAAATTATTATGTCTGACCTTCCCCACCTCTCGGGATGGAGTGCTTAAGACAATGACTGGCAGATTTGTGATGAGTGTCTTCACCAATCACTTAAAAATTTAGCCCATTCCACGCAGGGCTCAGAGAACGAAGCACGCAGGCAGAGTCTGGGCGCTCGAGCGTACACGTGAACCTGAGCTGGGTTTGTGCTCATGTACAGCACACGCAGCAAAAATTACACGGGGGGGGCATTAGTAAAAAAAAAAAAAAAGAAACGAGGAAGAGAGGATTTCCCGAGGTCTGGTGTTGGGATGATTGGGTACATGGGTTTAGTGGGGGAGAGGGGTGAGGAGGGAAGGGCTAAACCCAGTCTGGGTTTTCTTAATCTTCATCCTTTCCTCTGAAAAGCAGCGACAATTCTACTCCCGAGAGAGGGGTGAGACGAGGCGGGGACCGTCCCTTCCCCGGCAGCGCCTCCCTCCTCCTTGCCCGCATTTTGGCGGAGCCCCTCCACACCGAAGCGAGAGCATCCCGGGGTGCTGCCGGGGGCAGTGCCCTCCGTTCGGCCATTCCTTCATCCTCCTCCCGCCTCGCTTCTGGGCCGGCCGGCACTCGGGGCCGCTCTCCGGCACCTGCCCCGGCTGCGGGACGGTCCCCCCGGGCTGGGGGCGGGCAGGGGCTCCCCTCGCTCCCTCCTCTCCTCCCTCCCGGGGCCGGCGCCGTCCGCAGGTGCCGCCCGGAGCAGCGGGGGCGGAGGCGCCGCCGGCAGCCGGCTCCGGCCAGGGGGATGCCGATCGGGCAGGTGGGACCCGGAGCGGGGCCGGGGCCGGGCCGGGGGTGGCTGTGCCCCGGGGGAGGCTGCGGGGAGCGCGGGGGCTCGTTGCCATGGCTCCCTGCAAGCTCCGCCGGAGGAGATAGCGATGCCAGTCACGGAGGGACCCTCTCCCTCCTCGTGGGTGTGGAGCGGGGCTGGCTTTGGGGTGGTTGCGTTGGGTTTTTTCTCTCCCCCTCCTTCCCTCCTCCCCCCAGTGTTTTTTTTTTTTTTTTTTCGGGGTGGAGCGATTAATTCGGAGCGCCGGGACGGGGCTGCGGAGCTGCCTCCGCCACCGCGACCCCTCCGCCCGCCCGGGCTCAAGGTACGGCGGGGGGACCCGGGAGGGGCTCCGGGGGTGCCCGGCCGCGGGGCTGCCCCGCCGCCGCCCCGGCTCGCCCTGCCTGGCCCCCAAAGCTCGCTTTAATTATTATCGCTCTGATTTGAAAACTGGTTTTCCTGCTCCCGGCACCTCACCTGGCAGCGGCGCCGCGCTGCGCCCCGCGGAGCGATGAGGAAGCGGAGCCCGGCCCAGGGCGAGCAGGTGCCGCGGGGGGCCCGGGGTGCAGCTCGGGGGGGCCCGGGGGTCCCGGGGAGCCGGTCCGGCCCCTTCCCCCTGCCCCGCTGCCAGGCGGGCTCCCCGCGCTCCGAGGAGCCGCTGCCCACGGAAAGTTTCGGGGGTGCGGAGCCCTGCGGGGCCAGGGGACAGCGCGGAGGGTCCGGGCGACAGAGCCGTGGCGCGGGGGCTTGGCTGGGGGACGGCGGGTCAGTCCCATGTTGCTTTAGGTGGGCTCAACTTTGCGAGCCTGGATGCCCTGCCTCTGTGGCGAAGGCTTGTTTCTGCTTTCCTGATGATTTTGGAGAAGGTTTCGGGCGGTTTTGCTGCAATACCTAAATAATTACCGAAGTCCCCATGGTTTTTTTTTCACTGGGGAAGCGACGCGCTCATGTTGCACCGCAGGAGCGCTATTGGAATCTCGGTGTCGGTGCTGGGTGGTATTGATTTGTGTTGCACGATCAGACAGCATCGGTGAGCCTGGCAACGTAGTCCAAGGAGATTCTGTTTTCTGTAGTCAGCCACAGCAAATGTACGCAGGCTTTTCATCTGTCACTTCCAGCATTAGTGATACTTTGCTTCTTTTGGGGTAGAAAGGGACTAAGCTGTGTTGTGTTGGATTATGTGCAGGTATTCAGCACTACCTGGGAATACTTTTGCTTGAAACATGGTTTTGGAGAATTTCACTGGAGAGGTGGCAGGTGGCATTTCTGGTTTGTTGCCAAGGGTTCGTTTAGTGTGACCGAAGTAATATGTGCTGTGTAGCTCCACCAAAACCCATTCCATAAGCAATAAATAATGAATATTATGATTTTAGATAGAGGTGTGAGGAAAGGAAAGGGGTGAAAAAGCAGTGCTTTATATAATTATGTATTTTTTGGCCATTTTTGAACGTGAAATATTACCCTGTTGGAGCTGTGCTTGCCATCCTCTGGCCATTGCTTCCCACGTGCCTCTGCTTATCTTCTGATATGAAGTATCAGAGTGCACAACTTCTGCTGTGTTAACACTTCTCTCTTGCTTAAAAGTAAGAGATTTCCCTCATCTTTCAAAAATAATAATAAAAAAAAAAGCAACCAACCAAACCAGATAAATCCCTCTCTCAATGGCTCGTTAAAAAATTAGGAAATTCTGGTTTGCCAGTTTCTGGTCCTCACTTAGGCTGAGCATCTGCTGTCAGTGGAGTCTGGCTTGCAGAGGAACTACAAGTCCAGATCATGTGACATTAAAGTAAGATAAACAAGATAGGACACCAAGATTTGCAGAAGGTAATTTCTTTAGAAATACTGCCCAGTGTACGTGAAATTATCCTTAAATACCTTCAGTAAAAAAACACCTGCCAACAATCAAGAAGTTGAAGTTTTGCCATATGCAGCACACAGCTTGGAAACCAATTTGTTTCAAAACTCTTCCTGTTTATTATTGATTTTTATCAAAATAGGGATGAAATGAATCTTGAATGTGAGGCTGAAATAAAGAGGCCGTGCTTCAGCAATACACACCTGGATTGCATTTAACTCAGTGTAATTATTGTGGGCATTTAGTATGAGTAACTTCAGTAATTACCCTTCATGAACGAAAATACAAGAGTCCACTTCTCTCCCCCAACAGATAAGCCTTCATTTAAATGAAAGATTGCATTATTCACAGCTTGGATGTGTACTTTGAGTGGCTTGGATTGGAGCCACCTTGTTTGCCAATAAAAATATGCTTTATCACTTCTGTTTGGGAGAAAAAAATGGAACAAAAAGGTATCTATTCTTTACATGAAACAGTGTTGGGGACAGTTGCTTCTGTGATAAGAAAGGATCTGCTCCTTTCCCCAGTGGGAGAGGACAGGGACTACTTTAAACACTACTAATTAGTTCAGTTTATCTTGCATGCATTGCAATGCTGTAGTTAGTTAATTATAGCTTTTCCCATTAGCAGTACGTTAAGAATAATGAATTAACATATCACACAGATCAAAAGAACATCTACAGAGTTTATCTTAGAGGAAAAAAAGTGTTATTTTGTGTCAGGAAGTCCCCGTGGCTTTCCCAAGGCACAGATTTTGTTGGAATTCCTGGGCTGGTGCTTCAGAGCCCGATGAATGACTTGAATTGATCACAAACAAGTGACACTGGAGCTCTGGGTTGCTTAGCAACCCACCAAGATGCCACAATTTCTTTTGGTATATTTGTCCAGTAAAGTAGAAATTCAGTTTTGTTACAGATCATGGGTTCTTTGCGAGCACAAAGCCCACCCTATAATAACCCTAAATCACAGAGAATGAAAGTTGATGTCCCAGCAGAGTGCGGGAGCAGCATGGGTATGAAAACAGAGCAGGAATCCTGTAACTGTATTCTGGTGGTGATGTGCTCAGTGTTTTATAACAAGTTTCAATTATCCTTTCTTGGGTAGACTCCTAAAAACCCAGAATCATTAGTGGCACAAGTTCTAACGATGTTTGAACAGTTCTCCTCGTGCTGTTGTGGGCTGTGGGATCCTGTAAGGCCTGTGGGGTTCCCCTATGCTCCACTTTGGAACGGAAACTGGAATGTGCAGATTGATTGGGGTCTGAGTTATCCCATGGCCCACAAGGGTGGAGAGCTCTGCTGGGGTGTCCTCAGAGCAGGCACTGGGTCCTTGACAGATCCCTTTTGAGGAAGGGAATAACAGGTTTAGTACTCGAAGAGCAGAAGGAAGATAAATGTTATCATGATTAGGTACCTAAGTACCAACATTGGCTGCAATGAATTATATTCTGCTCAGTGACCCTTTTTGTTACCCCTGGCTCCACATGTGCTGCACCTTGGAAGGGAGCCCTGCATCGCCCCATCCCCACTCTGTGTGCTTTTGTTGGATGGAGTTACGGGGACAGGGCACCAACAGGATGAGTTTGGGCTGGGCCTGAGCCAGGATATGTGTTCCAGGAGCTCGCTCTGTGCACTTCTGCTGCTAATGGGCTTTTCATCCTTGGCCTCCTGACTGGAGCTGGAGCAAAGCCTTGCAGTGTGTGTGGGTGCACCTGGGGTTCCCAGCACCGTTTTGCTCCACTCCTCTCCCCCCTTTTGAGCTCTGCTCACTGCTCATATAGACATATCCTCTTCCAGCTAAAACTGTGCCTAGGAAAAGCGTGCTAGGGGCTGGGAGAACTGCAGGATGTCATGGCATTCATTTTACTTAAATAGCAGTGGCATTCTGGAAGATTTCTTCCCTGTGGATGAGAAAAAGGAATCCAGGTATTTCTCTTCATAGAACTTGAGTTCTGCATGATTTGCTGGGTATGGGACTAGAGGGGATGTTGTAGCAGTGCCCACAGGAGCTGCTAAGACCACACTGAACCAAATCCCAGCTCATTGTCGGTATTCCTAGGCTAAGATTATTGTCGTTCATAATCTGTGTACTCGTAATTAATTGTCTTCTAGGCTCAGACAGACTTAGGTAAAGATTAAGTTACCTGTGATCTTGGTTGACTTTGTTGAGGGTTGGTTTTTTGCCCCCTGTTGTTTCTGTGCAACAAAGTCAGTGCTCAAAACTCAAGGTTGTTGTATTTAGCTTCTTTTTTTCCCTAGCTACTCTCTCCTGTCTGTTTTATTCATCGATTTCTGCGAGTGCATTTGCATTCCCAGATGCTGATTAGTGATTGCCTCTGCACAATAAACAGATGAAGGTACTTGGTAATATTTGGTGCCTCAGGTTTCTCCTGCCAGCATGTCCAGGCACCCTGCATGAAACACACAGTGTGTGATGGCTGTGGTGATGTTACTTTCTGGGGTTTCAGCACTCCCTAGCAGATGTTTCCTTCTTCCTTCATTGCACCTGGCTGTATAAAAATCAAAAAAATGCTGATGGAGAACAGTTTATCATTAAAAGTAGTGTTTGTTGTTACAGCTTAACTAGTTTGTGGTTTTCAGTGTGATTTCCAAGTGCAGATCCTGTTCCATGAAAGAAGGACAAAAAATATGTTTCTTTCTTCATTAGGGCTTTTCAGTCTTCATGTTTTCCTTTGACCCTTGCAAGCCCTCTCTTTTCTTCATTTTTGAAGAAAATGACTAACTTCAGGTGGTTTTCTCCATTTGTTTCTTTTTTTCTCTTGCAACAGGATGGAGTTAAATCAGAGGTGTGGTGAGGATGTGCCTCAGGTTAAGGGAGGGTGAAGGGGAGGTTGGGGAGGACAGGGATGAGCCTGCTTGGATCCATCCCCATCTTTGCTCCTGTTCTCTGGCACAGCAGAATTGAGATGTCTGGATGCTGGCCTGAGCAGCTGGGGGAGGAGAGCCAGCGGTGGAGCCTGGGCAGGGCTGTTGGTGTGAGAGTGCAGCTTTTGAGGATATTTTTACCATCTGGTTCCTGGTCTGGCTGTGAGAGCTGGGCTGTCAGCCTGAGGACAGCCCCAGCCGAGCTCCAGACAGGTGACCTCAGACAGCCACTGTCCCTGTGCCAAAACCAGAGCTTCTGCAGCGTCCCTGCTGAATCCTCCCTGTGTGTGCAGTCAGGGAGGCATGGACAGGTGACAGCTGCCACGGTATTTGTCCTCAGGGCAGCACCAAGGGCTCTGGGAGTGCTCCTGGGCCCCAGCCTGGCCCTGGGTCACTGTCCCTGTGTCACTGTCCCCTGCCTGCTGATGCTGCTGCTGCACTCCCTTCTCCTCCTCCTCATGAGAGCGTCAAAGGCAGCACCTGGGCTGTGCATTTCTGGTTTTGAGAGGGCTGTAACTTCAGAGGTGGGAGGAACCCACGTGAAGGGGCTCTGATGGCTGGGGAGTCTCTGTGCCCTCCTGGAGAATAGGAGGTGTCACTACAAACAAGCCAAGCAGTGAAAGCACAAGGCTCCAGTCCCAAAGAGCTCTGAACATTCCACTGAGCCAAAGCCCTCTGACCTCTCAACAGAGCTTGGATGATTTTACTGATTTCAGAAATCTCATTTCAAGCTTCTCTGTTTTTTGGGAGACCCGTGGGATGACTCTGCAAGGTTTAAGTCACTGTTCAGAACAGCATCGTGCCGGGAATGAATGGGAAAGGCAGAAATCTACTCAGAGGAGTAGGAAAAAAAAAAAAAAAAGGCAGAATTGGGCCCATCCACCTTTCAGTGTGTGTCTGCTTTGGTGACTTTTGGAGTGTGACACAAGCAATTCCCTGTCAGCCTTCCCTGCTGGCTGACACAGAAGAGGTGGCTTTGAATGCTGCCTGCTGTGCTTGTATGGCACTTGAAAGGAGAAGGGGCTGCCTTTAAGGAGTGTATTCCCACAGCTTTAAAGGATATTTGAAAAATGCAGCACTCTGTCCTGTCACGTGTTGTTCCAGTATTAAACCCGATGGAAAACTGGAACAATGTCTCAGTAAAAAAATGCCTGGTGCCAGTGTGCATCCCCAGTGCTTCAAATAAAATCAGTCCTGATGAAAGATTGCTCTGCTTATAGGGAAAGTAAAATTATTACTGCAGGGCAGAGTTGTTTTTTGTGTTAGAAAACACCCCAACAATGCTTTCAGCTAGAGGAGTGATTAACCCAATGGGCTTTTTTAACACATGCTCACAGAATGCACCATTATTTTTGCAGTTTATTGAAACTGGAGAATGGTTAGTAAGAAGAGATTGCCTGTAGGTTTGGAAACACCCACATGTTTTTCCCAAGGTTGATCCCGTAGGTCTGTCTGTCCCATCACTAAAACCCTTCCCTGTGTGGCTGTTTGTGTTGGGTGATCCAGGTCTGTGTATACACTTGCATCCATGGTTGTTTGGCTGATTTTGCCGACTGTACTTCTTCGTGGGCAAACCACAATCTGTTCGCTGAGTTCAGTGAAGTTACTACCTAAAATTTGGGTTATTGCTTTTATATTAGGGCCCAGTACTTTATTTTTCACAGGTTATTCTTTCATATCGCTCCACCAATGACTTTATTCCAGTAAAATTCCATTGAGAGGATAGATTATAGAGGATTTCTGTTGTGGCCTGCTACAAGTCAGAGGAGGTCTCGTCTGATTTTTTTATTATTCACTTTTATAGGAGTAAACTGTATTCAGTGCTTGCTTTGAGTTCTGATGAGGCATTGGTCAAAACTGCAGTAATTTTGGTCATTAATATCCACATTCCTTTGAGATAAATACTCCTTTTGTTGCATCTGGGTGGAAGAAAATGACACCGAACTGAACTACTGGTATCTACCAGTACAAGTGGCAGATTTTATTTAGCATACTTTTAGGAAAGCCTGATGAACCTTGGTGACTTCCAGGCTCAATATTGCACGGGCAAACCACTGGTGAAGTCATGGCGCCACTGAAATGGATGCTCAAACTCCCAGTGACCTCATCAGAGTCAGGTTTTTGTCCCAGGAGTGATGAAAATCTAATTTACAACCTAACCAGTTTGAGGAGGAGGCGTAATGGCTCAGGTCCTTGACTGATATAAATGAGTGTGGTTCAGCTGAGGGTGATTGAGTTACCCTGACTGGAGCTGTTTGGGCTTCTGGAGGATCCACGATCCACGTGGGCTCTGCAGGCAGGAGTGCTGGGAGCTCTGTGACTCTGCTCCTCTCAAGTGCCATATCCCTGTCTCGTGTTTTGACTGGGAACAAATAACCAGAAGCAGCAGTGAATACTCAGTTTTCTGACTCACACCAGTGACAACTGTGGTGTGCAGGCTACGGAGGAGCAGTGATTAAAGGGCTGTCCCAGCTGTGCAGAGCTAAGCCCTACCTGCTCCATTAAACTGACAGGGTTGGCACTGAAATCCATGGTGATTGCTCAGGGTTTACCACCTGCATGACAAATGCACCTTTCTGCTGTTGACTGCGTGAGGCTGGACTTAGGCTTTCACCTAAATCCGGGATTTTTATGATCTCTGCTTAGCCTGTGGGATTGCAGCCTCCCCGCTGTCTGTGTGTGTGCAGCACTCAGCCTGGGCTTCTGCCCACCCTGATTTTTGGCTAATTCCTGTCCAGACTGGGCCTACCTGCTGGGAAAGGCTTGGGCTTGCCTTTTCAGCTTTACATTATATCCCAGGGAATTGCTGAAAATTGAGCTGTTTGGGGAGTATCATGGAGCAAAGCTTTATTAAAGGTGAAGTGCAGTCAGTGTGGTGGCACCAGAAGGTAATCACAGAGTGACAGAATGGTTTGGGTGGGAAGGGACATTAAAGATCATCCCATTCCAACCCCCTGCCATGGGCAGGGACACCTCCCACTGTCCCAGGCTGCTCCAAGCCCCAATGTCCAGCCTGGCCTTGGACACTGCCAGGGATCCAGGGGCAGCCACAGCTGCTCTGGGCACCCTGTGCCAGGGTCTCAGCACCCTCACAGGGAGGAATTCCTTCCCAATATCCCATCTAAAGCCACTATTTCAGTTGGAATCCATTCCTCCTTGTTCTGTCACTACATGCCCTTGTAAATAGTCCCTCTCTCTCTTTTTTGTAATGCAGTTATTTGGTGATGCAGCCTCTGAAGAAAAGGAAATTTCTCCCATTTCCTTCCCGGTGTGCAGGATCCTGCCTTTTGGAGCATTGTACCTCATTATCCTGCCAGAGCAGCACATTTTCCTTGTCAGCCATTCCCCCTGTCAGACATCCCTGTGCAGTGAAACCTCACAGAATTCCAGCTGCATAGCAAGAGGAAAATTTCATCTTTGGTGCATTAAAACATGCCTCAGTGTTTATTGAAAAAAAAAAAAAACCCAACCAGGAAAACCACAACAGGCAACAAACCTGGAGGGTTATTCACAATCTTATCACGTGTACCACAAAAAATAAATTGGAATAATCTTTGTATTCAGCAGATAAGCAGTATTCTTCCTACAAACCTATTCCACTGTGATCCTCCAAAATGTATGCTGAGCTTGTCTGTGCACAAAGCTCCCTGAAATGGGTGGTTAGACCAAATTTTTTATCCCTGGATAGGATATAGTCAGGAATGTTGTGTATTTTCCGTGCTAATTACATAATGCACTCATTGAAAGGAATAATGTATGTAAAGTTTGGACGCTCAGGCAATGACAATCCACTTAACCATTTACAGCTTTATGTATTTTATAATCCCTGAATCCAAATGACCCCGGAGAGACAACGTGCCCTTAAAAATTTTAGGCCTTTAAATGAAGTGAATTTAAATTTGCTCATTTGCGTATTTTCCCTCCTTTGTTCTGCCTGAATGAGATATTACTCCAGTAATTGAACTGTAATTTCAGCCCAGGTAAATGATGTAGGACAGGCGAGATTCCGGGCGCTGCCTGAGCCGCGGCGTGCGCCGCTAATCCGGCAATTTGCAGCACACCTTGGAGAAGAGAGGCTGTCCAGTCCACTTAGGATCACCCAGTGTGGGGCTGGCACTTGAAAGTTCAATCAATCTCTGGTGCTAAATGTGCTCCTGGAGCAGGGCCTCGAAGGGATGTGGTGGGGGGAGGGAATTCCTGGGAAACAAACTTCTCACTGAGCTGATATCCTACAGGATTCCAGAGGGGTTTGGGTTGGAAGGGACCTTAAAGATCATCTTGTTACAGCCAAACCCTGTCCAGCCTTGTCCTTGGACACTGCCAGGGATCCAGGGGCAGCCACATCTTCTCTGGGCACCCTGTGCCGGGGCCTCCCCAACCTTACAGGGAAGAGTCTCCTCCATATATCCAGCCCAAATTTCCCCTCTTTGAGTTTGAACCCATTACTTCTTGACCTACCTTTCCCACTCCGGTTCCTGATGAAATACATAGATGGGTCAAAGCTGAATTCTCCCAAAAATCGAATTTTACAGCTAAAACACAGCACTGAAGCTTCTGAAAGAGCTTTCATGAGCAGGCTCTGGTGATGGCTTGTTCTCAGCCCATGGACTTGGCATCTCTGTACCTGTGTGACAGCTAAACTGGGATGGGTGGGCAGGAGTAGTGTGGGAGGGAGAGGCAGCACTGACAGAGGGATAAAATATCTGTTGGAAAAAGTCTTGGTTGTTTTCTTTGGAAAAGATGGGGGTGATGCATCATACAAGGATGGCCGAGTGTTTTTGACTCTATTACCCTGCACATCCCGGTGTGTTGAGGGAATATGGGAGAAGCCCATGCGCAGAGGGGGAAAGCAGAAGAGGTAATAGATGGTTGTCTGGAGAGCTTGGCACCAATCCCAGAAAAATAATGGAAAAGTTGATAGAAGACCAAATTAAAATAGAGTTAAAGAATAGAGAGGTAATTTAGGCCTCTTGTGGAGTTACAGGTGTGATAAATGTGGATAGCTGAGCTTTGTGGCAGTGTTTTCTGCTGTTAGATGTGGTATCCCATGAAATCTCAGTTAAAACCAAACAAACCCAACAAAGCTGGTGTGTGGAATTAGCAGCAATCTTGTTTCATAGAATCATGGAATGGTTTGGGTTGGAAGGGACCTTAAATCCCATCCAGTTCCACTCCCTGCCATGGACAGGGACATCTTCCACTATCCCAGGTTGTTCCAAGCCCCGTCCAAGCTGTCCTTGGACACTTCCAGGGATCCAGAGGCAGCCCAGCAAGCTGAAGGACAAGTAGGATCCTTTTACACAGGGGTTTTATCTGAGTCCATGAGAGTGCTGGAAAGCCAGGGTCAGTTTTGGTGTCAACAGCTGAAAGAAAGGGTTTACAAACCTGAAGAGTCAAGGAAATAACCACAATATTGATTTGAAGAGTGGAGGAAATTCCCCGCAGTGAGAGATTTAGAGCTCAATCTGCTTAGCTCATCAAAAAGAGGATTGAGAGGGGACTTGATTACAGGGACAAGTATTTTCATGGGGAAAGCATATCCAGCTTTTTAATCAAGAAGAGAAAAGAAAAATCAGATCCAATAGCTGGGAGCTGGAGCCAGACAATTTTAAATTAGACATTAAAGGCAATTTTTTTTATCTGTGATTAACCACTGTAATGAACTGTGGTGTGTTCAGATGGAGACTGGGTTCCTCGTGTGACACAATCAAACATGAGTTGCTGGATATGATTTGCAGAGGATAGGAAAGCACACAACAGAATGTGCTGTGCACAAAGGTCCAAAGGGCACGAAATCTGTGAGCATTGAAAGGGCAGTGGAAGGAAGAAAATAAGAAAAGGGAGGAACTTGCATGAAAAGCACAAAAAAGGAGGAATAGGAGCACTGAAAGGAAAAAGAAAGGAGTTTCAGCTGGAGACAGAGCTTCTGTTTCGGAGTATTGGAGCATATGTGTGAGCAAAGTGAGTTTTGGCATTGGGAGCACCTTGGGTGTTGGCAGAGCTGGAGTCATCTGTTTCCCAGTCAAAACAGCAATTTTGGATTCTGGGCTTCGTTAATGATGATAAAGAAACCTGGGCCAGGCTTTTGGCACCGTGGGCTGCCTGTTGTGGTGCTGGGGGAGAGGTTGGTGCTGCCAAGAGCCGGGATGGAGCCGAGGGTGGGATCCCACCAGGAGGGTTGTGCCACCTTCCCCTGGAGCGAAGGGCACGTCCTGTATCCCTGGGCACTGGTGTGCTGTGCCACTCCAGCACCGAGCTGCCACTGTGGTCTCTCGTGTGCCCCCACTTTGTTGGTACCAGTTTTACACACACAAGTGTTGAAAGAAATTACAAAGTTCATATTTCTACCATTAAAGCAGATTTTCAGGAACTCTCACAGGGAAATCCCTGTGGTCTCGGCTGGTTTTGATGAGTTCTCTCTGTTTGTCCTCTTGAAATAGTTTCACCAGATCAGTGATTGAGACTTCTTTTTTTCCAAGAAGAAATACCCTCTTAGAACAGCTTTCAGTGCCTAATAATGAGATGATCATTCATTTAAATGTAATGTTGTGGTTTTTCTGTAGGGAAGTGCATTGGGTCAGTCATGACCGTGCTCCAGGTGACTTTGTCGCTGATGTTTTCCCTGTGCATCTTCAGTTATAATGGAAGTGAAGCAGAAGCCTTAAAGGCTGTTGGTAATTCTGCTGTCACTGGAGCTCCCAGGACTGGAAATCACTTTTCCAGAAAAATTTCCAAAACTCCCTCTTACCTCCAGAGCAGAGAATATTCTGTAATGTTATGTGGAGGGAAATCACTCACACAGGCTCTTGTTTTACAATCCATCCCAAAGCTGGTACCTTTGTTTAGCAACATTTCCTGCATTGTTTTTGGATTGGAAGAGAGTTGTTATTTCAGGATCTTTTCAGTGGAAATGGGAACATGTTTTCCTTGGACTGTTTAACAGAACCATAAACTCCTTGTGATCAATTAGTGGTCCAATTACCTGCAGCTCTGTTTCTGCCTTGGACAGCTGTGGACATTCTGCACTGCCAGCAAGCCAAGGACCAGAGTGCACAACTGGGCTGGTTATGGCCCTATTCTCCTTGGAACCAGGAAAACTGAAAAATGGCAACAAACCGATTTATTGGGGAAAAAAAATGATGAAGCAAGGATGTGTGTCCTACCTGTAAGAGTTGACTGAGTGGGCAGTAATTGTTCCAAAATCCTGTTGGAATATATTGACCTTGATGATCATTTTCTATCTCTGTGGCCGTCCCAATAATTGTCTTTGCCTAAGGAGCCCCTGGAAGCTGCTCTCAAATCAGAGCAGCCCTTCAGTGTTTAACTCCTGACATTGTGACATCCATTAGGAATGCAGAGAGGTAGGAATTACCCCATTCAATCCGATTAAAGATCCAATTAAGTTGGAATCCTCTCTCTGTTAGTAACTAACACCACATGACTCCACACCCTGGGAAAAGCCCCAAACCTTCCTCCCTCCTCCCTTGAACTCTCATCACAATTAAGGAGCAAATTGTCCCTTAAAGATTATTTTATTTTATTTTATTTTATTTTATTTTATTTTATTTTATTTTATTTTATTTTATTTTATTTTATTTTATTTTATTTTATTTTATTTTATTTTATTTTATTTTATTTTATTTTATTTTATTTTTTCCCTTCTTCCCAAGCACTCACAGCTTGGCTTCCATCGTGAATCATGAGATCAATAGCCCTTATAAATTCTTCTCCTGCCTTGGGAAAGTATTATTATTAGCACTTTAAACACCTCATCATTCTCCTAATCATCCTGCCCTTTGTATCAATAACGTTTTTGTGTCAGACAGGTCGCAAAGTTAATTATTATGATTTTTTTTCTCGTTCTAAACGTACTGTGTCTTAATTCCAGTGTGATCACTGGAGTGACCGTTTGACCTTGTTTCACCTGTTCTCATAAATGCTTGTGTCTGTCATGTCCGTTCCTTGAAACATTTCATCTGTACATGAAATCCTGAGGATTCTCCTCATTCCTTTCTTAAAGGGACTTTTAATATTTGCCTTGGGTTTTTTTTTCTCTTTTAGTCCTTTTTACATCTCTGATTTTTGAATGCAGTTATGCTCGGTGTCAAAGGCGAAAGTAAGTCAGCAGCACATCTGAATTACTAAAAATTACTATTAATAATCATTTTAGTCCTTTCTAAGGCATTCTGTGCAGGATCCTCAGTTGCATCTTGAGCACCTTGGGCTGCTGAGCAGATGCTTCCTATTGATGTGATTTTTCTTCTTTTTTTGTGGAAAGAAAACAATCCAATTGAAACCCTCTTCTCCTTCAGCCTCCTGAAGGCCAGGGGCTATTTGCTGAATTTAACTTCCCTTACATAAATGAAACAAATCTATTCTGACCCTTGAGGAAGTCTCATGTTTTAGATCATAGGTCGCTTCTAAATATAGGGATGGGAAATTAACGTCTCCCTGGATGGATGATCCTGTACTGTCTCCCACAAGGCTTTTCAGAGCTTCCTTTGAACTGAGGGGCCTGGTCGTTTCTGAAGAGGCTGAAATTTGAGTGGATAAAGTGTTTATAAATATATATTTTTATATATTTATGGTTTTTTATATATGTATGTGTGCACACAGTTATATTACTCTATACATACGGTTTTGCACAGAATTGTTTAACCATCGTGGTAGTTCATGGGAAATAAAATCATTTGGGAGCTATATCTGTATATCTATAGCTTTATTTTTGTTTCACAACCAGTTTGTGCAACAGGCAGTACCTTTAGCCATGGGCTTCTGAATCTGATACTACATTTATCTTCCCTGAAAATAATCAGAGTACAACATCTGATGTGCCTGAAAGAGAAACAAACACAAGTGAAGCAGCTCAATAGGGAGCATATAAAATGTTTAGATTTATTCCTGAGCTATGAACTTTGAAATTTGATATTACACACCTATAATGTGTTTGCATGAGTGTGTGCACACAGGTGCATTTATACCTTCTATTTATAAATAAATATGTATTTAAATTGTTTTTTTTTTCCTTGTGTGGGCACATCAGAAGTGCTGGAAAGTTCATATAATAATGTCTATTTCTTCCTAATATTTAACAATTAGGTCTTACCTGAGAGGTGGTTCAGATTCCTTCTATTTTGGGATATTGTTTCATTTGGGTGCTCCTCTCTGAGGAACATCATTGTGTCTGTGGCACTGGCACTCTCTGTGGCAGATGTTATGACTCAGAGCAGACAAGAAGATTCAGATTCATATTTTCTTCTTCTTCTATTTTTTTTTTTTTCCCCCCACAAGTGACATGCCCCCCAGGTATGTTTTGACAGGGAGGATATAACTTCAAATTAAATGTGAATGTGGAGGCTTTCCAGAGCTCCAGATTGCAGAGGTTTCTCAGCGTGGCTCAAGGAGAAATAAAACTCTCCATGCTGGAGGGCTGCTGTGATGGGAGGGGGCAGCTCTGGTACAAATTTGGATACAAGAGAGGCCCTGTCCATCACTGAGCTGCTTTCACTTCAGTCCTTTAACAACTCTCTCTCTTCTGGAAACCTCAGAAAGGCCAACAGGGCACAGCTGGATTTTCCCTTCTACCTCCAGATGGTGACTGGTGGTTGAACATCTTGTTTATCAGGTGAAGAGCATCAGTGAGCACAGGTGTTTTTAAGAGGAAGAATTTGGTGTCAAAGCAGGCATTCCAGAGGGCCAGGAAGGGCTTTTTGTCCATGCCAAGGTGTTTGCTGTCCTTTTGGATAGAGAGAGATGCAATGAGGAGGTGATGTCCTTCTTCATTGTGGTGGGTTTTTTTTTTTCATGTATTTCAGGAAATTGGTGTCTGTGATTTGTATGTCTTTTGAAGTAAAAAACCACTCCAAATCTAAAACATGTGAAAGGATGTCCCAAGTTTAAGAGCAGAACTTTCTTCCTGATGAAACAAAGCACGGAGAAACCTCCGTGTTTCTTGCCTAAATCTCCAGATTTCTGTCCCAGCCCTAACAAGGTGGGGTTTGCATTGTCTGCTCCTCTTTGTGTGGGTTCTGCCTGACTGAGGACATGACATCATCTCACAGTTTGCCTTTTCTTTTCCCACCTTTATTCTCTTTTTCACCTTTTGTTCCAGCATTTGACCTGTGCTTCATCTGCTTCTCTGCTCCTCCCTCTCCAGTGCTCCTGTCCCCACCACTGCTGGGTCTCAGGGCAGGTGTGCTCAGCACAGGGGGTGGTTCTGCAGCCCCTGGAACTTTCCCAGTGGGGAAGTTTTGGGGTTAGTGGGGTTTGATGCTGATCAAGGACTGTTTTCATCAGGGATCTGTGAATTCATACATCTCTTGGAAACCCTGGAATTGCAGAAACGTGTGTGCAGGAAGGATCTGTCCCTTTGCACCAAGATCTGGGGTGCCTTTTGTGAGACGTGGCCAGGAGTTTCCTTTGTGCCCCAACGTTCCAGGAAGTTTTTCCTTCGGTGCTGGGGATCCAGCCTGGCAAAGGAGTGAGAGCCAACTCGGAGAGCTTTAACCCATAATAAGTGTGGTGTCCTCGGGGAGAAGGGAGATTAAAGAGCCCAAATTCTCCAGGAGATTGTCACTTGGCTAATGATGATTGTAGCCTATGGCAGTCGGGGATGATAGGGCTGATACTTAGCAGGGGTTGTGAACCAATTAGTCTGCTCAACAAAATACTTGGTCCATTGGGTGCAAATGTTAGGAATATTTATAGGGCTGGCTCTGCAGTCAGCTAATCAAAACTGGGGAAAGCTACTTAAGAGGCTGTCCCAGGCTCTACAGAGGCCCTGAGATTACCCAGCTGACAGATAAACAAATGTTTGCCCATGTAAATATTAGGACTCAAAGACTGTATTTGAACTCTTTTTCAGTTTCTTGGTGTTGTAAAATCAATTAGGGGTGATTAAAACATGCTGGAGTGTGGTTCCCTGTGGAGAGCAGGCTCTGATGGTGGCTGTCCATGGGCAATCTCCTGTTGGCTTTTCCCAGCTTGGCTTTTGGGGTGTCCCATGGTCCAGGGGGGGTGGGGACAGAGGATGTCCCATCAGCTGGCCCAGGTAAAACAGCAGCAGCACAGTAAGAATTCAGCATTTACTGACATGGTTTGCATTCATTAACTGCCTAATGCTTAAGCTCTGGGTGTTCCCATTAGCTCCTTAACCCATTAACTCTTGAACCTGCTGATTTCCTCAAACACAGCGCTGTTGGAAACAAACATTGGTCTCACAGTTAGTGCTGTCCAGCACCTGCTGCTACTGAAGCAGAGACCTTGCATGAAGTCTAATAGTAGAGCTGGAGAGGAAATGCACTAATTCACCTTAATTTAAGGCTGGCTTAAATATTTCCAAGGGTTTCTCTGTTGGCTTGTTTATTTATTTGCGCTTCATTTCAAATTTTCAGGGGTTTTCCTCTCTGATCTCAGGCCTCGCTTTCAGAAACGCTTCTGTAAAACAGACAAGAGTAAGAAAAATCCACAGGCTTCCCTGGAAAAGCTTTTTGAAAGCTGAGAGTATTGATTGCTCAGATTGAAGGCATAAATGTGGTTATACATGTTTTTACAGGGAATCTGAAAATAGAAGAACAGCTTCCAACCCTACTACTAAGCTCCTCATCAAAATATTCTGCCTTGCTGTTTTCCAGCTGTTATTTTACAGCAAGTGATCATTTTGAAATACAACCATTTTGGGTTTGGTTTTCTCCAGTTTATTTGAAAAATCACATGTTAAACTGGGGCATTTATTGCACTTGGCAAGCTCTATGCTAGGTCTTTAAGTAAAGAAAAATAAAATTTTAATAAAAGCCAGGTTGCAGATTGTTCTGGCGAGCACAATGTGATTTTATTTTTTTATTATTATTATGGTTTTTTCACATCCCCCTGTGTGTAAAAGCTTTCTTTATGCTGCTGCTATTCTGGCTGTAAGTGGCTTTAAGTGCAGTGGGGTTTAATATACAGATATTCTTTCTGATGGGTCCTATATGTTCAAAATGACATAATGTCTTTTTTGAGCCTGAAGAGCCCCATTCTCCTTGGTCCTGGTAATTGTGTTAACAGTGCTCTTTATTTGGGGGTTTTCTTCTTTTGTGCTTTCTTTTTGTTCACGTGTGTATCAGAGATGCAACACACTGGCAGTTAAATGGGGTAAAAATGGTCTTTTGGAGAGGATGGTCCAAGTCCATGGAGACTCTCCGGGGATCTCATTAAAGCATTCTTCTCTAATCCAGTGTACTGCAGTATCAGCTCTCAGAATCCCCACAGTGTGGATTCCTGATAGGTTGGTTTACACAGAATTAATTGTCTAATTTTGTGAACAACCAGTACAGTGCACATTGATTTTTATTCATTTATTTATTTATTTAGCTGCCTGTTTTTAATCTGGGGTGTTGCTCTTGTGGATTCCGCTTTGTATTTTGAGGTAGCTTTTACAACCCGTCTTTCTTTACACCAGTTTGTCACGATCACATAGGAATCATTATTTATTTTTATCATTCTTCTTTTTGTCCTTCTGATACATAGGAATTGCTGGTAATTTAAGCAATAATTTTCTGCATTAAAAAAAAACCAACAAAAAACACATATAAGGAGGTGTCAGAAAAGCAAATTCAGATTGTATAAGGCTTCAGTGGTTTAGATGCTCCAGAGACCTCCTGAGTGAGGAGCATGGATTTCTCTTGTCGTTAGAGGTCACCTGGCTGCTTTGGTGGTACTGGAATAGCACAGGGAGAATGAGCCTTGCCCAGAACAAGGAACCAGCAAGTAGAAATCAGTTGGTACAGAAGCACAGAAAAATATGTTTGAATAAAATCTCGTGGGCTGGGCTGCGAATTTGGCTTGAACAGGTTTTTTAATAGATTTGGAGGATCTGTTTTAAGGTGAAGTTTTTGAAATGTAACTTGCACACAGAGAATTTCTCCATTAGAACCAGAGAATTGTTCAGGTTGAAAAAGACCTTTAAGATCATTGAGTTCCAGGCTACTACTACCTGTGGGTTTTAGCCACATGAGGAAGATGGACTTACTCACAATATCCCTCAGCTTGCTTTGGGCAGGGTGGCTGCTAAAAACGTGCTGCTCCCAAGCACCTGCTGCAAACTGCTCACAGCTTGGCTCCTCATTCTGCTGCCCTCGGGAGACAGATCCCCTTCCCCTCTCTGCTCACATGGGGAAAACTTTGATGGACTTGTGCTGCTTCCTCAGCCCCAGCCCTGGCTGTGCTCCTGCAGCCTGCTGAGAGCTGTGCCCTGAGGAACAGCTTTGCTCTACAAAGCTCATCACCAAATACAAAAACCTCTGTGGGACTGGAGCTGTTCACTGGCATCAGTGTTGGCTGCAGGAATTGGTGGCTTCATCCTCAGGGCTGTAACCTGGAGAAGTTATAGCCTAAATCCCAGACTGGTTTTGGGAGGGACCTTAAGGCTCATCCAGTGCCACCCCTGCCATGCAGGGAACACCTTCCACTATCCCAGGTTGCTCCAAGCTCCATTCAACCTGGCCTTGGACACTTCCAGGAATGGGGCAGGCACAGCTTCTCTGGGCACCCTGTGCCAGGGCCTCAGCACCCTCTGGGTAAAGAATTTTTCCTAATATCCAATGTAAACCTGCCCTCCTTCAATCTGAGGCCATTCCCCCTTGTCCTGTCACTCTGTGCTCTCACAAATAGTCTCTCTCCAGCTTTCTTTCCAGTTGGGAGTTCAGGCAAAGGGGATGGGAGTGAGAAGATGCGAAAGTGAGGCACTTTGGTTTATGTAAGTGAGGGGGATTAAGGCAGTAGGACGAGGTGAGGGAAAGGACAAGTCATGATAGCTTATTTGGAAGGGAAAAAAACCCAAACAAAGCTGCAAAATTATCCTCAAAGCCTGCTGTGACTCAGAAAATGTGTTAATCAACGCTCAGATTTTATCTTCCGTTTCTCATTTACATCCACAAGACATTTTCCAGTGAAAACTACAACTTTTTGTGTAAGAAGTGAGCATTTTGGACAATGTTCATGTTCTTTATGGTCTCTCCTTTGCCAGCGTGTCTAGGAGGGTGAAAAAAAAGAAGTCAGGGAAAGTTTGCTTTGCCATCTCGTTTATTGTCCTTTTAGCTCTTGCTTCTATTAAAGGAGTTCAGGAACAGTGTACACTGGGAATTTATATTTCCATGGCTGTTCCAAACTCCTTTTGCAGCAGGGGTTGCATCTCCCTCTTAGACACTGCATCTGAAATTCAAAAAGGCAAATGGGATTTCTCCATCACCCCCAAAGTTCCCAGGAACCGCACACTGGGCTTGAGCAGACCTGAAGCTGTTCCCTGTTAGGAGGCATCTTGAAATGGGAATGTGGCACAATCCTGTCTGGCGCTGTGACAGGGATGTGACAGCGAGCAGAGCCCCCGAGGGCTGTGTCCTGTGCTGGCCCCACTGGTGATGTGCACGTTCTCCTCCTGTCAGGTGCTATCTCGGGCTGTTGACATCATACACTAAATAACACTTAGGCAGGTCCCTTCCCGTTTAAAGATGAATTCCCGACACAATTGAAATCACCGGGGCCTTTGTCACCGACTTCAATGGGCCTCAGCTCCCAGCGCGTGGCTCCAAGGGAGGAAGGATGAATTGGTGCCGACTGTCTGCGCCGTGCGGGGGGAAGGATAATTAGCAGGCACTCACGGAGCTGCCGTCGTGGCTGTCTGATGAATAATAGAACTGAGTACAAGTGAAACGCCGCCTTCCAAGTGGGTAAAATGATTCTAGCAGATTAGCATGAGTGTAGGCAGCCAAGAAATATGGCATGTAAACCGAGTGTGAGAGGAGTTCTAGACAGAAGACATCGGCTTTTCCGTCTGTCTGGTGTCCAAAACGCGCTGTGGATTTCTGTGTGAGCACTGCGCCAGGAAGTTGTTGGGGATCAAGAAGACAAAGTATCACGTAACTAGGATTTGTTTCCTTTTTGTTTTGTGGACTTGGGTTGATGTTCTTAGAGGAGCACAAGGGAGATTTCAATGAAAACTCTTCTCCTTTTTTGCTTCTTGTCAAAAATACCTTTGGAACTTGTTGGATGCTTGGAGCTCCTTTTTAAGGTGTTCAAGACCAGCTTGGATGGGGTTTAGAGCAACCTGGTCTATCTAGACTTATCTAGATCTTTTATCTATCTAAAAGTACCCCTGCCCATGGCTGGGGCTTGGAATGAGATGAACTTTGAGGTCCCTTCATACCCAAACCATTCTGGGATGGCACAAGGATGATGGGCCATGTTTTATTGGAAACCCTGGCTTGGAAACTCCGACTCCTAACAGAAAGATGGTGAGACCAGCTGGTGCAGTGAACTTGTGGGACAGAGATAGGTGCTTTGCAGATCTGTTGAGCAAAGCAAGCAACAATTAAAGCAGAAGAAAGGCAGCCCAGTGTAGTTTTAATCATTAGTCTCAGTTTGTCGTTGGTCTTAACGCTGCGTGAAGCTTTGTGAGAGCATAAAGGCAGCTCTGTAATGCCGGGCCTTTTAACCAGCCCTGTTTGTGTATTGTGATTGGCAAAGCCATTGACTTCATATTCTTTCATGTTCTTTCTGTTCCCTCCTGTTTTGATGTTATCCTGCAGTCATCTTAGCTGCGTATTAAACAAGAGACTACTTCAATATAAAATGATCAAAGGGCTGAGGGAATACAGGACCATAAAGAATATATGGAGAGCTGGGGGAGAATGGTGAGTTGAATTTAAAGGCTTTTTCAAGCTGCTTAATTCCTGCTTAGATTTCTGGTGTCGCCAATCGGCAACAGTGCCTTTCTTTAAATCTTTCACTAAGGATTGACTGGCAGAATCGCTGTTTTACATGGGGCTTAAAGAGTAAAAGGCCACCCTGAAGGTCAAACCCTAGGAGATTTCCTCTAAGAGCTCATTGATTCTCCTAGATTTTTGACCTGGGGAGAGACCACTCCTTCCTAGATCTGCAGCTTGGATACAAGTGCCTCAGTATGTGCCAGCACAGAAGGCAGGAGCCAAAGTGTAAGGGCAGGAAAAAAAATTGGAGAGAAAGATGCTGTGGGGCAGACAGACAATGATCTCAGCCTTGTATCATTCAAACTGGTGACATTATTAGCTACTGGTCCATGAAAAAGAGGGAAGTATTATTTTATCTGTCTCAGAAATGGATTATGTTAACAATGAAATTGGGCAGAATAAAGATTTATGGCCCCATCCTCAGCCTGAGTAAACAGGCAGAGGAGCTGAGTGTGTGGGGATGGAAAAGCTGGGATGTAAATGCTGGGGATCTGGTTTTCTTCACCTATAGACATGAATTCAAGGGTGCTGTGACTGCACAGGCAAGTAACTGTCTCTTTTTTGCACAAAAAAATTAAGATGAGCATGTTTTGCCTCTCTAACCTCATTAAAGTGTTGGCTTTGTGAGCTGCCCAGTGCTGTGGTAGTGATTAACAAAAGCCTACCCCATAAGCAAACTCTGCATTTGTGCTATTACCTACTCCTGTGATATTTCAATCTGATTCATTAGAGAAATTAGCATTTTTATGGACTAATTAGGGGAAAATGTTGCTCGTACTCTTCCTGATAGACAGAGATTTTTCACTCAACAAAGCCACACAAAAGTGAAACATGATTCCCCCCTCCCCAAAAAAAAGAAGAAAGGCAAAATGACTGCTCAAATTAACAAAGAATAGTGAGGAGATTTGAACTTATAACCAGCAATTAAGAGAAGGTTAGATTGCTGCACTGCTGGCAATTTGTCCAGTCTTTTTGAATTCGAAATTCCAGCTCTCTTTCAGCTATTTTGGTTCTTGAGGCATAAAAATATTTTAAAAGCTGTCAGTCAGTCACTGTATTTTTTGTGACAGTTGCAAAATGCACAGTAATGAGAATGAATAGTAATGAGTGCATTATTCAGCAGCTATAAATACCAATTGAATTCCACTGTAAGTTTATATATTTCAGTCAACATGCATTTTTAGCTTTATTTTTTTCTTCTCTTTAAAACCAGGCTCAGGTTTTATTAGACCGTAGCAAACAATCATTCAAACACGTCGTGGTTTCCCTCGTGTTACGCTAATGAACCAGTTGCTTTTGAAGTTTAATTCTGAATCTGCCTGTGTGTCACTTGCTCCTGCTCACTTCTCCCTTTGCCAGGAGGGTAAAAATGGGTGTCTGGGACTGAACATCTGAGGTCAGCTCTTTGCAGGGGAAGTGGTTTTTTCTCTTTTCTGAGAGGGTGGAATAACATTATTTTAATCAATGCAGACGTCTCCTGTTTTGATTGTTTTGTTTTGATAATGATCCTGCATTGCAGAGGCTCCGAGCAGCGAAGCCCTCATTTTGGGCTTCTGTGGAGAAGGCAAAAATCTCCATCTTGCACAGAGGGGAGAAGTTCAATTAGGCCTTCTGGTGCCAGGGGAGGTTGATCAGGCTTTAATTGGCTTCGGCTGACTGGCTTTTAGGCCATGCTATTCCTCACCTACAGTTGGATACTTCTCAAATATGTATGGAATTTTGTGTTGCGTTTGAGAGTGTCGCACAAAGTCAGAATCGTTATTTAAAATGCTACTTTACCGTGAATGCACTCTGAGAAGCACCAGTGAAGGAGAAACCATTAACATTGTGGAGGAATATAAGTTGGAAGGGACCTTTGGAGATCCTCCTGCTAAATGTAGGCTTGACTTGGAACTTAAATCAGGTTGCTCAGGGCTTTGTTGGGTTGAGAACAGGAATTAGGCTTCTCTCCTCATGATGGACAAATGGAGTTGTCCCAGCTCTTCTCCTGAGTTATGTGCTGTAACCCCCTCATCATCCTGATCCGTTCTGCTGAATTTTTGCCTGTTTGTCAGTGTTTTGTAACAGGGAACCCAAAAGTGGACACTCTGTTCCAGATGCAGCCTCACAAGTGCTGAATAAGGAGTAAGAATTGCTTTCCCTGGCCTGCTGGCTCTGCTCCTGCAAATGGAATCCGGCATGAGGGTGGCACTTGTCACCATCGCTGCCAGCTCCCGTTCAGCTCCCAGGTTGTGTTTCCTGGAGCTGCTTTCTGCACTGTGGGTTTCAATTTGCAGAGCTCCCTGTCTGGTTTGTTGGAATGCTGGAAGGTTTCTGTCAGCTGCCTTCTCCTGCCAGCTGAGCTGCTCCTGAACTGCAGCCCCACTCTCCATTTCTGGTGTCATCTGGAAACTTGCTGCTCTCGTTGTCCAAGTTGTTAATCACAATATTAAGTGGTTAAATGGATTGTTGCGAGGAAGATTTGCTCCATAACCTTTGGGATTGAGGTGAGAGTCACCAAGAATTTGGATGTGGGTGTGTGTTGTTCCTTCCTGCCTGTCTGGAGCATAGACACGGAAGTTGCCTTTTCCAGTCACCAGAAGGATCCATCAGTTGCCACGACAGTTGAAAGACACAAAAAGCAGCCTCAGGATGATGTCAGTGTGTCTCCTGCACACTCCCAGACCTCTCTTAGGGTGTTTGATTGAGTGATTCCTAACAAAGTCTTCCTCTGCTGTAGTTCAGACTTCCCTGCCCCACACAAAGACATCAGGACCGTGGAGCTGGGCAGCCTGAGAGGAGGCCTTGGCAGTGAAGACTGAGGCAAAACCTTCACTGAGTGCCTCATCCCTCCCTTGTACCCTCTGTCAGTGGTTTTTGGTGACATATTTAGGAGTGACCCACATTTTCCTGGTTGTTTCCTGCAGCTGTACCTGTGGGTGAACCTTTCTAACCATCCACAGCATCCCTTGCCACCTTCAGCTCCACCTGGGATTTGATTTGCCTTCCCTCATTTTTTCCCTGCAGTTTAAACCAGGCTTCCATAGTTCTCCTGGACAGTCCCCACTTCCACCTTCTGTTCACTTCCCTTCTGTGCTGGAATTCGGTCGGGGATTCCATGTCCAGCCAAGTCAGCCTTCTGCCACGTCTGCTCCACTTCCCACTCATCAGGGTGGGTTATTCTTGTACTTGGAGGAAGTTTTCCATGAAGATCACAGAGTTTTCCTGTGCCCTTCTGCCTCCCAGGGCAGTCAGCCATGGCCTTACACCTCCCATCTCCCTGAGCAAGCCAAACCGCTCCTCGAATTTCACCATGGTCAGGAAATCTCAGTCGCTGGTACACCACCAGTTGCAATATTTGCAGATACCAGGGTCCCCCTGGATGCCCAGGGCCTTTGTGGAAGCTGAATCAAGCTTTATCCACTTCCAGTTCTTAACTGGGTGGTGGGCAGCAAACCTCCCCAGCAACATCCTCCTTGCTGGCCTCTCTCATTCTCACCCCCAAACATTAGCTCCCAACAAACCTATTTCACAGCATGAAATTCCTGAGAAATAATTCTGAAACTCGTTAATCTCTTCGGAGGAAAATTCTGTTGTCTTGGCATTGTTTAAAACACCTTTTAATAGTATGGAATTCCTTTTCCAGCAGAAACATGGATGTTTTCTGATGGAAAAAAAAATGAAATCCTATTGGACTCCAAATACTTGGAATACCTTAATAAATGAAGCATCTTCCTGATGACCTTTCTTGCTGAGGGACTGTTGGTGTGAAGTCTTTGTGCATGGGCAGAAGGAGTTAATAGCACACTTCATGTCTCGAGTGCCAGTGTAAAGCACTCGTTGAATTGATGACTTTTTTCAGGTGCACTTTCCTCCTCGTGCTTCAGAAGTTGCAATGCTCAAATTGCCCATCTTGACCTCAGTTGTCTCCTGTGTTAATAAAATGCCCTGTGCTGCTACTCAGGCCATTAGTTGGGACTCAGAAGTTTTATTTCTGGCTCTGCAATTATCCCCCTGCTGTAATTTCCTTATCTGGGGATAAATAACAAAGCTCTCCTTCTTCGCAGAAGGCTCGGAGATTTGATGATGAAAAATGCTATATAAGGGTTCAACGTTGTTATGTGAACAAATATCACTTTGTTTGCATGGCTTGACCATCTTAACAAGCAAGTAGAGAGTTGATGACCGAATCAAGATAAGAATTGAACAAATGAGGCATAATGAGCAACTTCAGATGATGGACTTCATTTTTTTCTTCTGCTTGAAAGTCATTCACTTTTATAAGTCTGTCTGTAGAGGATTTTTTAGCCTGTAAATAATTTGCCAGCTGGGTGTAGAAATCTTTTAGTTTGCTTGTTTCATGGTTTGCTTATCATTTCAGATGCCAAATAAGTTACTTATTGGTTTGTATGATCATTAGCAATCTAAGCATAGAATCACATACTATAAGGTTAAGCTTCCAATTTTAATGTTGGACAATTTTCAAGTGCATTTAAAGGGCATTACCAGGAAGAAAAAAAAGTGAAAATTATAGTTTAAACGTGAACTATCTTTATAACAGGAAAAAAATTGTCCTTCATTAAAACTATGCTCTAAATCTGTTATGAAAAGGGCAGCAGAAAACTGATCATTTAAAAAATATTTTCAAACCTCTTTGTCTGTTATTTGCACTCAGTGCCATGGGTTAGATCCTTCTGATCTGCCAGAGTTCATGCTCATGACAGCTTGCATGGGATTGACTTCTGGATTTAGAGAGGAAAAAAACATCCTCAGTTCAATTTGCATAAGATTTTTAACCTAGAAACATTAGGAAATGGTTTGTCAGGTGGGGTAAATAAATTTAACTTCAAAAACCTGCACTGAGTCATTTGAGTTGAAGACTATTTACCTTCAAACCATGAGAAGGTTTAGATGGGATATTGGGAAGGAATTGTTCCCTGGGAGGGTGGGCAGGCCCTGGCACAGGGTGCCCAGAGCAGCTGGGGCTGCCCCTGGATCCCTGGCAGTGTCCAAGGCCAGGCTGGACATTGGGGCTTGGAGCAGCCTGGGACAGTGGAAGGTGTCCCTGCCCAGGGCAGGGGGTGGGATGGGATGGGCTTTAAGGTCCTTTCCAATGCAAATCATTTGGGGATTCTGTTTCTTTATGATGAGAGTTGCTCCAGAGTGCCTGAGAGCAACCTTGTGAGTAGCTGAAAATTAATTTATATCTTAAAAAACACAGAGCAAAATTTTCTGGCTATCTTCATCCCTGAAACCCCAATAGTGTGATGGGAATCCATGGATCTCCTGGAAAATGGTGAATATTTCTCAGCTGGTGTGTAAACACTCAGGAAGCTCAGAGAAATCGTTTTGGCAGCCCACGTGCCGTTCAGTTTGCACATCCTGCGTGGTGAGGAGCTCAGAGCGGGGCTGTAACGCAGCTCTGAGCATTAGGAGGTTGTTAAAAGCAGGGCAAGTGCTGCCTGTACCTCAGGGACATTAAATGCAGAATCATTTTAACTAATAGGCAGGTACTGAGTGTGCCAAATTTTACCCCAAGGTGCTCGCGGGCTCCTGCGTGGTGTTGGTTTTGCTCACTGACTTTTATGGACTATCAGGATTTATTGACCCAGCAGGGGAATATTGACAGAGGTGATTCTGCCCCAGTCCCAGGTTCCCTTAAGGGACAATAAGAACACCTGGTGTGCACTGTAAATTTAAACTCAACTCGTGTGTGTCGTGGCACGGGGTTTAACTGCTGAACACTCACTGATGGTGGGGCAGGGCTGAACATGAAACCTGGGTGATTCTGCACAGACCTTGACATTTTCTTTAGGGAGAAAATGGCTCTGCTGTCCCTGGGTAATCACAAGGCTCAGAGAGAGAGCGTGTGCAGCAATGAGCCTTTGCATGGGTATTGGAGCCGAGGTGATTTTCTCCTGGTAACCATCCTAACAGCTTTTAATGCCCTACATCCATATTATCAAGTTCACCACCTGAATTATGTACTGGCAAAGAGCTGTGACATTTCTTATGCCTGAGTAACTGAGGACCCAAATCTGGCCCAATGGACTTGATTTACAAAAATGTGTTCATGGCTGCCTTCTTTCATTGGTGCAGTAAATCACAGGAATTGTCAGCCAACATCATGTGATGGGCCCAGACAGCTGGGATTAGTATTGCAAGGCTCTCTTCATATTCTGATAACACTTCCAGTAATAAATAAGCAGATATTGAGCAACTTATAGCACTGTGCTTGGAGTAATTATGAGCCACCTTATTCTATATGTGCCACTGAGTAGAAACGTATTTTTATTAATTTTTTTTCCTGGTGGGAAAAGTTGAAATATGGGCAAAGCACATCTACTAAATTAGACTTCTTAATTTTATTCCTGTAAAATTAATACCTCCTACTGCTGCTAAGAAGAAAATAATCGTATTATTTAAGAAACAGAAAAAATGCTTGTGCTGACTCTTCTCAGCACCCTGCATCTCTGCTGGGTTGTATTCAAAATGCACATGGGTAAAATTACATCGAAAGTGTTTGTTTCTTTATGAAAGAGTTTCCTTTCTCTCTTGCTGTTCTTTTTCTCAACCCATATTAATTTTATGTACTTGGTATTAGTCAGAAGACATCACTGTAAATACTCCCCTTAGCACATTTGCCCTTCTGTGGGATCCATAATCTGTGAGGACCTTGACCTTTTGCTGGGAAAGTTTATCCACTTCATCCCGTGCTATTTTCCAAGCCGGTTAATGCATCTTTTTATTGCTTGACAAAACCTCCTCCTTTAAAACCCTTCAGCTGTTAATATGCACAAGTGCAGCTCATGCCTCGCTGGCGGTGGTGCTGAAGCCGATGGGGACAATGCCTGGCCCTGGGTGCCGGGATTTGGGTCCTTTCATCCCTTTGCCACCCACACGTCCCTGAAATAGGATCAACGTTCATGGTCTGCACTGAGGGCAGGGTCAAGGCAGGTTTGATGTGCAGAGCACAGTGCTGTGGGAGCAGGTTGGCTTCAGGAGCAGCCAGAGCAGTGCCAGAGCTCCATTCTGGCCAGCATTCCCCTCCTTTAATACCATTCTTCTTTCTGAAGTCCTCCGGGACAAATCTGTGAATGATCTTCCTTCCTCTGCAGCAGCCGCAATTCAAACAACATTTAAATATTTATTTGTCATTTCCAGAACATTATCTGAACCCGACAATCAGGTTTTTTACTTCATCCATTTGTGTTTCTGTGAGGGAGCAATGCATGGATGGAATGTGAAGGTCACATTGCAGCAGGGACCACTCATCCCTGCTTGTCTGTCCCTCCTCTGCCATCGGGACATGCAGGAGCTCGGGAAGCTGCTGGTGCCATCTGTGGCATGGCCAGAGGCAGTGGGTGATGCCAGCCCTGCTCCTGCTCCTGCTCAGACACCGAGCAGCCCCAGCTGGGCACAGGGATCAGGGATGTCTCAAAGCCATCTCTGTGCCCTGCTGCCTCTCCCCTCCCTGTGCCACACAGAGCTGGCTGCGAGGCAGGGTCAGAGGCAGGAGTGCCCAGCCGAGTGCATGGAAACGTGAACTGCATTCCCTCACCGAGAAATCTGTCAGCTCCCTCTGACCTCTGGGGAAACTGAAAGACAGACTGACTGTACTTGTGGAACCTCAGAACAATAAAATGCCTTTGCAGCTCAGGAAGCAGCACTGGGAGCCCAGACATGCAGACCCACAGAGGAAAAAATTAGATTTTAATTTCTCAGCTTTAAAAATCCCAACAGATTTACCATAGCAGGGCGCCTAACTTTGGTTCAGACCACTAGGACAGTCAACAAATCCCAGTTTGGAAGGGTGCAGGTTTTCCCCTTGTAGTACTCAAGGCATGGAAAACCAACAACAGGCTGAGCTTTTAGAATAGGCTGGAGACAGGTTTTCTCATTAAGAAAGACCTGGTTTCAGTTATTCCTCTGTGAAATAAGCTCCGTGGTTGATTTTTAAACTTAAGGAACTTGCTGCAGCCAGAGAGCTCTCAGCAAGAGAGGCCAGAGCTGGCTGGGCCTGGTTATTGCCCAGGAGGAATGATGGTGCTTTCCTTCCCTTCCAACAGCATCACCTCAGGTGGGAACACCTGGAGCAGAGGCCTCTGAGTCACAACTTTTCCTTCGTGTTACAGAAGAGTCTTGGGCAAAATACTGGATAACCTTCCCTGGGGAACTGCAGTAACACTGCAGGGAGTGTTGGATTGGAGGTGGAGGAGGATTGTGGGGATTCATGGAGTTCTTTAAGGAAGACAGTGGAAGGTGTCCATGGAAGGAGGGTTGGAATGAGATGGTTTTAAGGTCCCTTCCCACCCAAAGCAGTCTGTGATTCCATGATTCTCTGACAGCCCCCAAAGCCTGGAGTGACCTCTGAGCTGAAGCTGTAGTGGGTGCACTTGAGCACCGAAATCAGTTCTGCTCCTGCTCTGCCTTTGTCATGGGAAATATTTCCAGTGCTTTTGGGGAGCAGTGAATTTGTATTGTTTAAACTCAGCCTGAAGCCACAAGAACTGCTGTAAATTGGCTGGCTCTGATAAACCCAGTGCCACAAATCAGGTGATTAATACCTGTATAAATCTTTTTTTCCCCAAGTTTTCCTACACTTTTCACTGGAAATGTTTTTGATGTAAGCCCTTTCCTTCAATCTGACAGCTTTTTTGCCCATCCTCTGTCCATACAGTTTGCTAATAACTTCAGCCCTACAGACCTTCTCTCCAGGAAATGCCATTAAGATTTTCTTTCAGCAAAAGCAAGCAGCCCTTCAGAAATCCTCTATCAGGTCTGGTTTTTCCTGTTGTGGTTTGCCTCCTTTGCCTCCTGCTCTTTTTTTTTTCCTGGATAGCTGTAATTTAAAGCTTACAAGATCGATAAGTCCAAGATGCACAGCATAAATGGGAGAAGAAGACAAACAACTGGTAAAGATAGGAGACAGCTGATGAAAATGAATTCAGCTATAAAGCATTTGAGTTACTGTTCTCTGCTGTGATTTCCGAGATTAAAATACAGGAGGAAGAGATACAAATCATCATTCCTTCCTCCCTTAGAATCTCGGATTGAAATAATGTTGAATTTCTTCTTTTTCTTCCCATGGCTCTATATAAACAGGAGATTTTTTTATTTGTAGGAGAGCTTTTAATCAATTACAGGAGAATTTGCTTAATATAACTGGGAGCAGTGTAATGGCAGGAAGTCTGGATCTGAGCATCTTGTCTTGAACTCCCTGAATGCAGCCCTGTGCTAAACCAAAATCCTGAAAATGGCCTCTGTTCTGCACTGGTTCATGGCAGAAGGATTTTTCCACTCTGCTTTGCAGCCCTGGCGATTCTTCATGGGGCTGGGTTGGGGTTTGCTCTGTTTTCCAGCCCAGGCATGTCTTGCAAACCTTGGACCAGGCTGGCACAGCTCAGTTGGGCTGTGCCCAGCTGGCACAGGCTGTGGCTCAGGCAGTTTGCATTTGGCATTACAAATTGCAGTCACATTGCTTCGGGGAGGTGCAGGCTCTCTGAAAGGCCCAGTGTAGTGCCAGCAGGAGAGCAAACATTGCTAGGCTAAAGCCTCAATAGAAGTCAAGGAGGATTAAGGTGCAGCTGAAAGTAGAATTGGGGTTCCTAAATCACTGCAGAGCTTTAGAAAATGTTTTCTGTTCAGATCACAAACCATAATTTATCGGCAGAGGGGTCAAACTGTACAATATATGTGCTAGTGAATTGTGTTCCAGTGAAACTGCAAACTTCTGTTGGTGGGGAGGTCCTTACAAATGTTCCCTGCGTGCCCATGGCCACAGAACTCCCTGAAAGGCTAAAGATGTGTCTGGCAATAAACTCTGACGTTTCATATGTTTACACCCGTGTGTGCTGAAGGTGTCTTTATTTACCCCAAAAGATCAGGGGCACTTTGCAGTATGAATTTGAAACGCTCTGGGAAAGGAGGTACAGGTGCACATGTGCACTTTGGAAGAAGGATTGGCTTTGTCCACGGGGAAATAAGGCTGTCTGCAACTGGTGAGATGAGAGCAGATAAAGAGATTATCAAGTAGTGACAAGAAAGAAAATAGGTTAGCTGAATTCCTCTTTATCACTTCTTCTCCCTCAAGACATCTCTCCGAATATCTTGTCATTCATACCGAGAGGCTGGAAAGAAAATCGCTTTTAAAGGTGACCCACAGAGGTAAAACCAGACCAAAATGGTGCTTGTGTGCTTCTTTTGCTCCTGGGGGACAGAGGAACTGGTCTGGTGTGTGCTCTGTCATTTGGGAGAGCAGGAAAAGTGGGATTAGAGCTCCAAAGTCTTTTCCTTGCTCCAGAACACAGTGGAGCATTTTGTGATCCAGCTGTGGGTAGGAATATCGGGGTCAACAGCAGAGGTGTGTCCCGTCCTTGCAGTAGAGAGGCCAATACAGAAATGCAGCTCTTGGTCAATGTGTTTAAAACAGGTGGAATGTATTGGAAAACAAACAAACATTTAAGGGATCTGTTCCCTCTTGGATGCGCTTTTCTTCCATGAGCCTTTTTTATTTCTTCTCCTTTAAAGGAAAGTAACTATTGAAAATCACTTTGAAACGTGTTTCATGTTAGGAGAGCAGTAATGTAGGTGGTGATTGATAAGATTTATTGTTTCTGGGTTTGTGTTATCTTGTGATTCCGAGGAAAGCTGAATCTTATCTGTTTGGTGCTATATAAACACTTAACAGACTTCAGAGGGCTTGTAATGTAAGCAGACAGGAAAGGCAGAGAGGGGGAATGTGCAGAAAAGTGCCTCGTTCCAAGGCCACAAACCTGATTTAGAATGAGAATCAGATCTTCTCACTTCAGCCCATTTCTTTCTATTCCATGGGGTGTGTTGCTTCTGTTATTCAAATATGGAAAACCCTCTCCTTTTCCAGGTGAATGAAAGGCAAGGAGAATGAGATCAGACAGGAGCTCAGCATACAGGGGAAAAAAAAATAAAGCAAAGGAATTGTACTGATAAAGGTGCTGGTTTTAGATAAATTCAACATATGACATGCCATTACTCAAATCACAATTCTGTCTTTATTTCTAGATGCAGTAAAGTGGGGAGAAGGATTCACATGTAAGACTACAAACTGACCATGCATTGATGAGGAAACAGCTGCATGTCCTGGTTAGAAATGCATATTTTTCTTTTTAATTAAATATTCGTGTTTTGGATGTTGATTTTACTTGCCTTTATTTGTGAATCATCGCAGAAAAACTCACTGTAACCATTTTGGACCATTTCTGCCTGGAAAAAGCTCTCTATAAAAGCATAAACACGTGTGTGTGTATCTGTTTGTGCATGTAGGTATGTTCTGGAATGATTCCATGGGATTTTAATTCCCTGGAGAATGTGAACATGCTTTCAGAGCCCGACAGCTCCAAGGTCAGATGGAGCTTGTTCATCTTCTCTTATTGCAACTCAAGCAAGCATTCATTTGTTATTGTGTGTGGAGCTGAGCCCTAAGCCAGGCTTTATCCTGTTGTAGCAACTAATTGGTGAGGAAATTGTGATTTTACATTTAAAAAAACCCCTCAGTTCTGGAGAAAAAGGTGCTGTGACCATTCTGCCCTGATTATTTCAAGGTCAGTGTCCCATTCTGCTCCCCATCAGCTGCTGGTGGCCATCAGGGCAGGGAGAGGCTGGATGGATTTCCTTGGATTTCCTAAAAGTTGGGCACGATGAAGAGAAATAGCGGAAGAGCAGGGCCTGAGGGGTGGCACTGCCAACAACTGTTCATCAGGGAAAAAAGCCCTGCAGTTATTTATGGCCTGGACTTCTCCAGGACATTTTGTTTGCAGGGGATTTTAGTGCCCATGGACCCTTCCTGTAGTGAGATGTGCTTGGAGGAAATAATCACACTGGCAAGGGGTTTCTGTCTGTTTATTTAATTATTTTTAAATCCTATTCAGAAAAAACAAACCCTCCTGTAATTCTGTTTGCTTTCTGTTGTGGCTGGTGAAAAGGGAGTCTTGGCTACCAATATATGCATTTCCCATGAACTTTTACTAACAGGAGCTCTAAGGTGAAAGCTTTGCCTATAATGGGAATTATTTATACCATAACTTCCTTTCGAGCTGCCATTTATTAGGATTTTGTGTTCTGCTTGCTGGCCTTGACTGCTGTAGAGAGCAAGTTTCTTATGTACCTGCTGCTGAATTTCGTTTTGTGAACCTCTGTGGTCTGTAAAAATCAGAATGATGAAGTTATTGACAAAATGGGGTTTGCCTGAATAGTGTTTAAATTTTTTTAGGCTTTTTAACTGATAAATGGATTTTTTTCCTTACAGTCAGTGATTGTTCCAAGTAGAAAATAATTTACTAATTTCTGATTAACCCCAGCTAATCAGGAAGGCAGTGGCATCCAGCTGCTGTGTGAGTCTAGATCTCCATGAAATCTGATTAATATTTTCATTTATCTCATTGAGGGGGCAGCTCTGACCTGAAAAGCTGACTCCCTTGTCTGTTTGTGAGTTAGCTGATAAACTTTCCCTCTTTCAGGACCAGACAACTGGAAAGGCCACCATGGAAGGCTGGCTGGTTTTTGGGAATGAATGAGAATGAAGAAAGATTTACTCTGCTTTTTTGGGGAGACAGTCTGTGTTGTTTCTTCTTGCACACATCCAAAACCACCTCCTACCTTTCATCCCCCAAACCTTCTCCTGTGTTCTCTGGGAGGGTCTCCTGTGGGCTGAGCTGTTCCATTCCCGGGAGAAACACTGGAAATGCAGGTCCAACATTCCAAGTGCAGGCTTGAGCAGCTTCCTGCATGGAATCACAGAATCACTTAGTTTGGAAAAGAACTTTAGGGCCATCAAATCCAACCATTCCTGCAGCGCTGCCAAGGCCAACACCAACCTGTGTCCCCAGGTGCCACATCCACACGGTTTTTAAACACCAAGAAAGTCCCAAAGTGCTGCAGCCTTTAGAGCTGGAGCCTGGCTGTGCCTGCAGTGTGGGTGTTTGGAATTGGGCTATTTCTTCCCTTTGGTTCTGACCTTAAAGCACCCATTTTTGTGTTTTTGTGCTGTTTCCTCTCTGACTGAAGCTGTTTCTCAGGGCAGGGATCAGCCTCGTGACCTCCTTGCCCTGCGTGACCAAAGAATGAACCCAGAGCCATTCAGATGGGGCTCCAGACTGGAGTTAATCTGTGCTGCCCCACAAATAACTGCATTTACTCACACAGGGTCTCTCTATGTAAATGCATTTCTCCTCTTTGTCAGGAATTGTAATTAAGATTTCATTGCGTGATGAACTTCCTATATTTAGAGCATTCGTCGTGAATCTATTACCTTTTAAAAGATATTTGGTGGTGGGAAAGTTGGTAATCGTTCCTTTTCATTTAAAATTCAGGGCATGATATGTGGAGCTGTGTTTATGGGGAGGGTACAGGCTCCTGTCATTTTCTACTTGCTTAAAAGCTCTGTAAGTGGTTGAGGAAGCTCCCATCCTGAGGAGAAGAAAGGGCTCATTAAAAAGATTAGCTCATAGAGAACAAATTAAACTTCAGTGCCCTGCAAAAAGATTGTAATAACTGTAATAATAAATGAATTAATAATGCATTAAAGGAGAATTCCTCTACTCAGCTTGTCACACACTTATCCTTGAAAATTGACTTCAGTGAGGTGTGTCACATGAGCTAACGACCTCAACTGATGGATTTGGGATTTTTCCACGCTTCAAAATCCACTCAAACCCAGATTTCTGTATTTTTGACAGTTTGCTGGATAGACATGAAGTAAGTTGGGCCATTTGGTGCTGCAAGCCGGGGGGAAGCTCTTTGTTGAACCAAAGTAATCTCTAGTTTTAACCTCAAGTAATGAGAACTGGTAAATCCTGGCCACTTGGAAGGGGAAAAATTGACAATGCAGTGTTGGAGGCTGCACAGCAGCACCAGAGGTGCACACCTTGGGCTGATGGGGGATGCACAATTTATAAGGCCTCTAACATATATCTATATGGCCTCAGACTGACTGAGAGTAGGTTTAGATCCAATATCAAGAAGAAATTGTTCCCTGTGAGGGTGGGCAGGCCCTGGCACAGGGTGCCCAGAGCAGCTGGGGCTGCCCCTGGATCCCTGGAAGTGCCCAAGGCCAGGCTGGACATTGGGGCTTGGAGCAGCCTGGGACAGTGGAAGGTGTCCCTGCCCATGGCAGGGGTGGCACTGGATGAGCCTTAAGGTCCCTTCCAACCCAAACCAGTCTGGGATTCTATCTGGGGAGCTCCCATAAATTTGAGGGTTTTGTGCCCACTGTTGCAAATATGAGATTATCAGGATTTAGGAATAAGTTATCAAGTTCAGCCCTGAAATAAGAGGCATCCATAGGGGTTTAGTTGAGGAACTGTAGGTGCTGAGGCATCTCTAGACAGCAGAAAAGTGAGAGTTTGGGATTTCTGCTGTCTCCCCTGGGTAAGGGCTGAGTTTCTAATGGTTATTACACTAGGGAAAAATTGAATTAAGGGAATTGATTATCCAGACATGGCAAGCTGAAGCTGGTTGCAAAATGCATCTTTAGGCACCTGGCTACCTTTAAAATTAGTCCATTATTCACTCCTGAACCCAAACCTGCTCCTCTAAGCCCAGGCACTACTGAAGATGGCATTTACGAGCCACGACGTGGTTAATTTTTAGAATCTTGAGAGAATTGAGGCTGGAAGAGACCTGGGGAGGTTCAAAAAAGAATCTGTGGGTTCCAGTTAAAGTCTATGGGGAACACTCACCCTGTTCCTATAGAATCATGGAATGGTTTGGGTGGGAAGGGGCCTCAAAGGTCATCTCAGTCCAACCTGTGCCATGGGCAGGGATGTTTTCCACCAGCCCAGGTTGTTCATTTTATAGTGATTATGTCACTCTGATGCTTCTCTGTGTCCCCATGCACACCTGCAAACAGGTATTTGTAGGTGTTGATTTAACACTGAGCTTTGCCTATGAATGATATGAAAGCAAATTCCTTCTGGGATGCTTTTTTTCCTTTGGAAAATATTTGAAAATTCATCTCTAGTGTTTTGTTGCTTTTATTGGAAGGGTATTTTTAATAAAAATCTCATTCAGCATAAAAGGGACATCATCAATGGGGTTCTTATCAGTGCTTTGCATCATGTTAATACCAGTGCCAACAGCGAGTTGTGCAGGTATTACATCAGAACAAAGGAAATTATTCCAGGGATTTTATCTGAGAATATTTTGAGTTTGCTTGTCAAGCCATGCAATATGTGCTCTGCTTTATTTGCTGGCTGCTGTGAGAGCAGCTGAACAGTTGCTGGGGTTTGCACAGGGATTCTTTTCGCTCCCTGCACCGGTTTACTTTGGCACATTGTTTGATCCACGCCAGGAAAATAGTGAGATATCAAACAAAAGTGATGCATCAATACCTGGAATTGTTACAGCTCAGAGGAGCGTTGCTTCTCCATCATTTGAAGTGGTCACTCGGGGTGCTGGAAGCACAATCCTCTTTTTCAGCCTTCCCAGCAGTAAAAGGCTCAGCAGTGCTGCTGGATTGTGGAACAGAGCAGGTACCTGCAGCAGGGATAGCCCGGGGCTGGCACGGGATAACGAGGGAAGCACGGCTCTGCCTCCTGGGCTGGACCTGCTCCTCCAAACCTCCCCGGCTTCTGCTCTCAGGGCAGCAGAAAGAGCCAAATGCTGAGGTGTTCTTAAATTTCCAGTAACGAGGCTGGGCTCATTAGCACTCTCATCAAATGGCTTTCAGTTGCTATCAGTCTGACTTGGATTTGAATTGATGACCTTGAGATAAAAGGCTTTTTATTCTATTACCCATCTCCTGAGCCATCAAGTCTTTAATATGCCGTGTAAAATCAGTTTTCAGATGGTATTTCTTTTATATAATATATCGTCATTTGTTATTAATGATGTCTGATTTTGGGTGCTGCAAGCTCTAATTGTGCACTGTAGTACTTTTGTTATTCCTATTATTTCAGATTTATCTGCTATATTACCAGATACTTGTAGACAAAGAGAAAATAGATTGGTAATAGAGTGTAATCCAGTTTTATATAAACGAGTTAATAAAATCACATAAAAATACAACGTTAAATTCAGCATCAGCAAAGCTCATCTGTTACTTCAGTAAATTGATATATAAAATTCTGCTTCGATGCTGAAATAAACTTTCCTGCAAAATGCTGTATGGGACTACCAAACATATGGAAAATAAAGAAAAAATGAGTAAGAATATATAATACAAACTTAAAAATGAAGGAAGTTTATTACATGCCACCCTTCTCCTCCTGAAGGCTTTTCCCTGAGGATAATATGGAGAAGATGTTAAAAACCCAATGTACACAGGAGTGTTAGGAGTGCAACCAGGGAGCTTTTCCTGTTTGGGTTTTATGTGACTGTGTTTGTTTGGACAAGATAAAACTGGGAGCACTGGGATAAAGAGGTGCCTTTAGGGCGGGATGCTTTGGGAACCCTCAGGTATGGACACCTTATTGTCCATATTTGATCTGAGTTGAAGGCATCCAATAGGAATTTGAAAAGGAAGATAGTACAAAGCTGGTGCTGCAGCAGTCACTTGTGCCTAATTAAATGGGTTTGTTCCAGAGGAGATAACATTTCTGTAAGATGCAATTTATTGGGTCTTGACACTAAAAAGTAAGGGTTAGAATGCAAATCTGGTGCAGATTTTAGGGGGTCAGCCAGCTGAGCCCTCTGGAGCCCAGTGCATCCCCTGCCTCCAGCAGAGGTGGTCGTGTCAAGGTCATTTTAGAAGCTCCCAGCAATGGGTCAGAGCAACTTTCTTGGAGATAATGTATTAAAATGATTAACTATATAGTTCATACAGCTTTTCATATTATCTGTCCTTAATTTCCCTCTCAGTGAATTAAGGCAGCCACTGGTGGTGTTCCCAAAGTACAACTGATTGGAGCTTTCTTAATTAAACCCTGTCATGTGTTGGAATATTGCTGCCATGTCCCTTTTCCAGCCCTCTCTCTTGATGGAGTGAGCAAATATCCTCCTTTCTAGGTCATGTTTTCTGAATCTCACATGGATAATTACCTCCTGTGTCCTGTGGTTAACATCTGCTAACACTTCCCCAAACACCACCTGTGTCTGGCAGCAGCCTCTCCTTGCTGACTCACGCTTGGGTTTTGTCTTTTCCAACCTCTGTTCCCATTGCCTGTCTGAAAAAAAATCGTATTTTAAAGCTTGCCCTTAGTTATTCCCAGAATAAGTAGGACTTTGAATACCTTTTTATTAAATTATCTTGGTGATTTCAGATTGGTTTTCGCCATAAGTGTTGTTCTTTAGGGTCCTGGTGAATCCCTCACGCTGTGTACAACCTCAGTCGCTCCTGAAAATGTGGGGCCGAGTCAAACACCTGGGAAGGAGTGCTGGTGTGGGCCCTCAATTTGGAAATAGACAGTCAAAATCTGTTCTTTGAGTGTGTTCATTGTCAAACTAAACTCACAAGTCGGTGAATGGACCTTATTGTGACAAGCATATTTTGTTTGTTTATCCAAAATGTAACACATCTAATTCCCTCCCGTGATACAGTGATTATCCTGATTAAAAAAAAAGGAAAACTGGGTTGACATGATTAGAACTGCACATCTTGGCAGTTTCTTCTCATTTTCTATTCCTGGAGGTCCTTACAATTTAATTGTTTATCCATTTGTTCCTGAGTCTTCCAGCGATCTGAATTTAGACTTATGGAGACCTTTTTCCCATTGTAAAAACAGCTGCTCTGTTTGAACATCTCTTGCCCTCAGTCATTCCCAGAGAGTGCTAAAAACTAATCACTGGTAGTTTAAAGAGAACTTCAGCAGATTCAGAAGTATTTCAAAAGGAATTTAATCCTTAATGACTTACCCAGTTGCTTCTAACCCACACGGTCCTCAGCTCTCTGCTCAGATTGTGGTCCAAGCTCCAAGTTAAAATGAATTCTATTGAGGGTCTGGTCACTATAAAGCATCTTTTTGTGAAGAAAGAGGTTAAAAAAAGGTGTAGAAAATGCCAACCTTTTGCAATTTGCAGTTCTTTCCCAGGTAGATAATGGAGTAATGTTGCCCTTCACCTTTACAATCCCTTTGTGCAGGCAAGGTAGGAAGGGATCTTTGCACCAAGAATAAAAGGTTCTTTGGGAAGTGACCATCTTTATTTTTTTTGATTAATCATGGTTAATTCAATTATTGAAGGGTTAGAAAAACTCATTAGGATTCATATGAATGACTTCTTACTGCTTAATTAGTTGGATTAGAAGACTTGAAGATCCACATTTCTGCATTACTCATCAAGCCCACGATAACCAGGCAGCTTTATTATTGTTTTTTTAAGTGCACTGCAGGTGTGGTTATGTTCTCCTATTGCATTTCCTGCCCTTTTTTGCTGTCCTGGTGTCTGATCCTCACTTAGGTCCACATCAGCCACTCATGAGTGGAGCAAATCCAGTTTAAGAGCAGCAGGAGGAGGAGGTGGAGTTGTCTCTTGGCAGCTTGACCATCCAACACAGGGGGCTTAGAGGGGTGGGAAGGGTTAAACTGGAAATCTCTCCCATCTTGGCGTGCACTGGGATTTTTAGAGCTTGATAACACTGCAGTGTTTCTCATGGTGATGGCAAAAGGCAGATTGGAATAATAAATACATTGTAGATATGATAAGTGTTTTTAAAAAGAGTGATAAACCATGTATTCTAAGATCCTCTCAAAAAATTGCAGTCTGGTTTTTTGTTATGCTTCGATAGTTTATTCCCAGTCCTGCCCCTGCAGACTTGAACATTAATGCATTTCATTCTGCTCTGAGGAATATTCCTCTTCTCTGCAATGCCACCTTCCACTTAGGGATTTCTGAGACAGATGTGATATTAAAGTACCTTCAGTTCTGTGCTCTGGAATAAAGGAAATAATTTAAAGGCAAAAAACAACACGGTACCCTTCAGAAAATGGAAATATAAATTCATTTTCTGAAAGTGACTGTTCTGCTATCGAATTATTTTCTATATTCATTATTTGACAGAATAGCATAGGTAAATGCCAGAGAATGGAAAGTGATTAAAAATGTAAGAATTAATAGCAAAAAGTAGATAAGCAAATGCTATGTATACAGACTTGCATCCTGTGCCATAAAGAGGATTACAGAATTAATTTACCAGTGGCATTTATTTTGGAAGCCAGTTCAGATAAATAACAGTCCTCATGTGCAAGGATCCTAACGAAGTCAGTGGGGCAAACCCAGAAAAGTCGGTTGAGGAATAGAAGAAAAACCCAAAAAATTTATATTATTTTTTTTCCTTATCAGGTAGAATACTAAGTTAATAAAAACTAGGAAGATGATCAGTCTAGAAATTAGAATTGCAATTTTCTCTGAAGTTGTGGTGACTTGGGAGGCCTCAAACAGCGACCGCGCGAAGATGGGATTTGTGAACCAAACTATTGGCACTGCCAATGTTTCATCTTGAGGCAGCAGTGACTGGGTGTTGATGTGATGTCGGGGTCCCTCCCCTGCCATGGAGGCCTGGGAGAGGGGCCCTGAGGGCACAGACACACAGGGGTTCCCTGCCCCTGAGGGCACAGACACACGAGGTTTCCCTGCCCCTGAGGGCACAGACACACGAGGTTTCCCTGCCCCTGGGCAGCCTCGCTCCCATGGGTTGGTTTGTGTTCCCTGCACGGGCAGGGACCCTCGGCCCGGACTGTGAGGGTTCCTCGGCAGATCCCGGCCATGGGCTGGGGAAATAAACATCTCTGAAACATCTACCAACAATCCGTCCATGGGTATTTCTTTTCCAGGGGACTCCTGGTTTGATATAGGTGTGTCACAGTAATCCCTGATGTAACAATGTGATGAGGATTTGCCTTGTTTCCTGACAGTCTGAGTCCCAATTCTGATGCTCCAATCCCTCCTGGATGGGTTTCCTGATCTGGATGGGATTCACTGAGCTGAGGTTTCTCCAGGAAAGAACGACCCAACCGCACATCTCCAGCCGGTGCTGAGGCGGCAGAGGTGGCACTGGCCATTCCCTGCCTGCCCTGGGACGTGCCAGCTTTGGCCAGCACCGGCCCTGCCTTTCCATCCCCAGCCACGTGTTCAGTGCAGAGCTCACCTCTCCTGTCTGTGGCAGTGCTCGGGTGGTGACAAGGAACCTCGCACAAGTCGCTGTGTGTCTGGGAGCTCCTCTCCCGCTCTGGCGTTCAGTGCTCCATAGGGATGCCCAGGATGGATCCCTGCTTTCTGTGCCACAAGTGCAGGCTGAGAAGACTCCCAGAATTACACCCTGCCTTACCAAATCAACCAGCTGGCAGCAACAGGAGGCTTGAAAGTCATTGCAGCTCCAGTTTCTAAAAGCTGCTGTTACGGAGCGCCTCACCCGAGCCGGGCCTGACAGAGATGTGACAAATGACTTGGGTATGTTCTTTAAATGCTGCTGAGCTATTGGCATGTTCCCTCCAAAGCCTTCCTGTCAGGCACATCATAAATTGCTGCAGTAGAAGTTATTCCAGAGCAGCTCGAAGACGGATCATTGTTCAGTTGTACCGACAGCCCGTGGGCTTTAATCTGTTTATTTGGCTGTACCATCTTCTGTGGCTGCCTGGAAATAGGATTCCCAAGCAGGCAGATATCTCTTGGAGAATTCTCACTTTGCATATTTCCTCACTACTCCATTTGAAAAAAAAAATCAGTTTCTTCTTAAATCTTTCCTGCCAAGCTTAGCATCTTTTGTCCTGCCAAAAACAAAATCGTTGGTCGTGTCTGAGTGTGGCAAACCAGGGCGCAGTGAGTTATTGCTCAGTGGACTGATGCTCCTTTTCCCCTCAGTGTAGCTGTTCCTCTGTCCTTGTACAGGGCTAAGTACAGGACAGGGGCTGTTCAGTGCCTGGAATAATTTGGATGGAATTTATTATCATTAGCAGGAAGGGCAAAGGCAGTTGCCTCAGAGTTCATTACAAGGGAATTATTTGTGTATATGCATTTAGGAAGAGTCAGCCCTAAGTGCTGTTGCCTCATTAAATTCAAGAACCTGGGTGCTGTTATGGCTCTCCAGATTTAACAGGCACAGCTTTTCCAAAGGCTTGTTTCCCTGTAATCTGCTGCATGGCAGGCAGGCACCGACAGATGCTCGGTGGATTCCTGCATGAGCTGAGGGCTGGGGCTTTGCTGGCTGTGGGATTAGGGCTGCTGGAAGGTGTGAGGGCGCCGGGATGCGGCCGCAGCGGCGTTTCCCTGGGAAGAGGCTGCTGAGGAATCACCGTGATCCTTTTTCCCGGTCAGTTTGCCTTGGCTGGAGCTCCCCACGAGGTCTCTGTCGTCACACCACAAGTTGTGTCTCGGGGAGAGGGGTGAGGGGACACCCACTAACAAGGGACTCAGCCAGGAGACAAAGGGGCACTGTCTGCGCTCGTCATCGCTCATTTGGGAATTAATGAACGAGTGCAGGGTGCAGATGGGAGGGCTATGAAACCTCTTCCACTGGGCAAGGAGAGCTCTCCCCTGAGTTCTTGCCGCTTAATGATTTCATTTCGGATTTGAGGGACTCTTTGTTGCTGTGCAGTGGTTCTGGGCAAACTGGTTTTGGGGGAGGGATTGATATTTTCAAGGATGCTTCATGCCTGCGTTAGAGAAATGCTTATTTTTCTTAATTCTTTCATGAAATCCTGCAGATTAATGATGCAAAAAAGGCTTTTTGATCATCTGTTGAGCTGCTGCGTCCCTACAGGGTGGTTGTTTTCATTAACCAACTCGGGTTTACGGTTCTACAATGCAGATTTATGTTAAAAAGTTAATAATAACCCTAGAGCACGAAATAACAGGGAAAGCAATTCTCTCTAGGTAATTAAAAATCGAGCCTTTCTGACAAAACAAGATATTCTGTAACCTGTGAACCTAAAAGGCTGTCTTGGTTTCCTACTGCCTGGCATTCCCAGTCCCTGCACGGGGCAGAGCTCGTGCCTATTGTGCCTTCCCCAGCAGGCAGGAGATAGTCCTGAGCTCCTCACAGGCCGTGTTCTGCACAGCCTGCCCGAGCTGCCAGCAAACACGCTGAGATTTGCCAGTCAGCTGCTCTCAAACAGAATTTGCCATGTCTTTTTACTCAGTGGAAGCACTGGTTGGAGTTTCTTTCTTTTGCAGCTCCCCTGCTTGCCAGTGATGGACAGGTTTGGATGGATGGGACAGGTTGCACGAATGGAAAGAGCCTTATTTCCTCAACAAGCTGTTCCAGAAAAGAGCATTTCTTTTTTCCCCTTTGCCAAGGAAAAAAAAAGAAAAAAACAAAAGGCATTTCTCATGAATCCAGTCCATTTCAACATTATAACCTTTATTCCCTAAATCAAGATGCTCAGCTTTTGCCAAACCCCTGCTCATTATTCAGGATTTTCATCTTTCTCTGAAGGGTTTACATTTGAGATTTTATCTGCGAGAATGTTGGTGAATTCCTGGGCATGAGGTGTTTTTGGGGTCTCCCAACACCTCTGGGATGCTGCTGTCCTGTCCCCAGGGCTGGTGGGTGAGGATGGGTCAGTCCCCAGAGCTGGGGGTTACTGGGGTGGAATTTGGATAGTTCAGAATTCTTCAGTAAAACTCTGAAAGCCCAGCCTGGCATAGAATAAATGAATATTTCACCATGAAGATGATAACAGAGGCATTTTTAATTTTAAAAGCAGCATTTTGGGAAGGAGTGGCTTTACCAAATCTTTCTGTGTTTTAGCCTTGCCAAGGCACTTGTGGGACACCAAAACAGCCACACTCAGAAAGCACTGGCAAAACCTTTTGCTTGTTACTTGCTTTGCAACGAAGAGCAGTTCTTGATGCAACTCATTAAAGGATTTCTTCAGCCAAGGGGCTGGAACACAAGCATTTGTCTCCCTCAGAACTCCTGATGCTTTTGTCAGATTTTTTTTGAAGTTGCCATCACGAGCTGTAGCCTTTGGGCTGCTGAGGATTGCTGGCAATGGCCAGCCCGAAACTTTATTTTCCCTTCTTGCAGGATGTATTAAAGATCAGTGAGAAGAGGTTGCCTGGTATTAGGATTAACTTGAGCTTTGGTTTCTCATCACACTTTTTTCTGTTCATTCTCACACCTGCAGAACAAGTGAGCTGGCATTTAGAGCTGTGCCTGCAGGAAAAGTGCCCCTCTGGATCCCACAGGAGGCAATATCCGAGGTCTGAGTGCTGGTGATGGGAGGATGGTTGTGCCACAAGGCAGCAAAGGAATGTTGTGCCAACATTTTGGGGAGAAACACATCAGGAAAAGGATCAGTGTGTTAAAGGAATTGGATTTGTTCTGGGTGTGTGTGAAAGGATAAGGGAGTGTTTTACTGTAGAGAGATAGAATTGCAAAGAACAGAGATTTTCAGTTATAAAGTATTTCATTAATATCATTAATTCTTCGTCTTGCTGCGAGTTAAGTGTCCATACAGATCATAGGTGTACATTTATATGTAGGAAGAATAAATATTGTATTCCATGAGCTCAGGTGGGAGCTCTGACATCAGAGCACAGGCTGGCACCCTGATCCTTAGGGACCAAGCTGGTGCTCATCCCTGCTCCGTTACTGGGTGTATATTTAGGAATATTGTTTTGGTATTAATCTCTCCAGACTTCCATCGTACCTCATTTCATTGAGAAGTGTAACATAAGGAATTAGCTTACTTAGTGATTAGGGATTGTTAATTGTGACTGTTTCTGTGGAGGAGGTTGTCCAGTTCCCTGCTGAGTTGCCCAAATTAGTGACCTGGATGCACTGGGTATTATTTACTTGTTTTACAGAAAATATGAGACCATTTCCTTCCTCTTCCCTTGGGTTTGGATGAATCATCAGATTTCTCTGACTCACTTGGGTTGGGTTTTTTTGTCTCCAAGTCTGCCACTTTCACCCATCTGCAACCCACTGGCTCTTTGGAAAGAGGGATAAAAACACTTCCAGGCTTTTATCTCACCAGGCACTGCAGAGAAGCAGCAGCTTGGTGACGTAGCAAAGGCAGGTGCACACTGGCTTCTAGAAAATTCAGAATAATCAAAAATAATTTACTGTTTAGAAATGTAGTTGATGAAAAAGGTGCCACACATCATAAATTGGTACAGGGTCTTCTGGTGCATGCTGAGATCCTCCTGGGAAGAACCTGGTCCTCTGTGTAATTTGCAGGTTCAGAGTGGAAAAATGAAGATGTAGCAATGTTTCATGGTGATCTAAAAGAAATTGTGTGAGAGGCCATCATAGCCTAGGATGGACTCGTTGGAAGTGATCATACTTGAGTGTTAATTATTTACACACTAATTACACAGAGTTCCACGGTACTTTCAGTAATTTGGCTGTATAAAATTTATTGCTAGGCTGATCTTAACAGAACCCCCCCAGAAAATGAAGGCAGGTGTAGGGGATAGGATGCTGGTAGTTACAAAAAAAAAACCCCAAAACAAACAAACAAAAAAAGAAAAATTTTGGAAAAGTTTCCAATAGCTCTGGGAGTCAGAGACAGAAATGAGCAGAGTTTAGGAATTCAGTTTAAAAATGTTTCAAATATCATTTGCTCAGCTGCAACAGGAGATAGAATTTAAGTCTTTCTTGGCCAAGCTGAGCTGACTCCCTTTAGAAGAGGAGTTAATTGAAATAGAGCACAAGGACAAACTCAGACATTTTAGGATCACCCTTTGCAAGTGCCACATACAGGAAAATCTGGTGCTAAATGCTCTTCCCCCGATAAATGTGGTCTGCTGCCATATGATCCATATTCCCAGCTCCGGGATGTATCACCCTGCAAACTGCAAAACTCGGGATTAAGAAATGCGCCTTGAAAATGTGCCAGCCCTGTTCCTTAAAAGGCTCCCAGAGAAGATGACTCACTGCTTAAATGGCCACTCAGTGCATCTGCAGAGCATTTCAGGTTCAATTCCCTGGAATAGTCCGGATTCCTTGGGGAAGCTGCTCCGGGGGGCAGAGGCAGCGCCGTGTCCTGGAGGGAAGGAGCAGCATCAACCCAGGAGGAGCATGAGGGGACAAGAGAGGTCCCAAAGCCATCCAGAGCAGTGAGGAGAAGGAGGAGAAGCCCACAGGCTACCCCAGGAAGGTCGGGAATTTCTGAGCTGGTGAAAGGCAGATTTGGGGGTCTCATGGCTGGTTGATGCCCAGAAAGGGGCAGATGTGAGATATTGTCTGGCTCATGGAGAGCAAGGCAGGGTTTGGGAGTTGTGGTGGGTCAGAGCCCTTTGGGGAGATGTTTGTGCTGTGTTCCTGAACAGACTGAGTTGGTGCTTTGTGGTTTTGTCTGGCTCTCCACCTTCTCTCGGTCTCTTTGCAGTTTTGTAGCAGAGCCTTGGTTACTCCACGTCTCGGTGTAAGGTCAGGATTTTTTCTATAAAGGAAGAGTTTCTGAATTGCGGTCTTAGCCCAGATGTTTTGTGGGTTTTGTTGTTGCTGTTATGGGGTTTTCTTCTTTTTCTTTTCTTTTATCTCTCTCAACAAACCCTGCTTTGTCAATCTCCCAGCTGTGCCTGATGTCCCCTCAGAGCTCACAGGCAGAGCTGAGACATTTGAGTTTATTCTCAAGAGCCTGGTGCTTCCTGCTTCTTAAAACACATCTGAAATAACCTTTACTGAGACAATCCCTTTTACCTTTTCTGACAAGGTTCAGAGAGGAAGGAGCTTTTTAGCCAGTTGTTTGCTGACCAAATGCACCAGATTTTCTTTGTTAAGCATGTTTCTGATACATTTGAGCTTTGAAGAACTCAGATACACAGGTGCTCTGTGGGGACCTTTCAGAAAAATCTGACTTCCTCTGCTGAAAATCAGCTTCTCTTCAGCACTGCTTGGATTTTTAGAGTGTCCTACCACAACCATTTGCAACTGTGAACATTCCCAGCTGGCACGAGGAGGTGCAGTCCCCAGGGCTGTGCAGGCGCTCCCAGTAATGAGCTCCAGATTTGGCTGCTCTGGGATGTGCCAGGTTTTGCCTGACAGCTTTTTTTTTTCTTTTTGGCTCCTTCTGAGGGAAAGCAGCTTCTTTCTGTCTTTGTAATAAATGGGGGCAGCTGCACGTCGAGGCAGTGCCCTTCCAGATTCTGAAGATTTATCCAAACTGTGCTGGAGTTTCTTGCAATTCCTTCTGGAGGTGGGAGCCAAACTCTGCTGAAGTCCACAGGAATCTCTTGCTAACTTTGATGTTACCTTAGTGGTCATTCTGCCTTTGGCTCTGTATGGACAGTAAGTAAATGTCAATTATCTTTTCAGACAGAAGTCCTTGCAGAGATAAAAGTTTCTGATTTTCATCAGGAAAAAGTAGTGATGGGACAAGGGGGAATGGCTTCAGACTGAAAAAGAGTAGGGTTAATGGGATAGTGGGAAGGAATTGTTCCCTGGGAGGGTGGGCAGGCCCTGGCACAGGGTGCCCAGAGCAGCTGGGGCTGCCCCTGGATCCCTGGCAGTGTCCAAGGCCAGGCTGGACATTGGGGCTTGGAGCAGCCTGGGACAGTGGGAGGTGTCCCTGCCCATGGCAGGGATGGGATGGGCTTTAAGGTCCCTTCCAGCCCAAATCATTCCAGATTCTGTTCCACGCTTAACTGGACTCTGTCCTAGGGTTTGTTATAAAGCTCAGACTAAAAGAATGTAAATAAAATATACCTTTTTTTAATATTTTCTATATACTTATTTATATCTTGTTTATTTTTTCTGTTTCTTCTCTAGTGTTATTTTTGTCTCTCTTTTACTTTTTTCTCTTTCTTTTCTTTTTTCCATTTTGCTGCAAAGTCACAGGTTTTCCTAATCTGTGACGTGCACACCAGAATTTTCAATTCATTTACTTTTACCCTTTGATAACTGCATTGTTTTGCCACTCCATGTTATTAACAAGTTTTGTTCTTCCTCCTCCTTCCAAGCTTTGCTCCACCAGAACTTCCCAGCCCATCCAGAGCATCTCTGCTTTATAATTACTTTACATTTCTTTATGGCTTCTCTTTAGGCAGGGGAATTGCATAAGTTAATGTGGATAATACTAATTATTTTGGATCTGTCACTGCACGACCGATGATGAATAATGCAGATACTGCTCTGCTGCTAGATGCAGTTGTTGGGGATTTTTGCCTTTTTCCCCTCATCATCAGCCTTGAAGTATTGTGACATTGGATGACACAGATAAACCTGGGCTCTGTAATTAAGGTTTATTTTAATGATCCTGGAAAATACTCAGTTTTGCATGTTCTCATGGTTTTAAATGTGGTTTAATCAGTCTTCCAGCTTTCCTGCCTGCTCAGTGCTCTGCTGACATTTCTCCAGAGGAATAGCAGGATCCAGTAGGATAAAACTTCAGAATGCCCCTCCCTGGCATGTTTAGGTTTTCATATTAATGAAGATAATTTTGTGCATTAGATCAATGATTTTTTCCCATCTATTTGTGGAAGGCCTGGCAAATAACACCACTGAGGAGGGAATTTTAGTGCCTATGGATTTGACTTTTCTATAGAATTCACCTTATTTTCCATGAGCCTTGGGGTGATTGGAATTTTTTCCACTCCTCCTTCCATAAAAGAAGCTTTAGTTCTCCTTGCACAGGCTTTTGCAGCTGCAAAGAAATGAAATTTGATGAAAGCAATGACTGAAACCACGGCTTCCTCACCCCCTCACTGCACACTCTGCCCAGAATCCATGGAATATGTACAGGAAAAGCTCTGCTTAGGTGGGAACCTTATTTTCCCCCCCCAGTTTGCCAGCAGAGCTGCTGATTGCTGGGCTGAAGAAAAGTCATTTATGAGTGGTGGGTGAGGAATTTGTGAATATCCAACTCATCTGTCTGAGCTGACACCGAGCCCTGAGAGCTCTGTCCATAACTGTCCAGACAGATCTTTTCAGACTGGATTTGATCCCCTTCAGGCACCAAAACTTAAGAATTTAACAGTCCTTTTTTTTTCCCTCCCATCCCCTCCCTCTTTTTTCCCCCCCATGGCTGTTTAATATTAAAATGCTGCATGTTGTGGTAGGGAAGGCAGCAGGGATGCTCCAGCTCACAGGGGATGTTAATTATCAGCAGTGCAGGTTCCCAAACCCCTCACAGGAGCAGCATTTGGATGGGCTGAGGCTGCCCAGATTTGCTCTGGCAGGATGGAAAGCTCAGCCTAATATTCAGAGCTGATTCCTGGAAAAGGAGGACGTGGGAATCCAGCTCTTTCCTAGAAGGGGAGGTCAGAAGGATGCTCCTGCACTCCAGAAAGGTGATTTTATTCCATCTTAGACTTGGAAATAAATCTGAACATATTTTTGGTTTAGCCAGCTTTATCGGAGTGTTTAGGAGTAGGAATGGAGCATTTCCAACCATAATTTTCTTCCTCACTTGCAGGAAAAGGCTGCAGAAAAGGACTTGGAAAACAAAAAATTGACTGTTTGTTCATTCTTCCTATAGGAGATTCCTTTGAAATTTAGCAACTCAACTTCCCAAAGTCACAATTCCCGCTCAGGGGTGATGTCTGTTACAGTAAAAACCACCTTGGTGTGCCCAGAAAATAATGAACTCCAGACATATTTATTGGCTGTGTGGCTTGAATTCAAAGATCTTTAAATGAGAAAGAAAGAAAGTGGCCAATTTTCCCAGCAGAAACATTTATAGTGGGAAGAAATAGTTTGAAAAATTCAATTTTTTAGCCTGAGGCCAAACAGAGCAGCCACATACAGGATGAATCAGATGGATTCCATGTACAGAATGCTGGAAAATCTGCTTTGAAGCATTAATCAACACTTTCGTGTTATGATTTTTGGGTTTGTAATTACAATCATGCCGTATTTACCCAGTGTGAATACTCACATTGCAGGGATTTGTTACCAAATTGGACATGGGGCTTAATTTAGATTAAATTCAGGAACTTTGTGTCTGGAAATCACTCAGTACTTTATGCCTTGTAGGCAAAAAGTGCAGAGGAGGAACGTGAGGAGAAGGAGAGGAAGTAAACACCCCAACTGCAGAGACAACAATACACTTATTTTTCTCTTCTAATTAGCAATAAGGGTTCAGGTATGAGAATAGAAACAAATCAGCTTGATGTAAATTCATGGAGGATCAGAGGTGCACTGAAGATTCCAAAAGATTAAATACTCCAAGCAGAGCCCTGGGTTTAGGAATTGATTATTGTGAGGCTGAGCCTAAGTAATAAGCATGAAATATTAATTAGGCTCCCTGTATCTCGTGAAATAAAGGTGCTTTAGCATTAAGACATGAAATTGAGCCAGATTTAGAAGAAACATGTCAACATATTTTGTGCAATAGGCTAATGCAAATATTGACTCCCTGGTCCATTAATGCAAATAAATTAAATTATTAGGGATTAGTGGCCAGTTTAAACTGGAGAGAACCCAAAGCAGGAAGGTTCAACCTTTTCTCTGCTCATCCCTGCCACTTGGGCTGCAGCAGCAGTTGTGCTGCTGCACGGGAGCACTGCTGCTCTCCAGGGAAGTCTTTGTTCAAATTAGTCCCTAATCTTTGATAATGTGCTCTCCAGGGGGTCCTGTGGCTAAATGCTCTGATAAGTAATAGGATATGCAAAGCAGATCTGCTCTGGCAGGGCCTGGCACGTAACAAATGATGGAGTTACAGCAGGGAAGCTGAAACCTGGACTGGCTGAACCCAGCTTGGGAAAAGTGTTCTCTGAAACTCAGATGTGTCTCCAGGCTTGGTTATCCACCCTGCTGCAGTTCTGCATTCTCCAGGGATGGGTGAGCTTTGCTGCCTGGGTCCCGGTGGAATGAGAGAGGGAAGAGCACCCAAGGAGTAAGGAATGGGGAGGGCTTTGGCTCCCTGGGTGAGGAGTTGGAGAGGAGTGAGTGGTGCCAGGGTGGGGATGCTGTGCTGAGAGCAGGATCAGTGCTGCCAGTGTGACCTTATCCTGCCTGTTAGACCACAGGGGAAGCAGGAGGAAGGGATCACTGGGAGAGCTCTGTGTTGTGTCGTTGTCACTGACTGCTCTGGGAGGGGAAATCCAGGATTTTATCTCTGCTGTTTAACTGCATGAGCCTTGTCGCTCCCGCTCCGGACGGGAGCTGTGGCTGGAACTCCTCAGTGTGTCCTCCCCCCAGCTCCCTGGAAGCTGCAGAGTGTGAGGACCCAAGTGGCAGTGACTGTCACTGATGTCCTCCTGTCTCCTGGTGTCACTTCAGCTGCACTGGAAGCCCATGGAGGGTGTGAGCTGAGTGCCCACAGCAGAGCAGATGGTGTGCCCTGCTCAGAAAGTGTAGAATTCCGCTCCTTTCACCTTGCTGAATACCCTGGGCACTTACTCACATTATTTAGGGCCTGCACACTTTAGTTCATCGTTTTTACAGGATCACAGGTGCTGTCAATCCTCCTGTGAAACCTCTGTGTCACAGTTGTGAGCTGGTACAAGGCTGATTCAAGCATCCTTTTGTTTGTAATTAACAGCCTGGATTTCCTGGCAAATTTGGAACAAATGCACCTTAAAATAAGGTTTAAATAGGTTAGGATTTAATGTACTGTTATTAGAATAGACCTGTGTATGCATGGGAATTTCAGGGATTACATTCATTGCACACAGGTCTCATCCTGAGAATGGTATGAACATGAGCAGGTATTCAAAAGATGGAAGAAGAAAGTGCATCACGACACAACAAAGTTCAGTAAGATCCTATGTAAAGTCTGTCAGAGCTGGAATTTGAATTTCTGCCTCCTGTCCAAGACCATCTCCCTAATTAAAGACACCACAGCGATTTGGGAAAGGGAAGGGCTGCAGTGACAGGGTCAGATTCGAGATTCGGAATCCACATCATCCTGTCCTGAGCTCATGTTCTGCCCTCACAAACTTTTCACAAAGTGCAAAGAAGTGCTGGTTTGTGGCTGAGGCTGCCAGAGTCCAAACCCAGGCTGCCAGGGCCCTCAGCTGCCCACTCCTGCCTTGGTTTTGGCCCAGCAGTTTTCCTCATGCACCGTCGATATCATTAAGGACCACGGGCCCAATTCCTATTTTCATTATGGATGACAAAATAAAACATTAATAGGTTTTTTAATATGAACTGGGAGTTAAGTATTCATTATTTCTTATTACTTCAATGTCACTAAGCCTTTGATGTGCTGGAACTCAAAACCTCTTCTCCCTGCTCTCCACTTGTACCCTTTTAGTTCCTGGGTGTGAAGGGCGCCCGTGCTTTGCCTGTGGCTCATTCCATTGCTCAGCTGCTCCTGGCCATGGGGCTGCCACTGCCTGTGCTGATGGATGGAATCTGGGATGCATCATGAGCAGGGTCTGGCTCCTGCTGTGAGCTTTGGCTCTAGGCTGGCTTCTTCCCAAAGCTGGGCCACTTGTCCGTCGCTGTTTGTTTCAGTGTGGCAGAACTGTGCCATGGTTTGGGTTGGAAGGGACATTAAAGCCCATCCTGTCCCACCTCTGCCACGGGCAGGGACACCTCCCACTGTCCCAGGCTGCTCCAAGCCCCGTCCAACCTGGCCTGTGTTTTCAAAGTGTGGAATAGTGAGGAATGGCTGGGTTAGGAGGGAAAAGAGGGGCACTGGGCCGTCCCTGTGTTCAGACTGTGCAGGGGGGGTTTGCCGTGGCGGGAGGGAGCAGGGAGGGGGATGTCATGTCCATGATAAAACAGCAGCCAAGGTGAGAGGGATGGTTTGCATTTTCTTTCTTAGAGCTATTTATATCCTCTCTTTCACCTTCAGAGCCCCTTTGTGTGTCTGGATTGTTGTCTTACTCCTTTGTCCTTCCAAATCAGCTTTCATGCAACTTTCCATCCTGAATTTTCCCCTTCAGATTTAATATTTGTGCTGTGATATGCTCATAGAATCACAGAATTATTTGGGTTTGGAGGGACCTAAAGATCATCTATTTCCACCCCCTGCCATGGGCAGGGACACCTCCCACTGTCCCAGGCTGCTCCAAGCCCCGTCCAACCTGGCCTTGGACACTGCCAGGGATCCAGGGGCAGCCCCAGCTGCTCTGGGCACCCTGTGCCAGGGCATCATCACCCTCTGAGTAAAGAATTTATTCATGATATCTAATCCAGCCCTGCTCTTTCTGAGTTTGAATCCGTTCCCCCTTGTGCTGTCTCCACATGCTCTTGCAAATAATCCCATTTGTTTCTAAGTGTGTGTGCAAATGTTGACTGCCCGTTGTCCTTTAATGCCAAATGTTTTCCAGAACAACAGCACTTGAATGCCATATGCATTTCTGTGGCAGTTTTCCCAGAACAGGAGCAGAATTTCCATAAATGTGTGTGAAATCTTCATGTCTTAGCCATACTCAGGGCTAAGTTCACCCCAAGATACCACAATCATTGCTTGTGTAACTCCCTCGGGGTGTGGTCTTAGTTCTGCTGAGGGAGATCAGCAGCAATTTGAAAATCAGTATTGAAAAGGGTTTTTTTAAGATGGATAAAAGGTGTAAAAGTTTATTTTATTTATTAACTATAACTATTAATTATGAGTATTGTGTAAGTTGCCCTGTTGTTATAGATTCTTGTCATGGAAGTTGGGTCCTATTGGTCTGGGCATTTTCAAGTCCAAAGCTCCTCACAGGCAGGTCAAAAAGAATTCTTTATCAGGACATGATCTCCCCTGAAAGAAACCGCACATTCTGCTTCCTGTGTGATTAAATATTTGGCAAAATGATGTAATTTGAAGTTTAATTTAATAGCAAGCTGTTAGGTTTGTGCAAAGGCAGGTCTGCAGTGCAGCAGACACCTGGGGAGGTGATTGCTGTTCTTTGCTGGGCTGGAGTTTGGCTGGGAGTAGCAAAAAAAAAAAAAAACAAAATAGAGGTTGAACAAGTGATAGAATGAAAGATATTTTCATTTCATACAAAAAAAAACTTCCTCAAAAGTCCAAATTTCTGGCACAAATGCTGATTTCTCACTCCTGGGTGCTGTGGTTACAACCAGGAGCAGGGCATGGGGAAATTCAGGGTGAAGGAAGGAGATGGAAAAGCACCAGTCCTAGGGACAAACTCCAGCACTTGATGAAAAAATAATACAATCAATTAATAGCTAATCAAGTGTTAATAATTGAAATGAACCTGGGCATGATTGTTGTTAATATTTAAACATTATTCTGATAGATTGAAATTAATCACAGTATTACTTGTCTGTCTGGAGGGATGCTGGGGAGGAATTCAAGTCTGCTCTTTGACACAACGGATCTGAAACCCACTCGAACCCCAGCTGATGTTTTGTGGTTCAGAAGAGGTGCAGACACATTTCCTATGTGCTATCTCTGTTTTTATAAGCATTCAAGGAAAAGAGCATCAATACCTGCAACGAAATACATTTGAAAGGAGTTGGGGTTGCTTTTGGTGGGGGTTTTTTGGTGTTTTTTTTTTTTTAGATTTGGTTTATTGTGGAGTTGTTTTTATGGTTTTTTTTGTTGGTTTTGGGGTTTTTTTGTTGTTTTGCAGGGGGGTGTTTGGGGTTTTTTGTTTGTTTTGTTTTGGTTGTTGGTTGTTTGGGGTTTTCTTAGGGGAATTTTTGGAGTATTCAGAGGATGTTGCTTTCACATTGCTGCTTCAGGTGACAGGGCAGCAGCAGCCCCTGTCCTTGGCCGTGACCCCAGGGGATTTTGGGGTGCCTGGCCCATGCTGCAGCTCTGCTGGGGCGGTGTCAGGTGCCTCTGGTGCTGATCCATGGCAGTGGATGGAGTATTTTCCCAGCTTTTTGTGTCAGGATGAGCCAGGCTGTGACACTTGAAATGTTAAAGGAAAGAAAAGCAAGCCTGCATGAAGTTGCTCCTTCAGGGGTAGGAACAGAATAGATGAAAGACGAATTTATAAAGTGATGACTCTTGGCTATTCCAGCTATTTCTCTAAAGGTTCTTCAGCACATGTTCATTTGAAATTAGTTTTCTTGCAGGATTTCACTTCTGTAAATTGCTTCAACTAACACTGCAAAAATCCTGGAGGACTGGAATTTTTTTATGTATTTTAATCATAAAACCTGAATGCAGGTGTTAGAATTCCTCACTGGGCTATATTTCTTGCTAAGGGCAATGAAGCACTTTGGAAAATTTAATAGGCACCAGGTCACCAAAGAAAACAGAGCATAAACTACACGAGATTATCTTGGAGTAAGGAATAAAGAAGGAAGCATCTTAATCTTAGATTCTGGATTTATACATGCATGACTTTTCCAGGTAATTTTAGCCTCATAAGTTCATAGCAATTAATACATTTCAGTCTTGAAACTCAAAGGTTTTCCAAATCCTTAGGAAAACCTGTTTCTGTTGTCCTCATCCCCTTTCCCAGTTCACCTTTCAGCTCTGAATGCAATAATTTATTGGCAGCACTTTGGATTCCAATAGCTGATGCTTTACTCAGTGGCTCTGGAAGAAGGGCTGGGATAACAATTTGGACTCAGGAGAGAATCCAGAGGTTTTCACCCACCTCATGGGGAAGAGCACGCCACTCCTTCTTGGAGAGTTGCTCTTGAAGACACTTTCAGGAAAAGGTGGTTGAAATAGTTTGGAAATGAGGAGTGTGGCAAATGGGGAAGGGATCTGAGTTTCTGGGAAAAATCCTTTATGAAATGGTGCTCAGTTTTGTGTTCCCTGTTTTCTCTCCTGAGCTGCTTTAATTTTGTTTTAATTTGTTTTCTTGGTTGGGGGGATGTGCGGTAAGGGAGGTAAGTGTTTGACAGACAATAAACTGTAATGGCAGTGATTAACATTCACAAAAGGTAATTCAGGTGGGAAAAAGCTCGGCAAGTCTAATAAAGGCTTCCACAGGAGGATCTGCTTCTTAAATTCTTGAGGGGGAATACACAAACCACGGAAAGAAAACCCAAAACCCACTCTGGGATTTTCAGATTACCCCCAGAGCCTGGGCTCACAGATTGCTGGTGGCGTTAATGTGAGCACAGCATCCAAATCCCTGGATTATTGGTCCCCATCATGTCAGATGCCTGCAAGGAGCAGTTTCTGCTGGGACTGGGGACTTTGTGCCCCTGCTCTGGGCTTCAGCTGCTCAGAGCTTTCAGGCTGGTGAGTCCCAAGGTTTTAAATGAGCAGTGCTGAGGGAAAGCCCTGAAATTGAGAGTGAAATAGAAATTAGGGAATGTTTGCTGCTCTCTGCAGAAGGCAGAGCTGTGCTGGGGGGCTGGATGGGGTCTGATGTTCAGACAGCTTTTAGCAGGGCTGGTCCTCTGCTGGCTTGTACAAAGTCACCTCTGATTGTCTGTTCTGGGCATGTCATCTGTCACAGCTGCTCTGTCTGCTGGCCATCGATGTCCTTCTGGACAGATTTATGTCACACCCCATCCCTGCACCGTGACCAGTATCAGAGCAAACAATGAAGGAAGCAGATGCACATTATTTCTTAATTATTGTTACGTTATTGCCATCTAGAAATAATTTCTTTTTCCCCCTCCAAAACCAGGTTCCTATCTGTTTTCCTTTTTTTTGTTTTCTTGTTGTTACTGTAATGGGCTGTCTCAGCTCCACAGCCATCAGAAATCTTGGCTTGATGAGGCTGCTTTGAAACATTTAAAGATTTAAATTATAAACTCAGAGGGAGAAAACCAGTGATGCATGATTAGTTGAAAGTTTTAAACATAATAGTCGTATTTTTCATATGCATGTACAAAAATGGCTTATGTCAACTGTAATGTGATTTTTAATGCATATTAATAGAGTCTGTTGCAGTGTGGATGGTTTGAACACCTTTTGGCAGATGGCTGTGGTATTAGAGAAGGCACAATATAAATTAGTCATTTAGGGAAAGAAAACAATGCTCGAGTGCTAGCATCGACTCTGCTCGGAGATGCAGTTCCAGCACATCGCTCCTGCAACCAGAAGGATTAGAAGCAGGATTAAATTTGCCAGGGAAATTAAATAAATGAACAGATAAATTCCTGTGTCAGAAAGGAGCTCGCTGTCGTTACAGCTTGTTCACATCCCCGGCTGCGTCTCCATCTTTTAGCTCCTGTCCCTGTAGAGGTCAGATGGTGCAAAGGCAAGGCTGGGGCTCAGCTCATCCCTGGGAGGGCTGGAGTGGAGCAACATCTCCCACATGGAGCCCCAAGGCTGTCAGCTTCAGGTGTGTTGGACGTGAGGGATGGAGCAGCTCTGCTGTGAGGAAAGGCTGAGAGAATTGGGATTGTTCAGCCTGGAGAAGAGAAGGCTCTGGGGTGACCTCATTGTGCCTTTCAGTGCCTAAATGGACTCCAAGAGAACTGGAGAGGGACTTCAGGGCCTGCAGGGACAGGACAGGGGGAATTACCACTGTATCCTGCAGCTGTAGGGAGGAAGAGAGGAGAGAAGATCCAGCAGGCAGGAATTGTGCAGCAAGATTGATTTATTTTATTATTTTACGAACTCTTTTGTAGCCTTTTATTCATAGTCTAATTGGACAAAGGACCAGCCACCCCTTGGGGGTGATTGGCTAAAATCCTAAAACATCCACTGTCAAAATATTTTCCTACTGTACCATAAACTGCAAGGTCGCAGGTGTTCATAGTTTACAGAACTTCTGCAGATATCTTCATGAGAGAGAAAAGTATCTCATGGGCTTAGAAAGAAGCAAGAAAAATTCTTGCTAGCAGCAATATTGTATCCACAGGGAATGACTTCAGGTGAAAGAGAGGAGGTTTAGATGGGCTATTAGGAAAAATTCTTCCTGGGGAGACCCTGGAAGAGGTTGTCCAGAGAAGCTGTGGCTGCCCCTGGATCCCTGGAAGGCCACATTGGACAGGGTTTGGAGCACCCTGGGATGGTGGAAGATGTCCCTGCCCATGGCAGGAGGTGGAACTGGATGATTTTTAAGGTCTCTACCAACCTAGACCCTTCTGTGATTCTCTGTGGAAGCACTAACCCCTGTCTTCAAACAGATGTGAGATGTGAAAGAAGTTGATGGCTGAGTATTGTCTCCTTTTTGTTTTTGCTGTTCAGAAAACAGAATTAGCCGGTGATGAATCTGCGAGTCCTGTAAGCGTATTCTGCTTTCCAGGTAGTGGCCTGACAAATGACAGGGATTTTGTAGGAAATCACTTTAGCAAACGCTAAAGGGCACTCATCTCTGAGCCAGAGTGCAGCAGCTGCTTGGGCAATTCATTGCTGTGCTCCAATTCCTAATCGAGGCGCTTGTTTGTAATTGCTCTGCCTGGTAACCCTGGCATGGCTGGGGGAGTCTGTGAAGAGATATTTAAAAGCAATCTGCGTTTTCTCCCTTGGAAATCTTCGGAGCCATTCTCATTGCTCGAGTTTCCAACAGGAGAGGCAGTAGCTTTTGGCTTCTGCGTGATCAGGATGATTGTCAGGGCGCTTAATGAGCTTTGTGCAGAGCGAGTGCTTTTGGAGCATATGTGTGCAGCAAGAACCTCTCCTGCTGGCTGGGCACGCTGCTCCACAGGCAGCCTGCATCTCCTCAGCCTGGGAGCATTGCAGTGTTTCCAGAAACCCATTTGGGATTAGGACTACATCGAGCTCATCCCTTTGAATGTAGCTCTGTGGCGAAGCCAAAGTGGAAACGATTTCTAGCGCGAATCACAAGGTGTGAGCAGACTGCCTCTTTTTACTGGTTGGAAAGAGAACTGTGCTCCAAACCTTTGACAAGGAGCTTTGTGAGGCGAGGTGGTGGCTGATGTGAGTGCACAATAACAGCCTGACAGGTTTGCACCGCGCGCTGACACGTTGTGTCAGGGTTGCTGGGGATGGAGCCGAGCTCTTGGCTGGAGCTGCAGCAATTGCAGATCGAGCGATGTGTAATTTACTGAGCTGCTTGTTAATTCTCTGAGGTGATGAAATCTCCTGGGCATATAATTACTACAAATGTTGACTTGACTCTACCACATAGCTTGACGTTATACTCCCCAAGTTTGTACCTCACTGAAGTTGTGGCCTGGCTGTAAAATGCCACTGTTAGGCAGCAAAATATTAAAGAAGTACGGATGAGACTAAAGGCATTTTAAAAACGCTTTCTACACCTCGGAATTACAAACATTCATCCCATCTCCTGCTGATTACACACTTTGTAATAGCTATTGTTTCCACGGCTGGGGTTTAATTTTCCTCAGTATGCTGGCAGTGCTGGTGATCTCAATAACAATCCTCCCAGCAAGGCTGCGAGGGCTGCGGGGAGGCCAGCAGGGAGCAGCCTGACTGACAGGTATTTTAAGCCTTTTTGTGCTTCAGGATTAGTGAAACATTCCCAGGCAGACCTGTTGGAGTGGGGAATACGTGGGATCCTGGCTCTGTCACCTGTAGGGGAGCTGAGGTGGCTTTGGGGTCAGGGTGGTGTCGTTTCTCCCTGCAGGTTACACCTCACCCTGTGATCCCTGCGGAGCCTGGCACAAAGGTAGTGCCAGATTTCCAGTGAAATTAAAGCCACCCTCTCACTGTTTGTGGCTAAACTGCTGCTCAGGAGCTTTTCAATGGCACAGGTCAGCCCCAGAGTGCAGGTATGTGTTTGAGCTGAATATTTTGGGGTGTAGGGGTCACCAGCAGGTGCTGGGTGAGGCTCTGGGACATGTTCTGCAACACCAGTCCCATCTACACAGCAGTTACAGAATCACTTCCAGGATCACTGAGCCCAAGTTGTGCCCCATCCCCACCCTGTCCCCAGCCCAGAGCTCTGAGTGCCACCTCCAGCCCTTCCTTGGACACCTGCAGGGATGGGGACTCCAAACCTCCCTGGGCAGCCCCTGCCAATGCTTCTCCACCAGGTCTAAAAACAGATGAGCCACACTTTGCACCAGTCTGGATATTTTCTGGAGTCCTGGATTGTCCCTTGGGAAGGGGAGAAGTGGTGCTGGAGACAACAACCAGCTCCTGGGATGGTTCCTCCTCACCTGCAGATTCCTTTCAGCAGCCCTGGAGCTGATTTTGCAGCGAGTGAGAGCCTCTCCCAGACGCTTGGGGTGCCCAAACTTGTCCTGGATTATAGAAGCTTAGAGTACTTTGTTGAAAACACTGATTTCTTTGAGTGTGAAAGTGGAATCTGTTGTGCCCAACAAGCTTTTGTGAGCCCATTTAAACCTTAGCCAAGCTGAGAATGAAAGCAACTTTCACTCTAATAAAGCCAAAGTTGCAAAATTAGAAATGTTGTTATTACAAAAGAAAAGCAGGCAAAATTAGCAAACAGAAACTTCATGTGTACCTGGGTTAGGAGGTGCTGAAGGCGTTACTCCAAAGGAGGAATCTTGTTTGTCTTTGCTTTGGTGACTTCAGCCTGACAGTGCTCAGATTTTGGAGAGGTCTCTTGGGGGTGGAAGCCCACCTGGGGATTTCACTCTATATTTAATTTTCTGGCTGCTCCATAAGGTAAGAGGCATTTTAGAACAGCTCTCAGGCTTCCCTGATTCCTCCAGTGGTTTGAAGGATCTGTGTGTGCTGTCAGCTTGGATTTACCTGCCTGGTGCCCAGGAGAGTGCCACTGACCTTGGTTTCTGGTGAGTGGATCTGAGGGAAGCAGGAGGATTGGGATACTGCAGTTTTCTGTTTCTCAGGAAGCACACAGAACTGCAGTTCTTTGGTGATATTTACAAACATGTAAATCACATTAATAAATCCCCCCAAGAAAGATTTTCCTGAGACAGGAAACAGAGAGTGGCCCCAGCCTTGTTTTTCTTCACCAGTTGCTTCTGTTACTGGAAAGGCAGGGAGGTGTTGTGGTGCATGCGTGGAATTCGACAGGTTTCCCATGGAAACAGAAGATCAGATTTTTATTTTTTTTTTTATTCACCAGTGAAGCTGATGTCAGTCAGGAGCATCAGTGCTGCCCTCAGAGGATACACCCTGGTGCAAGCTGAGTTCTCCTGTGCCCATGTGCTGAACAGTTTGTACACCCTTGTCTGCCTTAATGTACCTTATTTATATATATTTTTTAAAACTGCCTGGTGATATGATCCTAATATCTCTTTTTGAAATAAATTCCTCCTGTGGCTCCAGCCTGGGGAGTTCAGGCAGGTTTGAAATGCTCTCAAATGCAGATTTTGCTGCTTTGCTCTCTGATCCCCCCAGACTGGCACTGCCATCGCAGGGTCCCCAGTTCCCTGCTCGGGGCTTTGAGACCCGGGCTCTCTTTCATTTCTTCCCTAGTGAGTTGCTGTTCCAGCCTCACAAATTCTCCCAAGTCCCTGTGCTGCCTGTCTCTGCACAGCTCTGATCCCTGCTCCGCTGCACTCCCAGATTTTGGCGGACCCACCCCTCTCCCAGGATCTGTTCCCTCGCTCATCTCCATGGAACAGCAGCTGCTGAGGCCCCATGTAGCTGCACCAGCTTCGTTTGGTGCCTGCTGTGATCTCCTTCTGTGCTCCTCTTGCTGCCTCCTTTTTCCTGAAACCTTCCTCTCTCCATCTCCATTTCACACTCCAAGTCTTGTGCTCTCTGTGCTGCTGCTTCACAGCACTTTAACCCTTCAGTCTCATGGAGTGGGTTGGGTTGGAAGGGGCTTAAAGGCTCATCCACACCCTGCCATGGGCAGGGACACCTCCCACTGTCCCAGGCTGCTCCAAGCCCCGTCCAACCTGGCCTTGGACACTGCCAGGGATCCAGGGGCAGCCACAGCTGCTCTGGGCACCCTGTGCCAGGGCCTGCCCACCCTCACAGGGAACTCATCCCTTGCTGCTTCCTAATTTCTGCGTGTAATTTCAGCTGTCTGTACCAGCCGTTGAAACAGCTTTTCTCAAAAAGCATTAAATTCTTTGTTTCCCTTTCCCTTTTCTACCTCCAGTGTCAAACTGTCTCTGATTAAGAGTTGTGTTTGGGTTTTTTTCACACTAACTTGGCTCTGCTGTTTCCAATGTGGGAATAGGTGAGAATCTCAGTCATTCCTGGACCAGGTAAAAATGAGTCAAGACACATCTGCTTTGTGAAACATCAGTTGGAGTTTTTCCCCAAGCAAGCCAAGCCTTTACTGGAATTGGGTCAACCCAGTTGCCTTTAATGCTGTTCCCAGGGTTACCTGCTGAGAGGAACAGAGGGAAAATTCTGTGCACACCAATGGCAGAGTAAATCCAGTGCCTCCCTGACCCTGGTTGGGAAATACCCTAAAGCATCCCAGAGGCATTGCTGTACGTGACTGCTGACTGGGAAGAAATTCTGAGAGCAACAAATGTGTGAGAAACCTGTTTGAAATCCATATTTCTCAAGAATTCTCTCATTCACGTCATGATACTCACCTCCATTTCCTGCCTCTGTGTAAACCTGCTTAGTATGGGTTGAGATATCATTTACCTGATCTACTCCTCTGTTATTGGTGGGAGAGGAGGGGAAAAAAACCCCAAAAACCGCTGTATGAAGTGCTCTGCCAATTTACCATGCCATAAAAGAGATATGCCGTAGTTATTACTAAGGTCTAATTATGTAAATGACATAATTTAATAACCATTATTAAATCCCAGCAAGCTTTATTTCTTTTCCTTATTGTTGATAGCTGTCCTTGATAGGAAAATGTCATGATGCCTATCATAAAAATTAATTCTTGCGGGGCTTTCACAGCATTGCAGGGGCTGGGAGTGCAGGAGGCCTCGCAGGCGGAGGCTGATTCCTGTTATCTTTGCAAGAACAAATGTTGTCCACAAGGAGAGCAGGGAGAGGAGAGGAAACTCTCACAGCAGCAAATATTTAATTAAAAAAGCTGCTTGGGCCAACTAGTTGTGGCAGCAGCTGCTTAAACAGAGATCTGTCCTCTAAATAACTGCAGCTATATAAAGGGAGTGAGAGGAGAGTGGAGGGGAAAGCTCCAAGGGCTTGTGCTGTAATTGCACAAGTGGGTTTCATTTTTGTGTTTGGGTATCTTCAGTAGCCATGAGCCCTTCTCTGCCTGTCTGGAAAACCAGGATGCCTCAAGTTTTGGGAGTTTGACAGAGAGAGGAGTGTCAAGAAAGCCAATACACCACAAGCTGCCTGTATTCGAGGTGTGCAAGGTCTCATAAGGAAGGCTTTTCTGCCACATGGAATGAAACAGAGTTTGGTAGGCACAGAATCAGCTCTTTTCTAGCATTCCCTGACTAAGGGAGAGGTAGGTGTGTGTCTCTGCTGCAGCAGTGTTGGCGTTGTGCCCTCATGCCAGGGAGCTGCCCCAGCTGGGAGCAGCTTTCTGCATTTAATATCAGACTTCTGGTGAGTTCCCTTTGCCCCTTCTGGATCTGCCATGTTGTGACCTGGACCTGCAGAGGTTCATGCCATTCATTCAACGTGAAATGTTATTTTTCAGGGAGTACCTCAGAGCATCCATCAGGCTCCCAGCTGCAGTTCAGTTCCATAATAAATGTTGCTTGACCCCCCCAGCTGGGCTGGGCAAGGAAAGGGAATGTGGGGTGTCCATGCATGGTCTGTGTCAGGAGAGCTCTTTGAAATGCTCAGATCCATAAGGAGTAAATCCATGAGTCTTTTCTGTGCTCCGGGGACGTTCCAGGCTCAGGGCTGCAGGGAGGCGTGAAGGAGCAGAAGTTCAGTCAGAGATTTTTGAGAGACAAGTGTATGGAAGGCATTGTGCGGTTTTTGTGCATAACTGACTCCTCTCTGTGGTATTTTTAGGTGTTTTTGGCCATTTTCTGGTTAGTCTTTATAAGAAACAGAATTCGTTCAGTGAGATAGTGATTAGAGGGCAATAAAGTTTATCCACGATGTGACACAAATGAGATAAAAACCATTTGACCAACAGTATTGACAATTTCTTCTTTAATTTTTTTTTTTTTAAGAGAAGGGCAGAGCAGTGTCTGTGATGCTGTAGAATGTAAATGGACAGGATGGTGTCTGTAGTGCAGTTATCATGGAAAACATGGCATGGAAAGCACTTCTGCCACTGTGCATATCATTATGGACAAAATGGGCAAGGAAATCCTGGTTCTGCCTCTTTGACATTCAGTGTGAAGCTTCCCCTTGCAGTTTTACATAACTTCAGCAGATTTTAATTGTTCATGCAGAACTTTCCACTCCTGCTATTTGCTTGCTGCACTTCTAATTTGATTTTATTTACTTTAATTTCCAGCAAGGTGGAGCTGATTTTTTTCCAAAACTGGGGGAAGATGATGCTGGGTTTGTGCTCGTTGTTCATAAAGTCACATCGTGGGGAACTAGAAGGAGTTTCAGCTTTTGAAACAAAGATTTCATATTTGCTGGTGGGGTTTAGGTGAGTGGATTTTGCTGTTGCCATGGGAAAGGAAAAGTAAAGGAAAAGAGGGACCTAAATTGCCGTGGTGTAGTTAGTGGGCACTTCCTCTGGGTTGTTTCTAAACATTCTGGTCTGGCTTTGGGGGATACTTCATCAGCCCCTCACGAGCTGAGGGAATCAATTTAGTTTTGCCCAATTTCCTCCAAAACAATTTTCCCCAGGTACTGGGGAAACAGGTGAGCAATCATATTTTTCCCAGGCTTTTAGGCTGTTTGAACAGTGTGTTTTGCTGCCTGCGTTGCTTCCTCGATGTTCCCTGCTCAGCCACCTAGCTGGAGTCAAATTGTATCTCTAAAGATCAGCTGTGCCTTAAAATACACCCCGGGCTTGGGATCTGCCTGATGGAACATCTCCTGTGATCACCTGAAGATGCTGCAGTCACTGACAGCTGCTGCTCTGCATCCTGCCAGTGCTGAAAGGCATGATGAATGTGGATCCCGAGGAGAGAGAAACAGAATTACAGAGTCTCTTTTCCCTTTCCTTCACAGCTACAGTTGATATATTCAATATATTGTCAGCCAGCTGTCTTCAGTGTGGTTGACGGATGTTTTGATTTAGTGCCTTGGAAAAAAAAGGCATTAATGGAGAAAAGCAACTGTTGCAGCTAGAAAATCATTGGGGTTTGGAGTGTTTTGAGTGATGCTTTTCCCTTACAATGGTAAAACTACTGGAGCAAGTGCAGAAAATTGCTGCTGTGCTCAGAAATAATCCTCACCTTATCAACAACTTGATTTCCCTGAAAGCTCTGCCAAAAGACGCTTTCGTCAACAGAAGCTGTAGGAACAAAATGATGACCAGATAAATTGCAGCATTATGCTGCTTAGAAGAATGTCTCAGGCACTCCTGGTATGATTCTGAGCTCTTTCCTCCCTGGAGATCGTGACAAAAACATGTCCCATCTTCCTTGTGAGTCTCTGCTTGGGATTTTACAGCTCCTAAAAGATGCAGGTGAAACAAGAGTGTCTCCCCTGGGTGGGCTGGGCTGCTGAATGGGGGGTTTTATTTAGGCTTATTGGGGGTTTTATTGAGCTGTGAGGTTCTTAGTGGAAAAAGGAGATTGTTGTAGATGCCAGGTGAAAACAAGGAAATTAGGAAATGCAGAGTCAGGATGAATTATCCGTGCATCTCTAATGCCATGCCATTTGCTCAGGTATTCAAATTCCTAATGCACAAACGGGGCCACATCCTACAATTACTGCCCTAAATCGAGTCCTCTGGTGGTCCTTTTGTGGCAGACTGTAAGTCCCACTGGGAAGTGTGGATCCTCTTGTAGAATCAGACCAAGATTCCCAAAGTGAGAGTCGGTGCTCCCTGTCCAGACAGGCACATGAGGATTTCAGAGTGATGTGGATGATGTTTAATGTCTACCCTTAAAGGCTTCCATGCAGTGTCTGTGTGAAATCACCACATTTCACTTGATTTTTTTTTTTTTTTTCCTAAGTAATCCCTTGTATCTCTGGCAATGTAGAAAATGGTGCAAGCTTAATGGCCTTGACTTTTAGGGAGAAGCAAGCGTGGGGAGATCCTCCATGAGGCTGAAAGAGCTAATCTCTGTTATTACACAGAAGGAGGAGAATCAGAGGCAGGCAGGGAGTACAGAGCCTGCATGCTGTGAAACTCTGTGGTCACGAGTCACTGGCTGCAATTCATTTAAATTAGGAATACACAGTGTCCCAGTGACTTTCACTGAGATACAGGGATAAAACTGAGAGAGGAGATTTGCTGCAGTTTCGGGGTTAAGTTTTTCTTGGGGTCTAAGATTTTTTGTATGAAGCACGCCAGGATATTTTGCTTGCGGTCTTGGGAATACACTGAGCATCTCCCAGAGGCAGAGAAGCTCTGTGAGTGTGCATTTTGCATAGCACAGATGAAGCAGGGAGCTCAGATTTAGGGGTTTTGGCGTCTGACAGTATTGCCAGTGTTGTACATTGTGGGTGAGTTCACCTGCCTGTGATGCAGCAGGAAAAGATGATCCTTAATGGATTGAGGGGGAATAATAGCTGCTTTCTGCTGTTTATAGAGGTAATTCATTTTCTGTTAAATCCCTTTTCCCCCTCTGTTCGTGTCATCACCTCGTTACCAGCACAGGGAACTCTCCAGCAAACACAAGCCCACGCTGGGAGAATCACCAGCACCAAGTGGAGCCCTCAGTGCCCTGCAGTGGTTTCTGCCTTTGTCAGATGAATTTCCTGGCACTGGGATGGTTCCTGTGGCTGGAATAGAGCCCATCAGGGGCTGGGTGTGTAAATTTCCCCCCTCCTTTAGTAGCTGAGAGAGTGCAGGATTCCTCCTGTGGCAGAATCCCGAGGAGCCCATGGCTGTGCCTTTGGAGTGTGTTCTGTGCTGTTCTCCCTGAGCTTTCTGCTGACTGAACAATCTCGTTAGCCCGAGGCCTGCCAGAGCTCTGCCTGGCACATCCCTGCCCACGTTTCCTGGTCCACAGAGCTCTCCTGGCTTCGTGTGTGCCAAGGATGTGCTCCAAGCAGGAGCTGGAGTGGCTCAGACTGGCTGTGGCACGCGCTGGCTTCCAGGAGAGCCTTTCAAGGTGAGGCAGGGCTGCTTCAAGGAGACATTGCTTTGCTGTAACTCACGTTCGTTCGTATTAACAGGAGAAAGCTCACGCTTTTCCCAGTATTATGTGTTTTGAAAGAGGCAGGAGTGAGTGTACAAAAGAAGCAGGCACCTTTGCAAATTCCTGTTGAAATTTCAGAGGGTTTGCATGGCCTCTGTTGGCAGAGGCTGTCACTGGAGGTCTCGTCTGAACACAAAGTGCAACCTGCTCCTTCCCTTTGTGCCTGGCTGCCACAGCCTCACCCCCACGCACCCACCCCACTTGCTGCTGTCCTTCGCTTTCTGCTTCATGCTTGACCTATGGGCTGAAATCCTAATGGCTGTTGAAAACTTCAATTAATATAAAACTAGTTTCAGCCAGAAGTGTGCTAAGCTCGTTTAGGAGATTCGGTATCTCAAGGAAATGCAGAATGGCAAAAGCTTCAGACACCATTTGAATTTTTAACAGGCTGTGCTTTCAGGTGTGCCTGCAAAGCTCAGATCTGGGCTGGTTTGTGACCAGCAAGGAGGGTGATGGTCACTGGGTATTTGTAGGTCACGACATTCCTCTGCTACAGCGTTGTCTCCTTGTGCTGGAATAATTTCTGTGTTTTCCTTGGTTAACAAAATATGAAAGATGTGTGGCCAGACCTTCAGGTGGAGGGGGTAAACCAGACACACGTGAGGAGATTAGGCTGCTCTTACATCTCTAAGTGTACATATGTAAAGAACTTTATTTTATGGTACTGGAATTATGCAAAGTACACTTTACAGTGCAATGAAGGAATATAGTCTTAAAATTTCAGCGTGGTATTTTTAATTCCACTCTAAATACCTTAGAAACTTGCTAATTAAATACTTGTGGATTTCTCAGAAGCCTGCAGAACGTCTCCACAAGCATTTTGTGCTGCAGGATGTGGTACATACACCTCAAGTACACTACATTAAATCCAGATTTTCCCCTGGAAGAGAGGTTGGTGCCACAGTAGAACTGGGAGAAGGCTTAAAAAAGATGAGTGTAAAGATATGGATTAGTTCCCACTCAAGAAAAGATTCAGTTTGTCTCTAGAGAGCTAAACTTGTCTGTCACAAGAGCTGCTGTAGTGGTGCTCCCAGGGCTCAGAGCTGCTGCCCAGTTAACCCAGTCCACAAATGAACTGGAGAAGGAGCAGTTTTATGTTCAGTGAGGATGGGTAGGGAAGCAATTAAGTAAAAAAAAAAAAAAAAAAAGGTACTTAAATTCATGGAGGAGAGGCTTGTTGGTATTGAAGAGCAGAGGTTTGATGAGATCTGGCTCAGAAAGTCCCCAGGCAGCTGCAGGAGGAGGGAGGATTTCTGTTCTCCCTCTGAGCCACTGTGGGGTCACCTGGTGTCCCATTTCACTGCTGTTCTCCTCTTTAGATCAGTGCAATGTTGGTATTTACTGACACATTTAAGAGCATCCACAAGGGGGGATTTGGCCGCAGGACACTCAGGTTTGTGTGCTCCTGCTGGAAGGAGTGCCCGGGGGGATGGATGGTTATCTCAATTTCCTGGGAAGTGCCGTGTCAATAATGTTACCACTGAAGTTTAGTGAAGTGTCCGTCGTCAGCAATGGCCCATCCACAGTTCACACTTATTCCTTTGGTCATGAACAGGCTGAACCAGGTCTTGATTTCCACCCTGGATTTTCTTTGTTGCAAGTGCTGCTCAGGGCATTTTGAGGTTCCAGCAGAGCAGGTCTGACTGGGCTGGCAAATCTGGGCTCCTGAGAGTCTTTGCAGGTTACAAGCCACGTTTCTTCAGCTTTCCATCCCTGTGTGTGTGTGACAGCCATGCACAGCTTCAAGGAATGTGCTCCTTGTGCTTAGTGCGTCAGCTGCCAGATGTACAAAACCGATTAAATCAGGTCTCCCAGGTGCTGTGCCATTATATGGGCAGAGAGATGACCAGGAGAAATTATTAACCATTTATTGCTGGCTTTTAAACCATTTCAGAGCATAGGGTGGGATCTGATGAGACTTGAGGGGATTGCACTTTAGGATTCTGTTGGGAACAGCTGGGAGCAGATAAGGGAATATTTGTGAAAATGGATCGCTGGTGCTGGCTGCCTTTTTCTGGGGTCACACACTTGGATTCCAAGATGCTCATGCACCTCCTGCTTCCCCTCAGCTCAGGGTAGATGTCCAGCAGAAACACCAGAAACTGAGTTTTCACATTATCAACACAGGCATCAAACTGAGCCATCGGTCAGAGCCTGGGGACAGCACCATCTGTCACTCTGCCCAGCCCATGGCTGACCTGCTCTCCCAGAAAACCAGCACCTGCCAAGCTGGGCTCCCAAATTCCTTATTTATTCCTTAGTTCCTGGACACTTTGGCCCAGGGAAATTAATTCTATTGCTCTCTTCATTGAGTTGAATGTTTTACTGCTGCATTGTGCTACAGCCTTGCAGGTGTATTTCTTTTTAAATTATATTCATTCCATTTTTAGAGTGGTTTTGTGGTTTGGAAACGGAAAGACTGATGGATTACAAAATTGGGAAGGTGCAATAGTTGCAATGATAGTTGAAACATGTAAATTTGGGGAAATAATGCTAAAGCTGCGTAACTACACTGAAAACTTTTCCTTTTGATGTGCTGTCCAATGTTTATGAAGTCCTTGGTAAGATAAATTGTACATAGACCTTTCTCACTAAAGCTCCTGAGAGTGGAATTGCATCTGAAATAAAGTATCTCTGTTGTGTGCTGCAGCGTATTTGGAAATATTTTGCCATGGAAGGAAGAGCAGCTTTCTGATTTGGGTGATTATTTTAATCACCTCCAGCATATGCATCATGGGCTGCTTTTTTAAGAACTGACAACATCCCAAAATAGGTGATGGGGAAAGAGTCAAGTGAAGGTTATCCTCTCCCTGGTACTGATACTGGGATGTGAGAAATCTTTTAGGGGAAAAACCATGGGTGACATTGACACCTGAACTAAAATGGGCTCCTTATGAATATTCCCTCTCTTTCCCAAACTCTGGAGTGACTCTGCACATGGGGGGGTTTTCAGGGGAAAAACCATCTATAGCTGCATAAAACCTGCTGCTGGAGCAGTACATTTATAGCAGAAATGCAGCAGAAATCCCCACCTTTCCCAGCTGATTAGTGAAGCAGGGAGCTCCCTGTGGTGTGGAAAAGCTCGGAGGTGATGGATTCCTTCTGGGAGCTCCCCAAGGCTCTGCCTGGATCCCAGGGCTCTTGTCCCTCTTCTGGGAGCTGCTCTGGGAACACTTCAGAGCACATTTCCTTACCTGGTGAGTTTTCCATGCCCCACTCATTGGAAGGTTTTGCAGTGCTCTGTAGCGCTGAACTCTTTTCGGACCTTAATGGTTCCGTGTGGTATCACTAAATAACCAAACTTTTATTTTTGCTACCAGGCAGCAATTTTTTTCCAGAGTTTCTTCCTGTTGTTCCAAAACTGGCGCCACACGGGAGGCTGTAATTTCTAATTACAAATATTTACCAGCCCTGTAACATCCGTGTCACTGAGAAATTAAACCCAGCTCTAGCTAGTGAAGAGTTTAGCCCAGGGATGTGCCAGTGTTAAGCTGTGGGGATCCATTACTTTGCTGAAGATTTGTGCTGTACAGGACTTAAACAAGGACCAAACCTTAGAGTATTTGGAGAGGGAACCAAAGAGCTGAGGTTGATGCCATATTTAGTAGTGCATTATAATTTCTCTTGGAAGCGGTAGACCAGTAATCTGGGAATTTTGGCTGTCATCCTGCTGCTATTTATGAGCAATTTTAATGCAGTAATTACATGTAGGGAAAATTGTTCACTAGGTTGATGAGATAAATGGAAATTCAATCTTTTTTTCTTGTTTGGTTGTCCAATATTTTTATTACATCCCTCTGGAAGCAAGGGGATATAATAAAAGAATCTGGAACTCCACTGCTCCTTGGAAATACTGATAGTTTGAAAGATTTGCTCAGTGTAAGTTAAAGGCAGCTCATTAAACAAACAAATGAGCTGTCCTCAGAGCAATCAGTATTTACTATTAACCGAACAGCACAGTAAATAATGAATTGCAGGTAAGGAGCTACAGATAAGTATTTGCAGTGAATTCAAATTACTTGGCTTAAGCCTGAGGCAGAGAAAAGCAAATAGAAAGATAGAAATAGAGGGAGGAGGGGGATAGAAGAAGGGAGAGGAGGGGTTGCAGATGTAACATTTGTTGCAGCAATCCGTGTTCATTTGTTGTGCAGAAGAAAGGCTTTTTTGGGCAATCTGGTGCCCCCTCCCTGGTGCAAGTGGTGCTCCTTGTGAGAACAAAGGAGGATGTGGAATTCCTGGGGAAAAGGAGAAAAGAAGGCTTTGGGAAGACCCTATAACATCTTTCCGGTGTCTGAAGGGGGGTTACAGGAAGGCTGGAGAGGGACTTTGGGCAAGAACATGGAATGGCTTCCTACTGCCAGAGGGCAGGGTTAGATGTGGGCAGGAATTGTTCCCTGGGAGGGTGGGCAGGCCCTGGCACAGGGTGCCCAGAGCAGCTGGGGCTGCCCCTGGATCCCTGGCAGTGTCCAAGGCCAGGCTGGACACTGGGGCTTGGAGCAGCCTGGGACAGTGGGAGGTGTCCCTGCCCATGGCAGGGGTGGGATGGGCTGGGCTTTAAGGCCCCTTCCAACTCAAACCATCCTGTAATTCTGTGAAAAGCAGGACTCTGGGCCTGACCCAGCTTGGAGAGCAGGGCTTATGTTTTTCCTGAGGTCAAGATTTTGCAAGTGGGTCCCTGGCACTCTCCTACCCCAAGGACAGAGCTGTGCTTTGGCACCAGTGAGACCGAAACCTGCCCATGGCTGCCAAGTGCCTGCACAGCTCCCTCAGTCATTTCTCCAAATTAGTTAGGCAGCGAAATTGTTCATTTGCTAGGAACTGGCACAGGTTGAGAAGTTTGGGTTTGGAGTTTAATCATCGCTGGAGTGAAAGATTGTGCTGCCTGAAGTTTGGGTGGGTGGCTGTGTGTGGAGCCAGGATGGATGGAGCTGTCTGGGGGATGGCTGATACTGCTCATTAAGGAAGGGGCTCGGCGTGTTTTGGGTGCTGAAGGTGAGGGGGAAGCTCGGGGATTTAATCAGGATCCCTGCAGTTTCACCTGAGGCCTGGTGGGATGGCCAAGGGCGTGACAGGCGTCCTAAACACCTGAAGCTTGGCAGCCCTGCCTAAATGTCACCTTGAAAAGGTGGAGAGCTTGGCCCAGGTCTCTGCAGGGAGGATGTGCCTCACCTGGCTGCCTGCTGAGCACCAGCTCTGCCCAGAACAGAGCAGAGACCGGTGAGTGGGGCACATGGGGGAGATGTGTGTGAAGTGTTGGCATTCCAAAATCCCAGTCACAGCCAGGGTATTGCCTCTGCTGCTCCATCAGGGATAACACACAGACACAGCAACAGGGGGCTTGTCCTGCTGGGAGGTTGTCACAAGGTAAATACCTCCACAGAGAGCCTCTTGCTTGATTCACATCACCCCAGGACTGCACCTCATGGAAACCCCTCAGAATAAGCCAGCCGAGGTCCAACGCAGCTGCAGGGAGGTTCCCGAGTGGAATTCTCTGCTGGATGTGCCCAAGTCCAGCACTGCTGGTCCCCCTGTGCTGGCTGCTTCCAAATGCTGGTGCTATCAGCCCCCAGCATTAGTATTCAAGCCAGGGAACAGGAGTGAGGTGCTAGACAGGCCGACTAATTACAGCAGCCTGCAGAGGCAAGTCGGGCTGCACCACATGATAAAGGATATCCTGCTTGCTTGGAACGTTGCTGCTTTGCTCTGGCACTTCATTAAAAAAAAAAAAAGAAGGAAAAAAAAATAAGGTGTGAACTAATTGGTTTGGTTAAGAGATTGAGCTGTGCTCTTGTTTTTTTCTTGAAATTAATCTGAATTCATGCAATGCTTTGTAATACTCATCTAAAGGAAACTTCCCACGACCTTAGCAAGCTGCACACCTCCTGTAATCCCAGCTCCCGTGCCTCTGGCTGGCATCCTGACCTGCCTGCTCCTGTCCCCAGAGCTGTCAGCAGATGAGGGAGAGGAGGCTCTCGCTGCCACCAGCATACCATCTGCAGGCAGCAAGGCTGGTCAGGTTTTATGAGCCTAAATTGCAATTGTGCATCCAGAGGGTTTTCTGTCAGAGCATCTGTTTTACTGTGGATGACACAGATCTGGAGCTGAGCGTGTGCCAGGAGCAGGTGAGGAGGGGGAGAGCCCCATCCTGCAGTGACAGCAGCCATCAGGTGGCTGCTGGCTGGGGCTGCTGCATGTCCTGTGTGTCCCCTGTGCTGTCACACAGCCCAGGTTTTGGCAGGCTGAGCTTTGGAAAGCTCCCCTGCTCTCAAGTCAGAGCCAGGAGAACTCAAACTGGGGGAATATCGACTGCCACAAACAGAACTACTGGTGTTGCCTGATTCTGGCTGATTTACACCCAACATAGCCTGGGGGTACCAGCTGAGCCTGTCCCCTGTCCCTGTCCCCTCCAGTGCCCTTCTGCAGAGTAAGGCACTAAGCAGATTAGTCAGTTCTTCCATCAGCAAATACTCCGGGCCTAAGATACTTAAAAGACATCTGGTTTTTAGCCTCATTTCTAAACAAATGAGGCTTATGTGATTATAGGGTCTGTCGGTTGCCCCTCGTTGGCCAATTTCAATCTTCACCCGGGGATTTTGGTCTCACAGATGTGAACTTCCAGGAAGTTTTCGTGGATGGGTGGATGTGTGAACAGGAGTCATCCTGGAGGGAGGGCCACAGCACAAGCTGTGCTCATCTTGGGGTTGGTGTGAGAGGGAATGTGCTGGGGGAAAGGGAAATCTCCACTTTCTGCCTGTGTTTTGTAGAGAAAAGCAACCATGAGGAGAAAACCCCCACGGACTGGAGGGTGTGTGGCTGAGCTCTGCCTCTGCTCCAGCTGTGCTGAGCAGGGACAGCCATCCACAGTCCCACCTCCTGCTGCCCCGCATGCCAACTGCTTCCTGTGATCCCGGGATTGCTTTTCTGATCCCTGGATTAACGGGGTGGGATGTGCAAAGATACAAGAGCTGTGTGTGAGCCAGGCTTAGCCTGGCAGTGGGTTGTTGCCCTGGTGCAGCTCTGCCTGTGGGGCAGAGCTCGCTGGGCTGTGCGGGGCTGGGCTGCCTCATCGGTCCTTGGCTCCTGCAGAGTGGCCTTGTCTTCAAAATTGCTCTTTCCAAGTTATTTTGACAACTGAGTTGTAAATTCTCCTGAGCCTGATGTCCCTTAGCACTGTGGTAGAGGCTGCACAGGTAAACACAACTTGTGCTGGTTAATAATTGACTGAGGTACCGTGGATGAAGCTGGAGATTGGAATCTTCTGTGCACCCACTTTTGTAGAGTCACAGAATCCCAGAGTGGTTTGGGCTGGAAGGGGCCTTAGAAATCATCTTCTCCCACCCCCTGCCATGGGCAGGGACACCTTCCACTGTCCCAGGCTGCTCCAAGCCCCGTCCAGCCTGGCCTTGGACACTGCCAGGGATCCAGGGGCAGCCACAGCTTCTCTGGGCACTCTGTGCCAGGGCCTCCCCACCCTCACAGGGAGGAATTTCTTCTCAATATCTAATCTAAATCAGAATTCTCTCCTTTACTTCTCTATGAATTGCACTTAAATGCTCATTAGAGCTGGATCTGTCTCCTTTTTGCAGCTACACAACATTTTTGCCTCGTAATTCAGAACCTAAGGATATCTAATAGAATGTGTAAAACCCACGTAGAGCAGTTCTGGGGCTGTAAGGGAAAGCAAAGGTTTCATGTTCTGGTTCTTAGTAATGAACTAAATGAAATTGTGTCCTTCTTTGAGCATAAATGAAAGATAAAAGACAGATGAGATTTATAACAAGGTCATTAGTGTACCAAATTTCTCTCATTAGATCTGTTACATTACTTTCCAACTTACACAACTCTCATTAGAAAAATTTATGAACTGGAATGATTACAAATACACCGTATTCTAAACCATCCCTACTTTTAATTGCCAAACAACAAAAAAATAATTATACTTCTGTGCTATAATAGAGCTGTACTATTGCTAGAAATTTAACAGGGGTTGTTCTTGAAACCAGGGGATGGGGGGAGAGGAAATTGGACCATTTAGTGCAATTTAGCTGCAAATCTGAAGCTTTGCTTTAATTTTATAACCTTGTCAGACCCAAGTTGGTATTGCAGGCTAATATTGCTGTTTGTTCTCCTCACTAGACTCCCACTTCCACATCCTGCTCCTGATTTGAAGTGACAGTGAGCGGAAGCATAAGGTATCTCTCATTCTGTTTGGACTCCTTGTTTACAGAAGAGTGATGGAGATGCTATTAAGCACAAAAGGCATCACCATATGCCTGTTTTTCGTTGTATTGAGTTTGGCAGCAGCTATTGAAATACCATTATCAGGTGAGTTGTAGCTATTTGCTGTGCACTTTGCTGTTTTGTTTGGTATTCCTTTGCAGCTCTCCCTGAAGGAAACATATTAAATCCTCCTTTCCAGTTGTGTTCCATTTGGAATTTAATCTTGCCACAATGTGGCCTTTGGGAAATTTGGGGCCGATAAAGAACTTAGCTGTCCTGTTTGGGCCTGCTTAAATGGAGCAGTAAAGTTGTCTAACAACATCTATCTGGTGTTTGCCATCCAACACAACACTTAGCTCCGAGGGTTTGGGTTTGGCCTTCACTTAAATTCCTCATTTTGGCTCTGAATCCCCCTGAAGCTTGTTTGATGTGCATTTATCCCTCCTTACGTGTCGTGCAACCTGCCATTCCAGCCTGGGAAAGGAGCAGGGGGATGTCTCAGGGCAAATATTGGTCCCCAGAGAAGGATTTCACACTCTGTGGGCTGCTCTGGGGAGCAGCTCCTCCGTCCCTCACCGCCTGGGATGAATTCAAACTGCTTGTTTTACATGGATCATGAGCTTCCAGGACACGTGTAAAATACAGGATGAGGCTCACAGGGAACAATCCAAGGAAAGCCAGGGGACCCCTCTGCCTGGAGTACAGCCCAGACCTCCCGAGCTTTGCATTTTTCAGACATAAATGGACCAGGAGGGTTGACAATGACAGTTTGCTTTGTTGTTTTGGTGGCAAAAAAAGCCCCAACAAAGCAAAACTCAACAATATTGGAGCTTACGAATTACAGTGAGGAAAAACAAAGAAGTAAACTTAAAGAATAGGAAATTTAGGCTCTTTTCAGGGTTTCAGAGTAGGACACAGGCCAGTTTCAGGGCATCCTGTGGGTCTGCCATGAGCTCTTAGCACTCTGGAGCCTGCCAATAGCCCTTAAAAGAGGAAGCCAACCAAGCCAGTTTATAGGATATTTTTGTAAAACTATCCAAATTTGCATTGGAAAGTAGAGGTTTTTTGGGTTTTTTTCAGAAAGGTGCTGCAGTGGCTCCTTGAGTTTCAATAAAGCCAAAGTGGGGCTGTGATGTAAAGTGCAGGACAAACTCTCTGGGCATCCACTGCTTTTATGAACCTACCCCAGGGAACCACCTAAACCTTAATTAGCTCTAATGAAGCATTTGATATTTTAATAGAAAGAGTTGTTTCTGATCAGTGAAGCTGGTGGGCTTGGAAGTGTTCAGCTTTGAGACCACATGATATGACAAGGCACCACATTTCACTTCAGCTCTGAGCTCCCGGGACTTAAAGCAGCACCCAAAGAGCCAAAGTTAATTCTCCTCCTGGCTGTTGATAACAATGGGATGATCCTATTATCCCCAGCTCCACTGCAGGGAGCATTCTCCTTCCTGTTACACAGGCTTTTGCAACACTTTAATTCTGTCAGAAAGAAGGAAAAGTTGGTGCAGCCTCCTTGTGTGACCGTGCGGCTGTGCCCCGGGGTGGGTGTTAAACCAGCCTTGCAGTCCGTGCCTTTTCCTGGTGGTTTTATCCAGGATGGAGGCAGCAGTTTGCTAATCCATGTGTGTGCATCTGTGTCTGGCTTAAATCCAGGTACTGACTCCACCTAGGAAGAAATTTGCCAGTCCACAGCGCCGGGCTCTGGCTTTAGCTCTGGCGTGGTCCCAGCTCCCCTCTGCCCTGGCTGGGTTGGGAGGGCAATGAGGGTGGGCACTGTCCCTCTGCCAGGCCTTTCTTTGCCTGCCGAGGCAGTGACAGTGATCATTTTGGGGAGCAGACAGTATTATCCATGCCAGGGGGGGGATGCTCATCTTTTTCCCAAGGCAAGCCTCACTTTGTGCAGGAGCAAGGCAATCCTGCCATTGTCCTTCTCCACTCAAGGGGAGCTCAGTTTGGCTGGAATGGCCTTTTAACCCGATTCCTCCTTGTGTTCAGTTTCCCAGCTCCCAACAATCACAGAGCAATCCCACACCCAGGTTGCCTACCCCTTTGACGAGGACTTCACCATTAAATGTGAAGCCAGAGGAAACCCCCAGCCCACGTGAGTACTGCTTGGAGAAGCAAACAGAAGCCAAGCTTGCTTTTAACTTTGCCAGACATGGCTGTGGCTGTCAGGAGCTGCTGCACAATAACCTGCTCATCATCCTCGGCGGGGTGAAGGTTTGGCTTTCCATTCAGGCCATTCAGCTTTTGTTGCTCCATCACTTCCACTTGCCCCGTGAATAGGTATCAACATGCTTTTCCTTGCTGGGGGATGTTTCATTTCTGTGGCTCGTGCCAAATTCAGCTCGTGATTTAAAAAACAATCTTGTCTGGGTTGTGCTGCAAAAGATGGGCTGGGTCATGGTAACCTAAGGGGCCCAGCTGCTCCTCTGCCTCTTCCACAGCAACCCTAAAAATCCCAAACACATTGAACTGTGTATTCAAACCCCACATTTGCATTTTATCAGATGCCTTGTCTGTTCCTAACATCAGCAGGGCCATGGTGGTGGTACAGAGAGACACATAAGGAGGTATTCAAATAAATAGCCAAAGACAAGCTCTGTGCATTTTACACCAGTGTGGAAAAGAGGAAGATTTTTAATGAAAATGTGATTAACAAGAGTGTAATAATAACACAGTAAAAGCTCCTCCCGAGGCTTTCACCACTGAATGGTGTTTGGGCTAAATTAATAGCTGGTTTATACATCATTTTTTCTCTTTAATCCTTCCCTTCTTTCTCTGCAACACAATTTAAACTTTAAAAGGGCATTCTTTTATTTATATCAAGATGATTTGGTAATTTTTAATTGAGCTCTGAATGGGGATTTGTAGCATGATAACAAATTCCCTTTGTTCACTGTTTGTCAGTGCATCAATGAAAAGTTTCCTGGTGTATTTAAATGATGTGAGAGTGCCTGTTAGGTGAAGGGATCCCATATTCCCTCCATCCTGGAGCAAGGCAGTTTTGCCAAGACTGGTGAAGTGCCAAAACAACAGTTTTGCTGACATTAATTTATTCTCTTAAAACAATGCTCTTAAGAAAACAAACCCAAAAAAAGGGTACATATTCCACCAAATTGGCGTGTAACTTCCACCTGTCTGATTTTAAATCAGTTTAGATTTAAATCAGTTTAAAATTGCAGTCCCTCTGAGAATTGCAGGTCCAGAAGATGTGACAAATGCTTCAGCATTCATCAAAATCACCCCCCAGCAGCATCAAAACTACAAATGGTTCTATGGCAGGGAGAAACTCCGTGGAATCATCTCCATTTCTTCTGGTTCAGCCATGGTGGAGGGTGGGAAAAGCTCTTGTGGATCTTTGCCATTCCAAAGCAGCAATTCCACTACAGCCACAGCCTTTGCAAGCCTCCAGGTCCTGTCAGCGTGTGGCCCTGGCGTTCCCAGATCTGTTCATCGCTGCCCTTGCCCTGAGCTCTGTGCTCATGTCTCTTGTCACAGCCAGTTGTCCAAAAGCAAAGTGTGTGGAAGGAGAGATGTGCCCGAGAGCCAGCACGAGGCAGAGGAGCACGGTGCTCACTGTGCCACTCAACTCTCTCCTCTTACATGGACTTTTTCCTTTTAGTTTGATAAAACCCTCTTGGCCCCACGTTCACCCGTGGTTTAGTAGCAAAATGCTGTTCTGGGGCCTGCCCAGTATAACATCTCTATTTTTTTTCAGCTTTAACTGGACTAAGGATGGAAAACCATTTGATTTATCATCTGATCCGAGGATAGTTGCATCTAACAACTCTGGAACTTTTGTGATCCAAAACCGGGGAATCATCAACAATTTCCAAGGGAAATATCGCTGCTTTGCATCCAACGTGCTGGGAACTGCCATGTCAGAAGAAATTGAGCTGATTGTTCCAAGTAAGGGCTTCTACTTTTGGGTTGAATTTATAATTATTATTTTTATTATTAAGATGAGAACTGTCTTTCCTCAAAATAAATGGGAAAGAACCAGTCCCTAAGGTGGTGTATGGTAAGACATGAGTTGTTTGTTGTTCAGTGAATATTCAAAGGAAGAAGTTGTATTTTCTCCCTGGAATGATTTAATTTAGTTCCTGGTTTTGAGGAGAGAAACCAAATCTGGATGCAGGGTTTCAGACCACTGGACTATCAGCTCCCACAGGTTATTACTGTAAAATAGCAATGGATGCAAATGTTTGAAAGCTCCAGGGGAAGTGATTTGATCAGATGTGAATTCATTAATCTGATGTCAGCAGCATTCAGGGTTTGGGATAAATACTGATGGGGAGAATAATAAAGCCCTGGAACTGAATGGAAAACAAGCTCTAAAATAAAGCAGGGAAAATTACTGATCCTAGAAATTTGTGCTTCCACCATTAGCACGGAGGAAGGGCAGAGGGGGAAATTAGGGATGAAGGACCAGGTTTGTAGAAGTGGGATGAAATTTATGAATAGAGTCAAAGAATCATTAAGGTTGTCAAAAGACTTCTTAAGATCGAGTCCAGCCCTTAACCCAGCCCTGCCAGGTCCAACACTAAACCATGTCCCAGAGCTGATACAGCTGGTCTGTACCAATCCATTAAATCCTTGTAGTCTGAGAGATGAACACCCATTTTGGTCCTAAATTCAGGATTGAAACATATGAAATTAGGAGAGGAAAATTTGAAGCAGAATCTTCCCAGTGGGAGGACAAGAAACTTGGGAGCAGGGTGAGAACCTGAAGCAGGTTTTATGATGCAGTTCAGTGGCAGAGATGGAGAAGCAGCAGTGCAGTGGAATTTTTTCAGATTAGATCCTGCATTTCCAAGCTCCTACAGTATTTTGTTATCAAATATCTGACATCTCCATGCTCAGGTGGAATCCTTGTGGCAGGAGTTACATCCTCAGCCTTCTCACCCCCACAGTGCCAGGAGCTGGCTGCTTTGTACAAAACCCACTTGTGGCAGATCAGTGCAGATGAAATGGGCTGTGAGAAACATGAATAAACATTTTTGTCCTGTCTTCAGCATAGGAAATAATCCTGAGAAGCATTCAAGGCATAGCCAGGGCTGGGAGAGTCATGGTGCTGTGGCCACATTGAAAACAGGACATTGCACGGGCTGGGAGGGTTCCTGGGAGGGAGCTGCTGAGGATGCCATGTAAATGTATTTTATGAGTGCTCCTCATGAAAGACATGCCTTCTTTCCCTTCCATCCAGTTTTATGGACTTTTTTTTCCCTTGGGAAATCTATTTCATGTTGCAGTGTAGGGCACAGTAATCCCTGATGCCAGAGCTTGGTGTTTGGTGAGGAATTAGCAGGATTCCAGGTGTTGCTCTGTGGTTTAGCCTCCACTGCTGTGCAGTTGTTTTAAGGGAAGAGCATTCCAGAGTGGAGGAGAACTGCATGAGATTTTAGGACAGCAAGATGAGGTTTATTGAGCTGTTGGCTGCACAGGTAGGACAGGGCAGCTGATGGCAGCTGGAGTTTCGGGCAGGGACAGGAGAGTCATGCAGTTAAACTTTATACAGGACATAGCTTTTAATTTTGAAGTCTCCCCAGGGCACTGGGGTTAATACAACCTTTCTTAAGCAAAATGTCTCACACTCATTACATTTCAGAGGAGTGAAAGTGCTCAGTGTCATGTTTGTACCTCCAGCAGCAGAATATTCTGATACTCCATTGCTACTGAACTAAAAAAGATGCTTAAAATGGAAAACAAGGAGTTGATGTCTGTATTTGGGATTATTAAATCTGTATTCAGGAAGAGATTTTTTGCTTTTAATGAAAAACAGTCTAGAGTAGCTTAAGTAGATATTAAATATTGCGGGAGTGGATGGCAACAAATTCGTGGAGAGGTTGTGAACATGGTTGTTCTCAAAAGCAAGAGGAATTTTAGTGCTAATATATGCAAAGTCCTAAACCCAGCAAATAAATACATGGTACAGATAATGCATTAGAGGGATTTGCCCAACTCACACATCTTTTAAAGCACAATTGCTGTTATTAGAACTCTTCTGCCATCAGTCCTTTCATTTACTGGTGCAGTGTAGATGCTGCAAATTAAATCAGGATTCAGAGAGGAGTAGAAGGCACCTTTGATTTTCTAAAGTGCTGGATGCTCCGCAACTGTGCCCCAGTGAAAGAGCTGCTGCTGCACAGATCTGCTGTAAATCAGGCCCTGCCACAGAGGGGCTGGGGATAAATTACCTCTATTCACCCCCAGGTTTTGAAGCAGAGACTGGTACATGTGAGATCACTCCCTGCATTCATGATAATGATGCAGAGGTGGCAGAGCTGTGCCAGCTGTATTCAAGTCAGATGTAAAGCTCCTTGGCAAAGTCACCGTGCCAGGGAAGGGAAGAAAACCCCAGCAGAGCAGGGCAGTTTCTTTCATAAATTACATTTCCACTGCAGAAGCAGAATACTGGGTCTGTGAGGTTGCTGCTGAAAAGGAGAACAAAAGACTGTTTACTCACAGTAGTCATTCCAGGGAAGCAATAGAAATGTCAGCAGAAATGATCATTAAATCTCACCTACATAATGAAAATACCCCACCTCCCCTATGCAGGATGACATTAAGGAGAGGGGGAAGAATGGGCTCTGAGGATCTCGATGTGTTTGCAGCTCTAACAAAGGCCAGATTGTTACAAGATACATTCAGCATGAAAATGAATTTAAATGGTGAGAACACAGACTTCAGCTCCCCTCCTCCAGCATTTCGGGAATCTGCTGCTTGAATTAGTGAGCAGGCCCAATGCCAGAGGAAGGAGAAGAAGTACAGTTTAAACTTCTTTAATTAACTCTGTTGTAAAAGACTCTTCATGACAGACTGAGTTAAGATTTATGCTCGGTTTTTCTAAAGCTGCTGCTCCAGAAGACCAGAGACCTGAGGATGGAAATATTGGCTGAATGGAGAATTATGCCGTGGCAGGCTGTGCTCTGCCAGTGATGTTAGTGCAAGAATTCCTAAAGAAAGCGGGACCTGAGTTGATATTCCAACACTCAGGTGTGAATATCCTGAAATCAGTAAAAGATACTGAGCTGGTGACGTAGGCCATCCCAGTTTCAGGAAGGCTTTGGTGTAACCTTTATGGAAGAGAAAACAAAAGAGCAATTTACCGAGTCTTGGCAGGTGATGGGAATGAAATTGAACCCTCTTGCCTCCTAAGCCACCCTTTACCTGTGGCAGCTTTTCTGGACTCCTAAATCCTTGGTTTCACTCTGATCCTTGCCTGTGGCCATCATTTTGAAAAGGTAACAGAGATTTATGCAAAAAAAAAGCTGTCACTGATTCCATTCCACACCTTTGGGAGCGAGTGGACTCCCAGCCACGCTCTTCCTGACAGCCAGGCTTTGCTAACTTTTTCAACTTAAGGCAGCAATTAAAAAATCCATAAACAAGCAGGATCATATCTCATAAAGAGTTCAAAGGATGCAGTGGAAATCACAGATTTAACTACTGCTCCTGCTCCTGGATCAGAATATCAATTGAGGCACAGAGATGAGCCCTGGAAGCTTCCCAAGCTTCACGCAGTGCAGCTCAAGATCAGGGACTGAAAGTCGTGGTTGAGATTCCTTGATATTTTGGGCTGTTTGCTGTACAAGATACAGATCTGTATAAAAAATCATAATGAAATGCTAATTAAAGTGTCTAAGGAGCTGGAAATTTTGAGGTTATAGACATTTCTTGACTATTTCTGCTTGGTCACACTTCTACATCCTTTAAGGGTTTATTTGTAAGGAAAAATATGAGAATATCCATGATGGGTTAGGCTGAGTTCTCCTCTATGCCAGGACATCTCCAGCAGAATGGACAGCAAAGGCTATAAAGCCAGACCTGGGTTACAGTGGTGATTTTCTACAATAATTTCACAATATATTTGCTAAGTGCTGATTTGCCATCCTGAATTCACTCCCATTTTACACCTGATATTGATAAAAACAAGACACAGGGATCTCAAGGACAAGTTGCCTGGAGAAATGGGTTTTCCTTTGTTCAATTTCTCCACACTTGACCCCAAAACATGTAAAATACCAGCTGGAACGGGCTCCATTCTCACATAAACTGGAATAAATTGCCATAATTGATGCAGTTTTAGTGTGAGGTCACTGTAATCAGCAGTAGGACAAAAACTGAGCTGTAGGACAAGGTGTCCTAAATGGATCCCTGAGTAAATCTGGAGCAATGCTGGGGACTGGGGTTCCCAGCTCTGCTTGCTGTATTTCTGAATCTCTGTTTCTGCTAAATTCAAATTAATCCTTTATGTTGCACTCTATTGGTCTCCCTCCTGTTTGCTTTAGGTTGAGAAGCTGCATTTTCTGAAGGGATGAGGAAGAGAGACTCAGGCTCCTTTCTGGATTTTCTCCCAGCCCCCCTAATCTGCCAGTGGTGCTTCAGCTTGGTCTCAAGCACAGCTCAGTCATTAAACTCTGAGTCACCCCAGGGATTAAGCAGATCCTGGCTCCTTGCACAAATGACTCTGGCCACTGATAATCTTCCATCTCCATGGTTCACACACTGTCAGAGCACTTTAATTCTGGTGGTTTTTGAGTGCAGCCTTGTCAGGAGAAAAACCTTGGTCAGCAAAGCCTTTCCCAGGAGTATTTTAAGAGGTGTCATGGTGGTATTTTAGGAGATTCTCCATAGCAGGAGTTGGGAGTGCAGGTTTCCATCTGCCCCATGGCTGTTCCACACACACACCAAGGGATTTTTGTGTGGTGAGAGCCCTCCTGGCCCCTCAGCCTTTCTCAGAGTCACTAAAGCCCACTGTTCTCCCCCAGAGCTGTGCTGGATTCTCTGTCCCCTCCGGTCACATCCCTGTGTGGGAATTCATGGAAGATTGATGTGACCCTTTCAGTGCTGTCGCTACAGAGCCATCAGCTGGATTTTTCAGTGGCCATGTGCTGCACTGAGAGCTCTGTACAGTATTAAACACTTCCACAGCACAATTAATTTTGTGCAATGCTTCTGAGTTTAATTCAGCTGCGAGAGCTTCTGTGATCAGCCACAAATCAGTGGTGATTGATTCGGGAATATCCACTAATTAGAACATAGGAGCGCTGCAAAAAAATCCAAAATATTGCCTGCATAGACACACTGAAGATTGATGTACAGAATCCAAAGTCTAATGTGACAGAAGCTTTTTATTTTTAGCAAATCAGAATTCAGAATTTTTCTAGTCATTGAGACCAGTGGGACCCCAGCAAGAAAAAAATTGTGCTTGTCAGAAGGTTTGCCTCAGGAATTTATCAAGAGTTTTCATCTCCTGCAAAGCTTCAAGGATTAAGCCACTCAAATTTATCCATTGCGAGGAGGAAAATCAAAGTTTTCCAATGCTTTCCATGGTGAACTAAGCAAAAAAAACCAGCATGGAAGGACCCAAAAGCCCTGATAACCTGTGGTGCAAATACTTGTTGGAGGTGGAGGACATTTGGGGTCAAATTGCTGCTTCCCCCAGTGAAGTCCAGCTGCCAACATCTGGGCTCCGTGTTGGAGATGAACGTCTGTGCTGCCAGCTAATGCCACCAGCACCATGACTGGTCACTGTCTCCTGGTGGGACTCACTGTATTTCTGTATAATCCTGTAATTACTGGCCACAGAAATTCACTGAGAAGCCCCGTGGTTATGGCACCCAGCTGGGATATCGGATACCCAGATCTGGTTGTGCTAAATGAGGCAAAAAATGGGTTTGAACAGGGGTGCCAATGCCCTAGATAAGTGATCCCATATTAGTCCATTTGCTGGTCTCTTTGGTTTGGTCAGAAATCCCTTATCCTTCACCTGATCCAGCCTACTTAAAGTTTTGTTGTGAGTGACGTGCTTTGGGGAATAAACAAACTTTAGATCAAGAAATTGGTGTTTTCCTACTGGAAAATATTCCACCTCTGCAGTCAGCAGATGTATTTTCCATGTGCTGGATATGAATATGCAGCTCTTTTTTTCTAACCTGAAATTTCACCTACAGGGTGGGTGATGCTCATTAGCTGCATTTTGCCTCTCCTAAGAATTCCTAACTTATTAATAACCCTCCTGGAGATCAAATCTCTGCAGAGTCTGCATTCAGGCAATCAGCACTGGAGTGATTGCTTCTTTTCATGTTTACTAATCCTGAGATGGGTAAAGTGTCCTCAGAGTCCTGTCCCTGCATTTGTCCCCCTCTGCTTTGCCTCCTGCACTGTGATGCTCAGATTCCCTGCTGGACCACTGATGTCTCAGGTTGTGGAGCTGCTCCCCGAGCTCCCTGTCATGACTTGGGCACCAGGAAGGTGATGTTTGCTGTGCCAGTTTGACTCTGCACAGCCAGGACATTCTCCATCCTTGGCTGTTTAATTGTTGCTCATTTTGCTGGTTGGTGCTGGTCTGAAGTGAAACTTTGGCCAGTTTGAACCTGCCTGAAATGAAAGCAGGAGGCGACGTCAGCCCTGAAACTGCCTTAGCTCAGTTCCTTTGAGGAGTGGTTGCGTTTTGCAGGCTGGGGTTTCTCTGTGATCACCTCTGAGCTGAGCCTCCCTTGGTCTGGGGTGGGCTCCAGCCCAGCTCTGCTCCCCATTTTCTCAGACGAGCTCCAGTGGCATTTTGGGCATCCCAGGTTGCCCAGGTTTGCCAAGCATGGACCAGGCTTTGAACAAAAAGTTGGCATCAGGTGCTGTGGGTGATTAAACATCGATCCATTAACGATTTAACCTATATTTAAGCCCAGCTAGAGCAGCCCTGGTGCAGCCCTGTGCGAGCTTTGTGGCAAGCCTGTCCCTGCACCCCGAGCCTGCAGGAATCCACGGCTGAGCTTCCACACCTGAGGGCATGAGGAGGGGACAGAGCCTTCACACCAGCCTTCCTCTGATCCTGGAGATGGAGAAGAGCTGGGACAGCTCCAGGCACGAGGTGGAGCAGCTGCCTGGTGTCTGTCCTCACCTGCACTGACTTGCAGTGGATGCTTGGGAACCATGTTTTATCCAAGGTTTCCCAGAACATTCCACACTCCCAGGCTGGTTTCTGATCTCCTGGGAGCAGCTGGGGCCCCATCAGTGCACAGCCCTCTGTGCCAGGCTTGTCCTTAGGGACTCTGTGGCCTTGAGTTGTCCCTTCCAGACAGCACAAAGGAGCTAAAGAAAGAGTTTGAAAAGAAATGCATTAAACTAAAGCCAAAGCAAAGCACAGGACATCACAAACAAGTGTTGAACATCGTCATTCGGTGCCTGGCTCTGCACAGGATGGTCCAAGAACTTTGTGAATGAAGGGATTCCAGCTCTGAGTGTCCCAGAATGCAGGGATTTCCTACTCTGAGTAAAACTCATCATTACTTTGTGCCTCTTCGTAAATTAAAATATGTATTAAAGGCAGAGAATGCAAAGGATGATGTAAAGGTAAATATTTCATTAAAACTCTATCAAGGGGGAAGCAAAAGGCAAAATTTCAAAAAGTACCAATTAAAGAGGAATTTCTTTGCTTTTTTGTGCAGGTGTACCAAAATTCCCCAAAGAAAAAATCGAGCCTCTGGATGTGGAGCATGGAGATTCTGTGATCCTGCACTGCAACCCCCCAAAAGGCATCCCCCCTTTGCATATCTACTGGATGAATATTGGTGAGTAAATGTTTTTTACACAATTCAGACAAGGGGGCTCGAAGCATTTGTCTTCCCGAGCAGTTTCATTGCAGGTTCATCGTGGATGGGGTTGGTAGCTGTGCAAGTCCTTGGGAGGAATATCTGGATATTGAAGAATAAAACTGAAAAGCAAAGGATGGAGATGTGGCTTTGCACAACCCAAAGTTAAATTGTAGAGTGCATTGACACAACATCTCATTAAATACGAGATACCAAAAAATGTATGTATTGGTAAGTGATGAGGAGTCCTGCAGTTACAGGAGGGAGGATATCACCTGTCAATATGTTATTTCTATCATTATTGTTTTCCTCTTTCCATAAATTAATGACAGATTTGTGATAGTAAAGGAACAATAATCCACCAGGTTTATATAATTAGTTCCTTGTGGATTTCTGTCCTGTTATTCTGCAGTGTTTGTGTTCTGCAGGAATTTCTGGCTTTTGGGAAGCAAAATAACTCGGGGGTTTTAATATCAATTTTTCCTTAGCAGTTATTATTATAAGGTATATATTATTATCTAAAAAATATTTTTTATCACTTGTCTACTGAATATTGGTAAATAACCCATCGGTTCTGCTGGATTTTCTGCCTCTTTCCCTTTGGAGTTTCATTCTCTGGAAGGAAGCACATGAGGGGAGCATTCAGAGCCCCTTTGGTGAAACAGCTCCATGTCATTCCCACCTCACAATTATCTTTCCTTGCCAGATTTGCAGCACATCCCACAAGATGAAAGGGTCTCCATGAGCCTGAAGGGAGACCTCTACTTTGCCAACGTGGAAGAAAGCGACAGCAGGAGTGACTATTGCTGCTTTGCAGCCTTCCCGAGGCTCAGGACCATCGTGCAGAAAATGCCGATGACGCTGAGGGTTTCCCGGTGTAAGTGTGGGACTGAGCTCTTTGCTGGCTCTTGTTTCCATGTGTGTGCACATGGGTGCCCTGGCACTCTGAGGAGAGCCTCTCTCCACAAAGGGCACGGTGCTGGATTTATTTCCTGCGTTGTTAACCTCCTTCTTCGGGCTACATTTCACTGAGAAAAGCTCCTTGCAGCTGTCAGACCCCAAAAGCGCCCTGTCCTTCCTCCTGCTGTCCCCACAGCGAAAGCCAAGGTTGAATTAGGGAAATCTGCTGCTCTTGAGTGCAGCAGGTCCCCCAGGAATGGGACTTCACTGGGCTTTGAGGACTTGGTGGCTGCCTCCACCCTGGGCAAGGCCTGGTTTGGTGCAGCTGCAGCAGTGAGGTTGGAAGGACGGTGCTTCCCGGGTTTTTCCAGGCAGCCTGGAGCATCAGTGGTGGCACAAGAGGTGTTTTCCAGTCTCTCGATGAAATGATGTGTAGGGAATTGAAGATTTCTGTTGTTCATTAAAAATTCTGATCTCTTGGGCCTGTGCAGCCCAAAAAGCCAAGGAGAATTTTGTCTTCATGAGTGAAACCCTCATATTTAATAGGTGATTTTTGAGAGTTTTCTTGTTGGGATAAGAAGATAAGGATTAAAAGTGGCTTTGTGTGTCTCAGTGCTTGCTTAGATCATATCCTGGGGTAATAATTGTAAGAAAAAAATCCAAATTAAAGCCATCTTCATGGCTTTTCAAATGGGATCCCTCCCCCATGCATGCACACAGAGATTAGAGAAAAACGAGATGGGTTTTGGCTGCTGGCACTCCTGGAAGTGGCCCAAAAACCCACTTCAGTGTGTCCACCTTGTCAGCAAAGCCACAGGACTTGGGCCAGGAAAAAATGAGAGGCATGAACTGAAAGGGTTCTGTAAATTCAGCTTGACATTGCCCACTCCACTCTGTGCCAAGGGCCTGGTGAGGGACTGCATTAAAAATAAATAGGTAGGAAAAAAAAAGCAATAAGAAACAAGAGAATGGATAAATTTTATAACACTTCTCTTTAGTGGATACTTAGGAGTTAGTGATTTTTATTACTATAGATAGCGAGGATGAAATGCTGATTATATCACCCATGGGGTATTTTGCAGAGTAACACATAACTTTAAGGCATTCTCATTGTATTTTCAAAGCTCTGTTGCTCATCTGTTGCTTTCCTTTATATTTTTCATTTTTCCTTTCTTTTGGGGCAGAAATTGGGGGGGTGGGGAGGGGCATGGTTTTGTTTTGGTTGATTTATGGTTTCTTTTGATTCTGTCTCAACCCTGCATGTTTGTTTGGTTGTCATTTTTATTTATTTCAGTAAAGCATGCTAATGACACAGGCTCACCTAACGCTGCTGTTACTAAGGGTGAGTTGAATGCATCTGTTTTTAGCCTTTGAACTGAGACTCCACTGGCTGAGGTGAAATGGGAGCTGCTAAAAAACACATCACAAAAGCCTCTTGATTGCGATGGGATGGATTTAAGTGGCCCAGGGAGGACAATTGGCTCATCTTTGTAGTTTTTGAGAGCAATCTGCAGGGTTTTTAATAAAAGAGGTTGTTTTTTTACTTGAGAAAGGAGCATTCATGCTTTATAAGGAGGTGGGAGTAAGGAGGCTGATGTCCTGGGGTTTTGGTGTTATCAGTTCAGAGCAGGAGCCAGAGCTGGATGCTCCAAATCTTGTCCTGGCTGTTAAGAGGACTCTGGGATGAGTCAGCCAGGGTTTGACACCCCAAATTCATGTCACCTCAGGGCTGCATTGCTCCAGGATGAGCTCAGGGTGTGGATTTATGGAGCTTTGGGTGCCCTGTCTCGGCTGTCCCCATCACCTCAGTGTAGATGGGGGGTGGTTCTCTCTGTGTGGTGCCCTGTCTGTGTCACCTGCACACCAAAGCACTTCTCATCCTGGGGATTCCCATCTCCTGTTGCTTTGTGAGCCCCTCTCTGTGGAGCAGATCCTGAAAATATCCTGCTCTCCATGTAGGCAGCATGGTGGCTATTCCTGCAATTCTCCACCCAATTCTTCCTTTTGTTTCAGATATGTGAAATGTAGAGTCTGTAGCTCTTGACTCTTCATTTCTTTGGTTAAATTGCTTTTGAGAGTTTCTCTTTTTTTTTTTGAAATGCTCAATTTTAACTTCCTCAAGGAGCTTTTTTTGCCAGACAAGCATTGAGGTTTCTGAAAAAGGGGGTTATCCTGGAGTATTTTGGGATGGATAACTCAGAGCACTCATCACTCCTCCAACTTTGCCCATGGAGCTGAGGCCTGGGAGCAGGACAAGCAGGGCTTGTGCACTGTGACTGCCACTCCAGAAGCAGTTTTTCCCTCGAAGGGATGTCTGAACTCCTGCTGGGAAGGGGGGCCTGGCTGCCTTTGGCAGCGGGAGGTGGAGGGCAGATGGGAAATGTTTGAGTGTGTCCAGAGGCACCAACGTGTTCTGCTGCAGCTCAGGGCACTTGTGACACAGATTTGTAGAGATGCAAAGCAAGGGGAAATTAAAATTAAAAATGAGAAAATGGTTCAGAGAGATCTATGTGGTCTTTTACCAACGCATCCATAATTGGCTATTTTTGAAGAACTAGCACCATTTGGGGACTGATTCATTAGTGTGCTAATTGTTACGATAGTGATAACTGGGCAGCCACTGAACCCTGCATTTTTCATCCTAAAGCCCTTGTTTGGCAGGCTGGAACAAATGGGCTGCTGGAATCAAATGCGGGTCAATCTTGTTTTATTATTTTTGCAGTCTTCCTTGCAAATTCTATCTGCATTACTGTAGATTTAATAATTGGAGCAAGAGGGATGATTCTATGGGATGCTCAAGTCAGGAAAGGTGGGGTTTCACCTCAGGTTTAAAAGATGATGGAGCCAATGCAGAAGAAAGGTAGTAAAGGATGTAAAGATCAGGAGCTGAGAGATCAGACTGCCTGAGGGGTGATAGGAGGGGCCAGTCCTAGGAAAACAGGATATAAAACTGTAGGAAAAGGGGTTTCATCAGCACTGCTGCCTGTTGGTATCACTGTACCTCCCTTCTGTTATCAGGAGAAATAAAAGTTCCTGGATTAGTCTCAAAGTGTATAAATAAGAAACCTTCTGGCAGCAGTGATGCTTGTGGCATTATTGAAGGATAAGCAAAGGCTCTGAGCTTTCACACCTAACTTCTCTTTTATTTTATCTTTCAGCAAATTTTATCAAGGAGAGGAAACCCAAACTGCTGATCCCTCCTGAATCTGCTGGCGTTAGCTCATCAGTCACTGTCATCAAGGGAGGTGTCCTGCTCCTCGAGTGTATTGCTGAAGGGCTGTGAGTAATGAAAATGCTGCACAAACTTAATCACCTTTGGAGGGAGAAATGAGCAAAAAAAAAAAAAAAAAAAAAAAAAAAAAAAGGGATGTTACAAATTATGCAACAGTTTTAAACTGAACTCCTGTGCAGAGCTTTTTGTACCTGTAAAACAGCACAGAGTACATGCAACAGTGGTGTGTTGGTTATAGCTATAGCTTGTAAACAAGTAATTAAAACTATAGCATGGTAAGTATGGAATTCTTTGTACTGTCCTATTAAAAAAATTGAAATTTTTTCAGTAGTGCTACTTTTGAGATGTTGAGAAACTAAATAACGTCAGCATCAGCTTCTGTGCTTTGGTACACAACCTGCAAAGTTTCTGCTCTAATTTTGCCAATTCAGTTTTTGCTTCAGTGCTCAAAATTATTTAAGGTTTTCCAGGTGTGAGATCTCAGGTTTTTGGGAGCAAAGTTCTTGAGTGATGTAATAGAAGACATGCTTTAAGGAATGCTTGGGCCATTGAGGGAAGAACCATCAGTCTCGGTTACAGCAGGAGGTGCTGGCTCAGGTGTGAGTGGGAGCCTGGCTGTGTCCATTCCCCAGCATCCAGGATTTCCATAAAGGACGTTCAGTCCATGGTGTCCTCACAAAGGACAGGATATCGAGGAGCAAACCCATGGCTCTGTAGGAGTACAGCGAACCAGAATCAGCTGTATTGGTTTGATCCTGCTAAATCCAACAGCAAAGGGCAAACCTCAAACCTTGGACACTTCCAGGGATGGGGCAGCTACAGCTGCTCTGGGCATCCCGTTCCAGGGCCTCACCACCCTCACAGGGAAGAGTTTTTTCCCTAATATCCCATCCAAACCTTCTCTTAGTCTGAAGCCATTCCCCCTTGTTCTTTCACTCCAAGCTCTTTTAAATAATCTCTCTCTACCTTGCTGACTCCCTTCAGGTAGTGAAAGAATTAATATAGGGAAGGGGTAAAATAGATGCTTTATGATGGGAAATCAGGACAATTCTGTCCTTGTTGTAAATAACACAGGGCAAACTAAGGGTAAGCAAGGAAAGGAATGGGAAATAACAAATGTTGAGTGCCACCCTCATAAGGAGCAGTGATTCCCTTCTCAGACCTTTTCCTGCTGCTCCAGCTCACTCAGACACGAGCCCTGCTTTGCTCTTCCAATTTCCCAGTTTCTCCCATGTGCCTGTCAGTGCAATGGTGGAGCTGCCACCAGAGAAACAGAAAACCTGTGCATCCACTAAACCCCCAGTGAGAGCAGAGTCCTTCTGGTTTGGCTGTGACAGAGCTTTGTGTGGAGCAGAGCTTTAAATCACCAGCCCCTTGTGCTGGATGTGGAGCTGCAGACTCCAAATGGAGATAATTCCTATTAAAGGCTCTGCAATTATATTCCCTCCATAAAATTCCAAAGTCAGGATATTTATCTGCCTGAGCATGTTTAGGGTATTTTGTTTTTCCATATGGGCTTGAAGGGCATTGCTGGTGGAAGCTGGCAAGGAGCTGAGCTGGCATTCCCGAAAGGAGGTGCATTACTTTTCTCTGTTGGACTCACTCCAGGTATCTGCAGTGAGTTTTGCTTCCCTGTTGCAACACTTCCTCATCTAATTCACTCCCCATCAGGCAAATCTGCCAACCCAAAAACCTCCCCATAGCCAGAGCTCTGATTTTAGAGGGTTTTCAGGGGGTTTAATAGGGAAATCACGTTGGAAATACTCAAATATGATTTTTGATGTGCAAGCATGAATATCAGCTACAAGAGGAGAAAGCCAAAACAGTCTTCCTGTCCCTTTGGAAAAAGGTGGAAAGAAAGAAATATTTTTGTTTCACTCAAAATTTTTCCAGAAAACTTTTAAAAATTCATTTTTTAACTAAAAGGGGTTTTTTTAAGTAGTCGCTTTTGAAAGAACACAAATTACTTCTTTGCCGTATCACCAAGCACATCTTTTCATTGAAATCCTTCAAAAATGCAACTTCTAGAACCAACTGTTATTTTTATTTGCTAGAATTCCCATTTTCAGCAGAAAAATGATCAGCTTTGCCTACATCTCTGCCAACCCGTGCTGCCAAATGCCCACAGACCATGGAAGCGGATTTCAAGGAACTCAGATCGGGGGCACCCGGCTGCAAAACAGGGAATTAAGGACATTTCCAATCTGTCATTTTTTGAAGATTTATACCCTGAGCAGTGGCAGTGGCAGGAGGGCACGGCCTCAGTGCAGCACGGAGCTGGCTTTGGGACAAGAGCGGGACGAGGGCTCTTGCAGGGAATAATGGGATGTTTGCAGGGCTGTGCTCAGAGCTGGTGGAACAGCAGAATTTCTGGGTACCTGGGGCTCTGTGCCTCCTGCCTGGGCACTGAGCCACAGGGACAGATGGGCACAGGAGGGAGCAGCTCTCGCACTGTGGCTGAGCGTCCTGTGCGGTGTCGGGGTCACCCAGCCCTGCTGGGGACGTGCAGACAGCGTCTGCCCCCAGTTCTGTGTCACTGTCGGCGCTTTCTGAGGATGGGAGGAGCATTTTGGCCACCTCCAAGAGGCAGGCAGGGAGGGAGGCCCTGCAAGGAAGTCTGGCTCTCCTTGGCTGTCCTCAGGTGCCCTTTTGGAGGAGGATGGAATGAGCTCCAGCCCCTTTCCTGCTGTCCATGCCAAGACACATCCAAGGAATGTAGCCTCGTGCTTTGGCCTGGTGAAAATCCCACTCCTGGGGTTCTGCAGGTCAAGGAGCAGTAGGGCAGCTGTATGGTATAACCCTTAGGTAGCCCCAGAGTTTCAAAAGGGCTCAAAATCCTCTAAAAAACACCTCCCAAACCCCAAGCATGAACTCCAGCAGCTCTGCCACGTGAAGCATCACAGCAGCTTCTTGTACTCAACTCAAAATCTTGTTTTTTTCCTTTGTTCTCAGCCCAACTCCTCATCTCAGCTGGGTAAAGGTCACTGGGAACATGCCCAAGGACGAGCCAGAGACAGAGAATTTTGGGAAGATCCTGAAGATTGACCAAGTGACAGCTGCTGATGAGGGGACGTACCAGTGCACGGCCAGCAACCCCATGGGCAGGGCCAGGCACGAGTTCAACGTGCACGTGGAAGGTGCTCAGTTCTCTCTACTAAGATTATTGTTTTGGGACAAAAAGGTGGGAAAAGGGAAGTGAAAGAGGCTCTTTGTTAATATTGATGCCTTTTCCTGGTCTTAAAATCAAGAGTCAAACACGGTTAGAAGGGGAAAAGGGATTTTACCTTGGGATTTATTTTAAGGATCCTTAGGTGCACCACATCTAGGTCAAGTGCGCCTCCATGCACACAGCAATGCACACTCCAAAATGTCTGGTACAACATTATAGGTGTTACTAATTAGCAGATCTATCAAAGATTCCCCAATGAGAGGCTCAAATGAGCCCCCCTCCCCAAGGAACCTTCCCCTGGATGTTCTATCTCAGTTTACAGAATGTGTTCTGGAGAGGACTTTGGGCTCTGGGGCACACTGATCCCCAGCTACGAAGCTTCTAAGATGTTCAGTCTCCTGGCTGAACAAACAAGGCCAAGAATGTCGGCAAAAAGCACTAAGAATACAGGAGTTGTAAAAAGGTATAACAGGGGTTTAAAAGAAAAGGCAAAAAATCATCATGGCATCAATATGACTCAGGCAACTCCATCAATTTATGCCGGCCTCTTGAATTTGGGAAGGTTTGCACAAAGTAGCACCTCTAAAACAAACAAAAAAAGTATAAATAATGCTGCTTTTTTTCCCCCTGAACCATGAAGGCCTTACAAAGCAGTGAGCAATATAAATATGTGGGCAGCTTCAATATCTAAAAGATGGGAGGGAGTCAAGCAGAGATATTGATGAAATGTCTTGTGCTAAGCTGAATGTCAGACAAAAAGATCTAATTACTCTTTTTGCTCTTAAACTCTGTGAAAATGGCCATACTGGGCTGGATCAGAGGGGCATTTAGCTCAAGTCCTTTGCTTTGGTTTCCACTAAAAGTGGGTTCTTAGGGAGGGCTGAGAAAATTCAGTGAGCAGACAAGGTACCAGCCCTTGCCTCCTTCACCCGTCCCTTTGCTGGGATTTCTGTATAGGCACAGCCTGAGCTGAGAGTGTTTTCTGTGTAATTCCTGAAAAGTATCATAAAGACTTGTGAAACAAAGTAAAAAAATACTTTCAACTCTTTTTTAAAAAATGGAAATATGACCCTTTTTGTCACCTCACTGAGTATCCAAGGCTCCTTTCTCCCTTCTGCCCAAACCCTAAGGTGTACACCAGGTGGAGATGCCTTTTCCTGGGATCCAGGCAGAGCTCTGAGGAGTCTTTACAGAGCCAAGAACTCTCCCTGCCACTTTCTCTGTGAATCCTGAGGCCCAGCTGAAAAACTTGCTGAGAACATTTCCCTGATGGAAAAATGCTCCAACCTCTGCTCTGCATTTAAAAAATAAAACAAATCCTGGGCAGTTTTACCCTGTTGGAATGTTCCAACTGCTTCATTTTCATCTGGGCTCTTCATCCCTCCATGATCACCAGATTTTTGATGGGAGAAGAGCACTTTGAGCTCTCTGCTCTGTATTTGCTCATCACCTGAGGAAAAGATTTTTCACCCAGTGGCTGATGAACCATCTCCATTCACTCCACCCAACCATGTCCCTTGCACTCCTCTTTCCTGTGCTGGGCGTGTGGCAGAGGAGGATCCCAGGGCATGGCAAGTTCTCAGCTGTGATGGAGGGGAAGTGCTGACTCCTAGAAATCCTTCCAGATGGTGTGGAGCATCTCTGCTGTACCAGAATATTTTAACAATCTGGCTATGATTTTCTCGGCTGCAAAAATCGATCCCTTCAAAGAAATTGCAGGAGCTGCAGAAACTAAAATATCAGAGAAATAACATTAATTTTGCAGTTTAGAATATTGACCTTCCTCTCCCACAGTCTCCAGAGAAAAGAAAACTTCCTGGCAAATTGTTATTCCTGCTTATTAACAAACAAGCGCTTAGAAAAAGAGAAAAGAAGGAAATAATCCCACTCCAGCCATTGCAATGTAAAAAAAATGCTTTTGCAATTGCTATTAAATCAATTTTCTGTGTGTGTAACTAATGGTGGCTCCTGTCACCAGCAGGGATTCTTCCCATCAGGAGTCACCTCACATCCAAGGTATCAAGGTAAAACTGAGCCCAAACACTGTTGTCTTCTACAATTTCTGGACAGCAAACGTCGCTGTCATTAATCAGAGATGGACACGTTCATCATTCTTGCAGGAGCTCCTGTGAGCACACTCAAGGGCAGATCCTGAGCTCTGCCATGAGCATTAATTTCAGGAGGCTTCAAGGAGCTTGTGCTGACGTGGGGCTCCCTCACACCTGACAGGTTCCTCTCCTAGGATGCATGCAGGGAGAAGAAAATTAAAAATGGAAGAAAAATTATCTGTTATTAACCTCCAGCCATCCTCAGTGGAGTGCTGAGGTGTAAATCAGGGGTTTTCTGTCACTATGCCACGTTTTCTGCTCTTCTTTGTGGTATTTGAGGATCTCAAACCAACACCCCACCCTTCTAAACACCAGTTTTAATGATATTTGCATGCAGCCCACTTGCTAATCCTACCGAGTCTGAGGGCAAAGATTCAGGCAGTCATTACCAAGCATATGAAAATATTCAGCAAGCAAATTGCTTGACTGTTTGAGCACTTTAATCTCTCTTTGCAAGGGGAGATGTAGCCTGGAATACCTGAGCAGACACGAAAACCCCACTGTTGTTATTAAAATGAGAGAGGATTATTTTTTTAAAAAGTAGCAAAGCAAGCCCACAAATTGTTTTGGCTTCAAATGTTTATATGGTTATGGTTTGTAGTTCAGCAAACCCAACAGAAAATGTACATGTAACCTCAAAACCTTGCAGGATCACAATGATCTAAAGTTACTTTGATCTCGGTTGAGGCTCCTAGATGGGGTTTAATAGAAATAATTGTTACAATATAGTGATTAATTATAGTAATGATGTAATAGCTAAGGGCCTTTGCAGTTCTGTCTCATAATACTTTTATTACTCAGCAGGAGAAATAGAAAAGAGATGAAATTAATGGGAGGCAGAAGCAGAACTGGGTGTTTTAATCAGGCTCAAACTTTTCTGTTTCACTGGAAAATTGCTCCAACAGGGATGCAGAGCCCAAGGTGGTAACAGCAGCAGCTGCTGCTGGCCCTGGAGTGGGATGGATCTCCAGCCCTTGGGAAGATGTGAGGAGAATTTGAAACACACTTGACAAACTGGGGACGTGGTGTGGGATAAAAAGGACGGGCTTCAGTAAGCACAAGTGCAGAGCAATTCTCACCAGGCAGCACTAATTGGCTTCATCAGCACAGGCTGGGAAATGCCTGGTTGGGTTCATTGGGAGAATCCACTGCGTGGCACGGGGAGCGTCGCTGGGAAGTGTTAGTCTGGCAGAAAAGGCAAAAATCAGCCTGGAAAGTATAAAAAAAAGTGGTGGTGTAAGAGACTGCTGAGAACTGAGAAGGCCTCACCTAAAGTAAGCAGGTTTACATCATGCACTTCTTCAGGAAAGGTCAGGAGAAGGCCACAGGGATGGTCACAGAGCTCAAAATTGTGCTATCTGAGGGGAAAAAATACATCTGGGGAATGCACAACAGCCTGCAGAGGAATGGAAGTTTCTCCACAAAGTTCCCTGGGGGTGATGGAAGACAGGGGAGAGCTGAACTGCAGCAGGGCAGAAGCTGGTTAGATGTCCCAGATTTGTTCTACTCGTGGGGAAAACACGGTGGAAGAGGCTGAGGGGAACGTTTGGATCCTTAGTGGATGTTTTAGGTGGAGATTATCCTGCTCTGCTCCAGAAGGATGCAGGAGATGCCCATTTTAGATCCCTTTCATTTCTGGATCTGTCAGTATTTCCCATAATGACATAAATCAGTCAGGAGGAGCAAATTGATAACTCTTACCAGAAAGAATAAATGATACAGGGAAATATTTACCCTTCCAGATTAACTCTTCGATTATCCAACCCCTGGATTTTGTAGTTGCTAAAAAATATGTGTATATTTTGTTGTATTTTGTATACTTTAAGCAGTATAGCACCTCTGCCACATGGAAAGAGGTTCCTCAGCCTTCCTGTGAAATTGCATTTCACACCTGGCAAAATCTCATTGCCTCTGACTTCACAGCCTCATCATTTCCTTGGAGCAGCCACAGCAATTCCGTGCTGGGAAAGGAAAGCAGTGACATCAAATATCAGCTCACATTTCCAGAGTGTGGGCACAGGTGGAGATAGGAAGGGATATTCCAGGTGGTTTTTATTCAGCCTGTGCCTGGTGTCTCCAAAACAAGGAATATCCTGTCTCAGCTACTGAGTTTGTGGCAGATTTAGAGGAAAAATTCCAAATCAACCCCTTAATCAGGACTGCTACAGATCTTTTCACCTCCATGCCTTTGACTCATCTTTTTCTGATGAAACCATGAAAAAGATCTGCAAAACCAAAATGTTTGCAGAGTTTTTCCGTGGAGCCAAATCCCAGGAAGCTGGACGGATGTGGTCATGTCACTGTGGGACGGGAGGTGGCACTGACTGAGGATGGTGGTAGGAGAATCTCTGCTGTGTGAAGGAAATGGGATGATCTTATCATTTTAAATAAGCTTTAGTGCCTTGAATTTGACTTCAGTCTTTCTATGTTGATTAAACCACCCTGGGTTTTTTCCTGTGGGAATGCTGATCTGGGTGTGGAAGTGCATCCCACTCTAGGGGTGTCACTTTTAAATGTCTGTGTGAGTGTGAGCAGTGATGTTTTGGTTTAGCATATCTCACTGATAACATCTGTTGCTGTATTACCAGGCAACAGCTCTGTTAATCTTCAAAGCATTTTCTAAGCATTAAGTAATGAATCCTCACGTTTTTCCCTACATTAGCTCACCTTTTCTAGTAAGGAAAGAGGCCCAGTGTGCTGTTCAGCACTTGCAGAAGAGGCAGTGTCAGGTCTGGTGTTAAAATCTCTACGTTTGGTGCTTTTCAAGGGGAAATGATGAATTCAAGGCTGTGTTTTGAGTTGAGGCTGCCCACTGAAGGCTCAGGGACCTGCGTTCAGTCAGTAAATTAAGCATCTATGAGATAAATTCTCTTTTTCTCCCCTTCATCTCCCTTCCCTCATTATGGATGTGTTTTCCCAACGAGGTTTGGGTACCTGATGCTGCTGGGCTGCTCTGCAGAGGAGGTTTCCGAGAGCTGGAAGAGCACGGGGAGCGCAGCCTCACATGGCTGCTCCTCTACCACCACCCTGTGGGCACCCAAACCTCTCATCCCCAGCCATGAGAGAATGTTCTACCATTCCTAAACGTGTTACGGATCAGCCTCTGCTCTGGATACACGATGGAAAAACAGGAAATGGGGGTGATGGTGCAGTTCCTAGCACAGGGAGAGGGGCAGGTGGATCAATCCTGTCCTGGAGCTCTGTCAGCTCCCGGGAAAGGCGGTGGGAGCCTCTTGCTCGTGCTTGGGGAGGAAGATTTGAGCTGGATGGGTATTTACATCTTGTTTGCCTTGCTGTAATAGCCTCGCCTCATTTGATAAACCTCAGTCACGTCTGAGGGTCCTTATGGAGACACCGACCCTTTCCCTCCTTCCCAGCCTCTCACCTCCCGCGTGCGTTCCTTTCCCACTTGGATAAACACTGTCCATTCCTCCGCCTGCCGGACACTCACCAGGCCTGAAGGACAGGATTGGTGTGTGCTGATGCTGAGTTTACCTTTCCCGACATCGGGAATAGAAGGAATGCAGCTCAGCCGCGGGCTGGGCTGCGAGGAGCGGCTGGGAAGTGTTGGCTTCGTTTGCCATCTCCTGGAGGATCCCGGCTACAGCAGAGGCACACGCTGGGCTGCCACTGATCCCTGCCCTGTCCCTTTTCCCAGAGCCTCCCCAGTGGCTGAAGAAGCCCGAAGGTGGGGTCTACAGCGTGGGGACCAACCTGGTGCTGCTGTGCGAGGCCATCGGGAACCCCGAGCCCAGCATCCAGTGGAAGCTCAACGGGATGCCCATCGATGGTACGTGCAGGGGCCGGTGTGCTCCTCCAGGCCGTGTCCCGTGGGATGTGCCTGTGTGGCACCCGGTGGGAGGGGGCCCACAAGTCCTAACGCACTGGGTGATGCCTGCTTTGGCACCTCTTTAGATACGAATTAATGTTTATTTACTTAAATGAGGTAATATTTAAGTGGCATCTAGAAGAGGGTGGGGTGAACGCTGCACTTGTGGAGCATGGGTACCTTTGAGGTGCTGCCTCTGCCTCTCCTGTGACTCTCCCATCTTCTGGGGATCTGGGACAGCTCCTTTGTGCTCCTGAGTAAGCCCAAGTGGCTGGAGAGCACTGGTGTAGCACTATTATTGTTATTATTATAATTTTAGAAAGTCTCAGTGGGGAATTTACTGGAATTTGGTGCTCTGGAGCACTTTCCTCAGGCCACGGGACTGCTGGCAAAGGCTGAGCCCTGGAACTCGCCAGCTATTGGGCAAGGTCTTGGTTTGATCCTCAAGATATCCTTTCCTTTGGCTTCCAAGCAGTGAGGAGAGCCTGGGAACTCCCCAGTCACGGTGTTCCTCCAGCTCCTGACACAATCTGGTGTTTTCCAGGCAGGACCTTCCGAGGGAGAATCTCCACCAGGGAGATCAGCCTGACCAACCTGCAGCTGCAGGACAGCGCCGTGTTCCAGTGTGAGGCCTCCAACAAGCATGGCACCATCCTGGCCAGTGCCAACGTCAATGTCCTCAGTGAGTCTCCCAGGCTGTCCCCTCCCAGAGATCACATCCAACAACCCCAGGCTGAATCCTCAGAGCAGCCTGGGACTTGTCACCATCTCATGGTTCCTTTGGACTGGCCCCAGATTTTAAGAAATATTGTCCAAATTTATGCAACAAGTTTTACCATGGGCAGTGTTATGTGCTTAGCACAAGCACTCCCGAGCTTTGATATATTTCAAAAACATGGTTGTGGTTGGGCTCAAAAACCTGAATTCAAACATAGTGGAACCACTGGGGATTGTATTGTGACCACACCTCTGCTTTTGAATTTCTAAGTGTAGTTTTAATCTTTGATTTCAGTTGTGATGCTCAGTCTGTTCTTTGAAGAAAGGGAGTGAGGGGAATTTATTTAATAAAAAAACATCTCTGGAGGCAGCAGAACTGGGTCTATTTTCCCTCCTGGATGTTTCGAATTCTGACATATCCAGCAGTAAATCCCTGTTACCTCTGTCAGTGAAGCTTACGAGAGCTCAGTTGCTCAGCGCAACTCTTCCAAACAGCTGTGAAATTCTCATTAAACCCCTCAGCCTTTCACCCTTGCTGGAAAAGGGGGATGATGCAGGGCTGATATTTACATTCCCAGCTCTGAAATGCAGTGTGCTCACCTTGCATTCCCTCCTGCAGACATTGCCCCCCTGATACTGACCTCAGATGGGGAAAACTATGCCACGGTCGTGGGTTACAGCGCCTTCCTGCACTGTGACATCTTTGCCTCACCTGCAGCAGATGTCGGATGGTAAGATACTGGGAATTGGGGTTCTTTCCATGTGAAACAAGTTCCTACAGGCTCACACAAGTTTGAAAAGTCTGCTGGTTATTATTTTGTGGAGTTAAGAATAGAAGTCTGTAACAGAACCGCATATAATGTAAGTTTTCTGTGTTTAAATGCACTTTTAAGAATTCTGAAGAACTGGTTTGGAAGAAAAGAGTTCCTGGAAGTCCCCAATACCTGCATGAGACAAGTGCCAGGCTATAAATTAAGCAAAGCCATGCTGTTTATAGCCAGATCCTGCTGCAGCTTCATCAGTTTAATGCTGGCAACTCTTCAAGTTTGGACCCATTATTGAGGTGGAAATGCAGTGACTTACAGAACACATTTACCTGGACATGCTTCCATAGGGTTGGAAATCACAGGGTTGTCATAGCAGGTGACAGGTGCAATAAAATTGCAGGTGGCAGCTGTAGATTAAAGACAGAGTATTTTAGAGACCTTTTTAGACTGTGGGTTTGGTGTGCAGGACTCTTAAGTCCCTTTATGATTTGCTGCACGTGGATAAAGTGTCTCACTAATCCTGACTTTAACTGCTCAGTGGCAAAGCCGAGTCCCAAAATTCCCCTGCAATAACCCCTAACCATGAAACAACACTTCCTGCAGTAACCCAGACCTGTTTTTCTCATCTTTAGGACGAAGGATGACAGCATAGAGCCCCTTTCAGCATTCCGCTATGAGTTAAACAAGAATGGCACACTGGAGATCAGGGACACGAAGAAGGAGGATTCGGGATCCTACGCCTGCTGGGCTGCAAATTCTGTGGGGAAAAGAGCAATCACTGCTAATCTGGATATAAGGGGTGAGGTCTCACTTGAGAACAGAAAAATAATTCACAACTGCTAAGGTTTGATGTCTGCAATTCTTCAGGAAATATGTAACGAGTAAATATTCAGTCCAGGGTGCAGATTTATTCTGTAAATTTAGGAATTCTCTGGATATTGCAACCTGAAATTGTGACAGGTTACATATGTATGTAGCCTTTAAAATAGTCCCAAATTTACAGCTGGATTTCTCCATGCTTACACATGGTGCTCACTTTCTTCTGGATGCTTGCAGAAGCTGCACAAGCCACCAAAAATGTGCAATTTGCACATCCATCAATTCCATTATCTTGAAAGGATTGTCCCTCCTTTTTGCCACTGGCCCTGTTACACTCAGGGCAGGTTCTTGGCTGACCCTTGGGAGCCCTCCCTGTGCTCCTGGGCTTGGTGAGGTCCTTGTTGATCCAGATGTGTTCCTGCTTCTCTCTCAGCTGTGAGATTCCCCCTTCCCTAAAACTCCTTCCCATCAGAAGGCACATCCCAGACTGGATTAACTCCCAGAGTGGACACCAAGCACGTTGCAGGATAAGTTGGGGGTGCTGCTGGTTTAAGGATTTTGCACTGGGCTTTTTTGCCTGTTTGCTGATAAATATTTCTAAACAGAGCAAAAACAAATCCTCAGATGTGTTTACTTCTAAATTTTAGCTCCATCCCTTGTGCTGCAGCTCTGTTTGAAGGGATTTCTGTGCTTGGTTGGCAGGAGGGGTTTTCCCTGGAGGGTGTGATGGAAGTGGGCAGCTCCTGTTGAGCACACAGGTGGCACTTAGTGGGTTTTCTACAAATTTACTTAGGATTTAGGGCTTGCCAATAAAACAACCCCTTAAATACTCAATTAGCAAAGTCCTCTAAAGTGCTCTCTGATGTAGGTTTGCTGTGACAAACTTGAGGAAAAATCCCACTCTTTGTGTTCCATTTCCACCCACTCCCTTGGCTTTGTGAATTTTACAGTGATAATAAACATGAAGATGTACAATGAAATTCTCACAGAGCAACATTTCACTGCAGAAATAAATTTAGCTTAGTGCTTTCTTCTTACTTATTCATCTGTTTCTGCATTCATATTACAGTCAATTAAAAGAACAAACTTGATTGCAATAATTTTTTCTCACTTGACTTTAATAAGCTTGTAATTTTTCTTGGATCATTACCAAAGCTTATTTCAAATGGCAGTTAGACATAAAAATCATATTCAAGCCTTTTTTTTTCTATCAACCATTTCATGACAGGCTGCTAACAAGGATTTTCACCTGTAACTTTTTTTTTGGTGTATTTTTTGTTGGATTTTTTTTTTTCTGGAGCCCTTTGCTTTGGAGCGAACTAAAAAATGTTTCAAGATACAAAATATTTCAAGGTCAAAAATAGTTTCAAGATAAAAAAATTAAATCCTGGCAAATATCTATTTCAAACCCCACCATCCTTCACTTCAAATGTTTGTATATGTAACAACAAAAAAAAAAAGACAGGATTGTTGCTCCTGAGGTTGATTTGAATAGATGAAGTGCTTGGTGAAAATTTGATGTAATAGTCCCTCTCTCTCCTAATCCAAGTGTTTTTCTGTGATCAATCAGATGCTACAAAACTTGTTGTTACTCCGAAGAACCCCCGAGTGCTGAAATCACATTCAATTTTATTGAAATGCCAGGCTGAGTACGATCCCCACTTGAAACACAGTTTTAAATTATCCTGGAGGAAGGATGGAGATGAGCTGCCAGTCAACAGCACGGAGGGTGGCAGGTGAGTGGGGAAGGAACAAGGCTGTTCTTGATCTCAGCTGAATAATCTGGTGTGCTGCTGGAGCAGGAGTTTCATTAAACATGAGCCTTAATAGCTTGAAATGCAAATTTATGTCTGCAAAGAATTCTTCATGCGATGCACCAAGAGATCTGCATTTTATACACAGCTAAATATAAATGCAGCACTGTGAGATTTGAGCCAAGTGGTTTTGGGGTTTATTAACTCTCACCATCACAGCAGCACATAAAGTTATATATTAATAAATATATATAATACATGTATATATTTTATATATAGCATAAATTTTGGCCCAACCCAAAAACACAGCCCTCACCCCAGTGAGGGTTGTTTCTCCACTTCAGTGGAACCAGTATTTTCCTATAGTTTGCACTTATTTGGTTGAAAAAAAAGTCTTTGCAATGTTGAAGTGATGAAAAACAGCTTTCAGGGATTCTGCAATGAATTTTTCCTACACGTGAGCTTAGGATTTGCCAGGTCCAGGCTGAATTTTGTCCTGGTTTTGGGCTTCCATTGACCTCCAGAGTTCCATTGACCTCAAGGGGTTGGAGCTCAGCCTTTATTCCATTGGAGGGGTCCCACAGGGGGCAGTCAGATGTCTTTATTAATTACCACAGGAGAGAGATGGTTTCCTAAATACTGCAGTGCTGGAGAGGCTGAAAATCCCACAGAGCCCTCATAGAGAGGGCAGGCAGTGCCATGGAAATGCCGTGTCTGCCCCAGAGTCCATGTCCTTGGATTCATGGCAGCTTCCCTGGTGCTTTGGACATGACACAAGTGCCTTGGGAATGCTCAGTTTCCCTCAACCTTTTAAAAAATTCCATCATAAACCCCATATATTTGTCTCATTAATGACGTGCCAATATCCTATGTCCCAGACACTCATGCAGTGCATCTCAATGTGGTTCTTTTCAGAGCAGGATTGACAGGCCAGCCTCCAGCCACAGAAGCTAAATTGCCACAAAACACAAATAATAGTCCTCAGCACAGTGTAGAGCAGAGCCACAATTACATTTTAATGTAACAGGCCCAGTGTTATTTTATTTAATGAAAATGTCCTGTGCCAAGTTCTTTCACAAACAGTTTTTCGGAGAACAACGTTCTGTGTGCCATAGTCATCTTAGAAATTTTTCTCATCCTTATTACCTTTTTTTTTTGGCCCTGCAGGATAGTCCTGGACAGGGATACCCTGTTCATATCCAGCGTGCTCCTGGAGGATCAGGGAGTTTACATGTGCGTGGCCAGCACTGCCCTGGACACTGCCAAGGCCGAGGTGCAGCTCATCGTTCTGGGTAAGGTCGATTTTCCCACTGTGGAAACAGCTCCTTGCAGCAGGAATTGCCACTGCAGCACTTCTGCTTCTTTGCTTCTTTTCACAGAGCCTCAATAACCCAATTTCACAGAGCCTCTCACTCCTTAACCTCAGCTGTGCTGTCCCTTATCTCCGGGAATGGCGATGCTGACACAAACTCCATTTATTTTCATCTTTGTTGCAGTAAGATGAGGCAGCATTTTTGCCTCAGTTCAGTGCCTGCAGGAGTTGCCCAGGCTGGAAGATGTAAGAGCATATTAAGAATGGCTCTGCTGCTGCTTCAAAGTCTTTGGTCAGTCCTTCACCCCACTTTGCTGGAGGTTTGCACAGGAACTGGACAATTTTCTGAAGGCCATCAGGCCAATATTTGGATGTGCAGCTCCTCAGAAGATCAGTGAGAGTTAAGCACCTGACAGGATTCATTATCTCTGTGAACCTGAGCATAAATTATTGTCCAGGGCCAGAGAGCAGAGAAGAACCTTGACCCACCGTGGTCTGAAGCTTGGCCTTGCATGAGCATCCTCACAACCTGCATCCCTCCCTGAAGGACCACTTGGAATTAAGAGGGTGAACTTGTGGAGTGCTCTGCACCCATGGCACCCAAGGGCAGCAGCCAACAGCCAAAATTTTGCTTTGTGGTCACAATTTTGGCCAGCCTGGTCTGGTGGAAGGTGTCCCTGCCCATGTCAGGGGCCTGGAATTAGATAATCTCCAAGGTTCCTTCCATCCCAAACCATTCTGTGATTTTATGATTCTCTGACAGCTTTGCGTCATTTTAATGACATTTAATTTTGCTTCATTTTACATTTTTATTTATTGCTGGCAGTGACTGCAGCAAGGAATAAGTCAATCTGCCCTTCAAGATGTTTTTCCACTTTAAAGGAGTGATATTTTTCAGTAAATGGTAAATTAGGAAGATGCCGTGCACATTATTTATGGTGCTGTGTCCTTCAGTGCTGTATAATTCAAAATGTTTGTAGACTCTTCGTTACTTCACTTATGAAAATTTCATAAAGCACTTTATTCCTTTTAAAAAGGTGGTTTGCAGAAGAAGAAAAACAGTTTTGTGCTCTTTTCCCTTGTTTATTGTATGTGAGAAAGGTCTGGGTGAATTAATAACATCTGTTATTTTCCAAGTGAAAAATTCAGGTTTTGGCAATGAAGGACTTGTGGGATGAGTGAAGAACTAAATATGGTACAGATGGAGACATCAGAATAGGGGCAACTAAGAGTAAAATAAATATTCTGTTAGACTAATTCTAAGTATATGTTGTGTGTTTAATGAACAGGTAGAGGGCTGAGTATCTGTAAGATGCACCATCACCATCTTTAAATTAATATCTTTAGTCTTAACCAGCTGTGCTCCGAGGATAGAATAACAAAATGCCTGTAGATTAAACTGTGCTTTCTTGATTTTCCCCAGGTACCAGAGAAATAGGGAAAGAAATGCAAAGAAAAGGAAAAAAAAAACCCAAATATAAACTTATTGACTTCTGGATGTACCCTGAGATGAAAACTCAGTATTGTAATTTTAAAAAACAGTACAAACACAGTGAATTTGTTTCACAGTGATAAGGACGGTCTTGGTGGTGAAAGTCACTGGTTTTTCTGTAAGAAATGACATTGTCAGCCAAAGTTTAGTTGGGGCACCATTAGTTGAGCTGGCAGGGAGTGAATTTCCCAGTTTCCCATTAATGTAGATCCCCATGGCTGGGATAATGAGTGTTCTCCTTTCACTCACACCCTCAAAGGCCAAGCTCAATAACTGCCAGAGCTGAGTCACCTTCTCCCACTCTGGTTTGTCCCAGGGTAAATCCCAGTGATGCTGACACAACGTCCTGCTCAGAGCAGTGTCGATACCCATTAATGATTAAATAGATCCTGGGGCTGACCGGGAAAGAAGAATCTCTTGCTGCAAGCACAGCAATGAAGGTAGAGGGAGATGAATCTGAGAAGGATGCTGTGTTTACAAGGGAAAAATCAGCACCAGAAGATTCAGCCTGGCTTTCTGTAAGAAAATGGATCTTTCAAAGCAATTCCCACTTTTCCTCAGTCTGTCCATTTTGAAATCAGCAGGTGTTTTACCACTGTCTTCACTGACTGTGCTCTTCCAACCCTCTGGAAAATTACAGGACAAACAGAAACACCTTGCTGTTCTCCTGACACTTCTTTATTTCTCAGATGTTCCTGACCCACCAGAAGACCTCCAGCTCTCGGAAAACCAAAACCGGAGCGTTCGACTCTCCTGGAAAACTGGGGCCAGCCACAACAGCCCTGTTAATGGTAGGAAGGGGTTTTCAGCATAATTTTTGGTGCTGTTCAGAATTGTGGCACATCCTGGTTGTCACAGGACACAAACCCTGCTGATGGCCAGGTTTAATCACTTAATATGTCAGTTCATTTGTTGTAAGTTCATTTCCACCCACGCTGTTCATACTAAGTTGGTTTTTTATCTTTTTTCCTTTGTTTTTTTTTCTCTTTTCCTGCCCAGAATCAATTATAGAGTTTGAAGAGAACCACTGGGAGCCGGGGAGGTGGCAGGAGCTCAGCAGAGTGCCAGGGGATGACACCACAGCCCTGCTGTCCCTGGCCCCGTATGTGAATTACCAGTTCCGTGTGGTGTCCGTGAACGCCGTGGGCAGGAGCCAGCCCAGCAAACCATCCCTGCGTTATGCAACCCCTCCAGCTGGTAAACCTGGGTCTGGTTTCCCAAATATTAGTATTTTCAGTGTTTTTTGGGAATATCTGTGCCCTCCTGTGCTCCGGAGGGCGTGAAGGTATCAGGGTCGCTTGCACTGCTTCAGTGGCAACCTCAGGGATTATTAAAAGTAGGAATTACCCCCAGCTGGTTCAGTGGACTGGAATAACCCTCAGCAATTCTGGTGAGGCAGGTGGCCATTTAAATTGACTGTATTGACTAAAGCAGTGCATTTTCAGAGAGCTAATATCAGCTGGAGGATGTCTTGTGACAAGCCGTGTTCTGATATTATAGATATTAATGAGATGGGAACCCTGCTGGGATGAATTCTTCAGTGACTGGTAAAAAGGAGCAGCCCACAGTTGCACATCAAATGTCCAAGTGTTGTTTGGAGTATTTGATGTGCACTTAAAACAAATCTAAATTTTAATGACCGAACTTGGTGTGCTGCATAAAATTCCTGAGGATGCCAAAAGGAGGAGTCCCCACTTCTGGGTTTTCCTACACCTCCAGCACCCCATTCTGCTGATTTTCCACCCTTTGCAGCCCTTCATGGACAAGCAGTCCCTGGAGAAGGGCTGGGTTTACAGGGAGCCTTTCAAGAGCACTGAGCTTGTCAAAAATCTTCATTTACAGAGCATTCACTGGGGCAGAAAGTCTCCCTGAAAGTCATTTCAGAGGCCAACTGTTCAGCCCAGCATTTGCATTCCTTGGCATTTTTTTCTCTTTTTTTCCCCATTTACTCCAATTCCAGGTCCTTCTTCAGCTTTTCAGCTGTGTGTGTCCCTCTAATGATGCACCTTCTGTTTGCTACCCCTGCAGGGAGAAAAATCTCTCCCTCCTAATCCCCCTACATCTGGTGCTCTCAAATCCAAAAGTCACAGTTCCATGTTAGCTGGTGGCTCCAACCAACAGGGGCAGTTAGGAATCCAAACTGCATGAACGCCGTGTTTGGGTCCCATCAGCTTTGCTGATCCAAGTAATTCATCTCATGAATGCTTTTTGTTTAAGTGCCTGTCACTAATAGGGGAATTTCACTTCCTTTTTGGCACTTAAATGCTAAGTGCCAATAAATGGGATGTGCAAACTAACCCTGTCACCTGTGTGGTTTCAGCTCCAGATAAAAACCCAGAGAACATCCGAGTCGAAGCTTCTGAGCCCAATGAGATGGTGATGAAATGGGAGGTAAGGCACAATTAGCAAATCCTATAGGAACGACCCTTTATTCTTCTGAAAGGGGAATTTGACTTAAATGCATTCTGGATTTTCAGTATCATTTTTGGTTTCAGAAGACTGTTTCTTATGGCTGACATCACAGGTTATGTAAAAAAATATGGAAGTCCTGTAAAGCATAGTGAGAATATCCCAAAATTTGATCTTCTCTGCTTCTTGTATGCAAGAAACTGCTTCAAGTAATTGTGGTCTTACCCTGCTCTGCAATTAAAATTACCAGCCAGGCCCAGGGAGGGGAGGGGTGGCTCATGGCTTCTGCCCTTCCAGCCTGGAAGTTTAAAAACGCCACAGATCCCTTGTCCAAGAGAATGTGAGCTTGAATTTTTACACCAAGAACTAAAGGAATGTGGATAAACCTCCAAAGCCTGTGATGTGCATCAAAGGAATTATGTGTAAGTCTTGAGGATGGTTTCCAGACTTTGAATTTCCTGGGTTTTAAGCCTTGAGCTTCTGTGCCAGCAGTTGAATTATGTATTCCTTCATTTAGCACAAATATCCACAACTGTGGAAGGAAGCAGATTTTTGTTGAGGCTGGAATTGCACACAATTTGCATGAGATTTACTCCTCAATCTGCTGCTCCCAGCAAAGAACAACAAATGTTTCCCCAGTGTGGACTCATGGTTTGGGGTATAATTGCATCCAAAAGGAGATGGCCCTCAAGATCCATGGAGTTGGATTTGAGTGGGATTTCTAGCCCAAGGTCAGAGGAGACAGTTCTGCCTCTCAGAAAAGGTTGGACTCAATGACCTTGGGGGTCTTTTCCAGCTTCAATGAATCAATGAAATGCAGAGTTTTAGTACCCAGTACAGTTACTGGGAAATACTGGGATGGCCAACACATCTTTGAGCACCAGGAAGTTCATAATCACGGCTTAGACAGGGCAAAAGTGGAAGTGAAAGCTGAGCCTGAAAGGAGAGAATGGGATGGGAAGGCTTTGTTGAATCTTGTTGTATCATTAAAATGTTGTTAAACAGGATATTCATTTATTTATGGCATTGCCTGTGTGCTTTTCAGAGGAGCTGCTGGGCACTGCACATGCTATTTCTGACAGACAAAGGCTGCAGAATGATGTTAATCTGCCTATTTTGGATTAAGAGACCAGCTGAGCTTTAGTGACTGGATTTCCAGCCAAGGATTTGCAGTATTAATGGAGATCAAAATAAGAGTCAAGCAGTTCTACAATTTAACTCTATATGAGAAATCATTTTTTTAGGAGGAATTTTTTACTTCTCCAGCTTCTCTTGCAAATCCCATTCCCTGGGATCTGTGCCATGGAGGTGGTGCCTGTGAGAAAGCTGCCCAGTTCCAATTCCTTTGCCACAGACATCCCAAAGGTCCTCAGAGCAGAGCAGATCAGGGGAATTTTTGCAGATCCCCCAAATTTAGGTCTTCCTATGCATGAGGAGCATCAATGGGGCATCACTTTCTGCTGGTGTTTGAAGCTGTTTCCTGTCAGACCCCTTGGATACAAACCAGCTATTATATATTTCATATTTACATATATTTAAACATTATTAAAAGTAGGCTATATGATGGGAAACACCCACAGCTGTTTCAGTAGACTGAAATAAACCCTCAGCTTTTTTGGTAGGGTAGGTGATTATTTAATTTTATTTATTAATGTAGTGCATTTTCAGAGAAATAAACTCAACTTGAGGATGTCTCATGAAAAGCTATTGCTATACATCTCCTAATATTTTATAAATTCATGTTAATTAGCTGGAAGCCCTGCTGGGATGAATTCTCCAGCTGATTGGTAAAAGCAGAGTGGCCCAGCAGTTGCATATTAAATGTCCAGGCATAATTTCAAGCATTTGGTGTGTAGTTAGAACAAATCTAAATTTTAATGACCCACCTTGCTGTGCTACATAAAATTCTAAGATAAAATGCAAATTTTATCTCTGCTAAAAGGCACACACACGGCCTTATGCCAAGCCGTGCAATTTAGTTGTGCTGAAGGCGTGTGGTTTTACATCACACAGGAAAACCTGTGGCAAAACAAAACCTGATGTGTGTAGGATGCAGAAATATGGCTCCTAGCAATTAACCTGGATTTTAATCCAAGCCTTTCACCCTCCTTTCTCTTGAAGTCATGATGTTGTTATTCCAGTCATGTTCAAATTAAAATGACAGCAAAAAGGCAAAGCTTGGGGTTTTTTGCCCTTTTTGCCTCCCAGTGTTGTTACACACATTCCAGAATTATCCCCCTCCCTTCAGCTGCTGTTCTGTGATTACAGCAAAGGCAGACAAGATCTTTTTTAACTTTTCCCAGCCGCTGAAGCCCATGGAGAGGAACGGGCCAGGGCTGGAGTACAAAGTCAGCTGGAGGCAGCGGGGCGTCGAGACCGACTGGAACGAGGAGCTGGTGAAGAAACACTCCCTGAGCGTGAGGAACGTCCCCACCTTCGTGCCCTACGAGATCAAAGTCCAGGCAGTGAATAATTTAGGATCTGGCCCAGAACCAAACATCACCATTGGATATTCAGGAGAGGATGGTGAGTGGCAGGAATTTTCCTGTAAAAGGGAGGTTTCTTGTGCTGCGGAACTCTCAGGTGGGGAGTGATGGATTAGGCAGCCCAAAGCTGCTGGAACGCCAGTGCTCAGCTTGAGGGGCTCCATGAGGCATGGACATGACCCGTGCTGGGTGCCTGGATGCCAGCCTGCTGGAGTGTGAGGGGTTTTTTTTGGAAAGGTCACTTGTGCTCTCATTAATCTCAGTTGTTGGCTTAGTCTGGGTACTTGTTTGAAGGCCACAGTCCATGAGAAGTCTCTGAAGTGTAGCAGTCGTGTCGTACTTGGTGGGAAAAAAAATCTTTGTGTTCTCTGAGGCTTGACCCAACAGTTCAGCCCTGTCAGAAGTTAAATATTCCAACAATTAGGGACAAACTCGCAGGCACTGGGTGTTTAAGTGAATTTACAGACAGTGCCACATTCCTCTGTGTGCTGGTGTTACCTTGTCCATGAGTCTTTGAAGAATGTGTTGTCTTCTCCAGCCTGGGTTTCTGTCCCACGGCTTTCCAGGGCTCCCAGCTGGAGTTTCAGTGCTGGAAATGGACTCAGTGGTGGTCAGACAGGAGAATCCCCACTGCCCACCCAGAGGTGGGAACAGGAAGGTTTGCTGGTGCAGAAGAGCTGGTGAATAGTGAGAACAAGAAGAAAGAAACTCCACAGCATGTTTATTTTCTTTGTCTGTATGTGATGAGTCTAATTTTGTATCTACCAGTGGAAAATCTTCCTTGCAATTCAGTTGTCAGTGGATCAAGGCCTCCTTTTTTTCAGGCACTGTAATAACTCTCTGTGTTATGCAGTGATTAAAATCCTACTGTTTAATGAGCTGAGTTGTAAAATGAAATTGATTATAAAGAAAACCTTTATGATTGCCTTCTTGAGTGCCGTGTTAATCATTTTTTTATTCTTCTCACTGCTGTAAGCATTGCTTGAAACAGGAAATCATAAATACTGGTATAGAAACTCATGTGTCCCAGTGCACATGTATCCCAACCCTCAGCAGAAAACCCTGCTATGGAAAAATAATGTTTATTGGCCCATTCCACCCACTGGATGCAGGTGGAATGGCTTTTTGCTTGCCTGCAGTGAGACTGCGTGAAGTGGCACAGCTGGAGCTGGCAAGCCAAGCCCTGGAGCTGTGAACAGCGTGAATCTGGGCTCTTGGAAGAGTCTTTAACACGTGGGACTTTTGTTTTTACAGTTCCAGATGCTGCTCCTTCAGGCGTGTCGGTGGAGGTTGTGAACAGCACCCTGGTCCAAGTCTTCTGGTTTGGGATACCAAGGGACAGAGTTCGTGGGCACTTACGAGGCTACAAGGTTACAAATTTCTTTATAAATATTTGTATATAGTTGAATAAAGTATTACATGAGTCCCAGATTGCAATCTCTCAATTTTGGGAAGGTGAGAGAGATCATGATCATGCTCAGCCCCATACAACATAATTTGTTACAGAAATCCCAATCTCCACGCAGGTCAGCTGGTGGAAAACAAAAAGCATGCTGGATGGGAAGAGGCATCACCCCGAGAAACACTTCCTAACGTTTGTAGGAGACAGGAATTATGGGATGATTCCTGGCCTGGAGCCCTTCAGTGAATTCCGCTTGACGGTTTTGGCTTTCAACTCCAGAGGAGATGGCCCCGAGAGCTCCCCCGTGGTGTTTGAAACTCCAGAAGGAGGTAAGACAAGAGGAAAATATGGGATGGAGGGACATAAATTGAAATTGTCCTTGTGACAAGGTGAGTTGATTCCTTATTTAAGGTGATTGTAAAAACTCCACTATTCACAGAACCCTTCACTTGAAAGGGGAGCTGTGGGTGTTGAGCTAAATTGTATCCTCATTTAACAAGAATTTGTAGGGACAGACCTGTTCACTCCTCTGAAAGCTCATCCCTGTGTCTTCCAGTCCCTGAACAACCACGTTTTCTCAGGATCCTGAACTTTGACCAGGACTCCGTCACTCTGTCCTGGGGACTTCCCAAGAAAGCCAATGGCCATCTCACTGGCTACATTCTGCAGTACCAGATAAGTATGTGCCTTGTTTGCTTTGAGTCTAGAACTGGGGCAGGAGCAGTTAAGGAAAACTCGCAGGTGTGATGTGCACAGAGGCTGCCAGAGGGCAGGCTGCCGCCAGCTCCCAGAGCTGAAAGTTTTCCATGCACTTCTCTCAGGGAAGCTCCCGTTGCTGCCATTCCCTGTCCCACATTTATGGGCTGATTCAATTATTTCATCTTGGCAAATTATACCTAATGCAGTGGTTAAAAAGACCCATAAATCGTAGGTGCATTTTACTGAGGTGAAACTCATTTAATACAAAGTGAATTGTGATGAGAGCACTCTGTGAGGCCACATTAATATAGATCTGCACATTATGTCAGGGAGCTTCTCTCCCCCTAAAGTGCTTCAGCAGAAATGCAAAGAACCACCTGAGTCATGGTGTTGAGTAATCACACTGAAAACAAGCAAGTACCAGGGGATTTCTTTCTTTCTTGCCTAGGAAAGAAATGAGAAAAAAAGACAATGTCAGGTAAGACCCAGGAGTTGGCCCAGACTGCCACACCACCAGTTGTGTGGTGTGGTGATAATTCAGTGTATCTTTTATGTTCTTTGAGGGTGGAAAAGGATGAGTCTGTGCCCTTTTTATAAAAAAAACCCCCACCCATGTACTTTTCACTTCTCTCTGCTGATAGCAGGACTGCTCAGCTGCCTTTGCCAACAGGGGCTGGACTCTGGGTCTTCCCTTTGGTTTTGCTGATTACAGGCAGAGAGTGGATCTATTGACAGAATCACAGACTAGTTCTGGTTGGAAAGGGACCACCGAGGGTCATCTGGGTCATCCCACAGCACAGGAGGGTGTCCAGGTGGCTCTGGAATATCCCTAGTGAGGGAAAAACTCCACAATCTCCCCAGGCAGCCTGTTCCAGTGCTTGGTCACTACACAGGGAAGTTCTCCCTCATGTCCAGGTGGAACTTCCTGGGCATCAGTTTCTTCCCTTTTCTGGGCACCACCAAGCAGAGCCTGGTCTATCTTCTAACCCCTCCCTTCAGATATTTCTGTATATTTATAAGATCCTCCCTCAATTTTCTCACAAGCCCTCCTTCAGCTGCCAGCTCTGAGGAGCCAGAGCAGCTCACAGCACTCCAACCACCCTGTTAAGTTGCTGGTAAAAGTTTGCAGATGTTTGGAAGCGAAGCAAGGAGCAATTCATAGACATTTAATGATCTAGGAGACAGTCGTTGTCACCTCCCACTCAGGCTGTGCATACATGCAATCAGAGAGCTTTTCAGGAGCAGAAATAGCTCACCAGCCTCCGCGAGACGCACACGGAGGATGCACATCCCGTGTAACACCGGCAGGAAGGGCAGATACCCTCATGCAGCCTCCCTCCTTCCCCCTCCCTGCGGAGTGCTCCCTCCTGGCGGTGCTCAGGACACGTTTCCTGGCTCTGACCGAGGTGCTCTTCCCTTGCAGTCAACGAGACGCACGAGGTGGGCCCCGTGAGCGACGTGAGCATCACCAACCGCTCGACGCTGAGCTGGCGGCTGGCGGGGCTCAGCCCCAGCACCAAGTACAAGTTCTACGCCAAGGCCTGCACGGCCAAGGGCTGCGGGAAGGCGGCCACCGAGGAGGGGCTGACGCTGGCCCAAGGCAGTAAGTTCACACAGTCTGCTTTGGTGTGGAGGAGCTCCACCGATCGTGGACAAACCTGGCGGGAATAATCCGGGCTTGGCGTTTCCTTTGTAGTTAGGGGAGATGGATTTGTTTTCCTTGCCGTGAGAGCAGTCAATGGGACTTTTTAATGTGGCCGTGGTGTTTTTCAGGAGGGCAGAGCTCTTCTGTTTCCTTTTGCTGTGCAATCCTATTTCTGTTCCCACCCACCAACTCCTTAAGCCATGCTGGAATAAGTGAGTTGCTTTCAGGCATGAACAGAAAATTGAAGATACAGCTAATCTGTTCTCAGTAATATTATAAAAACAAATTCTGCCCATGCATGAAGATGGGGGACTGCCAGCAGCATCAGGGGCAGCTGTTTGACATGGAAAATCCAGATAACCATAAAGTTGACTGCATTTGCTCCATTATTTATGATTATTTTATCAGAGACCAGGAGTGAACATTTGTGTGCCACTTACACCCTGTGCTGAAACACTGATGTTCAATGATTTAAAGGCAAATCCGAAGCACTCCATGATGGCTCATCTTTCAGCTGAAATGAAATAAAATGTACCGTGCTCAGCAAGTCTGAGAACTGCACAATACCGAGGAGCAGCTCCTTGGTATTAATCAGAAACCATTGCTGTGCACTTACCCCAGGGAAGGAGAAGAGAATGTGATAAGCAAAAGAGTCTTGGCCACATCATTTTTAGCAAAGATAACAGTCTGCAGCAATGTTGATGTAAAATAGAAAAATGGTCCATGTGCTGTTGGACTTCTAAGTTGCAGAATTCTTTTCAGTTACTGGTAAAACAGTTGAAAAGTGCTTAAAACCATTGTGTCCCAGTTCAAGATCCAGTCAGGAACTGCCATTTGTTCTCTCAAGTAGTAAAACTCCTCAACTCTCTTGTGGCCTTCAGTCTCACTGTAGGATACAGGTACTCACCTGGCAGCAATTATTAATCACCATGATACAAAACTTATTCCTCATTAAGGAAAGAAAGAGGTCTTTTTTTCCAAGCTCAGAATTGACCATATTTCCCCTCATTAGTTGCCTTTTCTGGCCTTCATTGGGCAACCAGAATAATGTGTTTGACTCCTTGAAAGTGTGTAACTTCTTGGAATAACCTTGTCAGGGTTTATGAGATGTTGGCATTCATTTTGTTCTCATTCTTTACTTTCCTAAACTCTGTTTCAGCAGTGGCAGCACCTGATTCTTGTGAAATATTCTTAGACTAGAGTAGTATAATTAATAAAAGCTGCAAGGGTTCGGTTCCATGATTTATGTGTGCTCCTTGGTGCTTCTCAAGCCACCCTAAATTAGGGCACTGCATCTGTCACTGAGGTGCCATTGGAGTTCTGTGTCATTATTTGCTGGCTAAATTGTTCAGATATTTTTCACCTAAACATGATAGGCTGAAAAAAACCTCATGATTTTCACTGACCTTCTTGGGGTTTTAAGCTGTGGTTTGGGGACTGAGGCAATTGCTCAAAATTAAAACAATCTCTCTTTTTGAAGGAGGAGAGTGATTTCAGAAGTCAAAGTTGATAATTTCAAATGACCCACGTAAATGACAGATATAAAATGTGGTGCCCTCTGAAATGAAACTCCGTGATGGAGAACTCCACGTTTCTTTGGGGGTTGATTCAGTGATTCTATAACACTCTGTTCCAGTTTAATAATAAACCCATAAAGCTCCCGTTGTTCATTTTAAGGCTTTGGAAACTTCCACTGCTGCAATTCAGCCTTTGCTGTGGATATTTCAAAGTTTCACAATGCATTCTGCCAGGAAAGTGAAGATGTTGAGGTGGCAGCTCTGGATTCATTCACATTTTGGTTATTTTTACTCGATCTCCCTCACTGCTGTTGCTTTAATTTATTTGCAGTTATCCCTGCTACCACTGTCTGGAATTAGAAAGAAAAGGGAATATCTTTATTTAATATGTGAGAGGATTTGTGTAGCACCACTGAAAACAAATCTGTGCAGGGAAAATAACTCAGATATGAAACCCTGATAGGCAACCTAAGATCTTTATTATTTCATGATAAAATACTCTGGACAATCATGAAGAACCTGAGCAAAAGGGAATTTGGATTGTATTGAAAAATAAATAATAGTTTGATTTCTGTGGTTTCATCTTGGTTTCATTCCACAGAAGAAGGTATGTTGTTCTTAGAAAATGATTTTAATCTCTGTCTTCATATTTTCAGGCACTATTTCTTAAATGACCTCCAAACTAATTAATTTTCCCCTTGAAAATGTCAACTTCCCCAAGATCATTAGCCCTCAGAAACATAACACAAAATAATGCTCTTACAGAAGTGAAAAGATTAATTTAATGTAGCAGCCCTTCTTTAACACAAAGCTCCTTTTCATCTTGTCACCAGCGTTGCTCAGGGATTGCCAAACACGTATTATATGTTGAGAATTATCATTGTGTGTTCAGAAATCCAAGCATTAATGAGAAATTCATCCACATGAAGCCACAGAGTTGTAGGTTTATTCTCCAGAGAAGCCAGGAAATAGAAGTTTACCAGTTTCATTATATTCCAGTGGCCGTTGACATGTAATTCCCAAAGGCTTTTGGAAAATCTTAGGGAGAGGCTCCTATCCTTCAGGACCATTTGGAACAAGACATGGGGGTTTAGCTCTCTTTTGCCATGGGCACAGTGGAAAAGGAATAATAAAATGCCTTTCCCATATGCAACCACTGGTGCTGTTGGCAGCAAACCCTATTTGTTACAATCATGAAAATCTAATGAAATTGGTGAAAATTTCTCGATCACCGCCTCACCTATAAATTCTTCTCAACAAACTTTACAGGTTTGCTAATCTCTGTAGCCTAAAATAATCCAAATTTAACATGAAATACCTGCTGCACTAAAAAAGTCCTGAAAATGAAGGATACTTGTGATGCATATTTATACATTTTTAATAGCCAGGCAGCAGGGTAAAATTAATAAAAGTTCAACTTTGCATTTATTGCAGCAGATGTATTTAGACAGGTATGGTCATAAATTAAGAGGCTGCCCACAATTAGTATTTAGCTCTCAGACTGCCAGGGGGTTTTTTTGTAAGTATATTTTCTAACAGATGTGCTAACTTTTGGAGAACACTCTGGGAAGTCTTTGGGGGTGATTTCTATTGTTTTTCCCTATATACCATAAGCTCCTATAAAAAATGTGTGTTCCGTTCTCCTCATAAATCTTGGAGCCCAGTAGGAATATTGTGAAATTGCAGTTCAGTGTTTAATGTTCATGCAAGTCCCGTGGTGGGACTGATAAATAGTGGGGGAAGATGAGAAGTGCTGGTGATATGCCTTTATTACTAATGCTCCTTCTCCCTTATTGGAGATTAAAAACCTAACCCAACTGCTTTCAGTTTTCTGCAGCTAATTCCTGCAGCTTTCAGTATGTTCCTGGCCTTCCAGAATGTGGAGCTTTTCCTTATCTGTGTGTCTTTGCTTTTATTTTTCAGGAGGCCACAGTGCTTTTTCTATTCCAGCCACCAAACTCACCCCCGTTAGCAAAGCTTTCTCCTCTGTAGGGCCCATGTCGAGTGTGTCACACAGACCAGGAAGAGCTGACATGGAAAGAAACCTCATAATCACCCAGCACTGGACACCTGTTCTGAGTTTTAAAGGAAAAAAAAGTGTTTTGGGCTAGGAGATGACAAATGGAGAGCTGTTGGTAAATCCCCAGTGCCAGGTCAGGCTGGGCCCATCCTCATCTCAGGATGTCCATCCCAGCCCTGAGCTGCTCCACGTGCCAGGGCAGTGGCAGCTGCAGCATCAGGCAGAGCTGAGCAATAAGTGGACAGAAAAAGGGTTTTTTTGAGCCATCTCACTTCCCTCTTTCTGCTTCTCTAAAGAGCTGATGGTTCAGAAAGAAGAGGCTGCCACAAGCTGGGAATGAGTAGGAGGCAGAGTGGGACTGGTTAAGTTGGTTTAAGAATATGCACCACAAACCACCTAGCAGGAGCTCAAGGTTTAGGATTTGCTTCCCAGGAATTCAGGAGAAATCCTTCCTGAGGAGGTTGGTGGTGTGAACACTTCGGATCATGTGGTTATCATGTCACACACGAGTGTTATATGGTATTTAACAGACACTGGGTTGAAGGTTCATGTTCATTCCTGTTCCTTTATGGGTAATATTCCCATTTTTCTGATGCCTTGATTTTAGAGCATGTAATTAAAACGTACCTGTGGTATCCTGTTGCTTAATTTGCAGTTTGATTAAAAACTATAGCTGGGTTTCACATACTTCATTTAGCAAAAATTACCGATGGATGGATTAATTTATGCTAATGAGCTGTGCTTCAGTATCAGCAGTGTTTCAGCTGGATGTGTTCTCTCTAGGTCCCAGTGGTCTGCTAATTTAACTGCTTATTGTAACACATGGAGAGTTGCTTTGAAAAACTTATCCTGAGCTGCTGCTTTTACTGTGCTTGGATTTATCTTAATCTGTTTTCTTGTTTTCCCTTCAGCTGTCAACTCAGCCTTAATCTCCAGCAGCTTCTTGCTTTGCTTATTTACTACTTGAAGTATTAATGATTATTGTTCTCCTGTCAGTATTAATTGGCCAAGAGGTTTCCAGATTATTCTTTGTGGTCAAGCCGTAGTTTGGATGGCTGTGGACAAAACAGGCAAATCAGGCAACTGACAACAATTCAAGAATTATTTTTATTAAGTGCAGCCCCCCCCAATTTCTCCTGCCATAGAGGACAGGGACACTCCCACATTGTAAGAGATCCTTCCATGTCACACACAGTTCTGAATTTGCTGAGCAGGCTGTTCATGTCCAGGCAGTGATTGTCAACTGCTCTAATGTCGTTGTTCCTGATTTCCACAAGAGCTGTTGTGAAAAATCTTATTTAATGCCCCACAATCTGAATGCAGACAGGGGTTACAGGAGGTCTTTTGCAAGTAGCAAGGTTCCAAAACCAGAGCTACTGGAATTCCCCTTTTCCTAATCAAATATTAAACTCATCAGCAACACTTAAATTCTTAAATATCCATTGACAGGCAAATTGCTTAGTTGTTTCTAAACCAGTGCTTTGTGCAGGCACTGTGGAATTTGAAAGGACACAGAAAATCACTGTCAGGAGAGCAGCGAGTAGAAATCCCGCTGTTAATTTTTTCTGGGAGACATATAAGATTCCATATCCAGCTAACAAGCTGTCTGTGCTTCCCTGCTGAGTTCAGTTCAATGGAAGCAGCATCAAACCCCAGATTATCCATAGAAAGCAAGCCCGTTTGCAAGCTGGAATTTTTTTAAGCACGCATTAGTTAGAGCAGATCCATAATCCCCCATCAATATTAGCTTCCATCCTGGGAGATGTACAAACCCCTTCCTAAACATCAGCATTACTCCAGTCTGCTGTTGATTTCATCTGATGGAACAACAAAAATCAAACAGGGGGGATGTTTCGGGGCTTTTGTTTTCCTTTGGAAAATCAGATTGCCTGATGCCAAATGTTTAAAATGACGTGTTGTGTTTGTCTGTTATTTGTAGCTGTGCATTTCCTAGGCTTTTTTTTTCCATGAATGCCATTAATCCCTGTGCCTTGAATGTGTGCATTCCGTAGGTAAAGGGAGCAGCAAGATTTCAGACGCACTAAAGCCCACCCCAAAGTTTCAGCCCAGCGAGGCCCTTGAGCCTGGCACTGAGTACACAATCCGCCTAGTGACTAAGAACTGGGTGGATAACAATAGCATTTTTGAAGATGTAATTGAGACCAGGGGGAGAGGTGAGACACAAAGCCCTTCGAGGTGCTGAACGTTTGTTGTGCCGTGTGATTCGATGTTGAGGTTCCATCTCGTGCAGTGTGAGCGTCCCAAACTCATCGTTCCGTGCTGTGGGGCTGAGGTTGGCCCTTGCAGTTGAATCCCATGGGAGCACAAACACATCCCAGGTCCTTGGCTGAGCCCTGTGCGTTACACCAGCCTGGAGCAATCCCAAACCTTTACAAACCTGAGAGGGCAGCTGTGATAAAACCCATAAGTGGCCAGTTTGGTGATTTGCACGTATTGGGGGCACTTTTACCTCTCTCTCTTTCACAAAACTGCTTTTGCATGAGAGGCTTAACAACTCTGTGCTCGGCTTTGCTGTGTGGTGCTAATCCTGTGAGTCAACTGCTCTCTCAGAGCCACCTTGCCAAGTGTCTGTGTCGTGCCTTGTCACCTGCACACTCCCCTCCAGTCCCAAATGTCACACTCTGGACGCATTCCTGCCTCTCATTGAAGTTAACACCATAAATAGCGATAGAGTGATTCCATTAAGATCCAGTGAGGAACGTGATGTGTTGGTGTTATCGTGGGGTGCTGCCCTTTCCCTCGGATTAATTTTCTCCCTTTTTCCTCCTCTCCCATCTCCCCAAGCCTACGCTGGCATTTATGATGGGATTTCCACCCAGGGCTGGTTCATCGGGCTGATGTGCGCCATCGCCCTGCTCACCCTGCTGCTGCTGACCATTTGCTTTGTCAGAAGAAATAAAGGAGGCAAATATTCAGGTAAATGGATTTATTGTCCCTTCCCTGTGTTCACATGTTAATGACCAACATCCTTCAGAGTTTGCTCTCTGGGGGCCGCAAGGCCGCGAGCACAAACATCCAATTAGGATTTGTAGCTTTTGATAAATATCCACGGAGGGGATTTTAATGAATGTAAGTGGAGCTGTGCTCTCTGGGTGAGGCAGTGCTGTGTGCTGCTCAGAGAGCCTGCAAAGGCCTTTCCCAGCACTCCTGGAATATTCCAGCATTTAATCCAGCTGTGGGGCCAAGATCCTTGCTGGCAGGGCTCTGTTTTCCACCTGGGAACTGCTGCTGGACACACGGACAGAACTCCCACAGGCAGCTTAACAATGGAATATTTTGCTAAAAATTAACTCTGTAATTTTCCAAGCAGTGAGTAAGGATTTAAGTGAATGTATTGATGTAGAAATCTGGTTGCCCAGAGAGGTGGTGGCTGCCTCATCCCTGGAAGTGTCCAAGGCCAGGTTGGACGGGGCTTGGAGCAGCCTGGGACAGTGGGAGGTGTCCCTGCCCATGGCAGGGGGTGGGATGGGATGGGCTTTAAGGTCCCTTCCAACCCCAACCATTCCATGATGCTATAAATACTTGCTTTTAATAAATTCGGGAATGGTCCCAAACTCTTGGAAGCTCACAGGTTGTATCCAGCCAACTGCAGGCCAGGCTGGAGGTGATTGCAGATGGTTTTCCCATTACCCCTGGGAAAAGAAAAATCCATGGCAGAACACAACACAGAGATCTGTCCTTTATTTTATTTGCACAGTGAAAGAAAAAGAAGATTTGCATCCAGATCCCGAAGCTCAATCAATAAAAGATGAAATCTTTGGGGAATATAGGTAAATAGGACCTGCTTTCACAAGCCTTTGTGTTTCTTGGGGTTTTGTTTCTTTCCAAATGCCATCATTATTTGGGACATTTTTATGGCATGCAATTAATGCTGTTTTTCATTTTCAAAGCAAACCTCATAGGAGTGGATAAGAGTAGGAATATCAAGGTATATCCAGTATCTTTCAATCCATCCAAGCTGGTGTTGATGTATTGATGATTTTTTTCACTTTTTTTTTTAATTAGCATTGTATGAATAATGTAAATATATATGATAGTTTGGGGTCCTGCTGAAAAGCCCACTGAAGTCAACAGATTGAATTCTGTTCTTCAGTGGGCTTTTGAAACTCAGACCCAAATCATGTAATAATGGGGAACGGTCATTTTGGGGAAGAAAACAAAGAAAAGTTTGAAATATGGTGAAAAACACCAAAAACCCAAACAAACCTCACTACAGAAATCTCTGTAGGAGAATTGAAATAATCACTTTGGCTGCTTTAAAATAACTAAAACTTAAAGCAATATGTAATTGTGATATGAAGGAAAGGACATAATTACAAGAACCATGCTGGAGAACTGGTGATGCTGGCCTTAAGGGCACAAAATTGCTGTTGAAATCCCACTTATATATACTACATTATTTGTACTGGAGTAGGGCTTTTTTTTTCTGCATAATTTCATCTTTATTTAATTTTTAATGCTTTCTAATGGGACAAATATTTAGAAAGGTAAGAAAGCCCTGAGGTTAATAACTTTGACCCCCTCCTTTCCCCCTAAAATCCAAACTTGTCTTTTTTTTTTCTGAGGACAAATGCCCTGTGCAGAAAAGTAGCAATTTTTTTCTGTGTTGATTATGCACAAATTGAGTCCATCCTGAAGAAGGGAATTTCAGGTTCATTCCTCTGTCCTTCCTTAGATAACATTGCCAAAGATTTGACACTGAGTTGGCATCAGCAGCAAGGGCTGTAACTGAGTAATTATGTCCCTAATCCAGAGGCCTAATTTAGGGTTTTTTGTGTAATCTTTTAATGTTTTCCCAGTTCCCCCCAATGTCCTGTTCAGGCTGTTCCTGTTGCTTGTCTGTGGTGCCATTAGGAGGAAAGGCGAGCAAAATTCCCCTTTTTTCCCTGAATTTTGGTGGTGGGGCTGTGCTTTCTCCTGGAATTTTCACTGAGCAGAGACTGCAAATGCAGACATTCATTCTGCTTTGGTTTGGGTTCCTCCCCTTTAGCAGAGGCAAACTCCAGTGAGATAAACTGCAGTAAAATAAAACAGCAGAAAAAAGGGGGAAAGCACCTTTATTGGTCATTTGAACTCAGAGAGATGCTCCCAAAGCAGTGGCACGTGACCCACTGGTGTGATATCACTTCACCCACCCAGCTCACAAGGAAAATTAAATAAATACTCCCTGAATGTTGTCCACTGTTCTGTAAAATGAAAAGTGTCTCTCTCTGTGAGGTGCTGAACACTTGACATCAGCACTGATGGCTGGAACAAACCCCTGAAATCCCTTCCAGCATTCCCTTTTCCTTCCCCTTTCCTTTCTGTCCATTCTGTCTGCTCGAGGCAAAAAGGGAAAAAAACCAAATCGATGGGTATTGATAATTGCCTGTTAACCAAAAAAATTGGAATAATGACAAAATCCTGTGTGGGGACGTCCAGGTGCACCAGGGCAGGACTCACAGGTCAGCTCATCCTCACTGTTCCACCCACGTGTGTCCCTCACTCGTCCCTCCTCCCTCCTGCTGCTTCCCTTCCCAACCCAAGGGCAGTTTCCCTCTTGGCAAGTGAAAGCTGGATTTTTGGAAAGGCCTTTCTTTATTTTGTAGTGACAGCGATGAAAAGCCGCTGAAAGGCAGCCTCCAGTCACTTAACGGGGACATTAAAGCCACTGGAAGTGCTGATAGTCTGGTAGATTATGGAGAAGGGGAGCATGGCATGTTCAATGAAGATGGTTCATTTATTGGAGCTTATTCTGGATCTAAGGAAAAAGGATCAGTGGAAAGCACTGGGAGTTCTACGGCAACTTTTCCTCTCCACGCCTAAAATGATTGGTGTTTAATTGTGATATTTATCCTGGGTAGCTCTCCACAGTCACCACGTGTGCTCGGGAGCAGGTTGCCAATTGAGCCAGTCAGGAAAAAATCCTGACATCCAGGTAATACAAAAACGAGTCACTGCCACTAAAAGAGGATTTCTCCGTGCTAATTTCTATGTGTTTCCTTCTCAATAAAACAAAAATCATTCTTTACACGATGTGTAAACCCTCTGAGCAACCCAGAGTTTCTCGATGGTGCATCTGTATCCTTACCTGCTGCTCCAGGTGTTCCTTAGGCTTGGAATATGTTTCTCTGTGTAGGATTTTTTCCCTGTATGGCTGTGTGTGGAATTCCCTCATGGCCTTGATTTTAACCTCGAGGTTGTGGCACAAACAAAACCGACAGGTTACTCTGCAAAGTGACACAATGAGGGAAGAGGGAATTGAAACGACCAGAGAAATATATTCTATATATTGTATAATTTTTCCTAAAGAATTAAACCTCTTTGTGTATGATACTCAAAAAACTGTTTTAGTGGTTACAGCTGACTTAATTACCAATACTTAGAGATGCAGCTTCACCTACAGCAAAGTGTGGGTGAAGCTGCTGCCCAGTAGCTGGCACTATTTCCTTAAATAAGTTAAGCTGCAGCTCTTTCCTGTGGCAAGGCAAAACAGGGTTCCCATCCACCATCATTTGAAATATTTTCATTTTTCCCCAGCTGCAAGCTGCATTTCTGAGCAAACTCCTTGGTGTCTGTCTCATATCTGTATATTTGTGAGCTAGCAAACATCCCGTGGAGACGTTGTACATATGATATTAATATTGACACAAGTCCAGAGCAGCCTGGTTTTATTTTGAACTGAGACATGTTGCTAGCATGGGTCTGTATAGCTGTGTAGGAATGACTAGAATTGCTTCTCAGTATGGATTTGGACCAGCAGAATTAGTTTTCAGATGGAGTTGTATGTTTAGGAATCATCCAAACCTCACATCATTCAAGCATCACCTAAACTGGACCTACCTGACTTTCAAGAGTTCATTTATTTTCAGCCTATTCACTGTTAAATAAACAAAGGCAAAAGCAAAGAGAAAATATTATGGTAGAGTTTCTTTTCTATTTTGTTGGCTGAATGCTGGTTTAAATCTTGTTCTTTGCCTCTCCAACACTAACTCAGCCGAGCTGTACAGCACATTTTTTTGGTCTTTTTGTATTGGAATCTCCTGAATCTCTTTTTAATAGCATTTGTATTTCTGAATCTGCTTGTTTGAGTAGAGCATCAACGTGGCTTTGTTTCTTCTTGCACTTCCAAATGGCTGCCACTCCATTATAAAGGTTTTTAAGTAGTTCCTGCAGGAGGAATAGATCCTAAAAGCTGTTTGGCATCCTGATAGCAATTAGGCAAATATCCCCAATGGCTCCTTCACGGGCTCCATGATTTCAATGGAAGGAAGAGAGGAAGCAAGAATTACTCCCATGGTTCTGAGTTCCCAGCAAGGGCTACAGTGAAGCCCAGGGAAATGCAGCTTTTTCCCAGTGGAAAGGCTGTGGATCACACACAGGGCTCCCCTCAGGCTGGGGCTGCTCCTCAGAGCTTGGCAGTTTCTGGAAGCCTTTGCTGCTCGATGCTTCTGCTTATCTGTGCCTCTTCTGGGGTTTTTAACGGGAGCTTTTAAGGGCTTTTCATGTAACCTCTTCTCGGGAAAAGCAAACCCCAAAGAGCCACCCCAAAAGCTCTGCTCAGGCTGTGCCTGTGAGTATAAAATGAGTGGAAATCTGCCCTCAATCAAAAATCATCACATGCTATGGCAATGACCCACATCATTCACTTTTTATTCTTTATAAAGTTATATTTTCTGTATTTTGTTCAATCCAAACACTGAAAAAGTCCAAAAGCCTTTTATTTAATTCTGGGGGGGAAGCAATTTTCCAAAGAAGGGAGTGCACAATTAGAGAAATGTGAAAATTGGCATCTCATGAACAGAGACATTTCCCAGCAGCATCTTTGTCTGCTGACTCGTGTCTGCTGCAACCCAAACCAGATAAAATCTAAGAACTGATTAGCCTTGTGACAATCTGCTACTTGCTTTGGGCTGGTGTTAGTTATTTCTTTTAGGAATCATCTGCAATGATCAAAGGTCTTTGAAAAGGGAACAAAATTAGGGAATAAAATTGGGGTGGGCTTCAAAAAGGAACAAAATTAGGGGATAAAATTGGGGTGGGCTTCAAAAAGGAACAAAATTAGGGAATAAAATTGGGGTGGGCTCCCCCAAACCCTCACGCTGGGCTGGGGGGGCTGTGCCTGCACACACCCATCTTATTTTCCTGTGGGTCACTGCAGATAAAGCAGACCCCTTATCCCAGAAAATGCCTCTGTTAAACAGACACAAATTTCAGACCATATCAGTGAGTGTCAAATGATCCTGTGAGGGATGTGAATCCCCTGTGCAGCTCTTGCTCTGCTGCTGCCGAGGTGTTTGTGCCATCCCTGTGCTGTGCTGCTCAGCCGTGCTGCTGGTGCCACTTTTCCCACTGAAATTTTAATTCACAGCCCTAAATCTTAATGTTGGTGTTCCACAAGGCCTCAGGATCTAAAAATCAAACAGGGAGGAAAAGATGTGCAATGGAACCTGGATTTCTGAACATGGATTTTGAGGAATGTGCCCAATGAATATTAAACAAGTGGCTCAAACTCCCAGGAAATCTCACTCACCTGAGTTGTTTTCCCCAGTCATTTATATTCCTTTTTCTCTTGCACTGGGATGTTTTCTGCTGTAAAGGCACCCTGGAAAGTGCAGGACATTGATGGTTTTTTAGAGATTTTTTTTTCAAAAGTAAATCAACAGACCAAGCTGAGGTTTTCCTGAGGAGTTTTTTGTGATTGCAAGGAGCTGGGCTGTGGTTTTGTCTTGGTCTGTGACAGGTGAGAGGAAGTGGGACCATGTAGCTCAATAAAACGTGCCACCAATTGTCCCTGAGTTGGAAGGGACCCACAAGGTCATCAAAGTCCAGCTCGTGGCCCTGCACAGGACAGCCCCAAAAATCACACCCTGTTCTGAAATAGTGCACTGAGTATTAAATCCTTTGAGCTCGTTTGTTTGGGATTTTTGGGGATTTTTTTTTTTTCCCTCTGGCCAGGAGTGTTTATTAAAATCACCTGCTGGAAATCTGTGGTGAATTCATTAATTAATACCTAGCAGGGAATTCCAGGCTGCCTGCTGGGAGGAGGAAGTCCAGCCATGGGAGCAGAACAGGGAATTATCAATTACGAATTATCCCATGCCATGGCTGTGCTTGGGTTCCGTTTGGTTCTGACAGCTCAGGACATTTTGCCTCAGTCCAAGTGTGAGAGGGAAAATGACACTTTCAGATTTGAAATCCCAGTCGACCCAGGATGTAATTCCAACCAGCAGGGAGGAGGCATTTCCCTGGCCCCATGGATCCGGGTTTGGGGATCTAAGCAGCCTCTGGAAGAAGAGAGGGATGGCTCTTGCTGACAAAGTTGTGTAGTTTTGACTGTGCATGAGATTAAACAAATAAAATCAGCTCTTCCTAAATAATGGGAAAAAAACCCTCTGTCCTTTCTCCCAAGGGAGCTGTTTGAATTCCCAGAGCAGCATAATATTGATTTGGTGTGGATTAATTTTTCTCTAATTTTTATATATATATGTAATTACACAATCAAGAACTTCCAGGAACAGCACCAGCTTCCTTCTTTGGCAAAATTAGGGGATCCAATCTCATGGCTCTGCATTCTAGCCAGATAAAAGTACAGCACTGGGCAGCCAAGCCCTGCTGGGGCTGGATTGTTAGGAAGAGCAGAATTAGGAATCAAATCAGAAAATGGCTTTCACCCTCTGGATAAAATCGTGTGTTCATGTATAAAAAATTAAAAATTGTAACTCACATCTTAAATGGATCTAATTAGCAAATCATTTAATGATTGATATTTGTTCTGCTGTGTCCATGTTACACAAATTCCAGTGAGTAGCTCTTTTCCTGGTAACTGCTTCCATTGACTGAATGGCTCCAATCCAGTGCATGAGAGGTTTTCATCAAAATTTTCAGGCCAATATTCTTTTTGAGATGAAAACAAATAGTAGCACAATCTTTCTATATTAAAAAAAAAAAAAAAAACACAACAAGGTGGGGTTTTTAAACAGTAATTCCACATTTTGTAAAGAAAACGTACGAAAAATATTTACTGCTCTTTGAGCTTTTGAAAGGAAACCTCAGCATCATTTTCCATAGCCATGATATTGCAGATGAGAGGTGTATTTAGGTTATTTTACTCACCTGTAAGAACAGATAGAAAGAAAGGAAATTCTTCCTGGAGAATTGCCTTTGTTTGCCAGTGGATCACGCCCTCGGCTGCACCTCTGTCAATATTGATGACAAAATAAAAAGGTACAAACCACGCTGGAGTAGCAGGACATGTTTACATTGCAGCTCTGGATCTCTCGTGTAAAATCTCAAATGATCTGCACTGATTTGTTCTGTTTTCAGGCAGGAGCCCCTCGGCGGGTTTGAGCCAAAGCATTCTGTCTGTTCATTTTTTATTGTTATGGTTCTGACTTTAAACAAGAGACTTCGTAATTTCATGAGAAAAAGATCGAAGCAAATGTGGTGTCACCATCACAACGTTACATTTTTGGGGAGCTAAATGTTAGTGTGCATTGATTAAAGTTTAGAGAAACGTGTTGTACCGTAGTTGCTGTTTGTACCACGCAGATGTGCACGTATGGTTTGAAAAGATATTTTCATTTTACATGAAATACAACTTTGCTAATAAAAGTTTGACTTGATGTAATCTTCAAAAGCCTTGGCTGTGATCTTCAAGTTTCTCTTTTGTTTGACTGGGGGGTTTTGTTTGATTTTCTTTTCACTTGACACTGTTTACTTGCTGGGAATCTGATTTAATTGTGACTCACAGACCTCTCTAGGCTGTGGTCTGTGGGGTTTTTTTTGGTTTCACACCAAGGCTGAGCTGCCCTTGGCTTTCATTGGGAGTTTTGGACACCATGGACCATCAGCCCTCTAGATATGACACCAAAGCAGGATGAAGCTGACCTGCAAACACCCTGAATTCAAATTCCTCATTGATTCCATGTGATCCTGTCCTGGACCAAACTATCACCCAGTGTTTTGTTAGCATCTCTCACATGCCTTTTTCACCCTGTTAACAGCACAAAACCTCCCAGCACACAGAATTCCTACTCCTCTTCATTAAAGATCACCAGAATACTGGTAATTTTATAAATATCCAGGCATACACAAACCCAATAAAACCTTCTGTTGTTGTTTTTTAGGGAAAACCACACTTGTGCTTAAAGACTGAAATCTCTATGTATCCATTTTATAGGAATTTAGCAAATGTGCTTTGTTTGCCAAGGAAAATACCTTGGTTCTTTTGTTACTCTCTCCCCATCCCCAATATTCAGTGTTCTGTGGTTAATTCTACTCGGTCTATGGGGAGGGTTCTGCAGGTGAACACAAATTCACCCTGCTGACACCTGGAAGAGCCAAACTGAGGACTCATTAAAAGCCAGCAGACAAACCCATGGCAGCTGATACTGCTGCAAAATCGGGTTTTTTAATGTATTTAACAGGAATCTGAAAGATCTGGTTGATGCTCAAGTGTGTTGAGCTGGTGTGGCTTTTGTGCTGTTTTGAGTGTATTTCATTGAAGCATTCTGTGCTATTCTGAGCATATTTCACTGTACTTCAGTGAAAGACTGAAGTCCTTTTTTGCCACCTGTTTTTAGCTGCTTCACTTCAGCAGGAAGGTTTCAGGAGTTTTGTTAATGCATTCTTCACCCGCAGGAGCTCCTGAATACATTCATTGGGAATGCAGGACTGTGCTAACAGGCATTCACCTTTCAGGAAGGCATCAAGGGCATCCCAAGAAGGTTTTATTACAATTCATATCCTGGAACAACGAGATTTACACTTTTCTCAAGAGCATAATGGGGAGGAGAAAGCCCTACAATCATGTGCTTCACTGGAGTGAGAATGAAGGTGCTGCTGCCACCGTCAGGTGCGTGGGAGCAGATCCCACAGAAGTTTAAGGATGAAATATGGGATGAATACACTCTTATTTGATATTTTGCTTTTGAGACAAGGTTAGCATTATCAGACCTGTTTTGGGGGCAGAGCATTCCTTCTAATGTTCAAACATTTCACTCTGTTCTTCGGTCTCACAAGGAGATGTCTTTGCTTTTCCACTTTGGCATCTGTTAATCAGCTGGGAAGGCAGAGGAGTCACTCATTCAGCCCCAGGGAAACACCAGCAGCCTCACACTCCTGAAATGTCTGAGCTCTGCACATTCCTAAGCCTCATTGAACAAGACTTGGGGGTTTTTTTTATCATTCTTGAAGCCCTCATGATGTGGCTAAACCCACCCAGAAGAGCTGCCCCACCCCATGCCCTGGATGTAGAAATGGGCATTTCTGTAAAAAACACCACTCTGCATTTCAGTTTTTTTTTTCTGTAGAGTCTCTGCTTTTGTGCTGCATCTCCATCCCAGCCTGGGGGTTGCAGCACGTTCTTCACCATTTGTTTGGAATACTGGGGCAGGATTATCTCAAACCAGAAAATAGGCAGCAGTACCCCGAGTTTGGGTGTTTTTTTGTTTTTACCACCTGGTTTTGTCTGGGAGCCCCAAAGCTTGTTGCAGTACTTTTATTGACTTAAAACTCTAAAAATGGATGGTTTTTGCAGCTCTGAGATGGAGGTGAGAGGCAGGGATGTGAGGAGGAGTGGGAGGGTGGGAAGCAAGGGCAGCTGTGGCTGGCACAGGACCAGAACTGGGTCATTCCCAATTTCTTCTCCTGAAGGAAATGAGGTACAGGAGGTACCTCTGTACTAATTACCCTGCTGCAAATCAGCTTTTCCCAATCTGGGATAGAATTACCTTCATGGCTGAGAAGTATTTCCCCCAGCTCTGGAATGGGGAAGCTCTGCACTGGTGTCACAGCTTATCCTGGGGGAGCAGGAGGAGAGGCCTGGCTCCCACTTCTTGCTGGGCTGGGGATGGAGCTGCTGGAAGCTGCATGGAAAACTGGACCAGGCACCCAGGTGAGAGTAACCAGCAATGGGAAAAGGGGTTTGGTACTGCTTTACCTGGTAGAGAATGTTAAAAGAGGAGATTTGGGGCTGTGGTCCCTCCCAAGGGCGTTTGCAGCCTGTGCTGTGGGATTTTCCCATTTTTCCCTGGCTGAAAGATGTGGCTGCTCTGCTGTGTTTCCTCTGGAACAGGTCTCTCATCCTTGCTGCCTCTCCTGCACAAGCTTTGTTGTTTTCTTCCCCCTCCTGACTCTATCAGGATTTATCTGTGCTGATCCCTCAAGTCTTTATTCCTGGCTTGGAAAAATTCCAGCCTGTTTTGTAGCCGTGCTGTGTTGAGGCTTTCTCTTCTCCATGCATATTTCTCATCACCTGTAACCTCCCTCATCTCTGGCATGGAAGCTGTGTTCCATTGACAGGTACACTTGGGATTTTGAAGTTAGCATGGATCAAGGTGTCTGAGCTGCCAGACTTTTTGGTACCTTTAAAAAAAAAATTCAATTTTTTTTTTTCATTTAAACCAATTTGTCCAAAGCAGTTCCCATTTGCTCCTCTGGGTGATGTAGAGAAGATCTGGGCAGGAGTTCAGGAGCTCCCCAGTGTGTTACTGGTGGGGGGATGCTCCTGAGCCTAGTCCTGTGTGGGATTTAACCTGGGAATTGCTGGTGTTGTTCCCTCCTGTGCATGTCTGCAGGTGGCTAGACACATGGGGGCTGCTGGTATTTTGAAATTAGCCCTTTTTATGATTATTTATTAAATAATTAAAAGCATAAATGCAGTTTCTAATAAAAATCACCTCGCTATGTGTAAGCCTTTATGACTTCAGGCAGTCACTATTCTGAGCATTTATTTCCCTCTAAGTGGCAATTTATATGAAACATGCATTAAAAAAATATTCCTGGACTATTTAAAATGAGAGTGGAGTAACAACTTCCAGTGGAGCAGGAGCTCTGGTTAATTATTTATAATTTTGAAAAGTACATTTTCCAAGCTCAGCATGGAGCCCAGAGGCCACTAAGTAAATAAATTTACATAAAGTGCAGCGAAATCAGATCGTTTGACACAGCAATTCACCTAATTTAAAAAAAAAAAAAAGTTCTTGAGGAAAAATAGTTGCTGCAAAGAGGAGTGTCAGCAGAGGGGTGTGGAAGTAAGTGGCAGTGACAAATGGAGTGGGAATAGCTCTGGAATATGGCACTGAGAGATGGAGGAACATCATGGAAGCTGCTAAAGCCACTTCTCTCATTGTTGCCTCATCAGGATGAGTTGAGGAGGCAATTGTCTCCTGGAAATATTTCCTTTGTTTCATTTCCCACAACCATCAGTTGTTGAGAACTTAAAACTTATTGATTTGTTTCTTGGAAAATATTTACTGAAAAACCAAAAGCTCTTCGCTTTTTTTATTGCATTTTTTATGACTCCAAGGCTGCAGATTATTTCCTGTCCCAAGGCCTCTTAGCTGCCAGGTTTTATCCATTTTTTCTGAGGGTTTTTTCTGGTGTTGTTTTCCTCTGCTGGGCTCAGCTGCTCTCCTGCCCAGGTTTCCACTCTCCCAGGGCAGCAGCATCTCCCTGGCTTTACCTGAATCCAACTTTTCTGAACTTCCCAGCTCCTGGAGTCCCAGAATGAGGAATAAGAGGAAGAATCCAACTGTTGTGCTTTCAGATTGTTTCAAAAAGGAAAAAATATAAGTACAGCCTACCTCAAGGAATGCAGGTCATCAGGTTTAGTCTGATTTACTGAGAATTTTACATTGCAGATCACACTTTTTAAAAAGAAATAATTACAAAACCTCTTTCTTTTGACTGTATAAAGCCATGGGGGAGTGGAAGAAGAATGTGCTAATTCTTTAAATATTCAGGATTGTGACTCTGTCATTGACCCTGCCTTTCAAAATTGACCATTAAGTATTTGAAAAGCCCACATTTGGACTAATTTTGGCATACCTCATAGAAATATACATTTCTAGTTTGTTTAAATTTTGTTTAAATTTTGTTTAAATTTTGTTTAAATTTTGTTTAAATTTTGTTTAAATTTTGTTTAAATTTTGTCCAAATCTCTCCTTGCCAAACATTATTTTTTTCTCACATCTGCCATTGAAGTTTGCAGTTAAGGAAACTTCCAACTCCTTGTTTCATCAGCCACTTATCAGCTCCCATTGTACCTGAAACTTTCTGTCAGCCTGACGAGACAGAGCTGAACCCATTTCTTCTAATCAAGATAATAACTGCTAAGAATGGATGGATTTTGGTGCCGTTGAAAATACAGACTAATTCTTGCCATAATTATCAAGTCTTCAACTGGTAATTGCACACTGTTCCCATCTATCTGCTGGCAGATTTATTTCTGTAATTGACCTCCTGGTCCAGGAATTAGAGACAGCCTTTGATTATTGGTTCAATTATTCTTAAAGCATCATGGGTTTTTCTTTCTTCTTTTTTTTTTTTTTTTTAAAGGTGTTTTAGCTCTCCAGCCAGTCAAAGGAAGTATAAAAAAGATGTCACTAAATATTTCTTACCTTTATCACTGTTATTACCTGCTGAGACTCATTTTATTCAGTCTATGGATACATTGAGGAGGGTTTTGATGAGAAGTGATTGACTTTTTGCTTTTTCTTGGTTTTTACATTTTAGGGACACTGTTTGGGAGCCAAGGGAATGGCTTTTCAGTGGTGGTGGTGTTGAGCTTCTACATCACCAGTGCTCCCCACCTGAGCTGTTCCCTTTGGAGCTGGATCCTTCCAGCGGGGGAAAAGAAAGTAGAGGATTTGGGTAGAGGTTCTAGAGGCTCTGTTGTGTCTGTATATTCAAATATGAGGAGGGCAGAGAGAAGAACATACATTTTCTAGGATTGTTGTTTTAAGTTTTCCACACAAAATGACCAGGACTGGGTTTGGGAAAATGGAAAAACAGAAATACTGTTCTTGTCATCCACAGCCATGACATGGAGATAGAGATTGATTTGTTCCTCACTCTGTGTAAAACAAGAGCAGTGCCATGGATTTAGACAACAACTTTTGGCCTGATTTTACTCATTAAGTGAAACAGAATGAATGTCAAAAAGGGCCTAAATTAAGTGTGGGTTTTCCCTCTTATTATTTATTAACTCCCTGACCAGGGAATTTGTTGGAGGTGGAATAACATCAGCGTGACCTTGTCATGGAGGGAGGGGAAATAATCCCAACTCCAGGGGTCTAAAGCCTGCCTTTCCCTCCTTTTCCCCCTGTTTGCACTGCAGAATTCCCTTGCACTTTTTCCCTGTGGAAATTCATCCATCAGGGTTTTGGGGGAATATATTTTTGTGCTACTGTTGCACATACAAATGAATGTCTGTACAGAGATAGAAGAAAATGTATGAAATAAAACCTCTTTTCTGGTTCCCACCCTAAGACAAGCAGCAAAATAGGATTAAACAGAAAAACTCCTTCCCCTGCATGAGACAGATGTGATCTGGAGTTTAATTCTTGCCTTGCAATGAGATTTTACTCAGTTCTACCTTAGTTTTAATCCTCACAGTGAGGTGCCCCTCAGTTAAGCTGTGCAATCCCATCCTTCCAGGCTGTGGTGGGAGCAGTGCAGTTGGAGATGCCAAGGAGAGTCACACTTGGCTTTTTCATTCCTGATGGTCACCATCATAGGGATAACCCTTTCCATAAGAGCAAACATAAACAAATGCAGTCTGGAATTTCATATTTCAGCATTCACCTGGCATTCCAGCTTGCTGTTATTATCCCAAATCCTTTCTGTTCCTCTCCAGCTGGAGCAGAGGAGGGTTGCTGTGGTTCCACCAGGGGAAGGGGCAGATGCTGCCATGTGCAAAGTGGCTCTTCCAGGAAAAGTGTGGAGATAATTGCAAGGGTTTTTGCTTGTTCCTGTGTCTCTTCATGAAAATCACTTTGCTAACCTTGGCTGTGTCCTCTGGAAGGATATGAGGCCATCCTGACTGTAAGGAATCACCCATGAGGATTATTTGCCTGTGCCTGCTCCCTCCTGGACTCATGACAGCATCCCTGCACCTCAGTAACAGCTGCTCCAGCTCTCCTGTTCTTGAACTTTAACTGGATTTCAGCATCTATTGAGGTTTTTTTTTAATCTCAGAACTTCTGCTGCTTGAGGATTTAGGAAGTTCAGAGCAGCTAAAGCTCCTGAGTGCAGTGCTCAGCTGCAAGGGCTCGGCATCAGTTGGTTCATAAATAAGCTGTGTTCAGCACCTCCCTGTGCCTCCTCTCCTGGGCTTGTATCCCAAAGTTCTCCCTCCTAACAATGCCCAGCATCTTGTGCATGAGCTAAGGGAGGGATTTCACTGGAGTTTCTGTATCCTCATGGCTTCACTTCTGGATACTGAGGCAGGTGGATGTTGGTCTGTATTCTCCTCCTGCCTGTACTGGTGGGACTGGGCCTCCACCAAGGTAGCTTGGGAGTGAGGCCACTGTGAAAGGAGGTCTGACATGGAAATTTCACCCGCCTGAGGCTGGAGGATCCCTTTTCAAATGCAGGGTGAGCAGCAAGAGCAGGGGCTTTAAATAAATCCCTCAATCCCAGAGCAGAAACCATCCCAGTAAAACACAAAAGCTCCTGAAAGGTACGAAATTTAAGACACTTGGAAGGTCCCAGTGTTCCCAGTTTGCTGGGACTTGATCCCTACTGAGGCTGTGAAGGGATGACCTATCCTGAGTTGGTGTGGAGTGTAAGAATTGACCTAAGCTTGAGAGAAGAGGTGGAAGCAGCCCAAGGCATCTCTGAGAGCTGGCCTTCAGTCAATCCATTCATCACATTATTAAAATATCATAGGGAGCCAGGGAATTGAGAATTCCCCCTCTCTGTAACTTCACCACTGCATCAGAGTTGCCAAATATATGGAATTTTTTTCTTTTCCTCTGTACAAAACAACAAGCTTAGCTGCTTCCCTGAGACTATTCATTTTCACCACATCAGGAACTTATTAATTCTTGATGAGAATTCAAGCATTAATCAATTCTTGATTGAATTCTCCCCAGAGGGAAAGAGGAGAAACTGGGCCAGATTTGCCTTTTGGCTGCTTTGAGTTCTGTCTCTGACTGAGCACACATGGAGCAGTGGGATAATCAGTCTGCTCCATATCAAACACATCTCCAGAGCTAATGGGGCACTCTGAAGGCAATCTCCCTGTACAGGTGAGGAAAAAGGGGCCAGAGACCCTTTCCTTTGCAAAAACACTTTAAAACCTTCAGATAAAGGTGATTTATAAGTGCTGCTGGTATTTTCTCCCTCATGCCAGGGGGAAAAATAAAACCAAAACAAACCCAAACATATAATCCTATGAAAAAATATGTCAAAACAGCTCAAGAAAATGTTATTCCTGTTAATTGCAAGAGAGAAGGAGATATTGAGGTCTCAGGTGGTGGCAGTGCAATCCCAGAATGGTTTGGGTTGGAAGGGACCTTAAAGCTCATCTCATTTCCAGCCTGCCATGGGCAGGGACACCTCCCACTGTCCCAGGTTGCTCCAAGCCCCAATGTCCAGCCTGGCCTTGGGCACTGCCAGGGATCCAGGGGCAGCCTCAACTGTGCAAGGAGCCTCCTCAGTGTGTGGAACCTTCAAGGCCACTCTCCACTTCCAGAGCAGCCCAGCCAATCCCTCACTGTCCAAGGCTGGAGCCTTTGGCAGCACAGCAACCACCAGCTGCTCCCTGAGCTCAGGCTTTGGGGATGGACTTGAGCTGCTCAGCTTCTTCCTTCCTCCCTCCTTCAGGCTGGTGCAGTTGAAAATGGTTTCGTTTTTATTCCTTCCAGCCTTCAAAGCCAGCCTGCTCTGCTTTGAAGGGCTGGTGCTGGGAGCAGTGCAGATGGGAGGGCTGCAGGAACTCTGCTCCCAGAGCCAAAGAAAAGGCAGGTTCAGAAGGGATGGGAGCCTGGGACGAGGACTGAGCGTTTGGGCAGAGAGCTGAGCTAACACAGGGTACAGCTGCTGGGAAGGCACAGACCTGGAGCAGCTTTTAAGCTCCTTTACTCTGATTTTTCAGGCTTCTGAATTGTAAAAGTGTGTGGTCCTGGCTGCCCTGGGAAAATCAGAAAGAACAGGATGAGCTTTAGTGTTGGTGCTGGAGCGTGGGTGCCAGAGAGGTGGAGCTGGAGGCCTGGAACCAGAGGGCTCTTGGTGGCCCAGGAAGGCACAGCTGCCCATGGGTCCATCCTGTCTGGTTTGGGGCTCAAAGCAGCAGAATTCTCTGCTGTTATTTGAGGTTTTGCCATGCTGGGGCATCACCAGCAGTGCCAGGCTTTGGTTTCAGCTGTGAATGGCTCTAGTGGATTTAAATGGGTAAAAAAGGGGAAATATTCAAATTTTCTCTTCAAAGACACTTCATGCTCAAAGTGTTAAGGAAAATTCCCTGGCAGTGATGGCACACAATGGGATTGGGGGTTTATGGATTGCTGTCCTGCCTCCTAGGGAAAGAGAGAACCTCTATTTCAACCAGTCTCAGCTGGGCAGGAAGGGTAGAAAACAGCTTTAAAAGGTCAGGAGGGGAATAAGGGAGCACTTAAAAGAAGATGTCAGCAATGAAATGGAGATTCATCAATTCTAGTGACCTGTATAAACAGATGAGAGGAGTTGTAGCTGGTCACTTAAAAGCATGTAAATTTAATTAAATTGGTATTGCTTGCAGGAAAGCGAGAGAGTGCTGAATATAACAATTAGTGGCTCTTTGTGCCCTTTTGGAAGCAGGCACAGGGAAATGGCACTGGGAGCAGCCTGCAGTGCCCTTGTCAGTCCCAGGCAATTAATACAAATGAGCCATCAGCATTCCAGGTCAGCTTCTAACAGCTGGAATACAGGATGGGGCCGTGGCTGCTGGGAAATAAACCCCACAGGATGTTCTTCGATCTGGTTTTGCAGGGTGGAAGGAGCTGGGCTTAGGAAGGGACTGGGAGAGGAATTTCTGGGTCCTTTTCTCTGGGAAGCTAACACAGAAGGTCTGCAGCAGCTGATGGCAGATTCTGAGTGTTTCCTAAAAACTGTGGCTGACATTTTCCTAATTCAAGGTGCATCACATCCGGCAGGAAGGAGCTCTAGATTAGATCCCATCTCCACAGCAAGAGTCATTGATCAATGCATGGAAAATTAGTGGCTTCTCGGTTTGATTGTGTCTGGTTTATGCTAATGGGGGAAAAAAAAAAGGCAATTTATTTACTGTTCTCCAAAAGATCCAGTGCCCCAATGAGGAAAACCATCCAACTCCCTAAGTCCTCCACCCCTCTCCTGTCCCTGGCAAAATACTCTGTAAATGGCAAGTGGGGTGATCAGGAGCACATGGCAGGGAATGGAAGTGAGGAGTTGGGTAAGACTGAGAGGAAAGAGCATGAAAAAAGAGCATGACCAGCGAGTTTATACCTAGTTCTTAATGTTCTTTAAAAGTGATAGGAGTGAGAAGAAGCTGGACAGTTGCACCAGACCATTTCCAGGTGGATCCAGGGCTGCTGGTGCCTCTGTCCTCTCCCTTGGAGGGAGGAGGGTGATGCTGCTGCCTCCTCACAGGAGGGAATAATTTATCTCCCAGCAGTGATTAAGAGGCAGTTAAACAGCAGCTCCTCTCATCAGACTCCCTTAAATCAGCGAGTCTGGCTAACTGGCACCTAAAATTTTTAAGAGCTACTCTTTGGATCGTTAATGTTTATTTTTAATAAGTCCTGGCTTGCAGGGGAAGTTTCAATAGGCTGAAAGAAAGCTCGTGCGCTGCCATTATTTAAAGAGGGTAAATGGGCTGCCCTGAGTAATTACGAGGCTGTCAGATGAGCGTTCAATCAATATGTGTTTGATAGCACCAAATGTAAGGTCATCTATCCAGGAATAATGAACGGCGCTGGTACAGGCAGCAGAGGAGATCTTATCCCGAGCAGCAGCAGGAGAATACTGAGCAGGGCTGGGGAGAATCTCTCACTGCCACGGAGGTCTCCACGTGGGGATGCTGCTGGCCTGGTTTCGTGTCTGCAGTTCATGAGGATGCTTGGAAATTGAGGGAATTCAGGGAAAATTCACCAGAATGATGAAAGACTTTGCAATCCACCATATAAAACTGGAGTCTGCTCAAGCCACAGAGGAAAGGTTTTATTTAACTCTCTTCAAAATCGCAGAAGCTTCATGATTTCAAACAACCATCAAAATCTCATATTGTCTCTATTTTTCCAGATTCATTTCTTATTTAATTGACAAAACTAGCAACAACAACATCTCCCTGCTTTTCCCCTTTAATTGGTTGTTGGATTTTCTGAATGAAAATGCTGTTGGACTTTGGGGATTTGGGTTGTGCATTACCAATGCAATTTGCACGTTAATGTTGGATCTGTAAATTGTTTGTGTTTCAAAATAAACTGCCAATGCCTTTATGAAAAAGGGAACATTAAAATCCAGGAGTTCTGTAGGAGCTGAGTGTGGAAGGGCTTCTGGAGACTGCAGAGCACTTAGGTCTTGGGTACTCCCACCCTGATTTCTCACCAGGAAAGTGGGAAACATCAGGAGTTAAGGAGATGTGGAAATAAAATGGTGTTGTGGGAATAAAGATGCCTTTGACAAATTTCCCTGATAAAACCCTATCATTTTGAAGTGTGATTTGACTTTGTACTTAAGTGAAGAGCTGCTTTTCAGAGTTTTAATGACAACTTCTGTTTGGAATTTAAAATCCATCTTTTGGCAGATGAAATCTAAATGAAGTCCATCAAATCATTCATATAGGGAAAATTCCAGGTTACAATGTTTGCAGTACAACTTTCCCACTCCATTTTCCCGTTCTCCCCCAGGTTAAGTTTTTAGCCTTTCATTTCATTCCTCGGCAGGTGAAATTTGATATTGATATTTCCCGCAAACTAGGCCAATATTTATTTCCTAGACCTAGCTAGGAGGAAAAACCACTTTGTGAGGTGGAAGTCCCTGGGAGCAGCAGACAATCAGGTTGGAATGTGGATGTCTGAAAGTGGGAGTGGATCCTGAAGGCTTTGCCAAACTCTTTCTTCTCTCCCCTGCTGTGCTGGACTTGCATTTGCTGCAGCTTCTAGAATATATTTGTTCCCAAAAATTCACTTTGTCAGACTCACCTCTGACTCTTTCTTTCCCTTCCTTCGAAATTCCAGTTTTCCCCCTCTCCAGGGAAATAGCCCTTTGAAGCTTCCTCACTTTATACATAGTAGGATTATTAAAAGATTTGTGGGGTTCATTCACATATAAAATTCCTCTGAGGAGGATTCCAAGGATTAGCACCTATTTGGGAGTCTGGTTTGGCTCCTCCTCCTTCCTGGTAAACCAATTTCTGCTCATTTCAAGTTGATGAGCCTGATTATCAATATTCCACCAGTGAGTAAATGGAATTCTATTGATTTGGGTGGAGCTGAGTAAGATTTCTAAGTTAACTTTTAATCCACAGGATCCAACTCAGTCGGATACAACTGGCAGGATAACATCACTTTTTAATCCAAATCCATTAACAAACACCTTTTTTCTTTTCCTGAGTACTCACCACCTTACAAATCTTATTTTAATGTTTTTCTTAGTGTGCTCTGTAGCTCTTTAGTGTTAAAATTAAGAAAACAAGCATTCTTTTAATTATCTAACAGTGGTTGGTTTGTTGGCTTGGATTTTTAATGAGTGTTTCTGTGTTCTTATCACTAAAGAAACCACTGCCAAAAGTCAGTGCCTTTGCAAATGCAGCATTTCCCAACGAGACCAGCAACATTCAGGCTTATTTTTGGGAGAGTGCTTTGTCAAATAACGGTCACTTTGGGTTACTGTGGACAAAAGAATTATTCACTGCTCAGCTGACAGATTTTCCTCAGTTTCCAAGCCCTAAAAAAGATAAAATATACCTTTAACTCTTTTAATATTTGCAAATGTGATATCCACAACTGAGCAAACCCAGGATCAGTGAGGACACATCCCACTTTTTGTGAAACATGGAGAGCACTTTGTATAGGGTTTCTAGTGAAGTCTCCATTATTGTAATATGTCTGTATTTTAAGTGTTGTCAGGTTGTCTTTCAATGGTGTTTGTGCTAAAATGCCTTGGTAGGCAAATGGCTGTGAATTCCACAGAGCTGTAATTTTATTTAGGAGCTCTGGTTTCCACTTGAGTGACTTGGGAGGAAATTATCAGGAACTTTATATGGAACTTTGATCATGCAACCCATTTTTGTTAGTTTTGTTTGCTTGGGGTTCTATTTATCCTTATGGAGAATTACAACCCAGAAAAACGAATAAAATACAATTATGTCACAGGGTGTATTGATCCTCAGGAAGTGATTTCTAAGGAATATCAATCCTGCAGCATCTCTGTGTCATTGCCTGTGGAACTGGTACATTTTGGAGCAATAAACTGGAGAACAGGAGTGGAGGATTGTCCGTGTCCTGGCCACCACCAGCATGTCCTGCCACGGGTCCTCTGCTGCTTGCTGGGATGAGTTGGGGGTCTCTGCTGTGCTGAAATGATCATTGACCAAAAACTCATGATCTCCCTCAGCGAGGAAAAAGCTGAGAAAGAAATGTGGCATTGAAAAGAGACAGAACAAAGACTCCCAGGCATGGGATGCTGGTGATCAAAGCACACCCAGGGACGTGAGCTCAGCTCAAAGGCTCCAGCCACAGCTCTCATTTATCCATGAATATATTCCTTCTATTTCATTCTCTACTAGTTGTTATTTCTGTCATCCCTATTTTCCCTAGGAGGTGGTCATTATTTCATGGTTGTGCTCCAGTCATTATCAATTGATGGGATTGTTTCATGTCCTTCACAGAAGAAATCCTGGTCTGTCCTGAATTCCTGTT